>NC_136421.1:107233750-108680000 GCF_052625555.1 Lactuca saligna | reverse complement strand
TATATTTGCTTATTAATTCGTGTTTGCATCTGTGATTATCTTTGATCATTGGTAGATCTGTTTTTCGGGACTTTACAATTGGTATCAGAGCTAAACCAGTGTCAAAGACGTTCAACAGCTGCGTTTTCAACTAAGTCGATATTCACAGCAGTATAGAAGGATTCATTCCAGTCAAAATCAAAGTTTCTCGAAGTTTACGGCCGTAAACTCCTCTTCACATCCACAAGTTCATTCTACGAAAACAATCATAACTACACATCTACTACTATCAACTACTATACCTAGACCAAACCACTATACAGGGTCTTTCAATCTCCCCCTTGGTTTGGACTAGCTCGACCCAATTCCTTTCTTTACCAGCATGGCATCCATTTGGCCATAGCGCCATTCCACATATGCTTGCTCAAGATCTCAGCAACCATCCTGGTATACGCCTTGGCTCCCTCCTCAAAGATATCTTCAACAACTTTGATCCCAAATCACTCTTAAAGTTAAATATCATTTTTATTTTTGTTAAATTTGTCATAGTTTCTTCTAATTTAAATATTATGGGAGAATTAAAAATTAAAAATAATAAAAAAAAATCAGAAAAAAATTCAAAAATAAAAAAAATAAAAATTCAAAAATAGTGTTATTTCTGTTTTATTTCTTGTTCAAAAAAATAAAAAAAATCAAAAATATTTTTGTTTTTGTTTTCATTTGTATGCTAAGTTTTCTTTTAGTTTTGTTTTGTCTTGAAAAGTGATTTCAGGTATAGATAAGACTCATGGAGTTTGTGTTGAAGATTTCTGAGCCAAATCCTCGTCCGTGAGCATCAAAGAATTCGCATTCGAAGGAGTAAGAAATGAAGATCATTCTTTCAACATTCCATCCTTCAACCTCAGAAGCAAGGTGAAGCTGCAATTGAAGATTATGTGACGGATTACATTGAAGCCTTCTCAATCAGTCTGCTGCTATCATTGTACCTACTGAAGTGATCCAGAAGATTTGTTCTCTCTGATGTTCTCTCTGAAGATTCTCAAGCTGAAAGCGCCATCTTTCAAGAATCAATATATCAAGCATCCTCACCCAACGTGCTTTCACTATCAAATTCGGAAGAAAAACCTCAAGTGCTGAAGATGAAGTCATTCACTGAAGATTAAGATGTTCATCCTAATGCTGTGAAGAAATCGAAGGTTAAAGCTGAATCCAAGCTTCCATTGAAGATTGACAAGAAGAGCTAGCTACCTTTTAGGGGGAGCTTGTTGGGTCATTAAGAAAAGAAAGCTATAAACCAAGGGGGAGATTGTTGGGTCAAAATATGGTTTATACTTTACTTTTCTGGGCAATTATATTTCTCTGTAATATTTATGAATTTATGGCCTAGTTTACGGCTGAGTTTACGGCCGTAAACACCTTACGACCGTAAACTCATTTACGGCCCATGTGTGTCCGGCCCATATTCAAGTATAAATAGAGGTGTTAGGGTGAGGAGTAAAGATTGATAAACCCTAGAGAGTTTACGGCTAGAGAGAGAAATAGGAGCTTTTATGTGTGTGTGAATTCTTTGTATCCGGGTCTTCATTCATATCAATACATACAAAGATTCATATTCTTCTTCTTCTTCTTCTCTTCTTATTTTATCTGATATCATCCGTTTGATTGGGATTCCGCACCATCAAACGGATTTGACTGATACACAGGCAGATTATGGATTTACAATGACTTTACACCTTTCCACGCTAAAATACATTCCATTCCATGGGAAAGACCATGAAGAGGCTTACAAGCACATTGATGAAGTCAATGACATCGTCAATTCTTTTAATTTTCCAAACATCCCACGAGAAACAGTGTTGTTGAGAATGCTTTCGGTTACTTTTAAAGGAGCAGTAAATGATTGGTTGAAGCCACTCCCACTATGTGCAATCACACCATGGGTGAAATTGTGTGAAGAGTTCATCCAACAATTTTTCCCACCATCAAAGGTTTCATGTAACGTCATAAAATTTCCAACCAAAAATTTTCATTTTTACAACCATCAAGACATGAGTAAATAGTTTAGATTCCCAAAATAACAACGTAGTCTCAAACGATTACATAACAGAAGATAAAATAGTTTCCCCGAGTGTGTGTACGGTCACGCTGGCGCCTTCCCACGGTCCTCACTCGTACCTGAAACACATAATGCAACAACTGTAAGCATAAAGCTTAGTGAGTTCCCAAAATACAATATACACACATACGCCTTTCCAGGCCTTGACCTTCCGGTCCATGTGTCTCAGGGGACTTCCGTCCCGACTGGGTAAACCTTTCGGTCCTACCCACATCAACCTTTACAGTCCATATGACCACGCCTTCCGGCCCATATCAAACATGTCATACATGACACATATAGCAAATAACTTAACACACATAAAGCATATATTCCATATCATATTCGACCTTCCGGTCACATAGTCAAAACCCTTCCGGGTACAGTATAGTGAGAAGACTCACCTCGTTCACCTCGCTAAGTCGCTAATCGTGAATCCTGAAATCACTCGGGCTCGAACCCTCGAGCTGCAATCCTCCTACGATATTATAAATCTTTAATTATTACTTGCACCACTAAGGTGGACCGTCCTTATCAAGTCAACACAGGTTGACTTGGTCAGCAACCTTAGACAATTTGGAACAGACTTGGCGAGTGCACAATAGTGACTCGGCGAGTCTACGCGTTTTTGCCATCTCTCAAGAATTTTCCCTTTGACTCGTCGAGTACTCCCCCGACTCGACGAGTTCCACCTGCGCCTGAATCACAGGGCCACCGCGACTCAACTCGCCGAGTTGAAGGTCAACTCGGCGAGTCCCGACCTGACTCGGTCCACCTGTCAAAACCTTTCCAACTCTCTGCGACTCACTGAGTCGCCCACAACTCGGTCCGGACTACACACAGGATGGCCTCAAGGACAATCTTCAAGCGACTCGTCGAGTCTGTTCTTCAGACTCGGCGAGTCCATGCCATGCACCAGCTAAAACTGGCTTTTGCGGTCAGATCCGTTCCATACATACATAGATCTGGCCTTTCCAAGCTTATTTGTCACGTAAAGTCTCAGTCTTGGTTGCCATGTGATGCATACAAGGCTTCCTTTGAAGAAACAACCACTTATTTGGCAAGCTTAGCTTCTAACTCAAAAGAATGGACATAAAGCTTGTCATGAGGGGTCTCCTGGACCTGCTTAAGTCCAGATCTAGGTTCCATGTCTCCATGGGACCTCTCATACTTCTTATTCAAGCCAAGAAATGCAAGAAGGAACCCTAGATTTGGCCCATCAACACAAAACACGAAGATTGGCTCAGAAAGTTACCTCAAGAAGACCCCCTTGATGAAATAGCAACAGATCTAAGCTCCCCAACACTTCAAGCTTGCTCCTCTCCCTCCTTTCCTTGCACTATCACACAAAATGATGAACAAAAGGCCTTCAAACACACACACAAGGGCTTACAGACGTATGGAGGCTCTTAGGGTTCAAGGTGGCCGCATATGAGGGCCATAAGGTCCTTTAAATAGAGCTTAGGACCGGGAAATTAGGGTTTCATCAAACAGCGCGGACTCGCCGAGTCCATCCCTTGGACTCGCCGAGTCCGGACGCGGACCCCCGCTCAAAACGCGACCCGACTCGGCGAATTCGACCACCAACTCGCCGAGTCCCCCCCCCCCACAGAAAGACAAGAACATATGAAATGAAGATACCTGGGGTTTCGGGCTGTTACAAATCTCCCCCACTAGAATAAGACTTCGCCCTCGAAGTCCCGCTTAGGCAAAAAGCTCTGGATGCTGCTCCCGCATTTCGTGTTCCAGTTCCCAGGTCATCTCTAATCCCTTCCGATGCTGCCACTGAATCAATACCAGGGGTACCTCCTTGTTTCTCAAAACCTTGATCTTCCGATCTTTGATGGCCACAGGTCTTTCAGCATAATTCAGACTTACATCCACCTGAATATCCCCTAACGGAACCACCGCTGCTTCGTCGGCTATACATTTCCGCAGTTGCGACACATGGAAAGTATCGTGAATCTGTCCCAACTCTGCTGGCAAGTCTAAACGGTAGGCTACCCGACCCACCCTTGCGATCACACGGAAAGGACCAATATACCGGGGCCCCAACTTGCCCCTCTTCCTGAATCGAATCACTCCTTTCCAAGGAGAGACCTTCAGGAGCACGAGATCACCAACCTGGAACTCAAGCTCGGACCGTCGCCTGTCTGCATAACTCTTCTGCCGGCTCTGAGCGGTCAGCAACCTTTGCCTGACCATCTGAATTTGCTCGGTCGTCTGAAGCACGATCTCCGTGCTACCCATAACCTGCTGTCCCACCTCACCCCAACAGATGGGGGTGCGACACCTCCGCCCATACAACAGCTCAAAGGGCGGCATACCAATGCTCGAATGATGGCTGTTGTTATACGAGAACTCTGCTAAAGGTAGATAGGTATCCCAGCACCCTCCGAAGTCCAACACACATGCCCGAAGCATGTCCTCGAGTGTCTGAATGGTCCGCTCGCTCTGGCCGTCTGTCGCCCTAGTCGAAAGGGCAATGAGGTTCGCATAGCGGTCGTCAGTCTGAGGATGATATGCCGTACTGAAATGTAACCTAGTACCCAACTCTTCATGGAATTTCTTCCAGAACCTGGAAGTGAAACGCACGTCGCGGTCCGAAATAATCGAGATTGGCACCCCGTGCCGAGATACTACTTCCCTCACATATAACTCAGCCAACTTCTCCGCAGAAGAGCTCTCACTAATAGCTAGAAAATGAGCGCTCTTTGTCAATCGATCCACAATTACCCAAATCGCATCGACTCCTCTCGCCGTTCGTGGTAACTTGGTAATGAAATCCATAGAGATTTGTTCCCACTTCCATTCGGGAATCTCTAGCGGTTGCAGCTTACCGTGCGGTCGCTGGTGTTCGGCCTTGACCTGCCGACAAGTCAAGCACCTCTCGACGAACCAAGCGACATCCCTTTTCATACATGGCCACCAGTACTCCTTCTTGAGATCTAAATACATTTTCGTAGCACCAGGGTGAATCGAGAATTTCGATCGATGTGCTTCCTCCATCAAAATAGTGCGCGCACCGCCCACAAACGGCACCCAAATCCGTCCCTGAAAAGTCATAAGCCCCCGACCATCCGTAACAAATCCTGATACCTGACCTACCACCCGTTCCTTCTTCTGGTGTTCCGGCTTTGCAGCCTCCATCTGAGCCCCCCGAATAATGTCCAGAATCGGGGTCAAAACCGTCAACCTCATACAAATGTCTCGGATCGGGGCGCTATCCGCCCTACGGCTCAATGCGTCGGCTACCACATTAGCCTTGCCCGGGTGGTACAGGATCTCACAATCGTAATCCTTCACCACATCCAACCACATCCTCTGTCGCATATTCAGATTTGGCTGATCCATCAAGTATTTCAAGCTCTTATGGTCCGTGTAAATCGTACACCGAACCCTGTAGAAATAGTGTCGCCAGATCTTGAGGGCAAACACCACCGCCCCCAATTCCAGGTCGTGCGTGGGATATCTCGACTCATGAGGCTTCAACTGCCTCGAAGCGTACGCTATCACATGACCCCTCTGCATAAGTACCGCCCCCAAACCCGATATAGAGGCATCACAATATACCACAAAATCCTCCATCCCTTCCGGGAGTGCAAGCATTGGAGCCTCGCACAATTTCTGACGAAGCGTCTCAAACGAAGACTGCTGCTCCGATCCCCATGAAAACGCAACACCCTTCCGGGTCATCCTAGTAAGTGGCACAACGATCTTGGAGAAATCCTTGATAAATCTGCGGTAATATCCAGCCAAACCCAGAAAACTCCTGATCTCGGTGGGCGATCTCGGCACCTCCCACCTCAACACCGCCTCAATCTTGGCCAGGTCGACCAATATCCCCTTCTGGTTCACAAGATGCCCGAGGAATTGGACCTCTCGTAACCAGAAATCACACTTGGAGAACTTGGCATACAGCCTCTTCGATCTCAAAACCGAAGAATCTCCCGCAAATGCTCCTCATGCTGGTCCCTAGTCCTCGAATACACCAAAATATCATCGATGAATACGATCACCGACCGATCCAGCATCGGTCGGCACACCCTGTTCATGAGATCCATGAATGCGGCCGGGGCATTGGTGAGCCCAAAAGGCATCACTACAAACTCATAATGTCCATAACGAGTCCTGAAGGCAGTCTTTTGGATATCCTCCTCGCGAACCCTCATCTGATGATATCCCGACCTCAAGTCAATCTTGGAAAACCAAGATGCCCCCTGCAACTGATCGAACAGGTCGTCCATCCTAGGTAACGGGTATCGGTTCTTAATTGTCAACTTGTTTAACTCTCGATAATCGATACACATCCGATGTGAACCATCCTTCTTTTTGACGAACAAAATCGGCGCTCCCCAAGGCGAGCTACTTGGTCGAATGAATCCCTTCCCCAACAGCTCCTGAAGCTGCGAGGATAATTCCTGCATTTCCGGTGGAGCGAGACGGTAAGGCGCCTTGGCGATGGGCGCCGCCCCCAGAACCAAATCGATACGAAACTCCACTTGCCTCTCCGGAGGCACGCCTGGTAACTCCTCGGGGAACACATCCGCAAACTCGCATACAACCGGAATGTCATCAATCGAATTGGGCCTCTCCGTGGTCACACGAGTATCCATCACATAGGCTATGAATCCATCACAGCCCTGCTGCAGACTCTGCCTTGCCCTGGCCGCTGAACAAAACGCTGACCCACACCGGGTCCCTTCACCATAAACCGTGAGCACTCCCCCACTAGGGTCTCGAATCATCACCAGCTGTCTCTCGCAGTCAATGACTGCTCCAAACTTACTCAACCAATCCATGCCCACGATAATGCAAACATCCCCCATAGCTATAGGGACCAAGTCTATAGGAAACTCGACCCCAAAAATCTCGAGCACGCATCCTCGAATCACCTCGGTGGCGTATACTGCTCTCTCGTTTGCTATAGAAACTCGCAGGGGACGACTCATCGTCTCCCGGTCGATATCGATGTACTGGCTAAAAGCCAGCGAAACAAAGGACCGACTCGCACCTGAGTCGAATAATACCAAAGCAGGCACATGATTCACAAGAAAAGTACCTACGCATATAGGAATATAAGCATAATGTCTCAGCATAAATGTAAATACGTGAAAGAATACATACCGGCCACTACATCAGGCGCCGCGCGGACCTCCTCCGCAGTCAACTGGAAAGCTCTCCCACGAGCCTTCGGGGCCTCGGTCTTCACTGGCCGAACCTCAGGAACCCTGGCAGCAGGCGAAGATCCCTGGCGAAGCTGGGGGCACTCGGCCTTCCGATGGCCAGTCTGGTTGCAATGGAAGCAGACCATAAATCCCTTGGGGCAATCCCTCGCAATGTGCCCCTCCTTGCCACACTTGTAGCAAGCACCCGATCGACATGCCCCCTCGTGACCCTTGCCGCACTTCCCACAAGTACGGCTCTTCTGTCCTCCGGATCTCAAATCAGCGGACTTGGTCCGCTTGGCTGCCGGCTGCGACTGAGCCGGCCGCCGATCCATCCGTTGAGACTCGACCTCCTCCCTGGCCTGGGTCTCCAACTCGATCTCCCGCTTCCTGGCATTCGCCTGAAGCTCAGCAAAAGTCTGATATGATGAGTTCGATACGAACTCCCGGATGTCTCTCCTCAACACTCCCAAATATCGGCTCATCCGAGCCTGCTCCGTGGACACCTGCTCGGGGCAGAACATCGCCCTCTCATGAAACTTCCGCGTGATCACTGCAACCGAATCATTACCCTGCTTGAGAGTCAAGAACTCCTGAACCAACCGTTCCCTCTCTACCGGGGGAACATACTCGTCTCTGAACATAGCAGTAAATCTCTCCCAAGTCAAGGCTGAAACCTCCGCGAGAGTGAAGTTCGCCGTCACGAACTTCCACCAATCCTTTGCTCCCAGGCGGAGCTGGTTCAGGGCGAACCGCACCCTCAGATGCTCCGGACATGAACAAGTATAGAAGCATCCCTCAATATCGGCAATCCACCTCATCGCAGCAATCGGATCCTGAGTCCCGTCAAACTCTGGTGGCTTCGTGTTGCTGAACTCCCGGAACAGCAACGAGTCACCCCCTGTGGTCTGGCAGCAGCCACAGCTGCGGTAGCTGCAGCAGCGGCAGCCTCAGACAACGCGGCGTACCGCTCATCAAATGTCTCCATCAGCGTGGTCTTAATAGACCCAAACATCTCCGGGATCTCAGCCCGGATCGTTGCAGCTACCTCCTCATGAATCATCTGACGAAGCTCCTCGTCAGTCACTCCACTCGTGCCAGGTCTGTGTCGTGGTCCAACCATGATGTCTCTGAAATACAACAAAAGAATATCAGAGACCCTATCGGGCAAAAATCGCACTCGATAACGCAGTCCTGCTCAGTTTTCGATACTCAGGGGTTCCCACTTGGCTGCCTACTGACCCGGTGTCCTTGGTAGTACGGGCCCAATACTGCCAGTTACACCGCGTCGGTATTCACCCAAGTCATCCTCCCCAACCTCGAATCCTGAGCACTCTATTCTTTTCATACTCTTGTTACTCACTCGCTCTCGAGCACCTCATAGAAGCAAGTTTTCCTAGACTAAGGCATCACAAAATCAGGCCACTCTAGTCCTAATATGTATACCTAGTCTACTAGCATGCATATCATATCATATCACATATCGTAACACATATAATAAGAGTATTTTGGGGATTTTTACCGTTCGGGTGCTGGCTGACCGTACACACTTTTTCTTCTTTGGTCGTCTCATTTGCAAAAAAAAAAAAAAAAAATTTAATTTCCTCAAATTCCCGGTTTGAGTTCAGTTACGCCCGAAGGTGTACCCGAATCCCTCAAACCAAGGCTCTGATACCAACTTGTAACGTCATAAAATTTCCAACCAAAAATTTTCATTTTTACAACCATCAAGACATGAGTAAATAGTTTAGATTCCCAAAATAACAACGTAGTCTCAAACGATTACATAACAGAAGATAAAATAGTTTCCCCGAGTGTGTGTACGGTCATGCTGGCGCCTTCCCACGGTCCTCACTCGTACCTGAAACACATAATGCAACAACTGTAAGCATAAAGCTTAGTGAGTTCCCAAAATACAATATACGCACATACGCCTTTCCAGGCCTTGACCTTCCGGTCCATGTGTCTCAGGGGACTTCCGTCCCGACTGGGTAAACCTTCCGGTCCTACCCACATCAACCTTTACAGTCCATATGACCACGCCTGCCGGCCCATATCAAACATATCATACATGACACATATAGCAAATAACTTAACACACATAAAGCATATATTCCATATCATATTCGACCTTCCGGTCACATAGTCAAAACCCTTCCGGGTACAGTATAGTGAGAAGACTCACCTCGTTCACCTCGCTAAGTCGCTAATCGTGAATCCTGAAATCACTCGGGCTCGAACCCTCGAGCTGCAATCCTCCTACGATATTATAAATCTTTAATTATTACTTGCACCACTAAGGTGGACCGTCCTTATCAAGTCAACACAGGTTGACTTGGTCAGCAACCTTAGACAATTTGGAACAGACTCGGCGAGTGCACAATAGTGACTCGGCGAGTCTACGCGTTTTTGCCATCTCTCAAGAATTTTCCCTTTGACTCGTCGAGTACTCCCCCGACTCGACGAGTTCCACCTGGGCCTGAATCACAGGGCCACCGCGACTCAACTCGCCGAGTTGAAGGTCAACTCGGCGAGTCCCGACCTGACTCGGTCCACCTGTCAAAACCTTTCCAACTCTCTGCGACTCACTGAGTCGCCCACAACTCGGTCCGGACTACACACAGGATGGCCTCAAGGACAATCTTCAAGCGACTCGTCGAGTCTGTTCTTCAGACTCGGCGAGTCCATGCCATGCACCAGCTAAAACTGGCTTTTGCAGTCAGATCCGTTCCATACATACATAGATCTGGCCTTTCCAAGCTTATTTGTCACGTAAAGTCTCAGTCTTGGTTGCCATGCGATGCATACAAGGCTTCCTTTGAAGAAACAACCACTTATTTGGAAAACTTAGCTTCTAACTCAAAAGAATGGACATAAAGCTTGTCATGAGGGGTCTCCTGGACCTGCTTAAGTCCAGATCTAGGTTCCATGTCTCCATGGGACCTCTCATACTTCTTATTCAAGCCAAGAAATGCAAGAAGGAACCCTAGATTTGGCCCATCAACACAAAACACGAAGATTGGCTCAGAAAGTTACCTCAAGAAGACCCCCTTGATGAAATAGCAACAGATCTAAGCTCCCCAACACTTCAAGCTTGCTCCTCTCCCTCCTTTCCTTGCACTATCACACAAAATGATGAACAAAAGGCCTTCAAACACACACACAAGGGCTTACAGACGTATGGAGGCTCTTAGGGTTCAAGGTGGCCGCATATGAGGGCCATAAGGTCCTTTAAATAGAGCTTAGGACCGGGAAATTAGGGTTTCATCAAACAGCGCGGACTCGCCGAGTCCATCCCTTGGACTCGCCGAGTCCGGACGCGGACCCCCGCTCAAAACGCGACCCGACTCGGCGAGTTCGACCACCAACTCGCCGAGTCCCCCCCCCCCCCCACAGAAAGACAAGAACATATGAAATGAAGATACCTGGGGTTTCGGGCTGTTACATTTCAAAACTTAAAAAGGTTATCGTAAATTTTAAGCAAAACACAGGAGATTCATTGTATAAGGCATGGGAGTGACTAAGGAAGTGTTCCCAAAATGATCTTAATGAGTAACAAGGAGTATATATATTCTATGATGGGGTAAATGTGACGATAATGCAACTCCTTCATTCTCAAGGACCATTAACAAATAAGAACCCCGCTACAATTAAAAAGCTAATAGAAGAGTTTTCAAAGCATTCAATGGAATACCAGAAACCTCGAGAAGACAAGACAAGAGGATACAATGATAGAAATGCTGCTTCGGAAGAATTGGCTGCAGTGTTAGCAAAATTAGAGACCATACATCGGAAAATGAAGAAGATATATCAATCTATAAACGTAATACGTATGGGTTGTGATAATTAAAATGGGCCACACTTAACCAAGAATTTCAATTTAGACGAAACGAGAATAAAAAGTCACAAGTTTGTTATTCTAGTGGGGATCGATTTGATTAAGATTGAAGAAAGCCAAAGAAAGAATAGCTGCCTTATGAAGAATACTAGAAGCAAAACAAAGAAAAATATCGGCAAACCGGATGGGGCTACTATCAAAAGGAACAACCACCACCCAAGAAGAAGATGGATTATGAGTCAATAATCTACGTTTTTGGAGGCTTCCAAAAAACGACACAATGCTACTAATGTTACCATTAGAAACCAACAAGCTTCCATCCATAACATCGATACTCGGCTTGGGTAATTAACTAACCTTGTAAATCAAAGGCTACCACATAAGATTCCCGATAAAAAGGAATAATCTCACGTTATGGCGATTTCCAATGATAAAAGCACTAACTCTGAGTTTTTGGAATTATTAGAGGCCTTAGAGCACTCCGATCCATAGCCTAAGAGAAAGAAGATCAACGAAAAGGAAAAAAGTTGTTGAATTTGTCTTATGACGTGAGGAAAACATGCTCACCTCCTGGGTATGGTATATGAACAAAATATCTTCTTCAGTTGATACATATCAACCTCCATTTCCATTTCCTTATTGAGCTAAATTACATACATTAGAACAAGAACATATGAAATTTATAAATCAAGTCAAGCATATCGATCAATAAACCCATTGTTGACACATTAGACAAAATAACTAAATAGTTGAAGTTTCTTCAAGATCTCCTCGACACTCGACATCAACTAAAGAAGAGATCCAATATAGTTTTTAATTAACAATGTTCAACGACGATTATGGAAGGAATACTAAATAAAATGGGAGATCCTGAATGCCTTACTTTACCATGAGAATATGGTAATGACACGAAGAAATTTGCGTTAGCCGATTCGAGAAAAAGAATTAATTTGATGCCATATTTTTTACAAAAAGCTTGGGATAAATTTGCGTTAGCCGATTCGGAAGTGGAGTTTTGCGAATTTTCATGGAGAATGGGGTAATATGAACAACATGAAACAATGAATCCAATTCTTAATACTTTCTTGAGGGCGGCTGCACATGACTACTCAGCTGGGATAAATAGTTATGAATTTTGGTCGACAATCACAAACAAGAGGTTTCATTTGGGGGTGTCACAAGAAAGTCAAATTCGTTTACCCATTCAGCGCCTTATTCACCGCCTCGTGGCATTTTCAGTTAACCATAAAAAGCATGGAGACAAGGTCACAAGTCTCAATTTGTTTTTTGTATGGTGTATTATAGCGTCGGCGGCTTGCTGCAATATTCCATATTTTCGAGCGAAATATTTGGGCACTAAAGCAGCGAACTCAAGAGTCGGGAGTCCAATAGTGGCTGAGCATTTTTTCACTCGCTTGGCAAAATCATATGGTATTTTCTCACCAAGGTTGAGTCACACTTTGACATGAAAAGAATGGATAATCTTTCTTTGAGTTAATAAGAGTACATGAGGATTATTGTAAATAGGGGGTCACATTGGAGTATACCGGTCAAGAGAGAGGTCAACTAGTGCAATGAAATATACCCATAGGAGGAGGACCATCTCGTGATGAGTTGATGGTCTGGTACCTTGATAGAATGAGCATGAGTATTGAATTGGATAGGTGGTACTATGGAGACCATTATCCAACACTTTCATGTGGAGCAACCACCATTCTTGGGAAATCAATACCCGATTTGTCCTTCATGGAGCGAGATTTGGCCAGGGCAACACGATGGTGCTGGAACGAATGGAGCGGGTGGAAATGGGGATGATGAATGACTTATTATCCTTTTTATTTGAATTTTATTCTCTTAGTTTATTTTCGATGTGTTTCATTTGTGTTTTTGTTGTTTGGTTTGTTTTTGAACATGTAACCAAATGGTAGACGTTTGTTTTATTGTTACAACCAATGGTTTATTTTGTTTGCAGAATTGTTGACATATTGATTGATAAAACTAAAATGGAGAGTCAAGTGCATAAGAGTTTTAGTACTAAAGACCACATTTTGTAATAAGTGTCAGGTGACAAACATGTAAGAAATAAAAGGAAGAAAGATTAGAGATCAAGAGAGATTTGTAGAATTTTAGAGGTTAATAAAGGGATATTAAACAGTTAAGAGCTTAAAGACTACATACATTGAGGTCATTCTATGAAATAAGTGTGGGGTGGGGGTCGAAAAACAAATTAAAGTTTAAATTGGAAAATAAAAATTGCTAGTTTAGAAAAAATTTAAGATTTATAAACTTGAAAAGTGGTCTAATTTGGAATCTAGTGATAATTAAAAACTTAAGTTGCTAGTGTTGTGTGGGATGATCCAATGTGAACTCAAATGTTAAATTGAGCCAACATATGTTATAGTATATTTGTGGCTTCCGAGTTCTTATGAGAAGTCAAGGGATATGAAAGGTAATCTGGTAGTTTGAATGACAAAAAGTTTTGAAGCGTAACCAAAAATGTATCTAGGAAAGTCTATGTAGTCATTGCACCTTACACTAATATCTCTAACCAACAAAGGTTGAAGTTAATCTCCTTTGCAAGCATATGTTTTCCTTTTAGGCTTTTTAGATTTGAGCGAAAAATGATATATATATATATATATATATATATATATATATATATATATATATAGAGAGAGAGAGAGAGAGAGAGAGATAAAAGAGAGAAAGTTGCAAAAGTTGAAACAATTTTGAAGTGGAAGGAGCTATCAAAGTATGAAGATCAAGAGATCAAAAATTCTAAAGAATAAAAAATTGAAGATACCAAAAATCAAACAAAAAAAGTGTTGAATTGGAAGAAATGAAAGAGAAAATGTAAAACAAGAGATGAATTCCAAGAGCATCATTGTGGTATCAAATTTGTAATCTTTTCTTTCTAAGTTATTTTATCATATGTATGATTGGGAGTTTAACTAAAAACACCTTAAGGTTAAGAATGTTTTCTGAGCATGGATTTAGAGGGTTGCAGAAATGAAGGTCATACAAACTAAGGGTTGAATGTTCATAAGGATTGTGAGTATTTAGGATTGAGAAGTATTTAGGGACTTTAGACACAAAGATACTCATTGCGGTCTTGGTGTAATGCTTGGGTTCTAAATGGTTTGTCTTATGTGATGCTGGTGATGAGGTTTAACTTAAAAGATTAGTTTTGCTTGAGGTCAATTGAAAGGCAAGTGTGGGGTATTTTGATATAGTCATATCTACATATATTTAGGAATTATTTTATTACATTTTAAGTTATATTTTTGTTAATTGCAAGCATATTTGATTTTTATTGAGTTGAATTACATTTTGTAACCAAATAGAACATTCTTGAGGAAAAAAGATCAAAAATGATGAATATTGGAACCTGGAAGCATTGGAGCTGAATTAGGAGTTAATGGAGCTTAAAAGGAAGAAGAATATAGCAAATACAATCCCCACAACATGGTAATGAAGTAAAACGACGTGGTTATTAGGAAATACTCGATAGTTTATGTATGAAGGGAACTCACGATGTAAGCCTGATAGTCTCAAGACGTGAGAAGTCAAATTTTCTAGAAGATCATTACGCGGAAGCCAAATTTCCTTTCAAGATACGAATTCAGTATATCTCATGACATGAGATGTTAATGCTCACAACGTTAGAGGAATTTTTAAGGAAACTAAAAATAGCCTTTTCCATATTCGATTTAGGAGTGTTGGATTAATTGTTCCGGAGAGTTAGTTGAAATCAAAAGCCAGAACCCTGCGAGATTAAACCATTCGTAGAAGAATTCAACTGAAGTTAAGAGATTTGAAGAACCAATCAAGATAACGCATTACATATTCGGTTTGATCATGTTTATCTTTATTCCTATTGTGTTTTTGTGTTTGATTACTGCCATGAGTAGCTAAATTAGTAGACTTTCGTTTAGTTAGATAAAACCTAAAACTAGGAGTTGGTTTCTTACTTTTATGGATTATATAAAGTTGGATTAAGCTTGTGTTTGATTTTTGATACCTGACATGATAAAGCATTAATATTTGTTTCTTATATTCACGTTAAGTATAATTGAATGTTCAATTTATATTGCATTAACTTGATTACCGACTACTTTATGAACATTAAATTGCTAGAGCTAGGATTCACCAAATATTAGATTAGGTAATAAAGACATAAACGTGATATGTGTAAGAGAACATGATTTGATTAAAATTGTGTTTAGATAAATTTTACATAACTCACTAATTCATAATAGTCAATTATGTGTTTGCTTATGTATGATCATTACATAATAGTTCATGAATTGATAAAAATATTAGGAGATCTAACCAGGATCGCTAATAATATCTATTGTGGTAACCAACTTTATTAATCCTTAAATAAAAACTAACCATAGGAAATAGGTGGATTTAAAACTAAATGAAAGTGCTTTTAATAACTTGATAACAATCGTTCTTAGTTAAGTGTTTGTTTAGTTTTAAGTTAATCTAAACTTACAAAATCAGATAAAACCTCTTCTTTATTTATTGTTTTTTGATTAATATTTAGTAATTATATTAGTACACTAAATCTGTTCCATGTGTTTGATACCCAACTTACTTTACTATAGTATAAACTAACTAGGTACATTATTTATAGGTGCATTAGTAGATAAGTAGTTCGGTTTATAATTTTAAAGCTAGATAGGTATTATCTGTGCATATCAAATATGTGTGTGTGTGTGTGTGTGTATATATATATATATATATATATATATATATATATAGAGAGAGAGAGAGAGAGAGACGTAAGTTCAATTGAGAAAATAAAAAAGGTTGAGAATGGGGGAATCAATGTTGTTTCTTGGAAAAAAAATTGTAAATTCGAAAATTTATTTTGATGTGGAACTCTATGATAACTCTTTTGTTCATTTGAACGAAAATCACTTCTTTGAAAATTATGTTGTGAAAACCTTTGATTTTGAGAATTCTTAACAAAATTCTTTGGCTGTTGATTTTTCATATAACTCTCATGATAAGAAGTTTGAACGTTAGATGCTTGTCTTGGTTTCGAAACATGCTCTTTTTTTTTAGAAAAATCATTTTGTGACTGTGAAGGTTTTGAAATCTATTTCTTTTCAACAAAAGATGATTTTGTGACTTTGAATTAATAGATTCAGACTTTTTCTTTTCAGACTTTTTGGATAAGTATGTGAGTTTTTGGTAAGATTGTCTCAATCGTGCTCTGATTTGAGAAAAATCTTGTAATTCCTCGATTTTTCAGGTATTGATTTAATATAAAGTTTCTTGGTTTCAAGGGCTACTCGACGAGTTGGTTGCCTTACTCGTCGAGTAGCAGCGGGTTAGTCCACGCGTTTTAATGACCTACTCACTGAGTCCAAGAAGGGACTCGATGAGTAGGAGCTGGCAGATGAAACCTTAAATCTTGGGGTTTTGTACCCAATTTAAAGGATAAATAGCCTCCCTTTACCCCCTTGCAGTCTTTTGAGAACCAAACCAACCTTAATTCGTGTGTGTACTTCATTTTGTGTGTTATAAGTTTTGGAAGGTGAATCTTAGTGAGGAAATCTTAGAGAAACAAGTGGTTAGAAGCAAGGAACTTGTGGGGATCAGAAATCTACCTCAGTTAGCATCATTTGAAGGTATCAAGTCATCACTTTTACCTCATTTATTTCTAGATCTCATTTGGGTGGAGTTTAGGGTATTTTTGGCTTGGTTATGATGATATTCTGGTGTATGAGCTAGATATGAAGTTGCAACTTCAGATCTGGACCCTTCTTGGGTTCTAGGTTCATAAAGTTTCGAGCTTGGTCCTGCATGAAGCCCTCATTGAGTGTAAAACTCCATTATAATCTTAGATTTGTCACTTAGAGCCTTTAGAGCCTTGCATGCACGTAACGTTTGCAACTTTACATGATAAACATGCCTTAGGAAGTTGGATCCACAATATGGAGCCTTAGCATGGCTTCAAAAAGCATTTGTATGGATGAGGGATTAAAGGGACTCGGCGAGTCGCAAGGTCGACTCGGCGAGTCATATGAATATGGGTATGAACTCGACGAGTTGATGAACAACTCGGTGAGTCCGTTGAAGATGCCTTGGACTCGGCGATTCAGTCAAAGACTTGGCGAGTCGGCTAGGGTTTCTCTCAGCCTTTGGATACGTATGAACTCGATGAGTTATAAGGGAACTCGACAAGTCAACATAGGATTTCAACGACTTCTCGAGTTCAGGAAGAACTCGATGAGTCGATGAACTGCACTCAACAAGTTGTGTCAACATGTACTGTTAACCTTGACTGTTGACTTTGACCTTGGCCAAGGGTTGACCAGTTAACCTATAGGGTATTTTGGTAATTTGGAGATTTATGGAAAAGGTTTTATGGTAACTATAGGTTGTGGATTTTGTGTTGGTGATTCAAGAGTTTGAGCCTATCATTTTCAGTGTGACATTATGAGGTGAGTTATCCTTACTATACTCAAGGGTCTAAGGCACCAAGGTCGTCCCTTTGAATTGTTATTGGTTATGTTATGCTAGTATGATCTGTTAGTTGGGTATCCTAGAGGGTATGATAATATTATGTGGTATGATCTATTAGATCAGTTATGTCTATAGACTATTATATGATTATCTGTTATATGTGCACATGTTTGTTTGGCGGTTGAGGCTTATCTACTTTGTACAAAAGCCAATAGACCTGGGCATTCCAACCTGTTGGTTGTGGGTTGTGAGTATTCCATCCCAAGGATGATTGGACTCATAGTATGCGGGCATTCCAACCTGTTGGTCGTCGGCATGGCGTAATCCATCCCGAGGATGATTAGACCCATAGTATGATTGGCATTCCATCCGGATGGTTGAGAGCCTAGGGTATTCCAACCTGATGGTTGATTGGACCCCATAGTATGCTATTTATGATTGTATGTGTCTTATTGCGGGTATCGGTATTTTGTGGGGAGCTCACCAAGCTTTCGGGTTTACGGTTTCAATTTATTATTTCAGGTACATTAGGGGATCGTGGCAAGGCGAAGGCATGATCGTACAGCCCCTCATGATTTGTTTATGTTTATGGGAAAACTCTGATGTTAGATATTTCAAAAACAACTTTGTAATGATGATTGGTTTTAAAATGTTTTGAAAAAGTTTTAAATTGGCATAAAATTTTTGGGTGTTACAAATATTTCCTTCGAAGCTTTCTTATTGTCCTCGTCAACAAGTTTGTTTAGCTCTGGTTTTACACTTTCTCCATTTCCCTTTGTGACAAACACTTGATTTGGAAAGACGACATATTAGTGCATTTGAAGTTTGGGTAAACCATAAAATTTGGTTCAAGATAGTGGGAACCTTTTTCTTTCATGATTTTGTCGAATATCTTTGTCTCTTCATAAACCTGATCTTCAAAAATTCAAGGAATGATTGTTTCTTTTGAAGCACAAGGAGTAATTATTTCTTTTGAAATATCTTCATTGTCATCACTATCAGTCTGACTATCTTCAACATTCACATGGTCAGGATTAAAACTTTTGAAGTAGAGGGTTGGTCTTTGTTAACTTTAACATTCGAATCATGACATATTTCTTTACCCTAAGCTAATGATTTGACATTAATGACAGATAATTGAGAACAATCAACAACTTCCTCTTCTTCAATTTCATTTATATTGTCATCTTCGATATCAGCAAAATTGTTTTAGGAATCAGATGTTGAATTCTCCGTACTCCTCAAAATATTGACTTGC
Organism: Lactuca saligna; assembly: GCF_052625555.1. Lineage (NCBI taxonomy): Eukaryota > Viridiplantae > Streptophyta > Magnoliopsida > Asterales > Asteraceae > Lactuca > Lactuca saligna. Next base: position 108,661,179 of record NC_136421.1, on the reverse strand, counting down.
TCATTTTTAGTTAGGGTCTTATTAACAGTATCAACAAGATCATTTTCATTTAGATACTCATCAATTTTCACAATTCCATATTGATATCTATTATCAGGAACCTTATCAAACTCAGAAATCGTCATCTAACAGTCATAAGAAGTTGTATCTACTTTCTCTCTTTTGAAAGACAAAAATGGTAGAAGCTTCCTATGTTGTTCTTTACTTATATCTGATGAATGATGCAATTCAGTCAATTTACCATATAATCTTTTAGCTGAGTTACAGTTAATGTTTCTTTGTTTCAACAAGATCTTATTATCAGTACTCAGACTATCCCTATCACACATGATGTTTGTAATTTGTAACTCTAGATGATCTATCTTAGATTTCTTCGCCTCCAACATCCCTTTTGTTTCTTGTAATTGAGTACTAAACTTTTTAGCATCATTTCTAACAGAGATAACCAGATTACTGACATAAGTAATAGCAACATCAAACGCAGTTAACACGTAATTATAAGGACTTGAAGGAATATTAAAGGACTGAAGTAGAAAACGTACCTTCAATGTCATTGGTGCATTGTCCCCAGATGTCGAAACAAAACAACTACCAGTGATTTTCTCTTCTTCTTCCTCCTCATAGCTCGCAAACATGGCTCCATGCATCGGATTTCTCATTTCTTCATCATCTGAGCCTGAAGACCGTATTTGGTATTTTCCATCATCTTCATTTTCTCCTCTAGCTACTAGTGACAATCCCTTCGATCTTGCTCTTACTTCTTCTAACCTCTCCGAATAGTATGCTTCATCTTTAACCATGTTTTTCTTTTATTCCTTCCTACGTAACATACAGTCATTGGCCATATGATTAGCCCCGTTGCAATAGTGACAATCAACTCCCAAATCGCCCTTAAGCTTTTTCTCTTTCTTCAACTCCTCACCCTTCGCTTCTTTCTTCTCAAACTTCTTTTTATCACTCACCATGTTTGTCTTTTATTCCTTCTTACGTAAGTGTTTGTTTCGGGAAGGTTGTTAAGGAAGATCGGTAATGGCGACCGGTGGTTGATAGTCAGTGCTCTAAGTGAGGGAGAATTGGAGAATTCTCCGGAAAAATCGATCAGTATGAAGGGTCGTTTAGCTGCATGGGATTCAGTAGTGTCTCGGTCAGCCAAAAGCGTGAGCTGGTATGAGTAAGTGGCAGACGTGCGGTGTGGGATACAGACCAAGAGCGATTGATTGTGGAAGGCCTAGGATCGGGCCGGGACAGAGTATATGGGATGGAGGTAGAGTTCGGAACCCCTGGAGGGCTAGAACAGTATGCATGGGAGGAGTTTCCCGAAGGAGTAACTCGGAATGTTGATTGCTAGTCGAGCGGTCCGGATAGAATGAAGGCCAGTAGGCGTACCAGTCAGGTCGAAGGCTCGGGGAACGGTCCAGCCAGACTGAAGGCCCTGGAGGGCGGTCCAGGTCTGTTGAAGGTTATGAGAGTGGTCCAGTTTGGCTGAAGGCCTGGTAAGGCGGTCCAGTCATGCTGAAGACTCTGCATGTGTCGTTAGATCAGTGCGAGGAAATGGATTGAGTATGTCGCGATATATTAGCGTTGCAAGGTCTGGCCCCGGATATTCATCACGATCAGTGGAGGTAGTGCATGGACTTGAGATCTTTCGCGAGTGGATTCAGAGTATGTATGATGATTGGGATAGCGATTATGCCACAAGGAAATGATGTAGTGTTGGGTGAGCACCGTGGCGCTTGTGGTAGTGTCAAGACAGCCAAGTGGATCTCCTTGGTAAGGAAAAAAGAAAGGAATGTAGCTCCGAGAGGGAGTATAAGTTCACAGAAGTGAAATCCATAGTGCGAAGTTATGACTTAGGTGTTTCAATTATGGTTATTGCGCAGAGTGTGCGGCAGTGATATGGAATCACATCAGGTTTGGATGTTTGCCGAGGTCACGGAAGGAAATTCCGAGGGTGTAAAGTCAAGAGACTCATAAGAGATGCAGGGATGGAGTTTTGGATTCCCAGCTTGATTTTGGTTAAGGAATTGTGTACGTAGTGGTAATTCATCCTGGGGGATGTTTGGAGGAATTGTTAGTGTATCGGGTTTTCCCAACTCGAGGATGCTAGAGCCCGTTCAGCATGGGGTAAGAGATTGCGGAGGGGAAACTCATGAGAGTTGCTATGAGATCGAGGGATGCGTCATCCTGTCAGCATGGAATGGGTAAAGTGAATTCAGACTGGGATTCTGGTGGTTCAGGGATTATCCCTGGCTCGCATGAGTCAAATGATTGTTGTGAATTGGAGCGAGCGAAGTATCAGGTAGTGATACTCGGTGGTTAGATGTGGTTATCAAAGTATGAGGCCGGTGGCCAGCTGAAGTGGTGGTCTGGACACCGCAAGAGAGAAATTTGGGTTCGGGTTTCGATGGCAGTGTTTTGAGGAATCTGGTCTGGTTAAGGCCAGGAAGTGCATTGCGGAAGTAGTTCTGGAGTTGTGTTGCCGCAGGCTTCGAGGACGAAGCCTAATGTAAGTGGGGGAGAATTGTAACATCCCGAGTCCAGGAGTGCAAGTTCGGGGTACGAAGTGTAAATTTGAAGGGCAACTCGGCGAGTCCATGGGAGGACTCGGCGAGTAGGGTCGCGACTCAGGTCGCATGTTAAGTGGCCAACTCGGCGAGTCCAAGGCTGGACTCGGCAAGTAGGCGCTGTGTGAAGAAAACCCTAAATTTAGGGGATGAGCCCTATATAAAGGACATTATACCCTCTCCCCAGCCTCCTTGATCTCCCTTGAAGTCCGGAAACCCTAAATACGCGTTTGTGAAGGTTTTGAGTGCATTTGAGCCTTGGAGAAGAAAGTTGGAAGAAGATCTTGGTGAGTTAGGAGGCTTGGAGCAAGGGGCTTTGCTTAGATTCGGATTCCTTGCTGTTGGGGGCTTCATTTTGAGGTAATATCTCGTTCTTGGGCTGTGTTCTTCTAGATTCATCATTTTCGGGTTGTGTGGGAAGCTTAGATTGTGGTATCTTGAGTTTGAAGGATAGATCTGAGGTTGCTACCTCAGATCTAAAGTGGAGGTGGTTTAGAGTGCATTAAAGTCCCTATTATTGAGTGATTGGTGAAGCTATCTTGTCCCAAACCCTAGCCCTAGAGTGTAAATGCCTAGATCTCTTTGGATTCACGTAAAGTTTGCCACTTTACGTGATGGATGGGTTGTATAAGGGTAGATCTATGATTTGGATCATCTGCATGGCCTAGAAAGCTTCTGCATGGGTTAAGATCTAGAGGCACTCGGCAAGTCACAAAGGTGTACTCGACGAGTTGCTTGAAGATGGACTGGAACTCGGCGAGTTAGAAGAACAACTCGGCGAGTAGGTTGAAGATAGCCTCGGACTCGGCGAGACTGTTCTTGGACTCGGCGAGTCTGGTCGTGAGATCCTAATATTCTTCTGTTTGAGTCATGAATCGGCGAGTTAAGGGAGGACTCGGTGATTTGAGTGCGAGGGGACTCAGAGTTACGAGACTCGGCGAGTCTCGGGGTGACTCGACGAGTCATTGGGTTGACTCGTCGAGTAGAGTCAGTCAGGAGGTTGACTTTGACCTTGACATTGACCAAGGGTTGACCAGTTGACTTCCAGGGGTAATTTGGTAATTATTGGTATTTATTGAAATCAGTCTTTTGGGTATTAACAGTCGTGGAGTTTGGGTCGGAGGTTGCAGCAGCGTGATCTTATCCTTTTCAGTCAGCAGTTGCAAGGTGAGTTATCCTCACTATATCGACAGGGTCTAAGGCACCAAGTTCGGCCCCTTATCGGATTGAGATCCGGGTATTTGTTGTTATGTTATTGCTTTGATATGTCTGCATCCTGGTAGCTAGGATGATATATGTTAGAGACCTGGTTAAGGTCGGTTTCCTGATATGTAGGGTGATGCTATGCTAGTGACCGGTTAGGTCGGTATCCAGGTTAGGATGATGATATGTTATGTGATCTGTTGATCGGCTTTTTGATTGTGAACTCTTATATGATTGTATGTTTATATGCACATGGTTGTTTGGACTGGAGTTGGGTTGAGGCGGGTCCTGCTTTGTGCTGTAGGCCAAGTACCCAGGGCAGACCAGTTTTTCCGAAGGCCCAGCGAGCGGTCTGGATAGGCTGTTGTCCCCACGAGGGCGGACCAGACGTGCCGAGGCTCAGAGAGTGGACCAGGCTGATTGAAGGCCCGATGCGGGTGGACCAGTCATACTGTAAACTCAGAGAGTGGACCAGGTGGGTTGAAGGCCCGGTGCGGGCGGACCAACCACACTGCAGACTCGAGGGACATGACTGGACTCGGAGGGTGGACCAGGTGGACTGAAGGCCCGACACGGCGGACCAGTCACACAGTAGACCCGATATGCATGGTTGTTTTGTGATTCGATATGATATAGCATGTTATGTGTATCGTATATGTGGTTGGTATTTTGGGGGTATCTCACTAAGCTTTCGGGCTTACAGTTGTGGTTTAATGTTTTTCAGGTTCTTCAGGAGACTGTGGCAAGGCAAAGGCATGATCATACCGCTCCTCGTGTTTATGTTTTATGATATGGATCTGGGAATACTCTGATAATAAATGTATTGAAAACCTTTTTGTAATAACATTATTAAAATGGGTTGTTTTTGAAAAGTTTAAATTTTGTTGAAATTTTTCGTCGTTACAGATCAGGTCAATTCTTTTTTAAATCTCTATACGTGCAATTCCCTCGATGCCAGAAGATGATTTCATATTTTTTTTGTACATAATTCTTGATATAAGTTCTTATATTTTTTATCTTCTTGCAGACCCTCAGAATAATTTTTTGGTTGTGCAAACCAAAGGGAATGATGACCTTGGGTTGTACCAAGTCTGAAACCAATTGGATTTATTTTTTGTCCCATTTTCCCCCATTACTATACATATCATAATACGGCATAGTTGTATGTTTTTTTTTGATTTAGGTTTTTGTGACCATGTAATAGAGTCGGTATCTATATATTCATCTAAGGATATATTTTTCATTACAATAGTTATATGGCAGGTAGGCTTTTGTATCGCAAAACTAAGCTCTCGAGCGCGTGGTTTTAATCTCTTCACAATAGTACCTTCATTGACTTCAACTTTACTAATGACTAAATTTACTTCATTCGAACCCATATTGAAACTAGCACTTGCTGCTGCAGAATAAAGTAATTTAAAAATTGGATAACATGCTCGATAAGGCATGAGTTCTAATATCATAAGTGTTTCTTCGTAGAAACGCCCACGAATTTGATCAATTACCCTTTGCGCTTTGTGAGCGGACATAGATATATGTTGACCTAAAGCGTATATTTATGTTGTTCTCTTATTTAACATAAAGTTCGTCTCCTACTAATCAATGATAAATATCTATATATATATATATATATATATATATATATATATATATATATATATATATATATATATATATATATATTATTATTATACATAAACAAACGTTTTTAACAACGCGATCTATTATCGCTTTTTGCATGGCCTCGTAAATGTAAAGTAGGTGCAAATTCTCCCAATTTGTGTCCTACCATACGATCTCTTATATAAATAGGTAAATGTTCTTTTCCATTATGGATAGCAATAGTATGGCCGACCATTATGGGTATAATGGTAGATGCCCGGGACCATGTTATTGTTATTTCTTTTTCTGCTTTTGTGTTAAGCTTATTTATTTATTTTAATAAATTATTCTCTACAAATGGATTTTTTTAGTGAACGTGTCACAGCTTCCTCCTATTTTTTTGTTTTGTAAAGATGAAGAAATAAATTCTATTTTCTCTCCTATTTACTACGGCGACGAAGAATCAAATTATCACTATATTTATTCCTTTTTCTACTTCTTTTTCCAAGTGCAGGATAACCCCAAGGGGTTGTGGGTTGTTTTCTACCAATTAGGTCCCTCCCTTCACCACCCCCATGTGGGTCTACAGGGTTCATAACTACTCCTCTTACTACAGGGCGCTTACCTAGCCAACGCTTAGATCCGGCTCTACCCAAACTTTTTTGGTTCACCCCAACATTCCCCACTTGTCCGACTGTTGCTGAGCAGTTTTTGGATATCAAACAGACCTCCCCAGAAGGTAATTTTAATGTGCCTGATTTCCCTTCTTTTGCAATCAGTTTCTCTACAACACCCGCTTCTTTAGCTAATCGTCCACCCTTTCCAAGTGTGATTTCTATGTTATGTATGCTCGTGCCTAAGGGCATATCGGTTGAAGTAGATTCTTCTTTCTTATCAATCAAAACCGCTTCCCAAACTGTACAAGCTTCTTCCAAAGCATACGGTTTTCTGGACGTATATGGTGATATCTATACAGATGGATCTTATATATATGGTATAATGAAGTACCACATGGGTGGATATATAGGAATCAAAATCTGCTGAATCACTCATGTTATGATCTTATACATCCTAGGTCTTCCCGTTCCATCATCTGTCTTATGTTCTTCATGTAGCATTCAGACTGGATGACTATGAAATTACGTTGACACTTCCACATATTATGCGTAACGTAGGAGACATCTGTATTTTTCCCCCAGGAATCTTTAGAATTACCATTGCTTAGCTTTCAATTCGCCTCTGACCATCAAATGAAATGTGAATAATCTGTCCTCTTCTCTTTGAAAGAAGGAGCGCTTCCGGTTCTGTCGGTGCTTGAAACAATTTTGTCTTCTCCATATTACTATATCTTTATAGTCAATAATTTTATATGAGGAACTACTGAACTCAATCACTTGTTGTCGTTACTCTTTAGTTTTTTGTTGAGGTCTATCTTGTAAAGGTACTAAAATTGGATCAGTGATTGATTTCTAGGTTTCATCATAAACCTAATTGCTTACTTCCAATTATGTAAATCAATAGTTCAAACTGCACTCAAAGGTAGGGCCTTTCTTATTTTTATAGGAACTTTTGTACCGAAAACAATGGTATCTCCAATTATAGCCCCCCTGGGATGTAAAATACATCTCTTCTCACCATCGCTATAGTGTATGAGACAAATGTATGCATTTCGATTTCGGTCGTATTCTATGGTTATGATTCTACCATATATGTCTTTTTCATTCCGTCAAAAATCTAGTTTACGTTATAGACGCTTATGACCTCCCCCTCTATGCCCTGCGGTAATGATTCCTCTGGCATTACGACCTTTACCACAATGATGCTGTCCATAGATCAAATTATTTCGTGGATTGGATTTCACTTTACTATCTACGGCTCCATTGCGTGTTCTCTAGGTAGAAGTTTTGTATGAATCTATCGCCATGCTATTAAGTATTTTGATTTAAGTTCTTTTCTTTCTAAGAGGTGGAATAGAATAACCTGGTTGAAGCGTAATGATCATACGTTTGTAATGCATTGTCTGTCCCATAATGGGTCTCATTCTTCTAGCCTTTCCCCGAAGTCGATGACTATTCATCGTGATTACCTTGACACCAAAGAAGAGTTCGACCCAATGCTTTATTTCTGTCGTAGTTGATCCTAATTCTACATTAGAAGTATATTGATTTTTCCCCAATAACTGAATACTTTTGTCCGTAAATACGGCATACCTGATTCCATCTATAAATCTATTTGATTCCCTATGAGTTCTAGTCTCAATAAGACTACTAATTCTTACTATTTATATCGTATGATAAGAATATACCACATCAATTCATTATGTATGGATGATGAGATTTCATTGATACAGAGCTAATTCCAATAGACATATTGAAGGGTCCCATTGGTGTGCATCCAGTAGGAATTGAACCTAAAAATTCACCAATTATGAGTTGGGTGCCTTAACCATTCATCCATGGATGCTTAGTGGGTCATAGTGAATGACCGGATTCCAATTCAAATGGAATCTTTCAACTAAAGCAATGAGATGCTTAAATGGAATTCTTTTAGTTCTAATAAATCAGGAGGAATTGAAGGACAGGACATGAATTTAAGTCCTGGATTTTAGAATTGAGAGAGATATTGAGAGAGATCAAGAATTCTCACTATTTCTTAGATTCCTTGACCCAATTCAATTCAGTGGGATCTTTCTTTCACATTTTGTTCCACCAAGAACGTTTTATAAAACTTTTTGACTCCCGAATTTTGAGTATCCTACTTTCACAGAATTCACAGGGTTCAACAAGCAATCGATATTTCACGATCAAGGGTGTAATACTCTTTGGAGTAGCGGTCCTTATATATCGTCTTAACAATCAAAATATGTTCGAAAGAAAAAATCTCTATTTGATAGCGCTTCTTCCTATACCTAAGAATTCCATTGGACCCAGAAATGATACATTGGAAGAATCCGTTGGGTCTTCCAATATCAATAAGTTGAGTGTTTCGCTCCTGTATCTTCCAAAAGGAAAAAAGATCTATGAGAGTTCTTTCCTGAATCCGAAAGAGTGTACTTGGGTTCTCCCTGTAACGCCCGCGTTTCTAAGCATCCAAATTAAATTGTGAGATAAGCCCGATATCTTTGCACAAGATGTAGTGGTTGAGACGAGGTTTCTGAAAATATAAAGAATGCTGAAATCCGAGTTATAATGAAAACGTTATGACCTGTCGAAGTTTCGCGACAAAACCGGTGTGGCACAGCGTGACGTAAATAGTGAATTTACGAAGAAGTGATGTTTAGCCTTAGTGATCAACACGAAAGACATAGATAATGTTGAACCGACAGCGTGCATAAAAAGAACGTCTAAATTTGACTTCGTATGAGGAAGTTATGATTTTTCAAAGTTTCAGCTTAGCAGTAGACAACCCAAAAGTTCGAATTGAGATCGAGCGAGTTTTAGCCAAAACTTTCTAAACGAGAATCGAAGATCTCGTCGATAGTAGTGCAACGACAGAAAGATGGACGAAAACGGACGTCGGATGAAGAAGTTATGAATTTATAACGGAGTTTTGCTGTCCCGGCCTACTAAAAATAAATAATAAAAAATAAAGTCAAAATTAGTGAACGGAGTCTAAATGAAAGTTGTAGAGCATAATCTCACCTACGCGTGGATATAAAGAATGTCAAAAATGAAGCTCGTATGTGAAGGTTATGATTTTTTGAAGATCGTGGCATGCATACCAAAGCTTATCCGAAGCGTACACCCAGCGTAACCAAGATTACGCCCAGCGTACTTGGAAATTACGCCCAACCTAATCCCAGACCCAACAGCCTATAAATAGAACCCAAGATCAGCCATTTTCCTTGTCTTTTTTCTTCCTTTCTCTCTAAGTTTTGCATCGTTTTGCATGCCAATTATATCCCGAAGTCCTGGTATCATTCCCGAGCCTCGAAGTATGTTCCGAAGTCCCGAGGAGCGTTATTCCTGAGCTGAAGCCCTGCCCGCGAGGAGCCCAGTTTTTGTGAAGATCTCCCAGATCTAGCGAAGAATATTACTTTTACAAGTTGTAGTGCTGTCCGATCATCTTCTGATCAAGTGAGTGTATAGTCACTTTCATCTTACACATAGATATGAAGTATTTTATAAAATACATGCTATGTGTATATATATTGTTGTTTATACGTGTGATGGTGTGGTTACTTTCTTCTAACACATAAACATGAAGCATTTGCTTTGAAATATGTGTTATGTGTTTATACATTATTTGTTTATTTGAAATAAATGTTGAATAAATTTTTTATACAAATTTTAAACCATATATGTATTTTTATCTACATAAGTTTTGGGTAAAGCATGGGTAGATAGTTGATGTGCGTTAAAATGAATAGAGGCCTCGATGTTGTTGTTTCTGATTTAGTCATCTAACAGAGTTTAGATGACGACCACAAACTTTTCTAGACAGTCATGTGGAAAACTAGCAGGCTCGCCACCTGTAGGTGTTAATGAACTTGGCTGTTCATTCGTTGTACTCCATCCCCCACCCCCCATGGTTGCCTTATTTGACATATATTGCTGGGAAACCCCCGAAGCATGTGTTGTCGCCCGATGAAATATTCTTAGATTAGGTCCCTTGAGAAAAGTGTTTAGGTACGTAAAGTGAGGATAACAGGAATGTGTAATTGGGTTTTTGTTGGTTGATGAAATTAATATAATTATTTATTGTGGGTTGAAAACCCTATATGTTCACCAGACTCCCAAGCCTGACCCACTCAGTTACTTTGTATTAGAGGATGTGGCACGAGGGCATAAGATGGATCAATCATCAAGTTGTTTTGTTTACAAGTCTGTATATATGTATATATTTGTTGAATGACTTGTAATGTTATCGTTTATGCTTTATGGTCTGTATCGAAACATGACATCCCGATTTTTGATTATGAAATGAAATTATATTTCTTCATGAAATGTTTTGATAAAAATCTATTTTATCACGTATTGTTTTTGGGAACAAATTCCGCATCTCTCTTAAGAATCAAAAGGATTTACTCTGAAAATTTTTAAAAAGCATAAATGAAACCAGTATTTTCTGGCCGAGATTTTGGGGATGTCACAGTTGGTATCAGAATATTAGTTTAAGTGAACTAGGAATTTGACGGATTTCTAGACTTAAACTTAGAATGCTAAGTGAAATTGTGAGATGTGTGTCTGTTATATTTTAGACACGAGCACTAGTTTATCTTAGGAAAATTTCCTAAAATGCTTTTATGTGCTAAATGTTATTTGTTTGCCATATATGATATTATTTGTTCGGATCTATCGTTTGTTGCCAACTGGATCTGGAAAACTTATGTGTTTAGGATTCTAAGTGTATGTATATGATATTAAAACTAGCATGTAATCGTTTCGGAGTAATAAGGATGATTTCAATATCTATTGTGAATGAGATAATAAGGATGATTTCAATATCTAATTTCATCTTTTTCAGTGTATAGATCAAAAATGGTGAGAACGAGAAGTGCAGTTGGAAACGCTGACCAAAACATGAATCAGTCGCCTGTAGTCGAGCAAGCACCTACGATTGAGCAAATACCTATCGTAGCAGCAGAACCAGAGCCAATGACAATGGCAGGAGTTCAATTGATGATTCAGGCAATGTTGGATCGTCAGATGGATGAAACCAGACGTCTGATTAGGCAGAATCGTGAAGAATCGTCAATTCGAGTTGAAGATCCTGAAGTAAATGGAGGGCAGTCCGAAGGAGAAAACCTCAGTGGGATAATTGGTCAAGAGAACCCACCTGTTAATAGACACAATAACCAAGACGGATTGGGGTGAAAGTATAAGGACTTTTTAACTTGCAAGTCGTCGACTTTTACTAGAAAGGAGGACCCGATCGGAGTAATGGATTGGATCTCCGAAATGGAGTTGGCCTTCATGACTTGTGGCTGTAGAGGAAAGTTGCAGACCACGTTCGCGGTACCTCAGTTCAGAGGTGGAGCCGTTCGTTGGTGGAACACTCTGGGGAAGACCCTAAGCCCTAATGAACCACTGCAATTGACTTGGGCCGAATTCTTGGTGCAGTTTAAGCGCAAGTTCTGCTCAGCCCAAAATCTGTTGGAATTGGAAAACAAGTTTCTAACGTTGACAAAAGGCAGCATGTTAGTCGACGAATACACAAACGCCTTCAAAGACAAAATGGAGTTTGCCTTGCGCATCGTCCCGGATGAGCTAACAAAGGTGGACCAGTATGCAAAGGGACTCCCATGGGAGTATGCGGTGCCAGTGCTTCAGGAAGCTATTTGGGTTGCCAAGTCTGTTGAGGACATGATCAAGGGAAGAACCGCCGACAAGGTTGAAGTTGGAGAAAAGAGAAATTTTGAAGGAACTTCAGGTTCCAATAAGAAAAGTAAATTTTCGAAGTCAAATTCGAAGAAGTTTGGAGGAAAGGGAGGTGAAGCAAAATGGTGCGAGAAGTGCAAGAAAAAGAACTTTGGGAAATGTAGTGAGGATGTGACCTGCTACAAGTGTGGAAAGATGGGGCATTATGCCAACGAGTGTCCGTCCAACAAGAGGATGTGCTTTGGTTGTAATGAGGAGGGGCACATTTTGAAAGACTGTCCGAAAAAGAAAGAGGTGGCAAAACCCAACATTTCCCCAAAGCTAAAAGCAAGAGCCTTCTAGATGACACTTGAGGCTACGAAAGATAAAGCTGATGTCGCTTCAGGTACCTTTCTCGTAAACGAATTACCTACTCAAATTTTGTTTGATTCTAGAGTCAACTACTCCTTTATTTTGCATGAGTTTGGTAGAAAACTAGCTTTTCCTATTGATAGACTAGATAATGCGTTAGTACTCAAAAGTTGCTAGTGGCAAGTTTGTACCTGTTAGCCATCGCATGAAAAACATCTTAATCGACTTGAATGGGAATAAATTTCATGAGGAATTATTGCCTATAGAACTAAATGGTTTCAACATCGTGTTGGGAATGGATTGGCTTAGCACCAATGATGCTGAGATTTTATGCAAGAAGAAGATAGTCAAAGTAAACCCGCCAGGGAAAGAGTCATTTATGGTGTACGGGGACAAACGCCGAGTAAATTCTGAAATCACTTCCCTAATGAAAGCCAGGAAGTGTTTGACCAAGGGATGTACATCATATTTAGCATTCGTGATCGATGCTAAGAAGGAAAAGAAGGTGACGCACAATATTCCAGTGGTGTGTGATTATCCGGAAGTATTTCCCAAAGATCTTCCTGGATTACCACCTGATAGACAAGTGGAGTTCAGAATAGACTTGTTACCAGGAACCATGCCAATAGCAAAAGCACCATACCGATTAGAACCAACGGAGATGAAGGAGCTGATGATGCAACTTCGAGAGTTATTGGACAAAGGTTTTATTAGACCTAGTTCATCTCCCTGGGGAGCTCCGGTGTTATTCGCAAAGAAGAAAGACGGGAGCATGAGAATGTGCATCGATTATAGAGAGCTGATTAAAGCAACGGTAAAGAATAGATATTTGTTGCCAAGGATCGACAACCTATTTGATCAATTGCAAGGTTCGAGCTATTTCTCGAAGATCGATCTAAGGTTTGGATATAATCAGCTGAAGGTAAGAGAACAATATATCGAGAAGACTGCATTCAGAACTCGATATGGACACTACGAGTTCTTGGTTATGTTGTTTGGACTAACCAATGCTCCAGTAGCGTTCATGGATTTAATGAATCAGGTTTGTAATCCATTGCTTGATAAATCTGTGATAGTATTCATAGACGACATTTTGGTTTATTCAAAGATCCAAGAAGAGCATGGTAGACACTTGCGAGAAGTGTTGGAAGTCTTGAAAAAGGAGAAGTTGTATGCTAAGTTCTCCAAATGTGATTTTTGGATTAGAGAAGTCCAATTCTTGGGTCACGTGGTCAACCAAGAAGGTATAATGGTTGATCCAGAAAAGATTGAAGTTGTGACAAAGTGGGAGCAACTGAAGAGTCCCACGGAGATCCGAAGCTTTTTAGGATTAGCCGGATATTACTGAAGGTTTATCTAGGGATTTTCTTTGATCGCTAGTCCATTAACAGCTTTGGCCCACTAGGGAGCCGTTTATGCTTGGAATGATAAGCACAGAGAAGCTTTCGAGTTGCTAAAGAAGAAGTTATGCGAGGCACCGATTTTATCCTCTACCCGATGGAGTTGAAGACTTCGTTGTTTATAGTGATGCGTTTGGGGTTGGATTAGGTTGTGTTTTGACCCAAAGAGAAAAGGTGATCATGTATGCATCTCGACATCTAAAAGAGCATGAAAAGAACTACCCGACTCATGATCTGGAGTTGGCAGCGGTAGTTTTCGCTCTAAAAATATAGAGGCATTACCTCTATGGCATGAAGTGCAAAATTTTCACTGATCATAAGAGTCTCCAATATCTCTTTATCCAGAAGGAATTGAATATGAGTCAACGACGCTGGCTAGAATTACTTAAAGACTATGACTGTGAGATACTTTACCATCCCGGTAAAGCTAATGTTGTTGCTGATGCTCTCAGTCGGAAAGTCAATTTTGAAAAGAGAAGGCCAAGAGCGTTAAGAATAGAAGTTTCCTTGACTATTTTGGAAAGTATAAAGAAAGCTCAAAGCGAAGCTTCTGAAAAGAATGATCGGAAAGAGGACGTTTGGGTAAAACGTTGGTGTTCGATACAAACAGTCATGGATTGAAGGTATTCCAAGATCGGGTTTGGGTACCTAAGTCAGGAGGAATAAGAGATCTTCTGATGGAAGAAGATCACAAAACTATGTACTCCATTCATCCCGATAGCACAAAGATGTATAGGGACCTGAAACCCTACTACTGGTGGCCGACGATGAAGCTTGATGTTGCAAAGTATGTGGCCGAGTGTGTGACTTGTGTGAGGGTTAAGGCACAACATCAGACACCATATAGGATTTTAGAACCTTTGACTGTGCCTATAGGCAATTGGGAGGACATCACGATGGATTTTGTCACTAAACTGCCCAGGAGAAAGAATAGGCGCGACATGATTTGGGTGGTCGTTGATCGATTCACTAAGATTGCGCATTTCATAGCAGCCAACGAGAAATGGTCTATGGAGAAGCTTGCGAATTCTTACGTAGAGGAAATTGTGAGGCTTCACGGTGTTCCACTAACGATTGTGTCAGATCGTGATAGCCGTTTCACCTCAAGGTTTTGAAAAAGTCTACAAGAGGAGATGGGTACCAAGTTGTTTTTGAGCACAACTTACCATCCACAGACTGATGGTCAAAGCGAACAAACGATACAAACGCTTGAAGATATGCTAAGAGCATGTACCCTAGAATTCCAAGGTAACTGGGATGAACATTTACCATTGGTAGAATTTTCCTGCAATAATAGTTTCCACTCGAGCATAAAGATGGCACCTTATCAAGCTTTGTACGGACAGAAGTGTCGTACGCCATCATGTTGGCTTGAGGCTAGGGAGAAGCAGTTTATGGGACCGGAGATAGTCCATCAAACCGCCGAAAAGCTTAAAATAATCAGGGAAAGAATGTTAGCTGCTCAGGATCGTCAAAATAGCTATGCTGACAAGAAAAGATGACCGATAACTTTTAAAGTTGGGGATTCAGTCTTACTTAAAGTCTCATTGTGGAAGGGACTTATAAGGTTTGGTAAAAGGGGAAAGTTAAGTCCAAGGCTTGTTGGACCATTTAAAGTTCTTCAGAGGATTGGGAACCAAGCTTACAAGCTCGAACTACCAGAAGAATTGAATGGGATTCATAACACATTTCACGTGTGTTATTTGAGAAAGTTCACGGGAGAGGTTCCCAATATGATTCCACTTTCGGAGTTAAGAATTGATGAAAACAAGAGGTTAATTGAAGAACCAGAGGCAATCGTTGACCGAAAGACTAAGAAGTTACGATGCAAGATGGTCGAGTTAGTGCTTGTCCAATGGAAACATACGAATGGGCCAAATCTCACCTGGGAGACGGAGAGTGACATGATCAGTCGCTATCCGCATTTGTTTGTTGATGTTTGATTCCAAAGACGGAGTCATCCTAAGGGGGAGAGAATTGTAACGCCTGCGTTTCCAGGCTAGGCATTATTGTCGATGTAATAGTCTAGGTTAACCCATGTACCTCTTTTTTTTTGAAGTATTAATGATGAAATATTTGAATATTATGTGAATTATGTGTTTATTTTCTTAATTATTATAATTTAATGAATTAAGAATAAAATAAGCATCAAAATTAAAGTGTGAGATAAGCCCGATATCTTTGCACGAAGATGTAGTGGTTGAGACGAGGTTTTCGATAATATAAAGAATGTTGAAATATGAGTTATAACGAAGAAGTTATGACATGTAGAAGTTTCGTGACAAAACCAGTGTGGCACAGCGTGACGTAAATAGTGAATTTACGTAGGAGTGATATTTAACCTTAGTGATCAACATGAAAGACGTAGATAATGTTGAACTGAGAGCGTGCATAAAAAGAACGCCTAAATCTGACTTTGTATGAGGAAGTTGTGATTTTTCGAAGTTTCAGCTTAGCAGTAGACATCCCAAAAGTTCGAATTGAGATTGAGTGAGTTTTAGCCGAAACTTTCTAAACGAGAATCGAAGATCTCATCGATAGTAGTGCAACGACAGAAAGAGGGATGAAAATAGACATCGTATGAAGAAGTTATGAATTTATAACGGAGTTTTACTGTCCCGGCCTACTAAAAATAAATAATAAAAAATAATGTCAAAATTCGTCAACGGAGTCAAAATGAAAGTTGTAGATCATAATCTCACCTACATTTTCCTCGCCTTTTTTCTTCCTTTCTCTCTAAGTTTTGCATCGTTTTGCATGCCAATTATATCCCGAAGCCCCGGTATCATTCCTGAGCCTCGAAGTATGTTCCGAAATCCCAAGGATCCCGAGGAATGTTATTCCCGAGCCGAAGCCCTTTCCGCAAGGAGCCCGATTTTTGTGAAGATCTTCCAGATCTAGCGAAGAATACTACTTTTACAAGTTGTAGTACTATCCGATCATCTTCTAATCAAGTGAGTGTATACTCACTTTCATCTTACACATAGATATGAAGTATTTTATAAAATACGTGCTATGTGTATATATATTGTTGTTTATACGTGTGATGGTGTGGTTACTTTCTTCTAACACATAAACACGAATTATTTGATTTGAAATACGTGTTGTGTGTTTATACATTATTTGTTTATTTGAAATAAATGTTAAGTAAATGTTTTATACAAATTTTAAACCGTATATGTATTTTTATCTACATAAGTTTTGGGTAAAGCATGGGTAGATAGTTGATGTGCATTAAAATGAAAAGAGGCATCGATGTTGTTGTTTCTGATTCAGTTATCTAGCGGAGTTTAGATGACGACCACAGACTTTTCTAGACAATCATGTGGAACACTAGCAGGCTCGCCACCTGTAGGTGTTAATGAACTTGGGTGTTCATTCATTGTACTCCATCCCCCCCCCCTGGTTGCCTTATTTGACATATATTGTTGGGAAACCGCCGAAGCATGTGTTGTCGCCCGATGAAATATTATTAGATTAGGTCCCTTGAGAAAAGTGTTTAGGGACGTAAAGTGAGGATAACGGGAATGGGTAATTGGGTTTTTGTTGGTTGATGAAATTAATATAATTATTTATTGTGGGTTGAAAACCCTATATGCTCACCAGGCTCCTAAGCCTGACCCACTCAGTTTCTTTGTATTACAGGAAGTGGCGCGAGGGCATAAGATGGATGAATCATCAAGTTGTTTTGTTTACAAGTCTGTATATGTATATATTTGTTTAATGACTTGTAATGTTATCGTTTATGCTTTATAGTCTGTATCAGAACATGACATCCCGATTTTTTATTATGAAATGAAATTATATTTCTTCATGAAATGTTTTGATAAAAATCTATTTTATCATGTTTTGTTTTTGGGAACAAATTCCGCATCTCTTTTAAAAATCAAAAGGATTTACTCTAAAAATGTTTAAAAAGTATAAATGAAACCAGTATTTTCTTGATCAGAAAAAATAGGGATTCTAGTTGTAAGATATCTAATGAAACTGTCGCTGGAATTGAGATCTTATTCAAAGAGAAAGATCTCAAATATCTGGAGTTTTTCTTTTTATATTATATGGATGATCCGATCTGCAAGGACCATGATAAGTTTAAAAAACATACTTGAATATCGATTAGATCTATGAAACAGGTAGAGAAATAACCAGATAAACAATAAGAACAAGAAAATGGATCAAAAGGTGTCGAATGATTAATAAACAATCCTCAGAAGAGCTCGATAAAGAACATCAACTGTAGAGGATTTTAGGGCTTACAGTAATCAATGAGAATGACGACAGCTACCCTATACGCATACATGCATGCATATATTTATATTAAAACCCTAACAGTTTATCTAAGAAAAAGGAGGCTAATCTAGATAAACATGGATTGACAAGCCCAATCCGGTTGTAAAACAAAAGGGCCCAAGACGCAACACATTAATCTTCAACAATCTCCCCCTTTGCATCTTTGACACAGAGGCTTCATTCCCTTTTAACAGTAGAAGGTCTCCTCACCGTCTCAAAAATCCTCGGTATAATGGCCAGAATGTGATGCCTGAAAGTGATATACCACCGAAGCATATCCGTGAAGTTCTTTTTGTCTGCTGTAGAGTTCTGCTTGCATCGGTGAATGATGTTTATGATATGCTCCAGGCAATCTGTTGAAAACAGATGCTTGTCTACCAAAGCAAACAGAAACTTGTGCTTATCGCCTCTTGTGAACATGACCGTCAGATTTGAATAGTCAATTTGCCCTAACTTCATTTTGTGCACATCTCCTGTCTTGGAAGTAGGCTTGACGGTCGGTTTCTTGTTCATTATTTTTGCTATTTCCTAATCCATAGTGGTAAGCTCATGGATATAGGAAGCCAACATTCTTTTGAGATGTTTCAGAATCGGTTCATACTCTCTTTGATTTGAGAGAAGAATGTTGTATAGCAGAATCCAATCATGAGGATTCAGACTGGGAAGATCTTCCAGAGAAATGAAATGTTCTGTGTTGACCGTTCCTCTGTTGACTTTGAAGTTAACGTTCACAAATTTCCCAGCCTGTGTTGGTTTCAGTACCTTGACCTTTATAATCTTCTGTGCACTCCATGTCAAGTATTGTGGTTGACCATACTTCAAATAAAAATCTATCAATTCTTTGTCAACCTTCAAGTTTGGATGAGGGACATCAGCAATGACATCGAAGCAATGAAATGTAAAAGCCTTTCGTGTGATCGGCATGTCAAACTGCGAGTCTTTGGTATTCTCACACTCAAAAGATGCAATCGGTTCCAACCAATACATGAAGGGAAACTCAATCGCTTGATTAATGAGTGTGTCTCTGTCCCATTCTGGGAACAGAGTCTTCTTGGCCTGTAAAGCATCCTCATCCTCCTTGATTCTTCTTTCTTTGGCCTCTGCCTCTCGAGCAATTTTCAGTGTCTCATCCAGCTCTTTGTCTCTTTTCTTTCGTTGAAGAGCTTCAGCAATAGTTTCATCAGTATCTGACTCGCTCTCAACAAGTAATTGTTTTCCAGAACCCTAAGCTAAATTAACCTTCGGGTCTGTCTTTGGTATACCCTCCTCTCCCCCTTGTCTCGGAAGAACAAGCTTCTCCGAGACACCCTTCATCTCGCTCAGAATGGTAATCGCAGGAAGGAGTTTATCCTGGAGATGCTGTCGGATGGTAAGGGTAAGAAAGGGATCATGAGTTTCGAGGACAGTCGTCAACATGTTCTTGACATTACCAGCGCAACCTTGAAGAACAATTCGCTGAGTTTTCAGCAAAGAGATTTCTTGTTGTGCCTGGGCCAGTTGTATCTTCTGAAGGTCAACAGTTGCCTGATGCTTGACAAGATCCTCTTTTAAAGTGCTCTCTACGGCTAGAGAACCAAAACGTGAATCCAAAGATTGAAGAAAAGAGGTGGATTCAGTTTTGAGGTCAGCACGCAGAGCCTCGAACTTGGAGGTTTCACCCTGAAGGGTAGCCGAAAAGGAGTCCACAGACGTTTGATACTTGGCCGCATTAGCATCAGCATGTGCTTTGAGAGAATCGAGAAAAATCTGAGTTGTGTGTACAACCTCAGAGACTTCCTTTGTGGCTTTGGAGCACGAAGCGGCTGATTTGTCAATGACATTAGTGGAGCGATCCAGAGCATCAGTATACGTCTTGATTGCAGGCTCGATAAAGGCTTTCAGCACCACACCCCCCATAGGCTTTATTGTCAGCCAACAAACTATCGAGTTTGTCATGAATTTCTTGAAGCTGCTGACTGGTAATAGGGGTATCTGCATCAGTATCAGTGGGAATCCGGTATGGGCTATAATAAAGAGAATCGTACTCTTCATCATCACCACCCAAAGTAGCACCGGAGGTTGATGAAGGAGAAGGTGATGGTGGGATGTTAATGACAGGTGTTTCAACCACAGTAGTAGCCCATGTATCAGATACATTGACTGTTACTGGTGGTTGGGAAGAGGTGGTAGTAACGGATTCGGTGATGATTGGAGTGGGGATCGAAGATGTAGGGATAGTAACAGAGAAAGGAATGGTTGAGGTGGGTAAAGAAGTTGGTTCTGTTGTAGTGGGAGTGATGATGATAGGAACAGAAAGTGAAACCTTCTGTTTCGGTGATGGGGGTGGGATAGGAATTTTAGGAGAAGGTGGAGGAGTGGGTAGTTTTGTAACTTTGGGAGATACTGGTGGAGAGGGAATATGAGTATCTGTAGGAGAGGATGGTTTTTGAGGAGACTGAGCAGGAGTTGGCTCTTTTGGTGAGGCATGAGGAGCGACAGCCTCTGCGTCTGATTGTTCATTTGGAGCAGAGTTAGGAGAAGTGGATCCTTTGGCCCTTTTAGCCATCTTCTTAACCTTCTTTGATTTTGACTGAGAAGGTTCTTCTGCATCATGTTTGCGCTTAGAGGATCTTGGCTTTCTCTCCTTTTTCGGTTCTGTTTCCTTCTTCTCTTGTTTTTCCTTTTTACCAGCCCTCTTGCCATGGTTTGCAGGTTGATCTAGGGCTTCCAGGGCAGCCTTCTGTTCGTCAGTCAGAACCCTGGGAAGCAAAGGAGTTCTGGTGCTGTAATCGGCCATGATCTTGCTATGAGGCGTGACACACCTGTACATGGATTCAGGAATTAATCCATAATGTAGAAACTTACTCGGGTCAGAAACAATAATCTTCTTAGTATGGAAAGAAGCTATTGAGGCCAGAAGAGCATCCTTCATCACGGGGATTTCCAGAGAATCCATGGCTTTCTTCGTGATGAGCGTCCAGAAATGTCCACAGGAGATCTCGGAGTACCGGGTTGTGGTGTTAAGACTCTAAACGACTTGAGACCAGATTATGGAGCCATAATCTAAGTTGATGCCATTGTAAAGTCCATAAAGGATGGTGAGAAATCCTTTGCTCGTGGTATCAGAGCCACCATAGCGTTCTGCTAAGCCCTTGATTAACAGGGTAAGCAAGCCATTCCACTGCAAAGGAAGACAAGACTTCTTGACCTTTGCGATCGTTGTGAGTACATCGGTATAACCCATCTCGTACATCATCGAGAAAAGCTGGGCTATTGAGATAAAATCTGGTGAGATGACGGATGAATCGACGGCAAGCCCTAGAAGAGAACAAAACTTGGTTTTGGAGACGGAGGTTTTCTTGTCATGGATGGTGAAGTAGATACGATCTTTGTGTTTATCATAACTTGCTGATGTGTAAACTTGAGAAAGCAGGGACATCGGAACTGCTTCCACCTGCGTGAGAGCCAACAGCAATGGGGAATATTTCAGACATTCCACCACATGGAGCATGTACGCATCATACAAAAAAGGAGTCATCTCGATAATCATATTCTGATTAGGCTTGATGGAAAGCAAAGATGAAGATGCAGTTTGATCATGCGCAGAAGAAGAAGTCACCATTGTTGAATCGAAGAAGAAGATGAACAGTGGAAACTTTTTCAGAGAGAGAGGATACGTGTGTGGTAAATGCCAAAGAACACGATCACCCCTTATTTATACCGTTCACTGGAGAGAGAAAATCGTGATGATTATGGAACCAAAACGTCGCCTGAAAAAAGCGCGATTGGATGTTATGGTGTATCCCAGGAAAACGTCAGCACACGTGGGTGTGAAACGAATCAACTGCACGCGCCCAAATCATATTTTTGTACCGTTTGAAATTCCTTGTGCCCTTGTTTGGTTACAACTGAAACTTAAAACCACATACCAAACAGCAATAAGAATGTTGGAAAAATTAATTTTCGTGCATAAGAGTGTGAAAGATAAAGAAATTAATCAAAGGTGTTTGAGATGTGAGTGATGTCTATGAAGAAGACATAAGGCGGAGGAGTCTGGGCAAGAATCACTTCCTTCAAAGCCAAGAGAGACTTGAAGTGCTTGTGTGGTTTCCCAAGAAATACGATCAATTGTCTGTCAATAAACAGTGAAAGGAATCTTTTGATCATAGGCTGTTGGATGGCTGTCCTCTAACCGAACATCAAGTCTCAACATAAGACTGAGTATTGGCAGAGGTACCTGTAAGACCGATGTGATCTATTGAACAGGTAAGTGGGAATTATCTTGTGACAAGCATGGGATAAACAGAAATCTCAAAAAAAAAATAAACTGGACCTCTTTGGGAAGAAATGTCTAAGGTATAGACGATTTCATAAAAGATCACGCAAAAAGAAAATGAGATTTCCAAGTAACAACTTGAGTATATCACTCACCGCCAATTCATTTTAGGTATTGGATTTTGGGTTTCACTTAGAACGTGGTAATCGAATCCAAGATCATAAACACATATGTTGTGTAACCATGAGCTTCAGTGGTAAAGACCGAAAGCATCAAGGGTTACTTTAGGGAATCGAAGGTAAATGTAGAATTTTAGGAGGTGGTTAAGAAACCGAATGTACCTTCTGCTACAGAAGTGTGACAAAGCAGAGCAACTCATGTCTCAAATGAGAAGAGTAAGGTAGCTCTAGACCGAGTGTTGGAAAATAGCCTGATTGGGAAGAAACGATAGGTATTGATCGAATCATTAACGCTTACTCAAGATCATAGAGGCTTGTGACAACATACAGCAACATGCTTCTAGGGACTTCTAACTAGTCTGAGAGAAAAAATGAAACATACCTGGTTGAACACAATTGAAGGTGATACTTGTATTTACCTGTGCAAAGCTTACACCAACCAGAACTAGCGAGTAGTGGAAATAAGTAAGAAACTGAATAAAAATGAAAATGAAAATATTTTTGTATATTAAGATTTTTCTAAAAGAGAAAGATAAAATGTTTTTGTGATTTTGAAATATTTCTGAAAAAGAAATAAAAACAGAAAGATAAAATGTTTTTGTGATTTTGAAATTTTTCTGAAAAAGAAATAAAAACAGAAAGATAAAATGTTTTTGTGATTTTAAAATTTTTCTGAAAAAGAAATAAAAACAGAAAGATAAAATGTTTTTGTGATTTTGAAATTTTTCTGAAAAAGAAATAAAAACATAAAGATAAATTGTGCAACAGAAAAAAAAATGATGAGGCAGAGATAGATCGAGTGATCTGTGTATTTCGGTGACATTAAAATTTCAGAACAGAGAGGAACCGAGCGGTCTGTCTATTTCGGTGTCATTAAAATTCCAGAACCGAGAGGGACCGAGCGGTCTGTCTATTTCAGTTCCATTAAATCTCCAGAACAGAGAGGGACCGAGCGGTTTGTCTATTTCAGTTCCATTAAATCTCCAGGACAGAGAGGGACCGAGCGGTCTGCCTGCTTCGGTTCCATTAAATCTTAGTTAGAGATTTGAGGATTCGGGACCGACTCACCTACCATCATACCTAAGCCTTGTAGAATTTTGTTGAAAGTCGCTTCAGGAAGAGCTTTGGTAAAGACATCGGCCAACTGATCAGTGGTTCGAACAAAGTGGACTTCAACGTTTCCATCTTCCACGTGATCTTTGATGAAGTGATACCTCAGTGCGATGTGCTTGGTCTTGGAGTGTTGCACTGGGTTATGACAAATCCTAATTGCACTTTCAGAGTCACAATATAGTGGGATCTTTTTCATATTGAGTCCATAGTCTCGGAGTTGACTCTGGATCCAAATCACTTGAGAGGTACATGAAGCAGCGGCAATGTATTCGGCTTCAGCTGTAGACAAGGATACGCACGTTTGTTTCTTGGACTGCCAGCTAACCAACTTCCCATCGAGGAATTGGCAACCGCCAGTGGTGCTTTTCCTATCGAGGCCACATCCACCAAGGTCTGCATCTGAGTAGGCTTGAACGAAGAAGCCTGAGTTAGAAGGGTACCACAGACCTAAAGAGGTAGTTCTCTTGAGATATCGTAATATGTTCTTTACTGCAAGCATGTGAGGCTCCCTAGGATTTTCTTGAAACCTAGCACAGTAACAAACAGAAAACATTATGTCCGGCCTGCTAGCAGTAAGATACATCAGAGAGCCTATCATTTGACGATAAAGTGTAAGATCAACAGCCGGTTTATCCAGGGATGGAGTGAGTTTAGTGCCGAACGCCATTGGAACTTTGATCTTTGAATCTCCCGTCATGCCAAATTTTGCTAAGAGGGTCTTCGTGTAAGCTTCCTGGTTGATAAAGATGCCTTCAGGTCCCTGTCTAATATTTAAACCAAGGAAAAAGTTAATGGGACCCATCGAGCTCATTTCAAATTTAGTCTCCATCAGCTTTCTGAATTCAGCTGTTAGGCTAGGATTCGTTGAGCCAAAGATGATATCATCGACATAAATTTGAACGATCATCAGGTGGTTACCTTCCTTTTTGCGAAAGAAGGTTGGGTCAACCGAACCTTGTTTGAATTTGGACATCTTTAAAAATTTAGTCAGCGTTTCATACCAGGCTCTCGGTGCTTGTTTCAGACCATACACGGCTTTATCCAGAATGTAACAATGATCGGGATACTTTTCATTCATGAATCCAGGAGGTTGCTCCACATACACAGTTTCTTCGAGTTCGCCATTGAGAAATGCACACTTGACGTCCATTTGAAAGACCTCAAAGTTTTTGTGAGCGGCATAGGCGAGAAATATTCTTACTGATTCTAGCCTAGCTACAGGTGCGAAAGTCTCTTCATAGTCAATGCCTTCCTCCTGACAGTATCCTTTTACGACCAGACGTGCTTTGTTTCTTATAACGTTCCCTTCCTTGTCAAGTTTGTTCCTAAAGACCCATTTGAGACCAACAACCGAGGCATCTGGAGGAGTTGGAATAAGACGCCAAACTTTGTTCCTTTCAAATTCATTCAGTTCGTCTTGCATAGCTTGAACCCAATCGGAGTGATCAAGAGCAGTGTTAACTGTCTTTGGTTCAACTTTTGATACGAATGAGTTAAACATGCAGAATTCGACTTTTGAGAACAAGGAAGCTTGTTTTGCCTTGAGTTGTGATCGAGTCAGAACTGTTTCTGAGACATTACCAACAACTTGAGAGACAGGATGATTTCTGGTCCATTTGGTGAGAGGAGGGAAGTTTGGATCAAAAGATGGATCTAATTCAGCATTTATCATTTCTTCTGGTTCTGACAGACTGTCGAAGTCGTATGACATATCAGCATGCTCCTCCTCGACAAATGATCTTACAGGAATGTCTTGTGAATCTTGAGCTACAGTGGTTTCTGGTGGTGTTGAGCTTTCGGGCGTTGATGCACCTTCGGTTGGTGAGGTACTTTCGGATGGTGAGGCACTTTCGGTTGGTAAGGCACTTTCGGTTGGTGAGGTGCTGTTGGTTGGCAATGTGCTTTCGGTTGAAGGTTGAGACCTTAGCTCCCCCTCAACTTGTAAACTTGGCTGGGATGATGGTGGATCCTCCCCCTCGACTAATGGTGGATAGTCCCCCTCGACTGATGGTGGACACTCCCCCTCGACTGATGCATTGTGTTGGGGAGAGTCTTTTGAACCTGATTCTTCTTCATTCATTCTTCTTGCAGCATCGTCAACAAGTTGCTTCAAGTGATCTACTCTGTTGTTTGTTGCACCGGCTTCAGAAAGAGTGGCCTTCTCTGGTTCATTAAAAAGCTCCATGAAATTCTCGAATAGATTAGCGATCGAGGTTGTGACTTGGCCAGTTTGAGGAAAGATTTCTCCAGCTGTGTCTTCGTTGGCCTTTAGCTTTTTCACATAGCTATCATCAAAAGTCACGTAGTAAGTTTCTTCTATTTTTTTTGAACGCTTCTTTAACACCCTGTATGCTTTGGAAGTAAGAGAATAGCCTAGAAATATCCCTTCGTCAGCTTTGACATCAAACTTGTTGCGGTGTTCTTTAGAATTGAAAATGAAACACCTTGAACCAAACACATGAAAAAACTTCACATTTGGCTTCCTGTTGTTGATGATCTCATAAGGAGTGAGAGTAAAGCGCTTGTTAAGATACGACCTGTTCTGTGTAAAACAAGCAGCATAAATAGCATCAGTCCAAAAATATAAAGTTAAGGAAGCAAAACTTAGCATGGTTCGGGCAGCTTCACATAAGGATCGGTTTCGTCTTTCAACAATCCCGTTCTGTTGAGGTGTGTAGGGAGCTGAGAAGTTGTGACTGATTCCTTTTTCTTCCAGGAATTCTTCAAATTCTTTATTTTTGAACTCCAACCCATTGTCGCTTCTGATGTTGCGAACGACCTTCTTCAGCTGTACTTCAATCTGCTTGATGAACACTTTTAGCTTGTGAGTCGCTTCAGATTTAAGCTTCAGAAAGAACACCCATGTAAAACGTGAAAAGTCATCAACAATAACAAGAATATACTTGCTACCACCAATGCTTTCGATAGAAGATGGACCACATAAATCAATATGAAGTAATTCTAGTGGTTCAACAACTTTAGTGTTTATTATAGATGGATGACTTTGACGACTCTGCTTCCCCATTTCACATGTAGCACACAGATGATCTCTATCATACTTGAGCAAAGGAAGACCTCTAACGTGACCTCCAGTAACAAGTTTGTTGATATCTTTGAAGTTGAGATGAGAGAGTCTTCGGTGCCATAGCCAGCTTTCGTCAGATTGTGCTTTGGATAACAAGCAGATTGTTGGGTTACCTTTGATGGGTTTGAGATTTAAAGGAAACATTTCGCCTTTACGCTCCAACTTGAGAATAACTCTTTTCGTCTTCTTCTCAATTATCTCAGAACCCTCATCGTCGAATGAGACTTGAAGACCGGTACCTCCAACAAGCTGAGATACACTTATGAGGTTATGTTGCAATCCTTCCATATATGCAACCTTCCTTATTGTGAAATCACCATTTGTAATCATTCCATAGCCTTTTATGGTGCCGAAGGAGTTGTTCCCAAATTTGACATTTCCACCATTTGAAAGAGATCTGAATTCCCTTAGCTCTTCCTTCCATCCTGTCATGTGACCCGAGCAGCCACTATCAATGTACCCTTCTTCGTCAAACTGCTCGTCACTGATAACCTGCAAAAATTAAACAGATTTAGGAACCCAGAGCTTCTTGGGTCCACGTGAGCTTTTTACAGGAACAAGAATAGTAAGAGAGATGTCAACTAAATATGTTCTTTTTATTAGTGTTGTTTCATCTTTCCTTTTGATGGTGAAAACTTTGATTTTATTTGGATTTGATGCTTTTGGTATTGATTCTGGTTCAACATCTGAAACCTTCTGTTTTCCTTTTTGTTCAGCTGATGACTGAGATTTTTGAGAAGGAACAGAGTGGAATTTAGGACAAGAAGAGACAGAAGATTTTGAAGAGTTAGAAGAGTTAGAATGAGATAACTCAGATCGGTATGACTTCTTGGTTGAAGATTCTAGGTGACTCTTTTTCTTTTGATTAACAGTAGGACCAACCCTAGAGTTTTGATCTCTTTTAATTTCCGAACGAAACCTGTGCTTTCGGTTGAAATCATTTTCTAAACCGAACCTATGCTTTCGGTTGTTGTTATGCTCTGAGCCGAACCTCTGCTTTCGGTTGTCATTGTGCTCTGAACCGAACCTCTGCTTTCGGTTGTTGTTTTGCTCAGAACCGAGCCTCTGCTTTCGGTTGTCATTGTGCTCTGAACCGAACCTCTGCTTTCGGTTGTCGTTTTGCTAAGAACCGAGCCTCTGCTTTCGGTTGTCATTGTGCTCTGAACCGAACCTCTGCTTTCGGTTGTCGTTTTGCTCAGAACCGAGCCTCTACTTTTGGTTGTCGTTTTGCTCAGAACCGAGCCTATGCTTTCGGTTGTTATTGCTCTCTGTCGATCCAATAGGATTTTTCTCTGGTTTTAAATTCCTGTCTTGATGTGAGAAATAGGCATTTTGCGATTGCCAAAATTGTTTTCTTTCTGAGAGATTCTTCCTGTATCTCTGATTCCTTTCTCGTTTTTGATTTCTCATCTGCTTTGGTTGATGATGGATGTTAGCTTTATGTTTTTAGTTTTCGTTGGCTGATCCACTCTGAAGTGATGTAGTTTCACTTGGGGATGTGACTTCTTTTGCAGGAATTTCTTTCTCTTAAGGGACATCTTTTGTTCCACTGGTACTTGCCACGTTGAAGCTATCAGGTTTATTCAAAGGTTCTGGTATGTATCTGCCTTTGCTTTTCCATGAAGTCCTTTCAGACAAACCTACCGTTTCATCAGCATTGTCAATGGGAGCTGACTAGAAGAACTCGTCACAGCCATCAGCATTGTCTTCGTTCACAATAGCTGTGAGTTCAGCAGTCTGATGTTCGGTTACACCTGTGACTTTGTACACCTGATTTGGAGTGGTTCTAACTTTTTGGTATACAACTGCCTTCTCTACAAGAATCGGGGACTTTTGTTGGGACAACCGAGCGAACTCCACAGAATTTTCTGAAATGAGATTTTTGTGGTTCTCGGGTTCATTCTTGACAAATTCTGAACAATCAACTGTGTCCTCTACAGAAATTTCACTCATATTATCATCCTCATTAAGCTCAGATGCATTTTCAACATCAATTTTATTTTCTGAGCTTAAGTTGACATTCAATGAGTCAAATTTTGTATGGTTTCGGTTCTTAGCTTCAGTTTATCATTTTCATCCAAAAGGTTTTTGAGCATGTTCTTGTGGTCCTTGGATTTTATGAAAGATTCTATTTTGTCCAGTCCATACATATATGTTGGATTAACATCCTCAGACGAAATAATACTCTCACAATTATATGCTTCAGCATCAATTTCATCTTCCTTAAACTCAATAAGGGGTAAAATCACGCGATGAATCTTTTGCCCTATTTCACAATTCAAATGAAGCTGAGTAATATTTGTATAAAGACGTTTGGCAATCAAACAAAAAACATTTCGCTGTTTCAAAAGCTTTAAATTATCTCTTTGCAAATAAATGTTTTCATCTTTTATTTTGATTAACTCCGACTCCTTCAGTTCGATCCACATCCGCCGTTCCTCACTCTTCAAAGACACCCTACTTAATTGGTCAGTTAGGTTAGAATTGGTGACCCGAGTTTGAGTTAAACTACTATCTAGATGAGAGATTCTTGAATTAACACTATTTAATTCCTTTTCATATGAGCATTGTGGGACTTTAAATGAGACAAAAACTGATTGTACCTTCTTGATCAGTTCATCAAGTTCGTTGAACTGCACGCTGAGTGGTTTGGCAGTAAAGCACAGATTTTGTTGTTCCTTTGTATCATCATTCCCACCATCAGTGTTGTATCCCCTCATCTGAGATACGTCGGACACCATCAAGCATCTTCCTCCACTGCTCTCTTCTTTCGCTACATAAGCCTTTCCATGTGAAGGCTTCCTCACTTCATCATCTTCGGAGTCGGCTGACCAGACCTCCACGCCACCGAACTCATCATCAGCTACCGAACCCTGCACAATTAAAGCATTCATAGGAGGGTTAGCAGCAGATTTCTTCTTCCTTAATTCATCAAGCTTTTTCAGCAACGCGGCTTCTTCATCATTTTCCTCATCCTTTTCTGCCATCTTTTTTAGGACGCAATCTTTTGCATAGTGGTTCTTTCCTCCACAATAATAGCAGCTTACTCCAGAATCTCCTTCAGCCTTCGGTTCCTTCTTTGACTCTTCAGCTTTCGGTTCATCTTTGACCTTTTCAGAGCTATAACTCCCTTGCCAGTTTCGGTTCCTGTTAGTGGGGAATTTCTTCTTGATGAATCTCTTGGGGTTTGACACCATCATAGCATAGTCCTCAGACGTGAGATCATAATCATCCAAGTTGAGATCTTCGTCCTCTATCACCGCTTTGCTTTTCGACAGGAGGGCCAACGAACCTAGACTTGAAACCACGGTTTTCTCCTGTAATACGATCTTTTCTTGAGATTTTAGGATGCCCACCAGTTTCGCCAAAGAATAGGATTTGAATTGTGCGCTTTAACTGTGGACACGATTGCTCTCCACTCAGATCTGAGTCCGTTCAAAAACATAACCTTCTGTTCAATAAGCTTCCTTTCGATGTCATGTTTGATCATCTTGCTAAGAAGTTGATTGAAGCGATCGAACGTTTGAGTTACCGTTTCTTCTGTTCCTTGCTTGAACTCACCAAACTCAGACAATAGTAAGGTTTGAATGGAGTGTTCAAGATATTCGTCTGTAGAGTACAGTTCACGTAGCCTGTCCCATATCTCTTTTGCAGTCGTGCATGAACTTACCAGCCTAAAAGTATCGGATTGAAGAGCAAATCTGATCAATCTTAACGCTTTGATATTGCACTGAAATTTAACTTTTTCGTCTTGCGCTACATCTTTAACATCTTTCAGAAGATCGTTATACTCCTTTTGAGTTTTAATAATCCTTGAAGTTGCTGAATGAGAAAAAGGTCCAGAGATGATTGCTTCCCAGATGAGGTATCCATTATCCTCAGATCCTATGACATAATCTTCAAAGTGATTCACCCAGACTTCATAATCATGGGTGTACAGGATGGGAATCTTCGTTGTTGATCCAATGATGTTTGAAATATTGATGGGATTGGATTGCGACTCGTCCATAATTGATCGAATAACCTGTTCAAAGATCAAACTTGTAATATATCAAATTAGGGCAAAAATAATAAATATCGAGATACGTCAATTATGAGATGATGGCTCAATAAATATCAATGAATGCGGAATAACCCTAATCGAAGCTTTTGCACAGAAAAGAAGTGTATCGATTACACAGCCTCCTGCTCTGATACCAATTGATAAGTTTAAAAAACAAACTTGAAGATCGATTAGATCTATGAAACAGGTAGAGAAATAACCAGATAAACAATAAGAACAAGCAAATGGATCAAAAGGTGTCGAATGATTAATAAACAATCCTCAGAAGAGCTCGATAAAGAACATCAACTGTAGAGGATTTTAGGGTTTACAATAATCAAAGAGAATGACGACAGCTACCCTATACGCATACATGCATGCATATATTTATATTAAAACCCTAACAGTTTATCTAAGAAAAAGGAGGCTAATCTAGATAAACATGGATTGACAAGCCCAATCCGAATGTAAAACAAAAGGGCCCAAGACGCAACACATTAATCTTCAACAGACCATGATTGGGAATTGTTTGATCGTCTTTCTCTGAGGAAGAGGCAAAATAGAATCAACTTGAAATCGAGACCACTATTCGAAATCTTAATGAAACACTGGATTTGTTATCTCATGTCTGCTTTTTGTGAAAAAATACCAATTGAAGTGGAGGGTTTTTTCAAACAACAAGGGGCTGGGTCAACTATTAAATCAAATGATGTTGAGCATGTTTCCTATCTCTTTTCGAGAAACAAGTCGGCTATTTCCTTGCAAAATTATGATCAATTTCATATGTGGCAATTCCGCCAAGATCTCTTTGTTAGTTGGGGGAAGAATCCGCCCGAATCGGATCTTTTGAGGAACGTATCGAGAGAGAATTTGATTTGGTTAGACAATGTGTGGTTGGTAAACAAGGATCGGTTTTTTCGTAAGGTACGGAATGTATCGTCAAATATTCAATATGATTCCACAAGATCTAGTTTCATTCAAGTAAGGGATTCTAGCCAATTGAAAGGATCTACTGATATACCCAGAGATCATTTTGATTCCCTTAGTAATGAGGATTCAGAATATCACACATTGATCAATCAAAGAGAGATTCAACAACTAAAAGAAAGATCAATTCTTTGGGATCCTTCCTTTCTTCAAACGGAAGGAACAGAGATAGAATCAAACCGATTCCTGAAATGCCTTTCTAGATATTCCTCATTGTCCTGGCTATTCACGGAACGTGAGAAGCAGATGATTAATCATCTGCTTCCAGAAGAAATCGAAGAATTTCTTGGTTCTACTTTAAAAAATACCGCCTCAATTCATCCTATTTCATCAGATTCGGGATGTGATATGGTTCCGAAGGATGAACCGGATATGGACAGTTCCAACAAGATTTCATTCTTGAACAAAAATCCATTTTTTGATTTATTACATCTATTCCATGACCGAAACAGGGGAGGATACACGTTAAACCATGATTTTGAATCAGAAGAGAGATTTCATCTTGAATTGAGGTGAGTGGAATTTTCGAATAGTAGCCAGGGGCTTCATCCAGTCTTTAGTTGTGCGATGCGAGTTTCCTTCCAGTAGGAACGGGTCTACGGCCACAATGCCGACCCGTTTAGATGATAGTAGTTTCGTACTTGGGTCTGATGTCGGGGTAGTCCCGAGAAGTAGTTTGTATGCTTGATGTCTTTGTGATTCATGCATGTATATGTGATTATGTTAAATGTGACGATCATGTTTATGATATATTCAGTTTATTCCGGACTTCAGCCTGATGCAGCGTGCAAGGCCCTAGTTATTCTGGACTTCGGTCTAATGAAGTGGGCGAGGTCCTAGTTATTCCAGACTTCGGTCCGATGCAGCGGGTAAGGCCCTAGTTATTCCAGACTTCGGACCGATGCAGTGGGCGAGGACCCAGTTTGTCCGGACTTCGGTCCGATGCAGCGGGCAAGGCCCTAGTTATTCCGGACTTCGGTCCGATGCAGCGGGCAAGGCCCTAGTTATTCCGAACTTCGGTCCGATGCAGTGGGCGATGTAACATCCGGATTTTACCAGGTATCTTGTAAATCTAATTTTGTTGTTTTGTGAGGGGGGACTCGGCGAGTTGGAGCTCAGACTCGCCGAGTAGGGACGCGGGTTTGGACAATGGAGCGTGCCTGGACTCGGCGAGTCCAGGATATGGACTCGGCGATTCTGCGCTGGGTAATGAAACCCTAAATCTCCGGGTTTGAGGCCTATTTAAAGGGCCTTATGGCCGTCATTTGTGCTCACCCAACCCTCAGTGAGTGTCCCTAGAGTTCTTGAGCGATTTGTGAAGAGAAGAGAGCCATTCTTGATCTTGTGTGTGTTGTTTAGCAAGAAGAAGGAAACCTTAGGCAAGAGGAAGCAAAGGAGGTTGCTATTTCGTGGATTTGGAGCTTAGATCATCACTCTAGAGGTATTATCTCGGACCATTTTCTATTTAATGAAGCATGATGCAATTT
Source organism: Lactuca saligna (assembly GCF_052625555.1). NCBI lineage: Eukaryota > Viridiplantae > Streptophyta > Magnoliopsida > Asterales > Asteraceae > Lactuca > Lactuca saligna. Next base: position 108,628,301 of record NC_136421.1, on the reverse strand, counting down.
AGGGCTTGTGATGGTCATTTATGGGATGATTTGATGCCCATTGGTTCCCTCTTTGAGTTGAGGCTATGGATCTGGATCCATAGAGGTCCAGAGAGCCTCACCCATCAAGCTCTATGAGTGGCAATAGAGTCTTTGACCTTGTGTTGTAATATTTGAGTCATAAACATCATATATAGTCATATAGAGGTTGTATGTGCATCAAGATTGTAACTTTACGTGCTAAATGAGCTTGGAGGGACTGGATCTATGGATTAATGAACTGGATCTGACCTTTAGAGCAAGATTGAGTCAGTGCATGGCATGGACTCGCCGAGTCCGAAGAACAGACTCGGCGAGTAGCATGAATGTTGCCCGACCACTCTATGAGTGGTCTCGCCGAGTTGGGAAAGGTGAACTCAGTGAGTCAAGGGGGAGTCAGAATGGACAGGTGGATCGAGTCAAACTGGACTCGCCAAGTTGTTCTTCAGACTCGGCGAGTTGAGTCGTGGTGGCCCCACAACTCGTGCCAGGTGGAACTCGTCGAGTTGAGGGAAATGCTCGACGTGTCAGGGGAGGGTTCCAGGGAAATTGGTGCATGCGCTCAGACTCGCCGAGTCGCTATAGTGCACTCGCCGAGTCCGGTCAAAGTTGACCGTTGACCGTTGACCATCGTTGACCTAGATTGACTTGTTATAGTGTGGTCAACCCTAGTTGGGAAAGTGTTAATTAGAGGTGTATTGTGCTATAGGGGGGACGACAGGTCGACAGGTCGAGTGATTAGCGATTTCAGGTTTACGATTTACCGAGACACGCAAGGTGAGTCTTCTCACTATACTTTACCTTGAGTAGGTAATCAGAGTTATGTGATAGAGTATTTGTATGCTATGTATGTTATGCACTGCATTACTTCTATGTGATTGATGCTGTGCATGTTTACAGAGTTAGAACCGGAAGGTTCACAGAGTTAGAACCTGAGGGTTCACAGAGTTTGGGTGCACGGACCCACAGAGTTATAGCCTCGAGTGGCTAATATGTGTTATATGTAGTATTTTGGGGAACTCACTAAGCCTTGTGCTTACAGTGTTGATGTTATTGTTTCAGGTACTAGTGACGACCGCGAGAAGGCGTCGGCTTGATCCGTACACACACATATTCGGAGCTTGATATCATGATCTTGGGATTTTGTATTGTCTTGTTTGGATAATTAAAATGGTTGTTTTATGAACATCAATGGAATTATGTTTTATATAAATTGAAAATTTTGTTTGAAAATTTTCGGTGTTACAAATTGGTATCAGAGCCTTGGTTTGAGGGATTCGGGTACACCTTCGGGGGTATTTGAAGTCAAACTGAGGAATTGAAGAGATGTTTTCAAAATAAAACCAAAATTTTCTAAGAGTAAAAGATTTTCCAGGGAGGAACGTGTGTACGATCAGCCAGCGCCCGAACGGTGAATTCCCAAAATACTTTATATTACGTGATAATTATTATTAATGTGATGTGTTTGCATGCTAGAGTATGCTAGGTATTGCTGATAGGACTAGAGTGGCCTGTTTTGTGATGCCTTAGCCTAGGAAAGGGTGAGCTGATATGAGGTGTTGAGAGTATCTAGGTAGCAGCTAGGACTTTGTGTGAGATCTGTTACAAAGTGATTTAAGAGTAGTAGAGTACTTGGGGATTGGGATCCGAAGAGGAAGATTTGGGGTGTGTACTGAGACGGTGCGGACAGTAGTATTGGGTCCGTACTACTGAAAGCACCGGTGCGGTACACAGTCCAAATAAGAATCTTGGGATGCCAAGAATCAAGGAGGGGTGGATTGTCGAATGTAAGAGTGTTCGAGTAAATTCTAATTATCGCATGTTGTATTTCAGAGGTTGATCATGGTGAGGACACGTCACATGCCGGAGGATGCCGGAACTAGCGATGAGGAGATTCGACAGATCATTCATGAGGAGGTGGCTGCGGTCATCAGAGCTGAGCTACCAGAGATGTTCAGGTCTATTAAGACCGCGTTGATTGAGACATTTGACGAGCGCTATGCCGCTCTTTCTGAGGCTGCGGTTGCAGCAGCTACCGCAGCGATTGCTGCGGCAAGGCCCCAGGGAGGTGATGCATCATTGTTTAGGGAGTTCAGCAACACCAAACCACCAGAGTTTGATGGTACGCAGGACCCGGTGGCAGCTATGAGGTGGATATCTGATATGGAGGGATGCTTCTTCACTTGCTCGTCCCCTGAGCATTTGAAGGTTCGGTTCGCGCTGAACCAGCTTCGCTTGGGAGCGAAGGACTGGTGGAAGTTTGTGACAGCGCATTTCACACCGACTGAGCTTTCGGCAGTGACCTGGGAAAGGTTCACTACCATGTTCCGAGATGAGTACGTTCCTCAGGTGGAGAGGGAGCGTCTGGCACAGGAGTTTCTGACCCTCAAGCAGGGTACCGAGTCAGTTACAACGATTACGAGGATGTTTCATGAGAGGGCGATGTTCTGCCCTGAGCACGTGTCCACTGAGCAGGCACGTATGAGCCGTTACCTTAGCATTCTGAGACGGGATATTCGGGAGTTCGCTGCGAACTCCTCGTATCGGACATTTGCCGAGCTTCAGGCAAATGCTCGGAAGAGGGAGATTGAGCTTGAGACTCAGGCCAGGGAGGAGGCGGAGTCTCTGGGGAGGGATTGGCGGCCGGCACAGTCCCAGCCGGCAGCCAAGCCCGCTGATCCCCAACCCGGGAGCCAGAAGGGCCGCACTTGTGGAAAGTGCGGCAAGGGTCAAGATGGAGTCTGTCGAGCGGGGTCTTGCTACAAATGTGGCAAGGAGGGGCATATGGCCAAGGACTGCCCCAAGGGGTTTACAGTGTGCTTCCACTGTAACCAAACCGGACACTGGAAGGCAGAGTGTCCGCTGCTGCGCAGAGCATCTCAGGGGTCTGCTCCCGCCGCCATCAGAGCTACTGCTGTGACAACTGTCAATTCAGGTCATTCTTGGACTCATGCATCTTTATAATAACCATTCATGCACAACATGCCATGACCTAGTAGTATAAATTAGGTCAAAAATCTTGCATAAACTAGGATCCAACTAAGGTCTAGGACTAATATACTTGATACTTACAATTCTAGTAAGTTGCTTAGCTACAATAGGAAATGCCAATACTATAATTAGAATAAGCTTCAAACTTTGTTATAATTGAAATAGGGTATAAAACTCTAAAAATAAATTAAAACACTCTAATTATACTTCAACATGTTGTTGAATACCAAACAATGTTCCAAAAACCCTAAAGAGCCAAAAATCCAAAGTTATAAAATATAAAGCTTAAAAACTTTATAAAATTTGGCTATAAACTTCCTAGTATCAAATTATATTAATCAAATTATGGATTATACCAATGAACTAGAAATATAAATTACAAGTATTAATCATAAATTATTTGTTGAAAACAAGATTTTTAAATAAATCAAATTGCTTAATAAACATTTTATAAAAATGAATGTTTTTATATAAAATATGGGAGGGAAGTTTATAAAGTTTAAAATTTAGGAGAGAGGAGGCCAAAAGGCATGCAAAAACCGGCCATCACCTCTCCCCATGCCCTCTCTCTTCCCCAAAACACAATCATCAAGCCTAAACCCTTACTCCACCTCTTCCACTTCACTCTCTCACTTCACTCTCTTCTTCCTTCTCTCTAAACTCACGAAAATCCTCTCAATCCTCTGCAAAATTTCCAGATTTTGAATCCCTTGAAGTGTTCTTACTTCTCTCAAGATCATAACCAAGGTAAACAACATCATCTTCTTCCATAGTTTGATGATTCTACTTCTTTTCCTTCTTAGTTTTCTCTTCTTTTAGGATTCTATGCCTTTCCATGGCTAGAAATCTTTATTCTCCCCTTGTGGTTTGTAGATTCTCACCATAACACAATGCATGTGTTTGAAATGGTGAAAATCCGGGATCAAACCCATGCAAGGAGTGAAAAAGATGCACATATGATCATGTGACATCAAAACATAATATTTCATGTTCTTCTCCATTTCTTGTGTGTTCATGCATGAACGAAAGCATTAAACCATTTCTAGTACATCTTGGATGCTCATTCATTCCATGCATGTGTTAGAAATCGGGCCTTACCAAGGACATGCATGATGTTCTTATTGAAATACCCTAATAATGCACACAAGCAAACATGCAATCTGCCAGATTACTTTGTTCGACTTTGAACAGTCATAACTCAGTCATTTCTTAACCAAATCATGATATTCTTTTTGTATTGGTTAGTTCCACGAGTTAACTTTCAAACCCAACTGGTCTTACTGTAAAATATTAAATATCCGATTTTTGGCAGATTTTACAAAAAGGTTGCGCATACAGCTCTTTTTCTGTGATCACTATTTTTATCTTGCTTAAACAATGGTCTTAAACCCAACCATAAATCTTAGGAAAAATACCTTAGAAACTTAACATATCTAGTGAGTTATGGTTGAAATTTCGTGGCTTAAAACCTCACTGAATGGGCTACAAAAATTCATGAACCTCAGCCACATCTACACTTCATGCATTATTGCATGCAACTTTTCTTAAATTGTTTGGAATCATTACCCTCATTTCTCTTCTGAATACATTCTTAACATTTTTACTTTTGAAAGCCCTTGCATGCATGAGATAATCTGGAAAATTTCAAGAGCTTTTGTTATTTATTTGATTTATTAGAATTATTGCTAAAACCAAGGGCATAAATCATATAAAATACTTCCAGAGGTCAATAAATCCTAAATAAATTCATGGATGATACTTATGGGGAATAATGACCCCTCACCAAATTTCAGCAATTTTTGTTACTGTTTCATATGATTTCTAATTTTCTTTTATTTAGGACATGATAAATTACAAAACCACTTTTTAGGATGTGAAAATTTTATCTAACAATTTTCGCATACCTTACTTGTGATGGGTGACTCAAGAAAATAATTTCAAGATTTTTCATCATGTCTAGCTATTTTTCCCAATTTTTGGTAATTATAATGGCTTAAAAATGGGAAAAATAGTTCTGATTATCCAAAATTCATGAAAATTTGCCAGGATATCATATTATATAGTAGGAGGTTACATAAAAATTTTGAATATTTTTCTCCACTGTAAACTATTTTTCCCTTATTTTCTAAAGTTAATTGCACTAAAATTCACTTAAATATACATAAATACCCAAAACCAGTTTATACATTATGAAAACCACTTTTGATATTTTTCCCAAGATATTTATACTGTAAATGATGTTACAAAAATTTATGGTAATTTATTTTAACTGTTTAATAATATTTCTTTAATTAATGACTATTTAAAGAAATAAAACAAGGAAAAATACAAATAACCACTGAAAAATATATTTTATATTTTTCCCAGCCTATTTATGTATAATAACAATTAAATAAAAAGTTTGGGTAATTTTGGAAACTGTTTACTATTTATTTCAATTTTTATTGAAATAAATGCTCAAAAATTATAAAATATAATTAAACAGCTTGGAAATCCATTTTTATAATTTTCCCAGCTTAGTGTTGTGTATTAACAGTTAAATAAAAAGTTTGAGAATTTTTATCCCTCGAATACTATTTTTCGTGAATTTATGTTGTTATTGAGACTTAAAATTTGGAAAATTAACCTTCCAAGGTTGTAATTAATCGCACGACTTGTAAAATTTCAATACATCAGAAAAAGTGTAACAAAATGATATAAATCCAATACTAAAACATAAATTGGCATTTCCCTATATGTAGAGTTTAGTATATTAGCATTAGATATCGACATGGAAACTCACTAGTGCGTGTGTTTGGTGTCGTAGGATCCCGGTAGTAAGACGTTGGTGCATCCCGAAGTACCGCTTGTGTCTACACAAAACATCGTGAGTATTCACGCACTCCCCTATTTTCGTTTTTTATGTTTTGGGGTGGAAAAGCATGTCCAGAAAAACTATTGTTTGCATGTTGTACTTAAATTGAATTGTATCAAACATGATTGCTATTGTATTGCTATGTTTCTTTATGTATGTCTATGCAACACGGAACATGAGAACTTATCGTACAAAGGCCCTTCCCTTATCTCTAACCATTAACTCTTTGAGCCAATGGTCGTTATGGATAGCGCTATTAGGAATTGACAACTCCTCACTCGCCCGAATCGCTGGAGTGCATGATACCATATTCATCTATGGAACGATAAGCATAGATCTCGATAGGGCTTCAGTCATAGGTTTGGTTGAGACTCATTGTTTGCTCATACACATACAAACTCGTTTCTCGTTATAGCAATAAACTTGTATTCATTAATAGCAATCAACTTGTTTATCATTGAAGCAATGTACTTGTATTTACGAAAAGCCTTATTGTACGCTCGATTTTATAAACTTGTGATACTCACCAACTATTTTCATAGTTGACGCTCGTTTTACATGCTTTTTCAGGAAATAATTAGTAAGTGGATGTAAAGATTCATCATCATAGAGCATGCTGCATCGTGTTGAAGCTATTATGAAGCTATATTTTGAACAGTGTTATTTTGAAAAACTTGTATTTTGTTCTTTTGAAGCTATGGGTTGTAAACTTTTAAATACTGCTATGGTGATGTATCTTTATCTTTTGCAATGAAACCGTTATCGCTGTCATACCTTGCGTTTCCGCTTTAGCGGGGTGTGACAACTGCCACAGAGAGTCGGCCAGTGAAGGCCGAGGCACCGAGGGCTCGGGGGAGAGCCTTTCAGCTGACTACGGAAGAGGTCCGCGCTGCACCCGACGTTGTGGCTGGTACGTTTCCTTTTTATTATTTATTTATGGTGTTGAGATATTATGCTTATGTTAAGCTATGCATAGGTACCTTCCTTGTGAATTCTGTACCTGCTTTAGTGTTGTTTGACTCGGGTACGAGTCGATCTTTTGTATCTTTGACATTTAGTCAGGATATCAGTGTTAGTCGTGGGGCATTGAGTCGTCCCCTGCGGGTTTCCATAGCCGCCGACAGAGTGATTCGTGCCACAGAGGTCCTCCGGGGATGTGTATTGGAGATTTTTGGGGTTGAGTTCCCGATCGACCTGATTCCTATTGCGATGGGTGATGTCTGTGTTATAGCGGGCATGGACTGGTTGAGCCGATTCGGTGCGGTTATCGATTGCGAGCGTCAGCTGGTGGCGATACGAGATCCTAGTGGGGGAGTTCTATCGGTTTACGGCGAGGGTACACGTTCTGGATCTGCCTTTTGTTCGGCTGCTAGGGTGAGACAGTGTTTATAGCAGGGCTGTAAGGGTTTTGTGGCGTATGTGATGGATACGCGGGTGATCGCCGAGAGACCGAGTTCAGTGGATGAAGTTCCGGTGGTGCGTGAATTTCCAGATGTCTTTCCCAAAGAGTTACCAGGTGTGCCTCCCGTGAGGCAAGTGGAGTTCGGTATTGATTTGATTCCGGGAGCCGCGCCTATCGCTAAGGTGCCATATCACCTTGCGCCTCCCGAGATGCAAGAGTTATCCTCGCAACTTCAGGAGTTGCTGGGGAAGGGGTTTATTCGGCCGAGTAGCTCGTCGTGGGGAGCACCCATCCTGTTTGTGAAGAAGAAAGACGGCTCGCATCACATGTGTATTGATTATCGGGAACTGAATAAGTTGACGATCAAGAACCGTTACCCATTGCCGAGGATCGACGATTTATTCGATCAGTTACAGGGAGCATCTTGGATCTCCAAGATTGATTTGAGGTCGGGCTATCATCAGGTGAGAGTACGGGACGAGGACGTCCAGAAGACAGCATTCAGGACGCGTTATGGGCATTATGAGTTTGTGGTGATGCCTTTTGGGCTCACCAATGCCCCGGTTGTGTTCATGGACCTCATGAACAGGGTATGTCGGCCGATGTTGGATCGGTCGGTGATTGTGTTCATTGATGATATTCTGGTATATTCGAGATCTAGAGAGCAGCACGAGGAGCATTTGAGGGAGGTTCTTGGAGTTTTGAGATCGGAGAAACTGTATGCAAAGTTTTCCAAGTGCGATTTTTGGTTGCGGGAGGTCCAGTTTCTGGGACATCTCGTTAACCAGAAGGGGATATTGGTCGATCCGGCCAAGGTTGACGCAGTGATGAGGTGGGAGGTGCCAAGGTCACCTTCTGAGATCCGTAGTTTCCTTGGGTTGGCAGGGTATTATCGGAGGTTTATTAAGGATTTCTCCAAGATTGCGGTTCCACTCACCAGATTGACCCGGAAGGGTGTTACATTTCTATGGGGTCCCGAGCAGCAGACCTCCTTTGAGACGCTTCGCCAGAGGTTGTGTGAAGCTCTGGTATTAGCTCTTCCGGAAGGGATGGAGGGTTTTGTGGTATTCTGTGATGCATCAATTTTAGGACTGGGAGCGGTACTGATGCAGAAGGGACATGTGATAGCATATGCATCGAGGCAGTTGAAGCCTCACAAGACGAGGTACCCCACACATGATCTAGAGTTGGGGGCAGTGGTGTTCGCCCTCAAGATTTGGCGGCACTACTTGTATGGGGTTTGTTGTATGATTTACACGGACCATAAGAGCTTGAAGTACCTGATGGATCAGCCTAACCTAAACATGCGGCAAAGAAGGTGGTTAGATGTGGTCAAGGATTATGATTGCGAGATTTTGTACCACCCGGGCAAGGCTAATGTGGTAGCCGACGCATTGAGTCGCAGGGCGGAGAGTGCTCCACTGCGAAATGTATGTTTGCGATTGACTGTGATAGCTCCAGTTCTGGACGCCATTCATGGGGCACAGGCCGAGGCTGTGCGTCTGGAGATGCAGAAGAGAGAGCGGGTCGTTGGGATGGTTTCGGAGTTCGTATCGGATAATCGAGGCCTTATGACTTATCAGGGCCGGATCTGGGTACCGTTTGTAGGCGGTACACGTACTACATTGATGGAGGAGGCTCATAGATCGAAATTTTCGGTCCATCCCGGGGCTACAAAGATGTATTTGGACCTAAGGAAGGAGTATTGGTGGCCTTGTATGAAGAGGGATGTCGCATGGTTTGTCGAGAGGTGTTTGACCTGTCGAAGGGTAAAGGCCGAACACCAGAGACCGCATGGCAAGTTGCAGCCATTGGAGGTTTCCGAATGGAAGTGGGAACAGATCACTATGGATTTCATCACCAAATTGCCGAGGACTGCCAGAGGAGTCGATGCAATTTGGGTGATTGTGGATAGGTTGACGAAGAGCGCTCACTTTCTTGCCATCAGTGAGAGTTCTTCGGCGGAGAAGTTGGCAGAGAATTATGTGAGGGAGGTTGTATCTCGGCATGGGGTGCCGATCTCGATCGTTTCAGACCGCGATGTGCGTTTCACTTCCCGCTTCTGGAAGAAATTTCATGAAGAGTTGGGTACTAAGCTGCATTTTAGTACCGCATACCACCCCCAGACCGACGGCCAGAGTGAGCGGACGATTCAGACACTTGAGGACATGCTTCGGGCATGTGTATTGGACTTTGGGGGTAGTTGGGATATGTATTTGCCTTTGGCAGAGTTTTCCTACAATAACAGCCATCATTCGAGCATCGGTATGCCGCCCTTTGAGCTGTTGTATGGTAGGAGGTGTCGGACTCCCATATGTTGGGGAGAGGTTGGGCAAAGGGTAATGGGCAGTACAGAGATCGTGAATCAGACGACAGAGCAGATACAGCTGGTCAGGCAGAGGTTATTGACCGCTCAGAGCCGACAAAAGAGTTACACGGATAGACGCCGGTCCGAGCTGGAATTTCAGGTCGGCGACTTTGTTCTCCTGAAGGTTTCTCCTTGGAAAGGAGTGATCCGGTTCAGGAAGAGGGGCAAATTGGGGCCTTGGTTTATAGGTCCGTTTCGTGTGATCGAAAGGGTAGGCTGGGTAGCCTATCGGCTGGAGTTACCAGCAGAGTTGGGGCAGATTCACAATACTTTTCATGTATCGCAGTTGAGGAAATGTATAGCCGATGAGTCGGCAGTGGTTCCATTAGAGGATATTCAGGTAGATGCAAGCCTGAATTATGCTGAGAGACCAGTGGCCATTAGGGATCAGAAGATCAAGGTTTTGAGGAACAAGGAGGTACCTCTGGTACTGGTTCAGTGGCAACATCGAAGGGGATCCGAAATGACCTGGGAGCCGGAGCGTATGATGCGGGAGCAGCATCCGGAGTTGTTTTAGAGCGGGACTTCGAGGGCGAAGTCTAGTTCTAGTGGGGGAGAGTTGTAACATCCGGATTTTACCAGGTATCTTGTAAATCTAATTTTGTTGTTTTGTGAGGGGGGACTCGGCGAGTTGGAGCTCAGACTCGCCGAGTAGGGACGCGGGTTTGGACAATGGAGCGCGCCTGGACTCGGTGAGTCCAGGATATGGACTCGGCGAGTCTGCGCTGGGTAATGAAACCCTAAATCTCCGGGTTTGAGGCCTATTTAAAGGGCCTTATGGCCGTCATTTGTGCTCACCCAACCCTCAGTGAGTGTCCCTAGAGTTCTTGAGCGATTTGTGAAGAGAAAAGAGCCATTCTTGATCTTGTGTGTGTTGTTTAGCAAGAAGAAGGAGACCTTAGGCAAAAGGAAGCAAAGGAGGTTGCTATTTCGTGGATTTGGAGCTTAGATCATCACTCTAGAGGTATTATCTCGGACCATTTTCTGTTTAATGAAGCATGATGCAATTTAGGGCTTGTGATGGTCATTTATGGGATGATTTGATGCCCATTGGTTCCCTCTTTGAGTTGAGGCTGTGGATCTGGATCCATAGAGGTCCAGAGAGCCTCACTCATCAAGCTTTATGAGTGGCAATAGAGTCTTTGACCTTGTGTTGTAATATTTGAGTCATAAACATCATATATAGTCATATAGAGGTTGTATGTGCATCAAGATTGTAACTTTATGTGCTAAATGAGCTTGGAGGGACTGGATCTATGGATTAATGAACTGGATCTGACCTTTAGAGCAAGATTGAGTCAGTGCATGGCATGGACTCGCCGAGTCCGAAGAACAGACTCGGCGAGTAGCATGAATGTTGCCCGACCACTCTATGAGTGGTCTCGCCGAGTTGGGAAAGGTGAACTCAGTGAGTCAAGGGGGAGTCAGAATGGACAGGTGGACCGAGTCAAACTGGACTCGCCAAGTTGTTCTTCAGACTCGGCGAGTTGAGTCGTGGTGGCCCCACAACTCGTGCCAGGTGGAACTCGTCGAGTTGAGGGAAATGCTCGACGTGTCAGGGGAGGGTTCCAGGGAAATTGGTGCATGCGCTCAGACTCGCCGAGTCGCTATAGTGCACTCGCCGAGTCCGGTCAAAGTTGACCGTTGACCGTTGACCATCGTTGACCTAGATTGACTTGTTATAGTGTGGTCAACCCTAGTTGGGAAAGTGTTAATTAGAGGTGTATTGTGCTATAGGGGGGACGACAGGTCGACAGGTCGAGTGATTAGCGATTTCAGGTTTACGATTTACCGAGACACGCAAGGTGAGTCTTCTCACTATACTTTACCTTGAGTAGGTAATCAGAGTTATGTGATAGAGTATTTGTATGCTATGTATGTTATGCACTGCATTACTTCTATGTGATTGATGCTGTGCATGTTTACAGAGTTAGAACCGGAAGGTTCACAGAGTTAGAACCTGAGGGTTCACAGAGTTTGGGTGCACGGACCCACAGAGTTATAGCCTCGAGTGGCTAATATGTGTTATATGTAGTATTTTGGGGAACTCACTAAGCCTTGTGCTTACAGTGTTGATGTTATTGTTTCAGGTACTAGTGACGACCGCGGGAAGGCGCCGGCTTGATCCGTACACACACATATTCGGAGCTTGATATCATGATCTTGGGATTTTGTATTGTCTTGTTTGGATAATTAAAATGGTTGTTTTCTGAACATCAATGGAATTATGTTTTATATAAATTGAAAATTTTGTTTGAAAATTTTCGGTGTTACAGGCGAGGCCCTAGTTAGTCCGGACTTCGGTCCGATGCAGCGGGCAAGGCCCTAGTTATTCCGGACTTTGGTCCGATGAACTAGGCGAGTCCCCAGTTAGTATGGACTTCGGTCTGATACAGTGGGTTTGCTTTATACATTATTGTATGGTATGTGGTAGTTTGGGGGAGCTCACTAAGCTTCGTGCTTATAATTTTCAGTTTTTGTTTTAGGTACTTCCACTAGTAAAGGGAAGGGCTCAGGATGATCGCATAGCACACACCACAGTCTTCAGCCTGGGAGTTTTACTCTGATATTTTGATATGACATTTGACATGAGATTTGATATGTGATAGATATTGTGAGATTTTGAAACACATATTTTATGATTTTATACTTTGGTAATGAAATGATGGTTTTAATGATGTTTTAAAAACAAAATTTTTTGGGTTGTATTTTTTGGATGTTACAAGTTGGTATCAGAGCCTTGGTTTGAGGGATTCGGGCACACTTTCGGGTGTGTCTGAACTCAAACTAAGGAATTGGTATAGAAATTTTCAAAATAAAATCATTTTTTACAAAAAGGATTTTGAAAAAGAACTTTGAAAAAAGAAAAAGAAAAAGGGTGTAGTGCATGCAATCAGCCGAGCTCAAGTAAGTACTCCCAAATTACCCATACAAGTTTATGTTATGATTATCAGCTTTATTAGAACAACATGCTAGATTAGGACTAAGGGTTTAAGGAGTATGCCTTATGTGCCTGCTATATGTGTTTCAGCTTTATGAGAACTACATGCTAGTACAGATTACTCAGGATGATAGCATGCATAATATATGCTTGATTATGTGTACTCGATGTCCGAGTGCTGCTTGCTTGGTGCTTGTAGGAGTTCTAGTTGTCTTTCACTAACTAGTAAACAAATATGTTAAGTTATATATTGCAAGGACTAAATAATTCCAGAAGGCTAGGTCTAGCTCTATTTCGCAACTCTCGTCCGATTCCAACCGTTGTAGGGTAGGATCTCTCATTTGAAGAATTATCTGGTCTGAGTAATATTAAATAGTATTCGCAAGCTAGTTATGGAAGGAAAGCATGGACTTCTTATGCAGCTGATGGTGGAGAGTGGGATGGTGATTACCTTAGGGCAAGCCAAGGATGAGAGTAGAAGGAAGCAATAGTAGTAGTGAAAGGGACTCGGTGGAGCCGAGGCAATTCTTGAGGAAAGTACAGATAGATGTGGAAGGTAGCATGGGCCTGTACTACTAAAAGCAGAGGATCCATACTCAATTCGAGAAGGGCAAAGATAAAACCGAGGAACTTGTAGTGATTGTGTGATCCATCAGTAGTAATGAGTATTTTGATGATAGTTATGTTATGACTCATGCAGTATGGTGATGCTACGGGGTAGGCAAGGGGGCAGTTTAGGTGCTAGTGAGGATTCATGCTCGAGTTCAGGAGCTAAGTAGCTCAGGGAGCATATGAGAGTGTTAGTATCAGCAGAGATTACGTGTAGTATTCTAGACCAGACTTCTGTGATATTTGGTATAGTCAAGGAAGGTATTTAGAGATTTTGGATGAATGGCTGGGAGCCTTCCGCACTGAGATGGTGGCCATGTTAGGAGCTCCTTTGGGGCCCAATGTCTATGGATCTCTAGGATCCTTCGGAAGGGAGGGTCCCGTTATTAGCTCTTGTCACCAGGGATCGGAGGTGGGTTACACACCTTGTCTTCAGGAGAGTCCACTACAGGATTGTATTGATGTGGAGGTTTCGTGAGCTGTACGTGAGGAGTTACGATACATTATCGAGCATGTTACGGATATAGTAACCGCTAGGTTCCAGGATTGATGAGGTAGTCGGAGTAGATCGGGAGCAAGAGATTGGGTTAGATGGACAATTAGGGAAGAGGAAGCGGACCTCTATTCAGGTTCAACAAGTTGAGCAGTCGCACGCTGCAATAGCTGACGTCAGAGACCCAAATGGTTGTAGTGAATGCAAAAGGGGTAAAGGGACACATGATAAAATTCACGTCAGATGTAAGTGCGGAAAGTGCGGGTGGAAGGGTTACAATCCTCAGGAATGCACAATGGAGGTAGAGTTGTGTCACCGTTGTCATCAGCCCGGACATATCAGGGCAGGTTGCCCCCGTGTAGTTGTTAAGGCAACTCAGGTTTCTTAACAGATACTTCAGCGAAGGGAGGGAGTTCAGGTCTCAATGCCCATGGTTCCGCAGGAAGTCAAGATCGAGCCACAATAGATCGCTGGTATGTATTTCAAATTCAAATTATGTTTATGATTTTATTGTTATGGTATTGCATTGATGTTAGTAAGTGTATTTCAGAATGTTATGTTTCATGCTTGTGATTAAGTCATATGCCATCTGCATACCTTAGATGTTAGAGTAGTAGTTCGAAGATGTTTCCTTGTGAGCAAGTTCTCAGGATGCAGTCACTGTAGCAAGTGTGAGAGGGGATCAGGAGGTATTCTTTTAGTCTTTCAGATTGGTTTAGATTCGGTATTGGTTTGTTTTTGAGCATTAGCAATAGTAAGTATTGGTTGTCAGGAGGTCGACCATTAGATGGAGAAAAGGATTGAGAATCCTTATCAAGCTGTAAGGAGCTAGTGGAATCAAAGTGAGGGAGAACCATCTGAGTGATCAGAAGTAGAAATAAGTGCGAGACTGGATTGGGTTTGCATCATTGTTGAGGAGGAAAGCAGCCCAAGTGGTTGTTTGGATGGAGGAGCACGTGGGCGGGGAGTTGGGGAAAACTTCCCGAAGTTGAGTTCGTATATGCACAATTAGTTGATGACTGGTTGGGAAACCAGGCTAGAGATTTTTCCATCAGAATGGGAGACGTTTAAGTGGTCGTCTTGATTAAGGATTGGATTAGCGGAGAGTTCAGAAAACGTTCCAAAAATTGGTTTACGCTTTTCCTAGGCTTTGGGAAGCAGGTTTCAGGAACCAGGTTAGGGCCCCAGTTAAGACTCAAGTGCAGTTGAGTGTTAGGTCGAGAGTGTTATAAGTCTGCAGGTGCAGCTATAGCATTTACTAGTAGCCAGATAGTGTTAGAATATTGTAAGTCTGCGGGTGTAGCCGTAGTATTCACTAGCAGCCAGATAGTGTTAGAATGTTGTAAGTCCGCGGTTATAGCTGCAGCATTCACCAGTAGGTAGACAGTGTGGGAAGTGTAGTGAGGCAACAGGATGACCGTAGTATTCATGTTAGTTGATGGTTGGTTTGGAAAACCAGGTTGGAGGATCACCAGTAGGACTCGAGTGAGTCAGGATGCAAATTGAGGGAATGACTGGCATGGGATGTTTTCGGATTAGTAGTCAGTGTAGAGACAGCATGGAGAGTGTGGTAAGACTGCGGGATAGCTGCAACATTTGTTAGTAGCTAGTTAGAGGAGTATGGGCGGGGGCCCGTATCTCTTAGATAGAGGAGTATGGGCGAGGGCCCGTAACTCCTAGTTAGTGGAGCGTGGGCGAGGCCCGTATCTCCTAGTCAGCCCAATGGAGATCAAGAAAGGATAGTTCGTTGAGGATTCGTGATGGTTTAGGACCCGCGTAGCCCTAGATAGGTGAGACCAGGGGCAGGGTTGTCATTAGTATGGGTTGGGTGAGACCCGTGGGCGAGGCTCGTGAGATATTAGCAGCGCAGGTGGGACATGCTAGAGACCTTAGAGTCAAGATAGGGGATCTAAAATCATCATGTCCAATTTCTAGGTTTGAGGGCAATCTGAAAGGACTATGTTACTATCAATTCAAGTACATATCAATTTTAGTTATGGTCTTAAACACCTAATCCAATATATATATATATATATATATATATATATATATATATATATATATATATATATATATATATATATATATATAATATAATATAATTTATTTAATAAATATATTTTAGTATCAAATTTGTCATTTAATTTAAGGAAAATAACATATTAGGGTAATGAACTTTTGTTTTTGTTCACATTTAGTCATTTTTTGTACACTATTTACCATTTAACTTCTTTTAGGTGTTCACAAAAATCATTGCAACCTGCTATTCAAGGTTTCCAGCAACTTCGTCATCTCTGGCGACCTTTTGTTCATCTTCTTCGACGAGTTTTCTGGCCAAACTTGAATTTTTCAACGACTTTGTCATCTCCAGAAACCAACGAGTTTGAATGGTTCCAAATTTGTGGGTTTGAAGAGTTCTAGATTTGTGGGTTAAGACTCAAATGGTTCCAGATTTGTGGGTTTAAACTCGAATGAAGATGTATGGTTCCAGAAATCATTCATCAGGAGGTTGCTCATCAACTTTAGTTTTCGATTTCTAAGGTTTCAGTACTCATTCCAAGAATAAGAATACGAACCCATAACACATAGATTTCTAGATTTGGTTTCTACCATGATTATAAATTCAAACCCATTTTCCAGAGCTGGACCTTCAAATCGATTTTATCCATGGAGTGTGTGTCAGATCTAAAAAAACAAGAAGGGGTGTATGTGTGTGCCGGAAATCGTTCTAAATCATTTCATGTTCTTCATCAGCTTTGATTTGCGATTTATGGGGTTTCAGAAATTGTCCCAAGAACAAGAACGAACCAAAAACACATAGAACGAACCATGAATACACATCTGAAATCGTTCCTGAATCTGATGAACACACATCTGAAACCAACGATTTTTGGAATGAATCTGATGAACACACATCTAAAATCAATTTTTGGAGACAAATCTGATGAACACAAATCTGATGAACAAATTAGATGAACACAAATCTGATGAACCAACGATTTTTGGAATGAATGTAATGAACAAACATCTGAAATCGCCGCAAAATTCATATTCTTGCTGGGAAATTCATATATCAACCGATAAAATTAAACTTGACCAGCTAAACCTAAAATAGTTGGTCATAATGATATATATGAATACAAACAACAAGTTCGATGATAAAAACAAAATGTGAATAATATCAGGTTGGTTATCCTCTCGGGTCATTTTCTCTTTAATTTATAAGAAATGTATTTTACTATCAACACTTTCATTTATAAGTTCAACTTTATCATTAACAATTTTAATGATTATAAACGATTTTAATAGGTATATTTAAGTGTTTGTAGTAAGTTGGATCACTTAAAAGAAACTATTATTTTGAAAATATTATGCATGAAATAGAAAAATGTTATGAACCCCGTCCAAAAAGTTATAATTATGTATCAATTGTTTGTAGTGTCAAGAGTTTGTACCTTACAAAAAGTAATGCTCTTCAATATGGATCCACCTTATGGATTCATCTCGACTCATATATATGGATCCACTTTAAAGGAAAGAGATGCAGTAGAAAGTTTGATGGGGAAAACACTAAATAGTGTGGTGTTGCATACCCACGACAGTGTGTTGCATAAAGTGATCATAACAAGCCTAAAAAAAAGGTTCAAATCCATTCACAATTTAAAATGTCGTAATAATCATCTCTAGTTTGTAGTGTGGATGAAAGATTTCGATAATTAGTGAGATAGTGACAATACATGGGTAAAACTTTTGAGCAGTTATAAGTTTTTTTTTTTTTACTCTCTAACGTGTGATAGGGTTTGGAAACTGTTGCGTATCATGCAAGAACATGCAAGACGGAAACAATAAAATCTAGACAAGTTCTAGCAAACGAATAAGGTGAACACAAAAAGGTGGACAGCGTTTATTATCGGGAAATCTACAGAAAAGTCTTAAATTTTAGTAAAAGTTTCAATAAAGTGGTAAAAGTTTTTTTTAACAGAAAAGTCTCATTATTTTGAGAAAATTATATAATCTGTCATTTGTTGTTCAAATATACAAAATAGCTTTTTCGTTAATTTTGGTAAAATGTTAAATAATCAGGATTTTTCTGTTAAAAAAACTTTTAAGATTTCATTGAAATTTTTCCCAAAAGTTTAACATTTTTCTTAGATTTCCCTTTTATTATCATATTTCAATGTGTCAAACATAACAATCTATTCTTCTTTCATAGGAGACTAGGTGTCAAACATAACAATCTATTCTTCTTTCATAGGAGACTAGGATGTTCTTATTTTTCCTGTAATCTCTTTTGTGTTCTTTTATTTTTTTTTAATAAAATTTGTTAGAGACTCTACCTCTTTCAAAAAAGAAACATATATCCTAATTCCTAAATAGAAAAGGCAACATATGTAGTAATAATTTAGATTATTACTACTTTTATCCTATTGAATAAAAACCATAATCTATAATAAAATCAAACTATAGAACTAAAGTATATTATATAATAGAATATATTACTTGAATTCAATCCTTTTTCCACATTCCAACGATCCATAGGCGAATTGGCGAGGGCTTTTGTTGGTAACTCAACATGTTTTATATTTTCTATGGTTTGAGATAACGGTGTTTTAATATGTTAGTTTTTCATATTTGTTTAAAGGGAAAATAACTTATAAGCTCAAAGAAGTTTTCAAACGGTTCAAAAAACTCAATCATGTTTTATTTGTTCAAAAACACCCAACAAACTTAATTTTTATCTAAAAAAACCCCAACTAACTTACACTTTCGTTCACTTCTCATTTAAGATTAATCAGCTAATGAAAATCAACGAATGACACGACTAATGAAAATTTGTTCGATTAATGTTTTTCGTATATTTTTGGAGGGAATAAAAAGTAACTAATAGAAAATTGACTAACGCTAATTTTATTGTTCTTTTTGATTAAATGGATTTAAAATGCAAGCTTGTAATCTACATTTTGTTAAATGTATTTTAAATACAAGAATGTATAGGTTGTTTTTGTTTAGATGAATTCTAAATATATTCTTATTTTTATTGCAATTCAATATTACTTTTTTTATACATTATTAACTTGAATTGAGCTCAAAAGTATTCAATATTTTACTAATATTTCATCATATTTGTATAGAAAAAAAAAATAGATATACATAGGTACGTTGCTGCTAAGCACAAAAATAAAGAACTAACTTGCCTTTTTTTTATCCAGTCACTAAAAATAGACAAAAAAAAATTATGTTAGTTTGTCATTTCAGAACGAACACCAGAAGGCATAACACTAGTTATATAATTGATCATCTTTTCAAAAAAAACATTAAACTCACTAACCACTATGCATTATAAAATCATAGACCAATTTGTAAATTTTTGCACCCAAAATAAAGCACCTCTAACATTACACTATCGAACCTTTACAAGGATTTTTTCAACATTTCACTCTATATTTTCAGTCTGTTAGAAATTGTTCAACTATTGTATATCTATCCAGATAAATAAATAACACGTGCATCCGTATTTCTACATTTACAACATCAAAAGAAAACACTCTATGACATAACCTCAAGAGCCTCTCGTGTTTTCCCAAGCACATTGAATACGGTTGCAGCTATATGTGATGGGGTTAGCCCGGCTTCAGCCAATTGGTCCGCAGGTGCACCATGGTCTATGTAACGGTCCGGAAGCACCAATGGTCTCCACTGCAAAATTCAAAGCTTCAGTTCCATGCTTTGTCAATAAAAAGAAACGATGTGGTGTTGTTTTTTTTTTTTTTTACTTAATAGATTTAATAGGACATAAAGAAAAAAGTAGCATGAATGTATGTATGTATGTATGTATGTATGTGTACCTTTAAGTTTCCATCAAGAAGGCCATCTAATGCCATAAAATGTGCAACATGAGAGCCGAAACCTCCGATTGACCCTTCTTCAACCGTTATCAAGACCTCATGTGACTTTGCAAGGGCCCGAATAAGAGCATGGTCTAATGGCTTACAGAAACGCGCATCTGCAACGGTTATATTTAAGCCACGATCTTTTACTAATTCGGCTGCAGCCATACAGCTCTGAACAGCTGTTCCATAGCCTAGAAGTGCTACGCGTTGCCCTTCCAGCATTATTCGACCTTTTCCAATCTATTTTCCATATAAAAAAATAAATGAATACATCATCGACCATGGGGGACAAAAAGGTAATTTTGCTTAAAGTTATAAAAAAGAAGAAGAAAGTACCTCGAGAGGAATGCCTTTGTTTCCGGGTGGCAACGGCACGCCGATTCCATTGCCTCGTGGGTACCGGAAACAGCTGGGTCTGTCATCAATGGCGGCGGCGGTTGCCACCATGTGAAAAAGCTCAGCCTCATCGGAAGGTGCCATCACCACCATGTTAGGGAGGCATGCCATGTAAGTGACATCGAATGACCCTGAATGTGTGGGGCCATCTGCGCCAACAAGACCCGCTCTATCCATTGCAAATCTCACTGGTAGCTTCTGCAAATCAACATCGTGCACCACCTGTTTTAACACACCAAACAATACCATAAAAAACAGAGTGATTAATTGGGTTTTAGGGTAAAAAAAGACGAAAATAATCGAAGAAAGTTTGTAGGGTAAAAAAGGGGGAGAAGCCAAGAAGGAATGACATGCCTGATCATAACCTCGCTGTAAGAAGGAAGAGTAAATTGCACAGAATGGTTTAAGGCCTTCACACGCCAATCCAGCAGCGAAAGTAACCGCATGTTGCTCTGCAATTCCGACATCAAAACACCGACTTGGGAATCGCCTGAGGAACAGATTCATCCCAGTTCCGCCGCCCATCGCCGCATGGATTCCGATGATTTTCTTATCCGCCTCCGCTTCCGCAATCAACGCCTCCGCAAAATAAGTCGTGTATGATTGAGTCGGAGCACTCGATTTAAATTGTTTTCCTGTTGCAGGGTCAAACTTCCCCACACCTGAAACAGATACAATAATCGACTAAAATATTGTTTCTTTTTACTTAAATGACTCAATATAGAAATATCAAACAATTGAGGTTTTCCTTTCATTTTTACTATTACATCATTGTCCTTTTAT
This sequence comes from Lactuca saligna, assembly GCF_052625555.1. Classification (NCBI taxonomy): domain Eukaryota; kingdom Viridiplantae; phylum Streptophyta; class Magnoliopsida; order Asterales; family Asteraceae; genus Lactuca; species Lactuca saligna. The sequence goes on along the minus strand of NC_136421.1, from coordinate 108,607,555 downwards.
ACTTCTTCTTAAGTCATTGTACTTAAAAAAGTCTACCCAATTATTGCATTGTAGTTTCAATTTTTTTTTTTTTCTTTTTAGTGCATTATGCTTTGCCAATGCTACCCAATTACAACATTCAAAATTTCTTTGTATTTTGATGATTTTGCTATGCATTGATAGATTTTTAAAAATGTAATATTGTAATAGGAAGAAACAATAGTAGGATGCTATAATAGGAAGAAATGAAAGTAGGATAAACGAAAGTATGTTGTTATTTTTTGATTTTAACGAAATCAAAGGAAGTAGAAGTACCATGGTACTTGTCGGCTGCTTTTTCAGCATAAGGGTATCCTCGTCCTTTCTCAGTGATTACATGAATAAGAACGGGGCCCGTTGTCTTAGTACTCTTAACCTCTTTAAGAATAGCAACAAGATCATCAATGCTATGTCCATCAACTGGCCCAATGTAATATAGACCGAGTTCTTCAAATAATGATGAACCCGAACCACTAATCATTCCCCGAGCATATTCATCAACTTTAGCAGCAAGTTCATGCATCGGCCCACCAATTTGTTTTGTAACTTCCTACATTCCAAATTAAGTGCTTAACCCATTAAGTAAAAAAAGGAACAGAGTCTTTAAAGATATTAAAACAGAATTTATTATTATGAAGTGATAACAAACCTTGGCAACTTCACGTAATTCTCTAAGAGGGCGATTAGATTGTAACCTACTAAGGGCACTGCTTAAAGCTCCAACAGGAGGTATAGGCCCATCAAGATTTGCAGTAGGTAATGAGACTTGTTTATTGTCATTAAGAATCACAATCATGTCTGAATCCAAATAGCCAGCATTGTTCATGGCTTCATAAGCTTGTCCAGCTGTCATGGCACCATCACCAATAATAGCAACCACATCGTTTGTTCCTCCTTTTAAATCCCTTCCCACAGCCATTCCTGCTCGTTTCAAAATGAACATGAATTAGGTATTAAAATTTAAAAGTAAGAATAACATTTGTCCCTAAAAAGTAATAAAAAGTGCAAAATTTAATGATTAAATAGAAGAAATTAGTTAATTACCTAACCCTGCTGAAATGGTGGTAGAGCTGTGCCCTGTGCCAAAGCAATCATGTTCGCTTTCGGCGCGTTTAGTGAACCCTGCCAGCCCGTTTGTTTGTCTTATTGTGTGCATTCGGTCCCTTCTTCCGGTCAAGATTTTATGTGGGTAAGACTGCGAAACACATTATAGTTCAATTCAAATACAACCACAATCACAGTATCAGGGTCCCACAACCAACATGAAAAAAGTAAATCGCAGTATCAAGGTCTCACAACCAACATGAAAAAAGTAAATAAAAGTACCACGAATGGTCCCACAACCAACATGAAAAAAAGTAAATCGCGGTATCAAGGTCTCACAAGTCACAACCAACATAAAAGTAAATAAAAGTACCACAAATGGTCCCACAAGCAACATGAAAAAAATAAATCACAACAATGGGTCCCACAACTAACAAAAAAAAAGTAAATCAAAATGGGTCCCACAACCTAGGTAAAAATAAATCAACTATCCTATAGTAAAAAAGGTGATGTGCAGCTTGGATTATTTGTTTTTTACAAACATGTGGGACAGTATTCTAAAAGTATAATACCATAATAGGTCACCTGATGACCGACATCCCAAAGGATCTTATCTTGAGGGGTGTTGAAGACATAATGAAGAGCCACCGTGAGCTCCACCACACCAAGGCTCGAACCCAAGTGGCCACCGGTCTTTGAAACATTGAAGATCACATCAGATCGAAGCTCATCAGCTAATTGCTTCAGTTCCTGCATCAAACAGTGTGAAGATAAACGGTTTTGAAATCCCATTTGCAATTCAAGATTCAAATTCAAAATCATAATCGTTAGCATATTCAAATCAATTCCAACTCAAACCAGTTTTTTACTTAAATCCAAAATTGGCTTGATTGGTTAACGTTAACACTTCGTTTTCAGTAAATTTAGTAATATTATTGCAAAATTAGAAGGTGGGTGAGATGAAATTTACCTTAATTGACAGATTTTTCATGTGAATTGGGTAGTTGATAGTGTCCAAAAGTGGAGTCGGAGGCCTCTGCGAGTAATACTCAGCTCTCTCCGACAGTGTCGCTCGAACCCCACCTACTTTTTTACTTCCCTGCTCGAAAGCAATCAAAATCCAAATAAACCATTCTTCTAACGAATCACAAACTCAAAGTAAATCATGAAAACTGAACGTATCAAACCTGATTGAAGGTCTTGTGTGAAGATGGAGGCTGTTGTAGATCCGTTCCAAAGAAGCAATGTTGAAGCACAGGCATATGTGAAGTAAGCGACCGGTGATTCAACTGTCCAGGGAATGCAAATGCACAAAGCGCCATGACAAAAAAGCTTGGTTTTGTAAAGACGATTAAGCAGAATCGAGTCGGAAAAGGGGAAAAAAATCAGAAATGTATGATCGTAATGGAGACAAAGATAGTAATCGGGGAGAAAGTAGAGGTGCTTGAGAGTGTTTCGTGGTGGATTCAGCGGCGGTAGTGGTGGGGGTTGTAGTGGCGGCACTGTTAAATCCGGTGTGTGCGTGATGAAACGGAACTTTGGCCGATGCTTTGTAATAATGGACAAGTGTGGGAGAAATGAAATCTTAAGCTATTTGTTATTGGTCCACGTCATCAGATATCACATTGTATGGATAGCAACGATTTGATGATAATGGTTCGTCACTCACTTATTTATAATAACTATGTTATGCACTTTTATTCTTATAATAAATTATAGTAAAAAACAAAACCTATATAGTTGAACACTCTATTGACTTTAAAAAATATTATCTCGTATAAATGATTTTTGAATTAATGTAACTAGTTGGACGTGTTTACTTGTCTACCGTTTAGGCTATAAGATAAATAAATTTGAAAATATAAAATAAAGCATTTATTATTTGTAACCATAAATTTCAAGTCAAAGTACAAGAGAAAACGAAGATGATAACCAATCTCTTCAAGCTGTTTTAGAAAGACAAAATTATAAAAATAATCCTTGTATATGTATTTTTTTGGAGTTTTAATTAAAATAATGATTTTTTGGTTTTGTGGTTCTTTTGGACTTAATGTGAAAATAATCCTTTCGAAAATTGAAATTACTATAATACCTTTGGGGTATTTATTTTTTATTTTTTTAATTTAATATTTATTTATTTATTTTTAACAATTAAACTCTAACCCCCTCTCTCTCATACACACACACAACAACAAACACAAACTCAATTAATTAATAACCAATATTCCCTTTCTTTCATACTCAATTAATTAATAACCAATATTCCCTTTCTTTCATAAATAATCTGGTGATCAGAAGCACACAGAAAAGAAATTCACAATTTCTACATCCAGTTCAAATAAGAAATCCTCCTGTGCTCAATCGAACTATCCTCATTTTCCAAGTATCGATTTTTGTATTGATTGCAAGGCGAGGAAGGGGCGCGTGTACTACCGTTTGTTTCCTCCTCTCGCACCATCGTTGCCTACTCATTCCCTTCTTTGTCCTAACCCGTTTTCCCTGTCATCGCCGCCAATACGCCTGCTCCTTCCCTTCTTTGCCCTAAATCCTAACATGAACTGACTGATTTCTCTCCATCAGACGCCAATGAAGAACTTTGGATAGTCCAACTATTTATGCTTGGAATTCATCAATATAGCTCCCGCTTCCATTACTTTTACTTTAATTTTTGTTCCATCGTGTACTTCACTCTTGTAAACAAACCCCAAATCCACTGCAACCCAATTCGTGTTCATTGTAGAAGTTTTTGGTTACGTTTTTAGAACTTAAACAGAGAAGGGGAAACGATCCTCGTTCCAGGACATTTAGTAGGAGCAGGTAATGACGCCATTATTGATGCATGTGTTGGAGCATTATGCTTCTTTAATTGGATACTGACCAATATGGGTGGAGAACTCATCGGCTCTGCAACAGGTTTTATTATAGGTTTGATTTTGATTTTAGGTCATATCGGTGATGTTTCCCCTTTTGTATCTAAAAAATCGATTCCAAAAGTGGTTTATACGGGGGTGGGGAGTTGTTGGGAGATGAAGGTGAAAGAATGGGGTAATATGTCTGATTGTAGGTGCAATAGGTCGGTCTTGTGTTCGATATATGGGTTCATCAACGTGTGTGTGTGTGTGTTGAATCAAGTACATTAGTGTGTGAAAACTCATAACAAGTTGAATCAGTGTGTGCAATTAATTGAATCGATGTGTTGTGCGTTGAATATGTTTTTTGGATGTATGTGTGTGTCTTTTAAAACGAAACCTTGAATTTTTGTTTCTAAAAGATAAATAGATAAATGAAGAATGTATCTCCAACTGGTTAACCCAAGAAACCTGAGTTCATGAACAAACAAGAGAGAGAGAGAGAGAGAGAGAGAGGTCCTTTATTATTTTTTTAATTGTTAAGTAAATAAATTTACAATTTAAAAAAAAATGAAAAAAAAATGAAAAATAAATACTTAAGGGTATTATAGTCATTTCAATTTTCGGATGGACTATTTTCACATACAAACTAGTCCAAAAGGACCACGAAGCAAAAAAAAATTGTGGTTTGGACTAAAATGCCCAAAAAATGTATACAATGGGGACCATTTTTGCAGTTTTGTCTTCTAAAAAATAGCAAAAAATCAACAAAAAAAAAAGTTCTCAAGTAGCTCTAAATTTTGTAGGTTATCATCTCTGAAAATCTTGATGGCTTGCATTTTTTTCGCCAAAAAGATGTCATTTTGGTAATTGTTCACTGCGAAAAATGTTGGTTTAAGTTTTGTGACACTTTCATACGAAGTCTGTTTGAGTTGGATATAAATACGTTACGATTGTTTGAAGTTAAAGTGGAAATTTGGGCTTTGTCCTACACAGGGTGTAGCAAAGTTACGCAGGGCGTAGCTGCTACAAATGACGTAACTAATGAAAGGTCTAGCATGATCAAGATTCATATTAAAGTGATATTGTTAATTAACATATGATACTAATGGGTCACAATAACAACAACTTGATACAATTGATTATTTATTAGAAATTGGTTTTAATAAATATTCAGTAAACTCTTATAATTAAAGTTGAAATTATATATTTCTAGGGAATAACAATTTTCATTAGCAAGTAACATTATATATAATTCATATGGTATGAATTAATAAATCATGCATAACATTTTAGACTAGACAAATTCTTTTGTCTTTTACCAAAAAGTTAAAGTTTATATTTTATAAACTTGTTTTATAAAATATAAAGCTTTTGTCTTCTTCCTTTTATTATTTATAAAATAAGAGTCAAAAAGGAAGAGTATGGTTTTCTAGTTATTTAAATGAGAGAATGTTACTTTGAATATTTAAATAAGATTATGGTTTTTTGATTATTTAAATGAAATAATGACTTTTTGATTATTTAAATAAGGGGATGGTCTTTTGGTTAGTTTGTAACGACCCAATTTTCAAGAGAAATTTTTCATTTTGAATTAATCAAAAACATTTCCAATAGTCATAAGATCTCAAGTACATTTGTTTTCAAATTCATAACATCAATCAATATTGTTCCAAAGATAAGAGTGTTCCATAAAAACACCTGAGAGAGAGTGCATACTACGTCATCAAGACTTGCCCTTGCCCTTAGGCTCAAATGTAACCTGAAACGAATCCACAAATTGTAAGTTAATGTTTAATGAGTTTCCCAGAGCATACTGTCATACCCCCAAACCGGAACGGCGGAAACGTTCGGAGGCGAAGGACGTCATGTTTAGTATCACAACACATGTATCATAGTAAGCATAGTAACAAACAACCATTGTATTAATATTAAAGTCTTTACATAGTAGTGATTCACAACAGATTGAATCCAAAAAGTAAATAACAAAACAATACATGAAGTTACTATACTTCATCTTCTGAATCCCAATATGCGTACCTGTCTACTAGTTTCCTGAGACTACAAGTTATTTGAAAAGAGAGTAGATCAGCATTTAAGCTGGTGAGTTCATAAGGTTTAAGTGATGTAAAGTAAGTTGTAAGTTATTTTAGAAAAGTTTGCATGTTCCTCCAGAAAATTCTATATTTTCTGATATGCTGAATGAAAGTAAAAATGACTCTACAATTCCTTCTATGAGTACTAAATGGATACAAGTTATATACAATTTAGAGTAAACAAACAATCGATTGTGTGAATCTGACCTAAGCCCACAACCAAACAAGGAACAGGGAATGAGGCAGAAGTCACACATCCCATTGTTTGTTAGATCTTTACTGTATATAACCTTGGTGTATTTATTTGTTACTTACGGAGTTAACTGTAATAGTTCTTTATATTTGATGAAAACATTCTTTAAGAAAATACTATATTCCCTTTAGTAAAAATGGTAACCACAATAGTTCCTTCTATAAGGACTTGGTTTATACAAGCTATATATAATCTAATATCGAACGGACAGTTAAATGGGTGAATCTGCCCTAAGCCCACAACCAAACAAGAAACAGGAAGTAAGGCGGAAAGCACACATCCAACTACCTATCGGATATTAATTACGTATAACCCTGATGTATAAACTGAGGTATTATAGAGTTAACCACTAAAGGTCCTTTAACTTATATTGTTTTAATAAAATGAATAAAACCCTTTTACTTATAAGTTTCTAGTTTAGCCTACTAAATGTTCTATCGGAAAAGTATGTTTTTGTACTAGAAAACGGTATATTGAATTTGTATACTATGACCTGACTTATACTTTGTACTCCTTATGATTACTTGGTGTATACGGAATAGATATATAGCTAAGATCGAATAGATAGTAGACTGGGTGAATCTGCTCTAAGCCCACAACCAAACAAGGATCAGGAAATGAAGCGGAAAGCACACATCCTACTGTCTGTCGGACCCGATTAATATATATCCTGATGTATCTACTGAGGAATCATAAAGTTAGCATTATAGGCCCCCTTTTTACTGAATATTTGTCACACCCCAAAACCGAGAACGGCGGAAACGTTCTGGGGCGGAGGACGTCATGTAAGTATCACAACACAGTAAATGTAAATAAGCAAACAACATCATCCATTGCATTAAATATATAATTTTAATACAAGCGTGTTCTGTATAGTATAGACACTAAAAATAACGTATATCAAAATAATAAGATGAGTCTTGAATGCGCTCCATCTTCTCAAAAGCTGGCCTCGGTACCTGTCTACTGATGACCTGAGAATACAAGTTATTTTGAAAGAGTTTATCAGCATTAAGCTGGTGAGTTCATAAGTATTTTAGTGTCGGTATTTGTCATCCAAAAATGTTTGAACATGTATAAAGTATAAGTTTGTAAAATGTATGTAAAGATTTGCAATTGTTTGTAAAAGTTTGAATCTCTCAGAAAAACCTATATTTTCTATTAAAGTAGCCTTCTACCAAGGCTTAACTGTTTTGTATGCTCGTTTGATGTAAAAGTGTGTAATTTTCCAAATGCAACTATCACTAAAAATATGTAATGGGTAAATTATTGTAGTATTGTAGCCTTGTATTATAAGAACTACTGTTGTACTAACTACCTTAAACCGGATTTATATTAAGGCATTACGTGATAAATTGCGCCATACTATCGACTAGTAACAACGACAAATGAATGGTCGTAATAACGGAATGACGTTTGGCACCCACAGACCTGCAGGTCCGGCTGTAGCTAGCAGCAAGGTGTAGGATTGTCAATCCAGTATAGATCTATACGCAAACTCACGCTCTCCCTTCAAGAGAATTCTGGCTACAACTCGAGCAATGACAGTTAAGTCATGCTCCGATTTAAATCACAATAATAAAGTATTCATGTATATGTACTGTTTCTCGTTCTAGTATAGTTGTATATGTATTGTTTCTAGCATCATTGTATATGTATTGTTTCTAGCATCATTGTATATGTATTGTTTCTAGTATATGTATATGTATTGTTTCTAGCATCATTGTATATGTATTGTTTCTAGTATATGTATATGTATTGTTTCTAGCATCATTGTATATGTATTGTTTCTAGTATATGTATATGTATTGTTTCTAGCATCATTGTATATGTATTGTGTTACCCCGATGGTAACTAACTATTGATGTACTGATAAATATGAATATGGAAGTACTTTTATGTCTATACATGTATATATGATATATAACTAATATTGAAACGACCTTCGGATGGTCACCCGAAATCCCACCAGACCACATCTCAGTGCGCGAAAAGGAAATAGGGCGGATGGCCTTCCTAAGCCCTTTAAACATTACTTATATATATATATATATATATATATATATATATATATATATATATATATACATATATGGGCATGCAATTTATAAGAAGTAAAACAAAGTTTAATAAAAGCATTTGATAAGTAAAAAGAGTTTGTAAAACATTTGAAGTGAAACAGTTTGATAAATAGTTGAACAGTGATAAAATCATTGGTTTTCTAGTTATTAATCACATGTGATTAATGCAATCACATGTGATTGATGTAATAACTATAAGTATTTGACTTGTATTCCCCCCCATAAAGTATTTAAAACATTTAAAAGCATTTCAAAGGTTGATTAAAGGGGTATAAACTCACTTGTGGTGAGTAGATTGAATTGATGTATCGGGTACCGTGCTAAGTGTCAAATGGAGACTTGTTCACACGTTCGAGCCTAGTTATCATATAATAAGCATATATATAACTAATTAGCCACATAATAACTTAACAAGGTAAGTTAACACAATTAGGAACATGTATACACTTTGTATAAGTGTTATAGGTCCTAATGGTTGCATCTAAGTTGATACGGGACAAGGCAAAAGGGTTTGAAACATCAAATGGCCTTGCATAAGAGTTCACCACCCAACAAACCCCACCCTTTGGAGTTTACGGCCGTAAACTCATGGTTTTATGGCCGTGAACTCCTCACATGGTGGTTTTGGGTGTTTTAAAGTGTTATCTTGATCCAAGAACACTCCTAGCTTTGTTGGAATAATACATGAAGTAGTTCAAGGCCCTAGAATGCTCCATAGGGGAGTTTACGGCCTATAGTCTATATACCCTACAGTTTATGGCCGTAAACTCCTATGGGTGATGGCTTTTAATTCATTTGAGGTACTTGCACATCAGGGATGGCTTCCATGATTTTATCTAAGGCTAATGGGGACAAGATGCACACATTTAGGTCATCACTTGGAGTTTACGGCCCAAGATATGTTCCTTGGCGGTAAACTCCTTTTAAGGAGTGATTATGAAGTCCTTTGATCCCCATTCAAGTCCCATGTGTTCAAGGTAAATTGTCTTAAGGCCTTAGGGGTGTTTGTGGTGCATTTCACCCTTAGAAAAGGGGTTTACGGCCAAGATCCTTCCTTGGCCGTAAACTCCTATAATTCTATCATTTTGAAGTGTTTTGAAGTCCAAAATAAGCACAAGTATTAGTGGTTAAAGTCCTTAGGCTCAAGGAGGCAAGTTAGGGCATTTATGTCCCTTAAAAAGGGGTTTACGGCCCAAGAAGTTCCTTGGCCGTAAACTCCTCTAACTTGTTGATTTTGGATGCTTTCTAGTCTCTAAAGATCATACACAAGGTCCTTTACACGTTGTCTATCGAGGGAATGGGGCTAGGAAGCCTTAAAGTTCCATTTTGGAGTTTACTCCCCAAGAACGTTCTTGGGCGGTAAACTCACGAATCTTGTATTTTGGACATGTAATTGATGTTATAAAGCATATAACAAGTATTAAAACACGTTTAGGAAAGTAGACTCACAATCCGGGATGAAAACCCGAAGATCCGTCAGAGAGAATTGGCTTTTCTCTAGTTGGAATTGTGAATAATGAATTAATTAAATTCAGAAATCTATTTATAGTCCTGGAATATTTTGACAGAAAATATTTTTATTCCGGAAGTCGGACTATAACATTGTGAAACTTAAAATGTTCAAGTTTCACAATTACAGGAGCATCCACTCTCCTGATACGTCCAGAAACGTAAACCCTAATGTACACAAACTTGTTCGGATAGGTCTGAAATTTACAGAAACTGGACTAGCTTCTATTGAATAGATAATGTTCGTACAATGGAAATTTCGGGTTGTCACATCATCCCCCCATTAGAAGGAATTTCGTCCCGAAATTAGAATTTAAGCAAATAAGAAGTTACAAATAACTAAGCGAAACGATGAGGATATTTTAGTTTCATCTGATCCTCGCGTTCCCAAGTGAATTCTGGTCCTCGCTTGGCATTCCAGCGAACCTTCACGATAGGGATACGACTTTGCTTCGTCTGCTTGACCTCACGATCCATGATCTCTACAGGTTCTTCCACGAAGTTGAGGCTCTCGTTGATCTCGATCTCGTCGAGTGGGATTACGAGAGTCTCATCGGACAGACACTTTTTCAAGTTAGATACATGGAATGTAGAATGTACGTTACGAAGTGTGTCGGGTAAATCAAGTTTGTAAGCTACGGGGCCGACTCTTCCGAGAATCTCGAAAGGCCCTATGTACCTAGGATTAAGCTTCCCACGCTTACCGAAGTGTATCAAGCCCTTCCAGGGTGAGACTTTGAGAAGGACTCGGTCTCCCACATGAAATTCCAAAGGTTTTCTGCGTTTATCAGCGTAGCTCTTTTGTCGGTCTCTAGAGGCTTTCAATCGTTCACGGATCTGAACGATCTTCTCTGTTGTTTCCCGAATGATTTCCGGACCAGTGAGAGTACTGTCGGAAGCTTGCCCTCTAGCTAATTGGGTATCACCTACCTCAGCCCAGCACAGAGGGGATCTGCACTTTCGGCCGTAGAGAGCTCAAATGGTGCTGCTTTTATGCTCGTGTGATAACTGTTGTTGTAGGAAAATTCGACGAGGGGTAAATGAGTATTCCACGCTTTTCCAAAGTCAATTACACAAGCATGCAACATGTCTTCTAAAGTCTGGATTGTCCTCTCACTCTGTCCGTCAGTCTGTGGATGGTAGGCTGTGCTCATGTCCAGCCTTGTTCCTAAGGAATGTTGCAGTGATTGCCAAAATCTTGAGGTGAACCTACTATCTCTATCGGAGATAATGGATATAGGCACACCATGTAGTCGTACGATTTCCCTAATGTATGTTCTCGTAAGTTTCTCCATCTTGTTGGTTTCTTTGATAGGCAGGAAGTGTGCAGACTTGGTCAATCTATCAACGATGACCCATATGGTATCAAGTCCACCCGTTGTCTTGGGCAACTTGGTTATGAAATCCATAGTGATCCGCTCCCACTTCCATTCTGGAATCTCTGGTTGTTGTAGTAAACCAGAGGGCTTCTGGTACTCGACCTTTACCTTTGCGCAAGTAAGGCATTTACTTACGAAGGTAGCAATCTCTGCTTTCATATTAGGCCACCAGTATAGCTTTTTAAGATCCAGATACATCTTATCTGAACCTGGGTGGACGGAATACCGAGTGTTGTGCGCCTCGGTCATGACTAAGTCTCGGAAACCACCGTGTTTCGGTGTCCAGATCCGATCCATGAAGTATAAGGCTCCGTCACCCTTGGCTTCTAAATTCTTGTCCATTCCTCTAAGGGATTCACTCGTCACATTTTCAGGTTTCATGGCTTCAAGTTGGGCCGCATGAATTTGATTAGACAAGTGTGAATGGATGGTTATTGACAATGATTTGACTTTGCGACCAGAATATTCTTTCCGACTCAGGGCGTCTGCTACTACGTTGGCTTTACCCGGATGATAACGAATATCGCATTCGTAATCACTGAGTAGCTCGACCCACCGTCGTTGTCTCATGTTGAGCTCCTTCTGATCGAATATGTGTTGTAAACTCTTGTGGTCGGTAAAGATAGTGCTCTTCGTTCCATACAAGTAATGTCTCCAGATCTTCAGAGCAAACACCACTGCTCCCATTTCAAGATCGTGTGTTGTATAGTTAACTTTGTGTGTCTTCAACTGTCGGGAGGCGTAGGCGATGACCTTACCTCGTTGCATCAGAGCACACCCGAGCCCTTGGTTCGATGCATCGCAATAGACTATGAAGTCTTCTATCCCTTCGGGGAGAGATAGTATTGGCGCGGTGCACAAGACTCGTTTGAGCGTTTGGAACGCTCTCTCTTGTTTCTCTTCCCAGTCAAAAGCCACGCCTTTCTGGGTCAGGGTTGTAAGAGGTTTCGCTATTCGGGAGAAGTTCTGAATGAATCGGCGGTAGTAACCAGCAAGGCCTAGAAATTGACGAATTTCTGTCGGCGTCTTGGGTGCTGACCAGTTCTCAATGGCTTTAATTTTGGATGGGTCCACGTGGATTCCCTCTTCGCTTACCACGTGTCCTAAGAATTCGACTCTTCGGATCCAAAATTCACATTTCGAGAACTTCGCATAAAGTTTCTCCATTCGTAAAGTTCCTAAAACTAGTCGTAGGTGATCGCCATGCTCTTCCTTACTTCGGGAGTAGATCAGGATGTCGTCAATGAAAACGATGACGAACTGATCCAAGTAAGGTCGGCATACTCTGTTCATCAGGTCCATGAAAACTGTTGGCGCATTGGTCAATCCGAATGGCATCACCACGAACTCGTAGTGTCCGTAACGAGTTCGGAATGCTGTCTTGGGAACATCCTCCTCTAGCACTCGTAACTGGTGATATCCGGATCTTAGATCAATTTTGGAAAAATAGTTCGCCCCTTGCAGTTGGTCAAATAGATCGTCTATGCGAGGCAGAGGGTAACGATTTTTGACCGTCAGTTTGTTGAGTTCTCTATAGTCGATACACATATGGAATGATCCGTCTTTCTTCTTAACGAACAAGACCGGTGCTCCCCATGGTGAGAAGCTTGGTCTTATGAAGCCCTTGCTGAGTAGTTCGTTAAGTTGACCAGATAATTCATGCATCTCCGCTGGTGCTAATCGGTAGGGCGACTTGGCTACTGGGGTAGCTCCTGGGACTAAGTCGATACGGAACTCGACATGTCGTTGCGGAGGTAATCCAGGTAGTTCTTCTGGGAAAATGTCGGGAAAGTCGCTCACTACTGGAATGTTCTTGAGTTCTTTCGTTTCGAGGTTCGTGTCGACGATGTGAGCAAGGAATGCGTGGTATTCTTTGCGCAGATATTTCTGTGCTTGAATACTTGATATAATGCGAAGACTCGCACTAGGTTTGTCGCCGTAGACTATAAGAGTTTTGTTAGACGGAAGGTTTAGTCGGACTGCTTTCTCGAAGCACATGATGTCGGCGCGATGAAGACTCAACCAATCCATGCCGATGATAACGTCGAAGCTTTTTATTGAGACCGGCATGAGGTCGATTGGGAATGAATGGTTATCTAGGGTTAGGATACATCCTAAGTATATGCTACTGGTGTTTTCTGTTTTGCCGTTAGCCATTTCTACTGTGAATTGTTCTTTAAGTGCGTGTGGTTGTGGTTTAAGCATGCGAGCAAATTTGTGGTTCACGAAGCTTCGCTCCGCTCCACTATCGAACAGAATGCATGCATAGGAGTTATCGAGGAGGAACGTACCAGTCACCACTGTCGGGTCGGCGACTGCTTCCCCGTGGCCTATAGCTAGTACCCTCCCTGCTCCTCCAGCATTTCTCGCTTTGGGGCAGTCCCTCTTATAGTGGCCTGTTTCGCCACATCCATAGCAAGTTGGGCTCGCGCCAGAGCCAGGGACTTGCGTGATCGGTTGCGCCGGGAATTTACAGAAATGGACGGTGTGTCCTTTCCTGTTGCAGTTAGAGCACTGCATTTCACGGCAGGGGCCGTTGTGGTGGAAGTTGCATTTGTTGCACTTCGGCAAACTTCCAGCATACTGCTTCGTCGGAGCAGTAGCAGCAGGGGTTACTACGGCATGTACTGCCACAATTTGCTGTTTCTTGGCAGCTCGCTGCCTCTTCTTGTCATCCCAGAACTTCCGCTTGGTGTCAACGGGTTTGGATGGTTCTGAGATGGCTAGGGTTGTTGTGGTTGCAGGGGTTTTGACACTATGGTCAATGAGTCGTTGTGCCAGTCGCTTGGCACTGTCGAAGGTAGCGGGGTTTGATGATAGGACATTCCCCTGATACGGAGGAACTAGCCCCCATATGTACCTTTCAATCTTCTTCCCTTCAGTGGGAACCATATTAGGGCAGAGGGCCACCAGTTCGCTAAATCTGGCGGTGTAAGCAATGATGTTGGTGCCCTTCATGGTCAGGCTCCAAAGCTCCTGTTCCAGTTTCTGGATCTTGCCCCTCGGGCAGTATTCCTCAATCATGAGGTCTTTCATCGTATCCCAGCCTATGTCGTTGGCCACGACGAGAGTTAGAGATTTAACGTGGCTGTTCCACCACGTCAGTGCCTTCCCTTCGAAGGTGCATGCGGCATATTTGACTTTGCTCGCAGCAGGGCAAGAACAAATTTCGAAGACTGATTCAGTCTTCTCGAACCATTGCGAGAGAGCAATGACTCCGCCGGTCCCATGAAAGGGTTTCAGCTTACAATTGGTGAAATCCTTGTAAGAACACTCTCTCGAGCGCACAGGAGTTTCAACCGGAATGGAGTTAACCGGGGTTCCACCTTTGCTGGCATCAGTAGAGTGATACTGTGCCATGGCAGTTGCCACTGTTGCAGCTACGACAATATTTAGGGCTGCTGTATCAATGACCGGAGGTGGTGGAGGTGTAGGGTTATTCCGGGTAGATTTGCGAGGAGGCATCTTTCAACTATAAGTTTATAAAGATGAGAAAAGTGGTAAGAATCAATTTGTAAGTAATGTGCGAATGACACATGGACTAACTAACCATAGCCCAACAATTGAATGAGTGTTTGTGTTCATAACCAGAAGGATGTGTAGGAAAACCCAAATGTAAAGATTCATCCCACAGAGTAGGTAGTTGTCAATAATACTGGTATTACTGATGTAACGAGTTCAATGAAAATTGACCTAACAGTAGGTCTTACATCATACCATACAGAAAGTTTGATAGTTCTTAGATTCCTAATTAGAGTACTGAAAGTTAGGAATATTTTACAGATAAGTGCTACTTAGAGCACAGATGTTAAAAGGCTAATCCTTAACCCAAAAGATAATGATGTACTAGACATCATCTAACGGCGATGAGTATTCCTCGGGAGAACCCTGAGGTCTCTCATTTGACGTACCACCTCGTGAAGGGTCGTTCATGAGCCCTTTTGATGAGATTTAACAATCTTTTAATCTATAAAGATCGATTAGATCTTGAACAAGTAAGTAAACAAAGACGATAAAAACACAATAATAATAACGAGACAAGATTGAATCAAACGTGTCGAATGATTAAACAAAATCCTCAGAAGAGCTCGATTAAGAACATCAACTGTAGAGGATTGGAAGGTTACAAGAACTATCAAAGAAACCTGTTGTCGTCTAGATGTATCGCTATTCTCAGATCTCTAAAACCTTAACCTAATATGCATGCAAGCGTAAACATATATACAAGACATAAAAGGTTCATGGTTGGATAGGCCCAAACCGGTACACAAAAAGCCTTAGGCTAAGCGAGCCCAAAAGACGCAATCAACAAAAATGATCTTCAGCCCAACAATCTCCCCCTTTGCGTCAATTTGGAGCGAGACCTTCACTAATTACTTGGGCCAGCAGCTGAAACCGGTACCTTCTTCACGGTACTAAACAGACATTTGGTGATTGAAAGAATGGTCTGTCTAAACCGGATGTACCAGTTAATCATATCTTCAAAATACTTGACATCATCGGCCGAGTTCTCTTTACATCGTTTGACAATGAACAACACATGCTCCAAATAGGTTGTGGTGTAAAGATGCTTGTCAGCTAAAGCGAAGAGACATTTCTGTCCTTCCGCTCGAGTGAACATAACCGTGTTACGTCTTGGGTCGATCCTGCCCAGTAGCATTTGATTGAGATCACTGGCCGATCCCACAGGAGGAATTTTGGGTTTCTTCTTGAAGACTGTGGCGACCTCCTGATCCATTAGGGCAACCTCCATGATGTAGCAGATTAACATCCTTTTGACATGGTCTAGAATGGGACCATATTCAGCTTCATTAGTCAAAAGGATATTATACAGGACGATCCAATCATGAGGATTTAGATTCGGTAGATCTGCCAGGGAGATAAGATGAGCAGTTTTTGCAGATCCCCGAATCAATTTGAACCGAACGTTTATAAAACGTCCCTCAGTATAAGGTTTTAGCACCCGAACGTTTACAATCTTCTGGGTGCTCCATGTAAGGAATTGTGGACGAGCAGCCGCCAGATAGAAGTCAATGAGCTCCCTGTCAAGCTCAGCGTTCGGGTGAGGGACTTCAAAGATGTTAGAGAAGACGTGGAAGATGAACGCCTTTCGAGTCAGCGGCATATCGAACTGCGAATCGACAGTGTTGTTGCAGTCGAACGATATAACCGGCTCGAGCCATAAGATGCTGGGAGTTTCAATGGCCTCTTTGATTAAGCGGTCCCTGGTCCAGGCAGGGAAGAGAGTCTTTCGGCTCTCAAGGAGATCGTGGGCTTCTTTTTGTTTGCGTTCGGCTTCGGCAGCCTCACGCGCCACACGACTGGCATCTTCACCATCCTTGCGACTGTTCTTTCGTTTTAAAATGTCAGCAATGGTCTCCTTGTCGCCTTCTTCGTCTTCGTCCTCAGCTATGTTTTTGCCTTTGTTCTTCACACCCGAACCTAAAGTTTGATTAGTTGGAGATGGTTCGGTTGTGTGAGTAGCTTTGGAGGAAGGAGGTGGTTTTGATCCTGTCTTCTCATCTCCCCCTTGTTTCGGAATGGACACAAAACTTGGGAGGCCCTCTACTTTGTTGAGAAGATCGATGGCTGGAGAGAGCTTTTCAGCAAGGGAACGCCTCACCGAAAAGTTTAGGATGGGATCGTGTGCTTCCAGAATGTTGGATATAACAGCGTGGACATCCGAAACACACGTCTTGACCACCTCCCATTCAGATCGAAGATCTTCCAGTTGTTGTTGGGATTGAGAGAGTTGAGTTGTCTTGACCTCAAGTGCAGTTGTTTTGATTGCCAGATCGTCCATTAACGAACGCTCGGTTGCCAGATCTTCTTGTAGCTTGGCGAGGCGAGCATCAATGGAGGCAGTAAAGGCCGAGTTGTCGTCGCGTATGGTTTGACGTAGAGTTGCGAACGAAGGCAACTCCGATGAGACAAAATTGACCAATTGTTGGACAATTGGTTCCAAAGATGCCTTTGTGGCATCTGCACTTTCCTGCAGGGACTGCAGCAGGGTAGAGGCATCAGAAAATAGTTTATCGACTTTTTCGGTCGCTGCATCGCATGCCCTGGAAGATGCCTGAATTGCAGCAGTTGCTGAGGCTGCTGAATCATGTTGAGCCCTGGAGAAGGCATCAACAATCTTCTGAAGGGCAGCTTCAGACAAAGTGGACTGTTGGTTAGACGAGGAGGCGAGAAGTAGGTCAATCTTCTCGTTGAGCTCTTTGAGATGTTTCTTGGTTACTGGAGCATCATCCTCCTCGTCACT
This sequence comes from Lactuca saligna, assembly GCF_052625555.1. NCBI lineage: Eukaryota > Viridiplantae > Streptophyta > Magnoliopsida > Asterales > Asteraceae > Lactuca > Lactuca saligna. Next base: position 108,590,061 of record NC_136421.1, on the reverse strand, counting down.
TTGAACTTGAAACGGACTATAGTAGACCGAATCAAAGATCATGTTTTCTCCCCCAAGATAAGGGTTTTCACCCTCAGATGCATTTTCATGAGATGAAGAGGGTGGAGAGGTTGGGGGTGTTGAGGGTTTGGTAGGAGCAGGTTGAGGGGGTGATGGTATGGTTTCGGTTGGTGGTTGAGTATGAGTAGTTTCGGTTGTGTGGGTTTTGGGTTGAGGAGGTTCGGTTACATGTGGTGATTCGGTTGTAGTTGTAAAGATTAGTGGAGGGGAAGGAATTGGGGAAATGGGTAGTTCAATCTCTGGGGTAGGGGACCGAGGTGGTGTATTGCCTCGTTGAGGAGATGCATCCCCTTGAGAGTCGTCAGAACCCGAACTCTCACCCTCAGAGTCACTCGAAGAAGAGGGTATAACAAGCTTTCGCTTCGGTTGGGTCTTCCTCTTCTTCGGTGGTGGGGATGATGCGGCTTTTGGCTGTTTCCTCTTTTTAGGAGAAGGTCCCTTTGAAGCTTTGGAGGCTTGCTTTCCTTTTTCTGCCTTTTTACCTCTGCTCACCGGTTTATCTGCATCATGAATAGACCTGAGCATATCCGGGGTCAGATCTCTTGGACCAGATGGCCTTAGCTCCTTGAGCTTCTGAATCAACCTGCTATCCGAAGGCACATCACCATACATTGACTCCGGGATAGAGCCAATAAAGGAGAATTTTGATGCATCTGAGACGATGATCTTCTTGGTATGGAAAGTACCAACAGAAGACATCGATGCACCTTCAGCAGTGGGAACATCAAATCTGTCCATGGCCCATTTAGTTATCAGTATCCAGAATCGGGCCAACGAAACTTCAGAGTTTCAGGATGAAGAAGAGAGGCTTTGAATAAGTTGTTGCCATAGAACAAACCCATAATCCAGGTTGATCCCATTATAAACTCCGTACATGATGGTGAGGAACAGACGACTTGCACCATCTGAACCTGAACTTCTCTCCGACAATCCCTTGAAAAGGACTGTAAATAAACCGTTCCATTGTGGCGGCAAGCATGACTTTTTGAATCTTGCAACTGATGTAAGAACCTCTGTGTATCCCATGTTGTAAAACATGTTATACAGATGACCAATCTGTATCGACTCCGGATGAACTCTGGAATTGTCAGTAGCAAATCCGAGCAAAGTGCAGAAACGCGGGCGAGAGACGGAGGTTTTGTGGTCTCCAATCTCGAAAAATACCCGGTCGACAGCCTTGTCGTAATATGCAGTCGCGTAGACCTGCGATAGGGCCGCCATCGGCACCGATTCGATTCTGGAAAGTGCTGGAACGAGTTGGGAATACTTTAAGCACTCTATGACCGGCGACATGTAGGAGTCGTATGCCATTGGGTTAAGATCAATGACCAAACATTGCTGTGGGCGAATGGGAAGAATCTGTGAGGTAGCATGAACTGAAGAGGAGTCAGCCATTGATGCAGGTGAGAAGAAGATGATGAACAGGAAACTGTATGGGAGTGTTTGCGTTTCGGAAATTTTGAAAGTGGTAAAGAGGTAAAAGGAGGTGTAACGGGCTATTTATAGTGGGTGATAAGAGAGAGAAAAATCGTTTCAAATCTCTTATGGATGACAGTTGGGACGTACGATGATCACGTAGGAGAGAGAGTGTCAGGTTCCTAGGACCACGCCGCCCAATAAGCGCCGTTTCATAGGGACAAGCCGTTACTGTTGTACCACGTGCATTTAATGCCACAGGACAAGAAAAAACTTAAGGTTTAAAAGAATGTCCGTTAAAATTACGATCAACCAGTTATAAAGAAATGTTGAAAGGCTTCTTTTAATTAGGCTAAAAACGACTAGCTTGAAAATAAAATCTCAGAAAGAAAAATAAGAACTAGATCCCAAGGGAAGAAATGTTATGGGTTTGTAACAATTTCATAGGAATCACATAAAATTGGAGATTTTAATAGGGTACTTTCATCAATTCTTTAGTGAGAACTTGAGCAATTTAATTGTTCACCGTCAATTCGTTAGGTGTGGAATTTTGGGTTTCACTTAGTTCGTAGTGACACAATACTAAGATCATAAACACAGATGTTGTGTAACCATAAACCTCAGTGGTAATTTCTGAGAGTCTCAAGGGTTACCATGATGGAATGAGTGTAGTGGAGAAGTAATGTAGAGATGGTGTAAGAGAACAAAGTACCTCTACTGCGAAAAGAAGGACCAAGCAGGAAACTCTTAACTCATGTGAGAAAAGAGTGAGGTAGCTCACGATTAGAATAAATGAATTGGCCTTATTGGGAAGACAAGGTTTGTGTATACCAGGTCATGAAGGCCATTATTCAAAATCTTATGAGGCTTGAGACACATACAGCAGCATGCTTCTAGGGACATTTAGGTATTTCATCAAATGTATCCCCATAAACGAACACTAACACACAAGAAAAAAAAATTGGAATTTTTGAGATAAACCGAACCCGAACCTTCGGTTGGTTTCGGTTGAGAAAAGTTTTGAAAAACCGAACCCGAACCTTCGGTTGATTTCGGTTCTAGAAAATTCTGAAAAACCGAACCCGAACCTTTGGTTGGTTTCGGTTCTAGAAAATTTTGAAGAACCTGGAAATGTAAGAAAACAAGAATTTTTTTTTTTTTTTTTTTTTTTGAATCAAACGAGGAAAAACATAATTGTACAGGTAATATACAACATTGAAAAACTACCTTTGAAGAAATGAGTAGGTCAGATAGTTGAACCGAACCCGAACGTTCGGTTGGTTTCGGTTCTTATGTTTGAGTTTGAGAGGTAGCGTGAGGTACTGACTCTGATTCCATCATACCTAGTCCTTGCAATATTTTATTGAATGATGCTTCAGGAAGAGCTTTTGTAAAGACGTCAGCCAGTTGATCAGTGGTTCTTACGAAGTGAACTTCGACGTTTCCATCTTCCACATGATCTTTGATGAAGTGATACCTCAGTGCTATGTGTTTGGTTTTGGAGTGTTGCACTGGGTTATGACAGATCCTAATTGCACTTTCAGAGTCACAATATAGTGGGATCTTCTTCATATTGAGTCCGTAGTCTCGAAGTTGACTTTGGATCCAAATCACTTGTGACGTGCATGATGCAGCTGCAATGTATTCCGCTTCGGCAGTAGATAGCGACACGCACGTTTGTTTCTTGGATTGCCAGCTGACTAACTTCCCGTCAAGAAATTGACAGCCACCAGTTGTGCTTTTACGGTCGAGTCCACATCCTCCAAGGTCGGCATCAGAATAGGCTTGAACAAAGAAGCCTGAGTTGGATGGATACCATAGACCTAAGGAGGTGGTTCGCTTGAGGTAGCGTAGGATGTTCTTCACTGCAAGCATGTGAGGTTCGCGTGGGTTTGCCTGAAATCGAGCACAGTAACAAACAGAAAACATGATATCAGGTCTGCTAGCGGTTAGATACATTAATGAGCCAATCATTTGACGATAGAGCGTGATATCAACAGCCGGTTTGTCTAGGGATGGGGTAAGCTTGGTACCGAATGCCATTGGGACTTTGACTTTTGAGTCTCCCATCATTCCAAACTTTGCTAGGAGAGTCTTCGTGTAGGCTTCCTGATTAATAAAGATGCCTTCGGGTCCCTGTCTTATGTTTAAACCGAGGAAAAAATTAATAGGACCCATTGAGCTCATTTCAAACTTAGTCTCCATCAGCTTTCTGAATTCAGCTGTTAAGCTAGGATTCGTGGAACCAAAGATGATGTCATCGACATAAATTTGAACTATCATAAGGTGGTTACCTTCCTTTTTGCGAAAGAAGGTTGGGTCAACCGAACCTTGTTTGAATTTAGACATCTTTAAAAATTTTGTAAGCGTTTCATACCAGGCTCTCGGAGCTTGCTTAAGGCCGTACACAGCTTTATCCAGAATATAGCAATGATTTGGATGCCTTTCGTTCACGAACCCAGGAGGTTGCTCCACGTACACCGTTTCTTCGAGTTCTCCATTGAGAAATGCACATTTGACATCCATTTGGAAAACCTCAAAGTTCTTGTGAGCAGCATAAGCCAGAAATATTCTAACAGATTCTAGCCGAGCTACTGGAGCGAAAGTCTCTTCATAGTCTATCCCTTCCTCCTGACAGTATCCCTTTACCACCAGACGAGCCTTGTTCCGTATAACATTACCTTCCTTGTCCATTTTGTTCCTAAATACCCATTTGAGACCAACAACCGAAGCATCTGGAGGAGTTGGAATGAGGCGCTAGACTTTGTTCCTTTCAAATTCGTTCAGCTCGTCTTGCATTGCTTGAACCCAATCAGAGTGATCGAGGGCAGTATTAACTGTCTTTGGTTCAACTTTTGATACGAATGAGTTGAACATGCAAAACTCAACCTTTGAAAATAAGGAAGTCTGTTTTGCTTTCAGTTGTGATCGGGTCAAGACCTTTGCAAAGACATCTCCAACTACTTGAGAGACAGGATGATCTCTGGTCCATTTGATAAGAGGAGGGTAATTTGGATCAAAGGTTGGGTCTAGTTCAGCATTAATTATTTCGTCTGGCTCAGATTGGCTATCGTAACCGAGTGTCATATCATTATGTTCCCCCTCAGTTGATGAGCTTTGAAAGACATGAGGTTCAGGTGTTTCGTGTGATTCTGAGCTTTCTGGTGTTGAGACCTCTTTGGTTGAAGTTGTAGAACTTGGCTCCCCCTGGACTTGAGCGCTTGGCTCCCCCTCGACTTGAGCACTTGGCTCCCCCTCGACTTGAGCATCGTTGGAAGGAGAGTCGTTAGAGATTGATGCTTCTTCATGCATTCTCCTTGCAGCGTCTTCGACAATCTGCTCCATGTGATCAACTTTGTTGTCTGCTGCACCTGCTTCGGAAAGTGAAGCGTTCTCCGGTTCGTCAAAGATGTCCATTAATGTCTCGAATAATTTGGCGACCGAGACTGTAACCTGGCCATTTAGAGGAAAGATTTCCCCAGTGATGTCTTCTTTAGCCTGTAGCTTCTTAACATAGTTGTCGTCAAAGGTCACATAGTATGTCTCTTCAATCTTTCTCGAACGCTTGTTTAGGACCCTGTATGCCTTGGATGTGAGCGAGTAACCCAGAAATATTCCCTCGTCGGCTTTGACATCAAACTTGTTGTGTTGTTCTTTAGAATTAAAGATGAAGCACCTTGAGCCGAACACATGGAAAAATTTCACATTTGGCTTTCTGTTGTTCAGTATCTCATATGGAGTGAGCGTGAACCTCTTGTTGAGATATGACCTGTTCTGTGTAAAACAAGCAGCCGAAATAGTGTCAGCCCAAAAATAAAGAGGTAAGGAAGCGAAACTTAGCATAGTTCGGGCAGCTTCACACAAAGATCGGTTTCGTCTTTCGACTATTCCGTTCTGTTGCGGTGTGTAGGGAGCTGAGAAATTATGACTAATTCCCTTTTCTGCAAGAAATCCTTCAAACTCCCTGTTCTTGAATTCGAGACCATTGTCGCTTCTGATGTTACGAACAACCTTCTTAAGCTGTACTTCAATTAGCTTGATAAACACTTTCAGCTTTTGAGTCGCTTCAGATTTGAGCTTTAGAAAGAACACCCATGTAAATCGTGAAAAGTCATCAACAATAACAAGAATATACTTGCTACCACCGATGCTTTCGATAGATGAAGGACCACACAAATCGATATGAAGTAATTCGAGTGGTTCAACAACTTTTGTGTTGATTATAGATGGATGACTTTGACGACTCTGCTTCCCCATTTCGCATGCAGCGCACAGATGATCCCTGTCGAACTTGAGCAATGGAAGGCCCCTAACATGACCTCCAGTAGCAAGACGGTTGATATCTTTAAAATTAAGATGAGATAATCTTCGGTGCCACAACCAACTTTCGTTGGATTGAGCTTTTGACAACAAGCATATAGCTGGGTTTCCTTTGATGGGTTTAAGGTTTAAGGGAAACATTTCACCCTTTCGCTCTGACTTGAGAATCACTTTCTTTGACTTTTTCTCTATGATTTAAGAACCTTCATCATCGAACGAGACTTTGAGACCTGTACCTCCAACAAGCTGAGATACACTAATGAGGTTGTGTTGGAGTCCTTCCACATAAGCCACCTTCCTTATAGTAAAGTCTCCATTTGTTATCATCCCGTATCCCTTTATGGTGCCAAAAGAATTGTTTCCAAACTTGACGTTGCCACCATTTGCAAGAGATCTGTATTCCCTAAGCTCCTCTTTCCTCCCTGTCATGTGACGTGAGCAGCCACTATCGATGTACCATTCTTCGTCGAACTGCTCGTCACTTATAACCTGCAAAAATTAGACAGATTTAGGAACCCAAAATTTCTTGGGTCCACGTGAGCTTTGCATGGGAACGGGAACAATAAGAGAGACATCAACAAGATAAGTTCGTTTTATAAGAGTTGTTGCATCTTTCCTTTTAATGGTAAAAACTTTTATTTTGTTAGGATTGGGTGAATTATGTTTGGATTCAGGTTGGGATTCATTGACCTTTTTCTTCCACTTTTGCTCAGTTGACGAATGAGATTTTTGAAAACAAGAGAAATTAGCTTTAGAGTAAGATGGAGACGAATCGGTGGGAGTAGAAGAATTATGAGACTGAGAAGAGGAATTAGAAGAACGAGAAGAATTTGAACAAGAGGGTTTGGATTGAGAGAAGTTCCGGGCTTGAGACTCCAGGTGACCCTTTTGCTTTTGATCATTGCAGGGAATGACCTTAGAGTTTTGTTCTCTTTTGACTTCAGAACCGAACCTTTGCGTTCGGTTGGGACTGTCTTTGGAACCGAACCTTTGGTTTCGGTTGAAGTCCTTTTCAGAACTGAACTTTTGCCTTCGGTTGATATCTTCTTGTGAACCGAACCTTGGCTTTCAGTTGATATCTTCTTGTGAACCGAACCTTGGCTTTCGGTTGATATCTTCTTGTGAACCGAACCTTGGCTTTCGGTTTTTGTGACTTTCAAGCTTTCCTACAGGATTGTTTTCATACTTTAGATTCTTGTCTTGATGAGAGAAATATGCATTCTGGGAATGCCAGAATTGTTTCCTTTCAGCAAGGTTCTTCCTGTATCTATTGTTCCTTTCTATCTTCCTATTCCTCATCTGAGAAGGTTGATGATGAACATTTGCTTTCATTTTTGGTGACTCCTTGGCTGGTTCCTTTTGAACTGCAGGAGTTTTACTTTGAGCTGAAGGAGCCGAGGGAATGTCTTCTTTTGCCGAGTGATCATTCTTCTGAGGAATATCTTTTGTACCACTGGTGCTCGGCTCATCGAAGTTGTTCGGCTTATTCAAGGGTTCAGGTATGTATCTTCCTTTGCTCTTCCAGGAAGTTCTTTCAGATAAACCAATGGTTTCGTCTGCATTATCAATTGGAGCTTCTCAGAAGTACTCATCACAGCCATCAACATTGTCTTCGTTTACAATGGCTACAAGTTCAGCTGTTTGATGTTCGGTTACTCCTGTTACCTTGTATACTTGATTTGGAGTGGTCCTGACCTTTTGATACACAATAGCTTTCTCAACTAATTTTGGGGACTTTTGATGGGACAACCAAGCGAACTCCACTGAATTTTCAGAAATTAGATTCTTGTGATTTTCAGGCTCGATTTTAATAAATTCTGAGCAGTCAACCGTGTCCTCTACAGAAATTTCGCTCATGTTATCATCCTCGTTAAGCTCAGATGTATTTTCAACATCAATTTTGTTTTCTGAGCTTACGTTGGCATTTAAAGAGTCAAATTTTTGCATGGTTTCGGTTCTCAGTTTAATTCTGTCATTTTCATCCAAAAGATTTTTAAGCATGTTCTTGTGGTCTTTGGATTTAATGAAGGACTCAATTTTGTCCAGTCCATACATGTAGGTTGGATTGACATCATCAGACGATATCACACTCTCACAATTATAGGCTTCGGCATCAATTTCATCTTCCTTAAACTCTAGGAAGGGCAAGATCATGCGGTGGATCTTTTGGCCTATTTCACAATCCAAATGAAGCTGAATAATATTAGAATACAGACGTTTAGCGATTAAACAAAAAACTTTTTGTTGTTTTAACAATTTTAAATTATCTCTTTGCAAATAAATGTTTTCATCTTTAACTTTGACTAAGTCTGACTCCTTTAACTCTATCCACATTCTCCGCTCCTCACTCTTCGACGCCACCCTGCTCAATTGATCAGTTAGGTTAGAATTTGTGACTTGAGTTTGAGTTAAGCTACTATCTAGATGTGAAATTCTCGTATTGACGTCTTTTAGTTCTTGCTCATAAGAGGATGATGGTACTTTGCATTAAAATAAAAACAGATTGTACCTTCTTTATCAGTTCATCGAGCTCATTAAACTGCTGGCTGAGCGGTTTGGCCGTAAAGCACATATCCTCCTTTGCCTTTGGTCCATCACTTCCTCCATCGGTGTTATATCCCCTCATTTGAGATACGTCAGTTACCATGAAGCACTTTCCACCACTACTTTCTTCCTTAGTCACGTAGGCCTTTCCATGGGTAGGCTGCCTCACTTCCTCGTCTTCTGAGTCGGTAGACCAAACTTCCGTGCTGCCGAATTCATCACCTTTAACCGAACCCTGCACAATAAGAGCATTAATAGAAGGGTTAACGGCAGACTTCTTCTTTCTCAACTCATCCAGTCTTTTCTGCAACACGGCTTCCTCGTCATTCCCATCATCTTTTTCAGCCATCTTCTTAAGGACACAGTCCTTAGCATAGTGATTCTTCCCACCACAGTAGAAACAGCTTACTCCAGAATCACCATCCACTTTTGGTTCCTTTTTGTGCTCCTCAGCTTTCGGTTCATTAATCACTTTTTCAGAGCTGTAACTCCCCTGCTAGCTTCGGTTTTTGTTGCTGGGGAATCTCTTCTTTATGAACCTCTTGGGATTGGACACCATCATGGCATAATCCTCAGACGTGAGATCATATTCCTCCAGGTTGAGATCTTCATCCTCCATCGCAGCTTTACTTTTAGATAGGAGGGCCAACGAACCGAGACTGGAAACGATGTTCTTTTCTTGCGGCACAATCTTCTCTTGGGACTTGAGAATACCCACCAGTTTCGCCAAAGAGTATGATTTAAACTGCTCATGGGCTTTAACTGTGGAAACCACTGCTCTCCATTCAGACCTCAGACCATTCAGGAATGTAACCTTCTGTTCGATAAGCTTCCTTTCAATATCGTGTTTGATCATCTTGCTGAGAAGATGATTGAAGCGATCGAACGTCTGGGTCACAGTTTCTTCAACCCCTTGCCTGAATTCTCCAAACTCAGATAGGAGCAAAGTTTGAATAGAATGTTCAAGATCCTCGTCTGTAGAATATAGTTCGCGAAGTCTATCCCAAACATCCTTTGCCGTTGTGCATGAGCTAACCAATCTGAATGTATCGGACTGAAGGGCGAACCTGATCAACCTTAATGCCTTGATATTGCACTGGAACTTATCCTTTTCATCTTGTGCAATATCTTTCATGTCCTTTAGCAGATCATTGTACTCTTTTTGTGTCTTGATGATTCTGGACGTTGCAGAATGAGAAAATGGTCCATTGGTGATGGCTTCCCAAATGAGATACCCATTATCCTCCAATCCAATAGCGTAGTCTTCGAAGTGATGTGCCCATACTTCATAGTCATGGGTGTATAAGATCGGAATCTTTGTCGTCGAACCAATGCTGTTGGAAATATTAATAAGGTTTGATTGTGTCGCGTCCATTATGATCGTAAAAACCTGTTCAAAGATCAGACTTGTAATAAAGCAGATTAAGGCAAAGTAATAAATATCAAGATACGTCAATAAAGAGATGACGGCTCAATAAATATTGATGATTGCGGAAAAACCCTAATGGAAATCTTTTTCACAGAAAAGATGTGTATCAATTACACAGCCTCCTGCTCTGATACCAATTGATGAGATTTAACAATCTTTTAATCTATAAAGATCGATTAGATCTTGAACAAGTAAGTAAACAAAGACGATAAAAACACAATAATAATAACGAGACAAGATTGAATCAAACGTGTCGAATGATTAAACAAAATCCTCAGAAGAGCTCGATTAAGAACATCAACTGTAGAGGATTGGAAGGTTACAAGAACTATCAAAGAAACCTGTTGTCGTCTAGATGTATCGCTATTCTCAGATCTCTAAAACCTTAACCTAATATGCATGCAAGCGTAAACATATATACAAGACATAAAAGGTTCACGGTTGGACAGGCCCAAACTGGTACACAAAAAGCCTTAGGCTAAGCGAGCCCAAAAGACACAATCAACAAAAATGATCTTCAGCCCAACACCTTTGACGAGCTCGAAGTTCCATGACTTCTGCTTGAGAGGCAACCAGACGTTGCTGTAGGGTTTCATTGGTTCTCCGGGTCCGTTCCATATCTTCTTCGAGACGGAGAATGCGGACTGTGTTGACACCAGAGTTGGCATCAATCTCCACGACCCGGTCGATGGCTGCTCGACCTTGCTCGACATTACGAGCTATTCTACGGATAATGACAGGTAGAGCTCGGTCAGCAGAGCCACCATCGCTGACGTTGTAAAAGGTTCAGTCCCCAAAGTAGGGTAAGGGTTGACCTTGTTCGTCACTCCAGCGATTTAAGTTATCTACCCACAAGGGAGTGGGACCTAGAAAAGCTGGTCGAGGGTTGTTGTTCAGGGCTTGACCTACTGGAGGTAGGTTGTTGACTTCAAGCTCAGAGTCTGATCCATCTGAGAAGCCTTCAGCTTAGTGATCATCCAATGGGATTGGGTGTTCATCGTCAGACTCTGCTTCGAGCCATCCTGCGTTGCCTTCATTTGGAAAGTACGGGTCGCCGTGATGGAATCCAGCCATTTAAATCTACGCGAGAAGAGAGGTATAAAGATATAGTATACAAGTAGTTGGTAGTACAAAATACACCTATAGTATTTTAAGTTTAGGTTCTATTGAATCTTCTTGTGGTATTGTTGGTAAGTTTTTAGAGTTGTTAACACATCACAACCATTCTAGGGCATACGCTAATCACTCCTTGGACCAGCATAGTTGATCAGGCTATGCCATTCCCAGGACTGATCATATATCCCCGAGCTTACCTGTGATATTTAACAATCATAATACTTTTGTTCTTGTCGTTGTGACACTGGTTTTAGTATGAATGTAGACTAGTATACTAAATTAAATATTTTAGTATTTTAAGTATTGACTCTTAGTCAGAGTGTTTTATTCCCAAATGGGTTTATAGTTTAGTATATCTTTTGTGGGTTGATACACTTGATTCACTATAAACAATGCTCTGATACCAATCTGTCACACCCCAAACCGAAAACGGCGGAAACGTTCTGGGGCGGAGGACGTCATGTAAGTATCACAACACAGTAAATGTAAATAAGCAAACAACATCATCCATTGCATTAAATATATAATTTTAATACAAACGTGTACAGTATAGACACCAAAAATAACGTATATCAAAATAATAAGATGAGTCTTGAATGCGCTCCATCTTCTCAAAAGCTGGCCTCGGTACCTGTCTACTGATGACCTGAGAATACAAGTTATTTTGAAAGAGTTTATCAGCATTAAGCTGGTGAGTTCATAAGTATTTTAGTGTCGGTATTTGTCATCCAAAAATGTTTGAACATGTATAAAGTATAAGTTTGTAAAATGTATGTAAAGATTTGCAATTGTTTGTAAAAGTTTGAATCTCTCAGAAAAACCTATATTTTCTATTAAAGTAGCCTTCTACCAAGGCTTAACTGTTTTGTATGCTCGTTTGATGTAAAAGTGTGATATTTCCCAAATGTAACTATCATTTAACAAAATATAGTTTGTACATAAACGTTTAAGTGAGGTTATCACTAAAAATATGTAATGGGTAAATTATTGTAGTACTGTAGCCTTGTATTATAAGAACTACTGTTGTACTAACTACCTTAAACCGGATTTATATTAAGGCATTACGTGATAAATTGCACCATACTATCGACTAGTAACAACGACAAATGAATGGTCGTAATAACAGAATGACGTTTGGCACCCGCAGATGTAACGCCTGTGTTTCCGGGCTTGCCATTTTTAGCAATGTAATGGTCTAGGTTAACCTTTGTAACCCGTTTTGAAATAATAAGATTGTATTATTTGAGTATTATGTGTTTTGTGCTTAATTGCTTAATTACGTGGTTTGATTTATTAAGAATAAAAACAAGCGTCAAAATTTAAGTGTAAAATAAACTTGATATCTTTAGATAATGTTGTAGTAGTTGAAACAAGGTTTCCGAAGATATAAAGAATACCGAAATCCGAGTTATAACGAAGAAGTTATGACATGTCGAAGATTCGCGACATAACCGACAACGCTGGATAACGTAAAAAGTGAGATTTACGTTAAAGCGATATTTAGCCTTAGCAACCTAAATGAAAGTCGTAGAGTACGTCAAACCATGAGCGTGCATAAAAAGAACGCCCAAATCTGACTTCGTATGAGGAAGTTATGATTTTTCGAAGTTTCGACTTAGCAGTATGCAGCCCGAATGCTCGATTTGAGACCGAGCGGTTTTTAGCCGAAACAGTCTAAATGAGAATTCAAGATCTCATTAATTGTAGTAAAACGATAAAAAGATAGGAAAAAACGGACATCAGATGAAGAAGTTATGATTTTACAACGGAGTTTTCCTATCCCGGCCTACTAAAAATAAATAATAAAAAATAAATCAAAATTAGCCGATGGAGTCTAAATGAAAGTTGTAGAGCGTAGTCTCACCTTTCCGTGGATATAAAGAACGTCGAAAACGGAGTTCGTATGAAGAAGATATGAATTTCCGAAGTTTATTAATTAATTTGTATTTATTTTTAATTGAAAATTCGGAGGCATTATCCGAAGACGAGTCACAGCTCTGATCCGAGGTACGCGCCGCGTACTCGAGTACGCCCCGCGTACAGCCAAAGTGTCGACACTTCGGATGACGCATGCAGTGATGCAATTCGGAGGCAGTACGCGCTGCGTACTGCTGTACGCCCCGCGTACGAGGGGGTTCCAGCCTCCTATAAATAGGATGCGAGGGCAGCCGGGCAATTTGCTAATTTCCTCTCATTTTTGTGCTGAAGCTCTGCGGTTTTACCCCCGAAGCCATCCCGAAGCCCCGGTAATATTCCCGAGTCCCGAAGCGAGTCCTGAGATCCCGAAGATCCCGAGAAGTGCGGTTTCCGAGCCGAAGCTCTGCCCGCGAGAAGTTCGATTTTTGTGGAGATCTTCCAGATTTGCTGTGGATTACTACTTCTGCAAGTCGTAGTGCTGTCCGATCATCTTCTGATCAAGTGAGTGTATACTACCTTTCATAAACGCAATAATAATACAAGTATGGTTCGAGGGTATTACGTTTATTGTCGTTTATACGTGTGAATGCGTTGTTACTTTCTCATAACTTATAACTATGAAGTATTTTATACGAGATACGTGTTATGTGTATATTTTGTTGTTATGTGTGTGAATGTATATTCACTTTCTTCTATCTTACAGATATGATTATTTCTATATGAAATACGTGTTATGTGTGTGTGCCTCATCTGTTATATGGAAAATGTTTTGATCAAGCATGCTATAAAGGTTTTGAAAATATGTATAAAAATGTATGTTTTTATCTACTAATATGTTGGGTAGAACATGGGTAGATAGTTGGTGTGTAATAAACAGATGAGAGGTCTCGTTGTTGTTTGATCCAGTCATCTAGCGGAATTTAGATGATGACCACGGACTTTTCTAGATAGTCATGTGGAACGCTAGCAGGCTCATAACCTGTAGGTGTTAATGAACTTGGGTGTTCATTCGCTGTATTCCATCCCCCTCATGGTTGCCTTATTTGACTTATATTGCTGAGGAAACCCCGCAGCATGTGTTGTCACCCCGATGAAAATATTCTTAGATTAGGTCCCTTGTGTTAGTTATTTTAGGGACGTAAAGTGAGAATAACGGGAATGGGTAACTGGGTTATTGTTGGTTGATAATAATTAATTTAATTATTTATTGTGGGTTGAAAACCCTATATGCTCACCAGGCTCCCAAGCCTGACCCACTCAGTTTTATTTGTATTACAGGAAGTGGCGCAAGGGCGTAAGATGGATGAACCATCAAGTTGTTTTGTTTACAAGTCTGTATATGTATATATTTGTTGAATGACTTGTAATGTATTCGTTTATGCTTATTGGTCTGTATCGGAACATGACACCCCGAGTTTTGATTATAATGAAAATACATTTCTTTTATGAAATGCTTCGGTAAACATTGTTTTATCATGTTTTGTTTTTGGGAACAAATTCCGCAACTCTTTCAAATCAAAAGGATTTACTCTGAAAATATTTAAAAGCATAAATGAAAATCGGTCTTTTCTGGCCAAGATTTTGGGGATGTCACAGCAGACCTGTAGGTCCGGCTGTAGCTAGCAGCAAGGTGTAGGATTGTCAATCCAGTATAGATCTATACGCAAACTCACGCTCTCCCTTCAAGAGAATTCTGGCTACAACTCGAGCAATGACAGTTAAGTCATGCTCCGATTTAAATCACAATAATAAAGTATTCATGTATATGTATTGTTTCTCGTTCTAGTATAGTTGTATATGTATTGTTTCTAGCATCATTGTATATGTATTGTTTCTAGCATCATTGTATATGTATTGTTTCTAGTATATGTATATGTATTGTTTCTAGCATCATTATATATGTATTGTTTCTAGTATATGTATATGTATTGTTTCTAGCATCATTGTATATGTATTGTTTCTAGTATATGTATATGTATTATTTCTAGCATCATTGTATATGTATTGTGTTACCCCGATGGTAACTAACTATTGATGTACTGATAAATATGAATATGGAAGTACTTTTATGTCTATACATGTATATATGATATATAACTAATATTGAAACGACCTTCGGATGGTCACCCGAAATCCCACCAGACCACATCTCAGTGCGCGAAAAGGAAATAGGGCGGATGGCATTCCTAAGCCCTTTAAACATTACTTTTATATATATATATATATATATATATACATATATGGGCATGCAATTTATAAGAATTAAAACAAAGTTTAATAAAAGCATTTGATAAGTAAAAAGAGTTTGTAAAACATTTGAAGTGAAACAGTTTGATAAACAGTTGAACAGTGATAAAATCATTGGTTTTCTAGTTATTAATCACATGTGATTAATGCAATCACATGTGATTGATGTAATAACTATAAGTATTTGACTTGTATTCCCCCCATAAAGTATTTAAAACATTTAAAAGTATTTCAAAGGTTGATTAAAGGGGTATAAACTCACTTGTGGTGAGTAGATTGAATTGATGTATCGGGTACCGTGCTAAGTGTCAAATGGAGACTTGTTCACACGTTCGAGCCTAGTTATCATATAATAAGCATATATATAACTAATTAGCCACATAATAACTTAACAAGGTAAGTTAACACAATTAGGAACATGTATACACTTTGTATAAGTGTTATAGGTCCTAATGGTTGCATCTAAGTTGATACGGGACAAGGCAAAAGGGTTTGAAACATCAAATGGCCTTGCATAAGAGTTCACCACCCAACAAACCCCACCCTTTGGAGTTTACGGCCGTAAACTCATGGGTTTATGGCCGTGAACTCCTCACATGGTGGTTTTGGGTGTTTTAAAGTGTTATCTTGATCCAAGAACACTCCTAGCTTTGTTGGAATAATACATGAAGTAGTTCAAGGCCCTAGAATGCTCCATAGGGGAGTTTACGGCCTATAGTCCATATACCCTAGAGTTTACGGCCGTAAACTCCTATGGGTGATGGCTTTTAATTCATTTGAGGTACTTGCACATCAAGGATGGCTTCCATGATTTTATCTAAGGCTAATGGGGACAAGATGCACACATTTAGGTCATCACTTGGAGTTTACGGCCCAAGATATGTTCCTTGGCCGTAAACTCCTTTTAAGGAGTGATTATGAAGTCCTTTGATCCCCATTCAAGTCCCATGTGTTCAAGGTAAATTGTCTTAAGGCCTTAGGGGTGTTTGTGGTGCATTTCACCCTTAGAAAAGGGGTTTACGGCCCAAGATCCTTCCTTGGCCGTAAACTCCTATAATTCTATCATTTTGAAGTGTTTTGAAGTCCAAAATAAGCACAAGTATTAGTGGTTAAAGTCCTTAGGCTCAAGGAGGCAAGTTAGGGCATTTATGTCCCTTAAAAAGGGGTTTACGGCCCAAGAAGTTCCTTGGCCGTAAACTCCTCTAACTTGTTGATTTTGGATGCTTTCTAGTCTCTAAAGATCATACACAAGGTCCTTTACACGTTTTCTATCGAGGGAATGGGACTAGGAAGCCTTAAAGTTCCATTTTGGAGTTTACTCCCCAAGAACGTTCTTGGGTGGTAAACTCATGGATCTTGTATTTTGAACATGTAATTGATGTTATAAAGCATATAACAAGTATTAAAACACATTTAGGAAAGTAGACTCACAATCCGGGATGAAAACCCGAAGATCCGTCAGAGAGAATTGGCTTTTCTCTAGTTGGAATTGTGAATAATGAATTAATTAAATTCAGAAATCTATTTATAGTCCTGGAATATTTTGACAGAAAATATTTTTATTCCGGAAGTCGGACTATAACATTGTGAAACTTAAAATGTTCAAGTTTCGCAATTACAGGAGCATCCACTCTCTTGATACGTCCAGAAACGTAAACCCTAATGTACACAAACTTGTTCGGATAAGTCTGAAATTTACAGAAACTGGACTAGCTTCTATTGAATAGATAATGTTCGTACAATGGAAATTTCGGGTTGTCACAATATTCATGTTACTAGGAAGTTATGTGGCGTTGATCAACTTGTTAGGATGACTACTAGAAGTGATGAAATTATGTACTCTAAGCGCCTTTGTCGATACTATTGTTAGTTTTTGTATATATTTATGTGTTTTATTTATTATTGCACGGTACTTTGTAGATATACGCTTTTATAAATAAACTCGGTACTGTAGATGTACCATATATATATATATATATATATATATATATATATATATATATATATATATATATATATATATATATATAACCTTATACCATGTTTATTATCATCTTTTATTTAGAACAATGTGTTAATGATATGTTCCCTTCCTAGGTTACTGGGAATATTTAGTTTAAGTTCGTAAATAATGATTTGTTCTTCTGCTTTAGTATATTGTATGTTCCTCCCTATTTCTCTTTATAGTATATTCCTCCCTGTTTCTCTTTGTACTATGTTGCTCCTTGTTTCTATTTATAGTATGGTCCTCCATGTTTCTCTTTATAGTATGTTCCTCCCTATTTCTAGTTATAGTATGTACTGAACCACTAATTTATACCTATTATAGTTTTACTAGTATGTTTGTTTTGAACTGTCTCTGATTTGTAGAAAAGACTCTATTATCTACTGAGTTATGCTCATACTTTAAAAATGGTGTTTTATAAACAATAAAGTAACATAAGTTAAAAAGAGTTTTTGAAATGGTTTTGATTACTTATAAAAGCATAAGAAATCCTTTAACGTGATAGTTATCACAAATAAACATTTACATAATTAACATTGAGTTCAAGTTGTATTCCCCCCCCCCCCCCCTCCCCCTTAAAAGCATTTAAAACATTTAAAAGATTGATTATAGGGGTATGAACTCACTTGGTAAGTGGTGAATCGGGCAGCGTTTCGTTTCTAGGAATGATCTTTCTTGATGTAACCGCGGGTTTCTAGTGAGGAAATGAGTTTCACACGGTCAGAACTTCAACTGGAAAGGAGTTAGTTTCTCGGGAGATTCGGGGTGTCGGGAGCGTCGTATGCTAGGGGTGTTACCTGGGCTTCGGGGTGGTTTAGAGGGGCTTAACAATGTATTGAAGTAAGAGAGAGGATGGATTTCAGCAACCAAAGTCGAAAGGCTTCGATTTCTATATATAGGCTAAATTTCGAAACTCATGTCGTGAGTTTTGCATAACTCACGTCGTGAGTTTGGTCCTTATTCGCTCATGGCTTGCGTCACATATCCACTTGCTCTGAAAGGGTCAATAAAATTGTTCACTTCGTGAACACTGTATTCACGACGTGAACTCTGAAATATGTCGAAATTTGTGCCCCAAACTTCATAAATCCTTATCTCTCGCATACGAGTTCCGGTTTTTACGTTATTTATATCGACCCGTAGGTGAGATTATGCTCTATAACTTTTGTTTAGACTCCGTCGGCTAATTTTGACTTTATTTTTTAATATTATACTTTTAACATGTCAGGACTGGAAAAGTCCGTTAAAAATCCATAACTTCTTCATCTTACGTCCGTTTTTGTCTGTCTTTTTACCGTTGTACTACTATTGTTGAGATCTTCAATTCTCGTTTAGGTTGTGTCGGCTAAAAGTCGCTCGATCTTTATTTCGAGTTTTTAGCTGTCTACTGCTATATTCGAAACTTATAAAAATTATAACTTCCTCATACGAAGTTAGATTTGGACATTCTTTTTATGTACCTTTACGGTTTATTGATATCTACGACTTTCATTTAGATACCTAAGGCTAAAAAGTATTCTATTGAACTTTCGCGGTTTATGCTTAATAGTGCTTTACTGGCTAAAAAATTTCGGATTGTCACATCATCCCCCCATTAGATGGAATTTCGTCCCGAAATTAGCTTTCCTAGCTATACTCTTGGGGTTGTGCTCCTCTAAATGGTAGAATATCCACTCGTAGACATGGGCAACTTTGCCCTAATGCTCATGATAGGATTCATACATGGTCCATCTATCATAACCTCGTGTATACAAGTTGTATATAATAAAGATTAGTAAGACGGTCAGATGCGCGACTCTATCTCAGGTCCACAACCAAACAAGAATAGGAGATAGGGCAGAAACACACATACTAAATCTACGTAATCATAATTATATATCACCCTCGCGTATACACTTAATAGTGATAGGTGGGTGTATTCATCCTTAGCGTCTGTGCTTAAACTTGATCTGTTGGACGAGTGGTAGTTCAGAAAAGACTGCTGAGTATACGGTGGCAAGGTTTCGGAGGGCAAAGTACTACTCGCATGAGTACTTCGGGATCTAGAAAACAAGAGACAATATTGAGGTCTATTTCGGGTTGTTTTTACGAATGAAGAGGGTTTCATGAATTTGTTGGTTAAGGCGATGGGATTTTGAAATATATGAACTTAGTATGGTGAGGACCACGCCAATCCATGATGAATGATGACAACGGAATCTTTACCGAAACAAAAGTTAGGCTGATTTGAAAGAAGCGCTTGTTTTATGATGGTGTATCCCGAGTATGCTCGACAATGTACTCTGTGTAGACTTTCTAGTGCTTTCTATTTTCTCCTTGATAAAACCACTATCACAAATCGTACCGCAATGAGCAAGTACTAACAGTGAAAGCGTTTTGATAACTAGTGCCGATACTCTATATTATCATCCTCCTTGGTACCTCTATGATCGCTTGGCATATACAAGTTATGTATAATTAAGATGAATAAGACGGTCGACTAAGTGACTGTGCCCTATTTCCACAACCAAACAAGGAACAGGAATTGACACGGAATCACTCACTCCAAGTCTACAAAATCTTAGCTATGCAGAACCCTGATGTACATACTAAGCCATCACAGGTCACCTGTACGGATCTTTAGTTCTCTTATGAATGTTGTGACTTGTTCAGATGAGTGAGTTATTATAATTACTTTTAAATGTTTTCCCCAAGTTTTAATCTTATATAAATATAAATTAATTTTTAAAGTAATTCTTATTTCGAAGACGTATCGCTGGTCGCTGGGGACTCAGGGGTAGTTTCTCCTATGGTGATCATCAGAATTCGTCCATCCACTCCTGAGTTATTCATTATTAGGCAGTCCCTCTTGTAGTGCCTTGTCTCCCCACAACCATTACAGAGCTGGTTTACTGCTACTCCGGGGACTTGGGAGATCGGTTGTGTCGATGCCCTGCAAAACCGAGCATTGTTCCCCTTCCTGCTGCAATTCAAGCAATGCATTTCCTGACATACTCCAGTGTGGTGGTAGTTACACCCATCACACTTCGAGAGAGTTCCAGCATATCGACTGGCAGGTGCTGGAGTAGCAGGTGTTGTGGCGGCATATATAGTACCCTTTTGTTACTCCTGCGGGGTTTCCTATGTTGTTCGCTCTTTCCTTTTTTCTCCGACTTTCGTTTATAGTCCCCTCCCTTTGATGGCCCGGGAACGGGGACCACACGCCATGGCGGACCCCATGGTCAATGCGTCGTTGGGCCAGGCATTTGGTGCTATCGAATGTAGTTGAGTTAGAAGACAATACATCTCCTTGAATCGTGGTAAATAAACCCAAGATGTACCTTTCTATCTTCTTACTCTCCGGGGTAACCATCCCGGGACACAGTGTTGCCAGGTTACTAAACCTGCCAGTGTAGGCCACTATGTCTGAGCCGACCATGGTATGCTCCCATAGCTCTTATTCCAGCTTTTGTACTTCGCCCCTTGGGCAGTACTCTTCCAACATCAACTCCTTTAGGTTTTCCCAACCTATTGAGTTAGCCATTGATAGGGTTAGTGACTTAACATGGCTATTCCACCATGTCAGGGCTCTGTCGGAGAAGGTGCAGGCAACAAACTTAACTTTGCTCCCTTCTGGGCACGAACAGATTGCAAAGACCGAATCTATTTTCTCGAACCATCGCATCAAAGCAATGAATCCTCCATTTCTATTAAAGGATTTGGGTTTGCAGTTCATGAAGTCCTTGTACGAACACTCTCGTGGGTGTCCGTGGGTAACTCCGGGGTTTGTTAAGTGGGTACCACTACCGGTTCTGTTGCTACCACTTTTGCTGATGTAAGTTAGAGCAGTTCTTGCTGTTATTGATGCTTGGAGAGCAGCATGATCAAATTGTGGTGGTGGATTCTCTGTTGTGCTATTGACTACATGCCTTACAGGGATACCGCGAGGCATCTTTTTCTAAAAAGAATACAAAGGTAAGATGGAAATAAGTCTACAGAAGTGGTTATAAGCCGAAAGCTGAATGACTAAGTTATCCTAGTTGTGAGTGCATCTGGTTCTTACTTTCATAGGGTTCTGGAAACAATTCATAAAAGGGAGTTTATATAAAATAAACTTTATGAATCAAAAGCGGCTATCCTTGAATGAATCTCTGTGAATTGAATAATTGATATTGGCTGCATGAAAATAAATAACACTAACACATAGTGTGAGTAGTGTATCCACTAGTTCACGAAGTCAAGTAAGGTAATTATTTATTAGTGTGACGCATAAGACGTTTTAGTTTCTCCGGCTGATCACTTCTTGGAAATCTTTCCTTGTTTCTCAGTGCCTCCTCTACTGACTGCTATGATGGAGTGGTTACTTCTATCAGGGTTTGTCGTACGAGAATGGAAGTGTCTAAAGAATCTATGAGATTAAATGTAACATTATGGGGTGATCCTTACTGGGTCCTCCTATAATTGTGCAATGTATACAAGTTGTATATAATTTATATTAAATAGACCTTCGAATAAGTGATCCTACTCCAAAACCACTACCAAAAGTGAAGCGTAGATCACAAATTCTAAGTCTATAATATCTTAATTATATAAAACCTTGGAAGTATACACTCCGGAATTATAGACCTACCAGAAGGGTCTTTAAAATTCTCACATAAGTTATTTATAGTGCCCAAAATACTCCTATAGTATTTTTAATGTAATGAACTTGGTATGCTTTATACTTGTTGTTGTCTTATAGTATCATAAAATACTCCCATAATATTTTTGTTGGATAAGGTGTCTAAGTCCATAACTTATTTGGTATATACTTGACCTGACCCGGCATGGTCCATTTGGGTTGCACTTCACCCAAACAATTTATATGGATAATCTTATGAGAATAGTATGTTTATGATTTATTAATATATTATAAGTTATAATATATTAATATGAAGTCATGTTATTTAATTAGTTTTTGTCTTAAATTAATTATGAATTAATTTAGTGATTAAAAGGAAGACTAATTAAACATGGGTTATTGCATTTTATATAATGTGGGCTTAAACTCATTAGGAATGGGCTAAGCATGCATGGGGGGTCCATGGATGATCCATGGAGATTTTAACCCATGGATCGTTGGAAAGGAAAAGACATGGGTTATTAGGGTTTACCCTAATCCTCCACACTATATAAAGATACATATATTGCAAGAAATGGCAACTAGTTATGTGAGACTTTGTGGTGGCCGATTTCTACATAGCATATTATTCTCTCAAGGTTTTTCCAAGTTTGTGGTGATTTGTGATTCCACTGAGGCATTCACATTATTGGTGCTAGGCTCTCAAACTCTAAGCGATCAATCACTATCAAAAGGTATGTCATTCTTCTAGTATTTAATGATTCTAGTTCTTCATGCTATGCTAGTTAGGATGTAAACCTTGGAAATTATTATTTGCATGTATTTTTAGAGAAAACATAGATCCAAGGTTATTAGGGTTGCATGCACACCTTTGGAGTGTTAGAATGCTCAAAACCCAACAGTGGTATCAGAGCCTAGACTTTTTTTCTTAAATACTTGATGCAAATTGCTGAAAAATGTCGAAAAACTGCATTCTGCACAGTTGACTTGCCGAGTCCTTCATGGAACTCGTCGAGTTCATGTGTATATTCAACCAACTCGCCAAGTCAGTTCATGCACTCGACGAGTTGGTAGGCCTGAGTGCAGATTTTCGAGTTTTGTTGCTGGAATTGGTCTAGAATCATTACCTTAAACTATTTTGAACTTATAAAACCTGTTTTTGATGTGGTAATGATGGTGGTGGACCAATTTTAAAGTTATAATCAAAGTTTCAAGTTTATGTATATGCTTATATGATTCTTGAAAGTTGTTGATTATGAATGTTCATGAACTTATGAGTTTTGATAGATCATAGGAATTGTTTGCAAATTGTTTGATAGAATAATTCTTGATCTTTATGACATTGAATGAACTCCATAATTTGTCCTCAAGTTATGGAATTCCAAAAGTTTTTCTCTTTTAAATGTTTTTAAGAAGTCATGAGTTACACTTTTGAAGAGTTTTTTTTAATAAATGTTTTTATGGACTCCATAACTTGTCCTCAAGTTATGGATTTCCAAGAGACTCTTCATTAAAAGTTTTAAACACTTAATTAAAACTCGTAAGTTATGAATATCCAAAAGTTTATGAATTGTTCAAAATTTTCCCTCAAGTTT
This sequence comes from Lactuca saligna, assembly GCF_052625555.1. NCBI lineage: Eukaryota > Viridiplantae > Streptophyta > Magnoliopsida > Asterales > Asteraceae > Lactuca > Lactuca saligna. Next base: position 108,566,812 of record NC_136421.1, on the reverse strand, counting down.
TGGAATTTGTAAAGTCTCACACAAACTTTAATTCCATACCCTAGAAGTTCTAAAAGTTAAAATTCTACCCTTATACTATTATAAGATTAATGGTTAATAATTATATATATGTATAAGAACAAGTCGTTTTACCGTTAGTAGGCCTTATTCACGAAGCCGGTCTATAAGGGGGGTATAAGGTTGTTGCCTACAAAATGGTAGCTTAATGGGTGTCCACTCTCACCCACCGCTTCCTTAATCGGTGGAGGGTCATTAGCCGAACGGGTAGAAAAATGAATATAATTTCTCATTAAAAGTATAATGATTATTATAAAGTAACTAAATATTTTTTAATTCCCATTCTTAGTTACTTTAGGAAAAATGTGAACATGGTGCTAACCCATGAAATTCACAGTTTGTACCTTACCTAGTTGTTGGTGGAGCGTGTGTGGTTAACCGACACACTAACTTGGACTAGTAAGGATCACAAAGGGTGACTTAATGTTTATCATAGATCAGTGGAGTGCGTGTGGTTAATCGGCACATTGATTAGGTGATAATATTAAGGGTACCAAGTGAATTTGCATGGTTATTCACACCTTGTTTTGTGATCCTCGGCATCCCAGTCACAAAACTTGAGAGGGCACAATCGAGATTGAAACATGCCATTGAAAAGTTCAATGAATCTCAAAAGATCTAGGAGTTTCAAATCTAATTAAAACCTAATAAATTATTTCGTTTTTCATGGTGGAAATTGGTGAATCGTCATTCGCCTACCTTCAAATATTTTATAGCTTGGATTACGGCATCCCTCTTCTAAGTTATAAAATATTGTGTTGGGTCCTAGCCTTAATATTTCATATTGGGTGTTATATTAAGGATTTTGAATCAACTAACTTGATTATCTCCCATTATAGATGTCTGGTTTAGACAACTATGATCTTTCCAAATCTCTTGGAACAAGCTTTCCTATTGAAGATGATGTTCCTTAACATCATGCTTCTGTTCCTCCACCTCCTCCAATTATTCTCCCTAACCCACAAGTTTAAGGTCACTCAAGCCCTAATGGCAAGCAAGATCTATGTGTGCTCACATATTGGAGATAAAGTCACATATTGATAAGCCGGGAGAGTTGGGTGTCCAAGTCTTATGAAAGTTGGATGTTCAATCACTTTCTTAGTAACATAGTGAGTCCCTTTGGGACTACTCTTAAACAGACTATGCCATGACCCTTAATGATCTTATCTATTTGCTTGGTGCTGCGGACTCAGCAATGATTTGGAACACTAGTAAAGCAAATTTGATTAGAAGATCAACTTCCCAAATCTTAAATAGACATTGACAATGGTAGCATTGGATATCTAGAAAAGCATTTCTCTTCCCAATGGAAAGGGATCGGCCATAGTCAACTCGGTTGACCAAATGGTAAAGAGAAAGGCTAAGTCTAAGATAGTATCATGTGCCATTACCAAAGGGTCCATATGTTTTAATTGCCAAAGGAAGGGACACTGATTACGAAGCTGCCATATTTACCTGAAAGATCATAAGGTTGATCAAGTCAAGAAGTTTGACTCTACTTCAGTTAAAGCCCACTGTCTAACTCTATTAAGTTCCTATTTGGATATTCTTGTTACATAATGTGAATAGGTCACATGTTGATTTTTTCAAGAATGAAAGGAAAAAAATAGGAAGCTTAAAGGAAGTATATGCTGATTCTGATTGCGAAGATGGGTTTCGATCGAATGGTTTGGTGGTTAGAATTTTGAGCTGTTACTTAAGAGTTATGATATATTACTTCGGAATAGATAACAACAAGGTTTTCATATGGATTGTAAGGATAAGTTTTTCCTAAAAGTTTTAAAAATAAAAAAAGGGTTTTAATTTTGTTTATTTTAAAAATATCCTTATTGCTTATATGTTTCCAGTAATAGCAATATTGGAAAGTGAGTTTGATTATCTTATTTGTGGTAGTGTCTGAATTTAACACTCGAGGAAAGTTTCTCATCACCCAAGTTTCAATTGGATAGAAATTTGGAATCATACAAGATGTATTTTATGATGAATAAGAATTTTCATCTTTGTAAAATTAAGACTAATTCATTGATCACATGCATATGTGAGTCAATTGAAGGACTAGAATTAGGTACACTGGGTGTGTGCTGGTCAAGGTCCACCACAAAGATCGCTTCGTCATGATTTACAAAAGATTAGTAAATATGGTTATACTTACAAGTTTAATTTTAATTCTGAAGCATTGGAAAGTTTTCAATGTGTGGCATAACGAATGGGAAAGAATCAAATTAGGCAGAAAGATAAGAGTTTCTCAAATCTGAAAAGATGGGAGAGTACTATAGTATCGTGTTTTATGATCATCTTAATGATTAAGATACCATATCACAATTCATACTCTAAGGACATCTTAGTGCATTGTTATGACTAAGAAGAGGGGTCATGAATTGTTGGAATGGTTAAAATCAAGAAAATGAATCATACTTCGATCCAAAACAATTCTTAGAGTTATATTTCAGGATTGTAACATTGAGTGACATAAAGTAAGGTTTAAAACACTTATCAAATGTAGTGTAAAATGTTTTCTACTCTTGTACATTTGAAATTGGTAAGTTGTGATGTCTTGGATGAGACAAAGACCAACTAAGACCAATTGTGTGAAGTGTTAGTCTTGATAACAATCCGCACTATCCCTTGAATATTTTTTTTGTCAGGGAATGGTCCTTAACTAGGGAAACTTATATGTCAAGAGGACAGTGGGAGCCTTAAAGATCCTGAAAGAGTTTCAAGATTTAATCAAGAGTAAAACCTATGTTTTATCACTAGCACATGACTTGAGGTTTGTAACGTATCATTTTGACATAATTCTTGCACCAATTAAGTTTACTATGCATATGAGTTCTGTTAGTTTTAAATTGTGAGCATAACAACTTGGAAGCATTGGTGGGCCTTGTGCTACAAGAAATTAAGATTTAACAAGTTCAATCCATGTAAGGCTGAATTTGTCACTAACCTTGTCTTGTGATTATGGTTTTGACAAATTCACATGGATAGGAACTCGTACACCATAAAATCTAAGTGTCATAAGGTTTCTTTCCCATTCATGAGAATGATGGTGAGGAAACGCTTTCACTAAGCAGATTTTAAGTAGATAGCAATTGTGTTATTTTCATTTTCAAAAGTCATTAGTGGAGCGTGTGTGGTTAACCGACACACTATCATGGACTTGTGAGAAATGACAAAGGTCTAAACAATTGAGACTATGATTACGAAATCCCTTTTCATAGTTCTTGAAATTGTTTAGACACACATGTGAACTATCTACGAAAGGGTGTATGAATCTAAATTTTAGAAGTCCAACCAATTTCTGAATAAATGTCAAAGCTAGTGGGAGCATAAGTCTTATGCTAATAATCATCATGTTAGTGGGAGCATGATAATTATGATTATTATTATTGCAAGCTAGCAACGTTAATTATAGAAAAACAAAAGTTTCAATTCGTGAAGTTGCAGGGGTTGAAAAGAAATTGTTTTGCTATAATTAAGGGAGAGGAAATTATACTTCAATTCAATTCTAAAAGCTTAGATTGAGATTTTAATCATCTTTAGTCAAGGATATATATATATATATATATATATATATATATATATATATATATATATATATATATATATATTTTATGTTGGAATGGTTCAACTTAAAGAAATTCTATATATATATTGCGTTATCAAAATTCAATTATGACTATGGCCCTCTTCATAGTTAAATTTTGAAAACATGGCAAATAAAATTTTTTGTAGCAAAAGACTGGTCTGGTATCATGTCTTTATGTGAAACATCATGAATCGTATCCCATATGCTTCGGATATAGGATCGATTGCATGTTCTATAATATTCATCCTTTCTAAATTTTCCAAATGCTTAGGGCATTAAGAAGGGAAAAGTCTAGAACGGGATATGACTAAAGTGAATAAGAAATTGTCGAGGACAGTCTAAGGTTCACCAAAGATTGGTTGATCAGGACAGTTAGAAGAATGATGTAAATTGTTAGAAAGGACCATATTGACATATTCCGAAAAGAGGTAACTCTTATTCGGAAGTGATAGTCAAAATGGGACTATGGAAATGTCTCCATAGGTGGAAGTTGTTCAATCTGTGTAAGATTAGAAAACATTAGTGCAAGAAGGATGTTCAAAGCAATGTACTTTGGATATGAGACTTTGTTTCCACAAAGTTGATCTCCTTTGGAATACTCTGTAATAACTGTTGATAAGTTTTGTGACTTTGTGCATAATCCTTACAAGAGGAACATTGCATAAAAGTTTAAAATCTAACAGATTTTTGGTAAATGGTAGGAATTAGGAATTCTTACATTTGCAATAAGGATTTGGGATTGTGAAATGAGCATCATTGGAATCATGTTCAATTGATCTATTTCACAAAAGTAAAGATCATAGACAAACATAGTGTGCATACTTGGAGTATGGCATAACTATTGTTTAGAAAAACAAAGTGTACATGCTAGGAGCATGGGATGACTGTTGTTTTATTCAAGTATTAAGTTGATTATTTGAAACATTATACAATGAATAATGTGTAATGTGACAACCCGAAGTTCGTTCCATCAATTGTAATCCTTTTCGTTAATATATTCACCGTTTTCAATTTCGTTTCCGTTACGTCATTAAATTAAGTCATAATCGTGACATTTCTATTATGACTTAATGAGTGTCTAAACATGTTTAGAACTCATATTAACACTCCATATATAGTAATCGGTAAGATTTTAGAATCGACCATATCGGGTTACGGCAACTTAATCAGGTGCGACCAAAAGCATCGTTTAATGTCGGTATCGGGTAGAATTCCACAGTGTCCCAAACTTGGAACATATTTAAAGTGGTTTAAGCTTACATTTGAAGCTTTTACTCTCTGTCATTACTCTCTCTCACTACTCTCTCTCTCTCTCTAACCTCTCTCCTCAAACCAAATTTAAGGTCCAAAATCATCAAATTTAAGCTCCAAATCACCAAGGTAACTTCCCTAACTCATAGATTAGCATCTTAGACCTTCAAATTCGTGGTTAAACTATCATTCAGGACCATTTTCATGTGTTTACTGCCCAAGAACATGCTTGGGCCGTAAAAACACATATAATGGGTTTTTGAGCTTTTAAACCCTTCCAATCCACTTTTGGAGCTTAGATATGGATAAATGGCTTAATGGACTGGACTTAGAACACCTTGAATCCATTTTTTGGGGAGTAAACATGAGTTAACTGCCCAAGAACATGCTTGGGCCGTAAACTCACCTTCATGGGGAGTAAACTCAAATTTGAGTGTTTAAAAGCCACTTAAACACACCAATAGCCTTGGATTAAATTCTAGAACCAACCACAATCGATTTAGGGGCCTTAAACATGATGAAAACCACCCATTTGAGAGTTCACAAACATAAACCCCCCCTAGAATGGGGTTCCTGGGCCGTAAACTCATATACAATAGCCAAATGATGCCCTAAATTCATTCTAAGGCTTGTAAAATTGGTTTGAATCACATATGATTAATCTAGGGCCACCAAATCATGAAAGGAATGGGTATATAGGATCTTACAGCCTTAAACTCCTATTTTAGGGCCGTAAACTCCCTTTGATGGTCCCTTTGGTGGTAAAACTCATTCCTACGCCTTAGATTAAATCATAACAACCCTTCCCAAGTGTTATTTGACCATTTAGCACCATAAAACCCCACATCCATGAGTTCACGGCCATGAACTCATGTAGAGTAGCTCTTAGGGCCAAAAACTCCATAGGGAGCTTACTCTTGAAGAGTAAACACATTATCCAAAGTCCTATACGTCCGTAGATGTCACCCGAGTCACTCCAAACACTTGATTTGAAGTGTTTTCTCGTATTCGAGTGTATAGTTATATCTAATTAGTGATTTAAAGTCTAATTAGATACATTTGTATACCATTTCACATTACATAGGAACCTTGCACGTTATCAAGCCCTGAACCAACTCATAGCATCCAAACCGACACGTTTTCTTGTTTGGTGAGTTCATACCCCTACCCTTTTTCAATGTTTTCACTGTTTTCAGCGAGGAATACAAGGAAAGTACAAGGAATACATGTGCTCAAAACTTGTTTTATATATGTTGTGTTTCATTTTACATATCCTTTTAACACTGACAATCATAATAGATAACCGTTGATCTTGCAGAACACACTATCATATTATTTGTGAAAAACATGATAGATTGTTGTATTTTATATTTTCACAAATGGTTTTCCCACATCATAACAGTTAAAAGCATAACATTGAACTTTGAACATTAACTTAGAACATTGTTTTGTCCTCGGTAACACTCCACAGAGATACACGAGTGGAGGATAGTAATTTGACCTTTCTGTATTATTACTAGTAAATTTGTTATTCCTATAAATTGGAGACACGTCCTCGGAGAACACTCCACAGAGATACACGAGTGGAGGACTGCCCCCGTAACCAGAATCTCTTAGATAAGGAGCATGACTTGAGTGTATAGATCTATACGGGTCTGACTACCCCACACCTGGCTGCTAGCTACAGCCGAACCGAAAGGTTCAAGGGTGACGAGAGTCATAATGTGAGATGGACTACTTATTGCCATATTTAGTCTATCGTATGGTTATGGAACTCGCAATTTGGATAACAGAGATTTACTTGTTAGTAATAATGGATTTAGTAACTAGTTTACTTTGTACTTATTAGTTTTATATATGTGTTAAAACGAATACATTTCAGTATACTTCTTTTACATTACATTTCGAATTGGTAACTAACATACACTTCACAAGGATAACCAGGTTTTCAGTATACATCTTTCACATTACAAGTTAGATCGGTAGCCAACTTTTAGGAAAATATGGGATTTTCCTGGGATAACAATTGTACATAACCAGGACCATGTAACATAACAGATAACTAAACTTTACACAAAAGAAAATATGGGATTTTCTTGGGTCGTAACTTTCTCAGAAACCGAAAGGAAACTCGTACATTTTCAGAAAACAAAACCGCTTATGAACTCACCAACTTTATGTTGATTTTTAAAATGCTTGTATTCTCATGTCCGCATTAGACATGTACCCGATGATTCTTTTGACGAAGATGGAGTGCATTGAAGACACGTCTTACTTTTGTTCATATATATACATATGTATCACACTTCTACAACTTTACTTTTGAACAAATGTAAATATTCATATGTAATGTAATGGTTGTTTACTTTGCTTACTATGTGCATTGGATTTGATACACAACGCGGAGTCCACCTCGGAAATGTTTCCGTCTTGGTTTTCGGGGTGTGCCAGATCGGTATCAAAGCCCTTGTTTATAGTGAATAAAGTATACCAAACCTTACATGGTATAAAACTATAAACACTAAGGGGCCTAAGTGCTCTGAACTAAAAGTATACTTCAAAGTATAAGTATTTTCAAGTATACAAGTATACCTAACCGTCAAGATCCGTAACTATAAGTAGAAAAAACATAAGTAAATGGGTGTTGTACGCTGCGGTTAGACCTGGGTAGTTATGTAGTCATGTCTAGGATCAATATAGCCTGGCCTACTATATTCATTCTAGACACGGCGAACATGTGCTTGGGAGTGACTGTGGTGTTCAGCATGCCTAAAACTTACCCTAATACCCCAAACATCGAACCTTGGTCGTAGAGAATCATGAAATACTATGGGAGTATTTCTCGAGCCAATCCTTTGTAGAAAACCTCATTCAAGTGTTGTTTCCTGATCATTCCTTTAGCGATAAATTATCTGTTTTGATAACTCTTTCCTGCTTTATCGCTTATTCAGAATATATAACTGTCATATCTCTCGATTCAATTCGGAGGACTTATCATCCTCTCTTTCCTGATCTTATTAGATCAAGATGCCTCCAAGAAAGAGACCCAACTCAAAGACCAACAACCCTCCGCCACCACCTTCTCCTCAAATTGATCTTATAACGCTACAGACAGCTATTACTGCCGCAGTGACAGCTGCCATGTCACAAATGAACCTTGGTAATTTAGGAGGTGGTCCCCAGCCCCAAAACCCAGAAGGTAGCCAAGGACACCGAAAGGAGGGTTATTATAAAGATTTCATGAGCGCAAAACCCACATCCTTTGATGGCACTGGAGGTGTCATTTGCCTCACCCGATGGTTCGAGAAAATCGAATCCATCTTTGAAATATGCGCCTGTTCGGAATCTAAAAAAGTGAAGTTTGTAGCCTGTACCTTTATCGATAAAGCCCTGACTTGGTGGAACGGCCGAGTCAAATCCCTGACCCTACCTGTAGCCAATGCTAACAGTTGGGAAGCCATGAAAGAACTTCTTCTAGTTGAATACTGCCCTCGGGGCGAAATACAGAAGTTAGAGCACGAGCTCTGGAACCTGAAGATGAAGGGTTCCGATATTGCCGCATACACCTCGAGGTTTGATGACCTGGCACTACTCTTTCCGGGAATGGTTACCCCGAAGAGTAAGAAGATAGAAAGATTTATTTGGGGGCTGACCCAACCAACCAAAGGAAATGTCTTATCTGCGAGGCTGGATACCTATGACAGTGCCAAAAGCTTAGCTAAGACCCTGATTGACCACAGTGATGAGGTTGAGGAAACAACCACCACTCCTGAAACGACCAAGAGGAGTGGTGAGAAAAGAAAGTTCTGGAAGAAAAAGAAAGGCCAACCTTCTCAAGGATCCTCAAAGAAACAGCAGACTGTAGCAGTCCATGCTGCTACTACCCCCGTTGTTGTTGCTTCTGTTGTGGGATCTACAGCTCAAACCCATACCGGTATGTATGCTGGTAACCTTCCTCTGTGTGAAAAGTGCAAATACCACCATAACTGTAACGACCGAAAAGTCCAACTAATTTAAATTTTTCAAAAATAATCAGATTTCATTAAATTATTACAAAAAGGTTTTCAATACATTATTTATCAGAATATTCCCAGGTCCATTTCATAAAACATAAACGCGAGGGACGTTACGATCACGCCTTTGCCCTGCCACAGTCTCCTGAAGAACCTGAAAAACATTAAACCACAACTGTAAGCCCGAAAGCTTAGTGAGATACCCCCAAAATACCAACCACATATACGCCCTTCCAGGCTACGACCTTCCGGTCCAAAACATATTGCCTTCCGGCCCATAACATATTGCCTTCCGGCCCATAGCATAAAAAGCATACATAACATAACAGAACATAGAACAGCCATGCATATCGGGTCTACTATGTGACTGGTCTGCCGTATCGGGCCTTCAGTCCGCCGGATCCACCCTCCAAGTCTAGTCATGTCCTTTGAGTCTACAGTGTGGTTGGTCCGCCCGCACCGGGCCATCAACCCACCTGGTCCACTCTCTGAGTCTACAGTGTGACTGGTCCGCCCGCATCGGGCCTTCAGTCGGCCTGGTCCACTCTCCGAGCCTCGGCACGTCTGGTCCGCCCTCGTGGGGCTTACAGCCTATCCGGACCGCTTGTTGGGCCTTCGGATTAACCAGTCCGCCCTGGGTATCTTGGCCTACAACACAAAGCAGGACCTGCCTCAACCCATCTCCAGTCCAAACAACCATGTGCACATAACATACAATCATATAACAATCATAGTCAATAAACCGAGCAAGCATATCACAGACCTTAACTAGGTCTCCAACATATACCATCCTAGCTACCAGGATACAGACATATCAAACAATAACATAATAACCATATCCGAATCTCAATCCAATAAAGGGCCGGCCTTGGTGCCTTAGACCCTGTTGATATAGTGAGAATAACTCACCTCGAAACTGCCGGCTGAAAGGATAAGATCCCGCTGCTCCGAAATCCGACACAAACTCCTCCACTGAACACCAAAACACTCAACTCAATATATACCGTTATTTACCAAAATACCCCTAGAAGACAACTGGTCAACCCTTGGACGAGGTCAAAGTCAACCCCTGACTGACTCTACTCGCCGAGTCAACCCAATGACTCGCCGAGTCCCCAAGTTCAGAACTTCCCTCAATCTGCGACCTGACTCGCTGAGTCACCCCGAGACTCGCCGAGTCCAACCACTCTGAGTCTACTCGCACCCAACTCACCGAGTCATCCCTTGACTCACCGATTCTTGACTCAACCAGAAAATATTGGGACTCTTCGACAAGACTCGCCGAGTTTAAGGCTATCTTCAACCTACTCGCCGAGTTGTTCGTCCAACTCGCCGAGTTCCAGCTCATCTTCAAGCAACTCATCGAGTCCACCCTTGTGACTCGCCGAGTACCACCGGTCTGAATCCATACAGAAGCATTCCAGGCCATGCAATTGATCCAAAACATAGATCTAGCCTCCTACAACCCATCCATCATGTAAAGTGGCAAACTTTACGTGAATCCATGAAGATCTAGGCATTATACACATTAGGGCTAAGGTTTGGGACAAGATAGCTTCACTCAACACTCAACACAGGGACTTTATGCACATTTGGACCATCACCACTCTAGATCTGAGGTAGCATCCTCAGATCCATCTTCCAATTCCGAATAACTCATGAAATACACCCAAAAACCCCAAAACAACCCCCAAAGAAGACAACAAGGGGGAAAAGAGCTCAAGACAGAGGATCCTTACCCCAAAGATGAGCCTAAACTGATGTAGACTCCAGATCGCCAAGCCCTCTTGAAGCTATCCTCGAATTCCACCCACTTCTCTCCACAAACCCCTTTCTTGCAAGCTTCAATCCTCACAATAATGGAGTTGTTACATTTGGGGGGTGTTCTCTGGAACTCTCAGGGGGTATTGAGGCTAAAAAGGATGCATAACATCCTTTAAATAGGGGGCAAACCCCGAAGGTTAGGGTTTTCTTCACCCAGCACCAACTCGCCGAGTCCAGCCGCCGACTCGCCAAGTTGGCCAATTAACACGTGACCAAATCGCGACCCTACTCGCCGAGTCCACCCATGGACTCGCCGAGTTCCTCTTTTCCAATTTTCCCTTTTTGCCCATCAACTCTACTCTTGGTATTTCGGGATGTTACAATAACCCTGGCCCCTACCGTGACCTAACATGCCCCAACTGTGGTAAAAAGGGGCACACGACTCGATTCTGCAAGGCACCAGCCCAATCAGCCAATCAATCTTCTGGAGCAGGTGTTGGTCAAGCCTGCTACAATTGTGGAGAAGTTGGGAATTTCAAGAGGAATTGCCCCCAAGAAGGTGACAATTCATAATACCAGGAGAGTCCTAACCATGGGACAGGAGGAGGCAGTCGCTGATCCCACCGTTGTTTCGGGTACGTTCCTTCTCGACAACTCTTATCCTAGTATTCTTTTCGATTCGGGTGCTGAAAGAAGCTTTGTTAGTCATTTGTTCAAACATAATCTAAAACCTAATCCCCAACCATTAACCGAAACGTTTACCGTCGAGATGGCTAACGATGAGAAAGAAAGCGTTCGCGATATATTCATAGGTTGTACACTTACCCTGAACGATCATTCTTTTCCCATTGATCTTATGCCAGTCTCTATAAAGAGCTTTGATGTTATCATTGGCATGGATTGGTTGAGTTTCAATCATGTTGATATCCTTTGCTATGAAAAAGCCATCCGTCTCAATCTTCCTACGGGTCAAACTCTCATAATCTATGGCGATAAAATCAGCTCCAACCTTCGCATCATTTCCTGCATCAAAGCTCAGAAACTCTTGCGAAAGGAGTGCCAAGCATTCCTAGCCCATGCCATTAACGAGAAACAGGAAGCTATAGAGCTCGCAAGCATCCCCGAAGTCTATAACTTTCCAGATGTCTTTTTGGAAGAGCTCCTAGGAATTCCTCCCGAACGTCAGGTCGAATTTTGCATTGACCTAATTCTCAGAGCCACCCCCATAGCCAAGTCTCCATATCGTTTAGCTCCAGAAGAAATGCAGGAGTTATCTAGCCAAATCAACGAGTTACTCAGTAAAGGGTTCATCAGACCGAGTTCCTCACCCTGGGAGCTCCAGTATTGTTTGTAGAGAAGAATGATGGATCCTTGCGGATGTGTATCGACTACCGTGAGCTGAACAAGTTGACTGTCAAGAACCGATATCCCCTTCCGCAAATAGATGACCTCTTAGATCAACTTCAAGGAGCCAGCTACTTCTCAAAGATAGACCTTCGGTCAGGGTACCATCAGTTACGAGTTCATAAGAGTGATGTTTCCAAAACAACTTTCAGGACTCGGTATGGACACTACGAGTTTGTAGTGATGCCCTTCGGTCTAACCAATGCACCGACAGTGTTCATGGACCTGATGAACCGGGTGTGTCATCCCTTCTTAGACAAGTTCGTCATCGTGTTCATAGACGACATACTTGTCTACTCCAGAAGTGAAGAAGATCACAAACAACACTTGAGATCAGTGTTGGAAACCCTTAGATCCGAGAAGTTGTACGCGAAATTTTCCAAGTGTGAATTATGGATTCGGAAGGTGACTTTCCTCGGTCACGTAGTAAGCGAGGAGGGTATTCATGTGGATCCTTCCAAGATTAAAGCGATAGAGAATTGGTCAGCACCAAAGACACCCATAGAAATTCGTCAATTCTTGGGTCTCGCCGGCTATTATCGGAGATTCATCTAGAACTTTTCCAAAATTGCCAAACCCCTAACCACTCTAACACCGAAATGTGTACCCTTTTGTTGGAGTGAAAAGCAAGAAACATCGTTCCAGACATTAAAGCAATCCTTGCGCAGCGCGCCAGTTCTGTCCCTACCCGAAGGGATAGAAGACTTCGTTGTCTATTGTGATGCGTCTAACTAGGGCTTAGGCTATGTGATTATGCAAAGAGGAAAGGTAATTGCTTATGCCTCGAGATAGCTAAAAGCACAGGAGGTCAACTATACCACAATGAAGTGGAGTTAGGAGCCGTAGTCTTTGCACTGAAGATTTGGAGACATTATCTCTACGGAACCAAGTATACGATCTTCACTTACCATAAAAGCCTGCAGCACATCCTTAATCAGAAGGATTTAAACATGAGGCAACGACGATGGGTAGAGCTGCTCAGTAATTATGAGTGCGAGATTAGCTACCATCCCGACGAGGCCAATGTGGTAGCAGATGCCCTTAGCCGAAAGGAAAGCTCAAGCCGTAAAGTGAGGACACTGACGATGACTATTCATTCCCATTTATCCATGCAAATCTGAGACGCCCAGATAGAAGCCCTTAAACGTAAGAACAAATCAAGTGAAGCCTTGAGGGGAATGGATAAGAAACTTGAGATCAGAGGTGACGGAGTCTACTGTTTCATAGACCGAATCTGGATTCCAAAGTCCGGAGGATTCATAGAGATTGTCATGGTGGAAGCACACAAGACCAGATACTCTGTTCACCCAGGTTCAGACAATATGTATCTAGATCTCAAGAAACAATACTGGTGGCCAAACATGAAAGTCGAGATCGCTAAGTTTGTGGGCAAGTGTCTGACTTGCGCTAAGGTGAAAGTCGAGTACCAGAAACCCTCGGGTTTGCTCCAACAACCCGAGATACCCGACTGGAAATGGGAGATGATTACCATGGATTTCATCACCAAGTTACCCAAGTGTCCGAGTGGGTACGATACCATTTGGGTAATTGTCGATCGTTTGACAAAATCCGCTCACTTCCTTCCGATTAAAGAATCGTTCAAGATGGAAAGAATCGCACGGATCTACATCCAGGAGGTAGTTCGACTGCATGGTGTACCTGCGTCCATTATCTCTGATCGAGATAGCAGGTTTACCTCAGGATTTTGGCAGTCTCTTCAGAAGGCTCTTAGAACCAAACTAGACATGAGCACGGCCTATCATCCTCAGACCGACGGACAAAGTGAGAGAACTATCCAAACCTTGGAAGACATGCTTAGGGCATGTGTCATCGATTTTGGAAAGTCGTGGGACACACATTTGCCTTTGATTGAGTTCTCGTATAACAACAGTTACCACACCAGTATCAAGGCTGCTCCGTTTGAAGCCCTCTACGGTCGCAAGTCCAGATCCCCTCTGTGTTGGGCCGAGGTAGAGGACACGCAGCTAGCCAAGAGTCGATTCCCCGACAGTGCTCTCACTGGTCCTGAAATTATCCGCGAAATCACCAAAAAGATCATCCAAATCCGGGAATGATTGAAAGCTTCACGAGATCGCTAAAAGAGTTATGCTGATAACCGACAGAAACCTATGGAGTTCCAGGTTAGATACCGTGTCATGTTGAAGGTCTTGCCTTGGAAAGGTATGGTACGCTTCGGAAACCATGGGAAACTTAATTCGAGGTACATTGGACCCTTCGAGATCCTTGCCAGGATCGATCCAGTATCCTATAAACTTCAATTACCTCATGAGCCTAGCAACATCCACCCCGTCTTTCACGTCTCGAACCTTAAAAAGTATTTATCCGATGAAACCCTCGTGATTCCCCTAGACGAGACCGAGATCAACGAAAACTTGAACTTCGTGGTGTAACAACGTAAATTTCCAAAACAATTTTTCGCATTTTATAAAAACATAATTCATTTATTCTTCATAAAAACATCATTGTTTGAAACTCAATTCATAACATATATCAATCCCAAGATCTCATAGCATAAAAATCGTGTGTTTGTACTGATTAAGACGACGCCTTCCCGCGATGCTCACAAGTACCTGAAACACATAACACAAAACACTGTAAGCACAAAGCTTAGTGATTTCCCCAAAATACCACATACAACACATATTAGCCACTCGAGGCTATAACTCTGTGGGTCCGTGCACCCAAACTTTGTGAACCCTCAGGTTCTAACTCTACAAGCATGCACAACATAAATCACATAGAAAAATGCAGTGCAACAAACAATATATATAAAACATTATATCACATAACTCTATTTACCTACTCAAGGTAAAGTATAGTGAGAAGACTCACCTCCGATGTCTCAGTAAATCTCTGACTCGGTAACTCTGGTTTAGCCTCTGCCTAATCACATGAAATAAATACCCTGATTAATACAACCCTCAGGACTAGGCTAATCTCTTCATCTCAATACATCCACTAGGAAGGGTAAAAGACTATGCTACCCTTCCTATGACTCTAAGGTCCAAACATTGACTAACCCTAAAAGTCAACGAAGTCAACGGTCAACCTAGACCAAACTCGCCAAGTGTGCAACTGTGACTCGGCGAGTCCACACATGCTCTTCACTCTCCTAGTCTTTATTCGAATCACTGAGTCAACCTCAACTCTGTAAATCATCATTGCTCACAATCTGTGAAATGTCCTGACCCAACTCATCGAGTCCGACTCCTGACTCGGCGAGTACCATCGTGCACTCTGTCCTCTAGATTCCCTCTGACTCACCGAGTCACTTCCCCAACTCAGTGAGTCACCAACTGTGTGATTATCGGGAAAACCCTCGTCCTACTCGTCGAGTCGGCTAAAAGGACTCGGCGAGTCCATGCCATGCTCAAGCTGAACTGGCCTCTTGAGGTCAGATCCGCTTCTATAAACCATAGATACAGCTTCCCAAGGCATTATAATCACGTAAATCTAACATCTTGATGCACATGCAAAGGCTCAAAGGCCTTATTTGAAGATATGGCCTCTAAGGTGACACCCTAAGTTCATAACCTCCATTAATGCTCATGAAGCTCAAGGGGAAAGGGTCTCTGGACCTCTTTGGGTCCAGATCTACAGCACCAACACGAGAAGGGACCAATTACTCCATATAATCATCCTCTAATGGGGCTAAAAAGCCCTAACTCTAAGAATCACATCATAAACTGAAGAAGGTTTCGAATGGATACCTCAAAATGAAGTCTCTGAGCTCTGGAATCACTAGCTTAGCACCCTCTTCAACCTCCTCTTGTCTTGGTCCTCTTCTATTTGCAAAAACACCAACAAAGATCAAGAAATAGCTCCTTTCCCTCTCACAAACGCTCTAGCACACTTAGCGTTTCTCTCTGGGGTTTGGTAGCTGCAAATGATGGCCATAAGGCCCTTTAAATAGGCCCCAAACCCGAGTAATTAGGTTTTCATTAAACAGCATGGACTTGCCGAGTCCTCGGGCGACTTGCTGAGTCCAGCCGTTCACCCGGATAATGATTCGCGTCTCTACTCGGCAAGTCTACGCATCAACTCGCCGAGTCCTTCCACAAAACTTGAAATTTTAAAGAATAAATATAATACCTGAAATTCCGGATGTTACAATTCTCCCCCACTTGAATCAGACTTCATCCTCGAAGTCTCATCCGTGAAATAACTTCGGATGCTGCTCACGCATCTCCCGCTCTGGCTCCCAAGTCAAATCGGATCCTTTCCGATGTTGCCATTGAACCTGCACCAGAGGCACCTCCTTGTTCCGCAGAACCTTCATCTTCCGATCCATAATCGCAACTAGTCTCTCCACGTAGTTCAGGCTCGCATCCACCTGAATGTCCTCTAACGGCACTACCGCCGACTCGTCGGCTATACACTTCCTCAGCTGAGACACCTGGAAGGTATTATGAATCCGCTCCAACTCTGCAGGTAGCTCCAAGCGATACGCTACCCTGCCCACTCTCGTGATCACTCTGAATGGCCCAATATATCGGGGCCCTAGCTTGCCCCTCATCCTGAATTGGATCACTCCTTTCCAAGGAGATACCCTCAGAAGAACATAATCACCGACCTGGAACTCAAGCTCGGATCGTCGCCTATCCGCATAACTCTTCTGGCGACTCTGAGTGGTCAACAACCTCTGACTGACCTGTTGTATCTGCTCTGTCGTCTGAAGCACGATCTCCATGCTACCCATCACTCATTGCCCTACCTCTCCCCAAAAAATGGGAGTCCGACACCTCCTCCCATACAACATCCCAAAGGGTGGCATACCAATGCTCGAACGATGACTGTTATTGTAGGAGAACTCCGATAAGGGAAAATACGTGTCCCAACTTCCGCCAAAATCCAACACACATGCTCGGAGCATGTCCTCGAGCGTCTGAATCGTCCGCTCGCTCTGTCCGTCAGTCTGTGGGTGGTATGCGGTACTAAAATGCAGCCTCGTACCCAACTCTTCATGAAATTTCTTCCAAAATCTAGAAGTGAAATGCACATCTTGATCTGACACAATCGAGATCGGCACCCCATGTCACGATACCACCTCTCTCACATATATCTCTGCCAACTTCTCCGCAGAAGAACTCTCACTAATGGCGAGAAAATGAGCGCTCTTTGTCAAACGGTCTACTATCACCCAAATTGCATCGACACCCCTCATTGTTCTCGGCAATTTGGTGATAAAATCCATGGATAACTTTTCCCATTTCCACTCTGGGACTTCCAGTGGCTGCAACTTACCATGTGGTCTCTAATGTTCGGCCTTAACCTTACGACAGGTTAGGCACCTCTCAACAAACCACGCTACATCTCTCTTCATACAGGGCCACCAATACTCCTTTTTAAGATCTAGAAACATCTTAGTGGCTCCGGGATGAATCGAGAACCTCGATTTATGTGCCTCCTCCATCAAGATGGTACACGTTCCTCCAACAAACGGTACCCAAATCCGACCCTGGAAGGTCATAATCCCTCTGCTATCAGTCACGATCTCCTTCACCTACCCGATAACTCGCTTTCTCTTGCAGTTCTCCGGTCTCACTGCCTCAGCCTGAGCCTCTCTGATGGTGTGCAACACCGAAGCCATCACTATCAATCTCATACAAATATCCCGAATCGGGGCACTCTCTGCTCTACGACTCAGGGTGTCAGCTACCACATTAGCCTTGCCCGGGTGGTACAGGATCTTGCAATCATAATCCTTTACCACGTCCAACCATCTCCTCTTACGCATGTTCAGGTTTGGTTGATCCATCAAATACTTCAAACTCTTGTGGTCCGTGTATATCGTACACTGAACACCATACAGATAATGGCGCCAAATATTGAGGGCGAACACCACAGCCCCTAACTCTAGATCGTGGGTGGGATACCTTGCCTCATGGGGCTTCAGCTGCCTCGATGCGTACGCGATCACATGCCCCCTCTGCATCAACAGTGCACCCAACCCAGATATCGATGCGTCACAATACACCACGAAGTCCTCCATCCCCTCTGGAAGAGTTAACACCGGGGCTTCACACAATCTCTAGCGAAGAGACTCAAATGAAGCCTGCTGCTCTGGGCCCCAGCTGAACACCACACCCTTCCGGGTCAACCTAGTGAGAGGAACAACAATCTTGGAGAAATCCCTTATGAACCTTCGATAATAGCCGTCCAACCCTAGAAAACTCCTGATCTCAGAAGGAGATTTTGGCACCTCCCAACTCATCACCACCTTGATCTTGGCCGGATCAACCAAAATCCCCTTTTGGTTAACGAGGTGACCGAGAAACTATACCTCTCGTAACCAAAAATCGCACTTGGAGAATTTGGCATAAAGCCTCTCCGATCTCAACATGCTGAGGATCTCCCGCAAATGCTCCTCATGCTGCTCCCTGGATTTTGAATACACCAAAATGTCATCAATGAACACAATCACTGATCGATCCAGCATCGGTCTGCATACCCTGTTCATGAGATCCATGAATGCTGCAGGCGCATTCGTGAGCCCGAATGGCATCACCACGAACTCGTAATGCCCATAACGAGTCCTGAATGCGGTGTTCTGGATATCCTCCTCGCGCACCCTCATCTGATGATATCCATATCTCAGATTAATCTTGGAAAACCAAGATGCTCCCTGCAGCTGATCGAACAAATCGTCGATCCTCAACAAAGGATAACGGTTCTTGACCGTTAACTATTCAGCTCTCGATAATCTATGCACATTCGGTGCGAAACATCCTTTTTCTTCACAAACAGGATCAGTGCTCCCCACGGAGAGCTGCTCGGCCGTATAAACCCCTTCCCCAACAGCTCCTGAAGCTGCGAGGATAACTCCTGCATCTCTGGAGGTGCAAGGCGATAGGTGCTCCCCCCGAAATCAAATCAATGCGAAACTCCACCTGCATCTCCGAAGGCACACCCGATAACTCCTCGGGAAAAACATCCGGGAATTCACGTACTATCGGGACCTCCTCAACCGTACTCGGTCTCCTTGCACCAACTCTCGTATCCATCACATATGCTACAAAACCACTAAAACCCTACTGTAGACTTTGCCTCGCTCTAGCAGCCGAACAAAATGCTGAATCAGGACAGGTACCCTCGCCGTACACCGTAAGAACTCCCCCACTTGGGTCTCGTATAGTCACCAGCTATCGCTCGCAGTCGATAACTGCTCCAAATCTGCTCAACCAATCCATGCCTACGATGACACAGACGTCCCCCATCGCAATCGGGACCAAATTAATAGGAAACTCTACACCGAAAATCTCGAGTACACATCCTCGAATCACCTCCGTGGCATACACTGCTCTCTTGTCGGCAATGGAGACTCTTAGAGGTCGACTCAATGCCTCTCGACTAATACTGATGTGCTTACTAAAAGCCAACGATACAAAAGATCGACTCGCACCCGAGTCACATAACACCAAAGCAGGTACATAATTCACAAGAAAAGTACCTACGCATATGATAATATAAGCACAAAATCTTAAATATTAAAATAAATACATGAAAGAATACATACCAGCCACGACATCGGGCGCTGCGCGGACCTCCTCCGCGGTCAACTGGAAGGCTCTCCCTTGCGCCTTCGGTACCTCGACCTTCACTGACCGTCTCTCAGTAGCTCTGATAGCAGTAGGAGCAGATCCCTGAGGTGCTCCCTGGGTAGTCCCTCGCAACAGCAGACACTCGGCCTTCCAGTGTCCGGTATGGTTGCAGTGAAAACACACTGCAAACCCCTTTGGGCAATCCTTGGCTATATGCCCCTCCTTGCCACACTTGTAGCAAGATCCCGCTCTACAAACTCCATCATGACCCTTTCCGCACTTCCCACAAGTGCGGCCCTTCTGGCTCCCTGCTCTGGGATCAGCGGGCTTGGCCCGCTTAGCTGCCGGCTGGGACTATGCCAGTCATCGATCCTTCCCCTGTGACTCCGCCTCCTCCCTCGCCTGAGTCTCTAGCTCGATCTCCCTCTTCCAAGCATTTGCCTGAAGCTCGGCAAATGTCCGGTACGAGGAGTTCGCCACGAACTCCCGAATGTCTCTCCTTAAAATACTCAAATAATGGCTCATTCGTGCCTGCTCAGTAGACACGTGTTCAGGGCAGAACATTGCCGTCTCATGAAACATCCTGGTAATAGCCGTAACAGACTCCGTACCCTGCTTGAAGGTCAAAAACTCATGTGCCAACCGGTCTCGTTCCACCGAGGGAACGTACTCATCACGAAACATGGTGGTGAACCTTTCCCATGTCACCGCAGCAAGCTCTACTGGAGAATAGTGTGCTGTCGCGAACTTCCACTAGTCCTTCGCCCCAAGCGAAGCTGATTCAGCGCAAACCGAACCCTCAAGTGCTCCGGACACGAGCAAGTATAGAAACACCCCTCAATGTTAGAGACCCATCTCATCGCTGCAATCGGATCCTGCATCCCATCAAACTCTGGTGGTTTCGTGTTGCTGAACTCCCTGAACAACAACGAGTTACCCCCCTGCGGCCTAGCAGCAGCGACGACTGTAGTGGCCGTTGTGACAGCAGCCTCAGAAAGAGCGGCATAACGCTCGTCAAAAGTCTCAATCAACGTGGTGTTAATAGACCTAAACATCTCTGGTATCTCTGCCCTGATGGCTGCAGCCACCTCCTCATGGATGATCTGGCGGATCTCCTCATCACTAGTCTCGCTGCACTCTGGCATAAGTCGTGTCCTCACCATGATCTACCTATGAAATACAACATACGATATATTAGAAATTCATTCGAGCATACTCGCACTCGATAATGCATCCCTCCTTGATCTCTGGCATCCCGAAGATTCTTACTTGAACTGTACACCGCCCCAGTGTTTTCAGGAGTACGGGCCCAATACTACTGTCCGCACCGTATCAGTGTACACCCCAAGTCCTCCTCTTAGGATCCCAAGTCCCAAGTACTCTATTATGCATAATCCACCCTCTATAAATCTCTCATAAGCACCTCAATGCTACCTACTCACTCTCAAGCATCTCATAGCAGCTCACCTCCCCCTAGGCTAAGGCATCACAAATCAGGCCACTCTAGCCCTAATAGGAAATACCTAGCCCACTCTAACACGAGAATACATCATATCAATCTCATAAACATATAAAATAAGGGTATTTTAGGAAATCACCGTTCGGGCGCTGACTGAACGTATACACGTCTCTGCTCTATATTTTTCTAAAAATCTTATACTCTTTTTAGAAAACTTGGTTCCGTTTTGAAAATATTTTTCAAATCCTCATTTTGAGTTCAAATACTCCCGAAGGTATACCCAAATCTCTTAAACCAAGGCTCTAATACCAACTTGTAACAACGTAAATTTCCAAAACAATTTTTCGCATATTATAAAAACATAATTCATTTATTATTCATAAAAACATCATTGTTTGAAACTCAATTCATAACATATATCAATCCCAAGATCTCATAGCATAAAAATCTTGTGTGTGTACTGATCAAGCCGGCGCCTTGCCGTGATCCTCATTAGTACCTGAAACACATAAAACAAAACACTGTAAGCACAAAGCTTAGTGAGTTCCCCAAAATACCACATATAACACATATTAGCCACTCGAGGCTATAACTCTGTGGGTCCGTGCACCCAAACTCTGTGAACCCTCAAGTTCTAACTCTGCAAGCATGCACAACATAAATCACATAGAAGAATGCAGTGCAACAAACAATATATATATATAAAACACTGTATCACATAACTCTATTTACCTACTCAAGGTAAAGTATAGTGAGACGACTCACCTCGGATGTCTCAGTAAATCTCTGACTCGGTAACTCTGGTCTAGCCTCTGCCTAATCACATGAAATAAATACCCTAATTAATACAACCCTCAGGGCTAGGCTAATCTCTTCCTCTCAATACATCCACTAGGAAGGGTAAAAGACTATCCTACCCTTCCTATGACTCTATGGTCAAAACATTGACTAACCCTAAAAGTCAATGAAGTCAACGGTCAACCTTGACCAAACTCGCCGAGTATGCAACTGTGACTCGGCGAGTCCACACATGCTCTTCACTCTCCTAGTCTTTATTCGACTCACTGAGTCAACCTCAACTCTGTAAATCATCACTGCTCACAATCTGTGAAATGTCCTGACCCAACTCACCAAGTCCGGCTCCTGACTCGACGAGTACCATCGTGCACTCTGTCCTCTAGATTCCCTCTGACTCACCGAGTCACTTCCCAACTCAATGAGTCACCAACTGTGTGATTATCGGGAAAACCCTCATCCTACTCGTCAAGTCGGCTAAAAGGACTCGGTGAGTCCATGCCATGCTCAAGCTGAACTGGACTCTTGAGGTCAGATCCGCTTCTATAAACCATAGATCCATCTTCCCAAGGCATTATAATCACGTATATCTAACATCTTGGTGCAAATGCAAAGAATCGAAGGCCTTATTTGAAGATATGGCCTCTAAGGTGACACCCTAAGTTCATAACCTCCATTAATGCTCATAAAGCTCAAGGGGAAAGGGTCTCTGGACCTCTTTGGGTCCAGATCTACAGCACCAACATGAGAAAGGAGCAATTACTCCATATAATCATCCTCTAATGGGGCTAAAAATCCCTAACTCTAAGAATCACATCATAAACTGAAGAAGGGTTCGAATGGATACCTCAAAATGAAATCTCTGAGCTTTGGAATCACTAGCTTAGCACCCTCTTCAGCCTCCTCTTGTCTTGGTCCTCTTCTATTTGCAAAAATACCAACAAAGATCAAGAAATAGCTCCTTTCCCTCTCACAAACGCTCTAGCACACTTAGGGTTTCTTTCTGGGGTCTGGTAGCCGCAAATGACGGCCATAAGGGTTTCTTTAAACCGTGTGGACTCGCCGAGTCCATCCGTCCACCCGGATAATGATTCGCGTCTCTACTCGGCGAGTCTACGCATCAACTCGCTGAGTCGTTCCACAAAACTTGAAATTTAAAAGAATAAATATAATACCTAAAATTCCGGATGTTACACGTGGATGAACCAATCGAAATCATGGATCGAGAGATCAAACGCACGAAACAAAGTGGCATCCCAATAGTGAAGGTTCGCTGGAATGCCAAGCGGGGATCGGAGTTCACTTGGGAGTGTGAAGACTCGATGAAATAGAAGTATCCGCATCTCTTCCCAGATCCCTGATTTTTATCTTAATTCTGAATTTCGGGATGAAATTCCATCTAACGGGGGGATAATGTGACAACCCGAAGTTCGTTCCATCAATTGTAACCCTTTTCGTTAATATATTCGCCGTTTTCAATTTCGTTTCCGTTACGTCATTAAATTACGTCATAATTGTGAGATTTCTATTATGACTTAATGAGTGTCTAAACATGTTTAGAACTCATATTAACACTCCATATATAGTAATCGGAAAGATTTTAGAATCGACCATATCGGGTTACGGCAACTTAATCGGGTGCGACAAAAAGCATCGTTTAACGTCGGTATCGGGTAGAATTCCACCGTGTCCCAAAATTGGAACATATTTAAAGTGGTTTAAGCTTCCATTTGACGCTTTTACTCTCTCTCTCTCATTACTCTCTCTCTAACCTCTCTCCTCAAACCAAATTTAAGATCCAAAATCATCAAATTTAAGCTCCAAATCACCAAGGTAACTTCCCTAACTCATAGATTAGCATCTTAGACCTTCAAATTCATGGTTAAACTATCATTTAGGACCATTTTCATGTGTTTACAGCCCAAGAACATGCTTGGGCTGTAAACACACATATAATGGGTTTTTGAGCTTTTAAACCCTTCCAATCCACTTTTGGTTCTTAGTTATGGCTAAATGGCTTAACGGACTGGATTTAGAACAACTTGAATCCAATTTTTGGGGAGTAAACATGATTTTATTGCCTAAGAACATGCTTGGGCCGTAAACTCACCATCATGGGGAATAAACTCAAATTTGAGTGTTTAAAAGCCACTTAAACACACCAATAGCCTTGGATTAAATTCTAGAATAGACCACAATCAATTTAGGGGCCTTAAACATGATGAATACCACCCTTTGAGAGTTCACAGCCATAAACCCCCCCTAGAATGGGTTCCTAGGCCGTAAACTCATATACAATAGGCAAATGATGCCCAAAATTCATTCTAAGGCTTGTAAAATTGGTTTGAATCACATATGATTAATCTAGGGCCACCAAATCATGAAAGGAATGGGTATATAGGAGCTTACGTACATAACATCCTAGTTTAGGGCCGTAAACTCCCTTTGATGGTCCCTTTGGTGGTAAAACTCATTCCTATGCCTTAGATTAAATCATAACAACCCTTCCCAAGTGTTATTTCACCAATTAGCACCATAAAACCCCACATCCATGAGTTCACGGCCGTAAACTCATGTGGAGTAGGTCTTAGGGCTGAAAAATCCATAGGGATTTTACTCTTGAAGAGTAAACACATTATCCAAAGTCCTATACGTCCGTAGATGTCACCCGGGTCACTCCAAACACTTGATTTGAAGTGTTTTCTCGTATTGGAGTGTATAGTTATATCTAATTAGTGATTTAAAGTCTAATTAGATACATTTGTATACCATTTCACATTACATAGGAACCTCACACGTTATCAAGCCCCGAACCGACTCATAGCATCTAAACCGACACGTTTTCTCGTCTGGTGAGTTCATACCCCTACACTTTTTCAATGTTTTTCACTGTTTTCAGGGGGGATACAAGGAAAGTACAAGGAATACTTGTACTCAAAACTTGTTTTATATATGTTGTGTTTCATTTTACATATGCTTTTAACACTGACAATCATAACAGATAACCATTGAACTTGCAGAACACACTATCGTATTATTTGTGAAAAACATTATAAATTGTTGTATTTTATATCTTCACAAATGGTTTTCCCACATCATAATAATTAAAAGCAAAACGTTGAACTTTGAACATTAACTTAGAACATTGTTTTGTCCTCAGTAACACTCCACAGAGATACGCGAGTGGAGGATAGTCATTTCACCTTTCTGTATTATTACTAGTAAATTTGTTATTCCTATAAATTGGAGACATGTCCTCGGAGAACACCCCACAGAGATACGCGAGTGGAGGACCGCCCCCGTAACCAGAATGTCTTAGATAAGGAGCGTGACTTGAGTGTATAGATCTATATGGGGCTGACTACCCTGCACCTGGCTGCTAGCTACAGCCGAACCAAAAGGTTCAAGGGTGACGAGAGTCATAAAGTGAGATGGACTGCTTATTGCCATATTTAGTCTATCGTATTGTTATGGAACTCGCAATTTGGATAACAAAGATTTACTTGTTAGTAATAATGGATTTAGTAACTAGTTTACATTGTACTTATTAGTTTTATATATGTGTTAAAACTAATACATTTCAGTATACATCTTTTACATTACATTTCGGATTGGTAAACTGACATACACTTCACAAGGCTAACCAGGTTTTCAGTATACATCTTTCACATTACATTTCAGATCGGTAGCCAACTTTTAGGAAAATATGGGATTTTCCTGCGATAACAATTGTACATAACCAGAACCGTAACATAACAGATAAGTAAACTTTACACAAAAGAAAATATGGGATTTTCTTGGGTCGTAACTTTTTCAGAAACCGAAAGGAAACTCGTACATTTTCAGAAAACAAAACCGCTTATGAACTCACCAGCTTTATGCTGATTTTTAAAATGCTTGCATTCTCAGGTCCGCATTAGACAGGTTCCCGATGATCCATTTGACTAAGACGGAGTGCATTGAAGACACGTCTTACTTTTTTCATATATATACATATGTATCACACTTATACAACTTTACTTTTGAACAAATGTAAATTTTCATATGTAATGTAATGGTTGTTTACTTTGCTTACTATGTGCATTGGATTTGATACACAACGTGGAGTCTGCCACGGAAATGTTTCCGCCTTGGTTTTCGGGGTGTGACATGTAATCAATATGGTGATAAATAAAAGGTGGTTCTATTTATATTCAAAAGGGTTCATAGACTATATTGGATTTGATTATTATTGTGTTTCACTTTGCATGTTTTGACTTCCAGAATAGCTAGGTTATTCTTTCCGAATAACTAAGTTATTTAAACACTCCACAATCATTCATATGTTGGAAGTAGGTATGAATTAAGACTGTCATGAATCGAGTTTGTGGATGGCTAAATGTGTTTAGACATAGCAATGGTTGCTACAACATTCATGAGTGCTCATAAGTTATGAGTATTGCAATTAACCCACACTCACTTGTATCACTTCATGGAATTTATCTCGAGTGATCGTGAGACGGTAATATAATAGAAGTCTTCAGACCTAGAGATATGAATTGTTGCCTATAAGTTGGTTGTGCATTGATTGCATGAAAATGCATCAATAACTTGAGGTTATAAAACGTGCCTTTGTGTACAATTCAACAAGTAGTAGAACAAGCATATGAGTCGAAGTTTATCTGTTCCTTCTAGAAATAGAAGCGATATCTGGGCCCCTCGTTGATTTTTTTTGACCTATGTACCGGGCCAGGTCAGAACTAAATTGATGTGTTCAATTAAGTTCTTTATCAAACAAATTGGAAATCGGGAAACAAACTGCAAGACAATAAGTACGATGCTGTTCCATGTATTTTTCCGGCTAATATCATGAGAATAGAGTATTATATGATCACTTATCTAAAATGGCGCTTCATAGTTCAACAAAGTTTTCGAGAGCTACGATTGCTGGTTGGTTCCTGAAGTAACATACGCAAATACAGTTATTAGACTTATCCAAGTGGGAGACTGTTGGATAAGGTGTCTAAGTTCATAACTTATTTGGTATATACTTGACCCGACCTGGCATGGTCCATTTGGGTTGCACTTCCCCGAACAATTTATATGGATAATCTTATGAGAATAGTATGTTTATGATTTATTAATATTTTATAAGTTATAATATATTAATATGAAGTCATGTTATTTAATTAGTTTTTGTCTTAAATTAATTATGAATTAATTTAGTGATTAAAAGGAAGACTAATTAAACGTGGGCTATTGCATTTTATATAATGTGGGCTTAAACGCATTAGGAATGGGCTAAGCATGCATGGGGGGTCCATGGATGATCCATGGAGATTTTAACCCATGGATCCTTGGAAAGGAAAAGACATGGGTTATTAGGGTTTACCCTAATCCTCCACACTATATAAAGATGCACATATTGAAAGAAATGGCAACTAGTTGTGTGAGACTTTGTGGTGGCCGATTTCTACATAGCATATTATTCTCTCAAGGTTTTTCCAAGTTTGTGGTGATTTGTGATTCCAGTTGAAGCATTCACATTATTGGTGCTAGGCTCTCAAATTCCAAGCGATCAATCACTATCAAAAGGTATGTCATGTAACACTCTAAAAATTCAAGCTAATTTAAACTTTTCAAAAACAACCCAGTTCCGTTAAATCATTACAAAAAGGTTTTCAATACAATTATTATCAGAGTCTTCCCAGAACCATATCGTAAAACATAAACATGAGGAGTGGTACGATCACGCCTTCGCCTTGCCACGGTCTCCTGAAGTACCTGAAAAACATTAAACCACAACTGTAAGCCCGGAAGCTTAGTGAGATACCCCCAAAATACCAACCACATATAACACGCATAACATATCACAACCGAATAGAACAGCCATGCACTGCGGGTCTACTGTGTGACAGGTCCGCCCTAACAGGCTTTCAGTCCACTTGGTCCACCCTCTAAGTCTACAGTATGACTGGTCCACCCGCATCGGGCCTTCAGTCGGCCTGGTCCACACTCCGAGCCTCAACACGTCTGGTCCGCCCTTGCGGGCCTACAGCCTATCCGGACCGCTCGTTGGGCCTTCAGTTTAACCACTCCGCCCTAGATATGTTAGCCTACAACACAAAGCAGGACCTGCCTCAGCCCAACCCTAGTACAACAACCATGTGCACACACACATACAATCATATAACAATTCGCATCCAATCAAACTGATCTAGCAGATCACATAACATAACATCACCCTAACCAGGATACCGACTTAAACAGTCACTAGCATAGCATCATCCTATATACTAGGATACCGACCTTAACCACGTCTTGTAACATCCCAAAAATACGGGCCAAAAATTTCGTTTTTAATTAAGCGATTTGAAAAAGCGTTTGTAACAAAATATCATACGATCATAATATTTGATAAAACATGTCTCGTGGCCGTAAACCAAAACATAAAACATGAAAATGTCAGAGTGCAAAATCCCATAATGACTCTTGGTGCAGAAATCAAATGAGCGTGTGTGATGCGCCGCTACGTCGCCAACTCCTTCCCCTTGACAGAAGAGGTACCTGAAACAACAACTGAAAACCATAAGCACGAAGCTTAGTGAGTTCCCCCACTGTACCACATACCATATAATCACATAGCATACATACTGCCAGTCAATTCTGGGGTGCCCGACCTACCCGATACGACTATTCTGGGGTGCCGACCTACCCGTGTCAAGCCATTCTGGGGTGCTGACTACCCATGTCAAGCCATTCTGGGGTGCTGACTACCCTTCGGTCCTAACAACCGAACCTCGGGGACTGCTCCCCTCCTACTACCACTAACACATGTAACATATCATATTGGCATATAAACATATCATCACATACGGTCAGACATAGCTGGGGTGCCTAACCTACCCTTCGGTCCTAACGACCGAACTCTTCTACTATCACATATCATGCTATCATATAACGTATCAGGTAGTAGCAAACCTAGATGATATGACAAAGACAATCATCTAACATACACCTCCTACTGGTGGGCCGACATTGTGGCTGTAGACCCACCGCTACTGGAAGGTAACTCACCTCGAAAGTAGCTGCTGAAGTCTGCTTGCTAAGCGCCTGACTGCTGAATCGTAAATCCTCCGGCTATAAATCATAAACATAGGTTAGCCTCTCATATACACACTTAGGTCAGATGACTGATCCACCCCTGGTCCAAGGTCAACTCGTTGGTCAAGGTTAACTTCTAGTTGATTAGACTCGCCGAGTCATGGCACTGACTCGCCGAGTCCTTCTCCCACTAACCTGGTCCCACTCTACAAGTCATTTTTCCCATTCACTGAGTCGCCCTTAGCTCGCTACTTGGGACGATAGCACCAGCTCGCAATCCGACTCGCCGAGTCCAAGAACAACTCGTCGAGTCCATGCAAGCAAACCTCCCACTCGCTTCCAGATCCTCATCTGAGTGTCCTTCATGAGGATTCGGGCTTCTGGGACTATTGTAACACGTTAGATTGCTAATTCTATGTGGAAACACGAAGGGTTTGACTTCCAACACTTAAACCCCTCGTACTTAGTAAAAGTTCATACGACTCGCCGAGTTTGAACAACAACTCATCGAGTACCAAGCAATCTTCATAGGAATCGCCGAGTTGTTCATCCAACTCGCCGAGTCTAAGGCCATCTTCATGGAGCTCGCCGAGTTCCACTTTGGGACTTGCCGAGTCCCTTGACCCATTTCCCATATAGGCCAAATTTGAGACATGCAATGCTTCAAAACCACAGATCTATGGTCCTAGGGCATGCTTAACACGTAAAGTTGCAAACTTTGCGTGCATGCATGGCCCTATAAGCTCAAAAATGCAATTCCAATCTCTTTAAGAGGTCATAGAATCAATGGGGACCTCAATCACTTCAACCATAGGAACTTTATGCTTATAATACGTCCAATAAGTCTAGATCTGACGTCCTTTCGGATCATTAAGCACAACACATGGAGTTTGGTGTTTTAGGTCTTGAAAACCACCAAATTGGGACAAAAATGGTATCTAATGACCTAAAGATCAGGGTAGGGACTTTTCTACTTGAATGGAAGCCTCTTGCAGTGTAGATTCCGGATCTACCTCTCCTCCTTGCACACCACAACCTCTTTCTTCTTCTTCTAAGCTCCAAATCTTCTTCACAAAGCCAAAATCACTCTCAAGAACGAAATGGGGGCTAGGGTTTCGCTCTTCAGCTCTCTGGAAGTGTTAGGGACAAAGGAGGCTAAGTTGGAGCATTTAAATAGGGTGAAAACACCCGGATTAGGGTTTTTGCCCAAACAGGGTCTACTCGCCGAGTCCGAGAACCGACTCGCCGAGTCCAAAGTTCAGTCCCCGCGTCTTATCCCACTACTACTCGGCGAGTAGGTCCATCAACTCGCCGAGTCCAAGACAAAAATGCATTAATTTAAAAATCTTAATTACAAGGAGTACGTACCGAGAATCAAGTGCTACAAAGCTTCCCCACTTATGTTAGACTTCTTCCTCGAAGTCTATTGCTCGATCCTGAAATAGCTCAGGGTACTGCTCCATCATTTCTTCCATCGGCTCCCAAGTCCACTCCGATCCCTTCCGGTGCTGCATTGCACCTTCACCAGTTCCACCCTTTTGTTCCTCAGATCCTTCGAATTCCTTTCGAGGATTGCCATAGGCAGCTTGATGTAATTCAGGCTGTCATCGATCTGAATATCCTCCAAAGGCACCACTGCCGAGTCGTCCACCAAACACTTCCGCAACTGAGAGACGTGGAAAGTGTTGTGGATCTGGCTGAGATCAGCTGGCAGATCCAACCTATACGCCACCTTGCCCACCTGGGCTACAACCCCGAATGGCCCGATGTACCTTGGGCCTAACTTTCCCCGCTTTCTGAATCAGATGATGCCTTTTCATGGAGACACCTTCAGAAGAACCATATCCCCGACTTGGAATTCCAAGTCTGAATGACGCTTGTCGGCATAACTTTTCTTCCCACTCTGAGCAGACTGAAACCTGCTCCAGACCTGCTGAATCTTCTTTGTCGTCTGGAGCACCACTTCAGTACTTCCCATGACTCTCTGACCAACCTCTCCCCAACATATCGGGGTCCTACATCTCCTACCATACAACATCTTGAAGGGGGGATGGTCAATACTCGCGTGGTAGCTATTGTTGTATGAGAACTCAGCTAAAGGAATATATGTATCCCAACTACCCCCAAAATCTAGCACGCATGCCCGCAACATATCCTCAAGGGTCTGGATGGTCCGCTCACTCTGACCATCCGTCTACGGGTGAAAGGCAGTGCTAAAATGCAGACGAGTGCCCAACTCATCATGAAACTACTTCTAAAACCTGGAAGTGAACCGCATATCTCTGTCTGATATCACTGACACCGGAACCCCGTGCCGCGCCATTATCTTCCTGACATAGATATCGGCCAACTTTTTGGCCAAGATACTCTCATGGATCGGAATAAAATGGGCGCTCTTGGTCAATCGATCCACAATGACCCAAATTGAATGTACTCCTCGCGGAGTTCTGGGAAGCTTTGTGATAAAATCCATCGTAAGATCTTCCCATTTCCATAACGTGATATCCAACGACTGCATCTTTCCGTGCGGTCTCTGATACTCGACCTTGACCTTCCTGCAAGTCAAGAACGGCTCAACGTACCAAGCCACATCCCGCTTCATGCAGGGCCACCAATAGTCTAGACGAAGATCCCTACACATCTTTATTGCCCCTGGATGAATAGAAAATCGGGGTTTGTGTGCCTCCTCCATCAAGATTTGGCGCATGCCTCCGTGATACGGCACCCACACCCTACGGTGTAGTGTCCATAATCCTCGACTATCATAATCGAAGGAGGTGAATTGACCCACTATCCACTCGCTTTTATGATGCTCCTCCTTTATAGCCTCCTGCTGAGCTTCCCGAATCTGCTCTAACAGGGGAGTCACCACCGTCATCGTTATACATACATCCCTGATCGGCATCGCCTTCGGCAAAGCGCATTGGCCACCACATTGGCCTTCCCCAGGTGATAAAGGATCTTGCAATCATAATCCTTCACCATGTCCAACCACCGATGCTGCCTCATGTTCAGATTCGGCTGATCCATGAGGTACCTCAGACTCTTGTGGTCCGTGTAGATGGTACATCGAACCCCGTAGAGGTAATGCCGCCAAATATTGAGGGCGAAGACCACCGCCCCCAACTCTAAATTGTGTGTCAGGTAGTTCACCTCGTGAGGCTTTAGCTTCCTTGAAGCATAGGCAATGACATGCCCCCTCTGCATCAGTACCGCACCCAACCCCGAAATGGACGCGTCACAATATACCACAAAATCCTCTACGCCCTCGGGCAGGGCTAAGATTGGCACCTTGCACAATCTCTGTCTCAAAATTTCGAAAGCTGCTGCTACTTAGACCCCCATCGAAAGACCACAACTTTCTTAGTCAACCGTGTCAGGGGTACGACTATCTTGGAGAAATCTTGGATGAATATCTGATAGTAGCCCGCTAATCCTAAGAAACTCCGAATCTTGGATGGAAACTTCGAAAGCTCCCATCTCATCACGACCTCTATCTTGGCCGGGTCGACCACTATACCATTCTGGTTGACAAGGTGCCCAAGGAATGGCACCTCGCGCAACCAGAACTTGCACATGGAGAACTTTGCGTACAAGCTCTCCCTCCTCAGGGTCTCCAAAACCTCTCTCAAATGCTCCTCGTGCTCCTCCTGCGTCTTGGGATAAACCAAGATGCCATCAGTGAAAACTATCATAGATCGATCCAGCATCGGTCTGCATACACGGTTCATGAGGTCCATGAACGGGCAGGAGCATTGGTGAGCCCGAACGGCATCACCACGAACTCATAATGGCCATAACGCGTCTGAAACGCGGTCTTCTGCGCATCCTCCTCTCTGACCCTCATCTGATGATAACCTGAATGCAAATCGATCTTGGAGAACTAAGATGCTCCCTACAACTGATCAAAGAGGTCGTCTATCCTCGGGAGTGGGTAACGGTTCTTCACTTTTACCTTGTTCAGCTCCCGATAATCTATACACATCCAATGCGACCCGTCCTTGTTTTTCACAAACAGGATCAGGGCTCCCCAGGGTGAACTGCTCGGTCTAATGAATCCCTTGTCTAATAGCTCCTGTAGCTATGTAGACAACTCCTGCATCTCAGGAGGAGCCAACTGATACAGTGCCTTGGCTATCGGAGCCGCACCAGGAACTAGGTCGATCCTGAACTCTACCTGTCGCTCTGGAGGTATTCCAGGAAGATCTTCCGGGAACACATCAACGTAGTCTCACACCACTGGAACCTCATTCATCGTCGCCTTACCCGCCTCCCAGGTATCCACAACATACGCGACATATCCCGCGCAACCCTGCTGAAGGTATCGCCTAGCTCTCGCTGCTGAACATACTGTGGTTCCACGTTGTGGCCTCTCGCCGTAGATCACCAACTCTCCCCCACTTGGGGTCCTAATTCGCACTAGCTGTTGTGTGCAATCTATCACCGCCCCATTAGGGCTCAACCAATCCATACCTATAATCACCTTGTTCCCACGCAATGGAATGGGAACAAAATCCACCAAGTAGCGCTCCTCGAATAACCTTATAACACAATCTCTGAACACCGCTGATGCCCGCACCGATCAATCATCGGTGATCTCTACCTCTAAAGGTCAATCCAACATGCCTGAAGACTCAGTAAACTTCTTGCTAAGCGCAAGAGAAATAAACGATCGGGTGGCACCCGATTGAAACAACACCTGAACAGGGATACCATCCACATGGAACGATCCTAAAGCATATACACGAAGCACATATCAATAACATTTCATCATGAAAATTAAATAGAGGGAAAGTATCATACCCGTCACCACATTGGGTGCGGCGCGTGCCTCCTCGATAGTCAGCTGAAATGCCCGGCTCCTCACCACTAGAGCCTCTGACTTGCCCTGCCGGCCATCAGTGATCTGCAGGGTCATTGGAGTTGGTGCCTTCACTGGCGCGGTTGCTGTCAACTGAGGGCAATTGGCCTTCTTGTGGCCCCTCTAGTTGCAGTGAAAACACAACAACTTAGACGTCTGTATCATAGGTGCAGGGGCGGTACAATCCCTGCTGAAATGCCTCGTCTTGCCGCACTTATAGCAGCCCGACGATCCTAGTCTACATGCCCCCTCATGAGGCCTGCTGCATTTCCTGCAGCGGCTCGGTCCTGACTAGCCTTTCGGCCTACCATCTGAGCCCTTGGGCTTCTTCCCCGAAGCCCAACCTGTCTGTCCCTCCTCTGTCTTCTTCTTCCGTATGTGCTCCAGATCTATCTCCCTCTCCCTCGCCCTGGCAATCATATAGTCCAGGGTAGGGCAAGCTAAAAAACTGACATGCTCCCGAATATCAGCTCGTAGCATGTCATGATAGCGGGTCCTCGTCATGTCTTCATCACCTGCGTACTGGGGCACCAACAATGCCCTCTCCCGGAACTTGGCGGTGATCTCTGCCACATTCTTCGTTGTCTGCCTCATGTCCTAAAACTCTCTGGCCAGCTGTTGAAGCTTGACAGCCGGTGCAAACTCTGCCTTGAACATGGTCACAAAGTCCGAACAGGTCATTGCCTCGACAACCGAGGCTCCCAACGAGTCACCAACAAACTCCCACCAATCCCTAGCTCGATCTCTCAAACATCCCGCTGCAAATCTCACTTTCGATCCCTCAGGGAAGAAGCTAATCAATTGTGCAGACTTAATGTCTGCAATCCATCGCCTGGCAGCTATGGGGTCCTTCGCCCCGTGAAAATCTGGCGCACCACTGCCCCTGAAGTCCTTAAAGGACAGTGTGCAAGATCCTGACTGGCCAGATGCCATGTCACTCCTGAATTCGCTGAGGCGGTCCTCCATCAGCTCGACTGTCCCTTCCGTGATCGACCCGAAAATGATGGGGGTCGACTCAAGGATACCCCTGGTGATCTCTGACGCGATGAACTCGCGTAGTCCCTCATCTACTGGCTTGTAACCTAACCCCAAGCCCGATCCCTCTCCTGAACTGCCAACTGTCAGCCTCGATCATAGTACCACCATTCTACAATACATAAATAACATTCGTTAGTGATACTGATACTTCTTGAGGGATCACATCTACTACAAGTTCCCTAGTCTTATCTTGGCCTTCTTTGGTTCGGGTACAGATCCTCTTCTTTCAGTAGTACGGGCCCATAATACCTTCCACATCTATCCGTACCTTCTTCAAGGACTGCCTCAACTCCACCAGATCCCTTTCACTATTGTTGATCACTGCTATACTCATCCTAGGCTTGCCCTAGGGAAATCTCTGACTCCACCCTACCTGGTCCTCAGCTGCTGAAGGCCTCCGTGTAATGCCACTTAGCCATTACCTGAATACCATCACATGTGATGAGGCTCAGATAATCCTTCGAGTAACAGACTCATCCCTACAACGGTTAGACTGAAACAAGATCTGCGCAATAGGGCCAAATCCAACACTCTAAGATTATTCAACTTTGATCACATGTGACGTGACGTATTCACCTAATGGCTAACTCCCATCGCTCAGAGTCCCACGAATCACAAAGCAAGCAGCATTCAGACAAAAGGAAACAATCTCAAGCAACTCCACTCTCATAGAGAGAAACTGAACTAGCATACATTGCTAAACTCATACTATCATGCATAACCCTAACAGGCTATCCTACTGCTGTCTACTCAATTCTAGCATGCAATTTTCATACACTGAAGCACATAAAGTAGGCACATATGGCATCACTCCTAGATCCTTAGTCCTATTCTAGCATGTTGTTCTACTGAAATTGATAAACATAACATAAGCTTGTATGGGTACTTTGGGGAATACTTACTTGAGCTCGGCCGGTCGCGCACATCACACACTTTGTTCCTTCTTAAAACTCTTAAAAAACATTTTCTTTTTGAAAATCTTTTAATCCCCAAAGGTGTGTCCGAATCCCTCAAACCAGGGCTCTGATACCAACTTGTAACATCCCAAAAATACGGGCCAAAAATTTCGTTTTTAATTAAGCGATTTGAAAAAGCGTTTGTAACACAATATCATACGATCATAATATTTGATAAAACATGTCTCGTGGCCGTAAACCAAAACATAAAACATGAAAACGTCATAGTGCAAAATCCCAAAATGACTCTTGGTGCGGAAATCAAAAGAGCGTGAGTGATGCGCCGCTACCGCGCCAGCTACTTCCCCTTGACAGAAGAGGTACATGAAACAACAACTGAAAACCGTAAGCACGAAGCTTAATGAGTTCCCCCACTGTACCACATACCATATAATCACATAGCATACATATTGTCAGGCAATTCTGGGGTGCCCGACCTACCCGGTACGACCATTCTGGGGTGCCGACCTACCCGTGTCAAGCCATTCTGGGTTGCTGACTACCCATGTCAAGCCATTCTGGGGTGCTGACTACCCTTCGGTCCTAACAACTAAACCTCGAGGACTGCTCCCCTCCTACTACCACTAACACATGTAACAGATCATACTGGCATATAAACATATCATCACATACTGTCAGACATAGCTGGGGTGCCTGACCTACCCTTCGGTCCTAACAACCGAACTCTACTACTATCACATATTATGCCATCGTATAACATATCAGGTAGTAGAAAACCTAGATGATATCACAAAGACAATCATCTAACATACACCTCCTACTGGTGGGCTGGCATTGTGGCCGTAGACCCACCACTACTGGAAGGTAACTCACCTCGAAAGTAGCTGCTGAAGTGTGCTTGCTAAGCGCCTGACTGCTGAATCGTAAATCCTCCAGCTATAAATCATAAACATAAGTTAGCCTCTCATACACACCCTTCGGTCAGATGACTGACCCACCCCTGGTCCAAGGTCAACTCCTTGGTCAAGGTCAACTTCCAGTTGACTGGACTCGCCGAGTCCTTCTCCCACTAACCCGGTCCCACACTACAAGTCCTTTTTCCCACTCACTGAGTCGCCCTTAACTCGCTACTTGGGACGATAGCACCGGTTCACGATCCGACTCGTCGAGTCCAAGAACAACTCGCCGAGTCCATGCAAGCAAACCTCCCACTCACTTCCAGATCCTCATCTGAGCGTCCTTCATGAGGATTTGGGCTTCTGAAACTATTGTAACACGTTAGATTGCTAATTCTACGTGCAACACTCGTTGTTTCGTACACCCGGGATCAGATAAGATGTATTTGGACCTCAAAAAGTTATACTGGTGGCCTAACATGAAAGCAGAGATTGCTACCTTCGTGAGTAAATGCCTTACTTGCGCAAAGGTCAAGGTCGAATACCAGAAACCCTCCGGTCTTTTACAACAACCGGAGATACCAGAATGTAAGTGGGAGCGGATAACTATGGATTTCATAACCAAGTTTCCCAAGACGACGGGTGGACTTGATTCCATATAGGTCATCGTCGAAAGACTGACCAAGTCTGCACACATCCTACCGATCAAAGAAACAGATAAGATGGAGAAGCTTACAAGGAATTACATTAAGGAGATTGTAAGACTGCATGGTGTTCCTTTATCCATTATCTCGGACAGAGATAGTAGATTCACTTCGAGATTCTGGCAGTCATTATAAAGTTCCTTAGGAACTAGGTTAGAAATGAGTACAACCTACCATCCACAGACCGACGGGCAAAGTGAGAGAACTATCCAGACCTTGGAAGATATGTTGCGAGCCTATGTGATCGACTTCGGGAAAGCATGGGATACTCATTTACCCCTTGTCGAATTTTCCTATAACAACAGTTATCACACGAGCATAAAGGTTGCTCCATTCGAAGCCCTCTATGGCCGAAAGTGCAGATCCCCTCTGTGCTGGGCTGAGGTGGGTGATACCCAGTTAGCTAAGGGATGAGTTCCTGAAAGCACTCTCACAGGTCCGAAAATCATACGGGAAACGACGGAGAAGATTGTTCAGATTCGTGAACAATTGAAAGCCTCCAGAGACCGACAGAAAAGCTACGTTGATAAACGTAGGAAACCATTGGAATTCCAGGTGGGCGACCGCGTTCTATTGAAGGTCTCACCCTGGAAGGGCTTGATACGTTTGGGAAAGCGTGGAAAGCTAAATCCAAGGTACATTAGGCCTTTTGAGATTCTCGCAAGAATCAGCCCTGTAGCTTACAAACTTAACTTACCACTCGAACTCAGTAACGTACATCCTACCTTCCACGTCTCGAACTTGAAAAAGTGTCTGTCCGACGAGACTCTTGTTATTCCACTCGATGAGATCGAGATCAACGAGGGCCTCAACTTTGTGGAGGAACCAATAGAAATCATGGACCGAGAGGTCAAGCAAACGAAACAAAGCCGTATCCCGATAGTGAAGGTTCGCTGGAACGCCAAACGAGGACCTAAATTCACTTCGGAATGAGAGGATCAGATGAAGCTAAAATATCCTCATCTTTTCATTTAGTTATTTGTAACTTCTTATTTGCTTAAATTCTAATTTCGGGACGAATTTCCTTCTAATGGGGGGATGATGTGACAACCCGAAATTTCCATTATGTACGAACTTTATCAGGTCAATAGAAGTTATAACAGTCATAGTAAATTTTCAGACTTTTCTGTATAAGTTTGAGTATTTCGGGATTTACACTTAAGGAGATATCAGGAGAGTGGATGCACTAGGGTTTTGTGCAACACTGTTATTTCAAAACTCTATTATATTAGAGGTCATTGTGGGAATAAAAATATTTTCTGCCAAAAATCCCAGGACTATAAATATGATCCTTAGCCAAATTATTTCATTTGTTACATTTTCAACTAGAGAAAAGCCATTTTCTCTCTCACGGATCTTCGGGTTTTCATCCCAAATCGTGAGTACCACTCTCTAGTTGTATTATATGGCTTATAACATGTTTAATAACATCGATTACATAGCAAAACTGCAAGATTCGGGAGTTTACCGTCCAAGAACATCTTGGGGAGTAAACTCTTATATAAGGCTTTTATGATGCCTAGTCCCTTCCATATGATAAATAACGACCTTAGTCTTGTATGTAAGTGTATTTTAGACAAGAAAACATCAAAGAAACACCCAATTTAAGGTGTTCACGGCCCAAGAAGCTCTTGGACTGTGAACTCCACAAACAAGGACCAAAGAGTGTTTTTAACACTCCTAAAGCTTTGGACAATTACCTAGACTTACTCCTAGTTATTTTAGGGACCTTAAAACATCATAAACCCCTCCCAAAGAGAGATTACGACTGTAATCTCTAAGGGAAAAGGCTCTTGGGCCGTAAACATGAAAGAAGGGCACCAATGTGTGTCTAAGGCCTTCATTAGCCTTAGATAAATGTATAGAACTTATCCTACATGAGTTTGGGACTTGAAAGCTCAAAAATATCCACTTCCATATGATTTTATGACAGTAAACTCAAAAGGAAATGGTCTTTGGGCCAAAAACTCCTAAAAGGAGTGTTTTGATCCCCTAAACCCTTCCAAGGATTAAACCACCAAGTCAACTTGCTTCTAAAAATCATTTAGGACTTCAAAACACAAAATGACACTAAGTCTAGGAGTTCACGGCTGTAAACACAAGGGTTTACAACCATAAACTCCTGGTGTGGGGTTATATGGAGAGTAAACTCAAGTATGAAGTCCCTTGAAACCCTAAACTCACTAGCCTTGTCCCATAACAACTTAGATGCAGTCCTTAGGGCTTATAACACTTATATAAAGTGTTTATTATGTTCTAGGATGTATTAAAATTATCAATTAGTATATTAAGACTAATTGGATACATATATGTGGTATTATATGTTAACTAGGGTTATAAAGTGTGTTCAAGACTTCACTTGTCACCTAGCGATCCTACGTCTTCAGTTCATCCGTACCACTCACTACAGGTGAGTTCATACCCCTTAACCAATGATTTAAATGTTTTTAAATGCTTTATTGGGGGGATACAAGTTAAATACTTATAGTTATTACATCAATCACATGCGATTAATAACTACAAAACCAGTTATTTGTTACCGTTCAAACTGTTTATCAAACTGTATTGTTTCAAACTGTTTTACAAACTCTTTTACTTATCAAATACTTTTACTTAAACTCTTGAATACTTATTATCAATTGCATGTCTATGTATGTATACTTATATAAGAAATGTTTAAAAGGCTTAGGAAGGCCTGCCCGCCCTATTTCCTTTTCGCGCTTGAGATGTGGTCTGGTGGGATATCGGGTATTCGTCCGAAGGTCATTTAAATATTAATTATATATCATGTGTACATATATAGTCATAAAGGTCCTTCCAGTTCATTCAGTACCCTTGGGTAGCAAGGGTATACTTCCAGATTCATACGTACCAGTTACATCATTAGTAAGTTACCATAGGGGTAGCACAGGAGAATACTAATACTATAACTAGAACAATGAAACATACAATGAGTCAGTTCATTCATGAGTCAGTTCGAGTAGTACACACAATACATTACTATACACGCTAGATAGAGAGAACATACATTACAGCTAGCACACGCAGA
This sequence comes from Lactuca saligna, assembly GCF_052625555.1. NCBI lineage: Eukaryota > Viridiplantae > Streptophyta > Magnoliopsida > Asterales > Asteraceae > Lactuca > Lactuca saligna. Next base: position 108,526,373 of record NC_136421.1, on the reverse strand, counting down.
ACATTTCAATACACACAGGCTAGAACGAGAAAGATTACACTTTCAGTTAGCACATTCATTACATATACATTTATGCAGTTATGTGAACCATTGAGCGGGTCATGGCACTTCCTGTCACGATCGTTCTTGTATCCCGAATCTCCTTAATTGGAGAGCGTATGAGTTTGCGTATAGATCTATACTGGATTGACTATCCTACACCTTGCTGCTCGCTACAGTGGGACTTGCGAGTCTACGGGTGCCAAATGTCATTTCTTACGGCGTCTTACATCGTTGTTTTACTAGAGTCGGTAGCAGGATACAGGTCGATCACATGTTATTTGGAAACACCTTTTGTATTAAGGTAGTTAGTACCACGGTAGTCACTTATTACAAATACTACGGTACGATAATATTTTCCCATTACATTCACTTCATGAATATTCACACGATGCACGGTAATGTAGTAACTATATTTTTGGTTAATGATAGTCAGAATTTGGGAAACACACACTCTAACAAGAGACATATACACGAACACGAGATGCCTTGGTAGAAGGCTACAGTTAGTAGAAAACATAGGGTTTTCTAGGAGAGTTCAAACATTATACAAAACATTTTACATAAACAACTTTCAAATGTTTTCATATAAAATCAGACATTAATATACTTATGATCTCACCAGCATTAAGCTGATACTCGTTTTCAAAATAACTTGTATTCTCAGGTCACCACTAGACAGGTACAGGTGCTAGGCTTTTGAGAAGATGGAGTTCGTTCAAGACTCATCTTTTATTTTGATATGTATATTTTTGGTGTCTATAACTTTGACAGAACACACATGTATGAAATTATAATATTAATGCAATGGATGATGTTGTTGCTTGTTTACTACTATTCATTGTTGTGATACTGTACATGACGTCCTCCACCTTAGAATATTTCCGCCATTCATGGTTTTGGGGTGTGTCAATAGATCTCTGGTTTTGAAGCATTGCATGTCTTAGATTTGGCCTATATGGGAAATGGGTCAAGGGACTCGGTGAGTCCCAAAGTGGAACTCGGAGAGCTCCATGAAGATGGCCTTAGACTCGGCGAGTTGGATGAACAACTCGGCGAGTCCTATGAAGATTTCCTGGTAGTCGACGAATTGTTCTTCAAACTCGGCGAGTCGTATGAACTATTACTGAGTACGAGGGGTTTAAATGTTGGAAGTCAAAACCTTCGTGTTTGCAGTTGACTTCATGTGTCTTTAGCTGTCTTGAGGCATAGGCGATGACCTTTCCCTGCTGCATCAGAACACATCCGATCCCTTGATTCGATGCATCGCAATAGACTACGAAGTCTTCTATTCCTTCGGGAAGGGATAGAATTGGTGCGGTGCACAAGGCTCATTTGAGCGTTTGGAACGCTCTTTCCTGCTTCTCTTCCTAGTCAAAGGCCACGCCCTTCTGGGTCAGTGTTGTAAGAGGTTTCGCTATACGGGAGAAGTTCTAAATGAACCTGCGATAATAGTCAACGAGGGCTATAAATTGATGAATTTTCGTAGGAGTCTTTGGTGCTAACCAGTTCTCAATGGCCTTGATTTTGGAAGGGTCCACATGTATTCCCTCTTCGCTAACCACGTACCCTAAGAATTCGACTCGTCGAATCCAAAATTCTCATTTCGAGAACTTTGAGTAGAGCTTCTCCAACCGTAAAGTTTCGAGGACTTGTCGCAGATGTTGACTACACTCCTCCTTACTACGAGAGTAGATAAGTACGTCATCAATGAAAACGATGACGAACTGATCCAAGTAAGGACGACACACCCGATTTATTAAGTCCATGAATACTGCGGGTGAGTTTGTTAATCCGAATGGCATCACTACGAATTCGTAGTGCCCATAACGAGTTCGGAAGACTGTCTTCGGAACATCCTCCCCTAGTACTCGTAATTGGTGATATTCGGATCTTAAGTCAATTTTGAAAAGAAGCTCGCCGCTTGCAGTTGGTCAAACAAATCGTCGATCCGAGGTAATGGATAACGATTTTTGACCGTCAGTTTGTTGAGCTCCTGGTAGTCGATGCACATGCGAAACGATCCGTATTTCTTCTTGACGAACAAACTGGAGCTCCCCAGGGTGAGAAGCTTGGTCTTATAAAGCCCTTGTTGAGCAGTTCGTTAAGTTGACCAGACAGTTCTTGCATCTCTACAGGTGTTAAATGATATGGCGATTTTGGCTACTGGGGTAGCCCCTGGAACTAAGTCGATTCGGAACTCGACTTGATGTTGCGGAGGTAATCCTGGGAGTTCTTCTGGAAAGATGTCTGGAAAGTCGCGTACTACTGGAATGTTCTGGATGTCTTTCGTTTCTTGGCTCACAACGACCACGTGAGCAAGGAATGATGTACATTCCTTTCGTAAGAATTTATGAGCTTGGATACTCGAGATGATACGAAGGTTCGTGCCGAGTTTGTCGACATAAACTACTAAGGTTTCGCCAGACAGCAGATTAAGGCGAACAACCTTTTCGTAACACATGATATCAGCATGATGAAGACTCAGCCAATCCATGCCGATAATGACTTCGAAACTTTTAATTGAGACCGGCATAAGATCGATAGAAAATGAATAGTTATCTAAAGTTAGGGTACACCCTATGAATATACTGCTAGTGCTCTCTGTCTTTCCATTATCCGTTTCCACAGTGAACGATTCATTAAGTGCTCGTGATTTTTGCTTAAGTAAGTGAGCAAATTTTTGGTTCACGAAACTCCTCTCCGCTCCACTATCAAATAGAATGCATGCATAAGAGTTATCGAGGAAGAACGTACCAGTAACCACTGTGGGGTCTAATGGGTTTTAGTCATAAGACATCCTATGTGCTCATACAAACCCTAATGCTTGGATCTAGGTTTCTCTATTGTACATGCTTTGAATCCAAGACTATAAACCCTAATTCTAGTATATGAAATAGATATTAACATATGAATAAGTTTATAGTGTTACCTTGATTGTTATGTAGCAATAACAATCCCAAATCTCCTTGTATTGACTTTGGAAGGCTTAGAGTCACAAGTGTCACTCCTCTAATGGCTTACAAACACCATAAGCAAATGGAGAAGGTATAAAGAGAGAGGAGAGAGGTTAGAATTCGTCCTTAGGACTTCTTGGGAAGAGATACACGAATTCATGTGCCAAGGGGTGTTTATATAGGTGTCCAGATAGGGTTTCAGTCATTATCCTTATCTAGATGCTTATCCACAAAGCAACCCATAAGATAATCCTTGAATCCTTATCATAGTCGAATTCTAAGGCCTTATCACCTCAAATTCATTACCATATATTTAAGATAATCCTTACCTTATTTTGTAACTATCACATAATTACAAATCAGCCCCTCTAGTTTAATTAATTACACTTGATCACAAAATTAATTCCTAATTAATTATTGACCAATATTAATTAAAAAAATATGATTTCTCCTTTAATATATTATTCTTATAACATATTAATAAATCATATTATCCTCTCTCTCTCTATATATTTCTCCAATCAAGTTGCTTTGGTGAAGGCAACCCAAAAGGACCATGCACCATCGGGTCAAGTACATACCAAAATAGTTATGGACTTAGACACTAATCCAACAGTCTCCCACTTGGATAAGTCTAATAACTATTATGCGTATGACTTCAGATCCTGATCTGCAATCATAGCTTTCCAAAGCCGCTGTCAACTCTGATCCTATCAGATACACGTGTCCTTAGATAAGGGATCATATATTCCTCCATTCTAGATATCGTATGAGATATGATTTCTAATCATTCTCTTTGTACTACTTCTCGATATCTGATTTATGACGACAGACTAATTGAACAAATCAAATTAGCCCTAGCCCGGCCGAGCATTTATGTTTGTCATCACTAAACCATCGAGGGGCCCAAAGATATCGCTTTTATTCTTTGAATAAAAGGAACGGATAAACTTTGATAAAATGCTTGCTTGCACTCACTAACCAAATCACAAGCAACAATATGTTTTATAACACCAAGTTACTAGTGCGTTTACATATTATCAATGTGCAACCGATTAGCAAGATACAACTCACACATCTCAGTTTCAAGAATATAAGATGTTATCGTCTCACTAATCACTCGTGATACAATTCATGGAGTGATCCAAGTGAGCGTGGGTTTAATCCAATGCTTAAATCATATTCGTAAGCACTCATGAACATTGCATAAAACATTTGCTTATGTCTAATACTCTTCTAGACAATCCACACACCAATTCATGACAGTCTTCATTCATATCTACTTCCAACATATGAATGACTGTGGCCCGTTCGAATAATTCGATTATTCTTAATAAACTCAACTATTCTGGAAGTCAAAACATGCAAAGTGAAACACAAGAATAATACTAATCCCATATGACCTCAACCCTTTGAGTATAAATAAAACTCCTTTTATTTATCACCATATCGATTACTCATTATTTGTCGTTTCGGGTAATCAACTTCTTACTTGAAATATTACACTTGTCCCATGCTCCTAGCATGCACACAATGTTTACCTATGGTTCTTACTTTGTGAAATAGATTAATTGAACACATTTCCAATCATTCTCATTTTACAAATCCAAATCCATTTTCATAAGTGTAAGAATATCAAATTCTCGCTACTTATAGAATATGCTAGATCTTAACACTTTATGCAATGATCCTTTCGTAATGTCACTGCACCAAAGTCACAAAGACTATTGCCAATGATATTACAAAGTCCTCTAACGGAGATTGTTGCAAGACAATTCCTTAGATATGATGTCTCTCACTCAAAGTACATTCCTTTGAATATCCTTTTGCATAAAAGTTTCTAATCTAGTCATAGATTTCCAATATTTACTTCCTAGTATGGACACGCTTCCATATGTTCCATATGACAACTCATTTCTTAATAGAATCTTTTCTATTCGTCATAATGTCAATATGGTCCATTAATACCATGCTTCCAACTACTCACAAGCAACCAATCCTCGTCGAACTTTGGATTGTCCTTTGATAGTTGTTAAATTATTTTAGTCAAAACCGATTCTAGTCCCTTTTCCTCTAAATGCGCTAGACATTTGGAAAATTTTAGAATGGTCAAACATTAAAGCATTTACAATCGATCCTATACCCGAAGCGTATGGGACACGACGCATAATGTTTTATTTGCTATGTTCTCAAAATTCGAATTGTGAAGAGGAATGCCGTAATCATAATCGAAATTTTAAGAACACACTATGTACCTTTGACTAAATTTATCAACATTTCTCAACCTAATCCTTTAGATTTGAAATGAAGCATAATATTCTCTCCCTTAATTATAGCAAAACAACTTTACAACCCTTACGACTTTGCAAGGTATAACTCTTGTTTTTCTATAATTAATATTGCCAACTTGAAATACTTTCTATAATAATCATACAATCATAACTTTTATGCTCCCACTATCATGATGATTACTATAAAACATAACACTTATGCCCCCACTAGCTTCGACATGTATTCATAAACATCTTAACTTTCAGAAAGACAATACCTATTGAATTTCTCAAGTCCATGTTTCCAATACTTAGTGCTTTGATAATCTTTTATCAAGGCTTCTTGAACTTATACACCTTTTCCTTTAGATAGTTCATATGTGTGTCTCAACAATTAAGACTAATTTCCAAACCTCGCAATTCAAATTGTGGAAAGGGATACTGTAACCATGATCGAATTCGAGAATGCAATTTTATAATCACTATCTTCTTAAAATCTTTCTTAGTGAAAGCATTTCCTCACAATCATTTTCATGAAGGAGGAAATCTTATGACACTTAGATTTAAATGGTGTATTTGTTCCTATCCATGTGAATTTTTTAAAACCAAAGTTTACGATAAATTCAAACTCATATGGACCGAGCCTTTTTTTAATCTTGATTTCTTGCCTTATGGTAGCACAACTGCCCACCACGTCTTCCAAGTAGTTAAGCATCTCACCTTTTTCCTATCAATGTATCTTTCATTGATCAAGGTGCTTTGCCTTTTATGCGTTCAAAATGAGTACTCATAGGACTCACATGCATAATTAACTCAATTGGAATAGCACAGAATCAAAATATCGTCAACACGATAGGTTGTAAAACTCAACTCGTGTGCTAGTGATGATCGATAAGGTTTATTTGATTTGTTCTTGAAACTTTTCAAGACCATTAAGACTCCCACTGACTCCTTGACATATAAGATTCTCTTGTCAATAAACATTTGTTGACAACCAAATATTCAAGAGTTAGTGTAGCTTTTATCAAAACACTTCATAAATTGGTCCAAGTTGGTCTTTGTCTTATTCAAGACATCACAACTTTCCACATTTTATGAATGTTATAAACCTTTAATACTTTTCACTCATTGCCACAATCTTAACTTTAAGACTTTTTATTGGAACGAAGTATGATAGACTTCTTGATTTAACCATTTCTTCAATCCTTGATTCCTCTTCTTAAACATACAATTGTACTAAGACTTACTTAGAGGATCAATTGAGACATGGTTCTTAATCATTAAGACCCATTATAAAGCATAAAAGCTACTCTCCCTTCTTCTTAGAATGGAGAAACTTTTATCTTTCTGCCTACTTATTCTTCTTGTTCGTTCTACTATTGATCTAAACCCTTTAATCAATTCAGAATTACACTTAATCTTGTAAGTGTAATCATCTTTACTAAGCCTTTAGTAAATCATGAAAAATATCTTTGTTACTCTTATGATGAACTTGATCAACACACAACTTTGTGTACTCGATCTCCTAGTCCTTCACTTGACACTTTGTCAACGAATTTGTCTAATTTCCAAATATGAAATTTCTCATTCACCATGCAACCAAGTTGCGTGATTCCAAATTTCAGTCCAATTGAAACTTTGGGCGATGAGAAACTCTCCCTATTTGGTAAATTCTCGACATTTCCATAAATAACATAACTAAGAATCATATCCATTCGTTGTAGAAATATGCAAACATCAATTTTCATAACGATTTCATTGAAAGGAAGTAAACAAATAAATAAATAAGTCAAACAAAATTTATCTTATTTATAAAAGCAGCGGAAAAACATTTGTCCTTACAATGCAAAATCTATTGAAAACTATGTAAAAGGAAAATTTCTAACAACTCTATCATAACTATCTAAGCTCAAAATCCAATCTTCAAGTCCATGCGATCAAGATCCATCTCTTGTGATTAGATTCATCTTGCTCTCTTATCAAGCTTCCTTTCTTTTCACCGATCCTTCAAAACATTCAAATGCAATCTTATCACATCATGTATAAAGAATCAATGAATAGGAACTTAACGGAGTTAGATAGTGTATTTTACCTGAAGCGTAGTCATACTTTTGACTCTCCCATCTCTTAGATCTCTTAGGTAAATAGGGTAACTTCGTCTCCAATGCCCCTTCTCTTGGCAATAAAAGCAAATTGACTCTTTTGGAACAACACATGGAACTACTTCAGACATCGCCTTTCTCTTGTGATCAAACTTTTCGATCATTGCATGTCTTTTCTTGCCATTGTCTATATCCATAGAGGTCTTGAAGGCAGATTCACCAATCAACTTTGCTTTTCTATTGCGCCAAACCATTGTTGATTCAGCAGCAATAAGCATATAGGTGAGATCAATAAGGGTCACGTCGTGGTTCATCATATAGTACTCTCTTACGAACTCACTATACGAGTTAGGAAGTGACTGAAGAACCCAATCAAGAGCCATCTCTTCACCGACAACGGATCCCATCATTCTTAACCTATCAATGTGTGACTTCAATCCTAAGACGTGTGCACACACCGACTTTCCTTCCTTATGTTTACTTGCCAAAAGGGCTTGAGTGATATTGAACCTTTCAATTTTACAATCTTGTAGGTTAGGGAGAATAATTGGAGGAGGAGGAGGAAGTGAAGCATGATTTCTTGTTCCTCGATCAAATCGTGGAATATCATCTTCATGTAGAATGCTTGTTCCATGGGATTTGGGAAGACCATAGTTGTCAAACTTTGACATCTACAAAACGGGAGAAAACAAATTCAAGTTAGTTGATCGATTGAGTCCTTAGTAAATCACCCAAATGAGATACTAAGGCTAGAACCCAATACGCTACAACCTAGAAAAGGGATGCCGTAATCTATTTGCAGAATATTTGAAGGTAAGTGAATGACGATTCACTAATTTCCACCATGAAAAACGAAAAATAAATTGAAGTTTTAAATCTATGAAAACTTCTAGATCCTTTGAGATTCATTGAACTTTCAATGGCATGTTTAAATCTCAATATGCCCCTCTTGTTTGTGACTGGGATGTCGAGGATCACAAAGCGGGTGTGAATAACCATGCAAACTTACACGGTGCCCTCACATGTTACAGTCACCTATTCGATGTGTCGGTAAACCACACACGCTCCACCGAACTATGACAAACATTGAGTCACCCTTTGCTACCTTTGCTTAGAACCATTTAGTATGCCGGTAAACCACACACGCTCCACTAACATCTTCGCAAGGGCACAAAGTGTAATTTCATGGAATTGCATCAATTTGCTTTTGCCTAAGTAACTAAGATTGGGAATTTGAAAAACATTTAGTTACTTTGTATTTCATTATACTTATAATGGAAGGCTTTGTCCTATCCTACCCGTTCGGCTAACGACCCTCCACTAGTCAAGAGTGCGGTGGGTAAGAGTGGATACCCATTCAATCGCCATTTTATAGGCAATTTCCTTAAACACCCCTTATAGACCAGCTTCGTGAATGAGGGCTACTAACGGTAAGACTGACTTTTACTCATACATATATGTAATGTTAGACTTTTAATGTTATATATATAATATAGGGTGCATTTCATACTTTTAAAATACTATGTGGTCAAATTTAATAATTATACCTTTAATTCAATTAAATTGCAAACCAAAACTTTTATGGATTTATTAAATCTCTTTTAATTATACACCTTAATTAATTAATAAAACCATAAGGGTGTGATTTGAACTTTTCAAAACAATACTAGGGTTTTAGAATTTAACACTCCTAATTAAACCTTTTTAATCAACTTTTAAATTCCAAAACTTGAGGGCAAGTTTTGAAACATTTCAAAACAATTTAGTTTTAATCTATCTTAAAATTTAGAATTTATGACATTTAAATTAAAATTTTAAATATTAAAACTCTTGATTTAATAATTATCTTGAATTAGACTATTAATTTAATTATTAAATCATAAGGGATTATCTAAATAATGAGGATAATTACCATTTATACATTTAAGTTATCCTAATCCCTTAAATGTTTATATAGATTTCGAAAATATGGATGGATAATGCAAGATCTTGAATTGCCATATATAATAATTAAAGGATAATTACAAGATATGGGATAATCCAAATCCCTAAAAATTAGGATCTTATCTTGGGGAGGAGGCAAATTTCGAAAATCAAGGGATTATAACAAACCCTAGATTTCGAAATTTAAGGGTTTAAGGAAAGGATTTGAAGATCTTATTCAAACTCTTGCAAATTAGGGTTTGCAAACCCTAATCTCAAAAAACCCTAGCCTCCTAGGGTTTATTGGCAATAAACCCTAATATATCAAGTTCATACAATTGAAACCAAACCAAAGGCTCTGATACCACTAATGGGTTTTAGTCATAAGACATCCTATGTGCTCATACAAACCCTAATGCTTGGATCTAGGTTTCTCTATTGTACATGCTTTGAATCCAAGACTATAAACCCTAATTCTAGTATATGAAATAGATATTAACATATGAATAAGTTTATAGTGTTACCTTGATTGTTATGTAGCAATAACAATCCCAAATCTCCTTGTATTGACTTTGGAAGGCTTAGAGTCACAAGTGTCACTCCTCTAATGGCTTACAAACACCATAAGCAAATGGAGAAGGTATAAAGAGAGAGGAGAGAGGTTAAAACTCGTCCTTAGGACTTCTTGGGAAGAGATACACGAATTCATGTGCCAAGGGGTGTTTGTATAGGTGTTCAGATAGGGTTTTAGTCATTATCCTTATCTAGATGCTTATCCACAAAGCAACCCATAAGATAATCCTTGAATCCTTATCATAGTCGAATTCTAAGGCCTTATCACCTCAAATTCATTCACCATATATTTAAGATAATCCTTAATTTATTTTGTAACTATCACATAATTACAAATCAGCCCCTCTAGTTTAATTAATTACACTTGATCACAAAATTAATTCCTAATTAATTATTGACCAATATTAATTAAACAAATATGATTTCTCCTTTAATATATTATTCTTATAACATATTAATAAATCATATTATCCTCTCTCTCTATATATTTCTCCAATCAAGTTGCTTTGGTGAAGGCAACCCAAAAGGACCATGCACCATCGGGTCAAGTACATACCAAAATAGTTATGGACTTAGACACTAATCCAACAGGATCGGCAACCGCTTCCTCATGGCCTATGGCCAGAACTCTTGCCGCTCCACCGGCAAACCCTACCTTTGGGCAGTTTCTCTTGAAGTGGCCTACCTCGCCAAATCCTTTGCAAGTTTGGCCCATTCCAGCGTCGTAGGCTTGGTTGATTGGTTTCGCCGGAGCTTTACAGAAACGGGTTGTGTGCCCCTTCCCATTGCAGTTCAGACACTGCATCACCCAGCAGGCGCTGTCGTGGTGGAAGTTGCACTTGTTGCACTTAGGCAAACTTCCAGCATACTGCTTTATCGAAGCAGCAGCGACAGGTGTTAGCGTAGCATGTACTGCCACGACCTGCCTCTTCTTAGCAGCCTTTGCCTTCTTCTTACTATCCCAAAACTTCCACTTGGAATCAGCGGTTCTTGGAGGTTTTGAGATGGCCAGGGTAGTTGTTGCGGCCGGGGTACGAAACCCATGGTCTTTGAGCCGCTGTGCCAATCGCTTGGCACTATCAAATGTAGTGGGGTGTGATGCCAAAACATTTCCCTGGTATGGGGGCACAAGTCCCCATATGTATCTTTCAATCTTCTTTCCCTCTGAAGGAATCGTGTTGGGACAGAGGGCCACCAGTTCACAGAATCTGGCGGTGTAGGCGACTACGTTAGAGCCCTTCATGGTGAGGCTCTGCAGTTCTTCCTCCAGCTTTTGGATCTCGCCCCTCGGGAAATATTCCTCAATCATGAGGTCTTTCAAGGTTTCCTAGCCCATCGCATTAGCCACTATGAGAGTTAGTGATTTAACATGGCCGTTCCACCATGTTAGCGCTTTTGTTTCAAAGGTGCAAGCAGCATACTTCACCTTGCTCTCCTCGGGACAAGAGCAGATTTCGAAAACCGATTCGGTTTTCTTGAACCATTGCGAGAGGGCAATGACTCCGCCAGTCCCATTGAAGGACAATGGCTTGCAGTTCGTGAAGTCCTTATAGGAGCACTCTCTCGAGCGCACAGGAGCTTAAACCTGAACCGACTGAACAGGGGTTCCTCCTCCAGTGGAACCAGATGAATGATATTAGGCCATGGAGGAAGCCACAGCTGCAGCTACGGCAGCATTTAGAGCTGTCGTGTCGAACTGAGGAGTAGGTGGTTCTGGAGGTGGAGGAGGTGGTGTTTCATTATTTGGGTTTCTCCTTGGATTTATGCGAGGCAGCATCTTTGATCTATAAGTTTATGAAGATGAAAGCATTAATAAGAATTCAATGGAAGAATTGATGAGAATGACTCATGGACTAACTCCCCATAACCCAACAATACGATTGAATAAAGATCTAAACTAATAGATGATTATATTTGGATAATAATTCCCATATGATTAGGTACCTGTCAATATTACTGGTATTATTGATGTAAAAAGTTTGGGAAAAACGGCCTATAGTAATAGGCCTTACATCAACCAAAATGGCAAAATTTTGACAGAATTACAACCTAACCAAGACCTAACAGGCCTAGGATTTACAAGATAGGAAAATAGACCAAAGTTTTACATAACTAGGTTATATCCAAAAAGAGAAGTTGATAAGTATCTATCGGTGACGAGAACTGCCTGCGTGAGTCCTTGATCCTGACAGAGGGTGTTCTAGGTCCCTCATACGCCTATCAACCCTTGCTTGCTAAGCTCGAAGTTCTCTAACTTCAGCTCGCGTTTCAGTGAGTTCCCTCTGAAGAGCTGCATTAAGGACCAGAGTCCTTTCATGAGCAGACTCTAGTTGGCGAATGCGGATAGTGTTAACACCAGTGTTGGCATCAATCTACAAGATTCGATTGATAGATGATTGACCCAGTATCGTGTTCCGAGAAATCCTACAAACCATGTTGGGTAAGACTCTGTCAGCAGATCCTCCATTAGTAAGGTTGTAGAAACTTTTTTCCCCATTGTAGGGAATCGGTTGACCCTGTTCATGGCTCCATGTATTCAAGTTTGTTGCCCACAGAGGTGTAGGTCCTTGAAATACTGGTCGGGGGTTGTTATTCGGGGTTGACCTACTTGAGGTAGGTTATTGACTTCGGGCTCAGAGTCAGATCCATCCGAGAAGCCTTCTACTTGATGATCATCCAAAGGGATTTGATGCTCATCATCGGACTCTGCCTCAATCCATCCAGCATTTCAATTGGGTGGAAAGTACGGGTCTCTGGGAATGTGGAATCCAGCCATTAAATCTACGCGAGAAGGGAGGTGTAAGAATCTAGCACATAAGTAACTAATAGTAATGTAAAATACTCCTATAGTATTTTAAGTTTAATGTTATGTTCTAGTGTTCTCATTTGTAGGCTTGTTGGTAAGATTTGAAACTTGTTGCAACCACACAACTACACTTAGGCACATGCTAGTCAACTCTTGGATAATATAGTTGATCAGGCTATATCTTCCCAGTTTTGACTATATGTCTCTAAGTCCACCTGCGTTGTTCAACAATCGTAATTCTTTTGTACTGTCCTAGTGACACTGATTTTAGTATGAATGCAGACTTGTACACTTAATTAAATACTTTATTATTTATAAGTATAAACTCTTGTTCAGAGTATTTTAATCCCAATGTATTTATAGTTAGTATATCTTTTATGAGTTGATATACTCAATTCACTATAAACAATGCTCTAATACCAATCTATCACACCCCAAAACCATGAATGGCAGAAACATTCTGGGGCAGAGGACGTCATGTACAGTATCACAAGAATGAATAGTAGTAAACAAGCAACAACATCATCCATTGCATTAATATTATAATTTCATGCATGTGTATTCTGTCAAAGTTATAGACACCAAAAGTATACATATCAAAATAAAAGATGAGTCTTGAACGAACTCCATCTTCTCAAAAGTCTGGCACCTGTACCTGTCTAGTGGTGACCTAAGAATACAAGTTATTTTGAAAACGAGTATCAGCTTAATGCTAGTGAGATCATAAGTATATTAATGTCTGAGTTTGTATGAAAACATTTGAAAGTTGTTTCTGTAAAATGTTTTGTACAATGTTTTGTATAATGTTTGAACTCTCCTAGAAAACCCTATGTTTTCTACTAACTGTAGCCTTCTACCAAGGCATCTCGTGTTCGTGTATATGTCTCTTGTTAGAGTGTGTGTTTCCCAAATTCTGACTATCATTAACCAAAAACACAGTTACTACATTACCGTGCATCGTGTGAATATTCACGAAGTGAATGTAATGGGAAAATATTATCGTACCGTAGTATTTGTAATAAGTGACTACCGTGGTACTAACTACGTTAATACAAAAAGGTGTTTCCAAATAACATGTGATCGACCTGTATCCTGCTACCGACTCTAGTAAAACGACGATGTAAGATGCCGTAAGAAACGACATTTGGCACCCGTAGACTTGCAAGTCCCACTGTAGGGAGCAACAAGGTGTAGGATAGTCAATCCAGTATAGATCTATATGCAAACTCATACGCTCTCCAATTAAGGAGATTCGGGATACAAGAACGGTCGTGGCAGGAAGTGTCATGACCCGCTCAATGGTTCACATAACTGCATAAATGTATATGTAATGAATGTGCTAACTGAAAGTGTAATCTTTCTCGGTCTAGCCTGTGTGTACTGAAATGTTCTGCATGTGCTAGCTGTAATGTATGTTCTCTCTATCTAGCATGTATAGTAATGTATTGTGTGTACTACTCGAACTGACTCATGAATGAACTGACTCATTGTATGTTACATTGTTCTAGTTATAGTACTAGTATTCTCATGTGCTACCCCTATGGTAACTTACTAATGATGTAACTGGTACATATGAATCTGGAAGTATACCCTTGCTACCCAAGGGTACTGAATGAACTGGAAGCACCTTTATGACTATATATGTACACATGATATATAATTAATATTTAAATGACCTTCGGATGGATACCCGATATCCCACCAGACCACATCTCAAGCGCAAAAAGGAAATAGGGCGGGCAGACCTTCCTAAGCCTTTTAAACATTTCTTATATAAGTATACATACATAGACATGCAATTGATAATAAGTATTAAAGAGTTTAAGTAAAAGTATTTGATAAGTAAAAGAGTTTGTAAAACAGCTTGAAACAATACGGTTTGATAAACAGTTTGAACGGTAAGAAATCACTGGTTTTGTAGTTATTAATCGCATGTGATTGATTTAATAACTATAAGTATTTAACTTGTATCCCCCCCCCCCAATAAACCATTTAAAAACATTTAAATCATTGGTTAAGGGGTATGAACTCACCTGTAGTGAGTGGTACGGATGAACTGAAGATGTAGGATCGCTAGGTGACAAGTGAAGTCTTAAACACACTTTATAACCCTAGTTAACATATAATACCACATATATGTATCCAATTAGTCTTAATCTACTAATTGATAATTTTAATACATCCTATAACATAATAAACACTTTATATAAGTGTTATAAGCCCTAAGGATTGCATCTAAGTTGTTATGGGACAAGGCTAGTGAGTTTAGGGTTTCAAGGGACTTCATACTTGAGTTTACTCTCCATATAACCCCACACAAGGAGTTTACGGTTGTAAACCCTTGTGTTTACAGCCGTGAACTCCTAGACTTAGTTTCATTTTGTTTTTTGAAGTCCTAAATGATTTCTAGAAGCAAGTTGACTTGGTGGTTTAATCCTTGGAAGGGTTTAGGGGATCAAAACACTCCTTTTAGGAATTTTCGGCCCAAAGACCATTTCCTTTTGAGTTTACTGTCGTAAAATCATATGGAAGTGGATATTTTTGAGCTTTCAAGTCCCAAACTCATGTAGGATAAGTTCTATACATTTATCTAAGGCTAATGAAGGCCTTAGACACACATTGGTGCCCTTCTTTCATGTTTACGGCCCAAGAGCCTTTTCCCTTAGAGATTACAGTCGTAATCTCTCTTTGGGAGGGGTTTATGATGTTTTAAGGTCCCTAAAATAACTAGGAGTAAGTCTAGGTAATTGTCCAAAGCTTTAGGAGTGTTAAAAACACTCTTTAGTCCTTGTTTGTGGAGTTCACGGTCCAAGAGCTTCTTGGGCCATGAAAACCTAAACTTGGGTGTTTCTTTGATGTTTTCTTGTCTAAAATACACTTACATACAAGCCTAAGGTTGTTATTTATCATATGGAAGGGACTAGGCATCATAAAAGCCTTATATTAGAGTTTACTCCCCAAGATGTTCTTGGGCGGTAAACTCCCGAATCTTGCAGTTTTGCTATGTAATCGATGGTATTAAACATGTTATAAGCCATATAATACAACTAGAGAGTGGTACTCACGATTTGGGATGAAAACCCGAAGATCCGTGAGAGAGAAAATGGCTTTTCTCTAGTTGAAAATGTAACAAATGAAATAATTTGGCTAAGAATCATATTTATAGTCCTGGGATTTTTGGTAGAAAATATTTTTATCCCCACAATGACCTCTAATATAATAGAGTTTTGAAATAACAGTGTTGCACAAAACCCTAGTGCATCCACTCTCCTGATATCTCCTTAAGTGTAAATCCCGAAATACTCAAACTTATACAGAAAAGTCTGAAAATTTACTGTGACTGTTATAACTTCTATTGACCTGATAAAGTTCGTACATAATGGAAATTTCGGGTTGTCACATCTATGGTCCTAGGGCATGCTTAACATGTAAAGTTGCAAACTTTACGTGCATGCATGGCCCTATAAGCTCAAAATGCAATTTCAAGCTCTTTAAGAGGTCATAGACTCAATGGGCACCTCAATCACTTCAACCACAGGAACTTTATGCTTCTAATACATCCAATAAGTCTAGATCTGAAGTCCTTTTGGATCATTAAGCACAACACATGGAGTTTGGTGTTTTAGTGCTTGAAAACCACCAAATTGGGACAAAAATGGTATCTAATGACCTAAAGATCAAGGTAGGGACTTTTCTACCTGAATGGAAGCCTCTTGCAGTGTAGATTCTGGATCTACCTCTCCTCCTTGCACACCACAACCTCTTTCTTCTTCTTCTAATCTCCAAATCTTCTTCACAAATCCAAAATCACTCTCAAGAACGAAATGGGGGCTAGGGTTTCGCTCTTCAGCTTTTGGAAGTGTTAGGGACAAAGGAGGCTAAGTTGGAGCGTTTAAATAGGGTGCAAACACCCGGATTAGGGTTTTTTCCCAAATAGGGTCTACTTGCCGAGTCCAAAGTTCAGTCCCCGCGTCTTATCCCACTCCTACTCGGTGAGTAGGTCCATCAACTCGCCAAGTCCAAGACAAAAATGCATTAATTTAAAAATGTTAATTACAAGGAGTACGTACGGGAATTAGGTCCTACATATCTCTAACATATACCGTCCTAACTACCAGGATGCAAACATAGCAAAGCAACAACATAACAACGATACGCGAATTACAATCCGATAAAGGGCTGACCTTGGTGCCTTAGACCCTGTTGATATAGTGAGGATAACTCACCTTGCAACTGCTGACTGAAAAGATAAGATCACGCTGCTCCAACCTCTGACACGAACTCCACCACTGACAATACCAAAAGACCGAAGTCAATAAATACCAATAATTACCAAATTACCCTTCGAAGTCAACTGGTCAACTCTTGGTCAAAGTCAAAGTCCTCAGCCAAAGTCAAACTTCCAAACTGACCCTACTCGCGGAGTCAGCCCACTGACTCGTCGAGTCCCTAAACTCTGAAAACTCCCATATCGCGACCCAACTCGCCGAGTCGCCCCAAGACTCGCCGAGTCCCACGAACTCTGAGTCACTTCCTGTTCAACTCATTGAGTCGTCCCTTGACTCACCGATTCACAGCTCAACTAAGAAAGGTTAGGACCTCACGACCAGACTCGCCGAGTCCAAGAACAGACTCGCCGAGTCCAAGGCTATCTTCAACAGACTCGCCGTTTTGTTCTTCCAACTCGTCGAGTTGCTGCCTATCTTCAAGCAACTCGTCGAGTACACCCATGTGACTCGCCGAGTACCACTAGCTCTTAACCCATACAGAGGCTTTCCAAGCCATGTAGGGTCTCAAATCCATAGGTCTACTCTTCTACAAGCCATCCATCATGTTAAGTGGCAAACTTTACGTGAATCCAATGGGATCTAAGCATAATATACTCTAGGGCTAGGGTTTGGGACTAAAAGGCTTCATCAACAACTCTTCAACAGGGACTTTATGCTCCTTTGGATCATCACTACACTAGATCTGAGGTAGCAACCTCATATCTAACCTCCAAACTCAAGATAGCACTAGGTATACTTCCAAAAATCCCACAAATGATAGATCTAGATGGATAACAGCTCAAGCAACGAATCATTACCTCAAGAGAAGACTCCAACAGAATAATAAGCCAAAACCTTGCAAAGCCCCTTGCTCTAAGCCTCTTAATCTTCAAGGATCTCTACAATAAACACTCCTTCAAGATCCAAATGCTCTCTAACTCTCTCACAAATGAATGTTAGGGTTTATGGACTTCAAGGGAGAGTAAAGAGACTGGGGAGAGGGTATTATGTTCTTTATATAGGGCTCAACCCCTGGAATTATGGTTTTCTCCACACAACACCAACTCGGCGAGTCCACCCATGTGACTCGTCGAGTTGGTCACTTAACAAGCGACCCGCAACACAACGCAACTCGACTCGCCGAGTCCATCCATCGACTCACCGAGTCGACCTTCTTATTTACACCTTTAGCCCTTCCACTTTACTTCTGAATTCCGGGATGTTACATGTCATTCTTCTAGTATTTTATTGTTCTAGTTCTTCATGCTATGCTAGTTAGGATGTAAACCTTGGAAATTATTATTTGCATGTATTTTTAGAGAAAACATAGATCCAAGGTTATTAGGGTTGCATGCACACCTTAGGAGTGTTAGAATGCTCAAAACCCAACAATTTTAACTTTATGTTCTGACCTAGAATTTCCTTACATCAAGTTAGGTAAGTTTTAAAGACTGTTGCAACACCACATCACTCCCAAACATATGTCGGTCACATCTCGAATGAATATAGTTGATCAGGCTATATTGATCACAGACATGATTACATAACTGCCCAGGTTTGACCGCAGTGTTCAAACTTTAAATACTTATGTTCTGTTCTTCTTGTGATACTTGTTCTAGTATGTATGTATCAGCAAGTATGTATACTTTTCTAAAGTATTGTTATATTTTTAGAATATATTATTGTTCAAAGCACTTCGGCCCCATTGCATTTATAGCTGTATATCTTTTATAGGTTGATATACTTAGTTCACTACAAACAATGCTCTGATACCAATCTGTCACACCCCCAAACCGGAACAACGGAAACGTTCAGGGGCGGAGGACGTCAACACATGTATCATAGTAAGCGTAGTAACAAACAACCATTGTATTAATATTAAAGTGTTTACAAAGTAGTGATTCACAACAAATTGAATCCAAAAAGTAAATAAAAAACAAGACATGAAGCTACTATACTTCATCTTCTGAATCCCAATGTGCGTACCTATCTACTAGTTTCCTGAGACTACAAGTTATTTGAAAAGAGAGTAGATCAGCATTTAAGCTAGTGAGTTCATAAGTGTTTAAGTGATGTAAAGTAAGTTGTAAGTTCTTTTAGAAAAGTTTGCATGTTCCTCCAGAAAATTCTATATTTTCTGATATGATGAATGAAAGTAAAAATGACTCTACAATTCCTTCTATGAGTACTAAATGGATACAAGTTATATACAATTTAGAGTAAACAGACAATCGATTGTGTGAATCTGACCTAAGTCCACAACCAAACAAGGAACAGGGAATGAGGCAGAAGTCACACATCCCATTTTTTGTTAGATCTTTACTGTATATAACCCTGGTGTATTTATTTGTGACTTACGGAGTTAACTGTAATAGTTCTTTATATTTGATGAAAACATTCTTTAAGAAAATACTATATTCCCTTTAGTAAAAATGGTATCCACAATAGTTCCTTCTATAAGGACTTGGTTTATACAAGCTATATATAATCTAATATCGAACGGACAGTTAAATGGGTGAATCTGCCCTAAGCCCACAACCAAACAAGGAACAGGAAGAAAGGTGGAAAGCATACATCCAACTGCCTATCGAATATTAATTACATATAACCTTGATGTATAAACTGAGGTATTATAGAGTTAACAACTAAAGGTCCTTTAACTTATATTGTTTTAATAAAATGAATTAAACCCTTTTACTGATAAGTTTCTAGTTTAGCCTACTAAATGTTCTATCAGAAAAGTATGTTTTTGTACTAGAAAACGGTATATTGAATTTGTATACTATGACCTGACTTATACCTGGTACTCCTTATGATTACTTGGTGTATACGGAATAGATATATAGCTAAGATCGAATAGATATTAGACTGGGTGAATCTGCTCTAAGCCCACAACCAAACAAGTAACATGAAATGAAGCGGAAAGCACACATCCTACTGTCTGTCGGACCCGATTAATATATATACCTGATGTATCTACTGAGGAATCATAAAGTTAGCATTATAGGCCCCCTTTTAACTGAATGTTCATGTTACTAGGAAGTTAAGTGGTGTTGTTCAACTTGTTAGGATGACTAATACAGGTTATGAAATCCTATACTCTAAGCGCCTTTGTCGATACTGTTGTGAATTTTTGTATATATTTATGTGTTTTATTTATTATTTTCTGGTACTTTGTAGATGTACCCTTTATAAATAAACTTGGTACTTTGTAGATGTACCCCATATATATATATATATATATATATATATATATATATATATATATATATATATATATATATATATATATATAACCTTATACCCTGTTTATTATCATCTTTTGTTTAGAACAATGAGTTAATGATACGTTCCCTTCCTAGGTTACTGGGAATAATTAGTATAAGTTTGTAAATCATGATTTTTTCTTCTGTTTTAGTATATTGTACGTTCCTCCCTGTTTCTCTTTATATTATATTCCTCCTTGTTTCTCTTTATAGTATGTTCCTCCTTGTTTCTCTTTATAGTATGTTCCACCCTATTCTAGTTATAGTATGTACTGAACCACTAAACTATACCTATTATAGTTTACTAGTATGTTTGTTTTGAACTGTCTCTGAACCACTAAAAGTAATCTAATAGAATTTCACGTTTTATGCTTAATAGTGCTTTACCGGCTAAAAAATTTCGGGTTGTCACACATACCCTACACAATCCATATAATCACATAATCATATTAGCTATAAAAGCGACATAAACCTCATAAGCCATGCATACAACATATAGGGATGTCGTGGGCTCGTCCCCAAGGTCTTACTCTAGGATGTCATAAGCTCTCCACATGGCCTTACACCTAAGTGTCATGGGCTCTCCCATGGTCTTCAATAGGAAAGCCATGGTCTTTCCACATGGTCTAACATCTGGTTGCCATGGGATCTCCCATTGTATTTAGTAGGAAAGCCGTGGGCTCTCCACATGGTCTTACATCCAGGTGTCATGGGCTCTCTAATGGTCTTCCATACAAACATACCACATATACAACTAACATACTTCCTAGCACCTACCCAACTATCATGCCTCATAATATAACTTCAGTTAGTGTACCAGATATCATAAAATGGGCCGGCCTTGGTGCCTTTGACCCATTGGTAAGGTGAGTAGACTCACCTCTCAAGAATGTTGAACTGCTAAGATTGGATAAGTCCCAACGCGGAACCCCAACTCAACTGCATGTAACCATCATGTGATTAACTTATCAAAATCCGGAATACCATAAATTCCCTCAAAGCCAACCCTGGTCAAAGTCAAGGTTAATAGTCAAGGTCAACAGTCCATGTTGACCTCAACTCGTCGAGTGCATCTAGCAACTCACCGAGTTACTTAAGTAACTCGTCAACTCGCTGAGTTACCCGAGTAACTCTTCGAGCTCCTTAATATCCAAGGGCTGAAAACTCTAAACCGAAATCTCATAGCTGAAATCTCCTAATCAATTCCCCGAATCACTCTGGATCGCGAAAACAGGAAAACCCTCCCGAATCGTCGAGTTGGCTATGGGACTCAACCAGTTCCTTCAGTCCTTTTGTGTTCAGATGTTTTTAAGCCACCCCAAAGCTCCAAATTGCAGATCTAGCCTCCTAAGGTATGGTTTCCACGTAAAGTTGCAAACTTTACGTGCATGCAAACTCTTAAATGCCAAAAGCAAGCTAATAGGGGGGGGGGGGGGGGGTTAGCCAAAGAGAAGGGCCAATGCTTGATAAATTAAGTGAATTTATAACTCTAAGGACTTAGAGGAGTCTAGATCTGAAGTTGCAACTCCAGATCTTATCCATTACCTGAAATGCTTCACCAATATACTAAAAATGGCCTAAAACTCAAGGAAAAGGGGATCTAATGCCAGAATGATCAAGGTAACAACTTGTTACCTTCAAATGGATTCCTAAACACTGTAGATGTTGGATCTACAATCTCCTTCCCATTCCAAACTTCTCAACCTTCAAACTTTTTCAACAAAAGGCACCAAAATCACGTTCTTATTCTTACAAGCACAAGGAAGAAACAAAGGACGACTAGTGTTTCTTCTCTGGGTAATGAAGTGATAAGGGAGGCCAAAGGAGGCATATTAAGTCCATTATATATGGTGCAAACCCTAAAAATTAGGGTTCTCCTTTACAGCTCCTATTCGCCGGGTCAGGGCCTTCTGACTGATCGAGTAGGATCTAAATCCCGCATCCTCATAAATAACCTCTACTTGACGAGTTGGAGCTCACCAACTCGTCGAGTCCAATCATAAAACCCTAAAACTTAAAAATTTAAATGATACCTAGAACAGGTGTACAAATCTCCCCCACTTAAACTAGACTTCGTCCTCGAAGCCTACTATCATGAGTAAATCCAGATAGTGATCTCGCATCTCCTCTTACGGCTCTCATGTCCATTCAGAGCCCCTTCGATGATGCCATTGAACCTTTACTAGCTTCACTTCCTTGTTTCGAAGAAGCTTGGTCTTCCTATCCAAAATCGCAACAGGCTTCTCAATGTTGTCTAGAGAAACGAATGTGGCCTCACCTGTGACACACTTCCAGAGCTGAGACACATGGAAGTGTTGTGTATCTGGATAAGCTCATCCGGCAGATCCAAGTGGTAAGCCACCTAGCCTACCCGGGCAGTAATCTAGAATGGATCAATATATCCCGGCTCCAACTTGCTTCTCTTCTGAAACCTAATGACTCCCTTGATGGGTTTTGAGCACTATAACATTCCTATGGTGCACATATAACCCTAATGTTTTGGATCTAATTTTTCTCTAATTATATATGCAATATTCTTTTACCAAATCATTAAGCCTAACTAGCATACAAAATTTGATATTTGAATCATAAAAAACTAGTTAGATGATTACCTCTTGTTGTAGCTTGTAGAAGTTGGCCTTTCAAGATCTTAGCACCTCAAGTGTGATGCCTTAATGTTTCACAAAACACCACCAACAATTAGGTGACAATAAGAGAGAGAGAGAGAGAGAGAGAGTAGGAGGCACCAAAATCGGCTAGCTTCTTCTTGGAATGCACAACTCCCGATTTTAGGGTTTAGGGTTACATTTACAGTGTAGAATTCCAAGGGTCACTTGTAAACCCTTATTCTTACACTGAGGCTTATAATCTAACAATTTAGTTGGACTAACACTCCATGGACTATCTCATAAGCTTAGCCCGTCACAAATCAATCATGAATCATTAGCCCAAACCATATGTATCACTGATTTACATAATCAATCCCCGATAATTTAATCAGTCTCTTTTGATCACTAAATTAATTCCAAATTAATTCTTGATCAATACTAATTAAATAATATAATTTCTCAATTAATATAGTATACTTATAATATATTAATAAATCACAAATAACCTCTTTCGCAAATATTCATCCTATCAAATTGTTCAGGTGAATGTAACCCAAAATGAACCATGCTACTATCGGGTCAAGTACATACCAATTATAGTTATGGGCTTAGACACCTAATCCAACAATCTCCCACTTAGATAAGTCTAATAACTATAACTGCAAGTATGAATTCAAAAACCGACTAGCAATCGTAGCTCTCAAAAGTCGTTGTCAACTCTAATCAATAACACGTCCTTTAGATAAGGGATCGTATATTCCTCCATTCTTCAAGATATATGGACTGAGACATGGATTATAGTCATTCTCTCTGTCCATGTGTTGTTTCCCAACTTCCAATTTATGATGCTGACAACAGACTACATTAAACTCATCAACTTAGTCACCTTCTTGGAACAAAGCATGACTCGCCTTCTTGATTTAACCATTTCAACAATTTCCGATACCTATTCTTAGTCATGTAAATGCACTAAGGTGTAATTTGAGGATCAATTCTAACATGGTTCCATAATCATTAGGATGATCATAAAACATGATACTAAAGTATTCTCCTTTCCTTTCAGATTGGAGAAAACTTTTATCTTTCTGCCTAATTGATTCTTCTTATTCGTTCTCCTATACTTTGAAATTTTTCAAGGTATTAGAATTACACTTAATATTGTAAGTATAACCATATTTCCTAAACTTTTAGTGAATTATGACGAATAGATTTTATCATTCTTTGTGGTGGATATGACTTGTACACATCAAAATGTACTAGATCCTTTAGTCCTTCACTTGATTCACATACATATGCGAATAAGGAATTAGTCTCAATTTTCCCAAGTACCAAGATTTTCATACATCATATGATTCAAATCACATGATTCCAATTTTTTGTCCAATTAAAACTTGGGCAATGAGAATTTTTCCTTACATAGAAAATTACGACACTACCACAATCGATATAACTAAGAATCAAACCATTTTCAATATTGTTATTAATAGAAACATACAAACAACAATTTTTCACAAATGTCATTGCAAGGAAACATAAATAAGATAAAATCAAAATTTTCTTTATTTATAAAAATGCAGAAAACTTGTCCTTGCAATGCAAATTTAAATGAAATCTATGTTACTAAATATTCCTAAGAAATCTATCATAACTCCTAAGCAGCAGCTCAAAAATCCGATCATTGAACCATGCGATCGAAATACATTTCTTCGCGATTAGACTCAACTCACTCTTCCTTTAAGCTTCATTTCCTTTCTTTGATCCAACAAAACATCAAAATGCAATATTATCACATCATGTATCAAGAATCTACAAATTGGAACTTAATAGAGTTAGATAGTGGACTTACCTGAAGCAGAGTCATACATTTTGACTTTACCATCCTTGTGATCCTTCAAGTAGATATGGCAGCTTCGCATCAAATGCCCCTTCTCTTGGCAATAGAAACAAACATACTCTTTTGGAATGGTACATGGGACAATCTCAGACTTAGCATTTCTCTTTACCATTTGATCAAACGGTTTGACCTTGGCCGATCCCTTTCCATTAGGAAGAGATAACTTTTCTGTACTTCCAACGTTGCCATTGTCAATGTCCATGGAAGTTTGGGAGATTGATCTTCCAATTAAATTTGCTTGACCAATGCACCATATCATTGCTGATTTAGTAGCATTTAGCAAATAGGTAAGATCGATAAGGGTCACGTCGTGCTCAGTCATATAGTAATCTTCAACAAACTGACTATGTGACTCGGGAAATGACTGAAGAACCAAGTCAACAACCAACTTCCTTGGGAAAATGATACCCAACATTCCTATCCCATCAATATGCAACTTCATCTCCAAGACGTGAGCACATACAGACTTTCCATCTTCGTGTTTACTGGCCACTAGGGCTTGAGTGACCTTGAACTTTTCAAGTCGACGAACATGTGGGTCAGGGAGAATTTTTTGAGGAGGTGGAGGAAATGAAGTATAATTTCCAGTTCCTCGATCGAAATGTGGAACATCATCTTCATGAGGAAAACTTTTTCCAAAAAGATAAAGAATACCATAGTTGTCAAAATTAGACATCTACAAGGGGAGAAATTCAAGTAAGTTGATTTAATCATTAATTAGAAAAGAGCCCATGCTTTGCATGGGTTAGAAATAATTTAGAATTTTCCAAAAAAAATTGGCTCATTATCATTTATAAATAAACTATAATCAATTTATTTCCATATAAAAGTGACTAAAATGAATCTAAAGTTCTAATTGTTTTGGATGTCAAAGGATCCAAAAGTATCCTCATCATCATTATGGTAACCATCTACACAACCATCTAAGAGTAATCCATTTTAGTGTCCATGCCAATTCATGTGCTGGCTTCCCATCATTTGCTAATTCTGATATATGTTCCTGCCATTGAAGTAGAATTGAACCCAAAACCAAGGGTATAGAGAGAGGGACATATATGCCTTCACTATACCTTTCTCCTTTCATTCAATGTAGAAATTTCTCAACTATAAACATAATAATATAAAACAATAAGACGATGATTTTTTAGCAGTGAATGGATATAAACAAAATAGAAACGGGTATATTTGAGTCTATTTTAATTTTATCTTGAACATAGTTATATACAATAAGAGTGAATACATACACTTCCTAAATTTGAAAAATAAAGTATGTTTGTCCAATTCTATTCCCAAAAGAACAAAAAATACTTTCATCAACTTGTTTATAATATCATTTTATTTCTAATGTTATACTTTTAATATGTTTTACAATATTCCCTTCCATTCCATCCAAGGGTATTTATGGAAAGAAAAAAAACTAAACGGGTGATGCAACAGTTAGAAGGCTATCCACACAACACATCATGTATGTATATAAAAAACTATGTAAGCTAATCATGGTGAACAATAGTAAAAATTACCTATAGTCTTTGACTAGAAATGGTACCTTGTAGGTAATACCCCATTTTTGAAGACGATCTATATTAACCTACTACACCCAAAGAAAGACAATAATGAGAAAAGATAATGTAATTGGAAACTGATTTTAGGTTTTTTTTTGTTAAATAATAGAAAGATACTCTTAATAAGGTACACAAAGAACTGATCAAATTTTTATTACATACCAGATCAAAAACTCCAGCCTATTTAGTATAAATATGGTTTCTTACATTATACCCTGCTTATAAATCCAATAAAGAGAGTTTAACTAACCTTATTACAATATGCTATCCAATGTTATCTACAAATAGGAAAAACCAAAAATAAATGAAAAATTTAGTGATCGAATTATAAAAAGTACAAAAAGTGTAAGATTAGTCCATTTACTCCTTTTTTGCGTGATTGTTATCAGAAAGGGTAATATTGTCAATTGTGAATATAGGTCAATTACGTGCTTTATCTAGATATTTTAGTGTTTTAAATTATTAAAAGATATTATATTTTAAATAAGCTGAAATAAAAAAAATATATTATAAATGATTAAAGCATGAACTCGAAAACGAAATCCACCTGTAAAAGCAAAAAGATCAGGCTTCCCAGCATCAATCATCCGATTTAGAAATAAAGTAGTGTTATGATTAGAGCACCATTCAAACTCAGAGCTCAAAACATCTCTAAACCTAGTCAATCCAGTTCCATAATGCATATCAGCAACCTAATCAACACATACAACCAATTATTTTCATTACTTAATAAACCTTGAAAAGTCTGACATGAATTTGAAGTTTAACCTAAAGGATCTTAAAAGTGCCGTTAGAATCGAAGCTTAGAGTGAGATTAGGATGTTTCAATGAAGTGTTAATTATATACATTGATTAATTTTGGAGCAAAGCATGTTGTACTCAGGGCAAGTCAAGAATTAGAAAGTAAAAATACAGATAATGATAGGAGAAAAAATCAAAAGATAATGAGAAATGTGTAAACTAACCCTCATATTTTTAAAATCAATATCAAAAAGATCCTTGACCTGCTTTTCATGCTTTAACCACTGAGTCTTGACCCTTCAATCTTTCTTAATGTACATGCCCAACATTAGATATATGTCACCATGTAGAATATATTAGGCACACATACAACCCCAAATGATGGCTGCAACACTATACTTCTAATGTAGTGAATAGAATTATGAATGATGAATAGAACCTGTGTTGAAATACAGAGAATATCAGCCAGTTGTATTTTTCCAGATCACAACCTATAATACAAACATTTAGACATATGTTGATTTAACATTTCAAGACCTATAAAACATACTCAATAGTCAAGAATTACCATAAAGTTATAAAGTTATGGCAATAAAGCTCAAAATCAGAATCCATACATGTAACACTCAAAGTAAAAGTCTATTCTAATCATATACCTGGAACAACTTTCAATTGAGCCTCTTGTTGAAGAAAATAAAAAAATCACTTGGTAATGGTTTATAGAATCTAGTGAACAGACTAGGGATAAGGGTGTGTAGTGAAGTGTCTCTCCACATCCAATACCTGTTGATTTCATGAATTGCAGCGAAACTCAGAACGAATGCATATCATTTTGATTTGATCACTAAAAGATTATAAATGCATAATATAATCTAAAAACATATAACAATGATTGAAAGCATTAGCTTGTAAAGTAGCTAAGCCCTAAATACCTGTTGGAATAACCAAAATGGAAAAAGCAGCAACAAATTCATTAAAACTCAAACCCTAGTTCGCAGGTCCATTTCAATCAATTTTCTGGCCATTCAACGCCTTCAACTTCTTGAACAAAAGATAATCCCATATTTTGTACCTTAAATTAAGTAATTTTGGAATTTTGGAGGAAAAGGGCTTGAAATTAAGTAGATATGAATGCAAACAGCTGTAATGAATTGATAAAATCAAAATAGAAACGGAAGGAAAACTATTAGTAGTCACAATAAAACTTGTTAGGGCTCGTAACTAGAAAGATTAAATAAATAATATATGTTAGACGTCGATGCAGATGTGGACAAACACCGATGATGGTCGGCGGTATAAATGGTGATGGTCATAGTTAGAGGCGGCGTACAGTTTGTTATTGGTGATGTGAATTAGGGTTGTCTTTCTTTCAGAGAACACAAAGATGGAGAAAAAGCAATGGTTGAGTCGGAGGAAGACAACAATTTGGGTTTTTTTCATGTGTAATTTGGAATAGGAAATCGGAGGCCGAATGTCGCCCCTACCTCTCCTCAAATAACCCACCGCCTCTCCTCATCTTGGTTATTCTCTAACACCCACCACATCTTCCATCTGAAAACCCTACATATATCATGACTCCTTCTTCGACTCACCTACCTATCGCCCCTCCCTCTTTCTCTCTATCTTGCTTTATTACAGAAAGAGACACCGAGAAACAGACATAGTCGAGAAAGGAAGCAGAAAAAGAAGTTAATGATAATTCCAATTTTATTCATTAAATGAAAAATCGGAGTGGGTAGTTGGGGGAGAAAGAAAAGTCACACAAAGCATACAGAGGGATCGAAAGTATAACAAAATAGAAGAAGAAAGACGATGGCGGTGGGGAGGAAGTGTAACACCGGGTTTCTAGGTTAGCCATTAATATTGATTTAATAATCTAGGTTAACCCTTGTAATTCTTTTTAGAGTATTAATGATGAAATATTTGAGTATTATGTGAATTATATGAATTATGTGTTTATTTTCTTAATTATTATAATTTAATGAATTAAGAATAAAATAAGCATCAAATTTAAAGTATGAAATAAGCCCGATATCTTTGCATAAAGATGTAGTGGTCGAAACAAGGATTCCGAAGATATAAAGAATGCCGAAATCCGAGTTATAACGAAGAAGTTATGACCTGTCGAAGTTTCGCGACAGAACCGACAACGCTGAATGACGTAAAAAGTGAAATTTATGTTAGAGCGATATTTAGCCTTAGTGATCTAAACAAAAGTCATATAGTTCGTTAAACCGAGAGCATGCATAAAAAGAATGCCCAAATCTGACTTTGTATGAGGAAGTTATGGTTTTTCTAAGTTTCGACTTAACAGTATGCAGCCCGAATACTCGATTTTAGACCGAGCGGTTTTTAGCCGAAACAATCTAAACGAGAATCGAAGATCTCGTTAATTGTAGTGAAACGATGAAAAGATAGGCGAAAACGGACGTCGGATGAAGAAGTTATGAATTTATAACGGAATTTTCCTGTCCCGGCCTACTAAAAATAACTAATAAAAATAAAATTCAAAATTAGCCGATGGAGTTTAAACGAAAGTTGTAGAGCGTAGTCTCGCCTATGCGTGGATATAAAGAACGTCGAAAACGGAATTCGTATGAAGAAGATACGAATTTTCGAAGTTTATTAAATAATTAAAATTTAAATTTAATTAGTAAATCCCGATATTATCCGAAGGAGGGGGGGAGTCATCGATCTGATCCGAACTATGCCCAACGTACCCCGATGCATGCACTGCTCGGACTCGAGTGCTCCGATGACGTATGCAGTGACGATCCGAGGCATTACGCCCCGCGTAGAGCATTACGCCATGCGTAATGCGAGGCCTCGGCCTCCAATATAAGGCTTGCGAGGGTAGCCGATATTTTAGCTCTTTTTCTCTTCTCTCTCTCCCGTTTTGCATCATTTTTCGTGCAAAAATTATCCTGAAGCCCCGGTATCATTCCCGAGCCCCGAAGCAAGTCTCGAAGCCCCGAAGATCCCGAAAAGTGCAATTCCCAAGTTGAAGCTCTGCCCGCGAGGAGTCCAGTTTTTGTGAAGATCTGCTGAAGAATACTACTTCTACAAGTTGTAGTGTTGTCCGATCATCTTCTGATCAAGTGAGTGTGTGGTTACTTTCTTATAATGCATAATTATGAAGTATTTTATACGAAATATGTGTTATGTGTATATTTTGTTGTTATATGTGTGAATGTATATTCACTTTCTTCTATCTCATAGATATGATCTATTCTCTATGAAATACGTGTTATGTGTATGTGTCCCATATGTTGTTTTGAATATGTATTGAATGAGAATGCTATACAGGCTTTAAACTATTTATAAAAATATATATTTTTATCTACTAATATGTCGGGTAGAACATGGGTAGATAGTTTACGTGTGATAAACAGATGAGAGGCCTCGATGTTGTTTTTGATTCAGTCATCTAGCGGAGTTTAGATGACGACCGCAGACTTTTCTAGATAGTCCTGTGGAACGCTAGCAGGTTCTCCACCTGTAGGTGTTAATGAACTTGGGTGTTCATTCGCTATACTCCATCCCCCTCATGGTTGCCTTATTTGACATATATTGTCGGGAAACCCCCGAATGCATGTGTTGTCACTCCGATAAAATATTCTAAGACTAGGTCCCTTGTGTTAGTTGTTTTAGGGACGTAAAGTGAGAATAACGGGAATGGGTAATTGGGTTATTGTTGGTTGATGAAAATTAATTTAATCATTTATTGTGGGTTGAAAACCCTATATGCTCACCAGGCTCCCAAGCCTAACCCACTCAGTTTATTTGTATTACAGGATGTGGCGCAAGGGCATAAGATGGATGAATCATCAAATTGTTTTATTTACAAGTTTGTATATGTATATATTTGTTGAATGACTTGTAATGTTTGACCAAGGGATGTACATCATATCTAGCATTCGTGATTGATGCTAAGAAGGAAAAGAAGGTGATGCAGAGTATTCCAGTGGTGTGTGATTATCCGGAAGTATTTCCCGAAGATCTTCCTGGGTTACCACCTAATAGACAAGTGGAGTTTAGAATAGACTTGCTACCAGCAACCACGCCAATAGCAAAAGCACCTTATCGATTAGCACCAACGGAGATGAAGGAGCTGATGATGCAACTTCAGGAGTTATTGGACAAAGGTTTCATTAGACCTAGTTCATCACCCTGGGGAGCTCCAGTGTTATTCGTGAAGAAGAAAGATGGAAGTATGAGAATGTGCATCGATTACAGAGAGCTGAATAAGGCAACAATAAAGAATATATTTTTTTTGATGAGGATTGATGACCTATTCGATCAACTACAGGGTTCAAGTTATTTTTCGAAGATTGATCTAAGGTCAGGATATCATTAGCTGAAGGTAAGAGAACAAGATATTGAGAAGACTGCATTCAGAACTAGATATGGACACTACGAGTTCTTGGTTATGTCGTTTGGACAAACCAATGCACCAGCTGCATTCATGGATTTAATGAATCGGCTTTGTAATCCATTCCTTGATAAATCTGTGATAGTGTTCATAGATGACATTCTGATTTACTCGAAAAGCCAAGAGGAGCATGGCAGACACTTGCGAGAAGTGTTAGAAGTCTTGAAGAAGGAGAATCTGTATGAAAAGTTCTCCAAATGTTATTTTTGGATTCGTGAAGTCCAATTCTTAGGTCACGTGGTCAACCAAGAAGGGATAATGGTTGATCCAGCAAAGATTGAGGCTGTAATGAAGTGGGAACAACCGAAAAGTCCCACGGAGATCCGAAGCTTTTTGGGATTAGTCGGATATTATCGAAGATTTATCCAAGGCTTTTCTTCGATCGCTAGTCCATTAACAGCTTTGACCCACAAAGGAGCTACTTATGCTTGGAGTGATAAGCATAAAGAAGCATTCGAGAAGCTAAAGAAGAAGCTATGCGAGGCACCGATACTTTCTCTACCCGATGGAGTTGAAGACTTCGCTGGTTATAGCGATGCGTCTGGGGTTGGATTGGGTTGTGTTTTGACCCAAAGAGAAAAGATGATAGCATATGCGTCTCGACAGCTGAAGGAGCATGAAAAGAATTACCCGACTCATGATTTGGAGTTGGCAGCGGTAGTTTTCGCCCTGAAAATATGGAGGCATTACCTCTATGGCACAAAGTGCAAACTTTTTACTGATCATAAGAGTCTCCAATATTTCTTTAATCAGAAATAATTGAATATGAGGCAACGAAACTGGCTAGAGTTACTCAAGGACTACGACTGTGAGATACTTTACCATCCCGGTAAAGCTAATGTTGTTGCTGATGCTCTTAGTCGGAAAGTCAATCTTGAAAGGAAGAGGCCAAGAGCGTTGAGAATAAAAGTTGTCTCGACAATTGTGGAGAGTATAAAGAAAGCTCAAGAGTAAGCTTCTAATAAAAATGACCGAAAGGAGGAACGTTTGGGCAAAACATTGGTGTTTGGTACAAACGGTCATGGACTGAAGGTATTCTAAGATCGTATTTGGGTACCTAAGTTTGGAGGAATTAGAGATCTTTTGATGGAAGAAGCTCACAAAACCATGTACTTGATTCATCCTGGTAGCACTAAAATGTATAGGGACCTAAAACCCTACTACTGGTGTCCGACGATGAAGCTTGATGTTGCAAAGTATGTGGCCGAGTGTGTGACTTGTGTGAGAGTCAAGACACAACATCAGAAACCACGGGAGTTTAGAACCTTTACCTGTGCCTATGGATATATGGGAAGACATTGCGATGGATTTTGTCACTAAACTACCCAGAACAAAAATTGGTCACGACATGATTTGGGTGGTCGTTGATCGATTCACTAAGAGTGCGCATTTCATAGCAACCAATGAGAAATGGTCTATGGATAAGCTCAAAAATTCTTATGTGAAGGAAATTGTGAGGCTTCACGGTGTTCCGTTAACAATTGTATCGGATCGTGATAGCCGTTTCACCTCATGGTTTTGGAAAAGTCTATAAGAGGAAATGGGTACCAAGTTGTGTTTAAGTACAGCTTACCATCCGCAGACTGATGGTCAGAGTGAAAGAACAATACAAACACTTGAAGATATGCTGAGAGCATGTACCCTGGAATTCTAAGCTAACTGGGATGAACATTTACCTTTGGTATAATTTTCCTATAATAATAGTTTCCACTCGATCATAAAGATGGCACCTTATCAAGCTTTGTACGGACAGAAGTGTCGTACGCCATCTTGTTGGCTTGAGGCTGGGGAAAAGCAGTTTATGGGTCCCGAGATGGTCCATCAAACTGTTGAGAAGTTGAAAGTGATTAGGGAAAGAATGTTAGTAGCTTAGGATCGTCAAAAGAGCTATGCTGACAAGAAGCGAAGACCGATGACTTTTGAGGTTGGAGATTCGGTTTTGCTTAAAGTCTCGCCGTGGAAGGGACTTATAAGATTTGGTAAAAGGGGAAAGTTGAGTCCAAGGTTTATTGGACCGTTTAAAGTTCTTCAGAGGGTTGGGAACCAAGCTTACAAGCTCGAATTACCCGAGGAACTGAATGGAATTCACAACACTTTTCATGTGTGTTATTTGAGGAAGTTCACGGGAGAAGTTCCCGATATAATTCCAATTTCTGATTTGAGAATTGATGAAAACAAGAGGTTAATTGAAGAACCAGAGGCAATTGTTGACCGAAAGACTAAGAAGCTTCGATGCAAGATGGTTGAATTAGTGCTTGTCCGTTGGAAACATACGAATGGGTCAAATCTCACCTGGGAAACGGAGAGTGACATGTTGAGTCGCTATCCGCATTTGTTTGTTGATGTGTGATTCTGGGGACAGAATCATCCTAAGGGGGAGAGAATTGTAATGCTCGCGTTTCCAGGCTAGGTATTATCATTGATGTAATAGTCTAGGTTAACACTTGTAACTCTTTTTGAAGTATTAATGATGAAATATTTAAGTACTATGTGAATTATGTGAATTATGTGATTATTTTCTTAATTATTATAATTTAATGAATTTAGAATAAAATAAGCGTCAAAATTAAAGTATGAGATAAGCCCGATATCTTTGCATAAAGATGTAGTGGTCGAAACAAGGATTTCGAAGATATAAAGAATGCCAAAATCCGAGTTATAACGAAGAAGTTATGACCTGTCGAAGTTTCGCGACATAACCGACAACACTAAATGATGTAAAAAGTGAAATTTACGCTAGAGAAATATTTAGTCATAGTGATCTAAACGAAAGCTGTAGAGTTCGTTAAACCGAGAGTGTGCATAAAAAGAACACCAAAATCTGACTTCGTATGAGGAAGTTATGATTTTTCGAAGTTTCGACTTAGCAGTATGTAGCCCGAATACTCGATTTGAGATTGAGCGGTTTTTAGCCGAAACAATCTAAATGAGAATCGAAGGTCTCGTTAATAGTAGTAAAACGATAAAAAGATAGCCAAAAACGGACGTCGGATGAAGAAGTTATGAATTTATAACGGAGTTTTCCTGTCCCGGTCCACTAAAAATAAATAATAAAAATAAATTCAAAATTAGCCGACGGAGTCTAAACGAAAGTTGTAGATCGTACTCTCACCTACGCGTGGATATAAAGAACGTCTAAAACGGAGTTCGTATGAGGAAGATACGGCTTTTTGAAGTTTATTAAATATTTTCGATATTTAATTTAAATATATATTAACCGATATTATCCATGGGGGGAGTTAGCGACCCTATCGTCATTACGCCCAGCGTAATCTCATGTTACGCCCAGCGTAATTCGAACTTCCAACGCCTATAAAAGGGTGTCGAGGGCAACCGACTTCTTTGCTCATTTCTTCCCTTTTTCTCGCGTTTTTGCATCGTTTTTCGTGCAAGAATTACCCCGAAGCCCCGGTATCATTCCCGAGCCCCGAAGCAAGTCCCGAAGCCCCGAAGATCCCGAGAAGTTCAATTCCCGAGCCGAAGCTCTACCCGCGAGGAGTCCAGTTTTTGTGAAGATCTTCCAGATCTACCGAAGAATACAACTTCTACAAGCCGTAGTGCTGTCCGATCATCTTCTGATCAAGTGAGTGTGTGGTTACTTTCTTCTAACGCATAATTATGAAGTATTTTATACGAAATATGTGTTATGTGTATATTTTGTTGTTATATGTGTGAATGTATATTCACATTCTTCCATCTCATAGATACGATTTATTCTTTATGAAATACGTGTTATGTGTATGTGTCTCATCTGTTGTTTTGGAATATCTATTGAATGAGATTGCTATACAGGTTTTAAACTATTTATAAAAATATATATTTTTATCTACTAATATGTCGGGTAGAACATGGGTAGATAGTTTACGTGTGATAAACAGATGAGAGGCCTCGATATTGTTTTTGATTCAGTCATCTAGCGGAGTTTAGATGACGACCGTAGACTTTTCTAGACAGTCCTGTGGAATGCTAGCAGGTTCGCCACCTGTAGGTGTTAATGAACTTGGGTGTTCATTCGATGTACTCCATCCCCCTCATGGTTGCCTTATTTGACATATATTGTCGGGAAACCCCCGAATGCATGTGTTGTCACCCCAATGAAATATTCTAAGACTAGATTCGTTGTGTTAGTTGTTTTAGGGACGTAAAGTGAGAATAACGGGAATGGGTAATTGGGTTATTGTTGATTGGTGGAATTAAATATAATTATTTATTGTGGGTTGAAAATCCTATATGCTCACCAGGATCCCAAGCCTAACCCACTCAGTTTGATTTGTATTACAGGAAGTGGCGCAAGGGCATAAGATGGATGAATCATCAAGTTGTTTTGTTTACAAGTCTGTATATGTATATATTTGTTGAATGACTTGTAATGTTATCGTTTATGCTTTATGGTTTGTATCGGAACATGACATCCCGAGTTTTGATTATATAATGAAAATACATTTCTTTTTATGAAATGCTTTGGTAAATATTATTTTATCACGTTTTGTTTTTGGGAACAAATTCCGCAACTCTTTCAAATCAAAAGGATTTACTCTGAAATTATTTTAAAAGCATAAATGAAAATCGGTCTTTTCTGGCCGATATTTTGGAGGTGTCACAACAAATACTTCTTATATATCCAGCACCTCCACATGCTCTTCCATTATCAAAAAACTGAAGAGTTTTAAGATTTTCATTCGATGGATTTTAATGGTGAAAACTGGGTTTTCAATGATTCATCAAAGTATATACTTCCAGAAGAGATGTATGGTATGATTCTCTTTATATAATATCATATTTATGTTTATCTAATTTTTATTTTTATTCAATCAAGAACTAAAAACAAATATTACTTCTCAATGAAAATCTATCATGGAGGACATTTTTTCAACAATCCAAAAAGATCTTACGAAGGAGGTATTATTGACTATGTTGATTTTATCAACATACATAATTTCTCTATTCAGATTTTCTAGAAATTGATCTCCTCTTTAGTCTACGAATTCCACAACACATTCTGCTACTCGTTGGTTAACTATCCTCCTTTAGATTATGGGTTAAACAAACTTCAATATGTTCTTGATATTTCCGATTTTGTGGAAAAGGTGAAAAATGATGGATTGTTTTGTGTTCAAGAAATTTATATTTAAGATTTTGTTAAAACTGTTTTGATCTACTTCCCAAATACTTTGAACATTGCAACCAACAGTTATTTGTGTACTCTTCTGTACAAGTTGGTTGTTTCAAATCCAAATATGAATGTATGGGAAGCTAGAACCAACATGTTTGACAACTTCAAGATATGTGTCGATGTGTTCAAACTTCATGAAGCTTTAGAGTACACAAAGCACCAAGTGAAGCTTCTCAAGAACTAGAAGGAAACAAGAAAGTCGATGAAGCAAACAGGGGAAAATGTGGCTTTTGGGTTTTTGAACCTAGATTGTAGTTGTATGCAGAAAATTGATGTGTTATGATTTTAGAATGGAAGAACTTTTTGTAATTTGATTATGTTTGCTACTTTGTCATATGTTTATTCAATATATCTTTTGAGAAAATTAAGTATTAGTTTATTTATATATTAAGTGTATGAATAATCGAAAATTAACCAAATGTAATGCACCTTTTTAATAAAGAATGAAAACAATACACTTGCAATAGGGTCAAAATGGACAAAATTCACCTTTATGTCAAAATGGACAAAATTGACTTTTATGCAAAATAGATAATGTACTTTTGAACAAGGAAAAAAACATCAACCTTGATTAATATATTAAGTGTTTGATTACTTGTATTTTAACCAAGAATAATACACCATTTAACTTGGTGGAATAAAATTTAAATGAAAACAATTTATATGCATCAGGGTCAAAATGGAACAAATTGCCTTTATTTTTTTGTTGATTCATTTTACATAACCTAAAGGGCAATTTGTTACATTTTTTCACATAAATGATTTTATTTACCATTGTTTCTAATATCAAGTGAAATGCACTTGATATTAGAAATTGACGTTAATGTGAATATGTAGAATAGACAACGAACTTTTAAACGAGGAAGAAATCAACAATATTGATTGATATATTAATTGTTTGATTAATTGTATTTTAACAATGGGTAATACACCATTTCAATCGTTGGAATAAGTTGTGAATGAAAACAATTTAAATGCATCAAAGCCAAATTGGATCAAAAAGTCCTTCATGTTAAAATGGACCACATTGTCCTTTATGTCAAATTGCAAAAAAGGAGTTATTATCCAAATTGCTCTTTCTATCAACATCTAACAAAAAAAATAGAATAAAATAAAATTTTGAAAAAGGGCAGAACAATACTTTACTCAATTGCAATAAATTTAATAGATTACATGAAAAATATTACAAATTCGTCATTTTGAACCTGCATCATACTATACAAATTAGTTTTTTTCACCCAAAATTTTATAATAACAAGTGTAATGCACCTTTTTTGTAAGTAATGAAAACAATTCATCAGCATCAGTTTAAAAAAAAAAAAATGTTCATATAATCAAAATTGAACAGAGAACCTTCATTTATTACATAGGAGGCATAATCTTTTCAAACTATCAAAACTTTTATTACAATAAAAACAAATGAATCATAAACATTTTAAAAAATATTAATCATTTATGATAAGGACAATTCTTTTGATCATGAAAACCATAACTTTTGCAAAACTTACATAACCTCTTTTCCTTTGAATTCCCACAACTAAAACCTTTTCCATAGGGACAATTCCTTGAATCATGATAAGATAATGTGGAACAAATCTTACAAATCCTTTTTGTTTTCTTGTTCATATTATCTTCATATAAACTTTCCATTATTATTTGATATAATATTAGTACATTTTTTGCTTAATATATATAATAATTCAGATCTGATTTTTTTGATGACTTTTCAATTTAACAACTAAAACCATATATTCATATAGTTTCCTAGTGATTTTTTCTATTTATTTATAAATATATACTATATTTTTGGAGTTGATCAAAGAACAATTCATGAATTAGAATCATCTCATTATATATATATATATATATATATATATATATATATATATATATATATATATATATATATACACACATAAAATTTATAAAATAATAATCATATTAATTAGAACCAAACAATTACAAAGCAAAATGTAATCCATCCACAAATAACAAAAACAAAAAAAAAAAAAAAAAAAAAAAAAAAAAAAAAAAAACTTCAATAATTAAAACATAGACTTCTATTCATGTGTTACATTTGATGACTAAAACAACTTACAAATTTAAAGGAAAACTAATTAAACATAAACAACAAAACATTTCAATACTCTTTGAAAACATAATACTCTTTCATGGACCAAAAGTTGCTAGACGAGATCCTATTTTAACTATACCATCTAGATATAATTTACGCCTATCATCATGAGACATCCTTTGATATTGACCAATTAGATTTTCAACTTCAGGCTTCATTATGTTCACCTCACTCAACAAAATTTTCAAACAATACCTCCTCCGCAGCTTCCTAGTTTGATGTAATTGATTAGCACCTTCCTTTTTAAATCCACATTCCCATTGTGCTAATGGGCCCCCTTTATAAGTTTCCATGTGCCTCATAAAAAATATGTCACAATCATTCGAATTACCCCTTGTTTTCCATGTCATGTACTGATCAAAAAATCAATTTCATATTGAACCGAAAACGCCATATTATGATTAATTTCAAGAAGATACCTCCCAAACATATACTTCTGCAACAATAAAAAAATAATATCAGAAATAAAATATTACTAAGATTATATCAAAGTCAAAAAAACATACCAAATTATAAATAAGATGTGGATATGCTTCATCACAACTACTATACAACAAGTTGTCCAAAATCACAACATTGCGATTCTTAAAATCTTAAACAAACACAAAATAGTGATTGTTTGAACATGCAGGAAAAAACACCTATAGATAAAAAAAACTAATTTCATTAAGATAATTAAAACTTTTATATAAAATAATTAAAACCTTACCATATCAAATCCTTTTAAACATCTCCTATCTTCCGATACACCCAAACACTGAAGGACATTCTCTTTGAAATTTTTATACTCTTCTTCACTTTTAGTTCCTTTGACGTGCATATATCCAGGATTCTACTTATACAAAAAAAATTATCAAATCCATATTGAAACAGATAATAAAATTTAAAAAAAAAAATAGTTAAAATTTACCAAAATACATGTCTTGAAGAAGAAACATGACGGAGTATCTTTATTTCTAGCTCTCTCATCATAGTTTAGAACATCAACAAAACAATCAATTGTTCCATACAATAGATGTTCATGCGGTATGACATTCTCCACGTTGACCATATATGCTAAGAAATAAGTTATCCCTACAAAATTAAAATGATAATATTAATATAAGTTAAACTTAAAATTACCTATATTCACAAAAAAAAACCATTACATTGGATCTTCAACTAAACTAAATACCCAGTTAGATATTATGTTCTCTTCCTTTGTCAAAGTAGTATCAATAGGAACTTCACGAATCACAAAAGGAGACCTCTTTACTGGAGGTAACATTTGATCTTTTTTTTGGCCTTGATTTAGATGGCAATTGATTTAGATCTCTTTTAATCAAAGAACTTGTAACATGCAAAATTTTACCCCTTACACTAACTAGAGAATCAAAAAACCCTTTAAATATTGATTTCTCTTGCATTTTATGACCTGAACTTAAACAAGGCTTTTTTGGAGTATATAACTCAGACTCTATTCCTAAACCAAAGGACGATATATATGATGGGTTTTAGCCATAAGAACATCCTATGTGCTCATACAAACCCTAATGCTTGGATCTAGGTTTCTCTATTGTACATGTGATTCATCCAAGACTTTAAACCCTAGATCTAGCATATGATAATCAATATTAACATAACAATGGGTTTAAGATATTATCTTGATTGTTATGTAGCAATAACAATCTCAAATCCTCCTTGTAATGACTTTAGAAAGCTTAGAATCACAAATGTCACTCCTCTAATGGTTCACAAACACCAAGAGCAAGAGGATGAAGAATGAGAAGAGAAGAGACACGCAAAAACGTGTAGAAACCCTAAGGATTCAGTTACCCACGTTTTTGGTGCCCAAGGGGTCCTTAAATAGTGAGGCTATTTGGGTTATCTAACAAGGAAACCCTAATTTGGATGCTTAGGCCCTAAGCAACCCATGGACTCCTTCCTTAAAGGCCTAGGATGATTTCTAATGGGTTTCCCCATAGAATTCGTCCATCCCTCTAATATGGAGTCCATTAGCCCAATATTCAACCATCACACAATTAACAATTCTAGTCCCTTAAGTTTAATTAATGTCTTTTAGTTACAATATTAATTCTTATTAATTCTTAACTAATATTAATTAAACAATATGATTTCTCCTTTAATATATTATTCTCATAATATATTAATAAATCATAATTAATCCTTTCTCTCCATAATTCATCCTATCAAGTTGCTTTGGTGAAGGCAACCCAAAAGGACCATGCACTATCGGGTCAAATACATACCAAAATAGTTATGGACTTAGACACTAATCCAACAGTCTCCCACTTGGATAAGTCTAATAACTATTATGCATATGACTTCAGATCTTGATCCACAATCATAGCTTTCCAAAGCCGCTGTCAACTCTGATCTTATCAGATACGCATGTCTTTTAGATAAGGGATCATATATTCCTCAATTCTAGATATCGTATAGATATAAGACATGAATTCCAATCATTCTTTCTATACTATTTCCCGATTTCCGATTTATGACGACTGACAACAGACTACAATTGATCACATCAAATTAGTCCCGGCTCGGCCAAGCGCTTAGGTGCCATCACTAAATCATCGAGGGGCCCAAAGATATCGCTTTTATCCTACTTTGGATAAAAGGAACGGATAAACTTTGACTCAATGCTCGCTTGCACTCGCTTATCGAATTACACACAAAAATAAGTTTTATGACACCAAGTTACTAGTGCGTTTACATATTATCAATGTGCAACTGATTCGCAAGATACAACTTACACATCTCAGTTTCAAGAATATAAGATGTTATCGTCTCACTAATCACTCGTGATAAAAATCCATGAAGTGATCCAAGTGAGTGTGGGTTTAATCCATGAAGTCTATATTTTGTTGTTATATGTGTGAATGTATATTCACTTTCTTTTATCTCATAGATATGATTTATTCTCTATGAAATACGTGTTATGTGTATGTGTCTCATCTGTTGTTTGGAATATGTATTGAATGAGAATGTTATACAGGTTTTAAAATATGTATAAAAATATATATTTTTATCTACTAATATGTTGGGTAGAACACGGGTAGATAGTTGTGTGATAAACAGATGAGAGGCCTCGATGTTGTTTTTGATTCAGTCATCTAGCGGAGTTTAGATGACGACCACAGACTTTTCTAGACATTCCTGTGGAACGCTAGCAGGTTCGCCACCTGTAGGTGTTAATGAACTTGGGTGTTTATTCGTTGTACTCCATCCCCCTCATGGTTGCCTTATTTGACATATATTGTTGGGAAACCCCCGAATGCATGTGTTATCAACCCGATGAAATATTCTAAGACTAGGTCCCTTGTGTTAGTTGTTTTAGGGACGTAAAGTGAGAATATCGGGAATGGGTAATTGGGTTATTGTTGGTTGATGAAAATTAATTTAATCATTTATTGTGGGTTGAAACCTTATATGCTCACCAGGCTCCCAAGCCTGACCCACTCAGTTTATTTGTATTA
Source organism: Lactuca saligna (assembly GCF_052625555.1). Classification (NCBI taxonomy): domain Eukaryota; kingdom Viridiplantae; phylum Streptophyta; class Magnoliopsida; order Asterales; family Asteraceae; genus Lactuca; species Lactuca saligna. The sequence continues at coordinate 108,484,142 of NC_136421.1, read as the reverse complement.
CAGGAAGTGGCGTAAGGGCATAAGATGGATGAATCATCAAGTTGTTTTGTTTACAAGTTTGTATATGTATATATTTGTTGAATGACCATTAATGTTATCGTTTATCCTTTATCGTCTGTATCGGAACATGACATCCCGAGTTTTGATTATATAATGAAAATACATTTCATTATGAAATGCTTTGGTAAATATTATTTTATCATACTTTGTTTTTGGGAACAAATTCCGCAACTTTTTCAAATCAAAAGGATTTACTCTGAAATTATTTTAAAAGCATAAATGAAAATCGGTCTTTTCTGGTCGTGATTTTGGGGATGTCACAGGAAGCTGCAAACCTAGACCAAGAAATCAACTGGAAGAAAGTGGAAGAAACTGGAACAATAGTCGCCTTTTCGTAATTCGGTGGATTGGGGGAGATTAACCCATGTTAAACTAACCCGAAGGGCATGGCGGTTACCAAAGTTGGTGTTGGATTAAGACGCTGAAGGGGGCATAGATCGAAAGCCTGAAGGCGATCATCATATTATCCCAAAAATCTGAAACGATCGAACAAAGAAGAGGAAGGAAAGAAGAAGTAGAGAAGGACTAGAGTGGAGAAGGGGTATTCAAATAGACTGCTTCCAAATTACATATCGATTGGGATAAGCTGCAACTGATAAAACACAAGCGGTGATATACACATGTATATAGAGGAAACATCGAGAAAGAGAAGCAGTCTAGTGGTCTACTAATGAAAAAAAGAAAAAAATCTGACCAATAAAAACGTATTACTGTTCCTAAGGGAGCACAAAATTAATATATATATATAATATAACACCCAAATGAAATATTAAGGCTAGGATCCAATACAATAATTCACAATTCGGAAGAGGGATGTCGTAATCCAACTGCAAATTATTTGAATATAGGTAAATGACAATTTACAAATTCCACTATGAAAACGAAAACTTTAAATGAATTGGATTTTAAATGAAATTCCTAGACCTTTTGATATTCATTGAATTTTTCAATGGCATGTTTAATCACGATTATGCGCTTCAAGTTTGTGACTGGGATATCGAGGATCACAAATAAAGTGTGAATAACCATGCAAATTAGCTTGGTACTCTTGAAGTCATTTATCACCTAATCAATGTGCCAGTTAGCCACACACGCTCCATTGATCTATGATAACCTACGAGCTACCCATTGCCATCCTTCATTAGTCCCATATTAGTGTGTCGGTTAACCACACACGCTCCACTAACGACCAATAAGGTGCAATGTGCAATTTCATGGGTTGACATCAAATTCATATTTTTCCTACAGTATCTAAGATTGAGAATTTATAAGGTATACTTGGTATTTTATTATACTTTTAATGAAAATTTGTGTCCTATCTTAGCCGTTCGGCTAACGACCCTCCACTAGTCAAATGTGCGGTGGGTAAGAGTGGATACCCAATGACGCTCATTTTACAGGCCGCTTCCTTAAACACCCCTTATAGACCAGCTTCGTGAATGAGGCATACTAAAGTTAAGACTGAATTTTAACTTATACATACATAATATATTAGACTTTTAATTTTATATAGTATTAGGGTGTATTTTAAACATTTAAAATACTTGGTGGTTTAATCTATTAATAAATTGGACTTTTAATTTAATTAAATTTAAACCATATGATTATGGAATTATTAATTTTCTATTTTGATTAAACATTTAATTAAGTTAATAAAATTCATAAAGGTGTAATTTGAAATATTAAAAAACATCAAGGTTCTAAATATAAAAAATTCAAAATTAAAACTATTTAGTTAATTTTTAAGTTACGAAACCAATAGTTGCAATTTTTTGAACCTTTTCAAATTACTAGGGATTTTGGAATTTAATGTTTCATGGATGAGACTTTTCAAGTTCCAAAACTTGAGGGCAAGTTTTGAAACTCTTCAAAACCTTTTAAATTTCCATAACTTAGAATTTAAAGTTCCATAAATGAGACTTATCAAATTCCAAAACATGAGGGCAAATTTTGAAACTTTTCTAAACTCCTTTGGATCAATTTGACAACAATTAAAATAATTATATAATTAACTATATCAAAAAAATGACCGAAAATATTTTCATATAGCAAGGTAATTCACATCAAATTCCATAAATAATCAATTTATCACATTGACAATTAATTATCTCAAAATATGACAATTATCCTTCAATTGGATGAAGATAATCATTTCCTTATCATAAAAAAATATTTTTATTAGTCAAAATAGTTTATGTTAATGTTCATAATCCAAAACTTGGCCAAAAAGCTGAAAATCTACCCACTGAACAGTCACCATGTCATGGTAAATATAACCACATCGTAGTCATCCGGCAGATTCCAAAAAAAAAAACAATTTCCTTGCTTTGAACAATTACCAATGCATCAATATAACAGAAAACATCCTAGGCTCTGATACCACTGATGGGTTTTGAGCACTATAACATCCCTATGGTGCACATACAACCCTAAGGCTTTGGATCTAAGTTTTCTCTAATTATATATGCAATATTCTTTTGCCAAAGCATGAAGCCTAACTAGCATACTAAATTTGATATTTGAATCGTAAAAAACTAGTTAGATGGTTACCTCTTGTTGTAGCTTGTAGAAGTTGGCCTTTCAAGAGCTTAGTACCTCAAGTGTGATGCCTCACATGTTTCACAAAACACCACCAACAATTGGATGACAATGAGAGAGAGTAGGAGGCACCAAAATTGGCTAGATTCTTTTTGGAATGCACAAGTCCTGATTTTTGGGTTTAGGGGTAACATTTATAGTGTAGAATTCCAAGGGTCACTTTTAAACCCTTATTCTTACACTTAGGCTTATGATCCAACAATTTATTTGGACTAACACTCCATGGACTATCTCATAAGCTTAGCCCATCACAAATCAATTATGGATCATTAGCCCAAACCATATGTATCAGTGATTTACATAATCAGTCCCGTTAATTTAATCAGTCTCTTTTGATCACTGAATTAATTCCAAATTAATTCCTGATCAATATTAATTAAATAATATGATTTCTCAATAATATATTATACTTATAATATATTAATAAATCACAAATAACCTCTTTCTCAAATATCATCCTATCAAATTGTTCTGGTGAATGCAACCCAAAATGGATCATGCTACTATCGGGTCAAGTATATACTAATTATAGTTATGGGCTTAGACACCTAATCGAATATCCCTTCCATGGGGAAACCTTCAGTAACACAAAGTCCCCCACCTACAACTGAAGATCTGATCTGTGACAACCTGAAATTTTTTTCTTTGAAAGCTCAGTCAGTTAACTCAACTCAGTGATAGACTCACTCCTGCTATCATTTAGCACAATTTGGAGCATGTTTGAGTGTTTTGAGCCTAGTACACATAAGGAATAAGTGTTAGAAAGTACCTGCTAGAGCCATTGGACATCATACAAGCCTTAACCATCACCACCATGAGTTCACGGCCACAACACTTAGAGTTTAAGGCTGTAAACTCCAAGTGGGCCATAAACTCACCTTATTTATATGAGTCTTGGCCATTTTTCTCATTCCTCCTTTCCTTGGCCGATTTTCCCCATTTCTCTCTCAACTATCATCCCGATCTTCATCCTTGATCTTCAAAAATCGTAAGTGTTCTTTCTCTAGTTTGTTGTTAATCCTTCTTAACTAGCATCCTCTCATGATTTCATCCATGAAAATCATGTTTTCATAGATCTGCAAGTTTCACCAAGAACACCAAGAACACATACTAGTGTTCTTGGCCAAGATCGACCATTTCAAGACTCTATATCGTAAGTACTCTTCCCTACACTTGATATCTAGTTAGGACTCATGTTTAGAGCTTTGAAAACATCACCAAACTAATCATTTAGAGAGTTTACAGCCCAAGAGTAAACACCCTTGGCCGTAAACTCCAAATATGGTCAAGTTGTGGACCTTAAATACATCTAGGCTCTTGCTTAACCTTAGTACACTTGAAACCTTGAGACTCCTTACCTTTAAGACCCTAAATGTGACCATTTAGAGAGTTTACGGTCAAGAGTAAACTCCCTTGGGCCGTAAACACCTCAACACTCTCCAATGAGTGGGTCTTTCTCATCCTTGTTTAGAGCAAAAGTCCCCCAAGCTTCCCTAGCCTTTAAACAAACACTTATGCATGTTTGACCATGAGTTTACGACTGTAAACTCCCTTTGGTCGTAAACCCATGGTAGTAAACTCTTGTTAGTGCCATTCCACACCCTTTAGGTCAATCACATGTGATTCCAACACTTGGTCTAAGTGTTTCCTAGTCCCATAAGGTGTTTCCTTGCATTTGGTTGCTTTTGAACCCTACATTCATGCCAATATATGTCATTTAGGTCTTGTTAAGTCTCGAGACATCATTCGTGGAGCTTCTCATCCTTACACGCGTACTCATTTGATTCACCCACATCATGTGAGTTCATACCCTGTAATCAATCTTTTAAATTGTTTTAAATGCTTTTAAGGGGGGGGGGGGGGAGGATACAAGTTGAACACAATGATAATTGTGTAAATGCTTGTTATATACATCTTTCAAAAGGTTTCTTATGTATTTATAAGTAATCAAAACATTTCAAAAAATCTTTTAAAGTTATGTTACTTTTTAGTTTAGCAAAACTCCATTTTTAAAGTACAAGCATAAATTAGTAGTAAAACGAGTCTTTTCAACAACAGTTCAAGTTAAACACTAGTAAACTATAATAGGTATAGTTTAGAGAGTCAGTTCATACTAAATACAATACACGATAACATAAGAGAACACACAATAAAGAGAAACAGGGAGGAAGATACAATACACGATAACAGAAAGAACATACTAAGATACTATAACAGAACAAACATAATAAGGTGCTATAGCATGAGACAACTACAGGATCTAACTATACCAATGATCACTAACGTATTGTTCTAAACAAAAGGTGATATAAATTGGGTATACATGATTACATAACTTTAATGTGGATATTACGGCCTAGCAATTCGTTGCGTAAGCCACTCTTGATTCCCAAAATCTCTTGTAGGGAGAACGTTTAGTATGGGAACTGCTTATCACATTATGACCTTAATGAAACAAATATGTTTTAAGGTAATTAGTACATTCAGTTAGTCATCCATAAGACAACTAAGTACTTATATTTTCCCATTACTTTCATAAAGTGACAGTTCCACTTGAAAGTTAATGCAAACTATTTTCGATTCAATATAGTTATAAACTAAGGAAAAACTTACACCTTTTCAAAACGACAAACATAACAGTCAGGTCTAGTACATTCATTAGAAAGGGACCATAATGCTAACCTTATGATTCCTTAATGTATACATCAAGAGATATATATATTAAATAATATCTTATAGGTAATAGGATGTGTGCTTTCTGCTTCATTCCCTGTTCCTTGTTTGGTTGTGGGCTTAGAGCGGATTCACCCAACCTATTATCCATTCAATATTAGTTATATATATGTTCCGTATACATTAAGTCATCGTAAGGGGTACCAGGTATGGGTCAGGTCATAGGACACTAATTCAATGCATAGTTTTCTAGTACAAAACATACTTTTCAAATCAGAAATTTGGATATACACAACTAGAAACTTACCAATAAAGGGTTTAATCCATTTATTTAAACCATCATTTTAAAGGAACTTAGGTAGTTAACTCTATAATACCTTAGTTTATACATCGAAGGTTATATATAATTAATATCCAATTGGTAGTTGAATGTGTGCCTTCCGCCTCATTCCCTATTCCTTGTTTGTTTGTGGGCTTAGGGCAGATTCACACAATTAAATGCTTGTTTAGTTTGGGTGTTATATTACTTGTATCCATTTAGTACTCATGGAAAGGATTGTAGAGTCATTTTTACTTATCTTTCATCAAAGTAGGAAATATGGGATTTTTTGGAGGAACGGGTAAACTTTTCTAAACATAACTTACACTTTACATAACTTACAACTTACTACATTTTTCATCTACATTTTACAACAACTTTATACAACTTACTTACATCACTAAAATCTTATGAGCTCACCAGCTTAATTGCTGATAAACTATTTCAAATAACTTGTATTCTCAGGAAACTAGTAGACAGGTACTCGTGCTGGGAATTCAGAAGATGGAGCAGTATAGCTCCAAGTCTTGTTTTGTTATTTGCTTATGTACTCTATGTTTTGTGAACACACACGTTGTAAACACTTTCTTTCTAATGAAATGGTTGTTTATTACTTTGATTACTATGATGCATGTCTTGTGATACTAAACATGACGTCCTCCACCCCCGATGTTTCCGTCATTCCGGTTTGGGGTGTGACATGATCGCCACTAGTCAACATAGATTTTCTGACGGCTCTGTGTGACTCATAGCCGGTCGCGCACTTGCTGAATCAACCCGGTAGTCTTGAGCACTACTTCGGTGCTCCCCATGAATCGGTTTCCCACCTCGCCCTAACAAACCGAGGTCCTACATCTCCGACCATACAACATCTTAAATGGAGGTCGGTCGATACTGGCATGGTAGCCGTTGTTGTATGAAAACTTTTCCATTAGGAGGTATGAATCCCAATTACCACTAAAATCCAACACGCATGCCCGAAGCATATCCTCGAGTGTCTGGATCATCCTCTCGCTTTGGTCATCAGTCGGCTGCTGAAATCCAATTGGGTGCCCAGTTCCTCGTAGAACTTCCTCCAGAATCTAGATGTGAATCGGACATCCCGGTTAGAGACTACTGACACTAGCACCCCGTGACTAACCACCACTTGTCGTACGTAAATATCTGCCAATTTTTCTGCAAAGATGCTCTCAGAGATTGGAATAAAGTAGTCACTCTTTGTCAACCTGTCCACAATCACCCATATGGAATCCGCACCCATTGCTATCCTCGGTAACTTCGTGATGAAGTCCAAAGTGATCTCTTCCCACTTCCATATGGGGTAGCGGTTGAACCTTTCCATGAGGTCACTGATGCTCGGCCTTGACCTTCCGGTAGGTCAAGCATCGCTCCACAAATCAGGCGATCTTCCGCTTCATGCAGGGCCACCAATAGATAAGTCTCAGATCCCTATACATTTATGTAGCTCTCGAATGAATAGAGAACTTGGACTTGTGCACCTCCTCCAATATCTTCTATCTCTCTCCCCCAGTGACCGGTACCCAGACCCGGCCACACTATGTTAAGAGACCTCAAGTATCCTGGACAAACAACGGAAATTGCTCTTGAATCCGCTTTATCTTCAAGTTCTCTTTCTTCAAACCCTCCACTTAAAGCTTCTTGATCATATCTTGCAGTGGAGAGATCACTGTCATCCTCAAGCACATGTTTCCAATTGGGGAACCCGTCACCTTGCGGCTCAAAGCATCGGCCACCACGTTGGCCTTCCTTAGGTGGTACAAGATCTCACAATCATAATCTTTCAACACATCCAACCACCTCCTATGTCGCATGTTGAGGTTCTGTTGATCCATCAAGTACTTCAAACTCTTATGATCAGTATAAATAATGCGTCGTACCCCGTACATGTAGTGCCTCCAAATCTTGAGGGAAAACACTACTGCCCCCAATTCCAGGTCTTGAGTGGGGTAGTTCGCCTCATAAGGCTTCAATTACCTCGAAGCACACGCGATCACATGCCCTCTCTACATCAGTATAACGCCTAACCCGGAGATCAATGCATCACAGTACACTACCAAATCATCCAGCCCCTCAAGTAGTACTAGAATCAGGGCCTCACATAACCTCTGTCTCAAGGTCTTGAAAGCCAACTGATGATCCGAGCCCCATCGAAATGTCACATTCTTCTTCGTCAAGCGGGTCAAAGGCATGATGATCTTGGAGAAATCCTGGATGAATCTCTGATAGTATGACACTAAACCCAAGAAGCTACAAATCTCTGATGCATTCTTCAGTACTTCCCACCGCATCACTGCCTCAACCTTAACTGGATCCACCGAAATACCCTCCTGGTTGATGATGTGCCCCAAAAATTGCACCTATCGCAGCCAAAAATCACACTTTGAGAACTTCGCAGAAAGCCTTTCCGTTTTTAGTGTCTCCAATATCTCCCTCAGATGCTGCTCATGCTGCTCCTTGGTCTTAGAATAGACCAGGATATCATCAATAAAAACGAGCTGACCGATCCAACATCGGTCTACACACTCTGTTCATGAGATCCATGAACGTTGTTGAGGCATTGGTGAGCCCAAATGGCATCACCACAAACTCATAATGCCCATACCGAGTCTTGAAAGTCGTCTTAGGTATATCCTCATCTCGAATCCTCATCTGATGGTACCCCGACCGAAGATCAATCTTGGAAAACCAAGACGCACCCTGCAATTGATCGAACAAATCATCGATTATTTGTAGCAGATAATGGTTTTTCACCGTTAGTTTGTTCAACTCTCGATAATCGATACATATCCTGTATGATCCATCCTTCTTTTTCACGAACAAGATCGGAGCTCCCCATAGGGAACTGCTCGGACGGATAAACCCTCAGTCTAGCAACTTCTAAAGCTATGTAAATAGCTCCTGCATCTCGGGCAGAGCTAGTTGGTATGGTACCGTGGCTATCGGAGCAGCACCCAACACCAAATCAATGTGAAACTGTACTTGCCTCTCCGAAGGCACTCCAGGTAACTCCTCAGGAAAGACATCCCGAAACTCTTGTACAACCAGTACACTATCCAAATCCTTTGGGGTTTCAACCCTCGTATCTGAGATATATGCTAGAAATCCCGTACAACCCTGCTATAGAAATCTCCTAGCCTTCGCAGCTGAACAGAGGATTGGCTCCTGTGAGGCCCTCTCTCCATGAATAACCAGTTCTCCCCCATTTGGGGTTCGAACCTTCACCAACTGGCGCTCGCAATCTATCAAGGCCCCATTGGCCCCCCAACTAGTCCATCCCGACAATCACCTTCAGTCCTCGCAACAATATCGGGACTAGATCAACACGAAACCTCTGCCCAAGCACATTTAGGACACAGTCCCGATACACCCTCACAACACTCATAGTACGGTCGTCCGTAATCTCAACCTCAAGCATGGAATCCAAAGTTCCTGATGCATCCCGAAACTTCTTGCTAAGTGCAAGTGATACAAACGATCGGCTAGCTCCCAAATCGAACAAAACGTGGGCAGACATACCATTGACCAAGAAGGTCCCTATACATAAGAAAAATATACACATAAGGAATGCAATAAATATAGAGCAGGAAGATAAAATACGTACCAGCCATAACGTCTGGCGCTGCCCGAGCCTCCTCGGTGGTCAACTGGAATGCGCGACTCTTCATCGCCAGGGCATCCGCCTTAGCAGGGTGGCCATCAATGATGCTCATTGTGGCGAGCGCAGGCGCTGCCACTACTCCTCCCCCTCCCTACAACCTCGGACAGTCAGCCTGCTTGTGGCCGGTCTGGTTGCAGTGGAAACAAATCAAGCCCTTCTTGGGGAAATCCTTGATCACGTGGCCCGACTGGCCACATGAGTAGCATCCTGAACCTGCCGTCCGACAAGCCCTACTGTGCAGTTTACCACACTTGGCACACCGACCCCGACCCTACTGGCCCTACTAGAAGAATCTGAGGTCTTAGGCTTTTTAGCCTGACCTACTGCTGTATGTGCCTGCTCAGGCTTCTGCTTGGTGCGGAAGTCCAACTCCATCTCCTACTTACGGGCCTTCTCCACCATCTCATTCAGGTTTTTACACCTTGTAAAACTCACAAATTCCTGGATATCATCCCTCAGCATGGAATGATACCTTGTCCTCCTCATATCCTCGTCTGCATCATACTACAGAATCAATTATGCTCTTTCCCGAAACTTGGCGGTGATCTCTGCCACAGTCTCGGTGGTTTGCTGCAGCTCATAAAACTCCCTCACTAGCTGTTGCACCTCAATAGGTGGTGCAAATTTCATATCGAATCGCCTAACAAACTCTGCCCATGTCATCTCAGCCACACCAGCTGCTCCCACCTAACTAGTCACCTCTCCTCATGAATTACGGGCTCGATCCCTCAACATACATAAATTGAACCCTACCTTTGCCACATCAGGGCAAGAACTAGTGTGTTGGGCATTCTCTATGTCCGCCACCCAGCGTCGACTAACAATGGGGTCCCTGACCCCAAAAAACTCCGGCGCCCTGTACGCCTTGAACTCCCAGAACGAGGAAGTTCGGGCCCCAACCTAGCCCACAACAATCCTGAATTTGAATGCCCTGAGCCTTTCCTCCATGATCTCCATCATACCTTCCTTGACCGTCCCAAAGATAACTGGGGTAGTGTCAAGGATGCCCATCGTAACCTCAGCAGTAGTAATCTCGCACAACCTCTCATCAATGGGGTCGGTAGTGTCACCCGACCCAGACCCAGACCCAGATCCTGATCCCGATCCTCCTACTCCAAATCATATAACCACCATGCTGAACTTCAATGTCATAAATCATAATGATCAAGATGTCTATAAAGGGGATCCTCCCATACTGGTTCTCCTTAGAGCTTCCAGATCTAACATTGGTTCGGGTACAAGTTCTGTGCTTTCAATAGTACGGGCCCATTACTGCATTCCACACCTACCTGTACCTTCCCCACGGCTCTACCTGATAACTCTAATTCATCCCAAAACAAATCATATCTCACAGGCTATCGCATAGCTCAAATCCTAGGCTAACCTAAGATTTCCTCCATCCCTATTAAACCAGAACTCAATCATAACGGGTTGCCTTATACATGCAAATTATACACAGAACAACATCAAATAGACTTTTGAATAATAGACTCTACCCTATGACCACAACCATACAAGGAACAGGAAGTAAGGCCAAATCGATCATTCTGAGGCTATAAGACCCTAACCGTATACAATTTTGAAAGCATATACGATTATCATAACTCAAATATCAGTATAACATGGCTATCATATTGGGGAACTACTTACTTGGCTCGGCCGATCACACACATTACACTCTCCTTCTTTCTATTAAAAGTTTTTAACTTTTATTTTTAAAACAATTTTACCATTTCCTTACTTTGAGTCCTGACACACCTGATAGTGTGCCCGAATCCCTCAAACTAAGGCTCTGATACCAACTTGTAATGACCCAATTTTCAAGAGAAAATTTTCATTTTTAATTAATCAAAAACATTTCCAATAGTCATAAGATCTCAAGTACATTTGTTTTCAAATTCATAACATCAATTAGTATTGTTCCAAAGATCATAGTGTCCCATAAAAACGCCTAAGAGAGAGTGCATGCCATGTCATCAAGCCTTTCCCTTTCCCTTAGGCTCAGATGTACCTGAAACAAATCCACAAACTGTAAGCTAATGCTTAGTGAGTTCCCCAGAGCATACCCCACACAATCTAGATAATCAAATAATAATATTAGCTATAAAAGCTACATAATGACATAAGCCATGCATATAACATCTAGGGATGTTGTGGGTTCGTCCCCAAGGTCTTACTCAAGGATGTCATGAGCTTCCACATGGTCTTACACCTAAGTGCAATGGGCTCCCCCATGGTCTTTAATAGGAAAGCCATGGGCTCTCCACATGGTCTTACATCCGGTTGCCATGGGCTCTCCCATGGTTTTTAGTAGGAAAGTCGTAGGCTTTCCACATGGTCTTACATCTAGGTGCCATGGGCTCACCCATGGTCTTCCATACAAGCATACCACATATACAACTAGCATACTTCCAAACACATACCCAACTATCATGCCTTATAATATAAATTCAGCTAGTGTACCACATATCATAAAATAGGTCGGCCTTGGTGCCTTCGACCCATTGGTATGGTGAGGAGACTCACCTCTCAAGAATGTTGAACTGCTAAGATCGGATAAGTCCCAACGCGCGACCCCAAGTCAACTGCCTATAACCATCATGTGATTAACTTATCAAAATCCGGAATACCATAAATTCTCTTAAAGTCAACCCTGGTCAAAGTCACGGTCGACAGTCAAGGTCAATAGTCAAGGTCAACAGTCCATGTTGATCTCAACTCGTCGAGTGTATCTAACAACTTGCCGAGTTACCTGAGTAACTCGTCGAGTTCCTTAATATCCAAGGGTCGAAACTCTAAACCGAAATCTCTTGGACAAAATCTCCTAATCAGTTCACTGAAATCACGTTGGATCCTGAAAACAGGAAAACCCTCCCGACTCATCGAGTTACCTAAGGGACTCAACGTGTTCCTTCAGTCCTTTTTCTGTTCTGACATTTGTAAGCCACCCAAAGCTCCAAATTGTAGATCTAGCCTCCTAATGCAAGGTTTCCACATAAAGTTGCAAACTTTACGTGCATGCAAGCTATTAAATGCCAAAACCAAGCTAAGGGAGGGATTTTAGCCAAAGAGAAGGGCTAATGCTTGATAAATTAAGTGACTTTATAACTCTAAGGACTTAGAGGAGTCCAAATCTGAAGTTGCAACTCCAGATCTTACCCAACACTTGAAATGCTTCTCCAATATACTAAAAATGGCCTAAAACCCAAGGAAAAGAGGATCTAATGCTAGAATGATCAAGGTAATAGCTTGTTACCTTCTAATGGATGCCCAAACGTTGTAGATGTTGGATCTACAATCTCCTTCCTATTCCAAACTTCTCAACCTTCAAAAATCTTCAACAAAAGGCACCAAAAGTGTGACAACCGTCAAATTCTGGTCAATTCAAAGTCAAATAAAGTCAACGAGTCAAACCGGTCAACTCAACTAACCCTTGTATACTAGGGCTTACGTTATGTATTTACTAAACAACTCGCTATTCTTATGAGAAATCTCTTCAAGAATGTCAAATCTCTCCCAAATCTCTCCAAGTATGTGAAATCTCTCTCAAATATCTCTTTGTATGAGAAATCTCTCCAACAATGTCAAATCTCTCCCAAATCTCCCCAAGTATGTGAAACCTCTTTCTAATATCTCTCTGTATGAGAAATCTCTCCAAAAATGACAAATCTCTCCCAAATCTCTCTAAGTATGTGAAACCTCTCTCAAATATCTCTTTGTATGAGAAATCTCTCCAAGAATGTCAAATCTCTCCCAAATCTCTCCAAGTATGTGAAATCTCTCCCAAATCTCTCTCAAATATCTCTCTGTATGAGAAATCTCTCCAAGAATGACAAATCTCTCCCAAATCTCTCCAAGTATGTGAGACCTCTCTTAAATATCTCTTTGTATGAGAAATCTCTCCAAGAATGTCAAATCTCTCCCAAATCTCTCCAAGTATGAGAAATCTCTCCCAAATCTCTCTCAAAAGTTCCCGTAACTTTTTAGAATCATTCGGGTCATTCCGACCCTTAACCGGGTCAAAAACGGCTTAAAACGGGGCGAAAACGAGAAAAATAGGCTTTAGGAACCGAAACCAAGAAGAGAGGCCTCTCAGGACCAGAACCGAGCCTCTGCTGGCTGAGGCATGCGAGACCGAGCCTCGGTCTCTGCTCCTTCTCGGCCTCAGCCTCTCTGTCTCTTCTCTTCTCTCGGTCTCTGTCTCTTCTCTTCTCTCGGTCTCTATTCTGTCTTCCACCTCTCTGTCTCTTCGCGCCTCTCTGCTCCTTCTCTCATCTCTGTCTCCTCGTGCCTCTCTGTTCCCTCTCCTCCCCTCTCAGTTCCTTCTCTCCCTCTTCTCTCCTCTCGGTTTCTGCCCTCTCTTCTCTCGGTTTCAGCATCAGAAGGCCGAACCTCGGCCAGAATTTGGAATTTGGTCACTTTTAGCCCATTTTTGATTTTTTTAACATTTTAAGCCCGTTTTTTGTGATTTTAAAGCGGGATTTTCTCCAGAAATTATATTTTAACATAATAAACTCTAAATATTCATAATTTAAACATATTTTGATGAAAATCATTATCTAAATAATAAAAATCAAATGGGTGAATTATTAAAGGTGGAGTGTTGACTTTGCCTTATCCAATGTCACAAGCAATCACCCCACACCCACTCTTTGACTAACCACACCTCCCCACCTTACCTAGGTCACTTCAATGTCCCTTACACTCAATTTACACTCATCCCCACGTTTTTAGAGCTGGAACAAACATCCTCTCTCCTCATTTCGCTCATTTGCTCTCATTTCACTAAGTATCAAAACCACTTTTCTCTCAAACTTTTTCGACTCCAATTTCGAGATTCAAGGCTGATTTTCAAGTGTTCTTCCACTCTTAGTAAGTATAATTCATCCTCCTTATGATTATTTCACTTCATTCTACTCAAATCATGGATATCTTACACAAACTCCATCATATTTGCGTTAGAGCTTCGAATCTTCAAGCAATCTTCCCAAGTGTTCTTGAGTTGAACACCCCTTCTCTCCATCATCCATCCACTGAAATCACTCAAGGTGAGTTCATACCCCTACATTTTCATGTTTTCTCAAGTTTTCAGTGGGGGGGGGGGGGGGGGGGGGAATACAAGTTAAAACACTAAGAACATAACTAAAATTTTCTAACAGCCTTCATCAGAAAAGTTCAACTCCATTCACGGACTGTTTTGGGCATCTTAAACATTTTTGTTTTCAAAACTGTACAAGGTGCAAGTAGTTCAAGTTTTTAGCTTTAAAATGACTACTTGCACATCTCCATACGAATTTTCTACAATTTATGGTGATTTTTACAAAACTGCCTATCATTTCAAACACCAATCCGGACCAGTCTGTGATTATGGACTTTTTCACCCAAATTTGAGGTCATTAAAAATCTTGATAAAAATTATGAGTAAACTAGACACATTTTATGAACTCTTGGAATTTACGGATCTAGTTTTTGACTTCGTATGATTTTTCTATGATTTTTCTAAAACAGTGCTGAAAGACTAAGAATTAATTAACAACTTCTAACTATCAAAACACTTTGTAACATGTTGAGCAAAGTGTTAAATCTTTGATAACTTCATATATTACATGTATTTCTTGTTATGATATATTTATATAATAGGAAATTACTTGCTGAATTTATAAGAATCCTCCATCATAATCATTAGTACAAAACAAAGCAAGTTAAACATGGCTATATTGTACTATACATTTGACTTACATAGAATGGGATTCTTAAACACTACAAAGAAATATACTAAACTATAATAGGTATAGTTAGGGTACATATACATTTCAAACAATTTAATAAACTATAATAGGTATAGTTTATGATCATTTACATAACATACTCTTACAAAAAGGGGTACAAATACGAAGTGCCGATTTTTATACAAAAAGGGGTACAAATACAAAGTGTCGAGTTTATATACAAAAAGGGGTACAAATACAAAGTGCCGGGTCTCTATACAAAAAGGGGTACAAATACAAAGTGTCGGGTCTCTATACAAAAAGGGGTACAAATACAAAGTGTCGAGTCTCTATACAAAAAGGGATACAAATACAAAGTGATGGGTCTCTATACAAAAAGGGGGTACCGATACAAAGTACCAGGTTCACTTAAGATAGTTATTATGATATTAAAACTATACTTCATCTAGAATTGTTAGACTTCAACTATAGTCGTTGAGCGTATATGTTTGAGTCATATAAGAATTTAGTCTTGATTGGCCTAGAATTGGTGGTGCCCGCCTCATCTCCTGTTCCTCGTTGGGTTGTGGACCTAGGGCAGACCCACTATATTCAACGTTTTATCTAATTTAAACCTTATATAACTTATATACGCTGGACGATTATAGAGGAACTCTACGGGTCACTCTAGGGTTCATTAATGCATCATATAGGAATATTTCTATTCACACTTAACTAAGAAAATATTGGATTTTCTGGAAATCAAACTATATTTCATCTAGAGTTGGTAGACTTCAACTATAGTCGCTGAGCGTATATGTTTGAGTCATATAAGAATTTAGTCTTGATTGGCCTAGAATTTGTGGTGCCCGCCTCATCTCCTATTCCTCGTTGGGTTGTGGACCTAGGGCAGACCCACTATATTCAACGTTTTATCTAATTTAAACCTTATATAACTTATATACGCTGGACGATTATAGAGGAACTCTACGGGTCATTCTAGGGTTCATTAATGCATCATATAGGAATATTTCTATTTACACTTAACTAAGAAAATATTGGATTTTCTGGAAATCAAACTATATCGATTTTACAAGGAAAACGATTTCTACTTCAAACAAAACTCTTATGAACTCACAAACTTAATTGTTGACACTTTTCAAAACTACTTGTATTCTCAGGAAATCAGTGAAACAGGAAAACTTCATCGCTTTGAGGATGGGACGTTAAACCGTCAACAATTTATTTTTGTCATCATAATGTAATTGACTTTGAATCATGTAAACATATACTTTGGTGTAACTTTTTCAATTAGATTTATGTTGGTGGTATTTACTTTGAACACTATTATATTCGTTGTTGTGATACTGTACATGAAGTCCTCCACCCCCGGACGTTTCCGCCATTCTTGGTTTGGGGGTGTGACAAAAAGCACTCTCTTAGTCTCACAAGCACAAGGAAGCAATAAAGGACGACTATGGTTTCTTCTCTGGGTAATGAAGTGGTAAGGGATGCCAAAGGAGGCAAATTAAGTCCATTATATAGGGTGGAAACCCTAAACGTTAGGGTTTTCCTTTATAGCTCCTACTCGTCGAGTCGGGGCCTTCTGACTCGTCGAGTAGGATCTAAATCCTGCATCCTCATAAATGATCTCTACTCGACGAGTTGGAGCTCCCCAACTCGTCGAGTCAGAGCACAAAACCCTAAAAATTGAAAAATTAAATGATACCTGGAACAGGTGTTACGTAGTTTATTCAAAAAGTTGGGTAATGTTTCTACTATAAATACAAGACTTGAAGATTTCATTTGGTCTTGGATGTTATACTCCAAAACCGTAACACACACACACACACAGAGAGAGAGAGAAAGAAGTCTCTCCCATCTTTTGTTCTTGCCTTGAAGTTTACTTGCATTTCTTTACTCTCTTTGGTTCATATTTTGATATGAACTAAAGATTAAGAGTTCTTAAGAGTTTATGGACTAGCATCTTCATCAAGTTGAGTCATTGTTGGTGTCTCAAAGGTTCCACATTCGTTATCAACTTCCAAGCCTCCCAAGAGGACCCAAAGAACTACAAAGGTTGTCATTTCTTCACCTCTTCCTTGGTTGGTGTTTAAATCTTTCTACAACTTGCAAGGAGATCCTTGGTGGGTATAAAATGTTATGTTATGTTCAAAATTTTAAGTCTTCCATTGCCATTTTTTCTAGTTTATGAAACTATTTTTATAACCAAAACCCAACAATTGGTATTAAGAGCCACCTTGCAAGTTTGGTTAGATTTTTTGATTTTTGGAAATCTTAGTTTTTGGAGAATATGGATAACTTGTTTTTGCAAGAGAACTTATTCTTGGTCGGTTTTCATATGATAATCTAAGGAGAATATTTGTGTAGTACTCTAAATAAGATTTTCTTGCAAAAACAAGTTATCCATATTTTACAAAAACTAAGATTTCCAAAAATCATAAAATCTGACCAAACTTTCAAGGATGGCTCTGATACCAATTATTGGGTTTTCATTCAAAAATTAGTTTCAAAACACATAAGATATAGCAATTCAAAACTTTGATTTTGAACAATATAAGACAAGTTTATAAGCAACCATGGATCTTCTTGCAAAGTTTGGAAAGAAAACAAGCATTAAAGAAGAATATGAAGAAATAACAACATTTGTAGTTCTTTAGGTCCTTTTAGAAGGCTTGGAAGTTGATGGAGAATGTGAAACCTTTGAGACATTAACAAGTTACCAACTTGATGTAGATGCTAGTCCATAAACTATTATAGTTATAAGCTTGAAGTTCATTACCAAAATATGAACTTCAAGAGATTTAAAATGCAAGTAATCTTCAAGTGTTCTTAACAAAACAAGAGAGATGGAGAGAGAGAGAGAGAGAGAGAGAGGAGGATTCAACAATTGTTTCAAGGAAGGAAAGAATGAGTGCAAGCCTCATATCTATATGCATAAAGTGAATCTTTGGACCATAAGTACTTAACACTTTAAGAACATTATGTCCCCTAAAGCCTAATTGTCTCCCATACCCCTTAAGCCATGTATTCTTTTCCTTTAAATAATGAAAAAACCATCACTTGCATCATACAAGCATCCCGGCGGTTTTACATATAAAAAAGAAGTCAAACTTGGTAAATTTCTAAACCCTTTTATAAAATATAAACCTTGACCTTTTGGTAAAAGACAAAACATCCTTATGGTGCAAAATGTTGTACATGACTTAATAAAAATCATACCATATAATATATTATGTTCCATACTAATGAAAATTATTATTTCCATGAAATAAATAATTTGCAATTTAATTATAAGAGTTTATTGAATATTTATTAAAATCAATTTCTAATAAATAATCAATTATATCAAGTTGTTGTTAGTGTGATCCTTAGGATCATATGTTAATTAGTAATATCACTTTAATATGACTCTTGAGCATACTAGATCTTCCAGTATAGTTTGAGTACCGGGCAAACCTTATTTTAAATTTGAAATTACCAGGCCAAATGGTAAGGACTATGATTTCACTGTAGTTGATTTCCTACAAATGAACCAGAGCGACATCATAGCTCTTATGTATAATATTTTTCATAGTGATCATATCATCCATCAAAATTGCTTCAAGAGATTATTGTACTATGTTATGGAGTTAGTAAGAGGTTTTCCCTCTTTGGATTTTTAGTTGAGCAAATTTACACAACCCAATATTCATGCTCCCAAGAAGCACCTTGATGATATCGGTAACTTATTAGATGGATATCTTATCACAAAACCTAAAAGAGGTTTGGTTTATTCATATAATGGGAAGAAGCAATTTTTAGAATTGAAGAGAGACAAAGCTATCCTATTTTCGTCCTAAAATATCTCAATAACACAATAAGGACCATTTCTTATAATCATAATCACTTCATAGATGAATTTTTTTTCCCTTGATAAAATGACAAGTCATTTTTCAGAGAACTGGTTGAAGATTTAAAGAGTATCGTTAAGTGTTTTCTGAAAACTGCATGAAGCCAATAAGACACTAACTCCCCCCCCCCCCCCCCCCCCCCCCCCTTTTTTTTTTTTTTTTTTTTTTGTGTTCTTAATGTTTCAAATATTCATTAGACCATAAAAGTAAAATGTGTTGATACCTCTTGAATTCTATTTTTCTTAATTTTTTTTAAAATTATTTAAATTTTGGTGTGTTGGAAGGTGTTGGATAACCAAAAAACACTTTTAAAAAGTCCAAAGATCCAACATTGTAATTAATACTTTTTAAACAACTACATTAAAATAAAAAAGATAAATTTTATTAATTTATAAAAAAGTACGTAACATAAAATTAAGAATATTAAACATAACACTAAAAATAAAATTTAAATACATCCCAATATTTTTCTTAATTTAAAAAAAATATTTAAATTTTGGTGTGTTTGAAGGTGGTGGATTTTGAATTATGACTGATCATAACTTCTATGAGTTTTTAGGCATTTTATATTTATTTTCAATATCATTTTCTATAAGATAACAAAAAGTACTTTTAAAAACTCCAAAGACCCTAACATTACATTAAAATAAAAAAGATAAATTTCATTAATTTATAAAAAAGTACCTAACATAAAATTAAGAATATTAAACATAACACTAAAAATAAAATTTAAATACATCCCAATATTTGATTGATGATGTTTGGGTTTATGCAAAAAAAAAAGATTCTTATATTGTATTTTTAAATATGTTTTTTTTGAATAATACAACGTTCAGATTTGTCTAATGTTTAAATTACATATTTGTTTATGTGAATAGACTTTAGGCACTATTTGATATGCGACCAAGTCAGGTCATACATTTTGGTTGAATCGGTCAGCTGAAAGTTTTTGATATGCAAAATTTGGACGTCAGACTCAAAAAGTTAGGTCTGCACGAGAAAGAAGTTGGTAGATGACTGACAGAGAAAGGAAGCAAAACTTTCCAATAGTACCCTTGCCCTCGGAGCCCTAGGAGGAAAAGTGTGTATTGGGACGTTACAATAATCAAACTCGGATCTCCCTTATACAAACAATGGTGTTTACCGGCAAGCTAGAGGGCTTTTTGTGTTTTAATCCCTAAAATCATATATTTAATGTCTATTATGCTGGAAGTTTTTGTATACACTATTATTATTATTATTATTATTATTATTATTATTATTATTATTATTATTATTATTATTATTATTATTATTATTATTATTATTATTATCAATCACTATATAGAGCATCAGGCGTAAAATAATCATTTTGCATCAATCAACACATTCAGTCAGATGTACAATCAAACAACATGATTTCTTACTCAGTCAGAATTTATTACTCATATAGACCTTTCTCAATCAACATTTTCTCAGTCAGAAACTATCAAACGGGGCCTTAGTGGGTATATGTAGTTGTAAGTCTGTTATATACTAGGCGGATGCTCGCGCGTTGCATAGAGACACCTATATAATTGAAATCTTTACAAATATATGTTTTTTTAAATATAACAATAATGTTATTGTTAATTTTGATATGATAATTCGTATACTAAATTGATATAATATATTGATTATTTTGAATTATATGATAATATATACATCTATTATAACTGTATAATCTCAACCGTTTGAATATCTTTTATCTGCGCGTTACTTATGAATAAAATTAAATATAATATATGGATTAATATTATTTATAGTTTTTGTTATTGCTAAATAATTTTTAAAAATTTATTTTCTTAACGTTTTAAATTCTATCATTATAATTATTTAAAACATCAGAATTGTTTTTCGATTTTAAAGGTAACAATATAATCATTTATATAGAGTTATTTTTAACTATTGTTATTGTAAGTTATTTTAAGCTACTTATTTGAAAACTTTTAACGGTTATACAAATATCTTTAGGAAATATTTTAGTTAAATTGATATTATAATTTAGTTTTTCCATTTAGCACTTTTAACTATTCACAAAATATTCATTGGGGTTTTTAAGTGGAACTAAAATTTATATTTAAGTTAACACTATAATGATATATTTAAATTAACAGTTTAAATATTTTATCCAAACTGTTTCCAAAGTTGTAGCTTTAAATTGATAATAGTTTACTTACAACATATTAAATCTAATAAATTAAATATAATATGTTAAAAGTTACAGACATAACTTTATATGTAAAAGTAAATATATTATTTTAATATTGAAATTTAGTTTATTTATACTTACACTTTAGATTTCATATTTATTTAACATTATTAACCAAATTATAATCATTATTAGAAACACATTACAATTCATCACTTTTAACGATTTATAAAATATTATTTGGGTTGTTTAAATTAAAATAAAATTTATATTTAAGTTAGTCCTGTAATCTTATATTTAAGTTTATAATTTAAATATTTTATACAAATCGTTCAAAAGTTATAGCTTTAAAATTATAATGGTTTACATCTAATAATATATTAAAACTAATAAATTAAGTATAATATATAAAAAAAATATAAATTTATAAGTAGAAGTAAAAATATTCTTTTAATATTGAAATTTAGTTTATATATGATTACATTTTAGATTTAATATTTATTTAATCTTATTAACCAACTTATAATTATTATTAGAAAGAAATTGAAAAGTTATGAGAGTTTCAAATGAATGTGGTGAAAGAAAAAATACATGGAAGTTTCAAATAAATGTTGTGAAATAAAATGATTTCTTATGATCCGAATTGTTTTAAAGATCAATACATTTGTGTACACGTGCACACGAACCTATCGTCTATTTTGATAATATGCTATAACCATTACCAAGGTGGTGTTTGACTTATATTTTTTGGGAGATAAAAGTCCTTTTACAAAAAAATGAGTATTTTTTGACTTTTCCTTCAATCAAAAATCCAAAATAAGCTTTTAAAATGTTTTTACTAACCATTTTTGCATTCTTATCTTTTTCAAAAAAAAACTTTTGATCCCTCGAAAAGTAAGCCAAACTCCCAGTTATAAATCACAAAACTACCTTAATAACGAAAGAGGGGTCGAACGGATGCAAAGTCTAAACTTGAGGGACCTGCAGAAAAACTACTCGTCATCACAAAACAACAACAAATCCCAACCAGCAAATCCATTCGGAAAGGACATTTGATTTCATCCCTGTAACTAGAATCCCTAAAGCTGCTGCAAGATTTCAAAATGGGTTCTCCTAAACACACAAAGAAACGCCATTCTCCTCCTCTTCAACTTCCGTAAACCTGTCGTAAGTCCACACATTTTAAATTATCATTTTGATGATTTCTCATTACCAATGTCAGCTTTTGCTGTTCGCATACCTTTCCCTTACAGAAAATTTTCAAATCTTCGCTTTTGGTCCAGTAATTTGGGCTAATCCATGTTCGTAATCTCACAGTTTTTGGCAGTTTGCAGGTCATTTGAGCTCGTCTCAATGGTATGCTCCCTCGGTGGTGGGCAAATGACAACCCTTCTGGAAGGAGGGAGCACCTCGCAGATAATGGCAGGTAGAGACATAAAATATGCTTTCTGTTCCTTGATTGCTATCATCATCATCATCATCATCATCATCTATGATTATTAATTACTTTCTATTTTTTTAATACCCCATTCTCCCATGGCGATCCACTTATAATAATCACTCGGAGAGGTGGATGCTAAGTAGCTTCGGATCCGAAATTAGAAATCAATTCTTGTTTGTTTGGTGGGAATATTTTCATACATTTCATATGTTGTGATCAAACCAAGTTAATTTTGGTAATCAAATAGTGTGGTTAACTCAATTGAGAGGAAAAGGAAGAGAGTAAAAGTGTTCATATGAAATAGTTTCTTGAATACCTTTTTTTTTTGGACAGAGGATGTAGGCTGTTGGAAGTTAGCAGCTCAGTATATTCAAAGAGAAGTTAAAGAGGCAGATGAAGTGAATTTGCTTGATGAAGAAGGTAGATTCTTTGATTAATTATTTGTAGTTAGAAAATAATTCAAGAATTCCTTCTTATTATGTATAGTTTGTGGGGTCATAGAAACCTTCATGTGGGTGTATATAAATTAACAGAAGAAAAACATTGGATGTATATAAATTTTAAACTCATTCAATATAAATCCATCAAATAAGTCATTATTGTAACAAAAAGAACAGTGGACATAAAAAGACTAGTAATGTACTTTCATTTATTTGTGTATTACAACAATTAAATTTCATCTTTTTTCTTATTTACTTACTGAAGGTTACAAATGGCCCCTGTACTTTCTGAAATTACAAAAACCAGTCACTAAACTTTCTGCATGTTACAATATAGTCCCTAGGAGTTCTGAGAATTACAAAATAGCGCATGCAGTATATGATTTTTGAGAAATACTCTGTTTAACTTCAATATATTTGTATACTCATTATCTATTATCAAAAAATTATGATTTCCCAATGCAGATATGCATGTATTTGGTTTAAGGCCTATGATGGATCCTTTAATCTTGGTGAGGTTTCAAATAAGTTTACTTTTTTTCTTTCTTTCTAGTATTCTTTTCATTTATTGCTCAAAATCTTGCCCCCTCTCCTCAAAAGGGTAAAAGAGGAAATATAAAATAACTTTTTTTTTAATGACAAAAACACACATTATTGATTATTCTCATGTTCCTGATGCATTTCCCATTCATTTTAAAATCAACTTGTAGGTTTGTTGTGATTCTTGCAAGAAACCTTTGAAGGTTAGCCAATATGCAACTCATGCAGGTATCATTATTTTTCTTGTTTTAGATAAGCCCTTTTATGTAATTTTACATGTTTTAAAAGCTTCCAACTACTTTTTCCAAACACTCATATACAAATAAAAGCTTTCAGCTTCCAACCAACTTGCAACTAATTTTGTGGAATACACCCTTAATATATAGTTATATACTATAGGCTATGTTAAATGTTAATATGACATACATACATATAACAAACTTTATCTTAAAAAAAGTTTATTTATGTAATATCCACTTCCATTTTCACAGAGATTTGCAAGTCATTAAGTTCAGTAACAAACAACACAACAGAGATTATCCAAAAGAAACCTCCAAGAAAGGAACGCAAGAAGTTGCAAAATACTATTTCTAGTATCCTTCTATAAAACAAACTTAACCCCATGTTTCTTTTTTATTACTAATAGCAACATACTTATACTTTTTACCCAATAATAACAATGTACTTTCTTTGTCATATATTGCTATTTTGTTGTTATGATGTGTAAAAAGTAAAGTACATTGCCTATATTGGTAAAAAGAGTAAAGTAAGTTCATATAATTTTCTGCAATTTTGTTGAGCTTAACTTGAAGGTAGCAGAAGTTAGTAAGCCTCAAAGATCCGAGCTTTTTAATTCTGCTACTTCAAATTCTCATGTGGATGAACAAACCCTAAAACCAACTTCATTTCCTATAAAAGCAAAAGCAAAAGGTATCTTCCTTCTTGTCGTAATTCCATTTTACTATTTTGCTAATCCATGTTTTATTTAAGTAAATTGTTTGGTTTGGATTTGAAATTTGGCAATGAAAATTGTGCCATTTAATGTTTTTGGTGAATTCTCTTTTAGTTCATTAGGGTATCTCTCAATTGTGTAAAAGATGTGAATGCCCTCCTCATCCTCATCATAAAAATTAACCTGTGGTGAAAAACCCATTTATGGAACAAGATGGGCGTAAATGCCCTCATCCACATTAGTGAAAACAACTACTCTTGATAGCTTGTTATTGCAAAAGACGTAAATGCCCTCCTCATCTACATCGGTGAAAATAGCCCTAGAAACTAGTAAGCTTGTCATTAGGACAAAAATTATTTTTATTTTGTCCCACCCAAAAACATGGAATCCATCTCTTGTTTGTGTAAAAGACGTAAATACCCTTGTCCTCTTAAAAAAAATGTTGTCCAATTGATGTTTATGATGCAGGAATATCTGGTGTTCCAGCACCACTTGCAACCAAGATTTTCTATTCTCAAAGAAATCAACGGCTCAGAGCTGCAATAAGCCACATGTTTTACACATCATCATCATCATCATCATCATCATCATCATGTTTTGATCATGGCTTAAACAATTCAGACAACAATAACATGCTATTAAGAACATCGACTCATGCTTATTTTCATCATAACAAAACCGATGACCAATGTGAAAAGGAAAAGGTATGTATGCATAAATAATTTTTTCTTTGTCTTTCTTTATGTAATAATATTAGTTGAATTTTGAGAAACTATGCTTATTGACAAAAGAGAAAGAGGGGCATTTTCGGTACAAATGGAAAGATAGACATATTTTTTAAAGATGTCATTGTTGAGCATTTTTTCACAGGATGTGTTTTGATCAAAACAGCTAGAGAATCATGTCACATGTAATATGGAAAATTGTGATCAAATTCCTGCAAAAAGATCAGAAGATATTTCAGATGAATCAAGAACACTCCTTCCTATGAACTTTTCAGACAAGTTTCATGCAAATAACAATTTAGGACCTCAAAGAATTCATGTAGGGAGTTTAACAAATGATTCTCTTTGAAATCGTTATACTATTTGATAAAAATATTTAAGTTCGCTAAATTTTGTTATTATTAATAGTAGCTGCTTATCATGGATATTAAGGGCGTGTTTGGCACGGAGCTTTTAGAAGCGTTTGAGAGCTTCTAGCTTTTAGCTTTTGACAAAACGCTTTAGTTTAAACAAAAAACTTCGTTTGGCAGTACGAGCGTTTAGCTTTTAGTTTTAACAAAACGCTCCGATTCTAAAAGCTACTTCATGTAGCATTTAACAAAACACTTCGGAGCTTTTGAAATCAATTTCCATAATTACCCTTAAAATTATATTTATATATATTTTTTATTTTTAATCAATTGTCCTTTTATGTAATTTTATATATTTCAAAAGCTTCCAGCTACTTTTGCCAAACATTCATATAACAAATAAAAGATACAACTTCTCGCTATCAGCTACCAGCTACACGCTACCAGCTAACCGCTACCCGCTTTCAGCTAACAGCTACTTTTGCTAAACACGTCCTAACTATAAGATCATAGTCACGTGTCTTCTTGTTTGACAACATGGTGTAGTTTGATATTTTGATATTTTTAACATATGATTTACAAAAGTATTGCTCCTTTAATATTTTTTATTTACTTCTTCTTATGAGTAAAGTATTAATTTCTAGTTTACCCTATTAAATCTACTATATAACAATACTACAAAATACGTTAGTTATTAGCCTAATTTTATTCGGTTTATTTATACAATAGAAAATTTGTATGTAAACGACAATAAGATATCATTAGAAAAAATTTCAAATAACATTTTGTTCTTGTCTACAAGTTAAAAAAATAAATATGAGCAGCACATTATGGTTCAATCAAAGTCTCATAACAATTCTGAGTAATAAAGTATTAATAAAGCAAAATCAAAGATATAAAAGACAGTCTGATGAACTCGATGAATCTAGTATAGTAAATAATAATCAAATTCTATATACCTGTTAATTTGAACTAGTAAGTTGCCCTTTGTGGGTTGCGGTGACACCAATCTATTTTGTAAGTTGAAAACGTATTTATACTGTCGTATGAAAATTGAATTGCTTTAATTTGTATTGTTGTATGAAAATGTATTATATGTGATTAAAATCCTGTAAGGGTGGACATAGGGGGTTCTTGGTGCAACCTCTCAAATTTTGCAGCACAATGTAAATTTTTTTGGGATATTTTCCGACGTTCCGCCTCTAAAACCATGCGTGTTACCTCTGAGATTTTGTCTTGTATCCACCACCGGTCATATGGAGGAAACGCACATAAAAATAAGCAAGAAAATGTACACAAAATTTACGGCGAAACTTGTAACAACTATAAAATTTAAGCCAATTTAAAACTTTTTAAAACATTTCAAAACCATTAAGCATTACAAAATTTGTTTTCAAAATAGTATAATATCAGAGTATCCCAAAAACAAGTCATAAACATGAGGAGCTGTACAATCATGCCTTTGCTTTCTCGCGATCATCTTAGATACCTGAAACTAAAATTGAAACTGTAAGCCCAAAGCTATTATGAGTTCCCCCAAAATACCCATACACACAACAATATACATATAATCACGAGCAACATACTATGGATCCAATCAACCATCAGGTTGGAATACCCTAGGCCCTCAACCATCCGGTTGGAATGCCAACATACTATGGGTCCAATCATCCTTGGGATGGAATACCCGAGGCCCACAACCAACAGGTTGGAATACCCACATACTACGAGTCCAATCATCCTTTGGATGGAATACTCACGACCCATAACCATCAGGTTGGAATCCCCAGGTCTATTGGCTTTCGCACAAAGCAGATAAGCCTCAACCACCAATCAAACATGTGCACATATATCAGCTAATCACATAACAGTCTATAGACAGACAAATCGATCTAACATATCATAGCAACATATAACATCCTATTTACCAGGATACCAATCTAACGAATCATAACAACATATAACATCCTATCTACCAGGATACTGATCAAATAGATCATAACAACATATAACATCCTATCTACCAGGATACTGATCTAACAGATCATAACAATACTCGAGCATATAACATATCAGGATAGCAATCCAAAAGGGTCGGCCTTAGTGCCTTAGACCCTTGAGTATAGTGAGGGAAACTCACCTCTCAACTGTAGAATCAAAGTGATGATCTCAAACTCTCAAACCATGGCCACAAACTCCACCACCTATATTTACCATAGGACCATTTCCATAAATTTCCAATTTACCAAAATACCCCAGAAGTCAACTAGTCAACCCTTGGTCAAAGTTGAAGTCAAATGTCAAGGTCAACAGTCCATGTTGACCCGACTCGTCGAGTGCAGTTCACCAACTCGTCGAGCCCTTCCTGAACTCGAGAAGTCGTGAAATCCCCCGTTGACTCATCGAGTTTCCCTACAACTCGCCGAGTTCATGCATGTCCAAATACCGGGAAAACCCTAAATGACTCGCCGAGTCATCCTATCAACTAGCCAAGTCCATGAAGAAATCCTTGCACGACAATCGTCATCGGACTCGCCGAGTTCGCTAATTAACTCGTCGAGTCCCTTCAGTCCAACACTTATTCAGACGATTTTAAGCTACTACAAAGCTCCATATTGCAGATCAAGCTTCCCAAGGCATGTTTATCACGTAAGTTGCAAACTTTACGTGCATGCAAGGTCTTAAGAGCCAAAACCAAGCTAAAGAAGAGATTCTAGGAAAGTGAAATGCACTATCATGCTAAAGACTGAAACTTTATGATTATACGGACCAAGATGAGCCTAGATATGAAGTTGCAACTTCAGATATTGGTTCATTACCCGAAATGAAACACCAACATGCTAAAATGGCCCCAAAACTCCAATATAGAAGGGTCTAGCTAGAAGGAGATCAAGGTAACGACTTGATACCTTCAAATGATGCTAAAATGGGGTAGATTTTAGATCCACACACGTTTCTTTGCCTCAAACTTCTTGATCTTCAAGCTCCTTGCAACAAGATCTACCTCCCAAGCTTAAAACACACAAATATGGGTAGTAAACACAAATTAGGGTTTCTGGGCTCGAGGGGGGCTGTAAGGGAGGCCAAGGGAGGATAATGACCCTTTAAATAGGGTGCAATACCCTGGAAATTAGGGTTTCATCTATCAGCTCCAACTCGTCGAGTCGTGTCCTCTGACTCGTCAAGTTGGCCACTTAAAACACGCAGCTGATTTCGTTCCCCTGACTCGTCGAGTAGACCTTTTAAGATGTAAATAAAGATGTAAACTTAATACCTGAGAGTCGGGGTGTTACAATTCTCCCCCACTTGAACTAGACTTCGTCCTCAAAGTCTGCTACGGTGAACAACTCCAAATAGTGCTCCTGCATCTCAGCCACCGGCTCCCAAGTCCATTCCGACCCTCTTCGGTGCTCCCACTATACCTTTACCAATGGCACTTCCTTGTTCTGTAGAACCTTCATCTTCCTCTCCGATACGACTACTGGTCTCTCTATATAATTCAGGCGCTCGTCGACCTGTATATCCTCCAAGGACACTACTGCTGTCTCATCTAACATGCACTATCGCAACTGGGACACGTGGAAAGTGCTGTGGACCAAATTTCCCCCTCATATAGGATGAGACCTTCAGGAGTACCATGACATCGACCTGAAACTCCAACTCAGATCAGCGCCGGTAGGCGTAACTCTTCTGCCGACTCTGTGCGGTCTGCAACCGCTGTCTAATCTGCTGAATCATCTTGGTAGCCTGTAGGACTACCTCAGTCCGACCCATCACCCTGTGTCCCACCTCACCCCAACAGATTGGGGTGCGACATCTCCGTTTATACAACAACTCATAAGGTGGGGTACCAATGCTTGAGTGAAAGCTGTTGTTGTAGGAGAACTCTGCAAGGGGTAGGTAGGAGTCCTAGCTCCCACCAAAGTCAATGACATAGGCCCTCAGCATATCCTTGAGAGTATGTATGGTCCAATCGCTCTAGCAGTCCGTCTACGGATGATAGGATGTACTAAAGTGCAGTCAAGTACCCAGTTCCTTGTGGAGCTTCTACGAAAATCGAGAGGTAAACCGAACATCTAGGTCTGAGATGATAGAGACCGGAACCCCGTGACGAGCGACAATCTCGTGGATATACAAGTCGGCTAGCTTCTCGGCCGATGAACTCTCTTGAATGGGCACGAAATGAGCACTCTTGGCCAATCGATCCACGATGACCCCAAATAGCATCGAACCCCTTCGCCGTTCTCGACAGCTTGGTGATGAAGTCCATCGTGATCTACTCCTATTTACACATGGGAATCTACAGAGTTTGCAATTGGCCGTGCGGCCTCTGGTGCTCGGCCTTGACCATCTTACAGGTCAAGCACCTCTCGACATACCAAGCGATTTCTCGCTTCATGGATGGCCACCAGTAACTCAATCGCAAGTCCCGATACATCATGGTGGCCCCCAGGTGAATAGAGAAGCGAGACTTATGAGCCTCCTCTAATATAGTTTGTTTGACCCCACCAGACATCGGAACCCATACCTGACCGCATCTGGTCAAAAATCTGCCACACCCCAAAACCACGAACGGCGGAAATGTTCAGGGGTGGAGGACGTCATGTACAGTATCACAACAGTGTAATATAATAAACAAGCAACAACATCATCCATTGCATTATAAGTAAAGTTTTAATACATGTGTGTTCTTCATTGTAATAAGACACCAAAAATATATAATCAAAATAAAAGACGAGACTTGTCTGCTCCGTCTTCTCAAAACCTGGCCTCCGTACCTGTCTACTGATGACCTGAGAATACAAGTTATTTTGAAAGAGAGTATCAGCTTTAAAGTTGGTGAATTCATAAGTATTTAAGTGTCATTGTCTTGCTTACTGAAAACTGTTTTAAAGGTCATGCAAACCTTTAAATGTAAATATTTATGTAAGTATGAAAAACCCTAGAAAATCCCTTATTTTCTATCAGTGTGAGATGTAGTCTTCTACCAAGACCCGAATGTTTTGTTATGACAATGTAGTCTTCTACCAAGACCTGAATGTTTTGTTAGTAAAATGATAGTTTTTCCTTTAATTGTTTAGTACTAAAGTACTTAGTCAAACTCATCGTTTATGTGAAAGTATCACAAAATAAAGTAAACAGGAAAATGTACTACTGTAAGTGTTGTCACTGGGTACTAGGACCAACACAACGCCGTGTTAAGCGAAAAATGCAACCTAATGAACATCCGAAGATTGTCCAGAAAAGTAATAATGTAAGTGTCATCGCTGGGTACTAGGAGTAACACAACGTCGCAATAAGCGAAAAGTATAACCTTATGAACAATCGAAGATTGTCCACTTGTCCTCTGTAGCAGCATCAGGTGGGTGGAGGGGATAGCCCCCGTTATCGATCTTCCTAGTATAAGTAGTAACCTTAGACCTCCGTAGATGGTCATCGACCACTGGTGCTAATCAGTGGGGTTCGGAATGGTAAGTCCCGCCTAGCTATCCCATTGAACCGGAATAGGAAAGATAATTTACACAGAAAGTACTAAGAAATTATCCTCGTAGTTCTATGTACAAGTATCCAGGTAAGTGAATACAGGATAATGCACCTATGTAACAATGTTCCTGTATGATATTCATGTAAGTGTGTTCATGTAACAGGTAAGTATATGTATATGTACTCATGTATCAGGTAATGTACTAGTATAGACTCATGAATGAACTGACTCTTGTGTGATTCCTTGTAATAGGAGTAATGTTTGATATCTTCAAATTATCCCTATGATAATTTACTGAACTATAATTGGTTCATCATGTAGGTTTATACACTCTTACTACTCAAGGGTGTGGGAAGAAAATGAAAGATGTAAACTATAACATCAATACATATATAAGAATATAAGTGTATATGCATAGTTTAGTTCAAGAATGTAAAATGGTTTTGTAAGACATCTTATGGGTTTTGAACAATAATTAACAATGACTTGATGTCATTTTTAATATACATTTCAAAGGTAAAATATTTGATAATAATGTGTTTTTAAGATTTAAAACCATTTCATGCATCACATTTTGTAGTATGTGAAATCTGTTAAATGACAAACACAGTTATAAAATACATAACAATGATTTAATAACATGTTTGTTTCTACTTGTATTCCCCCCTTTAAAGCATTTAAAATCATTTAAAACATTGATTAGGGGTATGAACTCACCTGTAGTTGGTGATTGGGATGAACTGTATGGTATAAGATTGCTAGGTGTCAAGCGAGGACTTGTACACACACTACGATCCTAATGAACATATAATCACACATATATGCATTCAATTAGACTTAAATCACTAATTGATAATGTTAAGACATCCTAGACACAATTAAACACTTTATATAAGTGTTTTAGGCCCTAAGGATTGCATCTAAGCTAATGTGGGACAAGACACTTGTGTTTTAGGGTTCTAAAGGACCCTATATGTGAGTTTACTCCCCATATACCATCACACATGGAGTTTACGGTTGTAAACTCTTGAGTTTACGGCCGTAAACTCCCAACCATGGGGGTATTGTGTGTTTTGAAGTCCCAAATGATTCCTAGAATTATTCCAACTTGGTGGTTCAATTCTTGAAAGGGTTTAAGGTCTAGAAATACTCCAATTAGGAGTTTACGGCCCTAAGGCCATTCCCCTTAGAGTTTACGGCCATAAACTCTAAGTATGGTGTGTTTTTGATGCTTTCAAGTCTCTTGCACATGTGGTATAGGTTCTAGGATTTTGTTCCAAGCATATGAAGACATTAGGCACACTTTGGTGCCATTCTTTCATGTTTACGGCCCAAGAGCAAAGCCTTGGCCGTAAACTCACTTTGATAAGTGATTTTGATGTGCTTTGGTCCTTAGATTAAATGGGAAACAATTCCATGTAAAGTTCTAGGGCTTTAGGTGTCTTAATAACACCCTTTGGTCCATTTCTATGGAGTTTACGGCCTAAGATACACTTGGGCCGTAAACTCTCATTTGTTTGTGTTCTTTGATTGTTTTCTTGTCCTTAATACACCTACAATTAAGTCTAAGGCAGTAGCATAACACAAGGAACAAGCTAGACTCGGTTTCGGCTTTGTTTCGGGAGTTTACCGCCCAAGAACACCTTGGGGAGTAAACTCCTAGATCTAATGATTTAGCCATCTAAATCATGTTATAAGCACATATAAAGCTTTCTAACACTACTAGAAAGAGGCACTCACGATTTGGGATAAAACCCCGAAGATCCGTGAGAGAGAAAATGGCTTTTCTCTAGTTGGAAATGCGAATAATGAATGAATTTGGTTCAGAATTCTAGTTATAGTCCTGAGATATTTTGGCAGAAAATATTTTTATTCCTGAAATGATCTCTAATATAATAGAGTGTTGGAATAACAGTGTTGCACAAAACCCTAGTGCACCCATTCTCCTGATATTTCCTGAAGTGTAAACCCTGAATTACTCAAACTTACGCGAAAAGTCTGAAAATTAACTGTAACTGCTATAACTTCTATTGATGTGATATAGTTTGTACAGAATGGAAATTTCGGGTTGTCATATCATCCCCCCGTTAGAAGGAATTTCGTCCCGAAATTAGAATTTAAGAAAATAAGAAGTTACAAATAAATAAGCGAAAAGGTGAGGGTCTTTCAGTTTCATCTGATCCTCACGTTCCCAAGTGAATTCCGATCCATGCTTTGTGTTCCAGTGCACCTTCACTATCGGGATACGGATCTGCTTTGTTTGCTTGACCTCTCGGTCCATGATCTCTACTGGTTCCTCCACGAAGTTGAGGCTCTCGTTGATCTCGATCTCGTTGAGTGAAATAACAAGAGTCTCGTCGGATAGACACTTTTTCAAATTCGAGACGTGGAAGGTAGGATGTACGTTACTGAGTTTGTGCGGTAGATTGAGTTTGTAAGCTACAGGTCCGATTCTCGCAAGAATCTCGAAAGGACCTATGTGTCTTGGATTTAGCTTCCCACGCTTTCCAAAGCGTATCAAGCCCTTCCAGGGTGAGACCTTCAGCAGGACTCGGTCGCCCACCTGGAACTCCAATGGGTTCCTACGCTTGTCAGCGTAGCTTTTCTGTCGGTCTCTAGAGGCTTTCAATCGTTCACGAATTTGAACGATCTTCTCTATCGTTTCCCGAATGATCTCCGGACCCGTGAGAGTGCTTTCGGGAATTCGTCCCTTAGCTAACTGGGTATCACCCACTTCAGCCCAGCACAGAGGGGATCTGCACTTTCGGCCATAGAGGGCCTCGAATGGAGCTGCCTTTATGATCGTGTGATAACTATTGTTGTAGGAAAATTTGACAAGGGGTAAATGAGTATCCCAAGCTTTTCCAAAGTCAATCACACAGGCACGCAACATATCTTCTAAGGTTTGGATAGTTCTCTCTCTTTTCCCGTCGGTCTGTGGATGGTAGGCTGTACTCATGTCCAGCCTAGTTCCTAGGGAATTTTGTAATGACTGCCAGAACCTCGAAGTGAATCTACTATCTCTGTCTGAGATGATAGATAAAGGAACACCGTGCAGCCTTACAATCTCCCTAATGTAAGTTCGGGTAAGTTTCTCCATCTTGTCTGTTTCTTTGATCGGTAGGAAGTGTGCAGACTTGGTCAGTCTATCGACGATGACCCATATGGAATCAAGTCTACCCGTCGTCTTGGGAAACTTGGTTATGAAGTCCATAGTGATCCGCTCCCACTTCCATTCTGGTATCTTCGGTTGTTGTAGAAGACCGGAGGGTTTCTGGTATTCGACATTGACCTTTGCGCAAGTAAGGCATTTACTCACGAATGTAGCAATATCTGCTTTCATGTTAGGCCACCAGTATAGCTTTTTAAGATCCAGATACATCTTATCTGAACTCGGGTGGACGGAATAACGAGTGTTGTGAGCTTCGGTCATGACCAAGTCTCTGAAGCCACCGTGTTTCGGTGTACAGATCCGATCCATGAGGTATAAGGCTCTGCCACCCTTGACTTCCAAGTTTTTATCCATCCCTATAAGGGATTCACCAGCCACGTTTTCAGGTTTCAAAGCGTCGAGCTGAGCCTCCTTAATTTGCGTGGACAAGTGTGAATGGATAGTTAGAGTCAAAGATTTGACTCTACAACCAGTATATTCTTTCTGACTTAGGGCATCGGCTACTACATTGGCTTTACCCGGATGATAACGAATTTCGCATTCGTAATCACTGAGTAGCTCGACCCACCGTCGTTGTCTCATGTTGAGCTCTTTCTAGTCGAAAATGTATTGTAGACTCTTATGGTCCGTAAAGATCGTGCTTTTTGTACCATATAGGTAATGTCTCCAGATCTTCAGAGCAAACACAACTGCTCCTAGTTCAAGATCGTGGGTTGTGTAGTTAATCTCATCTGTCTTCAGCTGTCTCGAGGCATAGGCGATGACTTTACCTCGCTGCATCAGAACACATCCGAGTCCTTGATTGGATGCATCGCAGTAGACAATGAAGTCTTCTATCCCTTCGGGGCGGGATAGTATCGGGGCGGTGCACAAGGCTCGTTTGAGCGTTTGGAACGCTCTTTCCTGTTTCTCTTCCCAGTCAAAGGCCACGCCTTTCTGGGTCAGGGTTGTAAGAGGTTTCGCTATGCTGGAGAAGTTCTGAATGAACCTGCGATAGTAGCCAGCCAGACCTAGAAATTGATGAATTCTGTAGGTGTCTTCGGTGCTGACCAGTTCTCGATGGCCTTAATTTTGGAAGGGTCCACGTGTATTCCCTCTTCGCTAACAACATGGCCCAAAAATTCGACTCGTCGAATCCAAAATTCGCACTTTGAGAACTTCGCGTAGAGCTTCTCCGATCGCAATGTTTCTAAGGTTTTACAGAGATGTTGACTATGTTCCTCCTTACTTCGAGAGTAGATGAGTATGTCATCAATGAAGACGATGACGAACTGATCTAAGTAAGGACGACACACCCTATTCATCAGATCCATGAATACTGCGGGCACGTTTGTTAATCCGAACGGCATCACAACAAACTCGTGGTGCCCATAACGAGTTCGGAAGGCTGTCTTGGGAACATCCTCCTCTAACACTCGTAGTTGGTGATATCCGGATCTGGTGGTTGTCGAGGCCAACACAAATAATAACCCTAAATATTACACACTAAAATAGTGTATAGTGGTAAAGGGATCGAATCCACGAAGATTGGTTCAATTTGATAACTCTATGAAAAATCTCTTTGTAAAATACTTGGAATATGACAATAAATTAAAAATGGGGGTTTTGATGTTTTCAAAATACTTGAAACAAACTAGAATTAACTATGATTTAAATAGACAATTGCAACAAAAATAAGAATTTGATGTAAAATCAATAAGGGAAAGATGGTTGACTTAAAGTTTTCTCACTTTGACTTTTGATGAACATATCATTAGAATTCAATGGTGCAATACTTGTTTTAAATCCTTAATTTGGCTATAGTAATCCAAGGAGCTTGAGATTACCTAGACTTTTCTTAATTGTTGAAATGGCTAGAGAAGCTCATAACAATTTCCTTAGTCAAAGTCACTAATTCCAAATAGCATGTAATTAGTGAAAGTCAACTAGCATTAAGAACCAAAAAGTCACCAAATCCAAGAGGGGTCAAATGCTTTCACCACCATGTTGGAGGGAATGTTTTTATGATTGTGTGAAGCAAAAACAACACAAAAATCATTTGTTGCTTGCTAATTTGAGGATCCTTTACTTAATCAAGAAATTAGCCAACTAATCACCACAAACACATTTAAACTCATGAACTAAAACATGCAAGTAATGATGAGATGTTAAAACACAAAACATTCCCATAAAGATTCAAGAACATGTTCATGGATTCTTCAACATTCAACAAAAGTTCAAAGGATTAACCAAAAGTCAACCAAGATTAGTTTAGCCAAGCATGGCTAAACACAAAGAAACAAAGTTAGAGAAAATTGTACCAAACATTAAGCAAGAATCAAGAGGTAAAAATATGATGTTCTTCAAGGGTTCTTGGCCTTCAAAAGTCTCCAAAACTCCAGAGAGAATCTTCAAAAATCGGATGTCCAAGAGTATGCAAAAGATGGGCACCAACCTTCCTCAAATAGCTCAAAAGAAGGATTTCCGAAATTGCCCCTGCAGGGCCTTGCGCGACCCGCGTGCTGCTGCGCGGGTGGGTTGCACGGGTGGTGCCTGACATGGGCTTCTTTGAGATTTTGGGCCTCTAAAGCATATCCCACTAGCCCAGATCGAATCTAATCACCTCCTAGCCCATTTTCTTCAAGTTTTTCTTCATTTAAAGCCCAATTTGACCTCTCCAAATCCTCCAAAGCTCGTGAACTCGCCCGATTAATAATTTTCATACGCTTGAATGTTCCCCCGCATCTTGCAAATTTAAAGTTTATTTCTCTCCAAGTCTTCAAATAATCATCAAGATCACTCCATGCATCATCTCCACCACCCATCAAGCCCAACGTCATTTTTGTCTACCAAATCTCATCGCCTCCTATACGTCCCGAACACTCCTACTCCGCTAGACCCGAAAACCTGCAATTATGCTCACAAGATTCGAGAGTACCCGAAATAGTCATAAAATAACAAAAAGGAAAATATGCATGGAAATTATCTAAATTATGAATGAAATATGCTAAAATAAACTATAAAAAGTAGTAAATAAAATGAAGCTATCAGGATCGCAGATCTATCTTAGAGAACTAGTTGGCTCCTTGAAGTTGATCAAATAAATCGTCAATGCGGGGCAAGGGATAACGATTTTTAATGGTAAGTTTGTTGAGTTCTCTATAGTCGATACACATGCGAAACGATCCATCTTTCTTCTTGACGAACAAGACCGGTGCTCCCCATGGTGAGAAGCTTGGTCGAATGAATCCCTTCTTGAGAAGTTCGTTAAGTTGACTGGAAAGTTCCTGCATGTCGGCCGGTGCTAGACGATAAGGAGATTTGGCTACTGGGGGGCTCCTGGCACTAAGTCGATTCTGAACTCGACTTGGCGTTGCGGTGGTAAACCGGGAAGTTCTTCTGGGAAGATGTCGGGAAAGTCGCGTACTTCTGAGATTTTCTGAATGTCTTTCATTTCTTGACTCATATCAACGACGTGTACGAGGAATGCATGATATTCCTTTCACAAACACTTCTGGGCTTGAATGCACGAAATGATACGAAGGCTCGTACTAGGTTTGTCGCCGTAGATAACTAATGTTTCGTTGTTAGGAAGGTTAAGACGAACTGCTTTTTCAAAGCACAGGATGTCGGTGCGAAGAAGACTCAACCAATCCATACCGATGATAACGTCGAAACATTTAATTTGGACTGGCATGAGATCTATCTTGAAAGTATGGCCATCTAGAGTTAAAGTACAACCTACGTATATGCAGTTAGTACTCTCCGTTTTCCCGTTAGCCATTTCTACCGTGAATGAATTGTCTAATGCACAGGGTTTTTGTTTAAGCAGGTGTGCAAATTTTTGGCTTACGAAACTTTTCTCTGCTCCACTGTCGAAAAGTATGCAAGCATATGAGTTATCGAGGAGGAACGTACCAGTAACTATCGTAAGATCAGCTACCGCTTCCTCGTGGCCTAGGGCCATAACTCTTCCTACTCCGCCAGCCATCCCCGCTTTAGGGCAGTTCCTCTTGTAGTGGCCCACCTCGCCACAACCGTAGCAGGCTTGGCCCATACCGGCATTAGGAACCTGGGCGGCCTGAGCTGTTGGAGTTTGGCAGAAATGGGTTGTGTTCCCCTTCCTGTTGCAGTTGGTGCATTGCATCTCCCTGCAAGGCCCGCGGTGGTGGAAGTTGCATTTGTTGCACTTCGGGAGAGACCCAGCATAAGTTTTTGCTGGTAAGGGGTTCACAGGGACAACGGGAGTCATTGTGGCAGCATTGATCACCACAAGTTGTTGTTTATTGGAGGATCCTTGCGAAGCCCCTCTTTTCCTCTTATTCCACCCCTTCTTGTTGTAGTCGGGGTTGGACTTTTGGGGTACGGGTGTAGGGATTGTTGGGTTCTTGTGTTTCCCGTGGTCTATGAAAGACTGTGCCAGCTCCTTGGCGCTATCAAAAGTGACAGGCTTGGAGGCTAACACACTTGACTGGATCTAGGGCGATAGTCCCCAGATATACCTTTCTATCTTCTTGCTCTCGAGAGCAACCATATCAGGGCATAAGTTCGCCAGATCACAGAACCTATTTGTGTAGGTCGTGATGTCGGATCCAACCATTTAAAGACCATAGAACTCCTGCTCGAGTTTCTGTACTTCGCCACGAGGGAAGTACTCTTTCATCAACATGTATTTCAACTTGTCCCAGCTGATGGAATACACCACCACCAGAGTCAGATAATTAACATGGCCGTTCCACCATGTTAATGCTCGGTCAGAGAAGGTACAAGCTACGAAATTGACCTTGTTGCCTTCTTGGCATCCGCAGATCTCGAAGACAGATTCCATCTTCTCGATCCACTGCCTTAACACCATAATGCCCCCAATTCCAATGAAGCTGTGGGGTTTGGTGTTCGTGAAATCCTTGTAAGTGCATTCCCGAGGGTATCCATGGCTTTCGCCATGGTTCGAGGGAGGTGCACCTGTTCCCGATCCACTAGGGATAGGAGTGTTGATTGCTGACACAGCAGCTGCAACTGCTGCTGTGAAAGCTGCCTGGAACATGTTGGCATCAAAGGGGTTAGGTGGTTGAACAGGTACAGGCGGTGGTGGAGGTGGTGGTATCGGTGTTTCGTTGTTTGGGTTACGCCTTGTACTTCTGCGTGGCGGCATTTTTAACTATACGTTTAAAAGATGACGACATGGATAAGAATACATGATTTATGAATGTGTCTCATGGACTAACTCCCCATAGTCGAACAACAGAATGAATAGAATGACTAACTGAAAATGACAGTAGTTGGATAATAATTTCCATAAGATTAGATATCTATCAATAATACTGGAATTACAGATGTATCAAGTTTGGGAAAAATAGCCTAGAAGTAGGCCCTACATCAACCAAGATGGAAAATTTGACAGAATCAAGACTAGATCAAGACCTAACAGGTCTAAGATTTATACAGATAGGAAATTAGACCAAAGTTTTACATAAACTAGGTTATATCCAAAAGATGAGTCGATGAGCTCCTATCGAGGATGAGAGCTGCTTGCATGAGTCCTTGATCCCGACAGTAGACGTTCATTATCCCTTATACGCCTGTCCAACCTTGCTTGCCGAGCTTGAAGTTCTCTAACTTCAGCTTGGGTTTCAGCAAGTTCCCTCTGCAGATTTGCATTGCGGACCAGAGTCCTTTCATGAGCAGACTCTAGTTGGCGAATGTGGATAGTGTTAACACCAGAGTTGGCATCAACTTCCAAAACTTGATTGATAGTCGCCTGAGCCATGATCGTGTTCCGAGAAATCCTACGCACCATGATTGGTAGGACTCTATCAGCAGAACCTCCTTCAGTGAGGTTGTAGAAACTTTGGTCTACATTGTATGGAATGGGCTGACCTTGTTCCTGACTCCATTCAGTCAAGCTAATGGCCCACAAGGGTGTGGGTCTTTGAAACACAGGGAGGGGGTTCAGGTTTGGGTTTTGAGCATTTGACTTCTGGCTCCGAGTCAGAACTATCAGAAAAACCCTCAGCATGGTGATCATCCAAAGGGATTGAGTGATCATCTTCTGGTTCTGCCTCTAGCCAACCAACATTGCCTTGGTTTGGGAAGTACGGATCAGCATGTTGAAATTCAACCATTTTAATCTACGCGAGAAAAGGGATATAAGAAATAGCTAAAATAGACGAATTAACTAAGATAATTTCAGTAAGATCAAATACCCATATGGTATTTCTTTATGGTTGTGTTGGTAAGTTTTTAGACTTGTTGCCACATCACAACCATTCTTGGGCATATGCTAATCACTTCTCGGACCATCATAGTTGATCAAGCTATGCCATTCCCAAGACTGACCATATATCCCCAGGCTTACATGTGATATTCAACAATCGTAATACTTTTTTTCTTGTCATTGTGACACCGATTTTAGTATGAATGCAGGCACGTATACTTACTTAAATATTTTATTATTTATAACTATAACTCTTAGACAGAGTGTTTTAATCCCTGTGTATTTATAGTTAGTATATCTTTTATGGGTTGATATACTATATTCACTATAAACAATGCTCTGATACCAATCTGTCACACCCCAAAACCATGAACGGCGGAAACGTTCAGGGGTGGAGGATGTCATGTACAGTATCACAACAGTGTAATATAATAAACAAGCAACAACATCATCCATTGCATTATAAGTAAAGTTTTAATACATGTGTGTTCTTCATTGTAATAAGACACCAAAAATATATAATCAAAATAAAAGATGAGACTTGTCTGCTCCGTCTTCTCAAAACCTGGCCTCCGTACCTGTCTACTGATGACCTGAGAATACAAGTTATTTTGAAAGAGAGTATCAGCTTTAAAGCTGGTGAATTCATAAGTATTTAAGTGTCATTGTCTTGCTTACTGAAAACTGTTTTAAAGGTTATGCAAACCTTTAAATGTAAGTATTTATGTAAGTATGAAAAACCCTAGAAAATCCCTTATTTTCTATCAGTGTGAGATGTAGTCTTCTACCAAGACCCGAATGTTTTGTTATGATAATGTAGTCTTCTACCAAGACCTGAATGTTTTGTTAGTAAAATGATAGTTTTTCCTTTAATTGTTTAGTACTAAAGTACTTAGTCAAACTCATCGTTTATGTGAAAGTATCACAAAATAAAGTAAACAGGAAAATGTACTACTGTAAGTGTTGTCACTGGGTACTAGGACCAACACAACGTCGCGTTAAGCGAAAAATGCAACCTAATGAACATCCGAAGATTGTCCAGAAAAGTAATAATGTAAGTGTCATCGCTGGGTACTAGGAGTAACACAACGTCGCAATAAGCGAAAAGTATAACCTTATGAACAATCAAAGATTGTCCACTTGTCCTCTGTAGCAGCATCAGGTGGGTGGAGGGGATAGCCCCAGTTATCGATCTTCCTAGTATAAGTAGTAACCTTAGACCTCCGTAGATGGTCATCAACCACTGGTGCTAATCAGTGGGGTTCGGAATGGTAAGTCCCGCCTAGCTATCCCATTGAAGCGGAATAAGAAAGATAATTTACACAGAAAGTACTAAGAAATTATCCTCGTAGTTCTAAGTACAAGTATCTAGGTACGTGAATATAGGATAATGC
This sequence comes from Lactuca saligna, assembly GCF_052625555.1. Classification (NCBI taxonomy): domain Eukaryota; kingdom Viridiplantae; phylum Streptophyta; class Magnoliopsida; order Asterales; family Asteraceae; genus Lactuca; species Lactuca saligna. The sequence goes on along the minus strand of NC_136421.1, from coordinate 108,442,329 downwards.
ACCTATGTAACAGTGTTCCTGTATGATATTCATGTAAGTGTGTTCATGTAACAGGTAAGTATATGTATATGTACTCATGTATCCGGTAATGTACTAGTATAGACTCATGAATGAACTGACTCTTGTGTGATTCCTTGTAATAGGAGTAATGTTTGATATCTTCAAATTATCCCTATGATAATTTACTGAACTATAATTGGTTCATCATGTAGGTTTATACACTCTTACTACTCAAGGGTGTGGGAAGAAAATGAAAGATGTAAACTATAACATCAATACATATATAAGAATATAAGTGTATATGCATAGTTTAGTTCAAGAATGTAAAATGGTTTTGTAAGACATCTTATGGGTTTTGAACAATAATTAACAATGACTTGATGTCATTTTTAATATACATTTCAAAGGTAAAATATTTGATAATAATGTGTTTTTAAGATTTAAAACCATTTCATGCATCACATTTTGTAGTATGTGAAATCTGTTAAATGACAAACACAGTTATAAAATACATAACAATGATTTAATAACATGTTTGTTTCTACTTGTATTCCCCCCTTTAAAGCATTTAAAATCATTTAAAACATTGATTAGGGGTATGAACTCACCTGTAGTTGGTGATTGGGATGAACTATATGGTATCAGATTGCTAGGTGTCAAGCGAGGACTTGTACACACACTACGATCCTAATGAACATATAATCACACATATATGCATTCAATTTGACTTAAATCACTAATTGATAATGTTAAGACATCCTAGACACAATTAAACACTTTATATAAGTGTTTTAGGCCCTAAGGATTGCATCTAAGCTAATGTGGGACAAGACACTTGTGTTTTAGGGTTCCAAAGGACCCTATATGTGAGTTTAATCCCCATATACCATCACACATGGAGTTTACGGTTGTAAACTCTTGAGTTTACGGCCGTAAACTCCCAACCATGGGGGTATTGTGTGTTTTGAAGTCTCAAATGATTCCTAGAATTATTCCAACTTGGTGGTTCAATTCTTGAAAGGGTTTAAGGTCTAGAAATACTCCAATTAGGAGTTTACGTCCCTAAGGCCATTCCCCTTAGAGTTTACGGCCATAAACTCTAAGTATGGTGTGTTTTTGATGCTTTCAAGTCTCTTGCACATGTGGTATAGGTTCTAGGGTTTTGTTCCAAGCATATGAAGACATTAGGCATACTTTGGTGCCATTCTTTCATGTTTACGGCCCAAGAGCAAAGCCTTGGCCATAAACTCACTTTGATAAGTGATTTTGATGTGCTTTGGTCCTTAGATTAAATGGGAAACAATTCCATGTAAAGTTCTAGGGCTTTAGGTGTCTTAATAACACCCTTTGGTCCATTTCTATGGAGTTTACGGCCTAAGATACACTTGGGCCGTAAACTCTCATTTTTTTGTATTCTTTGATTGTTTTCTTTTCCTTAATATACCTACAATTAAGTCTAAGGCAGTAGCATAACACAAGGAACAGGCTAGACTCGGTTTCGGCTTTGTTTCGGGAGTTTACCGCCCAAGAACACCTTGGGGAGTAAACTCCTAGATCTAATGATTTAGCCATCTAAATCATGTTATAAGCACATAGAAAGCTTTTTAAGACTACTAGAAAGAGGTACTCACGATTTGGGATAAAAACCCGACGATCCGTGAGAGAGAAAATGGATTTTCTCTAGTTGGAAATGCGAATAATGAATGAATTTGGTTCATAATTCTATTTATAGTCCTGAGATATTTTGGCATAAAATATTTTTATTCCTGAAATGATCTCTAATATAAAGGGTGTTGGAATAACAGTGTTGCACAAAACCCTAGTGCACCCACTCTCTTGATATTTCCTGAAGTGTAAACCCTGAATTACTCAAACTTACGCGAAAAGTCTGAAAATTAACTATGACTGCTATAACTTCTATTGAAGTGATATAGTTTGTACAAAATGGAAATTTCGGGTTGTGACACAATCCCCAGCTATCCCGCACAAACCGGGTGTTCTCACCCATAATCCTTTCTAGTTTCCAGTTCTCTGGTCGCATGCCCTTAACTTGAGCATCTCTAATCAAACTCACGAGTGGAGAATCCATTGATATCCTCATACATGTTGCTGGGGTGGAAGACCCAACTGATTTGCGGGTCAGCGCGTCCACCACCACATTCGCCTTACCTGGGTGGTAAAGCATCTCACATTTGTAGTCCTTGACTACATCTAGCCACCTGCGCTGCCTCATGTTCCGGTTCGGTTGATCCATGATGTGTCTCAGGCTCTTGTGATCCGTGTATATGGTACAGTGGACCCCATAGAGGTAATGTCTCCAAATCTTGAGAGCGAATACACTGCTCCCAACTCTAGATCATGAGTAGGGTATCTCATCTCATGTGGATTCAGCTGCCGTGATGTGTAGGCTATCACCTGTCCTCTCTACATGAGGAACGCCCCCAGTCCTGTGATGGATGCATCACAGAACACCACAAAATCTTCGACTCCCTCCAGAAGAGTCAATACTGGAGCCTCACACAAACTGTAACGACCCAATTTTTCAAGTCCAAAAATTTCATTTTCAATTAAACACTTTGTAAAACATTTGTAAATAAACAACATTCGACCATATCATTTCTTAAAACATATTTCGTGTCTGCAACCCAAAACATAAATCATAATAATGTTAGAGTACAAATCTCAGAATATCTCATGATGCGGAAAACGGGAGTGTGTGTATGATGTGCCACTACCGTGCCAACTCCTTCCCCTTCACTGAAGAGGTACCTGAAACCAAAACTGTAAACTGTAAGAACAAAGCTTAGTGACTTCCCCAATCGTGCCACATACCATACAATCATATAGCATACATACTGCCGGGAAATTTTGGGGTGCCCGACCTACCCGGTTCGGCCATTCTGGGGTGCCCGACCTACCCGTGCAGCCATTCTGGGGTGCCGTCCTACCCGTGTCAAGCCATTATGGGGTGTTGACCTGCCCATGTCAGGCTATTCTGGGGTGCTGACCTACCCGTCGGTCCTAACAAATGCACTTGGGGACTATTCCCCTCCTACTACCCCCATCACATATAACATATCATGCCAGTATACAAACATACCATCACATACTGTCAAACATATCTGGGGTGCCTGACCTACCCTTCAGTCCTAACAACCAAACTCTACTACTATCACATATAACATATCATGCCAACATTTAACATATCAGGTAGTAGCAAACCTAGATGATATCACAAAGACAATCATCTAACATACAACTCTTACTGGTGGGCCGACATTGTGGCCGTAGACCCACTGCTACTGGAAGGTAACTCACCTCGAAAAGTAGCTGCTGAAAGTCTGCTTGCTAGACGACTGAATGATGCACAGGCAATCCTCTGGCTATAAATCCATAAGCATAGATCAATCACTCCTAAATACCCTTAGGTCAAATGAATGACCTACCCCTGGTCCAAGGTCAACTCCTTGGTCAAAGTCAACTTCCAGTTGACTGGACTCACTGAGTCATGGCACAGACTTTCCGAGTCCCTCTCCTACTTGCTTCCAAATCCTCACTAGAGCATCCATCTTGAGGATTTGGGTTTCTGGGACTATTGCTACACGTTAAATTGCTCATCCTGCGTGCAGCTACGAAGGGTTGGACCTTCTACACTTAAACCCCTCTTAACTCAGTAACAATTCATATGACTCGCCGAGTTTGAAGAGCAACTCATCGAGATCCAGGAAATCTTCAAAGGACTCGCCGAGTTGTTCATCCAACTCATCGAGTCTAAGACCATCTTCATAGAACTCGCCGAGTCCACTTTGGAACTCGCCGAGTCCCTTCAACCCTCCTCCCATACAGACCAAATCTGAGACATGCAACGGTTCCCAACCATAGATCTAAAGCTCCTAGGGTATGCTTATCACGTAAAGTTGCAAACTTTATGTACATCCATGGCCCTATGAGCTCCAAAAGGCAATTCCAAGCTCTTTATGAGGTCATACACTCAATAGGGACCTCAATCACTTCAACCACAGAGAATTTACACTTCTAAGGTGTCCATAAGGTCCAGATTTGAAGTCCTTTCAGAACATATAGCATAACTACATGGGGTTTGAGGTTTTAGGGCTTGAAAACCATCAATTAGGGACAAAAGGGGATCTAATGAACTAGTGATCAAGGTAGGAACTTTTCTACCTGAATGGAAGCTTCTCACAGTGTAGGTTTCGGATCTACTTCCCCTCCTTGCACTCTTCAACCTCCTTCTTCTTCTTCTAAGCTCCAAACTTCCTTCACCAAGCCAAAAATCACTCACAAGAACAATATGGGGGCTAGGGTTTCGCTCTACAGCTCTCTGGAAGTGTTAGGGACAAGGGAGGCCGAGTTAGAGTGTTTAAATAGGGTGCAAACACCCTGATTAGGGTTTTACTCTTCCAACATGAACTCACCGAGTCTGGGACCCGACTCACCGAGTCCCTCACTTAAATCCCGTGCCAAAATCACTCCAACTCGGCGAGTCGGGCCTCCAACTCGTCGAGTCTAAGGCAAAATGAGAAAAATACATAAACATGAATCGTACCAGGAATCCAGTGTTACACAAACACTGTCGGAGGGTCTCAAAGGCCCTCTGCTCCTCATGGCCCTACCTGAAATCCACCCCCATCATCTTCAGATGAGTGAGGGGTACTGCAATCTTGGAGAAATCCTGTATGAACCTCCCACCGCATAGCCGCCTCAATTTTAGCCTGTAGCCTGCCAATCCTGTAGCCTGCCAATCCTAGAAAACTCCTGATATCCGACAGAGACTTTGGAACCTCCCACCGCATAGCCGCCTCAATTTTAGCCGAATCAACCAAAATCCCCTCCTGGTTAACGAGGTGTCCAAGGAACTAAACCTCTCGTGACCAAAAGTTGCACTTCGAGAACTTGGCATAAATCTGTTCCCGCCTCAAAACTCCCAGTAGCTCCCATAGATGCTCCTCATGTTGCTCTAGGGTCTCAGAATATACCAAGATATCATCTATGAACATGAAGACCAAGCGATCAAGCATCAGCCTGCATACCCGATTCATCAGGTCCATAAATACTGCTGGCGCGTTGGTGAGCCCAAATGGCATCACCACGAACTCGTAATATCCATAACGAGTCCGAAACGCTGTCTTCTCCACGTCTTCCTCTCTAACCCTGACCCGATGGTACCCAGACCTCAAGTCTATCTTGGAGAACCAAGATGCTCCCTGTAACTGATCAAAGAGATCATATATCCTTGGGAGTGGATAACGAGTCTTCATCGTCAGCTTGTTCAACTCCCGATGATCGATGCACATCCGGTGCGAACCATCATTCTTCCTGACGAAGAGTATCGACGCTCCCCACGGTGAACTGCTCGGACGAATGAACTGCATGCCCAACAGTTCCTGCAGCTATGATGAAAGCTCCTGCATCTTTGGTGGTGCCAACCGGTACAGCACCTTGACGATAGGGGCCGCACATGACACTAGGTCGATCATAAACTCAACCTGCCTCTCTGGAGGCACTCCGAGCAACTCCTATGGAAATACGTCAACAAACTCCCAGACCACTGGGACCTCTAATTATGAAACCTGATCTCTGACCCGTGTATCCACCACATACACTTAATAACACGCACACCAATGTTGAATGTACTGTCGAGCCCTGGCAGCTAAACAAAACCCTGATCCCAATTTGGTACCCTCGCCATAGCAATCAGTTCTCCTCCACTTGGGGTTCGAACCACCACTCGCTGACCCTCGCAGTCGATCATGGCACCAAAGTGACTAAGCCAGTCCATACACACGATCACACACACATATCCCATGGGAATCAGAATCAAGTCTATCGGGAAAGACACCCCAAAGATCTCCAACATACATCCCCGATAAACTGAAAAAGCAGAAACTCTGTATTCGTCAGTGATAGAGACTCGCAACAGACACTCTAGCTCTCCTACTGGCACACTGAACTCCCTACTAAACGTCTGAGACACAAACGACCGACTCTCCCCCAAGTCAAATAAAACAATGCAAGCAAGGAGTTCACTAAAAACGTACCTAATCACAAGTAGAAACAAATAAGCATAAAACGTATATATAATCAGTAAGATAAGGGATAGAAACATACCAGCAACCACATCTGGTGCTGCCATGGCCTCCTCAGAAGCTATTTCAGATATGAACTTTTCAGACCAGTTTCATGCAAATAACAATTTAGGGCCTCAAAGAATTCATGTAGGAAGTTTAACAAATGATTCTCTTTGAAATCGTTATCCTTCTGATAAAAGTTAAATCAAGTTTGCTAATTTTTGTTATTATTATTATTATTAATAGCTGCTTATCATGGATATTAGATGTAAGATGATAGTCATGTGTCTTCTTGTTTGACAACATGGTGTATGTTCCTTGGTGTTTGCTCTTATTTTATTTATTTATTATTAGGTTATAACCTGTGGAAAACGCAGTTGATATTTTTAAAATTATTATATAAACAAATAAAATATTAAATGTCAACAAAAAAATACAATGTATTTTGGATTGTAAGTAAATCCTAAATTAATGTGATAAGTAAAATATTCATAATATTTAACATGAATTTTGAAACAAAGTAACTTTTTTATATATAGAAGTAAGTGAAGTTTTATTGATCAAATTATCATTTTTATTTAAAAGCAAGAACTTTAATTTTTCTCTGCATTTTATTTTGGATAAATCAACATATAATGTTTGAAAATGGTTCTCACAAAACTATCTCAATTTGAATTTGAATTGAATTTTATTGTTTGAAGGTGTTAAAAGACAAATATTATATATTTTAAAATAAAGTTCGTTGTTTAAACTTTAAACACTAATAAGATTTCTATGTTACGTTTAAACAAAGATGAAATACATAAATTTAAAAGAGTAAAATAAATTTTATTTGAGGATATGCAGATACATCTATCGAAATTAAACTTCAAAAAAGACAAACTTTTTAATGACAACTTAATTATAGATTGTTGGTGTTTTGGTGAGGTATAATATTTTGTGTTTTTGTGAGGTATAAATATTAATCCTTTTAAAATATCCATTTTTAATTAGGATTTTTAAATTATTAACTTATTCTATTAAGTTTTTTATTTTATTTAATTTTTATTATTTTATTTTTTAAAGGGCAACTTATTCTATTAAGTAACATCTTAAAGTATTCTAGTGAAAATTGGGATAAATATATGATAATGTACCCCTAACACTCGCTAGAAGTTGCGCTCGGTCGCGCTAGAGGCACCTCAATGCATACTGTGAGACCAAGCTACTCACAACATTGCTGCCCTGACGAAGTCTCACGCCAACGGACGTCCCTCTAGAGCTGGACTCCCGCATGGAAGGTTTAGCCCTCAGCGGACGCCTCCATTCCGCGACAAACCTAACGGGTTCAAGTGATAAGGAGTATGTTCAAAGCATTACTATCTGAACCAATGGTTAGCTCTGGCACTACGAGGAACACGATTAACCAATCAAGGCATCAGATCCTATCAGACTTGACGACCTTGTCCTCCATACAAACACGCAGGAGGTCTCAGTATAAAAGGCCTCATCTACCACCTCAAACAGTAAGCCACACTCTCCTAACTCTTACCATACACTCTCAGTTCAATCGCTGACTTGACCGTCAGATCGATTTCCCGGGAGCTCCTCCCAAAGAACGGCTGGCGACTCTTCCCTGTTGCGACCTCGCACGTCTTCTGAAGCGATCAGAAGCACCTTGTAGCCACTAAGAACCACCGCATCCATCAATGGAAAACCAAAGTCGCATCATTTGGCTCCATCCGGTGTCTAACAACCGATAAACAAAAACCACACATCATCAAACTTGAAGATGACAACTGAAACTACCGGCGAAACTAGCAAAACATCGAAAAGCCCAATCAGACCATGATGCTGTTAGAACCAGACATCACTCCCATTACCACATCGCACCAGTTGACAACCGTCGTGACTAATCCGACGCAATCCAGTGGCCCAAACGACGATCATCATCTCGATGAGTGAACTTTGGAGGCCAAGAGTGGAATAAGTGATACCGTTCGCAAATACGCCACCACAAAATTTTCCGTTCCACAACCATCAAGCAACGTCAATTTTCAGTAGCGTGACACCGCTGGTCGTACAAACCCCCGGTGGAATCATTGTTTTCACGCAAGCGATACCACCATTGGTAAATCAAATCGCCGGTGAATAAACCACCATCCTCCACACAACCCCATTCACAACAATCACACAACTCTCTACGCCAATCACAACAAACCAGCCACTTGCAACAAACCCGACGTTTACCCTATAACCTCAAAACTTCTATGACCCAACTCCAGCACATTTTTCAGCGTACAGCAACCCATACCTCACCCAACAGTTCCAACCCAACTACAATTTACCAGATTATTCGTTGTTAAAAACTTGGTGTGGTGGTTGTTGGAATATATTATATATGTACCAGATTATTCGTTGTTGATTTTAGTGATTTTGTCGTTAAAAATTAGTCACAATAGAGGATACGACATATTTTTGTCCATCATTAATTCGATACGAAATTACGAACTAAGACGAAGCAGTCTGTGTGTGAAAGTCTCTTTTACGTTGCCAAACTTTAAGCAACCGTAAACATGATAAAAACATTAATAAAAAGTTAAAACATGTCTCCTACCAAAGAAATGATGTCCGGATTTAAGATATGAGGTATTTCTTTAGGTTTGTCATCTTTTTACGGTTTGGAAACAAAAAATAATATAATACTAAAGATACAAATATGTCTTATTATTTCAATTATTTTTAATCCTTTGGCATTCACCTTTGGCCTTATAAGGACCTAAACTTTTTAAATATTCGACATTTTTTAAGTTTTTATTTTGTCGTAATCCAATTATTGTTCTAAAGGCAAAGTGGTTGTTTGCTTATTGTTAAAAGATATACAATACCAGCTCCTTCAAGCTCTTAACCTATAATTCCTTGAAGCTGTGTTCACCTTGTTTCCCATAATATTTCAACCATCCAAATCATGCCTCTCACAAAAAAGTTTAAAAAACTTATGATACCACTAGAAGCTATTAAATCAGCAACAAACAATTTTTCAGATGACAACTACATTGGGAGAGGAGGTTTTGGGAAAGTATATAAAGGAGAACTTAATGTTCATTCGAAGGGGCAAACCGTTGTTGCTTTAAAGAGACTAGATCCTGCATATGGGCAAGGAAACCCTGAGTTTTGGAAGGAGATAGTCATGCTTTCTCTTCACAAGCATGAAAATATTATTTCTTTATTAGGGTTTTGTGACGAAAGTAACGAAAAGATCCTTGTTTATGAGTATGTATTTAGGAGAAGTCTTGACATCAATCTCAACAACAACGATCTTACTTGGATTAGACGACTAAAGATTTGTATTGGGGCAGCTCGTGGACTAGCATACCTCCATAATCCCGGTACGACCAAACAAAGAGTTTTACATCGTGATATTAAGAGTTCGAACATTCTCATAGATGAAAACTGGAATGCCAAAATTTCAGATTTAGGTTTGTCCAAATTTGGTCCCGCCAATCAGAAGTATACATTTCTTGTCTCCAACACTGTTGGCACAGTTGGGTATTGTGATCCTTTATATGCAGAAACCGGGTTATTAACAAAAGAGTCTGATGTTTATTCGTTCGATGTGGTGTTGTTTGAAGTGCTATGTGGGAGGTTGTGTATTAGCAATGAAAATGGTAATCTTCAATCTCTAACATCATTAGTGCGACGGTATTATGACGAAAACAAAATAAACGAAATTATATATGATAAAATAAAGGAGGGAATAAATACTAAATCTTTGGAGGCATTTACCACGATAGCTTATAAATGTTTGAATAGAGAATTGGAAGAACGGCCGTTAATGACTGACATCGTGATGTTACTTGAAATTGCACTTGAATATCAAGTAAGTCGTTCTTTTAATATTCATTCATCTGATCTTTAATTATTTTACATTTTTTTTTTCATTTTAATGGGATTCAAATGGAAATTAATTTTTATTTTTGTTAAATATGAAAAAAATTAATTTCCAACTAATAATAACTTTAATTTTGAGAATTTTAAAACTAAAAGATAAGTTTATTAATGAAATTGATATTCATTTATTACAATATCTATTGCATTTATTATATATTAAAATATTATGTACAGTTTAATAAAATAAAAAAAAACACACATAAAATAACATGTTGACATGCGGAAAAAAATTAATTCAAAATAACCAAAAAAATAAGATTTGACAAATTGAATGAGAATGTTACAAGTAGCAAAAAACACATTTATTTACTAGTGATGATATATATATATATATATATATATATATATATATATATATATATATATATATATATATATATATATATATATATATATATATTAGGGTTGTAGACGAACAGAACGTTCAATAAATTGTTCGTAAATTATTTGCGTGGAAATTCATTTATGTTCATTTATTTATTAAATGAACGAACATGTAAAATGATTTTGTTCTTTTAAATACACTCGTTCGTTTGGTTTACAACCCTAGGTATAGTTAATAATGTGATGCAACTTTTTTTCGTTTATTTATGTATATATGTATTTATTTTAGAAATTTATTTTGAACTAACGCATCTTTTGTTTCATTGTTATAGCTAGTGTTATGTCCAAAAAGTAATAAACTAACTCACACTTAATCATTGTAAAATCCGTGGCTAAAGTATTGGACAACGTTGTTATCGAATTTGAATAAATGTTGATGATTTGGACATAATAGAATACTATTTATTTTTATTATTTTGTTTTCTACAACAGCTGTTGTTTAATACATCGTAATTTTCCATCCTATATAATTACTAAAATATAGTTTAATATAAATTGAGCATTATTTGAAACTATGATAAATTACTAATCATATTAGGTGTGAGATCCATGTAATACATAAGTTTATTTAAAAAAATAACTAAATATAAAATTCTAAACACTTGCAAAGTATGAATTTATAAGACAAATGAGAAAATATTGAATTATAAAATTGAAGTGTTTTTTTTTTTCTTTTAAATTTAAACAAATAATTTAGATAAATAAATAAAGAAAATTAATGAATCTTTAATTTGGTAATTTTGAAATTAGAAGGAAAATTTATTAATGAAATTTGATATGCATTTATTATTGAATATAAATACTATCTATAATTTAATAAAACGAAAAAACAATAAAATGACATATAAAATAAAAATTAGTTTAAACTAACCACAAAATTAAATGTGGTAAAATAAATGAGAATGTGACATATGATAAAAAGATCGTTATTTATTAGGAAATATGTTTTTAACTAGATAAAATAATAAAAAAGTTTGTAAGAATATTTCCTACATGGAGATAGGCCGTATATACTTTAAAACAAAATAATTAAAAAAAAAAATTAAATTGCTTCCATTTCATCTTCTATTGAATGATTGTAGTGTACAACACTAATTCTCTTTTCTCATCTCAACTTTTGGTTTTGATTTGTAATGATCCTTCAAGTAATAAAATAAGTAGGAACATTTAATAAGAGGATATTTAACCTCACAAAGGCAAAGGCACCATATATTTCCAATACATATATCATTTATGTAAGTATCTCTTAGGTGTTGTTTGTTTTTTTTTTTTTGGAAAAACTCTTTTCAGATCTTTTATTGCTGCGTGGCGTAGCATACGCATAACGCTTTTCATCTCGCAGTTGTTTGTTTTTCAAACGTCTTCAGATTGAAAAACTTTTGTGGATGTTCCTCTAGGCGCAACACTTGTTTTGCATCTTCCCACCTCTTCCAATATCTTTTTTTTTTCTTGCTAAAATATTGATTATATATTGCTGAAATTTTATTTCATATTTTTTTTTCGTTTTTTTGTGTTTATTCTTGTTGGTTTTTTTTTATATTGAATAATAATAATTTGTTGATGAAATATTATTATTTTATGGTAAAATATCATTATTTTTTTTTATTAAAATATCATTATTTTTTTTTTTGCTGAAATATCATAAATTCTTGCCGAAATATCATACATTATTAAGTTTTTTGTGTTAAAAAACTATTTCAGATTATAAAACCAGTTTATTTTAATTTTTTAATATTACCGTTTGCAGCCGTTTGATCCACCTCTTCTACTACAGATTGTTGCAGATGTAGTCTGCAGACTTTATGAATTTTTGTTTAAAAAAAACAAACATCACCTTAGATAAGGATCAATTCTGTAATGGACTATTTCATTAAACCCTTCTTAACGACTATTTTGTTAATATTATCTTACATAGATATTATTTCTCTGACTTTGCTAACTATGAACTTTTATTATTATTATTATTATTATTATTATTATTATTATTATTATGATTATTATTATTATTATTATTAATATAATTTTTTCTTACAAAGTGACCATTTTATTAATTTCTTCTAGTTCTTACTATTTCTATAATTTTGTCATAGATGTGGATTGTTCGTGTAGTTTTGTTATACATGACCTCTTTCAGTAAATAGCTCTCAAACATGGACCATTTTAATTATTTTGTATATTTATAAACTACATAACCAAAATACAATTCACTTGTTTTCTTAAAAAGATTGTAGCATAATTAGACCTTAAGGGAAATTAAAATGCAAGTTGTATCCGAGTTGAATAACGTGGTTATTAAATGTGTGCTTAATAAGAATGTTGGTGATGACATAGTGAAATTGAATGATCATTAGAAGGGTTTAATTGAGAGAATAAAATAGTGATTAAGAATGAATCTATATTTAATGGATTCTAGATCTTAAAATTGAAATTAAGTAAACATTTAATGAAAGATGTGACAATGATGTGATGAGAATATTGAATACTTTCATAAAATTGTATGTATTGTAGATGATATAATAAAAAAAGTTACACAAAAATTGTATAATTTAACCAATATCTCTAAAAAACATACAAATATTTAGTAACCTTGATGTAAAAAATTTAAATAGTTCTAAATGGAAAATCATAAGTTAACTTGTTTATAAACATAATTTCTAAGAACATATGTTACTTCATAGCAACCTTCATAAACCATTCGGTTTAAAAAAAACTTGAATAATAATTAAATATGAAAGTTATAAATCTATCATACATCTAGCATTTAGGTAATATTTAATAAAAATAACCTAACTTATAAATTAATTTATTGTAATTTAGCCATTTGTAAAAGTTAAAAACAGTTTAACATAATTTATAAAATAGCATATAAGTTAATTTAAGCTAGCTTAATGATAAACTTATAGTTAATTTATAAACTAATTTTTAAAACATGACTATAGTTTTACAACATGTTGAAATAAACAATTATTTAGTTGAGAGCTTATAAGTGATAGTTTTAAATTGACGTACAAATATAATAATGTAATTAATAGAACATAATATAATTTGGTATGAAACTATTATTAGAATTTTCTATATAAAATTTATAATTTCTAAATGATTTGGTAAAATATACAAGATTGGTTTTCAATAGTGTTTGAAGATTTGAATCTCAATATCTGTTTTTTTTGTTAACATGTACAATTAGGAGGGTGGTGGTCCAAGCAGAGACGTTGCACCATCACAGAAAAAGGTGTGTATATTCGATCATTCATGATCCTTGATCCAATTACATAATACTAGGCAAATATTATACACTATGTAAACTATAATTATAGTTATGTAAAATATAATTATAATTAAATAGTTATAATATATAGTATTTAAAATAACTATTTTATTATCATTAATTATAAAATAATAAATTTTATATTAAATTATATAAAGTATAATAATTATTTTAAACTATCTCATAATGTATAGTAGCATTAAACACAATGCTACTACGTGTCATCCTTAATCGTATAAATTGTCAAATTATAAAGAAATACAAACACTATTTTATTCACTCAGGTACACCAAACAATTTGGAAGGAAAAGAGAACCTATATAACCCGAGATGGGTGTTGCCGATACATGAAAAATAGTTTAAAAAAATCAAAAAAATTGAAATTTTTTATATTGTGGTCAGAAAAGTTAGGGGTTGCCGGTACCACACCGGAAACCCCTTAGAACTGTCCCTGTATATAATTCCCCTAAAAATCATGTACCGTAAGATTGTAATATTCTATTACTATTCTTTTTTAAATATTAGTTCAGTAGATAAAAATATTTAATATTTCCTTACTATTCCTTTTTAAATATTAGTTCAGTAGATAACAAATATTTATGTGAGCTAGAAATATTTTTTTCAAATTGAATTTTAACGTCAAATGTCAGATTGTATATGATACGACTCGTCTAATAGGAATTAGGATTGCGAATTTTTCATAGCATGTGCTTACCAGGTTTAGTAAACACATTTTGAAAATAAAATGCATATTTTTTATACACACACACATATATATATATATATATATATATATATATATATATATATATATATATATATATATATATATATATATATATATATATATATATATGTTCAATTGAGAAAATAAAAAAGATTGAGAATGAGAGAATCATTCTCAGCCACTCATTTAATTAGCCTCTAAACATAAAGGACACGGTGATAAACTTGTAAATATGATATAATAGCCTTCAATCACAAATACGAACAGTTAAAATTCATTCGTTTTTTGCTCTTTCAATTCAACCTTCAATTCTGTTTGAATACGAACATATCTTCAACATCTACGATTAATTCCCAGCATCATTAGAACAACATTATCGATAATCAACAAAAAATTCAATTCGTATCATTCATTCAACATCGTTCATCAAATAAAACATCAAAATTACGGTTAGAAAAAGATCAAATCATTTTTGTTTGAAATTTTCATATATTTCTCTACCAATCTACTATTTTGTAAGGTTTAAGTAGTCAAAGTATCATATTTTTAAAAAAGTTAACTTGTATGCACTCCAACTGTTTGATGAAATGCGTAAACTAAATTACCACGTTATATTCACATATGAATATGTTTTCTCACCTGAATCAATATGTGATTATCAAAACACAAAACAAATATGCAAGTATGTATGTTATTCATATGTGAATAACATATAAAAATTATATATATTTCTGAAAACATATTGTTATTCATATATGAATATACTGTGTAATATTCACATATAAATATACCAACTATTATTCATAAGCGAATATACGATCTAATATTCACAAGTGAATATACTATGTACTAATCTCATGTGATATACCATGTAATACCATATAATATTCACATATGAAAATATCATATAATATTCATAAGTGAATATATCATCTAACATTCACAAGTGAATATACTATGTAATATTCACAAGTGAATGCATCGTCTAATATTTAAATATGAATATACTATGTTTAGTATATGCTATATTCATATATGAATGATACTTCAATTGTAAAAAAAAATTAATTATAGTTTTTATTCATAAGTGAATAACGAATGTACTGTAGTAAAAACTAGATTCATTTTTATTCACTTATTAATAACGATAGCTGAAAATATATATTTTTTTTATTTTATCTTAAAACTATATCAATATGGATGTTTATTTGTAGAGAATAAAAAATTATGAATTTTGGTATATTTAAAATCATTTTTCGATAAAATTAGCTTCGTAAAAATGAAAAAAAAAAAAAAAAAAACTATGTTTTTGTATATATTAAGGTAATGGTTATCATAGTTTAAGGAAGCATGTTTTGTTGGAAAACACATGTGCATTCCTTTCCCAATTCCACCGGTACGTTGGAGGCTTTTATGGCAAAAATAAATGATTGGCTGAGAATGATTCCCCCATTCTCAACCTTTTTTTTTCTCAATTGAACCCTCCTCTCTCTCTCTCTCTCTCTATATATATATATATATATATATATATATATATATATACACTACAACAAAACACACCTTTACCCACGACCCTATTTGTGGGTAATCAGTGGGTAATGGTCTTTATCCACAGATTGTCCACGAAACCAGATTCATGGGAAAAAGCTCGTGGGTAATATTTTCCCACGGATTACCCTTAGAATTACCCACAGATTATCCACGAACAAATTTACCCACAAATTTACCACAGACAGTTTACCCACAGAATTACCCATAGTTTATCCACGAGCAAAGTTACCCACAGCTTATCCACGACCACATTACCCATGGAGTATCCACGAGCAAAGTTACCCACAACTTATCCATAACCTGATTACCCACGGGTTTTCCACGGCTCTATTACCCACAGATTTTCCACGGATGTTTACCCACAAATTTTCCATAGAATTGTTTACCCACGGATTTTCCACAAATATTCTTTTTGGGTGATTCCGTGGATAGTCTGTGGGTAACATAACAGATTTCAAATGTTATATATTTACAAATTGCATAAAATCCAAATTTTTACAGCTAATTTGAAAAAAATATAATATGACCAACAAAGTTTTAACCAAATCCATAAACTTAATCTAGAAAGTTTCAAATGTCAAATCCACAAAAGTTTCAATTCCCAAATTCATAAACTTAATCTATGGGAAGTTTCAAATACCAAGTTTCAAATGTCAAATCCACAAAAGTTTCAATTCCCATATCACCCTACACACTAATTGTTTGGCATGAATTTACTCCAAAGTTCTTCCATACGTTTTTCCATAGTTTCTTGACGTGCTTTGGATTCCTCACGTTCTTTTCGAAATTGTTCCAACTCTTGTTGATGGCGGGCTTCGGACTCATTGAGTCGGGCTTGCAAGTCCCGTATCTAAAAAAATGGTAAATCAAACAATATTATCCATAATAGCAACATAGTTTACTATTTTTACCAAATATAGGAAACATATTTACCTTTATTATCCATAATGGAAACATATTTACATTTTCTATCAGTAATAGCAACCTACTTATATCTAACAACATATTTTTCTCATAACACATCACCAAGTTAATTTAACAAAGCTAAACATATTAATTTCAACCACTTTAACAATTTCACAAATCCTAAACATACCACTATAACAATTTAAACAACCAAAACATATATATGAACAATATAATAACAAAGAAAAATGTACCACTTTAATAACTTAATAAACCCTAAACATACAAATTTAAAATTTTAACTAACCAAAACATATCACCCTAATAGCACCATACTTACATTTTCTAACCATAATAGCAATATATATTTTTATCCTTAGTAGCAATGTGGTTTACTCTTTTTACCTAATACACAAGAATGTATATATATATATATATATATATATATATATATATATACACACACACACACACACACATACTTGCATTTTCTAACGATAATAGCAATACCTCTTGTTGAGATCGAGCATAGTCCATAGAGAACATGCCACAAATTTGGTGTCTCGGTTACCGCGAAACTTGGATCCGAGTTTCCTAACCCAAAAACCCGACCCTTCTTTCTCCCGCCTGCACACTGCTCCCACAATCCAACATCACCAAGTGGATGCAAACTGAGGTCATCACCATATTTATCCTTCATTGCGTTGTGGTACGTTTCCTACAATATAAAAAAATTAACACGAACGTTATTGTGATAAAGACTAAGAAAACTAATATGTATATCAAATAGAAAATCTAAATTAGAGAAAGATAACTTACATATACTTTTTGAGCCTTAGGGGTAACAAACTCTAGATTTTGGCTCCCACTCGACTACTCTCCGGAAACCAACCTCAACTTTGAACTTGCTTTGAGGTGTGTCATGCAATAAACTTTATCCCATGTGGGTTGTTGCCCATTGTTCTCCTTCGCCTGCAAAAAACACATTGTAATTTTTCTATACTATTAGATAAAACATACAAATCATTTCATGATATTGCTTTAGTTATCCTACAAACATTATAAGCATTAGGGGTGACTTAAGAATTACTAAAGTTTGTAAATACAATTAGTTTACCAGCTTCATGCGATGTTGTCCCATGCTAATGGATCCGCCAGTATGCTTGGACTTGCAACCATCCACCATAGAGTTACGATTGGTGCTTCCACTCTCAGACCTCCTACACCAAGCAGCACTGTTCCATACCTGTTCAGTAAAAAGGTAAAAAAAATATAGGTTCTTATGCACGATAATATATTAGGAACTGATTAAAATTGAAAAAAAATATGAATTTATTAATTTAATTACATCGCACAACTCATGCCATAACTCTCGACAGATCCATGTAGGCGGATAGTCACGCATCGACATGTCAAACCTTTCTGTAAAGACATTTCCGGCCTGCTTAGCTGCCTTAGCTGCTCATTTTCTAGCAGTCCTCATTAGCTCCCTGAAATTTTGTTTAAGAATGTTTAGGAAGCCCTCGTGTATCTTTGCGTCCTCTGATTCTGGCCATTGATAAAGGCTCTGTACAAAATAAAATTACAAAGTTAAATATGGAAACTTCAACAAATCTAGATAATTTAATGAAAATATTAATACATTACCTTGAAACGACCAAACATACGCTCGTGGGTGACACTATCAACTTCGCTCCATGTAGTCCAGTGAGTAGTATAAAACATACGCATGATCAATGTGATCTGACGATGCACGGTAGGATCACTAAACCTCCAAAATTAAAATAACAAATTCATTATATTTATAACATCAGTTATTTACATAAGATAAAAAAAGTTCACAAACCCTTGATCGGTCCGCTCGATAAATTCCCTATGAGCTGGATTAGTTGGAGGCGTATCAGGGACATTTGAGCCACGCCCAATGATGTCGTCATCTGCACCATCATCACCTTCCTCACCATCCGCACCATCATCACCTTCCTCACCATACTCATCGTCATCACCGTATGAGTCATAATCTTGATGGTCGGGTATGGTCTGCAAGATACTAAGTCTGTGAGACCTAGTGTCATCAGCATGTGAGCTACCAACACCGTGCCCATTACTTCTTTCAATATGCATCGGATCGAGGTTGTGGCGAATCAACAATTTACGCCAATACGATAACTCCCAAAATATGCATCGCTTTACCCAATTATGTGTAACTCCAAAACCGGGAGGTTTTTCGATTTTTGGATGAAAGGGAACACCTTTGTAAACGGTGGGAAGGTGACGGACTTGCTCCCAAATTTCATCTCCGCTTGGATATGGAATAGGCCTTATAACTGTCTCCTTTTTGTTTGCCCGGAAATTATTCACATCTTTCCGAAAACTGTGTTTGATAGGTAGATGTTTTCTATGACAATCAAACCAGCACGGTTTACTTCCATATTTAAGTTGGAATGATCCCGATTGATCCATGCAATATGGGCAAGCTAACTTACCATGAGTGCTCCATCCAGACAACATTGCATATGTAGGAAAGTCGCTAATTGTCTATAGCAGTACAACTCTCATTTGGAAATTGTTCCTTCGGTAGGCATCATAAGTTTCAATACCACAATGGAACAACATTTTCAGCTCCTCTATTAAAGGTTTTAGAAAAACATCCAAGTTCTGTCCGGGACTCTTCTTACCAGGAATGACCAAAGCAAGTTTTATGTATGAATCTTTCAAAGCCAACCAAGGAGGTAGGTTATAAACTATAATAAACACATGCCAACAAGAATGTGGGGTTGAGCTTGAATTATTTGGATTGAAACCATCTGTACACAACCCGAGACGAATATTGCGTGTCTCTTGTGCAAAATCAGGAAATGTCGTATCAAAATGCTTCCATGCCTGACCATCACTAGGATGTACCATCTTTCCTGGTTCACTTTGATGATCTGAGTGCCAGGTCATATGTTTAGCAATCTCCTCTGAGTAGAACAATCTTTGAAGTCTTACTCCAACCGGCATGTAGGTTAGTACTAAATTAGGCACCTTGCATTGACTATTCTTGTATCGGTATTCCCCACACACTCGACAATGTTCTAAACCAGAATCCTCTTTGTAGAATAACATGCAATGGTTTTTACATGCATGAATCTTTTCTTTTGGCAAAGCTAGTGGCTTCAATAGTTTCTTGGTCTCATAAAAGTTTGCAGGTAGCTTTTCACCATCAGGTAGCATGTCTTTGAATATTGGAAGTATTTTATTATATGTTGAATCAGGAACATTAGAATCTGATTTCCAATTCAAAAACCTAGTGGCAGCTTGTAATTTGGTATACTTTCTACACCTATCCCACAAAGGCTCGTTGGCATCTTCTAACATGCGTTAGAATGCCCTAGCAGTAGGATTTGGGTCTTGTGGTTCCGAACTCGTTGATTCTGGTGGATAAGGAACATGGTTTTGGTGCATGTTATCCATAATCATTTGATTATATCCATTATATTCACCACAACCATAATCTACGGAGTTTGAACTTTGACCCACGTGTTGAGACGACACTTGAAATGATTCACCATGCGCAAACCATATGTAATAATCAGGCATGAATCCATTGCTCATTATATCCACCGTAACCGAGGATCTTGTCTTATATCTACTATTATTGCATTTGGAACATGGACATCTAACCTTAAGAACCTCCTTCCCGTTTACAATAATTCTTTCAATATCGTTTTGGTTGGCAAATGCAAAATCCAAGAAAGACATGAGATGACTATGAAATTCCGGATGAAGAAAATTGTTGTCGGTAATTCTCCTTTCGTACATCCAATCTCTATTCGACGACATGATCAATCGATGATAACTAAAACCTATTACTTTATACATCAAATTAATTTATCAAACAATTAAAAAGTTAGGGTTTTAACTCAACAAACTAAACCTACCACATTAACAAACTAAACCCTCACTTTAACAAATTAAAATTTTTAACAATTTCAAAAACCAAACATAACTACTTAAACCCTAATTCAGGTAATATGCATTATTCCAACACATTAAAGAAACCCAAACCTAAAACTTTAACAAATTAAAGCCTTACTATTTGGAATTTAAAAAAGTAAAAAGTTAGGGTTTTACTTCAAATTTTCGGGATAAGGAAGAAACGATAAAAAAAACCGAGATAGGAAGTCGTCCGGCTTCAATAGCAGTGACGCAGGTGGTTTCCAAGGTGGGACGACAAAGATAGAAATCGGCGGTGGTGTGGTATCGTTTTTTGCTGCCGGATATACAAAACAGTAGACAAAATGTTTTAGTCGTCGTTTGTTTGTTTACCCCCCGTAAAACCCCAATCCCAGTTCACACTTTAGTTTTCTTTTTTCTTTTTTTATCCCTTTTTATTGATCGTAAATAAAAAAGTAAAATGTGCGGCTGTTTTTTTTTTTTTTTCATTTTTTTTTTGTTTTGTCCGTTTAATCAACTTCCCCGTATATTTCATTTATTTTTTTTTGTTTTTTATTATAATTTATTAGATATGAGCCTTTACTTTTCATTTTGATTTAAAAGAAAACAATTAATTCATTATTTAATATCATAAATATAAAAGAAAACGATGCATTATTAATATCATAAATATAATTTTCATTTTTTTTGACAATTTTTAATATTGTTGTCTTTGTTTTATCCTTTATAATGTATAATAAATCAATGTATTCTTCGTTTTATCACCATATTACAAACATACATGCATACATACTTAATATATAAAAGTATCTTTTGTTTTATCAACTTATTAATTACTCACATACATATGTAAGGTATAAGAAGTTGATGAAACAAAAAAATGCATTGATTTAGTAAATTGATATAAATATGGAACGAAAAAACAACGTTGAAGGATCAAAAATAGAAAAACAATTTTATTTTGTTGGTAATCCGTGGCAAATCACCCACCGATTATCCACGGATCAGAAACTTTTTTTCAATTTTTAACAATTAAATGTTATTCTATTCATCTAATCTTTTACAAAACTTAATCAATTAATGTGTTGACTTGTTTGTTCAACTTATTTCACAAATACATTTAAACATACAAAAATACTTTTATACATGTACACATACCAGATAATTCACTATACTCCTTTAATTCATCAACTTAGTAAACTCATACATGTATGTGTATGTATATGTATCTACTAAATTGATAAAACAAAGAAATACAATGATTTATTAAGTTATATTAAGCATGAAACGAAAAAACAACGTTTAAGGGTCAAAAAAATGAAAAAACAATTTTAGTATGTGGTTAATCTGTGGATAATCACCCAAAGATTTTCCACAACAGTGAAGAGTTTTTCCATTTTTGACTATTTAACGTTGTTGTCTTTGTTTTATCATTTATGATATATAATAAATCGATGTATTTCTTTGTTTTATCACCATATTTCAAAGATACATGCATAGATACTTAATATATAAATGAATCTTCTATTTTATTAACTAATTATTCATGTACATATGTATGTTTATTGGTATAATAAGTTGATGAAACAAAGAGATGCATTTAGTAAAATTAATATAAATAGTGAACGAAAAAACAACATTGAAGGATCGAAAATGGAAAAACGATTTTGTTTTGTGGGTAATCCGTGGCAAATCACCCACCGATTATCCACGGACCAGAAACTTTTTTTCAATTTTTAACCATTAAATGTTGTTCTATTCATCTAATCTTTTACAAAGCTTAATAATTTAATGTGTTGACTTGTTTGTTCAACTTATTTCACAAATACACTTAAACATATAAAAATACCTTTATACATGTATACATAACAGTTAATTCAGTACACTCCATTAATTTGTCAACTTAGTAAACTCATACATGCATGTGTATGTATATGTATCTATTAAATTGATAAAACAAAGAAATACAATGATTTATTAAGTTATGTTAAGCATGGAACGAAAAAAAAAACGTTTAATGATCAAAAAATGAAAAAACGATTTTGGTGTGTGGGTAATCTGTGGATAATCACCCACAGATTTCCCACATCAATGAAAAAATTTTCCGTTTTTGACCATTTAACGTTGTTGTATTTGTTTTTATCCTTTATAATGTATAATAAATCGATGTATTTATTTGTTTTATCACCATATTATAAACATACATGCATACATACTTAATATATAAATATATTTTTTGTTTTATCAACTTATTATTCACATACATATGTACGAGTATGGGTATAAGAAGTTGATGAAACAAAACAATACATTGATTTAGTAAATTGATATAAATATGGAACGAAAAATCAACGTTGAAGGATCGAAAATGGAAAAACGATTTTGTTTTGTGGGTAATCCGTGGCGAATCACCCACGGATCATCCACAGACCAGAATCATTTTTTCAATTTTTGACCATTAAATATTGTTATATTCGTCCAATCTTTTACAAAACATAATCAATTGATGTATTGAATTGTTTGTTCAAATTATTTCACAAATAAAATTAAACATACATAAATACTTTTATACATGCATACATACTTAATATTTCAGTATACTCCGTTTTTTCATCAACTTAGTAAACGATACATTCATGTGTATGATATGTATCTAATAAATTGAACAAACAAAGAAATACAATGATATATTAAGTTATGTTAAACATGGAACGAAAATACAATGCTTGAGGATCGAAAAATTAAAAAAACGATTATGGTATGTGGGTAATCTGTGGATAATTACCCACATATTTCCCACAACAATAAATAATTTTTCCATTTTTGACCATTTAACGTTATTGTTTTTGTTTTATCATTTATAATGTATAATAAATCAATGTATTTCTTTGTTTTATCAACTTATTATACACATATATGAATACATACTTTATAAACCAATATATCATTTGTTTTTTCAACTTATTATTCACATACATATGTACATGAATGAGTATAATAAACTAATGAAACAAAGAAATCATTGATTTAGTAAAACCAAAGAAATATGGAACTAAAAAACAACGTTTAAGGGATGAAAATGAAAAAAACAGTCTTTTTCAGTGGGTAATCTGTGGAAAATCACCCACGCTTTACCCACAGACCAGAAATGTTTCCCATTTTCCAAAATGCATGGGTAAGACGTGGGTGATGCCAATATTGTTCCCACGGATTTTCCACAGATTTCTTTCTGTGGAAATCTGTGTGTAATTCGTGAGAAATAGTTTGTAAATTATGGGTTTTTAAGTCGTGGAAAATCGGTGGTAAATGTGTGGGTAATTTTGTGGGTGAAGGTCCATTGTGTAGTATATATATATATATATATATATATATATATATATATATATATATATATATATATATATATATATATATATATATATATATATATATATATTCCCACAACTCATGGCTTATTTATGCGTAAATTTACCTTGGTTAACTTAGATCTGCCACTCTCAATTCGATGCTATATTAGAACAAAGGAAGAGGAGGAGAATTATTTCCAAACGTCTAACGGCACGCAAATTAAGGATGAGGAAACAAAAGAATCTTGATGATATCATTGGCGTAGCTAACCAACTAAAGAACGAAAACACTAAGATCCTTACTATGAATAGTGTCACCACACAACGACTTGATCAAATTGAAGCAGAGAACCTTATTTTGAAGGCTCAATTAATCATTTATCACATGATTATTCAGTTACCACACAAGTGACTTCTAAGGTCACGTATAATCACTCACATTTTTCGAGATCGTCTTCTTCATTCGAAAAGGACTATGGGATAAATTTATGGATTTTACAAGAAAATTGATTTTTATCGTTGTTAAGGAATATTGTCTAATGTATTTTTATGGAATTTTAATTTCTTACATTGTTAAATTGGTCATCTTTTTGAAGCTTATTATTGTCTAGTTCAAGAAATGGAAAATCAACTATCATTTACGGGATATCATCCATAGTTGTCTCAATTCAGAAGATTTAGAAAACTTTGATTAAGTTTATAGAATTATTCTTATAAGATTTGGTATTTTTAATATATATCTTTACTATTTTATGAAATTTTTTTCACTATTTATAAAAATAGATTGAATATAATAATAATATTTTTTTTAAGACGTTCAAATTATTAAACTAATAGTACAAATAGTGATCAATAAAATAATATTAAATTTTAACCTGTGTTTTGAATCCTTATATTTCTCAAATTCTATCTCCTTCCTTGAATTTCGGATAATTCAAAATTTGAAACCATCAGAAAATACATGTTGATTTAAATATCTCTCCTGTAGATTGCTCTTTCTTAACAAGTTTTTATTTTAATCCTTACTTGTAATTGATTTCATTATTTTTAACTTTTTGTATTTTTATCTTATAAATATATTGGGTGAAGGCTTTATTATATCAGGTTTGTTCCTAAAAATGTTTTTACTATGTTTCTTTAATGTGTTGGCTTTGTACTTGTAGGTTCAAAGAACTCGACCAAGAGGGCCAGTTAGAGCATTGTATTATCATTAGTTTGTATATTTTGGCATCTTATTTTTGCAATAAAGAACGGTTAAACACAAGATTTGACATGATTAAGGTAGTTTGTATATTTTTCATCTTGTTTAGTCTAAAAATGAAACATTTTTCATCATTGGTCCTTATAATATCAAGTTTCATCACATGAACTTCCTGATTACGGTGATTATTGTCCTTATTATAAGGTTCTATATAGATTTTGTTTAATATTTGAAGGTTTCGAGAACCTAAATCAATATGAATCCTTGAATTATATACTATCGTTGAAAATGTTTTAATGTGTGACCAAACTTGGTTTAAAATCACAATGAACAAGTTAACACCGGAGTATTTTGGCCTTCTCAATAGCCTATTTATCGACTTTTGAATCACGACACCTGATATTCTAAAGGTTTATTTTTATAAACTATTATTTATATATTTTAGCATTTTACTTAGTAGGACATTAAATTAATAAAGGAATTAAGGAAAACGAAAAAAAAAGAGGACGATAAACAGTACAAGTGGTTTGGGTATGTATAAATGAAAGTAATAACCATTTAGGGGGTGTTTGGCAAAAAAGCTTATTGCTTATTAGTTTATTAGCTTATAAGCTAATAAGTAAGTGTAGGGTAACTTATGAAAAAAATGACGTATTAGAGGTTTCCCACCGGAATAAGTTATTTTAATCCAAACACTTTTTTAACTTATAGTGATGTGGAACCTAATAAGTTGTTTTAAAAAAGCTTAGCCAAACACCCCTTAATATGGTATGTTAATGCTCTTGAAAAATAGATGTCATTTAATATTCATTTCTCGAAGTAAATACAAAATGATTTTAACTCTAAAGAGATTAAATTACTCGCCACCTGCCGCTTTGGGCGGGTAGATGGCTAGTGTGTGTGTGTGTGTGTATATATATATATATATATATATATATATATATATATATATATATATATATATATATTAATTTTGTTATTATGTGAGTGTATAACCAATTCTAGACCAATCATTTTATACATTAATTTTGTTATGTTGTTAATTAAATTAATAACTATCTAATATAAATTACTCTAAAATTATGGTAACTAACGAGTTATAACCTATAATTTTGGTATCCTATAACTTGCACATCGGCCAATTCTTTACCACCATTAACCTTCTCCAACCCTTACATTGATTTCAACCCATTCACTAATGCCCCTGCCTCACCATCCTCTCTTCACAATGTCTGACTGTGTATTGCATGTCGGCTTAATTAAATCTTGAATACCCCTCCCGAGAAGGTAAGATATGGTATCAGGTAGAAGAATAGAGGGACGAAGGTAAGAGATGAAATACCCGTCCATATAGTCTCGATTAATGGTTTGTTTCTGCGATCCCACAAGGTCTCCGATTTTTTGTGCCCTCAACTCCAAAGCCGGTAATTCTCGTAAAGCCCTTGGCCAGGTAATTTATCGATATTTGTGTTCAATATTTTTGTTGTTTAATTCGATTTGTTCTTAGTTTCGTAATAATGATTGTTCTATAAAATGTTCAGTTGGTACTCTCTTCCTAACCGTGGTTGATCATAGTTGTTTTAATTTAGTCAAATGGTTGCGATCACACTAATTTGTTTTCATGGATCTTGGGTATTTTTTGTAACGAAAGCATTAAGCTCAAGAATTACTTATTGTTTTCATGGATCCTGGGTATTTTTTTGATGAATTTGGTGTTGTGGTGTAGATCTCTATTATCCACTAATATTGGTAGAGACTTTATCGCACTAGTTTATTACTATAACTTCTGTATATTTTTTTTTTTCATGTGTACTATTGTCAGACTTTACATTTTATTTGAATAGAATCACATATCATTTTAAAAAGAATTTATTGAAAATGGCATGAACAAATAGACCATTACAGTTGGTCCGATTATACTAATCTCTTCCCTTTTTTCTAAATTACGATGAACACATTCACAAGTGTGTGTATGTATTTGTATGATTTTGTTTGAATTGTTTAAGATAAAACTCATTCTGAAAGAACTGCTATAATTTTCGCTTATATCACCAAGAATTATTGATTATGGTATTTTGTTTATCAGATTTGGTATTTTTTTTAATTAAATTCTTAATGAATCTGATCAAATTCTTATAGAATATTATTTATTTTTATATTCCTTTTTATAATCTTAAAGAATGTGTCAACATTTTGGTAGAATATGTTAAATTTCTTATAACTTCATTCTTCTAGAATTTATTGTTTATATCACATAGATTTATTGGTTCAGGAAATCTGTTTCTCACATGTTATATTTTTTTTTATCGCATTCTTAAAGAATCTATCAGATTCTTGTTATATTATTTTTTTACAATCTTCCTGATAGTCTATATAATATAATTTTAAAAGTTTATTTTTTTTTTCATGTTGAAGAATGGAACGTTGTATGGAGTTCTTCAAAGGAATGCATAACAGTGGAATGGAATCGAAACTGATTCTTGAAGAATAAAAAGTTAAACTGAAACAAATTCTTAAAGAATGAAAGATTGAATTAAAGATGGTTTTCAAATAACAAAACACAAAAAATTGTTTATTTGGATTTGAAATGATAATTTGTAATTTTGTATTGTTAAAATTTAATTTAAAATTTTCCAGAATTTTAGGTTTGTATTCCTTAATATCTGCATTTCCTTAATTTGTTACTAAACGAGGTGTCATTGGTTGTTTAAATATATATAAGATTTTTTTTTCCAATTAATTACCATCACGTCATTGTTATCCTAACCACTCATTTTTTTAATCCAGCGGACCAAAATTAGTCATACATTAATACAATAATTTTAATTCACATTTAATCATAGCCCTATATATATATATATATATATATATATATATATATATATATATATATATATATATATATATATATATATATATATATATATATATATATATATATATATATATATCGTTTAAGATATTTGTATGAAACACTAGAGAATAACAACGTACTTAAGAAAAACATAATAATTTAACAAATATAGATGGAAAAATGCTTATAGTTTGTTTATCACGTATAATCAAAACCAAAAATGTATTCCCAAATAAATAATACTTCGTCCGTCCTATAATTATAGTCAATCTTTTCTTTTTGGTTTGTCCCAAAATAATAGTCTACTTTTAAATATAAATTACATTTTTACCAAAATACTCCCTTATTATTAATTAACCAACTTAGCATTTAATGGAACATTAAATGCAAAGTAAAGACAAAAATGTCATTTTATTATATAAAGTTAATGGTAATTAATGCTTTTATTAATCTGTGTGTTTTTTGTCTGTGAACAATAATATTGGGACATAGTGAGTAATAAACTTCAAGCACTCTTAATATCACTATCTCGTAATCCTAAGACATACAAAATCCTAGTGAGATACATAGGATTATCCTTATTTGTTGCAAGTATTTTAGTTTTTCCTTATGTAAGCTCTATATATACAAAGCCCTTTTGACGTTTATGCACACCAATAATAAGAGAGTCTTTAACTTGCAAGTTTATTCTTCTTTCCTTTTAGTGTGTTTACGAAAATTTTGGTATCAAGTTGGGTATCAACCCAAGTTCACTTATTTGCAAGGTAAAAAATGGAACTCAATTTAACAACTAGCACAACTCAACCATAGATTCCTATGTGCAGAGGCGAATTGTATGCATTTTGGAGCACCAAGATGGAGACTCTCTTTATGTCCCAAAATCAGTAGGAATCGGTTGAGAATGACTATGCAGAAGGAAGTACATATGAAACTTGCTAAAGAGAAAAACAGAAGAAAGATGCTAAGGCTCTTCCTCATCCACCAAGCAATCGATGAGTCCACTTATTTATTTATTTATTATTTTTATTCTTTTAGAATTGTTGATTCTACAAGCTCAAAAGAGGCATGGATCATTTTGAAATCTGTGTATCAAGGGTCTGCCGCCACCAAAGTGATCACTATCAAGCTCCATCCTTAAGGAGTCAATTCGAGACTATGGACATGAAAACAAACAAGACAAATTCATGGCTAAGACAGTAGCTTAGATGTGTGCATGTGGAGACAATCTTACAGATGAAACTGTAATTGCCAAGATCTTGAGAAGTTGGGATCTAAAGTTTAATCATGTGGTAGTTGTTATTAAAGAATCAAAAGACCTACAACTTTCTCATTTGATGAACTAATGGGGTCACTACAGACATATGAAGCAAGAATCAACCGAATACAAATACAATAAGATGAACACGTATTTCAGATTTAAGGGGATCAAATCCAATTTGTTAGCAACTGAGGAAGAGGTTGAGCTCAATTTCATAGGCATGGACGAGGTATACCATGAGGTGAACTGGTCCACAATAACTATTTTGGTAAAAATTGATCAAGTGTAATTCGATTAATTGTATGAGACGTTGTGGTGTTAGTGCAATGTAAGTGTAAAATAATGATCAAAGTGAGGCAAGTGAGTTACAAAGAAAGCCCTTGATCCATTATAAGATCTCCGACATAAAACCTTGGGAGGTCATAATGATCACCTGCCTTGATGTGTTTTATTGATTTAAATATGAGATTACAAAGATGATTAAGGTAATACGAGTACAAGTGTAATTCTAGAGTTTATCGTGTTTGTATTGTGCTAGATACATATGTTATTTATAGTCTAGTGTAAGTAACAAGACGTCCGATAATTCTAGGATGCTCCAGAATCAACATATGAACGTTATTTGACATTGTATTCCGGGTATTTTTCTTGGTTGAGATGACTCTTCGTTGAGAACAAGTCTTGTGTTAACTAGTTCTACTTATTTAAGGATCCTGAGGCTTCAGAAATATTTGAGGATCCTGAATGTGATTATGGGATCCTACCCTTAACAATTGCCTCTAAGTTATTCCTACGAAATATTGAAGTTAGTTTTCTCATATTTAAAGGTATAATTTAAAAATATTAAATGAAAGAGATAATATCTTTTGAGTTTTAAACCCTAATCAGACAAGGTTTATCCGCCCAATGTTAAACATACGCAGTCAAATCGTACCCTCTCTCTTCTTCAGTTAGGTTAAATATGGTAATCCTCTTAACTTCTTTTACATTCCCTAACACGTCTCCATCCACCTTCACAGGTAATTTCTTTCTCTTTTTTTCTTTTTCTTCTCTTCTTTTCTCCGATAATGGGAAAGAAGGCGACTTGTCTCGCGCCAACTTTACTGCTCCTCTAGAGAATGATTTGGTTGATCAAGGGATTTTGGCCCATGATTAGGTCTGCTCCTTCAATGATGAGGACATGCAGTCTCTTAAGGCCAATAGAGCTTTTCCCTCAAATGCGATCTTAAGGTCCTTTGATCCTTCTATTCAGCCTGATTTTGTTTCTCCTTCTTGGGTATGCTTCCCTGGATATCCCTTTTCTTTGGGTCTCAAATACTCTTTTTCAGGTATGGTTTCTGATTTCTTTCAAGCCATCAAGCTTTCTTATATCTAAGCGATACCTATTATTTGGAGGATTTTGTACTGGATTGAGCGAGTGAATCATTCCCACAATCTAGACATTGGTCTTACTGAGTTGGATTTTGTTTATGATCTCTCTAATTTTTGGAGTTCTCATTTTCTGTTTAAGCTTAAAACCAACAAGTCCCCTCTTATCTTGAAAACCAAACACAACGATGGAGACTAGAAGGAATTTTTTTTTGTGAGGCGAGACTCTATCGCTGATGGGGATCTCTTGCCTAAATCTTGGGTTGAAAAGGGTAGGATCTTATTTATTGATCTTGAGGATCCAAGGATTTACATTTCTTATTTTGTTTATTTTGATGTAGATTACAAGTTCGGTGTAACTTTCTCTATTCTTGAGGATATCAAGGATATGGTTAGGCGTTTTCTTGCTTTATCTGTGGATATCAGATCATTCAAGCTTAAGTCTCCCTGCCTTCAAGAAGGTTCATCTACCACATCTTCGATGGCCAATGGTAAGGATCCTTCTCATTGTTTTTTTAATCTATTTTATCACCAAGATCCTTATCTTATGGGATCCTTCTTATTGTATAGGATCCAAAAATACTTGTTCTAGTGCTTGATTCGTCTTGTCCAAGCTTGAAGATGACATGTCAAGCGGTTTGCTCATGGTGAAGAAAGAAAAGGTCCCTCCTTCTCTTCCTCCTAAGAAGACTCAACTTGACTTCTCTACGAAGACCCCAACATCTCGCAAGAGGAAACCATCTGATGCCTAAGATCTTGAGAATCTTGGAACAGAGGAGGCATTAAAGAAGCATATTTCTTTCTCTCAATCCGTGAGTATTCTTGTGTTCATTTTCATTCAGTTTTATTATCTATTTACCGTTGTTCCTCTTAGGTTATTGATCATGTCTCTCGCTTCGCTGGGGATCTCAAGGCTAAGCACGCTCAAACAGAGCATGCTTTAAGGGAGCAAGATGGAGTCAACAAGGAGCTCTTGTATAGATTAGAGAAGCTATCCAGAGAGAAAGCTAAAAAAGAAAATTAGCATGCGGCTGAGATGGATGACGTGATTGCTGAAGTCAAAATGAGTTTTGTTGTTGCTGTCTAGGAGGCAAAAATTAAGCTTGCAGAGGATCTTGAGAATGAGGGATCCTGGAATGTAGCAAGATGATGTGAGGCCCTAAGCAAATTGATCGGCGAGTCTGCTGGTGCCAATCAGGATCCTACATCGCAGCCAAATGAAGGAGGAGACATGATGTAGGTGGCTCCGAGTGGTGGTGATTAATCTGCAGCTTAATATTGATTTAGTTTAGAAACAAATTGAATAAATTTGGGTCTATAAAATATATTTCACTTTTTTTTGTAGGGTTGGTGGGCAACCCCTTTTATGCTATGGTTGTTTTATATTCTTTTGTTTGCGTGGTTGATTTGCTTGATATTATTGTAGAATTTCATAGGATCTTCAAATTTTTTGCATCCTCAACGACCTGCAACGATTAATTTCTATATCAAGAATGCAATCAGGATCTTTAAGGTCTGGAACAATTATTCATTAGTCTAGGATCTTAAAGTACTTAATATCTTTAGGAGAATAAAATTTTAATCACTGCATAATAAAAATAAGTTGAAGGATAAATAAAGGAGCATGCAACTGAGATGGATGACGTGATTGCTGAAGTGAGGATGAATGTTGTTGTTGTTGTCTGGGAGGAAAGAATTAAGCTTGTGGAGGATCTTCAATGTAGTAGGATGGTGTGAGGCCCTGAACAAATTGACTAGCGAGCCTGCTGGTGACTATCAGGATCCTACATTGCAGCCAAAAGAAGGAGGAGAGAAGACGGAGGTGGCTCCAGGTGGTGGTGATGAATCCGCAACTTAATATTGATTTAGTTTATAAACAATTTGAATAAATTGGGTCTGTAAAGCAATATTTCACTCTTTCTTTTGTGGGGTTGGTGGGCAACCCCTTTTATGCTATGGTTGTTTTATATTCTTTTGTTTGCATGGTTGATTTGCTTGATATTATTGTAGAGTTTCATAGGATCTTCAAATCATTTGTATCCTCAACGACCTGCAACAATTAATTTCTTTGCTATGAATGAAATGAGGGTTTTTAAGGTCTAGAACAATTATTCATTAGTTTAGGATCTTAAAGTAGTTAAGATCTTTAGGAGCATAAACTCCTCATCATTGCATAGGAAAAATAACTTTAAGGATACATGAAACCTGGTGATATTCAACTTTTGTAACCTTCTGATTTTAAGAGAAGTCTTAACTTGTGACTCCTTTAGTATGATATGAAAGGATCCTTACTTTAGGAGTTCATCATAGAAGATCTGTGTTGAGATTTTACTTAGCAAATCAAGGAGGATCCTTTTTAAGAATTAACTGGGAATAGTCGTAATCTTCAAATGCAATTGGGGAGGATCCATGTTTACAACATAATAATGCTACAAGCCTTATATGTTTCCTTGAAAAATCACATCTTATGAAAACAAGACGATGTTTGTCAGAGTTCTAGGGAATATCATTACTTAGGTAACATGTTAATGTAATAAAGTTCAATGAATTGTTGGGGAAAAACCCCAACTTTGGATAACACGTTAGTGTTATAAAACTTAGGAAATAATTGGGGAAAAACCCAACTTAGGATAACACGTAAGTGTTATAAAATTTAGTAAAGTACTCGGGAAAATCCCAACTTAGGATAACACATAAGTGTTATTAACCTTATGAAATCACTGAGGAAGATCCCAACTTAGGATAACACGTAAGTGTTATAAACCTTATGAAATCACCGGGGAAGATCCCAATGTAGGATAAAACGTAAGTGTTATAAACCTTATGTTTTAACGTTAGGATATTGACATACATTTAGAAATATGAGGGTTGCCAAGTCACTAAAGTGTGAAATTATCCCCTTATTCACATCCCAAAGTAAGATTTTGTGCATCCAAGCAAGGTATACAAACCTTAACTCCTATGGAAGAGGTAATTAACTCGTTAAACCTTAGAAGAGATTAAGTACCCTTAATCATAGGAGAGATGATCAATCTTTATTCCTGGTTCTTTGGATAATTGCATATTGCAATCGTCAAGATTACAAAATTACGTATCTATTAGGATTTCTAAATGCTAGAATCCTCAAATGTCAGGATCCTACAACGTCAGGATCATCAAATGTTAGGATTCCTATGTGTCAGGATCCTTGGATGCTAGGATTCTTATGTGTTAGGATCCTTGATTTCTTGTACATAGAAAAAATTATCTTGGGGTGGGCGTTATCTCAACTAACACCCCTCCACTGCTTAAGTTAGTATTATCTCTCAGAAGAATAAAAAGAAATAGATTAAAATAGAAGGTAGAGAGAGTGTACCTTGAGTTTGTTCGAAAATGATTGATATAACTTACATGAAGTATGCTTTTAGATGGATGACATTATATGATCTTGACAAGATGTTTCCCTCAAGGGTGCCTAGCGAATATGTCCCCTTTCCTGCTTTTGAATCAATGAGATACGGTCCTTCCTATTTAGGTTCCAACTTCCCTACAATGGGATCCTTGGTATTTTAGAATGTTTTCCTAAGTATCAATTCACCTACCTGGAACCTTTTAACTTTGATGTTCTTGTTATATGCTTTAGTAATCCTTTGTTGATGATCAGTAATGCGGATGTTGGCAAGATCCTTGAGTTCATCGATAGTTTCAATATCTTCAGCTAAGATCCTATCGTTATTCTCTTGATCCTATAGTTGATATATCGCTGTTGGGATTACTACTTCAATAGGGATCACGATTTGTATTCTAAAAACCAAGGAGTATGGAGTTTGACCAGTGGCTGCCTTTGAAGTGGTCCCATCTACCCATCAGACGAGAGGAAGTTCTTTTGCCCATATTCTTTTTTTCTCATCTAACCTCTTATTTAGATTGTTGACTATGATCTTATTGATGGATTTAGTTTCAACATTAGCTTGAGGGTGAACAGGAGTGGACATTATCATTTTAATCCCTAAAGTTGTACAAAATTATCTAGTCCTTTTGCTTATGAATTGGGATCCATTATCGCATATGATCTTAGTAGGGATCCCGAACCTGGCCAAGATATTCCATTTAATAAACGAGACCACTTCCTTGTCTCGTATTTGAACAAATGATTTAGTCTCTATCCATTTTGAGAAGTAATCAGTCATCACTAACATGAATACCTTTCCCCCACATGCCTTTGGTAACTTGCCAACTATATCTATTCCCCATTTCATGAATGACCAAGGGGAAAGGATAGTATGAAATAGTTCTGATAGTTGATATAGGATGTTGTTATGTCTTTGGAAAACATCATATTTTTGAGCATGCAAAAAAGCATCATTTATCATTGTTGGCCAGTAGTAACTGGTCCTTAATGATTTGGAGTATATGGATCTGCCCCCAGTGTGGTTGCCATAATCTCCTTCGTGTATATATTTTAGGACTTTTGCGGCTTTGTGATCTTTTAAGCATCTAAGGTATGAATCTGCCATGGATTTCTTATACAGTCTTCCTTGGATTATCACAAATCATGAGACCCTCATATTGAATGTGCTCTCACTTTTTTCTTCTTTAGGATTGTGTCATTTTGGAGATATTCCACAATGGGTTAGTTCCAAGGTTTGGAGCATTGCGTAAGATCTTGAATTTTGGGGCCTTGGCGGTTAGGACCCTGAGGAAGTGGTTGAGGGTCAGGATCCTCAATTATTGCCATGTTGGTTGTTTGGTCTTGGTGATTGGGATCATCTGGGTTTGTTGGGGGGATCTTCTATCGTTGGAATCACTATATGGGCTTTAGAGATACCGATTTCTGGAGGGATCTTAAAGGAAGATCCTACGTTGGCTAGTGCGTCTGCCTCAACATTTTCTTCTTTATGAACTTGTCTTAGACTGAAAGCTTCGAATTCAAAGGCTAGATTTTTGAGGATTTGGAGGTATAGTGTCAATCTTTCTGCTTTTAATGCATAGGATCCATTATAATGATTAGTTAATAATAAGGAGTCAACGAATACTCGAAGATCCTTGGCCAGCTATAATATCATGATCAATGCTTTATATATAACTTCGTTGTTGGATGCATCTAATTCACAACTGACTTCCTGGGGTATGACGTACCCATGTGACGATTTTAGTATGATCCCTAGGCATGCTCCTCTAAATTTTGAGGATCCATCAGTGAAGAGTATCCATCTTCCCATGCTTTCTTCTTTCTAGAATTCCTTTCTTTCTAACTCTGCTTCAGGTTGTAGACCATCACTGAAATCAACCACAAAGTCTGCTAGTGCTTGTTACATTATTGTTGATATTGGTTCAGACTTGGTGTTATATGTGCTTATCTTCACAAACCAATTTTCCATCCTACCTGGTCTCAGGATCCAAGAAACTTTTACTTCCGTAGTATATGGGATGTTGATCCCCATTGAGATCCTTGGATAAAACTACACTTACAATGTTATAGGATACTGAATGGTAGAGGAGGAGGGGTTCCCCATCTAGTGGTTTCACTAGAAAGGGTGCATAACTTAAATAGTTTTTAAGTTTCTGAAAAGCATCTTCATGCTCTTTAGTCCATTCAAATCTTGTGTTCTTCTTCAAGATATCATATAAAGGCTTGCACCTTTCTGAGGATTATGCGATGAATCTGTAAAGTGCTGCTACTCTTCCTGTTAGTCTCTGAATATCCTTCATCGAGGATGAGGATCTTAATCGATGATGTCTTTTATTTTCTCCAAACTTGCTTATCTTCCTCTTTTAGTTACCATGTATCCAAGTAACTCGTCTGAACTCATTCTAAAATGGCACTTGGAAGGGTTCGGCTTCATGTTATATTCGTCTAGTATGTTGAAGGCATCTTCAAGATCCTTGAGTTGATCCTCAAATTTCTTTGATTTTACCACCATGTCATCGATGTAAACTTCCATGGTGTCCCCCAGTTTAACCTTAAGCATCCATTTGACTAACCTTTGGTATGTTGCACCTACATTTTTAAGACCAAAAGGCATAACAGTATAGTAGTATATACCTGTTGAGGTAATGAATGCGGTATCCTCATGGTTGGATGGTTCCATTTAGATTTGTTGGAACCCCGCTGATGCATCCATAAACGTTAGTAGTTCATGGACAACCGTAGAATCTATCATGGAGTCTATGTGTGGTAAGGGAAAGGATTCTTAGGGAAAGCCTTATTTAGATTCGTATAGTCCACAAATACTCTCCATTTTCTATTCTTTTTCTGCATGGTGACCATGTTGGCTAGCCATCTTGGGAACTTGACTTCCTTGATCATACCTGTTTTAAGGAGCATTTCTATTTCTTCTTGGATGATCTGGTTTCTTTCACGTGCAAAATTTCTTCTTGTTTGGTGCACTGGTATGAAATAAGGATTAATGTTAAGTTTATAAGCTACAATATTCTTGTCAATTCCTATCATATCCTCATGCTTCCAGGCGAATGTTTTGCTTCTATCTTTCAAGAACTTTATTAGTTTTTGCTCGATTTGTTCTGGAATTGAGGATCCTATGAGGACTTTAGCTTCAGGATCGTCAAGGTTTAGGGGCACTTCCTTTATATCATGCTCTCTTGTTTCCAACACACATTATACCCCTACTTTATTTGTTATCCTTATGGTGGTACTATTGAAGATTGCATCAAAGTCTTGTAGCACTCCTTGGATTCTTGTTGATCACCTATGATTTTTACTGTCCCCCAAGGGGTGGGCATATTGACACATTGATGGTATGTCTAAGGGACAACCTTCATATCGTGGATCCATGGTCTACCTAGTATAACATTATAGGAGGATAATGTATCGATTACACAAAAGCATTGTATAGAATTTACCCCTTATATTTAAATAGGTATCTTTATTTCTCCGACTGTATGTTTTGTTTCGCCATTGAATCTGATCAACACTGAAGATCTTTTGACTATTTCGGCTTCAGTGATGTTCATTATTTTTAAAGCGTACAGGAGTATGATGTTAACCGAGGATCCTTCATGAACAATGATCCTTCTGACAAAATGGTTTGCAATGTAAAGAGTGATCACCAATCTATCATGATTAGGATTCTGGACGTCTATTCTATCTGTTTCATCGAAGGTGATATCCTTCTCATTTGTGGTCGATGTGTTCTTCCGTGGCCTTTGTTCTTCCCCTGTCTTTGACACTTTAGCATGTCTTTTTGCTGTAGAGTCGGAGGTGCCACAAATGTCAAATCCTCCAGATATTACATTGATTACATTAGCATTTGTAGGAGGGGATCCTGGTTTTTCTAAGGTCTTATGAGGATCCTGATCCTTTTCTTTTGTTTTTTCTTTTCTTCTGCTGAGGATCTCCTTGGGGTATCCCTTGCTAAGTAGGTAACTAATCTCCTTTCTCATGGCTATGCAATCTTCAGTAATATGACCAAAGTCCTCGTGGTATGCACACAATTTAGACTTGTCTTTCTAGGTGGTGGACTTTTCTCCCTTTCTTGGCCATCTCGCTTTGTTTTTGAGATCCTGCATGGAAAATATTAGACTTGAAACATCCATAGAAAATAGTAGTCAGTGATCTTAGGAAATTCTTCTTCCTACCCTTCATCTTCAAGGGCATTAACCGTATGATGACCAGATGTGGAATAAGGTTTAAATTTATAGGATCTCTGGGCCGAGGATTCGAATTTCCTATTGGGTTTATCATATGATCTTGGTGGGTTTCTCCTCCTTTGGATCTCCTTGTCTTCTTTGAGACTTATGAACCTTAACTCTCTTCTCCTTACTTCATCCATTATTTTGCATGGATTCATTACAAGGTCTTCGTAGAAAGGAGAATCTTTCTTTAGTCTCATTTTGAAGGCTTCCACGGTAGTTTCCATGTCAATGTTGGGGATACTCAAAGCTTCCCTGCCAAATCTATTCATGAAATCCTAGAGGGATTCCTTACGATCTCGAACCACCCGATAAAGATCACTAATGATCTTCTCGAACGTTCTGCTACAAGAAAATTGGTTGTTAAAAATATTAAATAAATGTGAAAACGAAGTAATAGAATAAGGAGGAAGATTTAGTAGCCATTTCAAGGATGATCCTCTGAGGGTTGAACCAAAACCCATGCATATGCAAGCTTCCTTCAAGTGTGCAGTAATGGGGATGATCTCTATTCTTTCCGTATATTGTGCCTCATGTTCTTCAAGATTACTCTAGGTACTCTTAAGATCATCCGTAGAAGCTGTTGCAGTTCTTTGGCCATGATTGGGCTCATTCCTGCATCAACATCCATATAGTTGGTAGTAAAGGTATTATTATTGACAAAGTTACTGGTATCCTTGTTATTAGAAGTGACGAAGGTTTCACCGGGATCTTAGGTCGTACGAGCGTGCTCTTTTGGAGTTACACCCCCAATCGGGAGCAGAGGCAGGTGTCGATGATCCTATCTCGCGGTGGTTTGCCAACGATCTCATATTGTCAAAGTTTAAAATCTTGGGCTACAAGATCGAGGGTGCTGCTTCATGGGGATTGTGAATCTTTACCCTCATTCTCTCCATTTCCTTGAGTATCATCTTGTTGTCCTCCTTCTCCATAGTGACTTGTTGTTCTAGTCTCTTCACAATGATGAAGATTTCTTTATTGGAAACTAGTACAGGAGGATCCTAAAGCCCTTGGGCAACGACCAAAGAAGTTTTTTTCTTTGGTGCCTTAAAGGTTTTCTTGGTAGCTCTACGTGGGGATGGAGGGAGATTTTTAGAGGAAATGGGAGGAATGGAGGAAAAGGATGAAGTCGGTTAGGTAGACATGATTCTCGAATGATTATAAACACCACAACCCCACGTTGAGCACCAAATTGTTTTGGTAAAAAATTGATCAAGTGCAATTCGACCAATTGTATAAGAGGTTGTGGTGTTAGTGCAATGTAAGTGTAAAATAATGATCAAAGTGAGACAAGTGAGTTACATGGAAAGCCATTGATCCTTTATATAATCTCTGGCATAAAACCTTGGGAGGTGATAATGATCACATGCCTTGATGTGTTTTATTGATTTAAATAGGATACAGAGATGATGAAGGTAATATGAGTACAAGTGTAAAGCTAGAGCTTATCATGTCTGTAGTGTACTAGATACATGTGTTATTTATAGTCTATTGTAAGTAATAGGAAGTCTGATAATTCTGGAATCTTCCAGAATCAACTTATGAATGTTATTTGCCTTTGTATTCTGGGTCTTTTTCCTGGTTGAGATGAATCTTCGTTGAGAATAAGTGTTGTGTTGAATAGTTCTGCACATGTGAGAAAAATAAAGCAAAATATAGCCGTTATAAGTGCTACAAATATTAGTGGTAATAATCAGGATCCTGGGATATATTTAAGGATCCTAAGGCTTCATAAATATTTGAGGATCTTGAATGTAATTCTGGGATCCTTCCCTTAATAGTGACCATTACAATAAATTGGATAACAATGAATAAGAATTTTGGAGAAAACTAATCCTAGCAAAGCATGAAGAAGAAGATTCGGAACAATGAGTCAGAAGCACTTGATAGTTTAGAAAGTTTAATGTGTGGATGCAGGAGCAAGGTAATGGTGTGATAAAGACCTTAATAATGGACATGGGCGACGAGTTCACATAAAATGAATTTAATGTGTTTTGTGGTAAATGAATAAAGATGGAGTTAGTAGATGTAACATCCCGGAATCGCAAGAGTAGAGTTGAAGGGCTGAAAGTGCAAGTTTTAGAGGATGACTCGGCGAGTCCATGGCTGACTCGGCGAGTCAGGTCGCAGTCATGGTCGCGTGTCAAGTGGCCTACTCGACGAGTCCATGGGATGGACTCGGCGAGTAGGTGCTGTATGGAGAAAACCCTAAATTCCAGGGTTGAGCCCTATATAAAGAGCATTATACTCCTCCACAGCCTCCCTTATGTCCCCCTTGAGTTCCAGAAACCTTAAATTCGTGGAGAGATCATTTGTGGAGCAAATTAGAGCTTGGAGAGGTGTTGTTTGAAGAGATCTTGAAGGAGAGGTGGCTTGGATCAAAGGGC
This sequence comes from Lactuca saligna, assembly GCF_052625555.1. Lineage (NCBI taxonomy): Eukaryota > Viridiplantae > Streptophyta > Magnoliopsida > Asterales > Asteraceae > Lactuca > Lactuca saligna. The sequence continues at coordinate 108,401,491 of NC_136421.1, read as the reverse complement.
TTTGTTTGGATTCGAGTTTGGCTGCTATTGAGGCATCTTTTGGAGGTAATATCTTCGTCCTTAGGCTGTGGATTCCTAGTTTCATCATTTTGGGGTTTGTGGGGAGTATGTCTTGGAATGTTTTGGAGTTTGGAGAATAGATCTGAGGTTGCTACCTCAGATCTGGAATATTGAAGGCCTTGAGTGCATTAAAGTTCCTGTGTTTGAGTGCTTAGTGAAGCCACCATGTCCCAAACATTGGTTTTAAGGTGAAAATGGCTTAGATCTCGTTAGATTCACGTAAAGTTTGCCACTTTACGTGATGGATGGATTGTAGGAGGTTGGATCTATGTTTTGGATCAATTGCATGGCCTGAGATGCTTCTGTATGGATTCAGATAGTTGGTACTCGACGAGTCACATGGGTGGACTCGACGAGTTGCTTGCAGATGGTCTGGGACTCGACGAGTTGGAAGAACAACTCGGCGAGTAGGTTGAAGATGGCCTTGGACTCGACGAGTCCATTTGGACTCGGTGAGTCTTGTCGAGGAAGTCCCAATATTTCTGGTTGAGTCGATGAATCGGTGAGTCAAGGGATGACTCGGTGAGTTGGGTACGAGTGGACTCAGAGTTGTTGGACTCGACGAGTCTTGAGGTGACTCGGCGAGTTGGGTCGCTATTGAGGGAAGTTCTGAGCATATGGACTCGGCGAGTCATCGGGTTGACTCGGCGAGTAGGGTCAGTCAGGGGTTGACTTTGACTTGTCTATGGTTGACCAGTTGTCTTCCAGGGGTATTTTGGTAATTAAGAGTATTTATGGAGTTGTATGTTTTGATGTGTAGTGAAGGAGTTCGTGCCAGAGTTCGGAGCAGCGGGGTCTTATCTTTTCAGCCGGCAGTTTTGAGGTGAGTTATCCTCACTATATCGACAGGGTCTAAGGCACCAAGGCCGACCCTTTATTGTATTGAGATTTGGTTATGGTTATTATGTTATTGTTTGATGTGTCTGCATCCTGGTAGCTAGGATGGTACATGCTAGGAGGCCTTGTTAAGGTCAGTTTTCCCGATATACAGAGTGATGCTATGCTAGTGACTGGTTAGGTCAGTAACCCGGTTAGGGTAATGATATGCTATGTGATCTGCTTGTTCGGTTTGTTGACTATGACTGTTATATGAATGTATGTTTTGTGCATGGTTGTTTGGACTGGAGATGGGTTGAGGCGGGTCCTGCTTTGTGCTGTAGGCCAAGATACCCATGGCGGACCGGTTGTTCCGAAGGCCCAGCGAGCGGTCCGGATAGGCTGTAGGCCCCACGAGGGCGGACCAGACGTGCCGAGGCTCGGAGAGTGGACCAGGCCGACTGAAGGCCCGATGCGGGCGGACCAGTCACACTGTAGACTCAGAGAGTGGACCAGGTGGGTTGAAGGCCCGATGCGGGCGGACCAACCCCACTGTAGACTCGAAGGACATGACTAGACCCGGAGGATGGATCCGTTGGACTGAAGGCCCGATACGGCGGACCAGTCACACGGTAGACCCGATATGCATGGTTGTTCTATGTTCTGTTATGTTATGTATGTTTTATATGTTTTGGACTGGAAGGTCGTAGCCTGGAAGGGCGTATACGTGGCTGGTATTTTGGGGGTATCTCACTAAGCTTTCGGGCTTACAGTTGTGGTTTAATGTTTTTCAGGTTCCTCAAGAGACTGTGGCCAGGCGAAGGCGTGATCGTACCGCTCCTCATGATTTTGTAGCAATGTGATTCTGGGAATACTCAAATGACTTGTATTGAAAACCTTTTTGTAAACATTTTAATGAAAATCAGGTTGTTTTGAAAATTTTAAATTGGTTGTATTTTTCGGATGTTACAAGTTGGTATCAGAGCCTTGGTTTGAGTGAATTGGAGGAACACTTGTGTGACTCCAGTCTCAAATCGAGGAGAGTTTTCAAAAAGAGAATTTAAAATGGTTTTCAAAATGAGTAAAGGAGGACGCGGAGGTACGATCAGCCGGAGCCAGTAAGTAACCCCAAAATACCATACATGACAATTGTTTTATTGAGCTTTGATAGAACAGCATGCTAGAGACAGGCTAGGGATCTTCAGGATTTATTGATGAGTTGCCTGATTTATGATGCCTGCTAGCCTAGGGTTCCTTGTGAGAGATTTCTGGTGTTCCTCTAGCTGTGCGGATATAGCGATGTTGTGTGTGTCGCTAGGGTGTTGTGGGAGTACTTCATACAAATATGGGTTGGTGTGGAAGGTAGTATGGGCCCGTACTACTGAAAGCACGGACTCATACGCGTATCAGGGAAACCATGACCTCTAGGGTTGGGATGAGAGCTGGTTTCCGGGTTAGTGGAATATGTCTGAGATTTAGTGTTTATTTTCAGTATGGAGATTTCAGGGCACGCTGGGAGTGGATCCGGGTCAGGATCAGGAGCCGGAGAGGGAGTTCCGGGTGGGTCTGTACAACCCGAGGTTGTCAGCCAGATGAGTACGCATGAGTTGGATGCGAGGATTCGTGAGATCTTGCATGATGAGGTTGTTGCATTGTTTCGGGCTGAGCTGCCAGAGTTGTTTGGGTCGATCAAGACCGCCTTGGTGGAGTATTTTGATGAGCGCTATGCGGCTCTCACGGAGACGGCTGCCGCGGCGGCTACCGCAGCAGTAGCAGCGGCAGGGGGAGGAGTCAGTAGAGGTTTTCAGTATCGGGACTTCGATAATACGAAGCCTCCCACTTTTGATGGAGTTCAGGATCCGATCGTTGCTATGAGATGGTTATCAGATGTGGAGGGATGTTTCTTTACGTGTTCATGCCCTGTTGATCAGAAGGTGAGGTGTGCTTTGAACCTGTTGAGGCTCGGAGCAAAGGATTGGTGGAGATTGACCACGGGGTCGTACTCGGATGCGCAGAGGGCTACGATTTCATGGGATCGGTTCAGAGAGATGTTCAGCACTCGTTATGTTCCGCAGGTCGAGAGGGAGAGGTTGGCTCAGGAGTTCTTGGAGCTGAAGCAGGATTCGGAATCGGTGACGGAAATCACCAGGATGTTTACTGAGAGGGCGATGTTTTGTCCTGAGTTCGCTTCGGAGCAGGCTCAGATGTCCCGATATCTGAGTATGCTAAAGAGAGACATCAGACAGTTTGTGTCTGCGCAGAGGTGTGAGACTTTGCTGGAGTTGCAGGAGGCCGCCAGGCGGCGTGAGTTAGAGATTGAGTTACAGATGCGTGAGCTGAGGCAAGCTCCGGTTCAGTCGCAGCCGGTGACGAAACGGTCTAAGACCGTTGATTCCAGGATGGGAGATCAGGGTGGCCACGTCTGTGGAAAGTGTGGAAGGGGTCATGCCGGTGTTTGTCGGTCCGGTGGAGCATGCCGCAAGTGCGGAAAGGAGGGACACTATGCGAGGGATTGTCGGCAGTCAGTGCCGGTTCGGGATTTGAGGATATGCTATCATTGTCATCAGGTTGGACATCTGAAGGTCAACTGTCCATGGCTTGCTGCAGGACCGGTGCAGGCTCCAGCACCGGCTACGTTGAGGATCACAGGTGGAGATCAGGGTGGAGCTGAGCCCCCAAGGGCTTAGGGTCGTGTTTTTCAGCTTGCTGCTGCGGGTATGTTTCCTTATGTTTTGATTATTTATGATTGTTGTGGAGTATTGTTATCTGTTGTTTTCGTTGAATTGCGTTTCGGGTTTTCGTGTGGTACCCGTTGTTCCTTGAGGGTTTGGCGAGTTGTGATCGAGATTTTGTTTTAGTATCTTTTGTTCCCTGAAGGATCGTTATGGTTATGGATTTGTACTTCGAGCTATCGTTAATTATCTTTGTGAGGATTGGTGGCGGATGCGGCGTTGATTTGAAGGCCAGTTAGATTCTGTAGTCTGAGGAATTGATAGTTGAAGATTGGGTTCCTTTCGAGCAGGTTGCGCAGCATGGGAACATGATTGTATGAAAGTTGTTGGTGCTGGTGAAAAACATTTTTGAGTGCATGTGTCGATTCCTGCAAGGTTGCTTGGGGAGATCGGTGATGGCGGCCGGTGACTATCTGTCAGTGTCTTAAGTGGGGGAGAATTGGAAATTCTCCGGATGATCGTTGGGCCTGAGAGGTTGTTTAACTGCTTGGGAAATTCAGCGGTATTCCTATTAGTCGAAAGCAGGCTCGTATGAGTGAGTAACAGGCGTGCGGGGCGAAATACAGACCTTGAGCAGTTGATTGAGGAAGGCATGGGAGCAGGCCGGGATCGAGCATGTATGATGGAGTTAGAGTTCGGAACCCCTGGAGGGCTAGAACGGTATGTGCGGGAGGATTTCCCGAAGGGATGGTTCGGAGTGATGAATGCTAGTTGAGCGGTCCGGATAGACTGTAAGCCGGTAGGCGTATCAGTCAGACCGAAGGCTCGGAGGACGGTCCAGTCAGATTGGCTGAAGGTTCTGAGAGTGGTCCAGATTGGCTGAAGGCCTGGGGAGGTGGTCCAGTCATGCTGAAGACTCTACGAGTATTGTTGGATCGGATCGAGGTTATGGGTTGCGTATGTTGCAGTGTGATTACATTGGGAGGTCTGGCCCCGGGTAGCAATCTTGAGCAGTGAAGGTAGTGCATGGGCTTGAGAGTCCATGTGATGAGAGTCAGAGTAGTGGTGATGCATAGATGTTGGGTACGCTTTAAAGAGGTAATGTAGCGTGAGATGAGCACCAAGGTGCCTGCCATGGTGACTGGGTGGACAAGCGGTTTCCTTGATAAGAAAAGAGGGAGGAATGGAATTCCGAAGAGGAAGTGTGAAATCACGGAAGTGAAAGCGGCAGTGTAGGGTTATGATTGGAGTGGCCCGACGGTGGTTTTTGAGTAGTGTGTATGCGGCGGTGGAATAAAAGCTCATTCAACTTGATGTGTTGCTTCGGGCGCGGAGGGAATACCGCGATGTAGAGCCAGGGAGAGGGATTCGGAAGGGATTCAGAGAAAGAGTCTTGGAATTTCAGTGTGATTCTGATCAGGGTTTTGGCTACGTTTTAGCGGTTCATCCTGGAAGGATGTTCGAGGATATCATCAGTGTATCGGTTTTTCCAAACCTGAGGGTGCTAGAGCTAGATCAGCATGGGTGTGTGATTGCGAGAGAAGAACCCGGAGGAGTTGCTCCGAAATGGAAGAATGGGTCTTTCGGTCGTCATGGGATGGATAGCGTGGAATTCGGATCGGGAATCCGATGGTCCATGGCTTTATAGCCATATGAGCCAAGTGAAAGATGAGAATTGGAGCAGTAAGGCATCATGGGTAATTCTCGGATGTTACAGTTGGTGAGTGTGGTTATCGGAGGGTACAGTTGGTGCCCGGTTTGAGTAGGTGGTGGGGACACCGTATGTAAGGAGAAAGTGAGCTTCTAGTTCTATGGTTGCACCTTGAGGGACTTGGTTCGGTCAAGGTCAAGTGGCACGTCGTGGGAAGTAATTTGAAGATGAGATGCCGTAGGCTTCGAGGATGAAGCCTAATTTAAGTGGGGGAGAATTGTAACATCCCGGAATCGCAAGAGTAGAGTTGAAGGGCTGAAAGTGCAAGTTTTAGAGGATGACTCGGCGAGTCCATGGCTGACTCGGCGAGTCAGGTCGCAGTCATGGTCGCGTGTCAAGTGGCCTACTCGACGAGTCCATGGGATGGACTCGGCGAGTAGGTGCTGTATGGAGAAAACCCTAAATTCCAGGGTTGAGCCCTATATAAAGAGCATTATACTCCTCCACAGCCTCCCTTATGTCCCCCTTGAGTTCCAGAAACCTTAAATTCGTGGAGAGATCATTTGTGGAGCAAATTAGAGCTTGGAGAGGTGTTGTTTGAAGAGATCTTGAAGGAGAGGTGGCTTGGATCAAAGGGCTTTGTTTGGATTCGAGTTTGGCTGCTATTGAGGCATCTTTTGGAGGTAATATCTTCGTCCTTAGGCTGTGGATTCCTAGTTTCATCATTTTGGGGTTTGTGGGGAGTATGTCTTGGAATGTTTTGGAGTTTGGAGGATAGATCTGAGGTTGCTACCTCAGATCTGGAATATTGAAGGCCTTGAGTGCATTAAAGTTCCTGTGTTTGAGTGCTTAGTGAAGCCACCATGTCCCAAACATTGGTTTTAAGGTGAAAATGGCTTAGATCTCGTTAGATTCACGTAAAGTTTGCCACTTTACGTGATGGATGGATTGTAGGAGGTTGGATCTATGTTTTGGATCAATTGCATGGCCTGAGATGCTTCTGTATGGATTCAGATAGTTGGTACTCGACGAGTCACATGGGTGGACTCGACGAGTTGCTTGCAGATGGTCTGGGACTCGACGAGTTGGAAGAACAACTCGGCGAGTAGGTTGAAGATGGCCTTGGACTCGACGAGTCCATTTGGACTCGGTGAGTCTTGTCGAGGAAGTCCCAATATTTCTGGTTGAGTCGATGAATCGGTGAGTCAAGGGATGACTCGGTGAGTTGGGTACGAGTGGACTCAGAGTTGTTGGACTCGACGAGTCTTGAGGTGACTCGGCGAGTTGGGTCGCTATTGAGGGAAGTTCTGAGCATATGGACTCGGCGAGTCATCGGGTTGACTCGGCGAGTAGGGTCAGTCAGGGGTTGACTTTGACTTGTCTATGGTTGACCAGTTGTCTTCCAGGGGTATTTTGGTAATTAAGAGTATTTATGGAGTTGTATGTTTTGATGTGTAGTGAAGGAGTTCGTGCCAGAGTTCGGAGCAGCGGGGTCTTATCTTTTCAGCCGGCAGTTTTGAGGTGAGTTATCCTCACTATATCGACAGGGTCTAAGGCACCAAGGCCGACCCTTTATTGTATTGAGATTTGGTTATGGTTATTATGTTATTGTTTGATGTGTCTGCATTCTGGTAGCTAGGATGGTACATGCTAGGAGGCCTTGTTAAGGTCAGTTTTCCCGATATACAGAGTGATGCTATGCTAGTGACTGGTTAGGTCAGTAACCCGGTTAGGGTAATGATATGCTATGTGATCTACTTGTTCGGTTTGTTGACTATGACTGTTATATGAATGTATGTTTTGTGCATGGTTGTTTGGACTGGAGATGGGTTGAGGCGGGTCCTGCTTTGTGCTGTAGGCCAAGATACCCAGGGCAGACCGGTTGTTCCGAAGGCCCAGCGAGCGGTCCGGATAGGCTGTAGGCCCCACGAGGGCGGACCAGACGTGCCGAGGCTCGGAGAGTGGACCAGGCCGACTGAAGGCCCGATGCGGGCGGACCAGTCACACTGTAGACTCAGAGAGTGGACCAGGTGGGTTGAAGGCCCGATGCGGGCGGACCAACCCCACTGTAGACTCGAAGGACATGACTAGACCCGGAGGATGGATCCGTTGGACTGAAGGCCCGATACGGCGGACCAGTCACACGGTAGACCCGATATGCATGGTTGTTCTATGTTCTGTTATGTTATGTATGTTTTATATGTTTTGGACCGGAAGGTCGTAGCCTGGAAGGGCGTATACGTGGCTGGTATTTTGGGGGTATCTCACTAAGCTTTCGGGCTTACAGTTGTGGTTTAATGTTTTTCAGGTTCCTCAAGAGACTGTGGCCAGGCGAAGGCGCGATCCTACCGCTCCTCATGATTTTGTAGCAATGTGATTCTGGGAATACTCAAATGACTTGTATTGAAAACCTTTTTGTAAACATTTTAATGAAAATCAGGTTGTTTTGAAAATTTTAAATTGGTTGTATTTTTCGGATGTTACAGTAGAATAATATACTCCTGTGCAAAATGAAATTAGAGAGCATGTTAAAAGACAAGACAATTTTCGCAACTTGAACACTTCATATCGTAAACGAACCATAACTTTATACATATTCTTTTACAGACGAAATCTCACTACAAGATCACTAACTCTCAACAATTATACAAATCATATAGTAAACCCTAATAGAAGATGAATAGTAGAAACCCTAGTCATATACAACTGAGAGAGAAAAGAGAGTAAACTCTATAGTAAGAATGTGATAAATGAACTGAAACAAGATAATGAATAAATAAATACTCCGAGTCAGAATAAGGCCCACGGATCGAAGGAACCACGCTTCCAACTTAAATAAATACCAATTAAGCCTTACATAAATGAAACAAATACACAAACTACCCAAACAACAATAAAATGTTAACTTTGACTAAAAAGATATACTATATTAACACCCCCACTCAAACATAACATTTTAAAAAAATTATTGTAAAAATGATAAGAAATCATGTTGATGAAAAACCAAATACTTAGTCAAAATGTCTACATTCTGATTACTTGAATCAATTTTAACAATTTTTAGAATACTATTTTCAATATTTTCTCTAAAAAATGTACATCAATGTAACATACACGTTCTGAATATGTGTATTGTTATTATTAAAAGTGAATAAAATTGAGTGTTGAGTTCTAACAGCTAGTTTTTACTAGAAATGAAGTAAAACTATGTTTAGAATCACTCATAAAATATTGGAAGTCTTATGAGATTCGAATTAATAGCCAAATATTGAAATTTAGCGAAAATATAAAATTTAAAATATGCAAAATTTATTATTTGATGTTGTAAATCATCTCGTTAGAAACTTGTAGGCGAAAACCTCGTCAAAATCCGAGTTATAACGAAGAAGTTATAACCAACCGAAGATCCGCGACAAAACCGGCACGGTACCGAATGACGTAAAAAGTGAGTTTTTGATAAACTACTTTTTAGACTTATTAATCTAAATGAAAGTCGTAGTATTCATTAAACTGAGAAATTCGATAAAAAGAACGCAAAAATCTGACTTCGTATGAGGAAGTTATGATTTTTCGAAGTTTCAACTTAGCAGTAGACAGCTAAAAACTTGAATTTTAGATCGAGCGATATTTGACCGATACATCCTAAACGAGAATCGAAGGTCACGTCATTTGTAATACAACGGTAAAAACTATGACGAAAACGGATGTCGGATGAAGAAGTTATGAATTTTTTAACGGATTTTCCTATCCCGGTCTGTTAAAAATAATAATATTAAAAATAAGTTCAAAATTAGCCAACGAATTCTAAATGAAAGTTGTAGAGCGTAATTTTATCTACGCGTGCATATAAAGAACGTCAAAAACGGAGCTCGTATGCGAAATTTATAGATTTTAGAAGTTCGGGGCTCAAAAACCGAGAAATCTCGCATGAATAGTAACCGGCCACGTCACCTCGCACGAAGCAGGTGCGTCACAGGAGTCGTGGCTTCGCCTCGCAGTGCCATGTGTATGATCCGGAGACCCTCATTGCTGCCACGTCCCTCGCACGAAGTAGCTGCATCAGCGAAGTCGTGGCGCATCCGAGGTGCGATGCGTGTTGCGTCCGAGCCTCGCTGGCCTTCGCAGCTGCTGCCACCGAGCTGCTTCGCACCAGCTGTTCCGACCCTCGCATCCGAGCCTCGTCTTTGCGCCACGTGGTCTTCACTGCTTCTGCCACCAGCCTCTCCGGATCCGAACCTCGGCCCTATAAATAGGAGGGTGCGAACCCTCCCGGCTAGAATTTGAAAATTGACAATTTTAACCCCTCTTTCCATATTTTCACTATTTTGACTTTTCTCGAAGCTCCGGTATCAATTTTAGCACCCGAAACACGCCCCGAGACCCCTGAGAACTCCGAAAATTTATCTTTTTGGTTTTGAAGCCCTACCTTTGCAGAGCCCGGTTTTCAATTAAGCTCCCGGTTTTCAACATAAAAAGTCATATTTAAAGCTGAAATGCTGTCCAAATTACTATTTTAACCCTCGGTTAACTTAAGTTGAGTTCAATATATAGGAACAATTGTATGTTATGTTATATATGTGCTATGTGCTTCTCAGTGTTATTATTCTGAGTTATTCTTCCGTGTTATTTTATTCGCTATGTTTATAGCAAATATAATACCTTTGACCATGCGATCAGTGAAAGGACTTAGATTCACATTGGTACTGGTACGTAGCCTCTGGCCATGTAGAGCATGTCTCCATAAGAGAATAACTTCTATTCTATGGCATTGGTAGAAAGTTAGATAGAAATGGTATGTAGCCTCCGACCATGTAGAGCATGACTCCGTAAGGGAATTGAACTATATTATATGGTATTAGCAAATGGTTAAACAGGGCGTGAAAACCTGAAATCTACCGAAATGGTTAAACAGGGCGTGAAAACCTGAAATCTACTGAAATGCTAAACAGGGCGTGAAAACCTGAAATCTATCATGTTAATAATCAGAAATTATATGTCTTCTATGCCATTTGTGCCAAAGCTTTATTGATGCATATCAAGTATTGAAATCGTTATGTCTCATTGAAAAGTATATCTTTGAATAAAGTCTTTGATTGATATGAACGCTTGTCACATGATTTCACATATGTCTTGTTGTTCCTCTTTGCTTTTGCCACATTAAAGTATTTATAAGTCATAAGATTATATTGTATCTATTTATTGAATTCACTAAGCGTTATCGCTTATTCCTCTCAATGTTTAACAATTGCAGGTGATTAGTATCCAATATAGTTTTATACTGCTGAAAGACTTAGAATAGTTAATAGTATTTCTCTATATTTTAATGTTCATGTATGTATGTGAATAGTAGATTCCTGGGTAGATATGAAATGTAATAGAACTTAGTCAGTTTGTATCCAATCTTTTGTAATCATATTATCAATATAAAATATTGTTTTATAAATATGCATGTAGCATGTTTTGATGAAGTAACTTAAGAAATCTTTTGAAATAGTATGAAAGTTTGGGTCTTTCATAAATACGAAAGTTGGGGTCTTTCAATCATGGTATCAGAGCAATGGTTTAAGTGAACTAAATATCACGGATTGGTATTTAGACTTAAACTGTTGGAAGCTCAATATATGAGCTGATTCATAATAAGTATAGGGATACAAACCATAGGAAATATTTAAGTGGAGGATTGGGTAGTGATAAACCCTAGTATTCTAAGATATTAAGTTACTTCATAATTTTAAGAAAATTAGTTTAAGTAAACTGGAAATTTTAAGAATTTCTAAACTTAAACAAGAATTATTAAGTAAAGATGATACGATATATTTTAGGTTGAATACCTAATGGAGGCAAGCACTAGAATATTAAGAGGAGATATGCCTTATATTCTATTATGTGCTAAATGATAAATGAATATAGAGAAGAGATATGCCTTATATTCTAAAAGCTTAAGGCCTGTTGCCGACTATGGTTTAGAAAATTTTATGAATTTTCATAATAGAATTTCTCGGAGTGATAAAGAGACTTATGATAGTTGACATCGATAAGTTTATAAATTAACGATCACGAGATATCGTAAAATAATAAATATGAATTGTTATCGTAATAAGTGTATAAATACCAATAGAGTGGTAATATACATTTAAAGTATGTTTGATATATAATAACATCTTTGGAAGAAAGATGTGCATTTGAAACACGTTTGGACAAGATAAATGTGTTGGTACAAATCCACGAAGTTGTTCTACTGCTGTTTAGATTGAAGCAGTGATTGCTTAGAGAGTCGGAAGAACCGAAGATGGTGATCAGTACTTCGGCAATATCATAATGAATGTTGTGCAAGATTTAGAAGAATTAAATGAAGATGAAAAGAAAGGCTAATGAAGTTTTCAGACTCAATAGGCCAAGACTTTGTGATATAAAGTTCCATTGTGTGTTAACCCGACTTTAACATACAAGATTGGAATGGTGAATTGAGTCATTTAGTGGTAAATGGTTAAGCAACTTACTTGTTTAAGTAAGGTAGAATGCTTAATTGAAGAAGAAATACACCCATAGTATCGTATGAAGAGATGTTGTAGTCAGGAATGACAGAGAACCAAGTTGAAGCTAGTAAAGCTTGCTGAGATGCAGCTAAGATGCAGATTTCTTAGGATAAACTCCTATGAAATAGACTTAGACTTACTCAGATACAAGAATAACGATGTCAAGGAAGAATAATGAAATGAACAAAAGTGCATGATGGATTGCATGAGTTAGAAGATGATGCAGGTAGTAGAAGACCGTTTATCTCCATGCTGCTAAAGTAAATTTTGGAATAATGTGTCTTGTAGAGTAGACACTACTCAAGAAAGAATTAATATGAAGAAATGGAAGTAAAATTTCTATCGACCTATGGAAAAGTATTAGGATATATTAAATCGAGCATATCCATGAGAAGAATCCTAAAAAGCAAGTATAAGTAATCCAATATATGTTTGATAGAAACGTGAAAACCCTACTTGAGTCTAGGAGAAACTGTTGTATGTATTTGCTTAAACACGTTCATGTGTGATAAGTTGCTTTGTGAAAACTTTTGAATGGTGACTTGGGAACTGCGAGACAATACTTGGGACGAGTATGAGTATGTGTGAATAGTAGTAGAGGCCTATACTACTGGAAGCACATGACTCACACTTGGATCAGGAAAAGTCACAAGGTTACCAAGAAGCTAGTAAATGATTCCATTGTATTCATGTGTGTAGTTACCTTCGATTCGGTAATAACTAAGAAGACAAGTATTGTTCAACTCTTAAAGAATCGAGTCTGATTAGTACAAATCCGCGAAAGGAGTTAATTGGTTCAGAGAACCATGTCTTATATAATGACAAAACATCAGTAGGAATACTGAAGAAGTAAATGGTCGAGATAGTCGATAGAAATATAACAATCTTCATTAAAGAATTGAGCAATCATTAGCCAGAGATGTGACTTGCTATGTGGTGTTACTGGCCATAAGAAATGTATCCGCCCTACTCTTACTAGTCAAATGGCGGGGATTCAAGTTGCCGTTCAACAATCAAATACTATTCCAACTAAAAAGGAGGAGGTGCCAAAAGCTAAAAGATATGTAGGTCGGAAAGCACAAATTAGAGATACGTGGTGCTATTCTTTCTGTTCCAAAGCATCTACGTGTTGATCAAACTCTTTTCATTTTCTTTATTCTATCAGCTCGATTTATTCGATCTGATTCTAATACAAGAGTTTGGATCGTTATGTGTCTTGTGCGAGATAAAATCAAAGGTCATTAGAATATGACCATTCGAGTTGTCGTTATAGCAAAAGTAAAGACCTTATCTTGGGTTTAGTTTATAAACCAAGAAGGAGCAGGAGTATGCAATGAGAATTGAGTTTTAACTCAAAGATTAGGATCGAATGTTCAATAAAGAATGAAGAGCGGGTGCAAATTTGAACACCTCCAGTAATTAGGAAGTTTGAAGAATTTTACAATCGTTTGGCAAACTAAAAGCTAAATATCGTACATTTAGATTACCACAAAGGAAGTAAGTTAAAACTCGAATGTTGTGACTAGTAATTTTCTCGTAAACTCTAGATCTACTCACATCTTATTTGATTTTAATGCCTCAGATTCTTTCGTACCTTATAAATTTGCATATTCTTTTCGAATTGCTTGTTACACAATGTCCAATAATTTCACATAGGTACCATAGGAAATATATCATTACTTGCTGATAAAGACTATAGAGTTAGTGTTATAGGAATTGAAAGTTATAATCTTCCTGCTAACCTAATTCCTATCTTTGATATTATTCTCGACATGGAATGGTTGTTAAAGAACCACGCAAAGCTCTTGGTCTAGAAGGAGATGATATGCATCCCTATCGGAATGGAAGATTCTATTTATGTCTATGGTGAAAATAATAAATTTCTTTCTTAAAAACTCGTAAATTATGTCGAAGGGATATTCTACTTATCCGGATTATACAGTTAATACCTTGAAAGAGGAGAGGAAAAATATGAATGTTAACATTTGGATAATCATCGACCGGTTGATGAAGAGTGCATATATTCTCACCACACGTGAAACGACTCCATTGGAGAAATATGCGTAAGTTACTTAGACGAAATTGTGGCAAGTCATGGTGCGCTACTATAGATTATTTCCGACTGTGATACTCGTTTCACTCCTCACTTTTGGGTGAGAATGAAACATGAATTAGGATCTCGAGTTGATCTTAGTACATCTTATCATCCTCAGAAAAATGGTCAAAAGAAGAGAGCAATCGAAATAGTAGAAAATATACTGAAGGTATATAAAGTACTGTATGAGCGTAAATGTCATACTCAAATATGTTGGCGTGATGTAAGACGGAAGATCTTTAGAGGATCTGAAATGATTCAAGACATCACTAACAAGATACAAATTTTTCGAGAAAGAATGAAAGCGGCCCAGGATCGATAAATTCCCTATGCAAAAAAGAGGAGATAACCCGTAGAATTCCAGGTGGATGATTTAGTAATACTGAAGGTATTTCATGAAAACATGTTATACTACTTTGGAAGAAAGAACGGTTGGTAAGCATGCATACTGCTTGGAATTGGCTGAAGATTTGACAGATATTTATGAAGTGTTTCATGTGAGCTATCTGTGTAAAGGTTAAGCATATATGATGAAATGGTTCTATTATCCGAGGTGTAACTGGATAATAAGTTAAGTAGAAGAGATTGTAAATGAAAGAACGATTAGTTTACGTAATAAAGAACTGAAGTTGGTGCTTCTCAAGTGGAAACACCATTGAGGCTCCAATTATACTTGGGAAAAATCAGAATGAAATAAGAGTTAAGTATCCCTAATTTGTAACATACACGTTCTGAAATTGTAACATACACGTTCTGAAATTGTGTATTGTTATTATTAACAATGAATAAAATTGAGTGTTGAGTTCTAACAGCTAGTTTTTACTAGAAATGAAGTAAAACTATGTTTAGAATCACTCATAAAATATTGGAAGTCTTATGAGATTCCAATTAATAGCCAAATAGTGAAATTTAGCGAAAATATAAAATTTGAAATAAGCAAAATTATTATTTGATGTTGTAAATCATCTCGTTAGAAACTTGTAGGCGAAAACCTCGTCAAAATCCGAGTTATAACGAAGAAGTTATGACCAACTGAAGATCCGCGACAAAACCAACACGGTGCTGAATGACGTAAAAAGTGAGTTTTTGATAAACTACTTTTTAGACTTATTATTCTAAATGAAAGTCGTAGTATTCATTAAACCGAGAAATTCGATAAAAGGAACGCAAAAATCTGACTTTGTATGAGGAAGTTATGATTTTTCGAAGTTTCAACTTAGCAGTAGACAGCTAAAAACTTGAATTTTAGATTGAGCGATATTTGACCGATACATCCTAAACGAGAATCGAAGGTCACGTCATTTGTAGTACAACGGTAAAAACTCTGATGAAAACGGATGATGGATGAAGAAGTTATGAATTTTTAACGGATTTTCCTATCCCGGTCTGTTAAAAATAATAATATTAAAAATAAGTTCAAAATTAGCCAACGAATTCTAAATGAAAGTTGTAGAGCGTAATTTTATCTACGCGTGCATATAAAGAACGTCAAAAACGGAGCTCGTATGCGAAATTTATGGATTTTAGAAGTTTAGGGCTCAAAAACCGAGAAATCTCGCATGAATAGTAACCGGCCACGTCACCTCGCACGAAGCAGGTGCGTCACCGGAGTCGTGGCTTCGCCTCGCAGTACCATGTGTACGAGCCAAAGACCCTCATTGCTGCCACGTCCCTCGCATGAAGTAGCTGCATCAGCGAAGTCGTGGCACGTCCGAGGTGCGACGCGTGTCGCGTCCGAGCCTCGCTGGCCTTCGCAGCTGCTGCCACCGAGCTGCTTCGCGCCAGCTGTTCCGACCCTCGCATCCGAGCCTCGCCTTTGCGCCGCGTGGTCTTCACTGCTTCTGCCACCAGCCTCTCCGGATCCGAACCTCGGCCCTATAAATAGGAGGGTGCGAACCCTCCCGGCTAGAATTTGAAAATTGCAATTTTAACCCCTCTTTCCATATTTTCACTATTTTGACTTTTCCCGAAGCTCCGGTATCAATTTTAGCACCAAAAACATGCCCCGAGACCCCTGAGAAGCCCGAAAATTTTATCTTTTCAGTTTTGAAGCCCTACCTTCGCAGAGCCCGGTTTTCAATTAAGCTCCCCGTTTTCAACATAAAAAGTCATATTTAAAGCCGAAATGCTGTCCAAATTACTATTTTAACCCTCGGTTAACTTAAGGTGAGTTCAATATATAGGAACAATTGTATGTTATGTTATATATGTGCTATGTGCTTCTCAGTGTTATGATTCTGAGTTATTCTTCTGTGTTATTTTATTCGCTATGTTTATAGCAAATATAATACCTTTGACCATGTGATCAGTGAAAGGACTTAGATTCACATTGGTACTGGTACGTAGCCTCTGGCCATGTAGAGCATGTCTCCATAAGAGAATAACTTCTATTCTATGGCATTGGCAGAAAGTTAGATAGAAATGGTATGTAGCCTCCGACCATGTAGAGCATGACTCCGTAAGGGAATTGAACTATATTATATGGTATTAGCAAATGGTTAAACATGGTGTGAAAACCTAAAATCTACCGAAATGGTTAAACAGGGCGTGAAAACCTGAAATCTACTGAAATGCTAAACAGGGCGTGAAAACCTGAAATCTATCATATTGATAATCAGAAATTATATGTCTTCTATGCCATTTAGGCCAAAGCTTTATTGATGCATATCAAGTATTGAAATCGTTATGTCTCATTGAAAAG
This sequence comes from Lactuca saligna, assembly GCF_052625555.1. Classification (NCBI taxonomy): domain Eukaryota; kingdom Viridiplantae; phylum Streptophyta; class Magnoliopsida; order Asterales; family Asteraceae; genus Lactuca; species Lactuca saligna. The sequence continues at coordinate 108,384,960 of NC_136421.1, read as the reverse complement.
TATATCTTTGAATAAAGTCTTTGATTGATATGAACGCTTGTCACATGATTTCACATATGTCTTGTTGTTCCTCTTTGCTTTTGCCACATTAAAGTATTTATAAGGAATAAGATTATATTGTATCTATTTATTGAATTCACTAAGCGTTATCGCTTATTCCTCTCAATGTTTAACAATTGCAGGTGATTAGTATCCAATATAGTTTTATACTGCTGAAAGACTTAGAATAATTAATAGTATGTATATGAATAGTAGATTCCTGGGTAGATATGAAATGTAATAGAACTTAGTCAGTTTGTATCCAATCTTTTGTAATCACATTATCAATATAAAATATTGTTTTATAAATATGCATGTAGCATGTTTTGATGAAGTAACTTAAGAAATCTTTTGAAATAGTATGAAAGTTTGGGTCTTTCATAAATACGAAAGTTGGGGTCTTTCAATCAACTTCAATACTTTGTTTTTTCATGAAAAATAGGATCAAGTGCTAACCTAATAGCAAATTTATTATCACAAAAAACAGACACTAGAGTTTATTTTTTATAACCAATATCACTTAAGACTTTCAAGATCCATATAATTTCACATGTAATGGATCCCAAGGCACAATATTCAGACTCAGTGGATGATCTGGATATTATGTTTTGTTTTTTTTTTCTTTTCCATGAAATAAGAGATCCACCACAATAAACCAAATAACCGGTTACAAGCTTCCTAGTATTAAGAAACTTGGCCCAGTCGACATCCACGTATCAAACAACCTCAAAACTATTGGTTTTTGAAATAAAAATACTTTTTCCTAGGAGAGTTCTTTAAATAACATAAAAGTCTAAAAGCAATATTAAGATGAGATTTTCTTGGCTTATGCATTTGTTGACTATGTAATTCAACAACATAAGAAATATTTGGTCGGGTAACAGTCATATATATAAGATCTCCTATCAATTTCTGAAATTCAGTAATGTTAACAAAGAATCAAAAGTACTAATATCAAATTCTCTATTAATGACAAAATTAACCTCAAGAGGAGTTTTGACAGGCTTACATCGAATTATTCCAAAATCATGTAATAACTCCAAACAATACTTTCTTTGATTTACACAAATTCCATTATTAACATTCATAACTTCAATACCAAAAGAGTATTTCACTTCACCCAAATATTTAATTAAAAACTGAGATTTTAAAAAATCATTAACGTTGATAATTTCATATTCACAGTTACCAGTTAAGATTATATCATCAACATAAACAAGTAAGAAATCAACTGTACTACATTTATTTCTAACAAATAGAGAGTAATCCTTAATACTTTGAACAAAACTAAAACTAGAAAGAGATGACATTAATTTTTCATTCCACTACCTAGGGCTTGCTTAAGCCCATATAAGGACTTGACAAGTTTACAAATTATGAAATCATTCTTAGAATGATATCCCTCATGTAAAGTTATATATACATCCTCAACTAGATCACCATATAAAAAAAGAATTATTTATGTCAAGTTGATAAAGAGACCAAGAATGTTGAACAACAATATTAGTCACTATTCTAACTTTAACAATTTTAGTTACTAGAAAAAAGTCTCCTCATAGTAAATACCTTTCATTTGACTATAACCCTTTAGCAACCTATCTTGATTTATACCTTGATACCTCTCCACTAGAATTATATTTAATTTTATATATCCATTGACATCGAATAGGTTTTCTATGATTAGGTAAATCAGTGATGTCCCATATATGATTTCCATGAAGGGCTTCCATCTCTTCATTCGTTACTTTTACCAAGTTATGATCTAAAGCAAATTCTGAATAAGTTTTTGGATCACAAATTTTATTTAGATTAGAATAAAAACAAAAGATTTCAGAATTTAACAAGGACTAATTTATAGTTTTCATTATTCCAAATTTACGTTTTCCTTAAAAAACATAGTCATTAAACCTAGCAAGTAAACGAGCATCATGCCCAGACCTAGTGATCCCTAAAGACTGACTCCCAGAAGGTTTAAGATTAGACTGGATACTTTCCTCAAACAAGGTAGATGAACTAGGAATAGACCCACTAGCAGAAGGCACAGATATCCTGCCAATCTGATTGCTGACATTAGAGGAAGAGGGGAATTCACCCTGGAAAAGGCATGCATCTTGGTTATCGTCTACACTAGCACCATTCTGCTGATGGTTAACTCTCAAGTCACGTACACTAGTGTTTTCTTGATTACTACTAGGTGAAAAATTCTCATCGTAAGAAAAAGGATCATTAAAAGTTAAGGTAACATGAGATTTATCAAAATCAGGGGATTTATGCTTAAAGGGTAAAATTGATTCATAAAACGGTACATCCCTGGAAATTAAAAGAAAATTTCAATCAAGACTTAAAACTTTATATCGTTTTTTCTTAGAAGAATAACCAACAAATATACATTTTTCAGCCCTTTCAAAAGACTTATTGTTTTGGTCAAAAATTAATCAAATAATATTTAACCAAGATGTATGAAAGGCTGTAGTATTTGAGGCAATGAAAATATCGAATAGTAATCAAAATGAGACAAGTGAATTACAATGAAAGCTCTTGATCCTTGCTACGATCTCCAATATAGAACCGTGGGAGGTGATAATGATCACTTGCCTTGTTGTATTTATTCATTTCGATGTAGGTTTACAGTGATAATTAAAATAATACAAGTACAAGTGAAATATAGAGCTAATTGTGTGTGTAGTGTGTAGTTTACCAGTGCTATTTATAGTCTAAGCAAAATGACAAGAAGTTTGATATTTCTGGGATCCTCCTTGAACAAGTATTTTCACGTTGTTTGACTTGGTATTCTCAGGTCTTAAGTTTAGTTGAAGTGATTCTTCATTGAAAATGAGCCTTGTGTTGACTAATTCTACACGTGTGAGAAAAAGAAAGAAGAATATAGTCGTTAAAAGTGTTAGGAAATATTAATGATAATAATCAAGATCCTGAGATATGTTTAAGGATCCTGCAACTTCAAGAATGTTAAGGATCCTAAAGATGATTCTAGGATCCTGCCCCTAACACTTTCCCCCAAATTATACTTGTGAAATATTAATGTTAATTTCCGAATATTTAAAAGTATAATTTCAAAAATAAAAGAGATAAAGAGTTTGAATTTCGAACCCTAATCGAATAGGATTTATCCATTAGTATAGGCATCATTATGTAGTCAATCACACACGCTGTCTTATGTCATTTAGGTTAAATATGGGTAATCAGTGTAACATCCCGATGATGAGGTATTTTCAATTTTAACCCTATGTATGAAATAATATTGCATTTTGACCCTTAGGCTTGAGAAAGTTTGCAAGAATGGCCTATAGTGGCATTGTGGTGATTTTTGACTAAGGGGTAGTACGCTGGGCATACGTTGTGTATGCTGAGTGTACTAGGGCTAACCCTAGTATGCTGGGCATCCATCGTGTACGCAGGGAGTACATGAGAAAACTATAAACCCTATTTTTTAGGGTTTTGTCCATATATAAGCATCCTTAACACGTCATTTATCATTCCCTCATTATCCTCCATCCTTGAAAACATCCCTCTAGCTAGTGGATTTTGAGTTCATTTGTGTGATTTGGTGGTGTTCTAGAAGAAGAAGTTGGTACAAGAACTTGGAGGTTAGAAGCAACTTGGATCTGAGATTATCTTCTTACTAGCAACCTCCAGGAGGTAAAAAGTTCACAACTTGATCAACATATCCTGTAGATCTATCCATTTCTTCATTTAGGGCACTTTTGGTCCCAAATATGGTAATTCTTGAGTGTGGCATGATCTTAACCAAATAAGTCATCCTTTCAGACCTTATGAAGGGTCTTGAGTCATAAAAATGTGGTCTTGATACTTAGTTTTTCTCCATGCATGCTCAAGAAGGTCTTAAGGCATTAAGATGGTGAGATTTTGTGTATTAAGCACTTAGTGGACATGAAAAGTCATAAAGTTGTAAACTTTATGATTCTTAGTGGTATTTTAGCCTTGGATATGAAGTTTGGATGTAAGAGCTTAATGCATTAAGTTCTTATTAAGAAAAGGAGGTTTTGAGCATATGCCATGCATACCTCACGTACGTTCCATGTACGTGGTCAATATCCCGACTTCAGTCAAAGCTCAAGTATGCCCAACATAGGAGGTAAGTACGCCCTACGTACTTGGCTGAGTGGACCTAGTTGACTCCTTGACCTGTTGAATTTGACTTGGACCAGGCAAGTTTGACTTAAGGGTATTTTGGGTATTTTGAGCTATAATTAAGCTTTGGTCTTTATATATTCAATACATAACTTGTAGAGCCGGTATTTGGAGTAGTGTATTGCTCAACTATTTGTTAGACTGTGAGGTGATTTTCCTCACTGTACCCGTGGGTTGAAGGCACCAAGGCCATCCCGTTAGATTGTTTATCCTGGTCAGGATAGTGATTTGATAGTTGTATTTGTTCAGTGGATCCATATGATTATTTGTATTTTCTGGCTCTGTGTTTATATTGCTTTGTTGTATATGTCAACATGTTATGTTAGGTTGAGACGGTCCTGCTTTGTGTTGTAGTCTAAGACACCCAATGAAACGACCCAAAATACGACCCAAAAATTTTGTTTTTCAATATAATCAAAACCATAATCTGAGTAATCATAACATAAAAACATACGCGATGTATCCCAAATCATAATAAAATACTGTGCGGAAAAACTGTATCATACTATATCAAATCAAAACAACTAAAACCATCCCCAGGATAAAAGCTAAGCTGTGGTGTGTGCGATGCTATCACCCCGAGCTCTTCCCTTTGCTTGCGGAAATACCTGAAACCAAAACTGAAACTGTAAGCACGAAGCTTAGTGAGCTCCCCCAAACTACCACATACCATACAATAACATATAAACACATATTGGGCCTAGCCCACTGCATCGGGCCGAAGCCCGGAAACTGCATCGGACCGATGTCCGGAACTGACTGGGACCTTGTCCCCTGCATCGGACCGAAGTCCGGAACTAACTGCATCGGACCGAAGTCCGGAACTAACTGCATCAGACCAAAGTCCGGAACTAACTGCATCGGACCAAAGTCCGGAACTAACTGCATCGGACCCAAGTCCGGAACTAACTGCATCAGACTGAAGTCCAGAACCGACTGGCTGAACATGGCATAGCATAACACATCATCTAGCATGAACACATATACTGCATACTACATCGGGCCGTAGCCCGGAAGACATAACACTTAACACATAAAACATAGCACACAAATCCTGTCTGAGCCACGAAGGCATCAAACATACTAGCTACTGCATCGGACCTAAGTCTGGAAACTACTGCTAACTGAACGGGCCGACATTGTGGCCTTAGACCCGTTCCTACTGGAAGGAAACTCACCTCGTAAACTGGCTGCTGAGGGTGTGGCTCTGGAAGCTAACTGCTGCTGCTCCTGTATCTCCCCGGCTACAAGCCCATAAACACACTCAATCAAATACTAAACACTGCACTTGGGTAAAATGACACTTTTACCCTTGGTCAAGGTCACTCTCATTTGGACTGACTCGCCGAGTTAGGCCACCCAACTCGCCGAGTCCTACTCTCACTTTTCAATCCTACTCGCTGCTACTCGTCGAGTATGGCATCGACTCGACGAGTACCCTCTTGATCCAAGAACTTAGACAATCTTCATCCGACTCGCCGAGTCGTATGAACATACTCGACGAGTTGTTCTTGATCTTAAGAAGATTGCCTTGGACTCGTCGAGTTGTATGAACAACTCGCCGAGTCCCTCCGTTACTGAGTCTACCCTCAACTCGCTGAGTCCACTCTCTAACTCACTGGTTCCACTCGATACTGCTAAAAAGGAAGGAATCGGGGACTCGCAACTCGACTCGCCGAGTCGTTCTTCCCGACTCGCCGAGTTGCCACCATGCAACTGTTTTTCACTCGATTTTTCTTGAATCCAAAACATACAAATGATAGATCTGAGTCCAATAAGCTGGTTTACCACGTAAAGTTTCCAACTTTACGTGTACAAACACATAAACAAGGGAAATAAGGCTAAAAGATGCATAAAAGGGATAGATCTAGGGTTAATATGCAAAGTATCCTCATGAAGGCAATAGATCTGGACTATGGGACTTCTCAATGAATAGATCCAAGGATATCTCGGCTTATTAGGGCATTCATGCAATCATAAGGCCTGGAACAAGCATCAACTTGATCTTAGAAGAGTTCTAATGGGGGTTTAAAGCATAAAACAAGAGGGGAATCCGAAAATACCTCCAATAACTCAGATTTTCCCTTGGATCTTGGCACTCCACCTCTTCTCTTGCTCCTTTCTTCTTCTCCTTCTTCAAGCCTTCACAAAATCACACGAATCACTTACAAACTCTCAAGGATGAACTAGGGTTTTTCTCACAACTTTAGAGGGTAAAGGAGGCAAGAATGGGGGCTATAAGGTGACTTAAATAGTGGGCAACCCGGGGATTTAGGGTTTCACCCAGACGGACGGACTCGCCGAGTCCGGGATATGGACTCGCCGAGTCCCCAGCTAACGCGTGCTCAAAGTCGCGACCCTACTCGGCGAGTCGGGCTATGAACTCACCGAGTCCCTCTTGCAAAACTTTAAAACAATTACTAATGAATTAACATACCGGAAACGGGTCGTTACACCCAAGGATGACCAAATAGGTTGTAGGCCCTGTGAGGTGGTCCAATCAGGCCAACAGCCTGTGGAGCAGTTCGGATATGCTATAGGCTGGGCAGAGCGTTCCAGTCATTTCGAAGGCTCGTAGAGCGGTCCGGATAAACCGTAGGCACTACGAGGCGTTCCAGTCATGTTGAAGGCTAGTAGAGCAGTCCAAATAGGTTGTAGGCCCCGCGAGGTGGTCTAGTTAGGCTGGCTGCTCGTTTTGCATGCTTGTATGTTGTGGTGTGCTGGTACTTTGGGGGAACTCACTATGCTTTGGCTTACATTTTTAGTTTATGGTTTCAGGTACTTCTGAGGATTGTGGGAAGGTGAAGGCATGATCATACAGAACTTCCAGTTTGTATGTATTCGGGTGTTAAAAAAACTCTAATTTGAAATAATGCTTTTGAAACGATGACTCTTTTTTGTAGACAATATTGAATCATGGTTGGTTTTAAAAGTTTTAAACTTATTGTGATTTTTAGAGTGTTACAAGTTGGTATTAGAGCCTTGGTTTGAGAGAATTGGATAAGCACTCATGTGAATTCAGACTCAAACTAGGGAACAGTAAATGTTTTTATAATGATTTTTCAAAAATTGTTTTTAAAAGTAAATCTCTATATACTCAATATGTAACTTGTAGATCCGGTATTTGGAGCAGTGTATTGTTCAGCTATTCGACAGACTATGAGGTGAGTATTCCTTACTGTACCCCGTGGGTCGAAGGCACCAAGGCCATCCCGCTCGATTGGTTATCCTTGTCACGATAGTAATTTGATAGTTGTATTTGTTCAGTGGATCCATATGAATATTTGTATTTTCTGGATCTGTGTTTATGTTGGTTTGTTGTATATGTCAACATGTTGTGTTAGGTTGAGAAGGTCCTGCTTTATGTTGTAGTCTAAGACACCCGAGGATGACCAGACAGGTTGTAGGCCTTGTGAGGTGGTCCAATCAGGCCAACAACCCGTGAACGGTCCGAATATGTTATAGGGTGGGCGAAGTGTTCTAGTTATGTCGAAGGCTCGTAGATCCGTCCAGATAAACCGTAGGCACTGCGAGGCATCCCAGTGATTCCGAAGGCTAGTAGAGCAGTCTAAATAGGCTTTAGGCTCTATGAGGCGGTCCAGTCATGCTGGCTACTCATTTTGCATGCTTATATGTTGTGGTGTGTTGCTAATTTGGGGGAACTCACTATGCTTTGGCTGATAGTTTTAGTTTATGCTTTCAGGTACTTCCGTGGATCGTGGGAAGGCGAAGGCATGATTGTACACATCTTCTAGTTTTTATGTATTTGGGTCTTGGAAAAACTCTAATTTGAAATAATGTTTTTGAAACAATGACTCTTTTTTGTAAACAATATTGAATCATGGTTGGTTTTAAAAGTTTTAAATTTATTATGATTTTTGGAGTGTTACAAGTTGGTATCAGAGCCTTGGTTTGAGAGAATTGGATGAGCATTTGAGTGAATCCAGACTCAAACTAGGGAACTGTAAAAGTTTTCAAATTGATTTTTCAAAAATTGTTTTCAAAAGTAAACAAAGAAGGATGTGAGCGGTACGATCATCCGGACAAAGAAAGTATACCCCAAGTTACCCATACTATTATTTGATGTTATGTTATGTTAGAAGAATATACTAGTTGTAGGATAGGGATCTTCAAGAATTGCATGATAGAATTTCCTGATACTTGATGCCTTATTTCTTATAGAGTTTTCTTGTTGATTGTTGTACGACTCTTTCGGGTGTGAACTAACTAATAATTAAATACATAAGTCAAATGCTACATGGATTAAATAATCTTAAGGTAAGGATTTGGTCCTACTGCATAGATCTTGTCCAAGTCCAAACATTGTAGGGTTGAATCCTTTAATCTAAGATTATTTAAGTTATGTTGCATGTAATTGTATTCATGAAGTAGTTAATTGGCACCAATGGGGGTCGTTGGAAGTTGGTGTAACGTTGAGATTTGGATCCTAGGATAGCCTAAGGAGTATGTAGTCCTCATGATATGGTTTTGTTGGAAGTCCCATGGAGGGGTTATACATAAGCAGCCAGCCAGTTGAGGAATGTCTAGCCTTTCTCTAAGGAGTGAGAATAGGATGTATGTGTATTCTAGTATGTGTTGTTAGGGTTATTGTTATGATCTTTTGAGACAAATATGGGTAGGTGTGGAAGATAGTATAGTCCCATATTTCTAGAAGCATAGGACCCGTACGTATATCAGGGATGTTACAACCCGTAGGGTTTCGTTATTTGGAATAACTCTTGTGATATGAATTATGCTTTATCTGATAGTTTCTGGTTTATTTCAGTATGGTGTTCACAAGGGGATCCGAATTAGGAGTAGGAGTGAGTGGCTAGGATAGGCAAGGGTTGACTACGGATCAGGTCAAGGAGATGATTCATCCTGAGGCTCTTTCTATTGTTTGGGGGCAGATACCAGAGTTGTTTGGGTCTATTAAGACCTCCATGATGGATTTCTTTGAGAACCCATCTGTTGCACTTTTAGAGGTTGTCACTGCTCTAGCCACCACGACCGTCGCTGCTTCAAGGATTGGAGGACGAGAGCCTTCCAGTATCAGGACTTCGATAATGCAAAGCCCCCAACATTTGATGGGGTTCAGGATTTGATCATTGCCATGATGTGGTTGTCTGATGTTGAGGGGTGTTTCTTTACTTGTTCCAGCCTAGCTGACTAGAAGGTCAAGTGCGCTCTAAACCTTCTTCAGCTCGGAGTGAAGGATTGGTGGAGACTGGTTACTAGTTTATACACTTTGGAGCCGAGGGTTGCTGTATCGTGGGAGAAATACTCAGAGATGTTCTGCTCGAGATACGTCACATTGGTTGTGAGGGAGTGATTGGCCTTGGAGTATTTGGACCTACGGTTGGGTACTGTGATGGTGATAAAGATTACCAAGATGTTCATTAAGAGAGCATTGTTTTACCATGAGTTTGTTGCTTCTGAGCAGGCTCAGATGACCTGGTACTTGAGCATGCTCAAGACGGACATCTGCCAGTTTATGTCTACTCAACGCTATGGTACACTTGTTGAGTTATAGGAGGTCGTTATGCGGCGAGAGATTGAGATTAAGCTCTAGACGAGGGAGCAAAGGCAAGCTTTAGTGCAGTCACAACTTGCGGCGAAATGGTTTAAGGCCGATGATGTGAGATTTGGGAGTCAGAGGGGTCGCATGGCAAATGCGGAAAGATTCATGACGGTTCTTGTCGATTTACTTCTGGGTACCACGAATGTAGAAAGGATGGGCATTATGCCAATGATTGTCACCAACATGTCACTGTACTAACCACCAGAATATGTTATCATTGTGAGTAGGTTGGCGATATTTAGGCTAATGGTCCTTTGCTCATGGCGTGATTGGCACAGGCTCCAGTGCCAGCTACTTTGAGGATCACCGATAGGCGACAGGGTTGGGAGGAGCCCCCAAGGGATTAAGGTCATGCTTTTTAGCTCACAACAGAGGAGGCCAGGGTGGTGCGAGACGTCGTTACTGGTATGTTTGTATTTATCATCTTGTTGATTATTTTATGGTATGATTATGTTTATGTTTCCGATAGGTACCTTCTTAGTGAATTTATTGCCTGCTCTTGTGTTATTCAACTCAGGAACGATTTGGTTTTTGTATCTCGATCTTTCAATATGGATTTTGATATGCCCCTTAGCGAGTTAGAGTGTCCTCTTCATGTGTCAATAACCAACGAACATTGGATTTCTGCATCTAGACTGTATCAGGGTTGTGTTCTAGAGATTTTCATTATGCCTTATCCAATTTATTTGATTCCTATGCCCATGGGGGATGTATGTGTAATCGTGGGGATGGATTGGATGATTAGGTTTGGTACTATGATAGACTGTGAGGGGTAGCGAGTACCGATTCGAACCCAAAGTGGGGGAGAACTAGTTATCTATGGAGAGGGTACCCGGGTTGGATCATGGTTTTGTTTGTCAGCCAGGGATCGACACTATATTTAGCATGTGTGTATAGGTTATCTTGCCTTTGTGGTTGATCCTCAGGTGGGGGAGTAGGTCTCAGTTTAAGATGTGCCAGTTGTTAGGGAGTTTGCTGATGTGTTCCAAAATAGTTACCCCATGCATCCTGATAGACAGGTTGAGTTCAGGATTGACCTAGTGCTAGGTGTGCCTCCGATTGTAAAGGAGTCCTACCGCTTGGCACCGCCTGAGAAGTAGGAGTTGTCCTCTCAGCTTCAGGAGCTGTTAGGTAAACAGTTCATCAGACCGAACAATTCTCCATGAGGAGAACCGATATTGTTCATCAAGAAGAAGGATGGTTCACACCGGATGTGCATTGATCATCGGGAGTTGAACAAGTTGATAGTGAAGAACTGTTATCTCCTTCCGCAGATTGATGACCTCTTTGATCAATGGTAGGATGCGTCTGTTGGGTTTTGAGCATTGTAACACTCCTAAGTGTACATGCAACCCTAAATACCTTGGATCTATGTTTTCTCTATTATACATGCAAATATGAACTTTCCAAGGTATTCATCCTAACTAGCATAATAACATTGATTCATATGAATATATCAAGTTAGAATTAAATACCTCTTTGATATAGAATGTCTTCATGAAGCTTGAGTGACTAGTGCCCCAAGTGTGACTCCTCAAATGGTTCACCCAACACCAAATGCACTTGGAATAGATTGAGAGAATATACACACTTCATGAAATCAGCTAGTCCTTCATTCTCACACACATAGTGTCCGATTTCTTGAGCTATGGGATTCTTTTATATGGTGGCTATTAGGGTTACACCATGTAACTCATAACTTTACCCATTCCTTATGCTCCATGGATTTTAACCTCCATGGAGTATCCATGGGTCACCCCATGGACATAGTCCAACATAAGGAAGCTTGGATCGCAAGCCCACATATATAAGAATGAATGATTTACACAATCAACACATATATTTAATTAGTCTCCTTTTTGATCACTTAATTAATTCCAAATTAATTCTTGATCAATACTAATTAAATAAACTTATTAATATATTAGAACTTATAATATATTAACAGACCTTAAGTGTTATTTCTATCATTATAGTCTATCCAAATGCATGATGCCATGCAACCCAAATGGACCATGCCGGGTTGGGTCAAGTCTCACCAATTATAGTTATGGACTTAGACATTAATCCAACAGTCTCCCACTTGGATAAGTCTAAAACTATTATTGCGTATGACTTCAAGAACCGACTGGCAATCATAGCTCCCAAAGCTTTTGTCGAACTCTGACCTTGTCGATGAACTCTGACCTTTGTCAATGACTTGTCGATTAGATAAGGGATCATATATTCTTCCATTCTATATATCATATGGACTGAGACATGGATTATAATCATTCTCTCTATCTATTTGTTGTTTCCCGATTTCTGATTTATGACGACTGACTAATTGAACAAATCAAATCAGTCCAGGCCCGACTGAGCACTTACATTTGTCATCACTAAATCATCGAGGGGCCCATAAATATCACTTTTATCCCGAAGGTAAAAGGAATGGATAAACTTCGACTTATATGGCTTGTTCTACTACTTGTTGAATCATACACAAAGGCACATTTTATACCATCGAGTTACCGAATGCATTTCGTGCAATCAATGTACAACCAACTCATAGTAACAACTTATATCTCTAGGTTTGAAGAATATAAGATATTATCGTCTCATGATCACTCGTGATAAAATCTATGAAGTGATTCCAATGAGCGCGGGTTGAATCCAATACTTAGAACTTATGAGAACTCATGAGTGTTGTAGCCCTTTGTCAAACATCTTAGACCTCTACAAGCCAACCCATGACAGTCTTGATTCATATCTACTTCCAACATATGATCGACTGTGGATTATTTGAATAACTTAGCCATTCAGGAAGAACAACCTAGTTATTCTGGAAGTCAAAACTTGCAAAATGAAACACAAGAATAACTGAATCTAATATGGTATCAAAAATTATGAACATAAATAAAACACCTTTTATTTATCACCATATGATTACACATTATTCATTGTATAGTGTTTCAGCTATCAACTTTATTCTTGAGTTAAAACACTAGTTGTCCCATGCTCCAAGCATGTACACTATGTTTTCTAAAGATTAGTCATGCCACACACCAAGTATGCATACTATGTTTGTGTATGATCTTTACTTTGTGAATTAGATCAATTAAACATAACTCCAATGCTCCTCTTTTCACAGTCCCAAATCCTTACTGCAAATGCAATAATTCCAAATTTATGCCATTTACTGAAATATGTTAGATTCTAAACTTATATGAATTGATCCTCTTGTAATGATTATGCACAAAGTCAGAAGGACTTGACAACAACCATTACAGAGCATTCCAAGGAGATCAGCTCCTTGGAAACATCCTTCTTGCATTAAGTTTCCTAATCTTACACAGATTGAATAATTTCTAACTTTGAAACATTTCCATATTCCATTTTGACTATCACTTCTGAACAAGAGTTGTCTCCTTACAGATTATGTCAATATGGTCCTTCCAGAATTATCACTATACTTCCAACTGTCCTTGAGCAACCAATCTTTGGTAAACCTTAGATTGTCCTCAACAACTGTTTAATCCTTTTAGTCATATCCAATTCTAGACCTTTTCCCTTCTTAATGCCCCAGGCATTTGGAAAATTTTAGAAAGGATGTGTATAGCACATGTAATCGATCTTATATCCAAAGCATATGGGACACGATTCATGATGTCTCACATAAAGACTAAACCAATCTTTTGCTATAACATTTCCAGTTATATTTGCCAAGTTCTCATAATTCAGATTATGAAAATGGATGCCATAATCATAATCGAATTTTAGAACGTAAATAATGGACCCATATACAAAATTTCCTTATGTTGAGCCATTCCAACATGAAATTCATATATATATATATATATATATATATATATATATATATATATATATATATATATATATATATATATATATATATATATATCCTTGACTAAATATGATTAAAACCTCAATCTAAGCTTTTAGATTTGAGATGAAGTATAATTTCCTCTCCCTTAATTATATCAAAACAACTCTTTCCCAATTGAAACTTTTTTGTTTTCTATGATTAACATTGCTAACTTGCAACCTTTATCATAATTATTATGCTCCCACTAGCATGATGATTATTATCATAACACTTATGCTCCCACTAGCTTTGACATGTACTCAGATATCAGGTAGACTTCTAGAAATCAATACTTTATTGACTTTCTTACCAAAGTTCAGATTTCTGATACTAGATTGCTTTGATAAATCTTTGTCATAATCATACACCTTATCTTAGATAGCTCACAGGTGTGTCTAAACAATTTTTAAGAACTATGAAAAGGGATGTCGTAATCATATTCTTTATTGTTTAGACCTTTGCCACTTCTCACAAGTCCATGTTAGTGTGTCGGTAAACCACACACGCTCTATTAACGACTTTGAGAATGCAAATATCACAGTTGCTATCTAGCTAAAATCTACTTAGTGAAAGTGTTTCCTCAGCATCATTTTCATGAATCAGAGAGAAACCTTATGACACTTACATTTAATAATGTATGTGTTCTTATCCATGTGAATTATCAAAACCATAGTCACAAGATAAGGATAATGACAAATCCAAGCTCATATGGACTTAACTCAATCTTAATTTCTTTCCATCTGGCATCTCAAGGGTCTGTCATTGCTTCCAAGTTGTTGTGTAACCAATTGAGAACTCTAAGAACTCATATGCAAAGCCAACTTTAATTGGAATGGGCACAAAATATGTCAACACGATAGGTTATGAACCTCAAGTCGTGTGCTAGTGAAGAACTTCAGGTTTTATTCTTGATTAGTTCTTGAGACTTTCAATACCTTAAAGACTCCCACTGTCCTCTTGACATATAAGACCCTCTTGTCAAATATTCAAGAGATAGTGTGGATTCTAATCAAGACAAACACTTCACACAATTGTCCTTAGTTGGTCTTTGTTTTATCCAAAACATCACAACTTACCAATTTAAAATGTACAAGAGTAGAAAACTTCTACTCTTGCATTTGACAAGTGTTTTTAAACGTTTTTTTTAATACATGTCACTCAAGTTACAATCTTTGAGTATGACTCTAAGAATTGTTTTGGAACAAAGTATGAATCATCTTCTTGATTTAACCACTTCAACAATTCATAGCTCGTCTTCTTAGCTATCAGAATGCACTTAGAGGATGAATTGTGATAAGGTCTCTTAATCATTAAGATGATCATAAACATGATACTAAAGTACTCTCCCATCTTTTCAGATTTGAGAAACTTTTATCTTTCTGCCTAATTTCATTCTTCTTATTCGCTCTACCATACATTGGAACCTTTTCCAATGTCTCAAAATTACACTTAAGCTTGTAAGTATAACCATATTTATTGAGCTTTAGTAAATTATGATGAATAATCTTATCAATCTTTTGTGATGGACTTGACCAGTGCACAATAATATATACTCGATACCTTAGTCCTTCACTTGACTCACACATCCATGTGAACAAGTAGTTAGTCTTAATTTTTCCAATGATTGAAAGTTCTCATTCATCATGCTATACAACTTGCATGATTCCAAGTCTCAGTCCAATTGAAACCTTGGGTGATGAGAATCTTTCCTTATTTGGTAAATTTAGACATTACCACAAATGAAGGAATCAAATTCCTATATCCACTCTTGCTCTTATTGGAATCTTATAAGAAACAAAAATTTTCACAAATGCCATTGTAAGGATATTTTTAAAATAAAGAAAATCAAAAAATTTCCTTTTATTTTAAAAACTTTGCGGAAAAATTATCCTTACAGTGCAAAAGCACATGAAAACTTTGTTGTTATCTATTCCTAAGCAATATATCATACCTCCTAAGAAGTAGCTCAGGAATCCGATCTTCAAACTATGCGATAGAAATCCATCTATGCGATCAGATTCAGCATATTCTTTCTTTAAGTTCCTTCACTTTTCTTTGATTCTTACAACATCACCATGTGACCGAGTCACATCATGTATCAAGAATCTCAGAATAGAAACTTAGCAGGGTTAGATAGTGGACTTTACCTGAAGTAGAGTCAAACTTATTGACTTTAACACCCTTAGGTAAATTGGCAGCTTCGCAACCAATGCCCCTTCCTTTGGCAATTTAACATATAGACGCTTTGGTAATGGAACATGGGACTGTCACAGACTTAGCCTTTCTCTTTACCATTTGTTCAACCATGTTGACTATGACCAATCCCTTTCCATTGGGAAGAGAATGCTTTACTGGATATCCAATGTCATTATTGTTAATGTCCATAAAGTTTTGGAAGTTGATCTTAGCAAATAGATAAGATCATTAAGGGTCTTGTCATAGTCTGTTTCATAGCAGTCCCAAAGGAACTCACTATGTGACTTAGGAAGTAGTTGAGCCACCAACTTTCTCAAGACTTTGACACCCAACTCTCCCAGCTTTTCAATATGTGAGTACATCTCCAAGATGTGATCACATATAGACCTTTGCTTGCCAATAGGGCTTGAGTGACCTTAAACTTTTCAAGAACTTGTGGGTTAGGGAGAATAATTGGAGGAGGTGAAAGAAGTATGATTTCCATAGGATATCATCTTCATTTAGGAAAACTTGTTTCAAGAGATTTGGGAAGATCATAGATGTCTAAACCAGACATCTTTTGGAAGATATTCAATATAGTTGATTTAAAGTCCTTAATATAACGCCCAATATGAAATATTAAGGCTAGGACCCAATACAATACTTTTATTACTTGGAAGAGGGATGCCGTAATCCAAGCTATAAAATATTTGAAGGTAGTTTAATGACGATTCACCAATTTCCACCAAGATAAACGAAATGTATTATTAGGTTTTATTTGGTTTTCAAACTCCTAGATCTTTGAGATTCATTGAAATTTTCAATGGCATGTTTCAATCTCGAGTGTGCCCTTCAGGTTTTGTGACTGGGATGCCGAGGATCACAAAACAAGGTATGAAGTAACCATGCAAATTACTTGGTACCCTTAAGTGTTTAACCCTTAATCGATGTGTCGGTTAACCACACACGTTCCATCGATACTATGATAAACATTAAGTTACCCTTTTCCTACCTTGTTAAATACTAGTTAGTGTGCCGGTTAACCACACACACTCCACTAACCGACTTAAACAAAGTGCAAAGTGTAATTTCATGGATTAGCACCTTATTCACTTTTTCCTAAGTAACTAAGATTGGCTATTTATAATAGGTTTCATTACTTAGTATTTATCATTAATACTTTTAATGAAGGGAGAATTATAGTCCTTGTCCTACCCGTTCGGCTAATGACCCTCCACCAGTCAAGGAAGCGGTGGGTGAGAGTGGACACCCATTAAACTGCCATTTTATAGGCACTAACCTTATACCTCCCTTATAGACCGGCTTCGTGAATGAGGCCTACAAACGGTAAGACTAACTTTACTCTTATACATAAATATAAATATTTTTAACTTCTAATATTCATAAATGAAAACTTTTCAAATTCCAAAACTTGAGCGCAAGTTTTGAAACTATTCAAAACTAATTAATTCCATAACTTATGTGTTTAAATTAGTTTTAATTAAAAGACTCTTCAAGTTCCATAACTTAAGGACAAGTTATGGAAGACTTTAAACTAATAAAAAAATGTAACTTTTCTTTATTTTGTAACTTATGGAATTAATTAAGGTTACACATTTTATTACTTAATGAAGTGACTCTTGAACCTCCATAACTTGAGGACAAGACTCTTCATTTTTTGTAACCATTGCCAAATTTTATGAGTTTTACGAAACTTGAATGTGACTTTTCATATAACTTGAGGACAAGTGATAAAAACACATTTTAGAATCAACTCTTAGATTAAAATGGATTGAAAACACATAATCAATTAACTTATCTATTAATCTAAGCAACTCATAAGAACAAAGATAATTCACATCAAACTTTTTCATGTAATTAGCATATGTCACACCCCAAAACCAAGAACGGCGGAAACGTTCTGGGGCGGAGGACGTCATGTAAGTATCACAACACAGTAAATGTAAATAAGCAAACAACATCATCCATTGCATTAAATATATATAATTTTAATACAAGCGTGTTCTGTACATTATAGACACCAAAAATAACGTATATCAAAATAATAAGATGAGTCTTGAATGCGCTCCATCTTCTCAAAAGCTGGCCTCGGTACCTGTCTACCGACGACCTGAGAATACAAGTTATTTTGAAAGAGTTTATCAGCATTAAGCTGGTGAGTTCATAAGTATTTTAGTGTCAGAAGTTGTCCTTCAAAAATGTTTGAATCTGTATCAAGTATAAGTTTGTAAAATGTATGTAAAAGTTTGTAATTGTTTGTAAAAGTTTGAATCTCTCAGAAAAACCTATATTTTCTATTAAAGAAGCCTTCTACCAAGGCTTGTCTGTTTTGTATGTTCGTTTGATGTAAAAGTGTGTAATTTCCCAAATGTAACTATCATTTAACAAAATATAGTTTGTACATAAACGTTTAAGTGAGGTTATCACTAAAATATGAAATGGGTAAATTAATGTAGTATTGTAGCCTTTGTATTATAAGACTACTGTGGTACTAACTACCTTAAACCGGATTTATATTAAGGCATTACGTGATAAATTGTACCATACTATCGACTAGTAACAATGACAAATGAATGGTCGTAATAACGGAATGACGTTTGGCACCCGCAGACCTGCAGGTCCGGCTGTAGCTAGCAGCAAGGTGTAGGATTGTCAATCCAGTATAGATCTATACGCAAACTCAACGCTCTCCCTTCAAGAGAATTCTGGCTACAACTCGAGCCATGACAATTAAGTCATGCTCCGATTTAAATCACAATAATAAAGTATTCATGTATATGTACTGTTTCTCGTTCTAGTATATGTATATGTATTGTTTCTAGCATCATTGTATATGTATTGTTTCTAGTATATGTATATGTATTGTTTCTAGCATCATTGTATATGTATTGTTTCTAGTATATGTATATGTATTGTTTCTAGTATCATTGTATATGTATTGTTTCTAGTATCATTGTATATGTATTATTTCTAGTATCATTGTATATGTATTGTTTCTAGTATCATTGTATATGTATTGTTTCTAGTATCATTGTATATGTATTGTACTGTGTTACCCTGATGGTAACAAGCTATGATGTACTGATAAATATGAATCTGGAAGTACTTTTATGTCTATACATGTATATATTATATATAATTAATGTTGAAACGACCTTCGGATGGTCACCCGAAGCTCCACCAGACCACATCCAAATCGAGGAAAAGGAAATAGGATAGGTGGCTTTCCTAAGCCTTTTAAACATTATTTATACGTCTATACGTATATGGGCATGAAATTTATAAGAAATAGAACAAAGTTTAATAAAAGCATTTGATAAGTAAAAAGAGTTTGTAAAAGGTTTGAAGTGAAACAGTTTGATAAATAATTTGAACATTTGTAAAAATCGTTGTTTTCCTAGTTATTAATCACATGTGATTAAAGGCAATCACATGTGATTGAAGCAATAACTATAAGTATTTGACTTGTATCCCCCCCCCATAAAGTGTTTAAAACATTTTAAATCATTTCAAAGATTGATTCAAGGGGTATGAACTCACATGTGGTGAGTCGCTTGAATTGAGGTATCGGGTACCGTGCTAAGTGTCAAACGGAGACTTGTTCACACGTATGAGCCTAGTTATCATATAATAAGCATATATATAACTAATTAGCCACATAATAACTTAACAAAGTAAGTTAATACAATTAGGAACATGTAAGCACTCTTATGAGTGTTTAAGGTTCAATTGGTTGCATCTAAGTTGTTACGGGACAAGGCAAAAGGGTTTGAAACATCAAATGGCCTTGTATAGGAGTTTACCACCCAAAAAACCCCACATCTTGGAGTTTACGGCCGTAAACTCATGGGTTTATGGCCGTGAACTCCTCAAAGGTTGGTTTTGGGTGTTTTATGGTGCTATCTTGGTCCTAGCTCACTCCTAGCTTTGTTGGAATAACACATGAAGTAGTTTAAGGCTCTAGAACACTCCATATGGGAGTTTACAGCCTAAAGTCCTTCATCCTAGAGTTTACGGCCGTAAACTCTTGGATTTTAATTGATTTGAAGCACTTAAAAAACAAGGATTGCTTTCATGAATTTATCTAAGGCTTATGGGGACAAGAGGCACACTTTGGTGCCTTCACTTGGAGTTTACGGCCCAAGATATGTTCCTTGGCCGTAAACTCCTTTCAAGGAGTGGTTTTTATGTGTTCTACTCTCCATTCTAGTCCCAAAGGTGCAAGGTAAATTGTCTAAAGGCTTAAGGGTTGCTTGGAATGATTTTTGTCCCACAAAAAGGGGTTTACGGCCCAAGAGGAGTTCTTGGCCGTAAACTCCTACTAACTTGTGATTTTGATGAGCTTTTGATGTTCTAAACAAGCACAAGTACTAGTAGTTAAAGTCCTTAAGCATTTGGGGAAAGTTTTAGGGCATTTAAGCCCTTGAAAAGGGGTTTACGGCCCAAGGGAGTTCCTTGGCCGTAAACTCCTAGAACTTATGTTTCTTGGATGATTCCTAGGCTATAAAGATCATACACAATGTCATTGATAAGTCCTCTAACACGTGGATGGGTCTAGAAAGCATTAAAGTTCCATTTTGGAGTTTACTCCCCAAGAACGTTCTTGGGCGGTAAACTCCCGGATCTTGAAATCTATACATGTTATTGTTGTTAATAAGCATTAAACAAGTATTGAAACACATTTAGAAAAGGGAACTCACAATCTGGGATGAAAACCCGAAGATCCGTCAGAGAGAATTGGCTTTTCTCTAGTTGGAATTGTAAATAATGAACTAATTTAGTTCTGAAAACTATTTATAATCCTGGAATATTTTGACAGAAAATATTTTTATTCCGGGAGTCGGACTATAATATTGTGAAACTTTCAGTGTTCAAGTTTCACGATCATAGGAGCATTCATTCTCCAGATATGTCCAGAAACGTAAACCCTAATGTACACAAACTTGTTCGGACAAGTCTGAAATTTACAGAAATTGGACTAGCTTCTATTGAATAGATGATGTTCGTACAAATGAAAATTTTGGGTTGTCACATCATCCCCCCGTTAGAAGGAATTTCATCCCGAAATTAGAATTTAAGCAAATAAGAAGTTACAAATAACTAAGCGAAGAGATGAGGATGTTTCAGTTTCATCTGGTCCTCGCGTTCCCAAGTGAATTCTGGTCCTCGCTTGGCGTTCCAGCGAACCTTCACGATAGGGATACGGCTTTGCTTCGTCTGCTTGACCTCACGGTCCATGATCTCTACAGGTTCTTCCACGAAGTTGAGGCTCTCGTTGATCTCGATTTCGTCGAGTGGGATTACGAGAGTCTCGTCGGACAGACACTTTTTCAAGTTAGATATGTGGAATGTAGAATGTACGTTACGAAGTGTGTCGGGTAGATCAAGTTTGTAAGCTACGGGGCCGACTCTTGCGAGAATCTCAAAAGGCCCTATGTACCTAGGATTAAGCTTCCCACGCTTACCGAAGCGTATCAAGCCCTTCCAGGGTGAGACTTTGAGAAGGACTCAGTCTCCCACCTGAAATTCCAAAGGTTTTCTGCGTTTATCAGCGTAGCTCTTTTGTCGGTCTCTAGAGGCTTTCAATCGTTCACGAATCTAAATGATCTTCTCTGTCGTTTCCCGAATGATTTCCGGACCAGTGAGAGTACTGTCGGAAGCTTGCCCTCTCGCTAATTGGGTATCACCCACCTCAGCCCAGCACAGAAGGGATCTGCACTTTCGGCCGTAGAGAGCTTCAAATGGTGCTGCTTTTATGCTCGTGTGATAAATGTTGTTGTAGGAAAATTCGACGAGGGGTAAATGAGTATCCCATGCTTTTCCAAAGTCAATTACACAAGCACGCAACATATCTTCTAAAGTCTGGATTGTTCTCTCACTCTGTCCGTCAGTCTGTGGATGGTAGGCTGTGCTCATGTCCAGCCTTGTTCCTAGGGAATGTTGTAGTGATTGCCAAAATCTTGAGGTGAACCTACTATCTCGATCGGAGATAATGGATATAGGTACACCATGTAATCGTACGCCTTCCCTAATGTATGTTCTCATAAGTTTCTCCATTTTGTCAGTTTCTTTGATAGGTAGGAAGTGTGCAGACTTGGTCAATCTATCAACGATGACCCATATGGTATCAAGTCCACCCGTTGTCTTGGGCAACTTGGTTATGAAATCCATAGTGATCCGCTCCCACTTCCATTCTGGAATTTCTGGTTGTTGCAGTAAACCAGAGGGCTTCTGGTATTCGACCTTTACCTTTGCGCAAGTAAGGCATTTACTTACGAAGGTAGCAATCTCTTCTTTCATATTAGGCCACCAGTATAGCTTTTTAAGATCCAGATACATCTTATCTGAACCTGGGTGGACGGAATACCGAGTGTTGTGCGCCTCGGTCATGACTAGGTCTCGGAAACCACCGTGTTTCGGTGTCCAAATCCGATTCATGAAGTATAAGGCTCCGTCACCCTTGGCTTCTAAGTTCTTGTCCATTCCTCTAAGGGATTCGCCCGTCACATTTTCAGGTTTCATGGCTTCAAGTTGGGCCGCCTGAATTTGGTTAGACAAGTGTGAATGGATGGTTATTGATAGTGACTTGACCTTGCGACCAGAATATTCTTTCCGACTCAGGGCGTCTGCTACTACGTTGGCTTTACCCGGATGATAACGAATATCGCATTCGTAATCACTGAGTAGCTCGACCCACCGTCGTTGCCTCATGTTGAGCTCCTTCTGATCGAATATGTGTTGTAGACTCTTGTGGTCGGTAAAGATAGTGCTCTTCGTTCCATACAAGTAATGTCTCCAGATCTTCAGAGCAAACACTACTGCTCCCAGTTCAAGATCGTGTGTCGTATAGTTAACTTCGTGTGTCTTCAACTGTCGGGAGGCGTAGGCGATGACCTTACCTCGTTGCATCAGAACACACCCGAGCCCTTGGTTCGATGCATCGCAATAGACTACGGAGTCTTCTATCCCTTCGGGGAGAGATAGTATTGGCGCGGTGCACAAGGCTCGTTTGAGCGTTTGGAACGCTCTCTCTTGTTTCTCTTCCCAGTCAAAGGCCACGCCTTTCTGGGTCAGGGTTGTAAGAGGTTTCGCTATTCGGGAGAAGTTCTGAATGAATCTGCGGTAGTAGCCAGCAAGACCTAGAAATGGACGAATTTCTGTCGGCGTTTTCGGTGCTGACCAGTTCTCAATGGCTTTAATTTTGGAGGGGTCCACGTGGATTCCCTCTTCGCTTACCACGTGTCCTAAGAATTCGACTCTTCGGATCCAAAATTCACATTTCGAGAACTTCGCATAAAGTTTCTCCGTTCGTAAAGTTCCTAAAACTAGTCGGAGGTGATCGCCATGCTCTTCCTTACTCCGGGAGTAGATCAGGATGTCGTCAATGAAAACGATGACGAACTGATCCAAGTAAGGTCGGCATACTCTGTTCATCAGGTCCATGAAAACTGCTGGCGCATTGATCAATCCGAATGGCATCACCACGAACTCGTAGTGTCCGTAACGAGTTCGGAAGGCTGTCTTTGGAACATCCTCCTCTAGCACTCGTAACTGGTGATATCCGGATCTTAGATCAATTTTAGAAAAATAGTTCGCCCCTTGCAGTTGGTCAAATAAATCGTCTATGCGAGGTAGAGGGTAACGATTTTTGACCGTCAGTTTGTTGAGTTCCCTACAGTCGATACACATACGGAATGATCCGTCTTTCTTCTTAACAAACAAGACCGGTGCTCCCCACGGTGAGAAGCTTGGTCTTATGAAGCCCTTGCTGAGTAGTTCGTTAAGTTGACCAGATAATTCCTGCATCTCTGCTGGTGCTAATCGGTAGGGAGACTTGGCTACTGGGGTAGCTCTTGGGACTAAGTCGATACGGAATTCGACCTGTCGTTGCGGAGGTAATCCAGGTAGTTCTTCTGGGAAAATGTCGGGAAATTCGCTCACTACTGGAATGTTCTTGAGTTCTTTCGTTTCGAGGTTCGTGTCGACGACGTGAGCAAGGAATGCGTGGTATTCCTTGCGCAGATATTTCTGTGCTTGAATACTTGATATAATGCGAAGACTCGCACCAGGTTTGTCGCCGTAGACTATAAGAGTTTCGTTAGATGGAAGGTTTAGTCGGATTGCTTTCTCGAAGCACATGATGTCGGCGCGATGTAGACTCAACCAATCCATGCCGATGATGACGTCGAAACTTTTTATTGAGACCGGCATGAGGTCGATTGGGAATGAATGGTTATCTAGGGTTAGGATACACCCTATGTATATGCTACTGGTGTTTTCTGTTTTGCCGTTAGCCATTTCTACTGTGAATTGTTCTTTAAGTGCGTGTGGTTGTGGTTTAAGCATGCGAGCAAATTTGTGGTTTACGAAGCTTCGCTCCACTCCACTATTGAACAGAATGCATGCATAGGAGTTATCGAGGAGGAACGTACCAGTCACCACTGTCGGGTCAGCGACTGCTTCCCCGTGGCCTATAGCTAGTACTCTCCCTGCTCCTCCAGTATTCCTCGCTTTAGGGCAGTCCCTCTTATAGTGGCCTGTTTCGCCACATCCATAACAAGTTGGGCTTGCGCCAGAGCCAGGGACTTGCGTGATTGGTTGCGCCGGAAATTTACAGAAACGGACGGTGTGTCCTTTCCTGTTGCAGTTAGAGCACTGCATTTCACGGCAGGGGCCGTTGTGGTGGAAGTTGCATTTGTTGCACTTCGGCAAACTTCCAGCATACTGCTTCGTCGGTGCAGTAGCAGCAGGGGTTACTGCGGCATGTATAGCCACAGTTTGCTGCTTCTTGGCAGCTCGCTGTCTCTTCTTGTCATCCCAGAACTTCCGCTTGGTGTCAGCGGGTTTGGATGGTTCTGAGATGGCTAGGGTTGTTGTGGTTGTAGGGGTTTTGACACCATGGTCAATGAGTCGCTGTGCCAGTCGCTTGGCACTGTCGAAGGTAGCGGGGTTGGATGCTAAGACATTCCCCTGATACGGAGGAACTAGCCCCCATATGTACCTTTCAATCTTCTTCCCTTCAGTGGGAACCATATTCTGGCAGAGGGCCACCAGTTCGCTAAACCGGGCAGTGTAAGCGATAATGTTGGTGCCCTTCATGGTCAGGCTCCAAAGCTCCTGTTCCAGTTTTTGGATCTCGCCCCTCGGGCAGTATTCCTCAATCATGAGGTCTTTCATCGTATCCCAGCCTATGTCGTTGGCCACGACGAGAGTTAGAGATTTAACGTGGCTATTCCACCACGTCAGTGCCTTCCCTTCGAAGGTGCATGCGGCATATTTGGCTTTGCACGCAGCAGGGCAAGAACAGATTTCGAAGACTGATTCTGTCTTCTCGAACCATTGTGAAAGGGCAATGACTCCACCGGTCCCATGGAAGGGTTTCGGCTTACAGTTGGTGAAATCCTTGTAAGAGCACTCTCTCGAGCGCACAGGAGTTTCCACCGGAATGGAGTTAACCGGGGTTCCACCTCTGCTAGCATCCGATGAGTGATACTGAGCCATGGCAGTTGCCACTGCTGCAGCTAGGGCAGCGTTCAGAGCGACAGTATCGATGACTGCAGGTGGAGGAGGCGGTGGAGGCACAAGATTATTCCTAGCCCTGGGAGATTTACGAGGAGGCATCTTTCAACTATAAGTTTATAAAGATGAGAAAAGTGGTAAGAATCAATTTGTAAGAAATGTGCGAATGACACATGGACTAACTAACCATAGCCCACAATTGAATGAGTGTTTGTGTTCATAACCAGAATGATGTGTAAGAAAACCCAAATGCAAAGATTTATCCCACAGAGTAGGTAGTTGTCAAATAATACTGGTATTACTGATGTAACGAGTTCAATGAAAATTGACCTAGCAGTAGGTCTTACATCATACCATACAGAAAGTTTGACAGTTCCTAGATTCCTAGTTAGAGTACTGAAAGTTAGGAATATTTTACAGATAAGTGCTACTTAGAGCACAGATGTTAAAAGACTAATCCTTAACCCAAAAGATAATGATGTACTAGACATCATCTAACGGCGATGAGCATTCCTCGGGAGAACCCTGAGGTCTCTCATTTGACGTACCACCTCTTGAAGGTGTCGTTCATGAGCTCTTTGACGAGCTCGAAGTTCCATGACCTCAGCTTGAGAGGCAACTAGACGTTGCTGCAGAGTTTAATTGGTTCTCCGGGTCCGTTCCATATCTTCTTCGAGACGGCGAATGCGGACTGTGTTGACACTAGAGTTGGCATCAATCTCCACTACTCGGTCGATAGCTGCTCGACCTTGCTTGACATTACGAGATATCCTACGGATAAGGACAGGTAGAGCTCGGTCAGCAGAGCCACCATCACTGACGTTGTAAAAGGTTCGGTCCCCAAAGTATGGTAAGGGTTGACCCTGTTCGTCACTCCAGCGATTCAAGTTATCTACCCACAAGGGATTGGGACCTAGAAAAGCTGGTCGAGGGTTGTTGTTTGGGGCTTGACCTACTAGAGGTAGGTTGTTGACTTCTAGCTCAGAGTCTGATCCATCTGAGAAACCTTCAGCTTGATGATCACCCAATGGAATTGGGTGTTCATCGTCAGACTCTGCTTCGAGCCATCCTGCGTTACCTTCATTTGGAAAGTACGGGTCGCCGTGATGGAATCCAGCCATCTAAATCTATGCGAGAAAAGAGGTATAAAGATATAGTATACAAGTAGTTGGTAGTACAAAATACACCTATAGTATTTTAAGTTTAAGTTCTATTGAATCTTCTTGTGGTATTGTTGGTAAGTTTTTAGACTTGTTAACACATCACAACCATTCTAGGGCATATGCTAATCACTCCTCGGACCAGCATAGTTGATCAGGCTATGCCATTCCCAGGGCTGACCGTATATCCCCGAGCTTACCTGTGATATTTAACAATCGTAATACTTCTGTTCTTGTTGTTGTGACACTGGTTTTAGTATGAATGTAGACTAGTATACTTAATTAAATATTTTAGTATTTTAAGTATAGACTCTTGGTCAGAGTGTTTTAATCCCAAATGGGTTTATAGTTTAGTATATCTTTTATGGGTTGATATACTTGATTCACTATTAACAATGCTCTGATACCAATCTGTCACACCCCAAAACCAAGAACGGCGGAAACGTTCTGGGGCGGAGGACGTCATGTAAGTATCACAACACAGTAAATGTAAATAAGCAAACAACATCATCCATTGCATTAAATATATATAATTTTAATACAAGCGTGTTCTGTACATTATAGACACCAAAAATAACGTATATCAAAATAATAATATGAGTCTTGAATGCGCTCCATCTTCTCAAAAGCTGGCCTCGGTACCTGTCTACTGACGACCTGAGAATACAAGTTATTTTGAAAGAGTTTATTAGCATTAAGCTGGTGAGTTCATAAGTATTTTAGTGTCAGAAGTTATCCTTCAAAAATGTTTGAATCTGTATCAAGTATAAGTTTGTAAAATGTATGTAAAAGTTTGTAATTGTTTGTAAAAGTTTGAATCTCTCAGAAAAACCTATATTTTCTATTAAAGAAGCCTTCTACCAAGGCTTGTCTGTTTTGTATGTTTGTTTGATGTAAAAGTGTGTAATTTCCTAAATGTAACTATCATTTAACAAAATATAGTTTGTACATAAACGTTTAAGTGAGGTTATCACTAAAATATGAAATGGGTAAATTAATGTAGTACTGTAGCCTTTGTATTATAAGACTACTGCGGTACTAACTACCTTAAACCGGATTTATATTAAGGCATTACGTGATAAATTGTACCATACTATCAACTAGTAACAACGACAAATGAATGGTCGTAATAACGGAATGACGTTTGGCACCCGCAGACCTGCAGGTCCGGCTGTAGCTAGCAGCAAGGTGTAGGATTGTCAATCCAATATAGATCTATACGCAAACTCAACGCTCTCCCTTCAAGAGAATTCTGGCTACAACTCGAGCCATGACAATTAAGTCATGCTCCGATTTAAATCACAATAATAAAGTATTCATGTATATGTACTGTTTCTCGTTCTAGTATATGTATATGTATTGTTTCTAGCATCATTGTATATGTATTGTTTCTAGTATATGTATATGTATTGTTTCTAGCATCATTGTATATGTATTGTTTCTAGTATATGTATATGTATTGTTTCTAGTGTCATTGTATATGTATTGTTTCTAGTATCATTGTATATGTATTGTTTCTAGTATCATTGTATATGTATTGTTTCTAGTATCATTGTATATGTATTGTACTGTGTTACCCTGATGGTAACAAGCTATGATGTACTGATAAATATGAATCTGGAAGTACTTTTATGTCTATACATGTATATATTATATATAACTAATGTTGAAACGACCTTCGGATGGTCACCCGAAGCTCCACCAGACCACATCCAAATCGAGGAAAAGGAAATAGGATAGGTGGCTTTCCTAAGCCTTTTAAACATTATTTATACGTCTATACGTATATGGGCATGCAATTTATAAGAAGTAGAACAAAGTTTAATTAAAGCATTTGATAAGTAAAAAGAGTTTGTAAAACGTTTGAAGTGAAACAGTTTGATAAATAATTTGAACATTTGTAAAAATCGTTGTTTTCCTAGTTATTAATCACATGTGATTAAAGGCACTCACATGTGATTGAAGCAATAACTATAAGTATTTGACTTGTATCCCCCCCCATAAAGTGTTTAAAACATTTAAAATCATTTCAAAGATTGATTCAAGGGGTATGAACTCACATGTGGTGAGTCGCTTGAATTGAGGTATCGGGTACCGTGCTAAGTGTCAAACGGAGACTTGTTCACACGTATGAGCCTAGTTATCATATAATAAGCATATATATAACTAATTAGCCACATAATAACTTAACAAAGTAAGTTAATACAATTAGGAACATGTAAGCACTCTTATGAGTGTTTAAGGTTCAATTGGTTGCATCTAAGTTGTTACGGGACAAGGCAAAAGGGTTTGAAACATCAAATGGCCTTGTATAGGAGTCTACCACCCAACAAACCCCACATCTTGGAGTTTACGGCCTTAAACTCATGGTTTTATGGCCGTGAACTCCTCAAAGGTTGGTTTTGGGTGTTTTATGGTGCTATCTTGGTCCTAGCTCACTCCTAGCTTTGTTAGAATAACACATGAAGTAGTTTAAGGCTCTAGAACACTCCATATGGGAGTTTACGGCCTAAAGTCCTTCATCCTAGAGTTTACGGCCGTAAACTCTTGGATTTTAATTGATTTGAAGCACTTAAACAACAAGGATTGCTTTCATGAATTTATCTAAGGCTTATGGGGACAAGAGGCACACTTTGGTGCCTTCACTTGGAGTTTACGGCCCAAGATATGTTCCTTGGCCATAAACTCCTTTCAAGGAGTGGTTTTTATGTGTTCTACTCTCCATTCTAGTCCCAAAGGTGCAAGGTAAATTGTCTAAAGGCTTAAGGGTTGCTTGGAATGATTTTTGTCCCACAAAAAGGGGTTTACGGCCCAAGAGGAGTTCTTGGCTGTAAACTCCTACTAACTTGTGATTTTGATGAGTTTTTGATGTTCTAAACAAGCACAAGTACTAGTAGTTAAAGTCCTTAAGCATTTGGGGAAAGTTTTAGGGCATTTAAGCCCTTGAAAAGGGGTTTACGGCCCAAGGGAGTTCCTTGGCCGTAAACTCCTAGAACTTATGTTTCTTGGATGATTCCTAGGCTATAAAGATCATACACAATGTCATTGATAAGTCCTCTAACACGTGGATGGGTCTAGAAAGCATTAAAGTTCCATTTTGGAGTTTACTCCCCAAGAACGTTCTTGGGCGGTAAACTCCCGGATCTTGAAATCTAAACATGTTATTGTTGTTAATAAGCATTAAACAAGTATTGAAACACATTTAGAAAAGTAAACTCACAATCTGGGATGAAAACCCGAAGATCCGTCAGAGAGAATTGGCTTTTCTCTAGTTGGAATTGTAAATAATGAACTAATTTAGTTCTGAAAACTATTTATAGTCCTGGAATATTTTGACAGAAAATATTTTTATTCCGGGAGTCAGACTATAATATTGTGAAACTTTCAGTGTTCAAGTTTCACGATCATAGGAGCATTCATTCTCCAGATATGTCCAGAAACGTAAACCCTAATGTACACAAACTTGTTCGGACAAGTCTGAAATTTACAGAAATTGGACTAGCTTCTATTGAATAGATGATGTTCGTACAAATGAAAATTTCGGGTTGTCACAGCATACCTTTTAAACTAATACAAAACATGAATCTATTGACAATTATCTTTGAAATTGGATTAGCATAAACATTACCACATCAAAAACAAGTTTATAAGTCCAAAAACAGCTTATGATAATGTTCCTAGTCCATTTCTAGCAAAAAAAACTCGAAAATATGCTGTCTGGGGCTCCAACTCGACAAGTTGTATGCTTTTTGCCATGGACTCGGCGAGTCTGCTGTGCAGACAACTCCAAACTATGATTTTCAGCAAATTTTGCAAGTATAACAAGAAAACAAGCCTAGGGTTTGATACCACTATTGGGTTTTGAGCATTCTAACACTCCTAAGTATACATGCAACCCTAAATACCTTGGATCTATGTTTTCTCTACTATACATGCAAATATGAAGTTTCCATGGTATTCATCCTAACTAGCATAATAACATTGATTCATATGATTATATCAAGTTAGATTTACATACCTCTTTGATGTAGAATGTCTTCATGAAGCTTGAGTGCCTAGTGCCCCAAGTGTGACACCTCAAATGGTTCACACAACACCAAATACACTTGGAATAGATTTAGAGAAGATACACACTTTATGAAATCGGCTAGCCCTTCATTCTCACAAACATAGTGTCCAATTTCTTGAGCCATGGGATTCTTTTATATGGTGGCTATTAGGGTTACACCATGTAACTCATAACTTTACCCATTCCTTATGCTCCATGGATTTTAACCTCCATGGAGTATCCATGGGTCACCCCATGGACTTAGTCCAACATAAGGAATATTGGATCACAAGCCCACATATATAAGAATGAATGATTTACACAATCTACCCATATATTTAATTAGTCTCCTTTTGATCACTTAGTTAATTACAAATTAATTCTTGATCAATACTAATTAAATAACCTTATTAATATATTAGAACTTATAATATATTAACAGACCTTAAGTGTTATTTCTCTCATTATAGTCTATCCAAATGCATGATGCCATGCAACCCAAATGGACCATGCCGGGTCGGGTCAAGTCTCACCAATTGTAGTTATGGACTTAGACATTAATCCAATAGCGTCTTGGTTCTCCAAGATCGGTTTGAGGTAAGGATATCATCAGGTGAGGGTTAGAGATGAGGACGTGGAGAAGACCGCTTTTCAAACTCGTTATGGTCATTACTGTTGAATTAGTGTCTAAGTCCATAATTACTATTGGTATATACTTGATCCGAGAGTAGCATGGTCCATTTGGGTTGCATATCATTATAACAATTTGATAGGATGGACTTTTGAGATGAAGTTATTTATGGTTTATTAATATATTATAAGTTCTAATATATTAATATGAAATCATATTGTTTAATTAGTGTTGATCAATAATTAATTTGAAATTAATTCTATGATAAAAAAAAGTCTAATTAAATATAAGGGGTTGATTTGGTAAATCATTCATTCTTATAAAGTGGGTTTATGATACATAGTTCTTCATGTTGGGCTAAACCCATGTGGTAACCCATGGATACTCCATGGAGGTTTTAACCCATGGAGTATGAGGGATATGGAAAGTCATTAGGGCTTACATGGTGTAACCCTAGTTTGCCACACTATATAAGAGACCCTAAAGCTACCAAAATTGGCACCTATGAGCACTTAAGTGGAATGCTACAGGGCTAGCCGATTTGTGTATGTGAGGAATCTCTGCTCAAGTCATCCTTTGTTCTAGATGTGTTGTGATTCCAATTGAGGCATTCATACTATTGGTGCTAAGCTCTTAAAGGAAAAAGGTTGAAGGTTTCCAACAAGCTACAAGAAAATGGTATGTTATCTAACTTGTTTTATTACCCAAGTATCAAACTTTTGTATGCTAGTTAGGGTAATACCTTAGAAAGTTCAAGTTTGCGTGTATAATAGAGAAAACATAGATCCAAGGTATTTAGGGTTGCATGTACACCTTAAGAGTGTTAGAATACTCAAAACCCATCAATTACGAGTTCGTGGTCATGCCATTTGGGCTCACCAATGTGCCTACGATATTTATGGATTTGATAAATTGGGTTTGTAGGACGATGTTTGATTGATTAGTTATTGTATTCATTGATGATATGTTGACCAATATTCCAAGACTAGGGAGTAGCACGAGGACCACCTTTGAGAGCTTATTGAGGCATTCAGGCGAGAATGGCTATATGCCAAGTTCTCGAAGTATGAGTTTTGGTTATGAGAGGTCCAGTTCCTAGGACATCTCATTAACCAAGATGATATTTTGGTCGACACGGCCAAGATTGAGGCCGTAATGCATTGGGAGGTTCTAAAATCTCCCTTAGAGATCAAGAGTTTCTTTGGTTTGGCGGGATATTATTGGAGATTCATCAAGGATTTCTCTAAGATTGTTGTACCCCTAACTTGTCTGACGAGGAAGGGAGTGGATTTATGATGGGGCCTTGAGCAGTAGACGACATTTGAGACACTGCGACAAAGGGTATGCGAGGCCTCGATATTGACCCTTCCATAGGGTGTCGATGATTTTGTGGTATTTTGTGATGAATCCATCACTGGTTTTGGGGGTGGTTCTTATGCAGAGGGGGCGAGTGATTGCATATGCTTCTCTGCAGGTAAAGCCGCATGAGTCATGATATCCTACTTATGACCTAGAGTTGGGGGCAGTGGTATTTGCCCTTAAGATTTGGAGACATTATCGGTATGAGGTCCGTTGACCATTTACACGCATCACAAGAGTTTGGGATATCTTATGGACCAGCCAAACCTGAACATGAGGTAGTGTAGGTGGCTGGACGTGGTCAATGATTATGACTATGAGATCCTTTACTATCCGGGTAAAGAAAATGTGGTCACGGATGCCTTGAGCCACTAGTCGGCTGGATCTTCAGCTGGAGATATGCGTATGAGGATATCCATCGACTCTCCACTTTTGGATCTAATTAAATTGGTAAAGGCAGAAGGAGTCAAGAAAGAGAACTCGAAACATGATAGGATCACGGGCGAGAGTGATAGATTTGTCACAAATAGTTGGGGATTGTTAACCTAGTGTGGATGGGTTTAGGTTCCGATTTCTGGTGGGATCAAGCATATGAATTTGGAGGAGGCTCATAAGTCTCGCTTTTCGATACACCCGGGAGCCACCAAGATGTATTGGTATTTGAGACTAAGTTATTGGTGTTTGTGTATCAAGAGGGATATAGCCTGGTATGTTGAGAGGTGATTGACCTGTAAGATGGTCAATGTCGAGCATTAAAGGCCGCATGGAAAGCTGTAGTCTTTGTAGGTTCCCATGTGAAAGTGGGAATAGGTCACCATGAATTTTATCACCAAGCTACAAAAGACTTCCAAAGGTTTTGATGCATTATGGGTCATCGTGGATCGATTGACCAAGAGTGACCACTTTTTGGCCATCCGGGAGAGTTCCTCAGCTAAAAAGTTAGCTGATGTGTATGTTTGGGAGATTGTTGCTCGTCATGGGGTTACGGTCTTCATTGTATAAGTCCGAGATGTTCCATGAGAAACTGGGTACAATACTACATTTCAGCACTGATTATCATTTGCAGACTGACGAGAAGTTTGAGCGGACCATCCAGGCACTTGAGGATATGTTATGGGCTTGTTTCATAGATTTTGGTGGGAGTTAGGATTCCTACCTACCTCTTGTGGAGCTTTCCTACAACAACAACTATCATTCCAACATTGGTGCCTTACGTTTTGAGCTCTTGTATGGTTGGAAATGTCGTACCCCAATTTGTTGGGGAGAGGTTGTTCACAGAGTTATGGGGAGGACTGAAGTAGTCCTCCAGACGTCGGAGCTTATCCAGCAGATCAAGCAGAGATTGCAGACCACTCAGATTCGGTAGAAGAGTTATGCCGACCGCTGCCGATCAGAGATGAAGTTTCAGGTTGGCGATGTGGTACCACAAAAGGTCTCACCCTGGAAGGGTGTGACACGCTTCAGGAAGAGGGAAAAAATGGGTCCCCAATATATTGGACCATTTCGCGTGATCACCAGGGTAGGCAGGGTGGCCTACTAGTTGGATTTGCCAAGTGAGCTCAAACAGATCCACAACATTTCTATGCTTCGTAGTTGTGGAAGTGCGTGTTGAACGATGAGACATTGGTCCCTTTGGATGACATTCAAGTCGATGAACGCCAGAATTATATTGAGAGGTTGGTAGTGATAATAGAGACAAAGATGAAGGTTCTGTACAACAAGGAGATACCTTTGGTAAAGGTTCAGTGTTAATATTAGAAAGGCTCTAACTGGACCTGGGAGTTAGAGGCGGGAATGTGGGAGCACTATCCTCAGTTATTCATGGCAGCCGACTACGAGGACAAAGTCTAGTTTAAGTGGGGGCGAATTGTAACATCGTGATGATGAGGTATTTTAAATATTAACTCTATGTATGAAAGAATATTGCATTTTGACCCTAGAGCTTGAGAAAGTTTGCGAGAATGGCCCATAATGGCACTTTGGTGATTTTAGACTAAGGGTTGTTAAGCTGGGAGTACGTTGTGTACGCGGAGCATACATAAGGTTTTCAACCCACAATAAGATAATTATTATGTTTAATCATCAAAAAATTGACCCAATTATCCATCCCTATTATCTTATTTACTCTTAAGGATCTACTCTAAGAATCAGTTGTTTCTTGTTCATTAATTCCTAAGGATCATCCTAAGGAATCGACACGAAATACATTGTTGCTAGGGTATTCTTAACGGGCATTTACCAAGGTTTTCTCAACATGCGCTAACTCCATAGTCATCGGGGTTTACTCAACAGGTGCTAACTCCATAGTCATTGAGGTTTATCTTGTTTATTGACAGTATCGTTTTCGAGAGTCCACTCGCAATACATGTCAATGGGTTTTTAGAGTACACCGGTGAACACACCTATAGATTGCGAGCCTGCTAGTGTTCCACTGGACTGTCTAGTATAGTCCATGGTTGTCATCCATACTTTGCTAGATGACGGGGCCATCGCTTGGGTCATCGCTTAGGTCATCGTTTGGCTCATTGTTTGGATCATCGTTATGGCTCATTGCTTTGGCTCATCGCTTAGGTCATCATTTCTCACCATATTTTACCACTTATATATCATCGCTCATCATTCATCTTATCTCTCATCGCTCATCATTTATCTCATCTTTAATCTACCCATGTTCTACCCAACACATTTTGTAGATATAAAATACGTATACATTTTGAATCATTTAAAACATATATAAAATCGTTCATCCAACATAAACAACAAATATTCAAGTAATATGCACACATAGCACATATTTTATATAAAATACTTCATATCTGTGTGTAAGATGAAACTAACTATGTACTCACTTGTAAAGGTGGTGACTCGATACTCGGACAACACTTCGTTACTCTTAACACAATTTTCCTTAGACAAACCCTTGTATCATTACCACTAGAGTTTAGTCTACTATTCACTGAGACTAATTAATATTCTTGTTATTATCACTATTATATAAGCACGAAACAATATTTCTCAACCACTATATACAGACAGGGGCCATACATAAAACACCGGAGGGCATGACCATTTTGGCATATAGCACTTCTGAAATCCAACAACCCTATGCGACACTTTAAACCGGATTCCCCGTACCGTGAGTGGTTAAAAAGATATTATAACGACACTTATATAACTCATAATAATAACCAAAATATTTATTATAAGGTCCTAATAACATTACTATATTGATTCATAAGCTATACTAAAGATAGGTTAAGCGTAGATCACTTACAATGGGATTTTCTCAAAATCGGGATCTGCTAGAGCAGCATTCCTGAGCCAAAAGGCTCTTCTTCTCGGAGCCTCCAGGCACTCCGGGGCTTCCACCTCGTGCTAAGGAGGTTCCCTAGGCTTTTCGGGGGGGGGGGGGGGTGTTGGGGGCTAGAGAGAAGTTCTAGAGAGAGGGGGAAGTGATGGAAGGTGTGAGGAATGAAGAGGACTTCACCTCTTATTTATAAGGGCTAGAGGGTCACTCACGTCATGAGTTTTATGATGCTCACGGTGAGCCAGATGAAGACACCCAGACACAGCCTGGTGCTGACACATGGCATCGCATACAAGGTGGAAATCAGCTGATTTTTAAAAATTCATAACACTCGCATACGAGATCGTTTTTCGACGTTCTTCATATCCACGCGTAGGTAAAAACAATATCTACAGCTTTCATTTAGACTCCATCGGCTAATTTTCGGCCGATCTTAAATTTAACTGTAGGAGGAGATTATACTGTTAAATATGCGCGTAAAATTCATAACTTCTACATACGGACTCCGTTTTCGTCTGTCTTAGAAAATTCATAACTTTCTCATACAAAGTCAGATTTGGGCGTTCTTTTTTTTTGTATGTTCCCGGTTTAGCGTATGCTACAATTCTTTTTAGATTTCTAAGGCTAACAATTCCTCCATTGTAAATTCACTATTTACGTCTCTCGTTGCTGTGCCGGTTTTGCCGAAAAACTTCGCCGGCCATAACTTCTTCGTTATAACTCGGATTTCAATGTTCTTTATATGTACGGAACCCTCGTAACATATATACTACAACTTGGAAAAGATTAATACTTCTAAATAATCTTCCATCAAAAACTCATTTTTGATGCTTATTTTCTCTAAATTGACTAGCCCGGATCTGCGGGTGTTACAATTATCTCCCCGTTAGGATGATTACAAACCTGAATCATCAACAAAACAGGGCAATATAATGACTCCACACGTTATCTCTTCATCATAGGTAATAATTGTAACTTCTTTGTTCCTTCGAATGAGTATCTAACTCTTGGACTCCTTAACTACAGGCGGTGCTCGATCTTTCTCTTGCTCTTTATCTCATGTTAGACTCCAAATTATGACCTTCAAGTCACAATCTCGATCCTTACTAGAGACTGCTTCTTCTTCTGAACAAACAAAAGATGAGTTATTTTATTACTACAATAGACCGATGTGTCATATTCTAATGACCTATCATCGTATGTTGCAATGCTTAGACTTAGGTCTCTTAGAGTCTTCCTGAACAGACTATACTTTCCTTCATGTTATAATCTCATCTTAAAAGGTAGTATTTCTAGCTACAAGCAACTATCGTGATACCTCTACCGATCGCTTTGAATATCTTTTATTTCAATCTTCTGGCTTAAGTCAGATGCTACATCAAACTTGTTTCTCTAAACCACGTAATATACTTATCATAGTCAGAATCAATTTGATGTGACCACTAGGGTCGGAATAACAATCATCTTGTTAGTCATTACTGAAACGATGGTAACGACATATTAAAAAAAAAGTATCAATTACTAGCTTCTTGGTAACCTTGTAACTTTCCCTGATCTAAACGCGAATCCTATGATTCCGGTAGTATATGTCACACCCCGAAAACCGAAGGCGGAAACATTTCCGGGGTTGACTCCACGTAGAGTATCAAACCCAATGTACATAGTAAGTAAAGTAAATCAACCATTACATTACATATATGAAAGATTTACATTTGTTTCAAAAGCATAAGTTATACAAGTGATACATAGTATATATGAACAATACAAAATGAGTCTTCTGAGAACTCCGTCTTCACACAAAAGGATCTTCGGTTACCTGTCTAACATGGACCTGAGAATACAAGCGGTTTGAAAATCAGCATAAAGCTGGTGAGTTCATAAGCAGTTAGTTTTTCTGAAAATGTACGAGTTCCTTTGTTTTCCTGAAAAGTGGTTATCCAAGAAAATCCCATATTTTCTTATGTAAAATTAGTTTCCAAATCCGAAAGTAAAGTAAACGATGTTTAATTAAAACATGATTGTTCTTGTGAGATGTAATTCAATTGTTTAACTTATTACACTTCTCTAATTTCGTACTACTATTACTCAGGAAGAACCCCATGTTCTCCTGACTGTGTGTGTGTGTGTGTGAACTATTACTAGTTTTTGACTATGTTCGGTGTCCTTCCCAGGAAAACCCCATGTTTCCCTGACTGTGTGAATATCTTTACCGGTTTTGTTTATGTTCAGTGTTCTCCCCAGGAAAACCCCATGTTTCCCTGACTGTGTGTGTGTGTGTGTGTCTTTACTGGTTATGGTTAGGTTCAGTGTTCTCCCCAGGAAAACCCCATGTTTTCCTGACTGTGTGTGTATCTGCAATCCCTAAATGTACATTAGCTTTACTACGTACATAAAGCTAGTAAATGAGTCTGAAACGTTAATAATCTAGATTGCGAGTCCTTAACCATACTTAGACTGGATATGACTCGGGCCATGGTTAGTATCCTATTTATGACTTTTGTCACCCTTGAACCATTCGGTTCGGCTGTAGCTAGCAGCCAGGTGTGGGATTGTCAGTCCCGTATAGATCTATACACTCAAGCCACGCTCTCCTACGAACGGAGATTCTGGTTACAGGGTTAGTCCTCCACTATCTCGTGCCATGGAAGTGTTACAAGGACGTGTCTCCAATCATTAAGATTACTCTTTAATTTTTGACTAGGAAAGTAGTATTTACAACTGACTATATTCTAAGTACCTGTCCTTTACACTCGAGCCTAGGTATTTTATTAAGGACATTACACTCAAGCCTAGGTGTTATTTAATGATTATGGTCCTTTACACTCGATCCTAGGTGTATTATTAAGGACGTTACAGTGATTTGTGTGTTATGATGGTATTTATCTATCACACTCGAGCCTAGGTGTATTGTTAAGGACATATAGATGTTTCATGTTTTCTAATGGAGTCTGTCTTTTACACTCGAACCTTAGTGTTTTATTACAGACATTACAATGGTTTGTGTATTTTATCAGTTTAAATGTGAACAATCAATTACCAAGTACTCAATATAACAGTGTATAATAAGAATTGAAAATCGGGTTAAAACAAACAACTCTGCAAGTTAAAACGGTTTGTTTAAAAAGGTTTTCAATTCTTAAAGTATACAATTATGAAACCATTAAATTGAAATCATGTGATTGAGTACAAGATATACTTGTACTTTTGCTTGTATTCCCCCCCTGAAAACATTGAAAAACCATTGAAAAAGGGTAGGGGTATGAACTCACCGGACGCGGAAATGTGTCGATTTCGGATGCTAAACGTCGAATCGAGGCCTGATAACACGCGAGGTTCCTATGTAAAATGAAATGGCATACAAATATATCTAATTACATTTACAAACTCTAATTAGATATGAAGTTACACTCCAACGAACGAAAACACCTCAAAACGGGTGTTTGGAGTGACCCGGGTGACATCTACGGATGGGAATTGAAGCGTGGGACTTGGGATTTGAGTTTACTCCCCAAAAATAAACTCCCTAATGATACTTACGGCCTAAACACCCATTCCCCATGAGTTTACGGCCGTAAACTCATAGAGGGGTGGTTTATGGTGTTTAATGGCTCACAAATGGGTATGGACACTTGGAAATGCTTGGAATAATTTTAACTAAGGCTTGGATTGAATTAAAATCATGAAATACAACACTTAAGGGAGTTTACGGCCTAGGCATGGGTTCTATGGCCGTAAACTCACATATCTCATAGAATAAGTGTTGTTAAGGTGTTAAAATTAATCACATGTGATTCTAAAAATTTCCACAAGCCTAGAAATGAGTTTGGGGCAGCAATTGACACCATTTTATGAGTTTACGGCCATGAGACATGTTCTATGGCCGTAAACTCTCAAATGTGGGATTTTGATGTGTTTAAAGTCCTTAAACTATTTTTGGTTGGTTCTATGATTTATTCCAAGGCTTTTGGTGGTGTTGGATGGCTTTCTAACACCTTAGAATTGATTTTATACCCATTTATAAGGAGTTTACGGCCCAAGCATATGCCTTGGACGTAAACTCACACAAATCCCCCAAAAATTATGTTTAAGGTGCCCAAATGCTCAAATCAATATTCTATAATTCATATTTAAGCCTTGTTTGAGATTTGGAAGGGTTTAAGGGCATGAAAACCCCATTTATATGAGTTTACGGCCCAAGCACATGCCTTGGCCGTAAACTCCTTCAAACCTCACAAAATCCATGTTTTAAATGTTTAGGGTCCATATCTTGAAGCCATTTAGCCATATACAAGGTCCAATTGAGGTTTGGAAGGGTTTTGTTGCTCCAAAAACCCCTTTTATGTGAGTTTACGGCCTAGGACTGTTCTAGGGCCGTAAACTCATGTTAATGGTCCTATTCCATGGTTTGAACTCGAATTTGAGGGCTAAAGATGTTGCAAAACAAGTTAGGGAAGGTACCTTGGTGATTTAAAGCCTTAAACTTGAGATTTTGACCCTAAAATCTAGTTTGAGGAGAGAGGTTGGAGTGATAATTGTAAAATGGAGTAAAAGCTTCAAAATGGAGACTTGAGTCACTTTAAATAGTGTCCAAGTTCGGGACATGGAAGAATTCTACCCGATACCGGCGTTAGACGAGGCTTTTGGTCGCATCCGGCCAATTTGCCGTAACCCGATATGGTTGGTTCTAAAAAATGTTCCGATCATTAATATGAGACGTTAGATTGAGTTCTAAGGGTAATAAGACACTTATTAAGTCATAAAATAATATTCACATTAATGACTTAATAAAAGGTCGGAAACGGAAACGAAATCGGAAACAGCGATTGGGTGATCGGAACGAGTCGCGAAAAGGGTTACAATTAAGGATGTAAATTTCGGGTTGTTATAGTATAGGCCTCTACTACCATTCACACCTACTCATACTTGTCCCAAGTATTGTCTCATAGTTCTCCGAGCTATTATCACAAAAACAATTTTAACACAAATGTGTCCAAACAATCATATAATTTTCCCTAGACTCTACTATGACTTCTTCCATGCGTATCTTCAATCATTAATTCTGCTTCAACTCAGTTGGTGATGGAAATGTCATACAATGGGATAACTTCATGGATTATACCAAAAATCTTTCTGTCTGCTAATCAAAAGTGCACTTCTCCAGTACTAGACGTATTATTTATTAGATGCATTCTAAAGGCAAGATATCACTCTTAAAATATCTTTCGATAGGTATCATTCACTATCATAAGCCTTCTCATTTCCTCCATTTGCTCAGTCTGCTATGAGTCCTTATCATGGCATTATATACACCAAAGTACGCGTTCGGTGTATCGAGATGAGAATATAGATAGAGGAAGATTTAGACACGTAATCCTCCTTAGTATTCCGAAAAGTTACATGCCAGTTCTCATATCGTAATTAAACGTTTAGAAACCTGAGCACATAAAGTTTCCAAATCTGGTCGGCAACAGACCATAGATCCGATCAAACGATAGCATAAATCTTCACAAATCATTTAGCACATAAAAGCATTTTAGGAATCTTCCATAATTAATCTAGTGCTTGTGTTTATTCAGGTGTACTTCCTAAAATATATTAGACACACTCATCACGATCATCGCTTAGCACTCTAACTTTAAGTATAGAAATAAATCCTTATTCCTAGTTCGCTTAAACTAATACTCTGATACCAACTATGACATCCCCATTTTCACGGCCAGAAAATACCGATTTTGTTTATGCTTTATAAAAATCAGATTACCCCTTTTAATAAAATGTTGCAGAATTTGTTCCCAGTAAAACATGATAAATATGTTATCAAAGCATTTCCGAAGAAAAGTATTTTTATTCATTTAATAACATTTGGGATGTCATCATCAATAAAGAAACATAAGCATAAAGAGAACTTACATTCATTATCACCAGTGATTTATATCTCCTTAATCTCTCATTGTAATGTGACTTCATATCAACACCTATGATATAATAAACTGAGTGGGTCAGGTTGGGAAACCTGGTGAGTACATAGGGTTTTCGACCTACAATAATATAATTATTATGTTTAATCATCAAACAATTGACCCAATTACCCATCCCCACTATCTTATTTACTCTTAAGGATCTACCCTAAGAATAAACTATTTCTTGTTCATTCATTCCTAAGGATCATCCTAAGGAATCGACACAAAATCCATTGTTGGCAGGGTTTTCTCAACGGGTATTAAATCCATAGTTACCAAGGTTTTCTCAATAGGCGCTAACTCCATAGTCACCGGGGTATACTCAATAGGCGCTAACTCCATAGTCGGTGATGTTTATCTCATTTATTGACAATATCGTTTTTGAGAGTCCACACGCAATACATGTCAATGGGTTTTTAGAGTACACCAGTGAACACACCGTTCACAACACCTACAGGTTGCGATCCTGCTAGTGTTCCACTGGACTGTCTAGAATAGTCCATGGTTGTCATCCATACTTTGCTAGAAGACTAGGCCATCGCTTGGGTCATCGCTTAGGTCTTCGTTTGGCTCATTGTTTGGATCATCGTTATGGCTCATCGCTTCACACCATATTCTATCACTTATATATCATCGCTTATCATTCATCTCATCTCTCATCGCTCATCATTTATCTCATCTTTAATCTACCCATGTTCTACCCAACACATATTGTAGATATAAAATACGTATACAGTTTTAATCATTTAAAACATATAAAAAATCGTTCATCCAGCATAAACAACAAGTATTCGAGTAATATGTACACATAGCATGTATTTTATATAAAATACTTCATATCTATGTGTAAGATGAAAATTACTATGCACTCACTTGTAAAGGTGGTGACTCGGGATTCGGACAACACTTCGTTACTCTTAAGACAATTTTCCTTTAACAAAACCTAGTATCATTACCACTAGAGTTTAGTCTAATATTTACCGAGACTAATTAGTAGTCTTGCTATTATTACTATTATATAAGCACGAAACAATATTTCTCAACCACTATATACAAACAGGGGCCATACATAAAACACCGGAGGGCAGGACCATTTTGGCATATAGCACTTCTGAAATCCAACAACCCTATGTGGCCCTTTAAACCGGATTCCCTGTACTGCGAGTGGTTAAAAAGATATTATAACGACACTTATATAACTCATAATAATAGCTAAAATATTTATTATAAGGTCCTAATAACATTACTATATTGAATCATAAGCTATACAAAAGATAGGTTAAGCGTAGCTCACTTACAACGGGTTTTTCTCAAAATCGGGCTTCACTGGAGCAGCATTCCTGAGCCAAAAGGCTCTTCTTCTCGGAGCCTCCAGGCACTCCGGGGCTTCTGCCTCGTGCTAGGGAGGTTCCCTAGGCTTTTCAGGGCTAGAGAGAAGTTCTAGAGAGA
The DNA here is from genome assembly GCF_052625555.1 of Lactuca saligna. Lineage (NCBI taxonomy): Eukaryota > Viridiplantae > Streptophyta > Magnoliopsida > Asterales > Asteraceae > Lactuca > Lactuca saligna. Next base: position 108,341,676 of record NC_136421.1, on the reverse strand, counting down.
TGGGGAAGTGATAAGAGGTGTGAGGAATGAAGAGGGATTCACCTCTTATTTATAGGGGGCTGGAGGGTCACTCACCTCGTGAGTTTTATGATGCTCACATCGTGAGCCAGCTGGAGACACCCAGGCACAGCCTGGTACTAACATGTGGCATCATGTGACAACCCGATATTTCAACTCTTTGTAACGACCAAAATGGGTCAAGTATTGTAACCGCTTCTGAGTAATAAAATTTACTTTCATAATAAAATGTACAAATAGGTCCTATTTAATTTCCTTCTATGATTAAATGTATTTGAACCATGATCGTACGTGAAAAGAATGCCCAAATCCGACTTCATTTAGCGAAATTATGATTTTTCCAAGTTCGATTTAGCAACAGACAGCTAAAAACTCGAATCAGAAATCGAGCGACTTTTGGCCGGAATGACCTAAACGAGAATCGAAGGTCTCGACAATGGTATTCCAGCGGTAAAAAGTCTGGCAAAAACCGACATCAGATAAAGAAGTTACGAATTTTCAAAGAAATTCCTTAAACACGATAGATTTTATATTTAATAAAAAAATAATTTCGGAATTTGCCGACGGAGTCTAAACGAAAGTTGAAGAGCGTAGTCTCACCTACGTGAGGATATAAAGACCATCAAAAACGGAGTTCGTATGAAGAAGATATGAATTTTTGAAGTTTATTAAATAAATTAATTATTTATTTTATTCAAAATTCGGGTATTATCCGAAGGGGAGTCAGCATCCGAGTTACGCGCTGCGTACTCCTGTACGCCCCGCGTACCCGAGAAGCTCGGCCTCAAACCGTCCACGTCGCACGATCCGGAGAACCCGACCCGCTGTCCCATCCGACCCGCGTACCCAGCGACCCGTCCCATCTGAGGCCGAGGCAGTCGAGGCTTCGGTCATGCGTGACGTACGCGTACGCGTTGCGTACTAGCGTACGCCCCGCGTACTGAGGCAGACCAGCCTCTCTATAAATAGCATACGAAGGTTTCCAAAGAAAGGGCTCATTTCTCTTCTCTCTCACTCTACTTTGCCTCGTTTTCCATGTCCGTTCAAACCCGAAGCTCTGGTCTTTTTGGCTCAAGTCCCGAAGGTCGATTTTACTCCCGAGATTCCCGAGAATCCCGAGGAAAATCCGTTTCCCGAGATGAAACTCTGCCCGGTTTTCCATCTCGCTATCTCCAAAACTTTCAAGTGAGTTTCATACCCCTTAATCAATCGTTTTAATTATTCTAAATACTTTTATATGCTTTCAAAGGGGGGGATTACAAGTAAAACACACGAGTATTATCATGTGTTATATAAAGAAACTCTTTTATATACTGTTAAATATTCAAATCACATGCGATTTATAAACCTTTAAAGGAACTTTTAATTATATAAATATATATCATATGTTACAATAGCATTCAATCTTTTAGAATATAAAGTTGTTGTAATGCAGGTATAAAACTAAACTGTTCTTAAATTATTCTTTTCTATCGTAGACTCGACACCAAAAATCTATGCTTTCATAAACAAATGATTCTTTTCCTAAGTATTTCTAAAAACAAACAAGGCACACTTTGTAAAACTATAATAGGTATAGTTTTACGAATAGATTTCTAACTCTTATGTACTAGAAACATATATTTCAAGAAGTTTACTTTCGTATACAAGAACAAACGTAACATTTTAACCAGTAGATCTGTTTTTATACCACGGGTTTGTGAGACACTAACTTCATGTACGTTCGAGTACACATTTCAAGTCCTGTATTATATACCAGAATCCCTTGGAGGGGGAGCATGGTGTTTGTGTATAGATCTATACGGGCTTGACAACCCGCGCCCTGACTGTTAGCTACAGTCCACCGTTTGGGGTGACAAACGTCATAACATTCCAACGCCTGAAGAACGTTGTGTATAGGCATTTCGAGTCAATAGTATGGTTATAAAACTCACAAGGGGTATTTAAAAACGCATTGATTTACAAGGTTTTCAAACTCATTTATTATTTTACCTTTACATACATTTTGGAAACAAACATTGGTCTTGAATGAAGGCTACTTTTATGCTAGTAGAAAATATAGGATTTTCTAAACACATACAAACAAAGATAAAACATTTCATTTCATTTAAACATTATCATTTAAATACTTATGAAATTCACCAGCTTAAATGCTGATCTACTCTTTCAAAATTACTTGTATGTCCCAGGGATTCAGTAATTTCAGGTACTAATATGCTTTTGAAGAAGAGATGCTGCGGCGCCAGTTTAATCTCATATTTTTGACATGATATTGTAATTGGTTTTGAACATGTAACTTTTGACAAATGTAAACTTTCAATTATATATATGATGGTTGTATTGCTTTCTTTACTATGTATTCATTTGTTACGCTACCACATGAAGTCATCCGCCCCCGAACGTTTCCGCCGTTCAGGTTTGGGGGTGTGACAGATTGGTATCAGAGCAATGTTTATAGTGAACTAAGTATATCGAACTACATAAGATATACAAACTATAAATGCTTAAGGGACTAATACTCTCTAACAAAACAAATTTCTTTTTTACACTTAAGCAGCATTTCGTTCAACTTAAATTAATAGTTCATTTAAGTACAATTACATGCATACCACAAACTATTTTTATACAATTTTACAAGTATATAGGCAAATTGACACGCACGAATCGAGGAATTATCGTAGTAAGCAACAAGTCAAACCGTACCAAACCATTACAAAAATCAAACACACGAATTTAAATACTATAGGAGTATTTGCTATCTAAACTAGTTTAACTTACATGATTACATGTTCCGACTTTATTCAATTCTTATAACCCAAATTCTCGTATAGTCAAATGGCTGGATTTCACCACCCTGGCGACCCCTACTTTCCCAACCAAGGCAACGGAGGATGGATCGAAGATGATCCCGAAGAGGACGAGGAACCCATAGACGTGGGTGATGACTCCGGTACCGACTCAGAGCCGGAAGTTATCGATCCACCACCCATTCAACCTCCCGTCTTCGTAAGGAACTTTCAAGGACCGACACCCGTCTGGGGAAGTCACCTCCACCATTGGAGCCAACAGCAAAACCTACGCCCTCCCTACGGCATGTGCCGGGACTTCTATGATGTCCGCGGCGGAGGTTCGGCTGATCGAGCACTCCCGGTAATGGTGGGTAAGTTAGCCAATCAGTCCTATCAGTCTGGAGTACAAGCTAGTCGACTCCGGGATATCAACGTAGAAGTGCAGGTTCACACTTCTGACATCCGTAAGTTGAACAAGAGGCAAGACAACGCTCAGTTCCAAACCGAAGCGTTTCAAGCGCAAATTATTGCAGCCCTCGCCGAACTAAGGGAACAACAAGCCGCTTTGGATAGGCGTCTAATGGAGTCGAAGCAATCAGATACGGAGTCAAGCTCCAAACGCAACTTTCGACGCAAGTAGTGCTTGTCAAGAACTCAAATTTTGTTATAGCTTAGGACCTCGGCTAAAAGTCTTTAAATTTCTTGAACTTGGTAAACGGAGATCCTTATAGGGGACAAATTTTCTTGATCGTTGTAACAACTTTTATATTAATATAAGTGGCACTATTATTACTATGTTGAGTATTTCGTTCGAACCTTGAATGGTCCTTGGGAAACCCAAATACTTGTTTCATACCTTCAGTCTTACAAATAACTTTCATTCTTCTATTTTAAGACTCATACTATCTTTTGTTGTTGAATTATAGCGATTTAATTCATGAGACACATACATTTTCCATTTCATGAAATTCTTATCATTGTTTTCTTTCCATCTATAGTTGAAGGATGCCTCCGCGTAGGAATCCAAGGCGAAACAACAGTGAGGAAATACCTATACCACCACCTCCACCACCCCAATTTGATGTTGTAATGTTTCAAGCAGCAGTCACCGCAGCAGTGGCAGCTGCCATGTCACAGATCAATAACTCAAGTGCTAATGTCTCGGGATCTGGCGCACACACGTCCAACCATGGCGAGAGTCATGGACCACTTCGAGAATGCACCTATAAGGACTTCACCAATGCCAAGCCCCGAATGTTTTATGGTACTGGTGGTGTGATGGCCCTGAGGCAGTGGATTGAAAGGACGGAGGCAGTCTTTGAAATCTGCTCATGCCCCGAGCACAGCAAGGTCAAATTTGCAACCTTCACCCTTCTTGATAAAGCTTTAACTTGGTGGAATGGTCACGTTAAAGTACTTACCCTAATTGTGGCAAACTCCATAAGCTGGGAGAGCTTGAAGGCCATGATGATGAGGGAATACTACCCGCGGGGAGAAATTCAAAAGCTTGAACACGAGCTATGGACTCTCGGAATGGTGGGTACCGACATCGCTACTTATACCAACAGATTCTGCGAACTATCAATCCTTTGTCCAGACATGATTGCTCCCGAGAGCAAGAAGATAGAAAGGTACATCTGGGGACTGACGCCCCAGATGCGGTCAAGCGTGTTAGCTTCCAAACCTGACACCTTTGAAAGTGCTAAGGAACTGGCACAATCTCTGATCGACTACGGAGGTCATCAGAACTCAACCACTTCTGCACCAGCACCACAGAAAGGAAACAACAACTACAACAACAACAACAACAATGGCAGGAAGAGAGCGTGGATCAAAGGAAAGGGTGGATCTTCCCAAGAATCCGCAAAGAAACAACTTGTGTCAGTAAATGCTGCTATTGTACCTGCTACAGTCCCTACGAATACCTACCCAACAAAGCCTTATGTAGGCAACCTCCCAAAATGCACCAAGTGCAATTTCCACCACCATGGACCTTGCCGAGATATGCAGTGCGCCAACTGCAACAGGAAAGGACACACGGCTCGTTTCTGCAAAGAACCCGCAAAGCCGATCACTCAAGTTTCCGGTGCGGGTATAGGGCAGGCTTGCTACGGTTGTGGCGAGGTGGGCCACTACAAGAGAAACTGTCCTAAGGCAGCAGGCACCGGAGGTGTAGGACGAGTTTTGGCAATAGGTCACGACGAAGCTGTAGCTGACCCAACTATAGTTGCTGGTACGTTTCTTCTCGATAATTCATACGCATGCATATTATTCGATAGTGGAGCGGAGAGAAGCTTTGTGAGTCAAAACTTTATCCATTTACTTAAACCTAAACCTAGCAAGTTAAAAGAATCATTCACTGTAGAGATGGCCAATGGAAAAACCGAAAGCACAAATTGCATATACATGGGCTATACGTTAACATTGGACGGCCATTCTTTCCCAATCAATCTCATGCCGGTACAGATTAAAAGTTTCGACGTCATAGTCGGCATGGATTGGTTGAGTCTCCTTCGCGCTGACATCATGTGCTTTGAGAAAGCAGTCCGTCTTAACCTCCCGAACAACGAAACATTAGTTATCTACGGTGACAAATCTAGTACAAACCTTCGCATCATTTCGTGCATTCAAGCTCGAAAGTGCTTACGGAAGGACTGTCGGGCATTCCTAGCGCACATCGTCGATACAAGTCAAGAACTGAAGGACATCAAGAGCATCTCAGTAGTACGCGACTTTCCCGATATCTTTCCAGAAGAACTACCAGGATTACCACCGCAACGCCAAGTCGAGTTCAGAATCGACTTAATTCCAGGAGCTACCCCAGTAGCGAAGTCGCCTTATCGTCTTGCACCAGCAGAGATGCAGGAACTTTCCAGTCAACTTAATGAACTCCTTCGCAAAGGATTCATAAGACCAAGTTTCTCACCTTGGGGAGCACCGGTCTTGTTTGTAAAGAAGAAAGACTGATCGTTCCGTATGTGCATCGACTACAGAGAGCTGAACAAACTTACTGTCAAAAACCGCTATCCTCTACCCCGTATCGACGACCTATTCGATTGTAACAGCTCAAATTTTCAACTAAATTTTTCATTTAAAATAAAACATCATTATTCGACAAAAGAATTTATTCCAAGTTTATTGCAAAAATATAAATAACGAATCCCCCAAGATCTTCAACAATGGCAGTGTGTACGTGTCACGCCGGCGCCTTCCCACGGTCATCACTAGTACCTGAAAAACATAAACACAACTGGTAAGCATAAATGCTTAGTGAGTTCCCCAGTATACGACTTACCCACATACGCCTTCCGGCCCGGACCTTTCGGTCCACATAACATTGCCTTCCGGCCCGTAACATAATCGCCTTCCGGCCCGTATTAAATTGCCTTCCGGCCCATAGTATTTTGCCTTCCGGCCCATAATAGTATAAAACATAACACATATAACATATCACACATAACACATAAGTCATACATCATACCGTTCTTTCTATCCCATAAAGTCTCGCCTTCCGGCCTAGATAAGCATACATCACATATAAGCATACATCACATATAAAGCATCTACCTCTCTAGACATAGCATAAATATAACACATACGACCTTCCGGTCACGCAGTCAAACCCTTCCGGGTGAAGTATAGTGAGAAGACTCACCTCGTAGTATGCAAGCTATAAACCCTTCGAGCTACTTGCACTCGATCCGCTAATCTGCAGGCTCCCTATAATACCACATACCTTTATTAATGATCTTATCAAACAAGACAACTGACCCTACTAAATTACATACAGGTCAACGGCCAACTTGACCGGACTCGTCGAGTGCAAAGGCAACTCGGCGAGTCTAGACACCCCGACTCCACTCGCCGAGTCTAAAGAACGACTCGACGAGTCCCAGTAAGTCTTCAAGCTACTCGCCGAGTCTGAAGAACAACTCGGCGAGTCCTAGTGAATCTTCAAGCTACTCGCCGAGTCTGATCATTGGACTCGGCGAGTCCTCGCCATGCAGTCAATCAACTGCCTCCTGTAATTCGCATGATTCCGTAATATATAAATATGGGGCTTCCTGGACCTTTACACATTCTATTACTGGGATTTAAACACTTATAACAACACTATAATCTATCAAGTCCTTAAATGGGTTTCCTAAACCCTAGATTCGTGTACAACACCAAAACTACAGAAATGATCCGAGGATTACCTGGAAAATGTGTTCCCTGTGTCCCCAACCTTCAGAGCTCGACCCCTTGATCCTCCTTTGATCACCACCTTGCCTCTCCTTGCCTAACAACCTCTTCAAGCTTTCACTAGCCTTCACCCTTGTTCCAGATGCCCACAGACTTTTTGGTTATCTTCAATCGGCCAAAAGACGAGACATGACGGCCCTAAAGGCATTATATACGATCCAAAATCAAAACGGCTAGGGTTTCACCTGAACAGCGTCGACTCGCCGAGTCCCTAATGGACTCGTCGAGTCTAGTCGCGAATCTGTGATTAAGACCGTGGTCCTACTCGGCGAGTCAGGCATCAACTCGCCGAGTTCCCCCCCTAAATATTCCCCAAGATAATTTAAAGTAATACCTGAAATTCCGGGCTGTTACAACTCTCCCCCACTAGAACCAGACTTCGCCCTCGAAGTCTCATTCTGCGAATAACTCCGGATGTTGCTCCCACATTTCACTCTCCGGCTCCCAAGTCATCTCCAATCCCTTCCGATGTTGCCACTGAACCAACACCAGAGGTATCTCCTTGTTCCGTAGAACCTTGATCTTCCGATCCCTGATAGCTACTGGTCTCTCGGCGTAATTCAGGCTCGCATCCACCTGAATATCTTCTAACGGAACCACTGCCGCTTCGTCGGCTATACACTTCCTCAACTGTGATACGTGAAAGGTATTGTGAATCTGACTCAGCTCCGTTAGCAACTCCAACCGATACGCTACCCGACCTACCCTTGCAATTACACGAAATGGTCCTATGAACCGAGGCCCCAATTTGCCCCTCTTTCTGAACCGAATCACTCCTTTCCAAGGAGAAACCTTTAGGAGAACGAAGTCGCCAACCTGGAATTCGAGCTCGGACCGGCGTCTGTCCGCGTAACTCTTCTGTCGGCTCTGGGCGGTCAATAACCTCTGCCTCACCTGTTGAATCTGTTCGGTCGTTTGAAGTACGATCTCTGTACTGCCCATCACTCTCTGTCCCACTTCTCCCCAGCAAATGGGAGTCCGACACCTCCTACCATACAACAACTCAAAAGGTGGCATACCAATGCTCGAATGATGGCTGTTGTTGTAGGAAAACTCAGCCAACGGCAGATGCGCGTCCCAGCTACCCCCGAAGTCTAACACACACACTCTAAGCATGTCTTCTAATGTTTGAATCGTCCGCTCGCTCTGACCGTCGGTCTGGGGATGGTATGCGGTACTAAAATGCAGTTTAGTACCCAACTCCTCATGAAATTTCTTCCAGAACCTGGAAGTGAAACGTACGTCGTGATCTGAAACAATCGAAATCGGTACCCCATGCCGAGACACTATCTCTCTCACGTATAACTCTGCCAACTTCTCTGCTGATGAACTTTCGCTAATGGCAAGGAAGTGTGCACTCTTTGTTAGCCTATCCACAATCACCCAAATCGCATCGACTCCCCTGGCAGTTCTCGGCAATTTGGTGATGAAATCCATCGTGATCTGTTCCCACTTCCACTCAGGAATCTCCAAGGGTTGCAACTTACCGTGCGGTCTCTGGTGCTCGGCCTTAACCCTACGGCAGGTCAAACACCTCTCAACGAACCAGGCGACGTCTCTCTTCATGCAAGGCCACCAGTACTCCTTTCTCAAATCCAAATACATTTTCGTAGCACCGGGATGGATCGAGAATTTCGATCTGTGTGCCTCCTCCATCAAAGTAACACGCGTACCGCCCACGAATGGTACCCAGATCCAACCCTGAAACGTCAGAAGTCTCCGTCCATCCATAACGAACTCTGAAATCAACCCGACGACCCGCTCCTGTTTCTGCATCCCAGATTTCACAACCTCGGCCTGTGCCCCACGAATAGCATCTAATACCGGAGTCATCACCGTCAATCTCAAACATACGTCCCGCAATGGAGTGCTCTCCGTCCTACGACTCAATGCGTCGGCTACCACATTAGCCTTGCCTGGGTGGTACAGGATCTCACAGTCATAATCCTTAACCACATCTAACCATCTCCTCTGACGCATATTTAGGTTGGGTTGATCCATCAAATACTTTAAACTCTTATGGTCCGTGTATATGGTACAACGAACCCCATACAGGTAGTGACGCCAAATTTTGAGGGCGAACACTACCGCCCCCAACTCTAAGTCATGCGTGGGATACCTCGCCTCGTGAGGCTTCAGCTGCCTCGATGCATAGGCTATCACATGGCCCCTCTGCATCAACACTGCACCCAACCCCGAAATCGATGCGTCGCAATATACGACAAAGTCCTCCATCCCCTCCGGGAGAGCTAATACTGGGGCTTCGCACAGTCTCTGACGAAGTGTCTCGAAGGAAGTCTGCTGCTCGGGTCCCCATGAAAATGTAACACCCTTCCGGGTCAATCTGGTGAGCGGCACCGCGATCTTGGAGAAGTCTCTAATAAACCTCCGATAGTACCCCGCCAACCCAAGGAAACTCCTGATCTCAGAAGGTGACTTCGGTGCCTCCCAACTCATCACTGCTTCCACCTTGGTCGGATCAACCAATATCCCTGCCTTATTTACAACGTGCCCCAGAAATTGGACCTCCCGTAACCAGAAGTCACATTTGGAGAATTTTGCATAAAGCTTCTCCGACCTCAGTACCTCAAGAACCTCCCTCAAATGCCCCTCATGCTGCTCTCTAGACCGCGAATACACCAGAATATCATCGATAAATACAATCACAGACCGATCCAGCATCGGCCTGCATACCCTGTTCATGAGGTCCATGAACACTGCTGGAGCATTGGTGAGCCCAAAAGGCATCACCACGAACTCGTAATGCCCATACCGCGTCCTAAATGTTGTCTTCTGGACGTCCTCATCCCGCACTCTTACCTGATGGTACCCTGATCTCAAATCAATCTTGGAAAACCAAGATGCCCCTTGCAACTGATCGAATAGATCATCGATCCTCGGTAACGGATAGCGGTTCTTGACCGTCACCTTGTTCAGCTCCCGATAATCGATACACATCCGGTGTGAACCATCCTTCTTCTTGACGAACAGAATCGGTGCTCCCCACGGCGAGCTACTCGGCCGAATAAATCCCTTTCCCAACAATTCCTGGAGTTGCGAGGACAACTCTTGCATCTCTGGAGGTGCAAGACGATAAGGCACCTTCGCAATAGGCGCAACCCCCGGAACTAGCTCGATACCAAACTCTACTTGCCTCGCAGGAGGTACTCCCGGCAAATCCTCGGGAAAAACATCTGAAAACTCGCGCACCACTGGCACCTCCTCCACTGTCTTCGGCCTCTCGGCAGTCTCCCGCGTATCCATCACATACGCCACAAAACCGTTACATCCCTACTGTATACATTGCCTTGCCCTAGCGGCCGAACAAAAAGCTGATCCCGAACGGGTACCCTCGCCGTATACCGTAAGAACTCCCCCACTAGGGTCTCGTATAGTCACCAGCTGACGCTCGCAGTCGATGACAGCGCTGAATCGGCTCAACCAGTCCATGCCCACGATGACACAGACGTCCCCCATCGCAATAGGAACTAGGTCAATCGGGAACGCGACCCCGAAGATCTCTAGCACACATCCCCGAAGAACCTCCGTAGCACAAACCACCCTCTCGGCCGCAATAGAAACACTCAAAGGCCGACTTAACGGCTCACGACTAATGCCGATATGCTGACTAAAGGCTAACGATACAAACGATCTACTCGCACCCGAATCAAATAACACTAGAGCCGGCATAGAGTTCACAAGAAAAGTACCTACACATACATTAACATAAGCATAACATTTCAACCTTTAAGTAATTACTTGAATGATAACATACCTGCCTCAACGTCGGGTGCAGCGCGGACCTCCTCTACAGTCAGCTGAAAGGCTCTCCCGCGAGCCCTCGGGGCCTCGACCTTCGCCGGTCGGGTCTCAGTAGTCCTGGTAGTAGGTGTAGCTCCCTGACGAAGCTGCGGACACTCGGCCTTCCGATGGCCTGTCTGGTTGCAGTGAAAGCAAACCATAAACCCCTTAGGGCAATCCCTAGCAATATGTCCCTCCTTGCCACACTTGTAGCAACCACCAGCTCGACACACCTCCTCGTGACTCCTGCCGCACTTCACGCAAGTGCGACCCTTCGGACCTCCCATCCTCGAATCAGCGAACTTAGTCCGCTTGGCTGCCGGCTGAGACTGAGCCGGCCGCCGATCCACCTGCCGAGACTCAGCCTCCTCCCTCGCCTGAGTCTCCAACTCGATCTCGCGCTTCCTGGCGTTCGCCTGAAGCTCAGTGAAAGTACGATAGGTGGAGTTTGACACAAACTCCCGGATCTCCCTCTTCAAAACACCCAAATACCGGCTCATCCGCGACTGCTCTGTAGATACCAGCTCAGGGCAGAACATTGCCCTCTCATGAAACTTCCGCGTGATCACTGCCACGGAATCAGTACCCTGCTTAAGGGTCAAGAACTCCTGAATCAATCGCTCCCTCTCCACCGGGGGAACGTACTCGTCCCTGAACATCTCCGTAAACCTCTCCCATGTCACCGCTGAAATCTCTGCCTGAGTGAAGTTCGCCGTCACGAACTTCCACCAATCCTTCGCTCCCAGACGGAGCTGGTTCAAGGCAAACCGTACCCTCAGGTGCTCCGGGCATGAGCAAGTATAGAAGCACCCCTCAATGTCGGCGATCCACCTCATAGCTGCAATCGGATCCTGCGTCCCATCAAATTCAGGGGGTTTCGTGTTGCTGAATTCCTTGAATAGCAATGAATCACCCCCTTGCGGCCTAGCAGCAGCCACAGCTGCGGTAGCGGCAGCGACTGCAGCTTTAGTAAGTGCGGCGTACCGCTCCTCAAACTCCTCCATCAGAGTGGTCTTAATAGACCCAAACATCTCCGGGATCTCAGCCCGAACCGCCGCAGCTACCTCTTCCTGAATAATCTAACGAATCTCCTCGTCACTCGCACCGCTCGAACCCGCCCCATTACGTGTGATGACCATGATGTCTCTGAAATATAACATAAAATCATCAGAGACTCCACCAAGTACAATTGTACTCGATACGCGCCCTACTCAGTCTCCGATTTCTAGGGATTCTTACTTGGGTCTTCCACCGATCCAGTGTCTTCGGTAGTACGGGCCCAATACTACCGACCACACCGCACCAGTATTCGTCCCAAATCTTCCTCCCCAAATCCCGAATAATGAGTACTCTACCTCTAGTATGCACTATCTACTTGCACCCTACCAAATATCTCATATAAAAAATCTCCCTAGACTAAGGCATCACAAAACAGGCAATTCTAGTCCTATCATGTATACCTAGTCTTCTAGTATGCATAACAATTCATAATTCAGTGCATAACATAACATTGTAAGGTATTCTGGGGATCTTTACCGTTCGGGTGCTGGCTGATCGTACACACTGCTCCATTCTTGTTTTACCGCCTTACCATTTATGAAATGTTGTGTCCTTATTATTTTAAAAAGGTTTTTTTTTTTCTCAAATCCCCGGTCTGAGTTCAGTTGCACCCGAAAGTACACCCGAATCCCTCAAACCAAGGCTCTGATACCAATTGTAACAGCTCAAATTTTCAAATAAAATTTTCATTTAAAATAAAACATCATTATTCGACAAAAGAATTTATTCCAAGTTTATTGCAAAAATATAAATAACGAATCCCCCAAGATCTTCAACAATGGCAGTGTGTACGTGTCACGCCGGCGCCTTCCCACGGTCATCACTAGTACCTGAAAAACATAAACACAACTGGTAAGCATAAATGCTTAGTGAGTTCCCCAGTATACGACTTACCCACATACGCCTTCCGGCCCGGACCTTTCAGTCCACATAACATTGCCTTCCGGCCCGTAACATAATCGCCTTCCGGCCCATAACATATCGCCTTCCGGCCCGTATTAAATTGCCTTCCGGCCCATAGTATTTTGCCTTCCGGCCCATAATAGTATAAAACATAACACATATAACATATCACACATAACACATAAGTCATACATCATACCGTTCTTTCTATCCCATAAAGTCTCGCCTTCCGGCCCGTATAAGCATACATCACATATAAAGCATCTACCTCTCTAGACATAGCATAAATATAACACATACGACCTTCCGGTCACGCAGTCAAACCCTTCCGGGTGAAGTATAGTGAGAAGACTCACCTCGTAGTATGCAAGCTATAAACCCTTCGAGCTACTTGCACTCGATCCGCTAATCTGCAGGCTCCCTATAATACCACATACCTTTATTAATGATCTTATCAAACAAGACAACTGACCCTACTAAATTACATACAGGTCAACAGCCAACTTGACCGGACTCGTCGAGTGCAAAGGCAACTCGGCGAGTCTAGACACCCCGACTCCACTCGCCGAGTCTAAAGAACGACTCGACGAGTCCCAGTAAGTCTTCAAGCTACTCGCCGAGTCTGAAGAACAACTCGGCGAGTCCTAGTGAATCTTCAAGCTACTCGCCGAGTCTGATCATTGGACTCGGCGAGTCCTCGCCATGCAGTCAATCAACTGCCTCCTGTAATTCGCATGATTCCGTAATATATAAATATGGGGCTTCCTGGACCTTTACACATTCTATTACTGGGATTTAAACACTTATAACAACACTATAATCTATCAAATCCTTAAATGGGTTTCCTAAACCCTAGATTCGTGTACAACACCAAAACTACAGAAATGATCCGAGGATTACCTGGAAAACGTGTTCCCTGTGTCCCCAACCTTCAGAGCTCGACCCCTTGATCCTCCTTTGATCACCACCTTGCCTCTCCTTGCCTAACAACCTCTTCAAGCTTCCACTAGCCTTCACCCTTGTTCCAGATGCCCACAGACTTTTTGGTTATCTTCAATCGGCCAAAAGACGAGACATGACAGCCCTAAAGGCATTATATACGATCCAGAATCAAAACGGCTAGGGTTTCAGCTGAAAAGCGTCGACTCGCCGAGTCCCTAATGGACTCGTCGAGTCCAGTCGCGAATCTGTGACTAAGACCGTGGTCCTACTCGGCGAGTCAGGCATCAACTCGCCGAGTCCCCCCCTAAATATTCCCCAAGATAATTTAAAGTAATACCTGAAATTCCGGGCTGTTACATCGATCAACTTCAAGGGGCGAACTACTTCTCAAAAATAGACCTGCGATCGGGATATCACCAATTACGAGTTCTAGAGGGGGACATTCCAAAGACAGCTTTCCGAACTCGTTATGGACACTATGAATTTGTGGTGATGCCGTTCGGATTAACCAATGCACCAACAGTATTTATGGACCTAATGAATAGGGTATGCCGCCCTTACTTGGATCAGTTCGTCATCGTTTTTATCGATGATATACTTATCTACTCTCGAAGTGAGGAAGAGCATAGTCAACACCTACGAAGAGTCCTAGAAACACTGCGAAAGGAGAAACTCTATGCGAAGTTCTCTAAATGCGAATTTTGGATTCGAAGAGTCGAATTTTTAGGTCATGTTGTTAGCGAAAAGGGAATACACATTGACCCCTCCAAAATTAAGGCTATTGAGAACTGGTCGGCACCAAAGACACCTACTGAAATTTGTCAATTTCTAGTTCTAGCTGGCTACTATCGCAGATTCATAAAGAACTTTTCGAGCATTGCGAAACCTCTTACTTCATTAACCCAGAAAGGTGTGGCCTTTGACTGGGAAGCAAAACAAGAGAAGGCATTCCAGACACTAAAGCAGGCCTTGTGCACCGCACCGATACTATCCCTCCCCGAAGGGATAGAAGACTTCGTTGTGTATTGCGATGCTTCAAATCAAGGACTAGGTTGTGTTCTTATGCAGAGGGGGAAGGTTATCACTTATGCCTCCCGACAGCTTAAGACACACGAAGTGAAATATACGACACACGATCTCGAATTAGGAGCTGTGGTATTTGCTCTGAAGATCTGGAGGCACTACTTATACGGAACAAAGAGTGCCATCTTCACCGATCACAAGAGCCTTCAACACATTTTCGATCAGAAGGAACTCAACATGCGACAACGGCGATGGGTCGAGTTACTGAATGACTACGAATGTGAGATTCGATATCATCCTGGAAAGGCCAACGTAGTAGCCGACGCCCTCAGCCGAAAGGAATACACTGGTCGGAGGGTCAAATCTCTGACCATGACTATCCATTCCCACTTATCCACACAAATTAAGGAAGCACAAATGCAAGCTTTGCAACCCGAAAATGTGGCGGGTGAATCCCTGCGAGGAATGGAGAAGAATTTAGAAGTCAAGGGTGGCGGAGCCTACTATCTCATGGACCGAATCTGGACCCCAAAACATGGTGGTTTCAGAAACATAGTCATGACTGAAGCTCACAACTCAAGATATTCCGTTCACCCGGGTTCAAATAAAATGTATCTGGATCTTAAGAAACTGTACTGGTGGCCTAACATGAAAGCAGAAATTGCTACCTTCGTGAGTAAATGTCTTACTTGCGCTAAGGTTAAGGTCGAGTATCAGAAACCGTCAGGACTACTACAACAGCCAGAGATACCGGAATGGAAATGGGAGCGAATTACTATGGACTTCATAACCAAATTACCCAAGACGACAAGTGGACTCGATACCATATGGGTCATTGTCGACAGACTGACCAAATCCGCGCATTTCCTACCCATCAAAGAGACTGACAAAATGGAGAAGCTTACAAGAACTTACTTAAGGGAAGTAGTGCGACTGCATGGTGTTCCGATATCCATTATCTCCGATCGAGATAGTAGATTCACTTCAAGGTTCTGGCAGTCACTACAAAGTTCCCTGGGAACTAGGCTGGACATGAGTACAGCCTACCACCCACAGACAGACGGACAAAGTGAGAGAACGATACAAACTTTAGAAGACATGCTGAGAGCTTGCGTGATTGATTTTGGAAAGGCATGGGATATTCATTTACCCCTTGTCGAATTTTCATACAACAATAGTTATCATACAAGCATAAAGGCTGCTCCGTTTGAAGCCCTCTATGGTCAAAAGTGCAGATCCCCTCTGTGCTGGACTGAAGTTGGCGATACCCAGTTAGCTGGAAGAAGAGTTCCTGAAAGCACTCTCACCGGTCCGGAGATCATACGTGAAACAACAGAGAAGATCATTCAGATTCGTGAACGATTGAAAGCCTCAAGAGACCGACAGAAAAGCTACGCTGACCAAAGGAGGAAACCTTTGGAATTCCAGGTAGGAGACCACGTCTTATTAAAGGTCTCACCGTGGAAGGGTTTAATACGATTTGGAAAGCGGGGGAAACTAAATCCAAGGTACATAGGGCCTTTCGAGATTCTTGCCAGAATCGGCCCTGTGGCTTACAAGCTTAACCTACCGCGCGAACTTAGTAACATCCATCCAACCTTCCACGTCTCAAACTTGAAAAAGTGTCTATCCGACGAGACTCTTGTTATCCCACTCGACGAAATCGAGATCAACGAGAGCCTCAACTTTGTGGAAGAACCAGTAGAAATCATGGACCGAGAGGTCAAACAAACAAAACAAAGTCGCATACCCATCGTGAAGGTTCGCTGGAACGCCAAGCGGGGACCCGAATTCACGTGGGAACGCGAAGATCAGATGAAACAAAAGTACCCTCATCTCTTTCATGTTCACTAGTATCTTTACTACTTTAAATTTCGGGACGAAATTCTCTCTAACGGGGGGATGATGTGACAACCCGATATTTCAACTCTTTGTAACGACCAAAGTGGGTCAAGTATTGTAACCGCTTCTGAGTAATAAAATTTACTTTCATAATAAAATGTACAAATAAGTCCTATTTAATTTCCTTTTATGATTAAATGTATTTGAACCATGATCGTACGTGAAAAGAACGCCCAAATCCGACTTCATTTAGCGAAATTATGATTTTTCCAAGTTCGATTTAGCAACAGACAGCTAAAAACTCGAATCAGAAATCGAGCAACTTTTGGCCGGAATGACCTAAACGAGAATCGAAGGTCTCGACAATGGTATTCCAGCGGTAAAAAGTCTGGCAAAAACCGACATCAGATAAAGAAGTTACGAATTTTCAAAGAAATTCCTTAAACACGATAGATTTTATATTTAATAAAAAAATAATTTCGGAATTTTCCGACGGAGTCTAAACGAAAGTTGAAGAGCGTAGTCTCACCTACGCGAGGATATAAAGACCATCAAAAACGGAGTTCGTATGAAGAAGATATGAATTTTTGAAGTTTATTAAATAAATTAATTATTTATTTTATTCAAAATTCGGGTATTATCCGAAGGGGAGTCAGCATCCGAGTTACGCGTTGCGTACTCCTGTACGCCCCGCGTACCCGAGAAGCTCGGCCTCAAACCGTCCACGTCGCACGATCCGGAGAACCCGACCCGCTGTCCCATCCGACCCGCGTACCCAGCGACCCGTCCCATCCGAGGCCGAGGCAGTCGAGGCTTCGGTCATGCGTGACGTACGCGTACGCGTTGCGTACTAGCGTACGCCCCGCGTACTAAGGCAGACCAGCCTCTCTATAAATAGCATACGAAGGTTTCCAAAGAAAGGGCTCATTTCTCTTCTCTCTCACTCTACTTTGCCTCGTTTTCCATGTCCGTTCAAACCCGAAGCTCTGGTCTTTTTGGCTCAAGTCCCGAAGGTCGATTTTACTCCCGAGATTCCCGAGAATCCCAAGGAAAATCCGTTTCCCGAGATGAAACTCTGCCCGGTTTTCCATCTCGCTATCTCCAAAACTTTCAAGTGAGTTTCATACCCCTTAATCAACCGTTTTAATTATTCTAAATACTTTTATATGCTTTCAAAGGGGGGGATTACAAGTAAAACACACGAGTATTATCGTGTGTTATATAAAGAAACTCTTTTATATACTGTTAAATATTCAAATCACATGCGATTTATAAACCTTTAAAGGAACTTTTAATTATAAAAATATATATCATATGTTACAATAGCATTCAATCTTTTAAAATATAAAGTTGTTGTAATGCAGGTATAAAACTAAACTGTTCTTAAATTATTCTTTTCTATCGTAGACTCGACACCAAAAATCTATGCTTTCATAAACAAATGATTCTTTTCCTAAGTATTTCTAAAAACAAACAAGGCACACTTTGTAAAACTATAATAGGTATAGTTTTACGAACAGATTTCTAACTCTTATGTACTAGAAACATATATTTCAAGAAGTTTACTTTCGTATACAAGAACAAACGTAACATTTTAACCAGTAGATCTGTTTTTATACCACGGGTTTGTGAGACACTAACTTCATGTACGTTCGAGTACACATTTCAAGTCCTGTATTATATACCAGAATCCCTTGGAGGGGGAGCATGGTGTTTGTGTATAGATCTATACGGGCTTGACAACCCGCGCCCTGACTGTTAGCTACAGTCCACCGTTTGGGGTGACAAACGTCATAACATTCCAACGCCTGAAGAACGTTGTGTATAGGCATTTCGAGTCAATAGTATGGTTATAAAACTCACAAGGGGTATTTAAAAACGCATTGATTTACAAGGTTTTCAAACTCATTTATTATTTTACCTTTACATACATTTTGGAAACAAACATTGGTCTTGAATGAAGGCTACTTTTATGCTAGTAGAAAATATAGGATTTTCTAAACACATACAAACAAAGATAAAACATTTCATTTCATTTAAACATTATCATTTAAATACTTATTAAATTCACCAGCTTAAATGCTGATCTACTCTTTCAAAATTACTTGTATGTCCCAGGGATTCAGTAATTTCAGGTACTAATATGCTTTTGAAGAAGAGATGCTGCGGCGCCAGTTTAATCTCATATTTTTGACATGATATTGTAATTGGTTTTGAACATGTAACTTTTGACAAATGTAAACTTTCAATTATATATATGATGGTTGTATTGCTTTCTTTACTATGTATTCATTTGTTACGCTACCACATGAAGTCATTCGCCCCCGAACGTTTCCGCCGTTCAGGTTTGGGGGTGTGACACATCACATAGAGGGTGGAAATCAGCCGATTTTCAAAAATTCATAACTCTCGCATACGTGCTCCATCTTCGACATTCTTCATATCCACCCTTAGGTAAAAACAAGATCTACAACTTTCATTTAGACTCTGTAGGATAATTCTCAGCCGATCTTAAATTTAACAGTAAGAGGAGATTATATTGTTAAATATCCGTGTAAAATTCATAACTTCTACATACGGACTCCGTTTTTGTCTGTCTTTTTATCGTTGAGTTCCTATTAATGAGATCTTCAAATCTCATTTAGTTTGCGTAGGCCAAAAACTGCTCGAACCAATTTTCGACTTTCTCATACGAAGTTATTTTTGGGCGTTATTTTTTTGTAAATTCTAGGTTGAACATATACTAAAACTTTTTATTTTATAATTTCTAAGGCTAAAAAGTCCTCCATTGTAAATTCACTATTTACGTCTCCCAGTGTCGTGTTCGTTTTGCGGAAAAAACTTCGACGGGTCATAACTTCTTCGTTTTAACTCGGATTTCGGCGTTCTTTATATTTATGGAACCCTTGTAACATATATACTAGCACTTGGAAAAGATTAATACTTCTAAATAATCTTCCATCAAAAAATCATTTTTGATGCTTATTGTCTATAAATTGACTAGCTTGGATCTGCGGGTGTTATAGAAGAAGAAGTTAACACAAGAACTTAGAGGTAAAAAGTTATTCATTTAGGGCACTTTTGGTCCCAAATATGGTGATACTTGAGCATGGCATACTCTTAACCAAATAAGTCATCCTTTGAAACCCTATGAAGGGTATTGAGTCATAAAAATGTGGTCTTGATTCTTTGTTTTTCTCCATGCATGCTCTTGAATGTCTTAAGGCATTAAGATGTTGAGATTTTGTGTATTAAGAACTTAATGGACATGCAAAGTTATAAAGTTGGAAGCTTTATAACTCTTGGTGGTATTTTGGCATTGGATCTAAAGTTTAGACGTGAGAACTTAATGTATTAAGTTCATATCGAGAAAAGGAGGTTTTGAGCATACGATCTGTGTACCTCAGCATACGTGGTCAATATCCCGACTCTGGTCAAAGCTCGAGTACACCCCGTGTACTCGGCTGAGTGGACCTAGTTGACTCCTTGACCCGTTGACTTAACTTAGACTGTGAGTAGGGTTGACCATGTTTGACTTAAGGGTATTTTTGATATTTTGAGCTATATTTAAGCTTTGTTCTCTATATGTTGAATAGGTAACCTGTAGAACCGGTATTTGGAGAAATGTATTGTTTAGCTATTCGTACTATGAGGTGAGTTTTCCTCACTGTACCCACGGGTTGAAGGCACCAAGGCCGACCCACTAGATTGTTTATCCTGTTCAGGATAGTGATTTGCTAGTTGTATTTGTTTGGTGTATGTGTATGATTATCTGTTTGTAGTGGCTCTGTGTTTATGTTTGTTTTTTGTATATTCCGACATGTTGTGTTTGGTTTAAGTGGTCATGCTTTGTGTTGTAGTCCAAGACACCTGGGGACGATCGGATAGGGTATATGCCCTACGAGGCGGTCCAGTCAGGTCACTGGCCCGTTGAGTGGCCCAGATAGGCTGTAGGCCCTACGAGGTGGTCCAGTAATGTCGAAGGCTTGTTGAGCGGTCCAGATAGGCTGTAGGCCCTTCGAGGCACTCCAGTCATGCCGAAGGCTCATAGAATAGTCCAGATAGGCTGTAGGCCCTGTGAGGGGGTCTAGGTACTTTCGAGGATCGTGGGAAGGCGAAGGCTTGATCCTACATAACTTTTAGTTTTTATGTATTCGGGTCTTGAGAAAAATCAGATTTGAAATAATGCCTTTGAAATAAAGAAACTTTTTGTAAACAATATTGATTCATGGTTATTTTTAAAAGTTTTAATTTTATTGTGATTTTTGGAGTGTTACCACTGACTTGTCTTCCTTTACATTCCCCAATATTTCTCTTGCTCATATTCGGGCACCTTCATTGGTAGTTTCTTTCTCTTCTTTTCCTTTCCTTTTCCTTTTTGTTTCTGATCATTGGTAAAAGGGAACTCGTTCTCGTGCCAGCATTACTGTCCCTTCCGAGAATGACTTTCATTAATCAGGGGATCCTGACCTATGATGTGGTCTGCTCCTTTGATAATTAAGACATGCAATCTCTCAAAACATTCTGAGCTTTTCCTTCTGACGTAATCCTCAGGTCCTTCAAGGCCTCCATTCATCCTGATTTTGTTTATTCTTCCTCGGTATGCTACCCTAAAAATCCCTTTTCTTTGGGTCTCAAATACCCTTTCGTGGGCATTGTTTCTGATTTCTTTCAAGCTACCATCCTTTCATAAATTCAAGCCATGCCCACTATCTGGAGGATTTTATCTTGGACTGATTGAGTGAATCGCTCTCATAACCTAGATATAGGTCTTGCCGAGTTGGCTTATGTTTATGATCTTTATACTTTTTCGCATTTTTTTTTCTCAAAGTTAAACCAATAAATCTCTTCTTATCTAGAAATCAAAACACAATGATGGAACCAAGAAAGAAAAATACTTTTTTGTGAGGCGTGGCTTTATTGATGGCGAGGATAACTTGCCCAAGGCTTCGGTTTAAAAGGGTAGGATTTATTTGTTGATCTCGATTATCTAAGGATCTAATTTTCTTATTTTTTTATTTTGATGCAGGTTTCAAGTTTGGAGA
Organism: Lactuca saligna; assembly: GCF_052625555.1. Taxonomy (NCBI): domain Eukaryota; kingdom Viridiplantae; phylum Streptophyta; class Magnoliopsida; order Asterales; family Asteraceae; genus Lactuca; species Lactuca saligna. Next base: position 108,320,009 of record NC_136421.1, on the reverse strand, counting down.
AGCTCTTTTTTGTTGTTAAGGACATTGAGGACAAGATCACAAGTTTCATTGCTTTCCCTATAGATGTCAGATCATTCAAGTTTGAGTGCCTTAGCCTTCAAGAAGGTTGTTCTACCACAACTTTAATGGCCACCAGTAAGGATCGCTCTTAGTGTATTTATCTATTTTGACATTAGGATCCTGAAATTATAAGGACCTTCTAATTATGTAGGATCTAAAGACACTCTTTCTAGTGCTCGATTTGTTTTATCGCATCTTGAAGATGACATGTCTAGTAGTCTGCTTGTCGTGAAGAAAGGAAAGATACCTCCTTCTCTTACTCCCAAGAGGACATAACTTGATCTTGTCGTGAAGACCCAACACCTATAACACACTATTTTGAATCGTTTCTTAATTCAAGGTCGTGACCCGAACACCAGTTATCATAAGTCTTAGGGCCTATGGGAAAATGACTTAGTCCCCTTTGATTGTGGATAATGTAAATTAGATGATCGGGCAGTTCGGTTTGTGTTTTGGGGTCCAAGGATATAACAATAAAGTGGCAGTTCCGACCTTTTATGATATTTAGATTTTAATTCTAAAAGTTGTATGGAAAAGGGGAGTTAATAGAATTGTAGATCTCTTTAAGACCTTTCCGTGGATATAAAGAACGCCGAATTCGGAGTTGAAACGAAGAAGTTATGACTGTTCGAAGTTGGAAAGAATTTAAGGGAAAGCTAAGCTCATGACAGGAACAGTTGGATCTAATGGCGTTAGAAGTGATAAAATGGAAATGCTGATCTAAGCTATTCTCACAACGTGAGCATTAGGCGCCCACAACATGAGAACTGAGTAGCCCAAACCCATGAGTTCTAGGGTTTCAACATATATAAGGGTTGGTTCAATGTTTTTAGGGCATTTTATGAGCCTCCATCATATCTAGATCATCTTGAGAAAAACCCTAGCCTCCCTTTCACCATTTTGAGCCTCCCCTCTCCTCCTCCATCCATATGTGAAGATTTTGGTGCTTTGAAGAATAATAGGATGTTCTTGGTGCCTAGAACCATCAAGAAAGTTTCGTCACCACCTTAAAGATCATACCTTGGACCATGGTAAGTCCTCAAGTTCCAACTTTTATGTGTTACTCTTCTAGATCTAGACTTTAATGCCTTTTTCTTCATGTTGGAGGTGGTTTGAGTGGTTTTCACCCTACTGTGCAACTCTTGTTTGAGTCCAACCGTTGTAGGGATGAGGTTTTCACTGAAAGGATTATCTAAGCTCTAACGCATGTGATTATACTCATGTAGTGGTTAACTGACATTATTGGGTGTTCTTCAAAACCTGATAGTAGGGCGAGGTCGAGAACCTAAGAGAGCCTAGGATGTACTGTAGTGGGTGTCCTATGTTGTTTAGCGATCGGTATTAATTTGAGTATGTGTGTAAATGGATATGACGTACGCGGACAGGAGTGGTTACTTAGAGGACCCGAGATAATTCCTTAGGAAAGTACGGATAGGTGCGGAAGGTAGTATTGGGCCCGTACTACTAGAAGCACAATATCCATACTAAACTCAAGGAAATTTTTGGGGGATTCTGAGGAACTAGTTAAGGAAGGTGCACACTTTGGCACCAAGATTCATAAATGGTGTATTTCCACCTTTATCGGTTTATCTGGTATGATAGTCCAGGTTAAGGATGGATCAGATGATTATTTAGGCCTCAATAACCATATTTGTTGGGTTTTAATGGTGCAAAATGTGGAAGGTAGTTGATTCTAGTGTTTGGATTGAGTCGCGGGACTCAAGAAAGAAGAGAGCGTGATGAATGACTCAAGGATTGTAGTCGGAGATTAAGTGATTGGCAGATGGATTGGGATGACACTATCATCAATAGGTTATGTACTTCTAGATTTATGCGATAGGAAGAAAGAGAGAATGGTAATGTGCTTTTTGGCGATGGGATGTAGTCCCAACATAAGTCTAGAAGATTATGGTTTTCTTGTTGACAGGTATGGCATCGTACGAATTCAGAAAAGGGTTTTACGGTAAGGTTGCTTTGAGATGAGATCAGTGGTCTACTTTATTCAAATTACTTAGGTCAAGTGCTAGCTAATTGTTTCAGGAACCAATAGAAGTGAATCAACAGGAGCAACTTTGGTTGTCTATGATGTATCCTGATTAAGAGAACGATGCTTCTTATAATTATGGGTAGTGCTCGCAACAAATTAGGTGATGGGAATTAGGCAAGGTGTGTAGTGGTTCATTTATTTCTAGATGGAGATTTGGAGTCATGAGTGGGCATAATTATTGTTTATGCATTTGCATGGGATTCTGATATTAGAGGTGGTTATGATTAGGAGGTTTTCGAGGTTTCCATCTGAGTTCTACGATAACTTTGTGTTCGCTTGGTCATTAACAAGAAGACTGGTTTGATATGTCGTATGTCTGCAACATCATTTGGTGGTAGTTCAAAGCGTAAATGGGGGAGAACCGACTATTTCAGTTAAAGGATGTTGTTATGTTTGGATTTATGATTTCAACAGAATGGGTCTTAGGGATTTGCGGTTCGGGTATACGGAACATCGTTTCCATAATTGGGCAGGACGGAGGTGCTGAGCAAGATATCATTAAATGTATGTGTTCAGGAATGCAAGAGCCATCTTCTCAGTAAGAAAATTTTGGATGAGGAAGCTTGTTGTACCTAGTGTTTCCTTTCAGAATTCCAATGAATAGATCAAGAGGCGTTGGGGCGCTCATATTGAGCAACGAGTGCTGGGGGGATTCCTCAACTTGTATAGATTTCTACCCCTGTTCTAGGGTGGGCAGTGTTGATCGGTAAATCATATTTATAGTTTGGTATGTCTAGTATCGCATATTTTTTAGTGCAAGAAGTGTATTGGGTTATTGGGTTAGTTTTCAATGCATTCTCGATCGTTGGTCTTCTTGTTCATCATCAAAAGTGGAGGTCCTTCGAAAGTTCGAGTGGTGTTAGTTGAAGATCAATGGATGCGTCAAGCTATTGTCAAGTTCCATGTTCCTTATATTTTCTTTGGTTTCTGGGTATGTTTACTCTTAATTGTGGTGTGGAATTTTGGTGCATATCAGGCGCGGGTTTTTCGCAGTATTTCTAGATTACCTTTGGAGTTTTCTCGAACTAGTTACTAATTGGTGGAATCTGTTCAGTTTCAATCTATGTGTGGAAGATTGTATCGATCGTTCGTTAGGATGTTTCTATTAACGATTTAGGGTTGTCATTTCATTAAATCTATTAGTACCACACCCTTTGTGTTAGATTATCTTAGAGTGACGGTTTTGACCCTACTCTGCAACTCTTGTCTGAGTCCAACCGTTGTAGGGATGAGGTTTTCACTCAAAGAATTATCTAAGCTCTCACGCATGTGATTGTACTCATGAAGTGGTTAACTGACATTATTGGGTATTGGGTGTTCTTCAACAGCTGATAGTAGGGCGAGGTAGGGAGCCTAGGAGAGCCTAGGATATGCTGTAGTGGGTGTCCTATGTTGTTTAGCGATCGGTATTAATTTGAATATGTGTGTAAATGGATAGGACATATGTGGACAGGAGTAGTTACTTAGAGGATCTGATATGATTCTTGAGGAAAGTACGGATAGGTACGGAGGTAGTATTGGGCCCGTACTACTAGAAGCACAATATCCATACTAGACTCAAGGAAAATTTGGAGGGATTATGAGGAACTGTTTAAGGAAGGTGCACACTTTGGTACCATGATTCGTAAATGCTGTATTTTTGCCTTTATCGGTTTATCGGGTATGATAGTCCAGGTTAAGGATGGGTCAGATGATTATTTAGGCCTCAATGACCATGTTTGTTGGGTTTTAATGGTGTAAAATGTGGAATGTAATTGATTCCATTGTTTGGATTGAGTCGCGGGACTCAAGAAAGAAGCGAGTGTGATGAATTACTCAAGGATTGTAGTCTGAGATTAAGTGATTGGCAGATGGATTGGGATGACACTATCATCAATAGGTTATGTACTTATAGATTTCTGCGATAGGAGGAAAGAGAGAGTGGTCATGTGCTTTTTGGGGATGGGATGTAGTCCCGACATAAGTCTAGAAGATTATGGTTTTCTTGTTGACAGGTATGGCATCATATGAATTCAGAAAAGGGTTTTATGGTACGGTTGCTTTGAGATGAGATCAGGGGTCTACTTTATTGAAATTAGTTTGGTCAAGTGCTAGCTAATTGTTTCAGGAACCAAGGGAAGTGAATCAACAAGAGAAAATTTTGTTGTCTATGATGTATCCTGATTAAGAAAACGATGCTTCTTATAATTATGGGTAGTACTCACAAAAAATAAGGTGATGGGAATTAGGCGAGGTGTGTGGTGGTTCATTTGTTTCTAGATGGAGAATTGGAGTCATGAGTGGGTGTAATTATTGTTTATGCATCTACATGGGATTCTGATATTAGAGGTGGTTATGATTAGGAGGTTTTATAGGTTTCCATATGAGATCTAGGATAACTTTGTGTTCGCTTGGTCATTAACTGGAAGACTGGTTTGAGATGTGGAATGTCTGTAACATCATTTGGTGGTAGTTCGAACCATAAATGGGGGAGAATCGACTATTTCAGTTAAAGGATCATTATTATGTTTGACTTTATGATTTCAACAGAATGGGTATTAGGGATTTGCAGTTTGAGTATGCGGAACGTTGTTTCAAGATTTGGTCAGGACGAAGGTGCTGAGCAAGATATCATTAAATGTATGTGTTCAGGAATGCAAGAGCCATCTTCTTAGTAAGAAAATGTTGGATGAGGAAGCTTGTTATAGCTAGTGTTTCCTTTCAGAATTCCAATGAATAGATCAAGAGGCGTTGGGACGCTCATATTGAGCAATGAGTGCTGGGGGGATTCCTCAACTCGTTGTATAGATTTCTACCCCTGTTCTAGGGTGGGCAGTGTTGATCGGTAAATCATCTTTATAGTTTGGTATGTCTAGTATCGCATATTTTTTAGTGCAAGAAGTGTATTGGGTTATTGGGTTAGTTTTCAATGCATTCTCGATCGTTGGTCTTCTTGTTCATCATCAAAAGTGGAGATCCTTCGAAAGTTCGAGTGTGTTAGTTGAAAAACAATGGATGCGTCAAACTATTGTCAAGTTCCACGTGCCTTATATTTTCTTTTGTTTCTAGGTATGTTTACTCTTAATTGTGGTCTGGAATTTTGGTGCATACCAGGCTCGGGTTTTGGGAGTATTTCTAGATTACCTTTGGAGTTTTCTCGAACTAGTTACTAATTGGTGGAATCTATTCAATTTCAATCTATGTGTGGAATATTGTATCGATCGTTCATTGGGATGTTTCTATTAACGATTTAGGTTTTTCATTTCATTAAAAATATTAGTACCTCACCCTTTGGGTAAGGTTGTAAGGACGAGAGGATGCAGTAGATCCAGGGTTTGGTATGTGTCTCCCCTTGGGGGCATACATTATAGTAGTGCATCGGTTATGGACAGGAAGGGTACAAGTGGACTGAGTAAGATAACTTGAGACCCATTGATTAGTATTTTGGTTTAGTGGTCATTTGGGTTATAACATTTGAATAAGGATAGAGTATGACTATTTATCTCCTCCTCTGGTTGTGTGTTATCACGTTCTCATCAAGTTTTATGTTGATATCAATCTGTGCTATGTAAGTAATTGTTCATGATAGAAGAGTATGGACCATGTTGTGTTCGGATAGCATTGAGAGGGTTCTTGTTTGGGTTCCTACAAGTCGGTGGACTACTGGTTGGCTATCTTTAGGTTTGGTCGCGATTCTTCAGGATTTGGATGTAGTGTCAGCAATATTGGTTTAGTACCATGAGCTTATCATGTACTGGACAACAGGTGGTATGATGTATCATGAACTAATGGATGTATGATTTATATAGGTAAGATTCGATGGTCTGCTGATTGAGGATCTTAGGTCTCAGATCGTTATCTTTCTTGGCTTATTTGGGTGTTAGTACATTGTGGGAGTCATGATATTCGGTGACCAGATGGTTTGAATCATGTGGGTAGTTAAGGGTTGTTAGGAGTAACCTCCAAATTAATGATTTGGTATAATTCGGTAACGGAAAATTTTGATCTTTTCTTCTGTATATTAGAATGGTGTTCCTTGTCAGGAACTAGGGGGTGGGTGGTGCGATGAATGAATGATCAATAATCCTAGGAATAATCTGTTAGGGTTCAAATTGAACGATTCATGTTTTCGGTAGGTTCATACTTTGAGTAGTTTATCGCAGTGTTATGAGCTCTTCAAGTGTCAAGACTAAGGTAATTGTTTCAATTATCGGGCATGGCTACTAGGATTCCTTCTTTTGGGCTGAGGGTAGAGTGTTAAGGTTCATCCTTTAGGTGGTATAAGCAATTTCTACCATGATGGGATTTAGATGGCAGGTTTGGGATTCGGTTATCGGTATTGGATAATTCTTCGGTCTTAATTGGAACTCTGGAAGTTTGGGCAGGATCGTCTATCGACGGAGGAAGTAGTAAGGAATGATTTCGAGGATGAAATCTATTTTAAGTGGGGGAGATTTGTAACACCATGTTTCAAATCGTTTCATAATTAGGTTCGTGACCGAAGACAACCTATCATAAGGCTTAAGGCCTTTGGGAAAGAGGTTTAGTCCCCTTTGAGTGTAGATAAAGTAAATTAGATGATCGAGGAGTTCGGTTTATGTTTTGGGGTCCAAGGGAATAACAGTAAAGTGGCGGTTTTGGCCTTTTATTAATTTTGGATTTTAATTCAGGAATTTTTAATGGCAAGGGGGAGTTAATAGAAGTGCAGAGCTCTTCAAGACCTTTCTGTGGATATAAAGAAATCCAAATTCAGAGTGAAACGAAGACATTATGATTGTTCCAAGTTGGAAACAAATTAGGGGAAAACCGAGCTCACGACGTGAGCAGTTGGAGCTCATGACATGAACATTAAGAGCTCGCGACACGAGAACTGTGCAACCTAAGCCCACGAGTTTTAGTGTTTTCAACATATACAAGGGTTGGTTCTGTGTTTTTAGGGCATTTTATGAGCCTCCATCATATCTAGATCATCTTGAGAGAAACACTAGCCTCCCTTTCACCATTTTGAGCCTCCCTTCTCCTCTTCCATCCATTTATGAAGATTTTGGTTTTTTGAAGAAGAAGAAGATGTTCTTGGTGCTTAGATTCAGCAAGCAAGTTCCCTCACCACCTTAGAGATCATACCTTGGACCATAGTAAGTCCTCAAGTTCAAACATTTATGTGCTATTCTTCTAGATCTAGAATTCAATGCCTTATTCTTCATGTTGGAGGTGGTTGAAGTGGTTGGATTCCATAAAGTTGACAACTTTATGGATCCATGAGGTCCCTTTGAGGTTTGGTGTGCTAGATCTATGGTTTGGTTGAGTTTTGGTCCCATGAATGAGATTTGGATCTTAATTTCACAATTTTGACCTAATCAAGTTCAAGACATGCATTGGACATGAATGTCTAAAATGAAAATATTTTTATGCTGCTTTTGATGTATGAAATTCCTCTGCAAAGTTGGAATGGATAACTTAATGGATTAGGACTCAAAACATTAGGATTTAGCATCAGACATGGCTCACGACATGACACAAAGATGTGTCATGATGTGAGAGTGGTTTTTACACGATTGTTCGAGTGACTGAGCTCACGACGTGACCAAGGAAGGTCCATGTCGTGAGGTCTGCTAAGTGGGCCATCCGGGACTGAGTTGATTGAGTTGAAGAGAGTTGAGTTGGAATCTAGCCAAGTGCGTTCTCATGACGTGATCAAGGACTAGTCACGACGTGAGTGCCAATTGATGGAAATGTTGACTGTTGACTTTTACTTTGACCGTTGGCTTTGAGTTTTGACTTTTGGTCAAATTTCTAGTTTTAGAAGGTAGACTAAGGGTTTCGCTTTTATGGTATGTGAGGAGGTGTTTGGTACCTGTTCATTGGCTTTGTGAGCTGTTGGATGTGGATTTTTCCAGCAAAGTGAGTTTCCTTCACTGTATCTGTGGGTTGAAGGTAGGGGTGTCAATTATTGACACGACACGACAAAAATACACGAAACAAAACGAAATCGGGACGAAATCAAAATTCGAATTCGTGTTCGTGTCATTTTCGTGTCAAGATTAAAAAACACGACGTCGTGGCATGTCGTGTTCGTGTTCATAAATTGACACGATTAAGCATGTGGTTGTCGTGTTTTTCGTGTTTGTCGTTTTTGTCGTGTTATATATCTTTGAGTATGAACGAAATATACTAATAGTTATGTAATATTATATTTGTCGTGTCGTGTCTTGTTGTCGTGTTTTAATTGGTTCGTTTTCGTGTTAATGAAAAAAACACGACAATCGTGTCGTGTCGTGTTCGTGTTATACAAAACCTTGTCGTGTCGTGTCGTGTCAGACAAAAACACGACACGACTGCCCGATTTGACAGCCCTAGTTGAAGGCACCAATATTGTCCCACTAGTTCATTATGTAGTATGATGATTGTCTTTGTGAAAACTGTCAGTTATGCCTATATTTGATTGATGACTCTATGATTCCTTGTTATGATATTATATGGTAGTGTTATGGGTGAAGTAGACCCGGTATCTGGTTGAAATAGACCGAAGTGGATTGCAAGCACCCAAATATGCTTGATAGTATCCGGTTGAAAGACATCGAAGGGGATTGAAAGCACCCACATATGCTTGTTGTATCTGGTTGAAATAGACTGAAGGGGATTGCAAGCATCCAAATATGCATGATAGGATCCGATTGAAATGGACCGAAGGGGATTGCAAGCACCCAGATATGCTTCGTTGTGTATTGTATGGTATGTTGTACTTTGGGGAACTCAGGTATTTCTGGTTCGAAAGGGAAGAGCCTGGGATGATTGCAGTGCACACACCACATCGCTCTGCATTTTATATTACTCTGATGTATTTGGATGTCAATGATACACTTTGATTCACCATGATGATGTTTTGGATAGTAGTTTTATTAATATAAAAATCAAAATTTTTGGTCTGAATTTTTGGGACGTTACAACACCTCTTATGCCTAGGATCTTGAGAACCTTGGAACAGATGAGGCGCTAAAGAAGCTAATCTTCTTTTCCTAATATGTAAATATTCTTGTGCTCTTTCCATTTAACTGTATTCATTATTTTTTATTTATTGTTGCTCATTTTATGTTGTTGATCACGTTTCTCGCTCTAATGAGGATATCAAGGCCAAGCTTGCTCAAATAGAGGATGATCTAAGAAAGTAGGAGGGGATCAACAAGGAGCTCCTATAGAGGGTGGAGAAGTTATCCAAGGAAAAATCTGCGAAGGTGGAAGAGCATGTAGCTAAGATGGATCAGGTGATTGGGAAGCAAAGAAGAGTGTTGTTGTTGTTGTCTGGGAGGAAAAAATTAAGCTTATAAAGGATCTTGAGAATGCAGGATCTCGGAAAGTGGCCGGATAAAGCGAGGCCCTGGTCACGTTAACTGGCAAGCCTATTAGTGCCAGTCAGGATCCATCATTATGTAAAAGAATAAGACTGAGGTGGTTATGGGTGCTGGTGATCAATCTGCAGCTTAATTTTATTTAGTTAAAAACAACTTTTATATTTTGGGTATGTAAGACAATATTTCACATTTTTATGGTGCTGATGGGAAACCCTTTTTTAATTCATGGTTGTTGATTACATTTTTTCCTGCTTGCGTGGTTGATTTGTGTGGTTGTAGCAATAAGATTTCTAAGGATCTTTAAATAATCAAGATCCTAAAAAGTTCAAACCTTACAGGAACTCTTTAAGATTTGAATAACTAAAAAATTGTTAGTAATCAATTTGGGATCTTAAAAATAGTTAAGGTCTTTAGGATAACAGACCTTCATTCATTACATAGGAAAAATAATTCTAAAATATAGATAGAACCTAAATATCTTTAAATTTTATAATCTTGAGTTATAATACTTTGATTTCCTTATGATCTTACAGTTCACATGTGGAAGGAATTAATCATAGAAGATCCTTATTTGGTTCTTACCTAGTAAACCGAGGAGGATCCCACCTTAGGAGTTAATTTGAAAGAATCCTAACTTAGGGAATATCCAAACTTATGACGAAGTTTATGGATCTCAACAAATCATTGGGGAAAATTCCAACTTAATATAACACGTTAGTGTTATAAACCTTAACAAGTTACTGGGGAAAAGCCAAACATAAGATAGCACATTAGTGTTATAAGCCTTAGTAAATTACTGGGGAAAATCCCCACTTAAGATAACATGTTAGTGTTATAACCCTTAGGTTTAAACACCAGGATCTTAACATATGTACAGAAATAAGAGGGTTGCCAAGTCATTGAAGCATGAAATGGTCCCCTTATTCACATCCAATAGTAAGATTGTGTGCGTCCAGGCATGGTGTAGAAACCATAACTCGTGTGAACGAGGTAATTAACTCTCTAAACCTTACAGGGGATTAAGTAATCTTAATCATAGGAGAGATGGTCATTCTTTATTCGTAGTTACTAGGACACTTGCGTGATGCAGTCCTTAAGATAATAGAACGATGTAGCCATTAGGATCCTTGAGTGTTAGGATCCTTAAATGTTAGAATCCTTATGTGTCAGGATCCTTGAGTTCCTATGAGTAACAAATGCCAGCTTAGGGTGGGTATTAGCTTGGCTAATAACACTCCAATGCTTAAGTTAGTAATGGTGTTTAGAAGAGTAAATGAAAGAATTACATTAGACTAGAGAATAAAGAGAATGTACCTTGAGTTTCTCAAAAGTGATTTATATAACTTACATGAAATATGCTTTTAGATTAATGACATTCCAGGATCTATGTAAGACATTCCCTTCGAGGATAGCTAGCCAATATTCCCCATTTCCTGCTTTTGAATTAATAAAATACGGTCCTTCCTATTTAGGTTCCAATTTGCATGCATTAGGATCCTTGGTATTTTGGAATGTCTTCCGAATGACTAAGTCACCTATTTGGAATCTTCTTACTTTTATGTTCTTATTGTATTCTTTAGTGATCCTTTGATAATGAGAAGCAATGCGGATCCTAGTAAGATCTGTGAGTTCATCGATAGTGTCAGGATCTTGGGCAGGGATCCTATCATTGTTCTCTTGATCTTGTTGTTATTATCTTGCCATTGGAATCACTACTTTTGTGGGGATCATGGATTCTGTTCCAAACACCAAGGAGTATGGATTTTTTCCAATGGTTGATTTTGAAGTGGTTTTATCTGCCATAGGACGAAAGAGAGTTCCTCTGCCCATCTACCTTTCTTCGCATCTAACTTTTTCTTCAAATTTTTATCTATGATCTTGTAGTTTGATTCAGCTTGACCATTAGCTTGATGATGGACAGGAGTGGACATTATCATTTTAATTCCCCAACTCGTTCAAAAGTCTCTAGTCCTCTTGCTTATGAACTGGAATCCATCTTCATATTTAATTTTGGCAGGGATCCCGAACCTGGTCAGGATATTACGTTTGATAAACGAGACCACTTCTTTATATCTTACTTAAACAAAAGCCTCAACCTCGATCCATTTCGAGGAAAAGTCTTCATGAGAAATAGTCTGTCATTACTAGCATGACGACTTTTCCTCCTGATGCCTTAGGTAATATTCCCAGTATGTCTATCCCCCACTTCATGAATGGCCTAAGGGAGATGATAGGATGTAAAGGTTCCATCGGTTGATGTAAGATGTTGTTATGTCTTAGACAAGCATCACATATAAAAGCATGCAAGAAAGCATCATTTTTCATTGTTGGCCAGTAGTATCCCGCCCTTAACACCTTGGATCATAAGGATTTGCCTCTAATATGGTTGCCATAATCTCCTTCATGTATATCTTTTCGGACTTCTGCAGCCTCCTGATGTTTTAAGCATCTAAGGTATGGCTCTGCCATAGATTTTCTGTATAGTTTGCCTCGGATCATTACAGAATGTGAGACCCTCATCTTGAGTGCTCTGTTACTTTTCTTTTTTCTTGGAATCGTGCCATTTTGGAGATATTCCATAATCGACTGGATACAAGATTTCATGTTTCGTGGAGGATCTTGGATGTTGGGATCCTGAAGATTAGGATCTTAAGGAAGTGACTGAGGTTCGGGATCTTCGATTATTGCTACGTTGTTTGTTTGATCATGGTCATTGGAATTAAGTGGTTTGTTGGAGGGATCTCCTATCACTGGGATCAATATATGGGTTATAAGGATCCTAACTTCTGATGGGATCCTAAGGGAAGATCATAGGTTGGCTAGCGTGTCTGCCTCAACATTTTCTAGTCTTTTGCATTTTACTGCATATGATCCATTAAAATGGTTAGTTAATAATAAGGAATTAACGAATACCTGAAGATCCGTGGCCAAATGTAATCTCATGATCAATTCTTCGTATTCAGCCTCATTGTTGGTTGCATCGAATTCACAACTGACTGCTAGGGTTATGATGTCTCCCTGTGGTGATTTTAGTATGATCCCTAGGCCTGTTCCTCTAAAGTTGGAAGATCTATCAGTGAAGAGTGTCCATCTTCCCAGGCTTTCTTCTTTTTGGAATTCATTGTTATCTAATTCTGCTTTAGGTTGTAGATCATCACTGAAATCAGCCACAAAGTGTGCTAGTACTTGTGTCTTTATTGTTGATCTCAGTTCATATTTGATGTCATATGGTTCTCGCATAACATTCTTAATGGGGTAATTAGTTCTTACATGTATAGCATGTATTTCAAAATAGTGTCTTAATTTTGTGGAAGTAGTTACTAATGCAAGTATTAATTTTTCAAGATGCGAATACCTAGTCTCGGGATCCAAGAGACTTTTACTTACATATTAGATATGATGTTGGTCCCCATTGAGATCCTTGGCTAAAGCGACACTTACAACATTATAGGATACTTAAAGGTATGGCAGGAGTGGTTCCCCACCTAGTGGTTTCACCAGCAAGGGTTCAAAACTTAAATAATTTTTAAGTTCCTGAAAAGCATCTTCGTGTTAGTCCACTGAAATCTTTTGTTCTTTTTGAAGATGTCATAGAAATGTTTACACGTCTCTGAGGACCTTGAGATGAACCTATTTAGTGTGGCTATTCTTCCTGTTAGTCTCTAACTATCCTTTGTTCAGGATGGGGATCTTAAATCGATGATAACCTTTATTTTCTCTGGACTTTCTTTTATTTCTATTTTTTTACCATGTATCCAAGGTACTTGCCTAATCTCATTCCAAAACGACATTTGGAAGGATTCAACTTTATGTTGTATTCGTCTAGTATGTTAAAGGCATCTGCTAGATCCTTAAGGTGTTCCTCAGCTTTCTTTGACTTGAGCACCATGCCATCAATGTAGACTTTCATGGTGTCCCCCAGTTTATCCTTGAACATCCAGTTAACTAGCCTTTGATATGTTGCACTTGCATTTTTAAGACCAAAGGGTATAATAATATAACAATATATACCAGTTGGGGTTATGAATGTGGTATCCTTCTGGTTAAATGTTCCATTTGATTTTGTTGGAACCCTGTTGATGCATCCATGAATGTTAATAATTCATGACCAATCGTTGCATCTATCATGGAATCTATTTGTGGCAGGGAGAAAGGATCCTTAAAGCATGCCTTGTTAAGATCCTTATAATCCATACATACTCACCATTTCCATTCTTCTTTTGTATTATAACCACATTAGGTACCCATCTTGGGAACTTGACCTCCTTGATCATCCTTGTTTTAAGAAGTTTTTCTACCTCTTCTTGGATGATTTGATTTCGTTTGGGTGCAAACCTTTTTTTTGTGTATTGCTCTAGAAGAAGGATCAATGTTAAGTTTATGAGTTATAATATTTTTGTCTATGCCTGTCATATCCTCGTGCTTCCAGGAGAATGTTTTTCTTCTATCTTTAAGGAACTTTATTAGTTCTTGGTCGATTTGTTCCAGTATTGAGGATCCTATGAGAAGTATGGCTTCAAGATCCTCAAGGTTTAGGTGCACTTCCTTTACACCACACTATTTTTTTTTCTGGAACACCTCGTGCCCCCTGATTTAACTACTATGTTTTTCATGATACTGTTAAAGATTTCATCGAGTTCTTGTAACACTCTTTGGATGCTTGTTGATCACTTGTGATTTTTACTGTCCCCCATGGAGTGGACATCTTCACATACTGATGGTATGTTGAGGGGACATCCTTTATATCTTGGATCCATGGTCTACCTAGTATAATAGTATAGGAGGATAATGTATCAATTACACAAAAGTGTTACATAGAGTTTACCCCCTCTATATAGATTGGTAGCTTTATCTCACCAACTGTATGTTTTGTTTCACCACTGAATCCAATCAACAATGAGGATCTTTTAACTATTTTGGACTTTGGGATGTTCATTCTTTTTAAAGCATCCCGGAGTATAATGTTGACTGAGAGTCCTCCGTTAACAAGGATCCTCCTAACGAAATGATTAGCAATGTAAATAGTGATCACCAGTCCATCGTGGTAGGGATCCTGGGCATTCATTCTATCTATTTTGTCAAAAGTGATCTCCTTCTCGTTTGTGACTGATGTGCTCTTCTGAGGCCTTTCTTATTTCTCTGTTTTCGACACTTTGTCATGTCTTTTTACTATAGAATAAGAGGCACCACAAATTTCAGATCGTCTAAAGATCACATTGATTACCTTAGCATCCGTAGGAGGGGATCCTGGTTTCTCTAGGATCTTATGAAGATCTTGATCATTTTTGTTTGGATATATCTTATCTTCTTCTAAGGATCTCTTTGAGGTATCCCTTGCTGAGTAGGTAACGGATCTCCTTCTTGAGGGCTATGCAATCTTCCATAATGTGACTGAAGTCCTCGTGGTATGCATACCAGTTGGACTTTCCTTTCTAGGTGGTGGACTTTTCTGTCACACCCCCAAACCAGAACGACGAAATCGTTCGAGGGCGGATGACTTCATGTGGTATCATAATAGTTGAGTAAATAGTAAAGAAAGCAAACACAACCATCATAAATATAATTTAAAAAGTTACATTGTTGATTGTAATACATGTTTCAAAAGAAATTACATTATGATGATATAATAAGTTTGAAATTTGACGCCTTAGCATTCCTTCCCCAAAAACTGTGGTTTACCTGTATTATTGAATCCCTGATAAATACAAGTAGTTTTGAAAAAGTGTCAAGAATTAAGTTGGTGAGTTCATAAGCGTTTTTGTATAAGATTTATATGCCTTTTTGTATAAAGTAACTGAGTTTGTTTCTAGAAAATCCAATATTTTCTATAAATGAATGGTAGTTTCTTTTTAAAAGTTCCAAAAACCAGAATGCATAAGTACTTTCCATACCTAAAATAGTGTAAGTAGATTTATATATGTATATATAATCACTAAGGCACTTAGTAGCCCCGTAAATCAAATGTTTTAATACTTCATGTGAGTTTTATAACCATACTATTGACCCAGACTGCCTGTCACAATGTTCTTTAGGCGTTGGAATGATATGACGTTTGTCACCCCAGACTTGCCAGTCCAACTATAGCTAATCATTTAGGTGCAGTATTGTCAATCTCGTATAGATCTATACACAAGTATCACGCTCTCTCTACAAGAGATTATGGTTTATAATACAGGACTTGAAATGCGTACTTGAAAGTACGTGAAGTTAAATGACTCACAAAAGTTTGTATCAAATAGATATACATATGAAAAGTCCATTTTTCTTGTAAATGTAAGTGTTTCCTTTCTATAGTGTTCATAGAGTGTAAAATATCATGAATATCTCGTAAACTATACCTATTATAGTTTTTCAAAAGTGTGTTTCATTTGAATGATAAACCTTAGTGTGCTACCAACTTTGCATGTAAAGTATAACATTTATAATAACGTTATTTTACGTATTTAACATTTATAAACAAAATGTAGATAAATCATTTGAAAGTGTATGTAACGATTTGCATTTTAACATAAGTTTTTCTTGCGTTTCACTTGTATTTCTCCCCCTAAAGTATAGTAAAAATGTGAAAATATAGGGGGTATGAACTCACTAGGTAAGTTTGATGATTTGAAAGAAACGAGACTTTTCTTTGGATCTTCGGCGCTTCAGGACTTGCTTCGGGTCTCGGGATGATATCGGGGCTTCGGGGGTATAACTTGCCAAGCAAAAGAAATTTTAAGGGGGTGAAAGGAAAGAAATTAACAAACAACTTCGGCTGGCCTCACATTCTATTTATAGGGTGAGGCTAGCCTACGAACGTAGCACGTTCCTTGAATGAACGTAGCGTATTCCATGGACGAACGCAGCGCGTTCCGCCGTGCGTCGTGGCTTACAAACTTCGGACTTAACATGCGACGGGAAAGACTCTGGGCTCCGAACGCGGGGCATTCCCCACTCGGTGTGCGTGCCTCAAACTTCAGAAATTCATATCTTTCGCATACGAGCTCTGTTTTGACGTTCTTTATATTCATGCGAATGTGAGATTACGCTCTATAACTCTCGTTTAGACTCCGTTGGCTAATTTTTACTTTAAATTTTATTATATTATTTTTAGTAGGTCGGGACAGGAAAAGTCCGTTAAAAATTTATAACTTCTTCATGCGACGTCCGTTTTAAGTCTATCTTTTTATCGCTGTCCTACTATTGTAGAGATCTTCCATTCTCGTTTAAGTTGTGTCGGCTAAAAGTCGCTCGATCTCTATTTCGAGTTCTTAGTTGTGTACCACTACTCCAAAACTTAGAAAATTCATAACTTCCTCATATGAAGTCAGATTTTGGACGTTCTTTTTATGTACGTTCATAGTTTAATGATATCTACGACTTTCATTTAGATACCTAAGGCTAAAATGTATTTTATTGAAATTTTGTGTTTCACGCTTAACAGTGTTTTACCAGTTTCACTGCGGATTTCGATTGGTAATAACTTCTTTGTTATAACTCGGAGTTGAGTGTTCTTTATATTTTTGAAAACTTTGACACGATAACTAGCATTTTATGTATCCCAATTGAGACTTTTGAACATTTCATTTCTAACGCTATTATTTATTTGTTTATTAATTCACAATAGATTACAATACTTGACTTAGGTTATTACATTGATTTGAAATATCAGGTTGTCACATTTTCTCCCTTTATTCGCCATCTTGCTTTGTCTCCAAGATCATATATGGCAAATATTAAACCTGAAATATCCATAGAAAAGCAATAGTTAGTAATCTTAGTAAATTCTTCTTCCTCTTATTCATCTTCAAGGGAATTAACCGTATGATGATCAGGTTTAGAATATGGTTTAGACTTGTAGGATCTTTGGACCGAGGAGTTGTCCTTCCTATTGGGATTATCAAATGACTATGGAGGGTTTCTCCTCTTTTGGATCTTCTTGTCATGAATCTCAGTTCTTTGCTCCTTACTTCATCCATTATCTTGCATAGAGTCATTACAAGGTCTTTGTAGAAAGGAGAGTTCATCTTTAAGCCCATCTTGAAGGCTTTTATGGAAGTTTCCATATCAATGTTGGGGATACTCAGAGCTTCCCTACCAAACATGTTCACGAAATCCTGAGGGATTCCTTAGGATCCTGAATCACCCGATAAAGATCACTAGTAATCTTTTCGAATGTTCTGCTCAAGGTTGGAGAACTCGATACTCGGTACCTTCTCGACCGAGGGGGGAGTAGCAAGTACTTGGATTACTCGGGGAGTACCCAGATACGGTAAATCATGTAGAAAAATATTTTAAAGGAAATTATACATGTCAAAGATCATAATTTAAAATATTAGTTAATGTAAATTCATTACAAAATTAGGTGAATACCAACAAAAGATACATTTTCAAATGTTAAATTGTTTCAAAAATAGACACCATTCTTTAATATTATATATTTAGATTTATCATTTAATCTTCCTCTTCCAATGTAGCTCCGATTTGTTTGTCAATGCTAACTCCATCCGATTCATATTCAACATCTTCATTTAGTTCTTCCTCATCCTCTGACACAAATTCTTCCTCATCAAGTTCTCTCAATCTAGAACTTCTACGATTTTGTAAAAACTCTTCATCACCCATAGCTTCATCGGGCTCAACTTCATCCAGCAATACATCATTTTTTACAATCCATTCTTGAGCCTCACTTGCATCTTTTGCTAAAAGTACTTCCATATCCTTAGTCTTCCTTTTCTTGTTATTTTCCATAAAATTTTCATTAAATTGAACAAAAACAAGATTGTTCAATTTAGGCATCTCTAATCTATTTCTTTTCTTTGTATGTACTGACAAGTACAATGGATTAATTGGCACTGGCTACCGATTAGTGTGATTAGGTTCACATTCGCTATTACTAATCCTTAGAAAACAAATTAATTCAATTAGTGATCAGTTGATTAAACTAATAGATTTCCTAGTTTATTAATTCGGGTTAAGTAAGACTTGTAATAAACTAATCAAATATGTTAATTCAATTAACTCCTTGTTGATGGTTCGTCACACAAGCTCACACATTAACTTACCCATTTTCTAGTTAACCCTAGTTTCACGTGCGTTATTCCTAGGCATATAACTATGTGTTCACATAAATCATATGAGATTATCAATTAAAAAATTGTTCATACAACTTAATTACTAATTTATTAACAGAAAATAGTTATTGTTAACATATAAGGTTCTTGAAAAAGCTTAACAAAACAATATTACCAAATAGAATTAATCCTAACCATAAAATCATACCATAATCATAAAGTCATCTATCCTAAACAGAAGATAATAGTTTTAGCTCATGATTACAGTAAAACTAAGATCAAAAACGAAATCAAAAAACTCAAACATAGTTCAAATTAAAGAATAAGTAAGAATGGACTTGAATTTGCCTTGATTCTTCTCAAAATTGGTTCTACGGTTGATTCTCCGGCTTCCAGCACCTTAGCAGGTCTTCTAATCGCAGTTTTACCCCCATGGGTTTCTCTCCATGCCAGGGTATCGATCTAAAAGTCCGTTTATATAGATTTTCACAAAACAGAGGTGACTCATCGATTCCATTGACCTACTCGGCGATTCCGTCACTTAAAACCCGTGTACGGCAAGTCAGCGCGTCCAGAATCGCGAAAGTTTGACATGACTCGTCGAGTTTATGTCCTACTCGTCGAGTCTGTTTGGAATCAACATTTTCTCAAAACACGAAAGTCGTTCGAAATTCTGTCTAGTTTTCAGAACATTTTGAATCTCATCAATCGGAGTTAGGTTTCATGAGATAAGGCCAAAACACTGACGAGGGGTCAAGCTGTCCAAAAACATCTTTCTTTCTTCAAAATCCAAGATCCAAGCTTCCAATCACTAGTTCCGCTTCCTTTTCCACCAAAGCATGTCATTGTTGCTGAAAAATGAAATTCTAAACTAATTAAGTGTCTTTTGTTCATTATATGAGATCAAATCAACATAAAGTATTAAGATAATGCATGAATTTTCTAGCTAAATATGTCGATATCATGTACCTACAAAATTAAATAAGCAAAAAAAAGTTTGATAAATATACAAGTTTTGGATAAACTACTTAAAAATTATAATTAAAATTTAGTAAACTACCAACCCCTTCAAAATGTAACACCGTAAATTTCAAAACAATATTTCTTTTGAAAACGTATAATTCTCAATACATATTTAAAAAAACATCATCTATTAAAATCACAAAAAACATAGCTCCATGTTTAATAAAATCGTAATCCATGATCCTCCTAACTCTTTCTTTGGTGTGTACAATCAAGATGGTGTCGTCCTGCGATCCTGATAAGAAAACCTAAAACACATAACACATAACACGGTAAGCACGAAGCTTCGTGAGTTCCTCAAAATACCACTTATAACACATATTAGCCACTCGAGGCTATAACTTTGTGGACCCTCTGGTCCTAACTTTGTGGACCTTCCGGTTTTAACTCTGTAAACTATGGAACATACACAGCATAAATCACATAGAAATTATGCAGTACATCACAATCACCTAAATAGCATATAAGATACTTTGTCATATAACTCTAGTTACCACTCTAGGTAAAGTATAGTAAGAAGACTCACCTCAGATGAAGAATAGCTCCTATAACCACTGCTGCTACGCACTGGACTCTAACTCTATACCAAACCCATAATAAATCTCAATTAAGAGCTAAGTCCAACGTCTCACTTATTGGGTCTAATGATAGACCACCTAACAACCCATTAATGCCTTAAGCTCATTGGGCCGACCAAAGCCCAATAATAAATGGGCCCTCACACGGCCCAACTCCCAACCAAAAAGGAAAGCCCAACCCAAGGGCCCTAAAGCACATATATACACTCTGCTGGTCCAAGACTCTATTGCATGAAGCCTAAACTCTAGGCCCAACACTCAAGGCCCAAAACATAACTGAAAAGCCCACAGAAGGAGTTACGCGGGGCGTACCTCCTTAGTACGCTCAGCGTACTTAAGCATGCCAGAAACTGATCGGGGACCTCAACCTACTATGCTGCGCATTTTGAGACTTACGCCTAGCGTAAGTCCCAGACATATTCTTCCTCTATTTCTGGTCTGAACAGGTTAAGTTATGGGCTCATATCACAGATCTAGGCTCTCTACTACCTCTTAAGTCATAAAGTCGAAACCTTTAAGCCTTTGCGTGGCTATAAAGGTCACCAACCACTTCCAACATATAACATCTTTCCACATTAAGCCCTAATCTCATGCATGACTTAATCTCAACGTTCAATATTGGATTTTTATGAACCCACAACGCATAATACACTGATATAAAGCATATTCTAGCTTATGGAGGCCATTTGCTCAAAAAGTCTCCATCTTGGGACCAAAGACCCTAAAAATTGGTCCAAGAAGCACACAACCATAAATAACAAGGAAATTTCTGAGCTTTTTACCTCTAAGTGAAGCTTCTCCCTCTGTAGAACCCAGATCCAAGCTTGCACTCCAATTTCTAGTCTTTAGAAAAATCTCCTCTTCTTCTTTACTAACACACAAAGGCACTTTAAGCTCCAAAAACACTCACATCAGCTTAGAACGAAGGTTGGATCTCTTTTAGGGTTTCACTCACTCAAATGGTGGTTGAGGATAAGGCCATAGCCTTCTTTAGATAGGGCTCAAGTCTGAATTAGGGTTTTGTATCTGGGCGTTACGCCCAGCATAACTTTGGTACGCCCGACATACTTCATGGAGTTCGCGTTTATTATAAGCGAATGAGTACACATAGCATACTTCTTCAGTACGTCCAACGTACTCCTTTGCAACATTTTCCATTTAGGGCCTTATCTTGACAATTTGGAGAAGAGGAAGGGTTAAACAAATATACCCAATTTCCGGGATGTTACAATTCTCCCCCACTTGAATTAGATTTCACCCTCGAAATCGCTCCTTACCATACGTAGATCGAACCCAACTACCCGAGATGCACTACTGTAGGTCCTTAAACCATACAACAATCACTTCCATAGATACTCGATCTCACCAGGGTCTCTTGACCCGAAAGGGCAGACCCAAATGCTGCTGCGGTACTCAATCTGAATCTTCAAAGTTTGAAAACTCTTGCAGTCTATCTCCTTGCCAGATCACACTCGAATCATCATCCTGTTAACCACCCGCCGACTAACAGACTCTAAGAATACTCTTCCAATCCTGATTCCCTGCTCGACCCCGATCGCAATTTCGGAAGGACAAAAAGATCATAGTCTCCCCTTTCTCCAGGACCTACCGCAAGCGCCAACATCAGGATTCATCAGAGGGGATGAACCCAAAACTCTAATCTTAAACACTAGAACATGATCATGCTTTCCTGGGAATATTATCTGACTTTTATAAACCCAATAGATGAACCTCATGCTCACCCATCCCATAACCAAAAATGTATCACAGATTCCCATCTTATAACAACTATCTCAACTCTTAGTGACACACAAGTCACGTAGTTCGCTTTCCCTCAAGCGAAAACTACACTCTAATGAAGATCGGATCACTCTTGAATTCGATCGATTACTGCGTAATAGTTCCGTGCATCTCGCTGCACCTCCCGAACCAAGGCCCTGACCTACTCAGGTCTAAGACATCAGATGACGAACAACACCCCTCACATGGAACCCATCTCCGATTCTAGAATCTCATCTCATCTATCCAACACACCACCCAGACTCAACTCAACTTGAGAGTTTGGTCCGACCCGAAGTTGGAACCATTCGTCCCAAAGACCCACTCAACTCATGACTCGTGGCCCACAACCCATGTGTACTTCACTTATCTAATTCCTTCGGATTGCAATGTCCACACCTTACTCAGAATATAATGATTCCCAATCATTGAGGAGACCCCGGTCTCGCCCCTGGTCTGATCACTAGGCTCCCAAAAACTCATAAATTAGGGTTACTCAAGCCTAAGACTCTTCTATGTCATGTTCTGATCAAGAGTACTTCATCGTAACAACCTCTCGCTAACTAATGCGCACTACGACTCTCCATAGCATCACGACACCCTCCTCTCTGACTGGTGAGTACTACGGCTCCCCATAGCATTACAACACCCTCTCTATGACTAGTGAGTACTACGGCTCCCCGTAGCATCACAACACCCTCCTCTCTGACTAGTGAGTACTACGGCTCCTCGTAGCATCACAACACCCTCCCTCTGACTAGTGAGTACTATGGCTCCCTGTAGCATCACAACACCCTCCCTATGATTAGTGAGTACTATGGCTCCCCGTAGCATCACAACACCCTCCCTCTAACTAGTGAGTACTACGGCTCCCCGTAGCATCACAATAGCCTCTCTGTTTGGCGAATATTATGGCTTTCCGCAGCATTGCCACACTTTCTCGCTATCTGGTGGATACTACAGCTCCCTGTAGTATCACCACACCCCTTTTCACTAACTCATTAAATTGCAACTATTTGCAGTCTCACACCACTAACTCTTACCACTTCACAATCTCATCCTCAAATCGACGCCACGTTGCGATCATTACTCATGCTCTGCGAACCATCCTTGCTGCAATCCATTGTCTTAGACAATCCACTTACCGTCTCAACTCACGACCCCAAAATTATCCGAAATCCAAGACATTAAATTCGTATACCTCGATACACCACCCTAGAACCTCACGGTGTCTTACCTCAGCCACTGATCTTCCTGATGTACAACCTGGAATTTGGAATATTTCAAATTCTCACTTTGAAATATGGAGGAGTCGTCAATGACCCAGAACATATTGATGACAATCTGAAACTTCTTCCTATTTCACTCATACCCATGCCAGAATACTCATAATGACTCTCAAAATTGGTTGGCTAATCAACTCATGGCCTTCCCAAACTGTATAGTAGCCCAACATTGAACCAGCATTCCTCAACCAACAAACTACCGTACGAGCCAACCACCTTGATTTCATCATTATAACCTCAAAGAATTTCCTATCCAGCAAAAGGTCTCCGAATAACGGTCACTTTTCGTGGAGCCAATCAGCCTTTACCAAACATATTCCTCCAGCATTATCTCGCTATGAACCTCACTTCAAACACCAATAACCCTGATCACCTGAATCCACACCGCAGGTCTCTATATCCAGATCTCTTACCGATCTCGGACATATCTCTGATCCTCTGAAAAAAATACCCGGTCCTCCCCCCACTTAGGGTTCGAACCATCACCAATCGGTGCACCAACACTCTATCCCACATATTGTCTACACCAATAACATCGCACCCAA
This sequence comes from Lactuca saligna, assembly GCF_052625555.1. Taxonomy (NCBI): domain Eukaryota; kingdom Viridiplantae; phylum Streptophyta; class Magnoliopsida; order Asterales; family Asteraceae; genus Lactuca; species Lactuca saligna. The sequence continues at coordinate 108,296,310 of NC_136421.1, read as the reverse complement.
TCCCACAAGGTGTTACGCCACGCTCGATGATCTCCTCGACAAAGATCAAAAAAACTCCAAATACACAAATCTCATAGGAAATCCTTAGAACTTACCATCATGACCGCCTCTAGTCATTCAGAATCTCACATCATACCCTCATCGGACCTCCCAAATGTCCAGTATTGACCCTGACTCCTAATCTGGAAATAATGAACTATCATACTCCTCATCCTCGACTCCTCATCCAACGCTCTGACACGTCCCTTATCATAAGAGCAGAAACCACATTTCCACTCTCTATACACATCAAATACAATAAGAGTCACCACGCTTATATACTCCTCTTTATCGTCCAACGCTGCAGCTAACACATGCGCTACTCTACTCCAATAGGGTGTATCTTGGTCCTTGACCATCTCAGTCCCCACTGATAACCTGCTCAAGCTATATCATTCCCTCGCGACAGACCTACTGCTAGATACTCTGATTGAAGATCACCATCGGTGCGATCCCACAAGGCTCACCCCCAACTCAGAAACCGAAATCTCAACACCTTATCACGTCTCCCTCTGGAAACAGAAATAGCACCACTCGGGTCACAGAAGGTGACATCTCTACTTTCGGCCAGTTATCAAGCTCAGACCGTATTCTTTCATAACGCACCAACCCTACTCATCTCTGAGTCTTGCGACTCTATTGGCACATCACCAATCCCGTGGAGCTAACTCGATTTCCCTACCAATGGATGCCCCACTAAAACTCGTTCATCATGGCCTTCTGGCCCATATTCTATCCCATCCGATCATAGATTAACCCAAACACCACAGGATAACTGGAAAAAGCACAAACGCTATCCGCTACGAAGCATGGTACTTGAACCATGGCATCACCTCTCGCTATGCTGTCGATCATGGTACCCAAACCATGACATCACCTCTCGATCTACTACTGATCAAGGTACTTGAACCATGACATAACCTCTCGATCTGATATTGATCATGGTACTCGAACCACGACATCGCCTCTCGTTCTGCTACTCAGAATGTCTGGAATACTCCCTGTATCGAGTATGGGTCCTATGCTTTTAGTAGTACGGGACCATACTACTTGCCACATACCCATACTCTCTACACGGACCATCCCAGATTTCCTGAGTAGCTGCCCAACATTCTCATTACCATTCTCAACACACATGCTCGCTCCCCAACAAAATGCTTTACTCTATCAGCATACTCATCCGACTAAGGCCACTTCCGAGGCTCCTCCTAGGTTCTCACACTTCTCCGCCATCATCTGCTGAGAAACTCCTTATGATGCCAATCATCTACCTCCTGAATATCGTCACATTCACTTGGTAGCTGACTCCGATTATCAGGAGTTCCACAAAGCACGAAGCAAGCAGCATTCGGGCGTCGAATAAACACATATAATCCGCTCTAGGTGATAACTCCCTAGCTCTACTCATACTCAAATGGTATCACCGAACTCTGCAACTCTACCCCTGAAGGTATCTTGTGACAACCCAAGTGTTCCCGTTACATTTTCCCCGTTACCATTATCGGAATATTCCACTGTATAAAAGTTCCGTTACTTAGAGGGCGTCAATATAGTAAACATTCCATTTGGTTGCAATAAGCATGCCGTTAAGTCGTGATGAAAGGAAATAAAAACACAGGACACATATTTCCATTTATTTGGAAAATGTCAAATTTTATTATTACGACCACTAAATCGGGTGCGACCAAAAGCCCCGTTTAACGATAGTATCGGGTAGAATTCCACTGTGTCCTGACTCAAAACCCTATATAACGGTGAGTGGAGTCTATTGGAGACTTTTTACACTCTCTCTCTAGACCCGTTTTCGCCTCGAAACCGCAACCAAACGCTTCCAAATTGTAAGTCTGCTTACCCTAGCTTATTCTAAACATATTGAATTGAGTTTATAGCCCAAAAATCGGACTTAGAAGAAATGAAAAAGGAGTTTACGGCCTAAGAACCTCCTTAGGCCGTAAACACCCAAAATGAGGCCAAAATGACCCACACTTGTCCCTATAGGCTTGGAAATAAATAGGGGAATTAGCCTAGGGGTGTTTAAACACTAAAATGCATGGATTTAGGACTCAAAGAAGAGTTTACGGCCCAAGCACATGCTTAGGCCGTAAACTCCCCAAGTCATGGTCCTAAATGCACTCCAAACTCATCCTAGGGCTTCATACATAATTTAGGAACTTATCCTCTTGAGTTTAGACCCTTGAAACACTCCAAAATGAATTATAAAAGGGAGTTTACGGCCAGACAAGGGTTAAGGCCGTAAACACCCTTAAACATGCCCAAAATGTTGGTTTTGTTCCCCAAATGGCCTTAGACTATTTCTATAAAATGCTAGGAAGGATTTAAAGGCTTAAACACAAGGAAATGAGGCATGAATTGGAGTTTATGGCCCAAGCATTTATCTAGGCCGTAAACTCCCCAAAACCCACTCAAATGATGGTTTTAATCCTCCAAAATAGCATCATACTTCATTAGAAATCACTAGAAAGGCATTAGGGGCTTTAAACTTCCCAAAACTCTAAGGATTAGAGTTTACGGCCATAAACTCCTTTAGGAGTGGTTCCTTGGACGTAAACTCATAGTTCATGCCCTTAGAGACCTCAAACCCACTCATGCCTTTTGGGAAAAGGGCTTAGAATAAATCAATGAACAAGCTAGAAGCATTAAACACCCAAGAATATGACCTTGGGAGTTTATGGCCGTAAACTCCCTTGTGTTAGGCTGTAAACTCCAAAATGGTCTATGTTAATGCTTTAAACCCATTCACACACTTGATATTTGAGTTTAGCAAAGTTCCACAACTGATAGGAGACCCGTAGCACCCTAAAACGCTACTCGGGACCCCAAACACTTAACCAAAAGTGTTTTCCGCTCCTTTGAGCACGTATATTTGTGTAATTAGCATTAAATGTACTAATTGTATGTAAACATATGTTATCATATGTTAAATAGGTCATTGAGTGTGTTCGAGTCCTTACGTGGCACCGAACGCCCAAACAGCACTCTCGTTGGACCTACTTACACAAGGTGAGTTCATACCCCTGAATGAACCTTTTAATGTTTTTAAATGTTTTATAGGGGGGGAATACAAGTTAAACATGCTAGTTATCATGTCAATCACATGTGATTGATAACCCGCATGCACAAGATTTTACCACTTTACACTGTTTTACCGAGTGGGACACTATAATGAATTTTACTTATTTCATAACTTTTACTTATACTGATCTATCCAAATTCGTTCTAAATTGGTTTATGAAAGATCCTCTAAGGTTTTTAAACATATTTTACAAAAGAGTACAATTTGTGATTTTCTCTGTACATAAAGGCTTTTCATTTAAGATTTCCCTTTTTGACGTATAATTTTACTTGTTAAACACTACTGCTTCGCTTATACTTATTTTATACTTTGACTTGGTAACGCTTTCACTTATACCTATAGTCGCTTATACTTGATGACGCTTATACTTATTCACGCTCTTACTTAGTGATACGATTTATTCTTCACTTATACTTGATAACGACTCTACTTCACTTATACTTGATACGCTTTTGCTTCACTTATTATTGCCTCTACTTCATGATACGCTTGTACTTGTTCGACACTTCTACTTCACTTGCGACCGCTCCTACTTCACTCGTTAGACACTCCTACTTCACAAGAATCACTTATACTTGATACACTTATACTTTACGATTCTGTTATTCCACACTGTATGAATTCACACCACGATGATATGTTTTTAATTATAACACACTCAGTCGTAGTTAGATGTACGTCTGTGCTTATATAGATACATATAAGTAACGATTGAAAGACTTAGGAAGGCTCATCCGCCCTATTTCCTTTTCTTCGTTGAGATGTGGTCTGGTGGGATCGGGTGGCCGTCCGAAAGCGTTTGGTTCATTAGTTATATACTATGTATATGAGTATGGACATACAGGAAATTCTCTAGTCAAGTCAGTTGAGAGTCTCTACCTCTATTCTACACTTACTTTAGAAACACACTACCCACTGTTTGGAAGTATCTATCTCTAATACGTCACTTGCATCAGAAATCCACTCCCCTCTAGAAACACACTATCCTCTATTTGGGATGCATCTTCGGGATGCGCCCTTCTCCGTCGTCTAGTTGGTAACCAAAGTCTCCTGTAGGGAGAGCGGACATTGTGTGTATAGACCTATACGGGATTGACAACCCCGCACCCTGACTGCTAGCTACAGTCCACGGCCTACCAAGCCAAGGGGTGACAAATGTCACATTATATAGATGCTTGTAGAGCGTCTAGAACTCTAGTCAGTATGGTTACCAGTATCCTGGGTTGCCTTATAATTCATGGCTTTAAGGTAACGGTATTTCATCAGCAATTTACACTGTATGCTGATGTCACTTTTTTTTCAGAGTCACACTGTTTGACCTTGCTAGATGTGTCTCTCATGTGATACTTTCTGCGGTCTGTAGTCTCTGTTTTGACCTTGCGATATGTACCCTTCATTTGGTATCGTCTGCGGTCTGTCTTCACTGTTTTGACCTTGCGAGATGTACCTTTCATTTGGTATCGTCTGTGGTCTGTCTTCACTGTTTTGACCTTGCGAGATGTACCTTTCATTTGGTATCGTTTGTGGTCTGTCTTCACTGTTTTGACCTTGCGAGATGTACCTTTCATTTGGTATCATCTGCGGTCTGTCTTCACTGTTTTGACCTTGCGAGATGTACCTTTCATTTGGTATCGTCTGCGGTCTGTCTTCACTGTTATGACCTTGCAAGATGTACCTTTCATTTGGTATCGTCTTCGGTCTGCGTTCACTGTTTTAGACCTTATCAGCTGTACCTTTCATTCGGTACCTTCTGGGGTCTGTGTCTCCATTTGTGAGACTGAACCAGGCATGGCGTTAGTTCGATACTCCCCTGGAGTCTATGGTTCTTTGCCTTAGTCAGCAGTCCTCACTGCTGAGGCATATGATATTCCCTGGTGTCGTTGCTTTCCTCAATAATCAAATTCAGTATTTTGATAATGATAGCAATTTAGGGAAAACTACTTTTACTTTACATCACTGACCAGTCTTGTTAGAAGGCTGCTTTTATTAAAGAAAATATAGGATTTTCTGGAAAGGACTCTAATACACTGAAATCTCTTAAACTATTACTTTCTTAAGTTATTTGAATGAAATGTCACTAAATGCTTATGAACTCACCAGTATTTGTAAAAATGCTGATACTCGCTTTTCAAATAACTTGTATTCTCAGGTCAGCAATTAGACAGGTACACCCTCGAAGCTGTTGATGAAGATAGCTTAGTACCTTGCTGTATTTATTACATTTACTTGCATACTTTGAATACTTGTAATGTAACCATGTAAAACTATTACTATTAATGCAATGTTTTGTTGTACTTTGATTACTATAATGCATGTGTTATGATACTTGACATGACGTCATCCACCCCAGAACGTTTCCGCCGTTCCGGTTTTGGGGTGTGACATATCTAGCTACTCTCTCGGTAGGCTTCACAATTGCTCATCTAGGTATCTATCCTAGATTACTCCTCTACCCAAATCCCTCTCTACATAGGATTTCTGCTGGATACACTTACTCAACACATACTCGAAAGTGCATCCCAAATGGCAGCAACTCCTAGGCTAAGGCATCATAAATCAGGGCACTCTAGTCCTAAAATATGAAATACCTAGCCTATCTCTAGCATGCATAATATCTCATAACATATTTCATAACACAAAAGCAATGGTATTTTAGGAAATCACCATTCGGGCTCCGGCTGATTGTACACACTGCTCTTTCCCGCTTTCTCTTAGAAACTCTTGCTTGTTTTTAGAAAAATCATTTATTTTGAAAATTTTATCATTTCCTCAGTTTGAGTCCAGATATATCCGAAGGCACATCCGAATCCCTCAAACCAAGGCTCTGATACCAACTTGTAACACCGTAAATTTCAAACCAAATTTTCTTTTGAAAACGTATAATTCTCAATACATATTTAAAAAAAAGTGTCATCTATTAAAATCACAAAAACATAGCTCCATGTTTTAATAAAATGGTAATCCAGGATCCTCTTAACTCTTTCTCTTGTATGTACAATTAAGTCGGTGCCGTCCCGCGATCCTGAGAAGAAAACCTAAAACACATAACACATAACATGCTAAGCACAAAGCTTAGTGAATTCCCCAAAATACCACATATAACACATATTAGCCACTCGAGGCTATAACTCTGTGGACCCTCTGGTCTTAACTCTGTGGACCCTCTAGTCCTAACTCTGTGAACCTTCCGGTTCTAACTATGTAAACTCTGGAACATACACAGCATAAATCACATAGAAATAATGCAGTACATCACAATCACATAAATAACTTACAATATACAAGATACAACATAAATCACATAGAAATAATGCAGTATAGTGAGAAGACTCACCTCGGATGAAGAACAACTCCTATAATCAATGCTGCTACGCACCGTACATTAACTCTGTGCCAAAGCCACAATAAATCTCAATTAAGAGCTAAGTCAAACCTCTCAGTTATTGGGTCTAAAGATAGACCACCTAACAGCCCATTAATGCCATAAGCCCATTAGGCCCACCAAAGCCCAATAATAAATGGGCCCTCACACGGCCCAATTCCCAACCAAAAAGGCAAGCCCAACCCAAGGGCCCCAAAGCATATATATACACTCCATTGGACCAAGACTCTATTACATGAAGCCCAAACTCCAGGCCCAACACTTAAGGCCCAAAACATAACTCAAAAGCCTACAGAAGGAGTTAAGCTGGGCATACCTCCTTGGTACGCTCAACGTACTTAAGCGCGCCAGAAACTGATCGGGGACCTCAACCTACTACGTTGCGTGTTCTGAGATTTACGTAAGTCCTAGACTTATCCTTCCTCTATTTCTGGTCTGAACAGGTTAAATCATGGGCTCATATCATAGATCTAGGCTCTCTACTGCCTCTTAAGTCATAAAGTTGAAACCTTTAAGCCTTTACGTGGCTATAAAGGTCACCAACCACTTCCAACATATAACATCTTTCCACATTAAGCCCTAATCTCAGGCATGACTTAGTCTCAACGTCCAAGATTGGATTTTTATGAACCCACAACGCATAATACACTGAAATAAGGCAGATTCTAGCTTATGGAGGCCATTTGCTCAAAAAGTCTCCATATTGGGAGCAAAAACCCTAAAAATTGGTCCAAGAAGCATACAACCATAATAACAAGGAAACTTCTGAGCTTTTTACCTCCAAGTGAAGCTTCTCACTCTGTAGAACCCAGATCCAAGCTTGCACTCCAACTTCTAGTCTTCAGAAGAATCTCCTCTTCTTCTTTACTAACACACAAAGCCATTTTTAGCTCGAAAAACACTCACACCAGCTTAGAACGAAGGTTGGCTCTCTTTTAGGGTTTCACTCACTCAAATGGTGGTTAAGGATAAGGCCATAGCCTTCTTTAGATAGGGCTCAAGTATGAATTAGGGTTTTGCATCTGGGTCGGTTACACCCAACGTAACTTTGGTACGCCCAGCGTACTTCATGGAGTCAGTGTTTATTATAAGCGAATGAGTACGCACATTGTACTTGTTCAGTACGCCCAGCGTACTCCTTTGCAACATTTTCCATTTAGGGGCTTCTCTTGACAATTTGGAGAAGAGGAAGGGTTAAACAGATATACCCAATTTCCGGGATGTTACACAAAAGTGCTCCAATTTCTTTCACACCCTGAAGAACTAGTTGTTAAAGAAAGTATCCTTGTAGCAATCTTTCTCAATTGTGAAGTTGAGGCACCATAAGCTACCCACCAATTCGCGACAAGTTGAAAGAAAACATTGTTAAATTTATTATTTTGGAATTTTATAAAATAAATACAATTTAAAATATATTACACGGATCAAATTTGTCGTAGTTTACGTCACATCCTTTAATTGCAATTTCTCGACTAAAATTTTCTTGTATACCCATGTAAACCGGCAACTCAACCATCACGATATGGTTTTGCAAAGAATGATCTCCCGGATATATTGTATCGACAAAATCAACAATCGCATCTGTCACATCAATATCATTTTGGATCTCTGGATTCTTAAAAAGATAATATGGATTTAAAAGGTAAGCCATCAAATGTAAGGGTGTATCAAGCCTACCTTTCATCTTTTTCGAAATGATATCCATAATAGGCTCATACGCTTTTTTATTGTTTCCCAAAGCAATAATAATTTCTTCTTTCACATTTTGAATCTCACTATATACAAAACCCATTGATGACTTTCGATCCGCATCAACCATCCGAAGAACTTTCACCAAAGGGGTAAAAACCATTAAACATAATGCTACACCGGTCAAAAATGTGGCTTTTACCACCATGTCATATGCAGCTTTCCCTTTAACGGTGTTTCTAAGTCTACATGATTCCCATTCAACGCTTGTAAACATTTGTTATAGTTGGGCCTTTTTATCGGCCAAACTTTGCAAAGTAAGAAATGTGGAAGCAAATCTCGTGACTCCCGGTCGCACAATATCTCTTTTCTTGGTAAAGTGTCTCATCATGACCAAAGTTTTATGATGAGCATAAATAAACACCATGAGTTTTTTTGCATGGTTGAGAATTTTCTTATACCTAGGTAGCCCGCCAATACCTTTTAAAATAAATAAAACATTAATAATATTATTCAAAATTAATAAAAAAAACACTAAATTATAAAATTAGCACAATTAAAATTAATACCTTCATGCCTAAGATTGAGGGTATGTGTTGCACAAGATGTCCAAAAAATAGTTTGTCTTTTTTCCTTTAACAACTTGGCCGCTCCCATATTATTTGATGCATTGCCGGTCACAATTCGTACCACGTTCTTGGGGCCAACTTCTTTGATGCAACTTTCAACATACTCATGTATGTGTTCCCTTGTGTGAGCTTCATCCGATGATTCTTTAGATGACAAAAAAATGGTCCCCATCTTTGAATTAACACATAAGTTCATGATGCTCCTTCTCTTTCTATCGGACAATGCATCCGTCATTATCGAGCATCCATTAGATTTCCATTCATCTTTGTATGGTGTCAACAAATTTATTGTTCTTTCTACTTCTTTCTTTAAATATGTTTCTCCCATCTCATATCTACTTGGAGGTGGTGCCCCACGTCCAAATTGGCCAACCGCCTCCAACATAATTTTGAAGCTATCCTTTTCAAAGGCATGAAAAGGAATGGCACATTCATAGGCCCATCTACAAATATATTCTTTCACACAAATCATGTGTTCCTTACGAATAGCATTTGACACATTTTCTTGTTGCTCTTTCCCATGTTTGAAACATCTTGGGGATTGATAGTGTTTGGAAACCGATCCATAGGCCCAAAAGAACGTTTAGCCTTAATAGAGCCAAATGAATCTTCCATCAAATCATCATCGATGGTAATGGTTTCATTCTCACTACTTCTAATATTCACTTGTGCTCTTAAAGACTCATTTTCATCTACCTTCCCCTTCTTTTTATTTCGGTTATCAAGAAGAGAATTTCTACATTTTATTTGGTCAATTTTTGTGGCCTTTGGGCATGAAGAAACATTTCCCTTAATTTGTGCAATATGTTGTTTTAGTCTATTGATTCCCCTGCCCATCTCTTTATTACATAAAATGTATTTCACTCGCTCCAATTTCTTAGGATTCACACACAATGCATATTCCAATCCAGGATCATTTGATTTGTGTTTAAGATTCTCTTGAGCTGCAGTAGATCCCGTAGACGGGGTTGTTGTGGTTCATGTCATTACTTCAGTTACAAATCTATCTAACACAAAGTGAGTTAGTGAGTCTAAAACACACGCATTGTTTCAGAAAACAAAATAATATCATATTGTCAAACAACGTGATAAAACAAAATAACATACAATCATATTACATACTATGATACATTGATCACTCTATTATTCTATTACACAGAAAGTGATAAAACAAAATAATATGCAACTAATATAAGTCTTGTACATAGAAAACAGGAAAAAAATACATACAAACTGTGAAATAGATACACACCATAACAGTAAAATATGAAATACACTACCACTTGTAAAGAAATCACGAAATACACTAAAATACTAAATACGTACACACCATAATAGTAATGATTTTCACAAAATAAGTACACTGATACACAAAAATCGACAATCTTAACTCTTAAGGTAAAAATGAGAAACAGGGAGAGATTTCTTGATGTAATTCACTAATACACAACGAGATAGATGAAATACATTAACAGTAGGACATTGTGGGAGTTCTTGGTGAAGAAATCTGAAATCCACATCGAGATAGAATAACAATGTAACAATAGAGATATAGAAATCCAAAATCGGGTTCTTGAAGAAATAGGAAAAATGCGAAACATGGATATATATATATATATATATATATATATATATATATATATATGTGTGTGTGTGTGTGTGTGTGTGTGTATATATATTATATATATATATATATATATATATATATATATATATATATACACACAAACTTAAATACAAAAAAAAAATGAGTTCTTGAAGAAGAAATCAAATCATCAACACAGCGATATATAGTGAGAGTAGGAAAGAAAGAACCTCGATCGCGATTCACGACTTAGGAAGAGAGGAAGTCAGGAACACAACATCGATATTAATTACCTAGTATCGCTATTCACTGGTAGCCTGGTGCCTTGGTATCACAATTCACGATTCACCATTAGAAGAGAAAGACGCGAGAGGATCGGTCGTAGAAAAGATGGGGGGAACCAATATTGGAATGCCGCTTGTTTTTGGGTTTTAGGGTTATTTTTTCAAAGTCAAAAATAAGTTTTATTGGGTTGTCAATTTTTACCCTCATTGACCGACTTTGAATTTATTGACTAAGTTTGACTTGTTGACTGAGTATCTTGAGTAATACCGAGTTGGAGCGAGGTTGACCGAGTTGGAGCGAGGTTGACCGAGTTTTGATCGGGTTTGACCAAGTTTTGACCGGCTTTGACTCAATCCGATTTTTTTGACCGACTCGACACTTCTCGCCTCAGTAGATGCCCGATTCCGAGTACTCGACCTAGTACTCGGCCGATTAATCCGATTTTTACAACACTGATTGTACCACATGCTCTTCAAGATCCGTAGTCATGTTGTAGGGCTTCATACTGAGAGTTTGGAAGCGATTTGGGATTTCAATTTCAACAATGGCAGTAGAAAATCTTGAACTCATGTGGCTTGTTGGGGAAAATATTGGTATAAGTTGGACTACTCTAGTCATAGATTATAAGGTCATAACCCAAGCCCATTACCATTTTGGGCAGAACAGAACTACTAATTCTTTGATTCCAGTTAGTAAGAGGGATCTTGAGCTAATAAATAGACCCTAGAAACACTTGAGATCATTTGTCTTAACTGCTTAAGTTTCATGGCCATGATCGGGCTCATTCCTGCATCAAGATCCATAGAGTTAGTAGTAAAAGTATTAATGTTCATGAAGTTACTCTGATCCTTGTTATTGGGAGTGATGAAGGTTTTGTTGGGATCCTGAAGCATAAGAGCTCGCTCGTTTGGAGTTGCACCCAAAGTGGGAGTTGGGGTTGTCGTTGAGGATCCAATCTATCGGTGGCTCCCTAAGGATAATGTATTGTCAAAGATCAGGATTTTAGGCTGCAAGATCGAGGATGCTACTTCTTGTGGTTTATGGATCTCTGTCCTCATCCTTTTAATTTCCTTCAGTACCATCCTATTGTCCTCTTGAAAATGAGAAACTTGGCGTTCCAGTATCTTCATCATAATGAAGAGCTTTTTTTGTTGGAAATCACTACGAGAGGATCCTGAAATCCTTAGGTAGTGATAGGAGAGGTGTTTTTCTTTGATGCTTCTACAATCTTCTTAGGAGCTCCGCTTAGAGGTGGCGGATGGTTTTTAGAGGAAATGGTAGGAATGGAGGAAGATGATAAGATTAGTTGGGTAGACATGATTCTCGAATGATTGTAAATACCACGGCCCCACGGTGGGCACCCAATTGTTTTGGTCAAAATTTAATTAAATAATATTTAACCAAGATGTATGAGGGGTTGTGGTGTTTGAGGCAATGCAACTATTGAATAGTAATCAAAATGAGACAAGTGAATTACAAGGAAATCCCTTGACCCTTGCTAGGATCTTCGATATAAAACCTTGGGAGGTGATAATGATCACCTGGTTTGTTGTATTTATTAATTTTGAAGTAGGTTTACAAAGATAATGAAGATAATACGAGTACAAGTGAAATAATATAGCTAATTGTATGTGTATTATGCGATTTACATGTGTTATTTATAGTATAAACTAAATAACAAAAGTCTGATATTTTTGGGATCCTCCTTGAACAAGTATTTGCATGTTGTTTGACTTGGTATTCCTGGTTCTTAAGCTTAGTTAAAATGATTCTTCGTTGAGAATGAGTCTTGTGTTGACAAATTTTTCACATGTGAGAAAAAAAGAATATAGTCATTAAAAGTGGTAGGAAATATTAATGATGATAATCAGGATCTTAAGATATGTTTAAGGATCCTGCAACTTCAGGAATATAAAGAATCTTGAATATGATTCTAGGATCCTGGCCCTTACACTTATCAGAGCTATTAAGTTTAGATGCAAAACATAAACATCAAAAAACCTTAAGTTTATCAAAACTAGGAGAAGATTTATAAATAAGATCATAAGGAGAAGCACCATTTAGAACCAAAGTGGGAAATCTATTTATGAGAAAAACACTAGTTAAAATAGCTTCACCCCATAACTCAAGAGGTAAACCTGATTGAAAAATCAAGGATCTAGCCATGTTTAGAATATGTTTGTGTTTCCTCTCCATAATACCATTTTGTTGTGGAGTATACACACAGGAAGCCTGATGAATAATTCCTTTAGATTCAAAAATATATTTCATTTTATTGTTAAGAAAATCGATACAATTATCAGACCTCACAACTTTAACTTTGACTTCAAATTGATTAAACAAAATGTTGAAGAAAACAAAAACACAACCAAAAACTTCCTCTTTAGATTTTTTAAGAGTTAAACCCATGTAGCCCTAATATAGTCATCCACTATACTTAGAAAAAACATATACCCTTATGATGTAGTCACCCCATAAGGACCCCAAACATCTAAGTGGATGAGTTCACCAAGCTTGCAAGTAACATGTTGACCAGTTTGAAAGGATTCTCTAGTTTGTTTGGCCTTATGGCAAATATCATAGGGAGGTAATACCTCATCACTAAATTTTAGTTTATGTTTTAAGGAACATAGAGCTTGTTCTTAAGGATGTACTAACATATTATGCCAAGTAATTTTATACATATAACAAACAGTAGAGTTGGAACTACCAAAAACATTACCTGAAGGTATACTGTCTAAATGTCATAGAGACCTCCAAATTTTCTACCATTCCCCACCATCTCCTTTTCCCTACCATCTATTTTGACTGTAAACCTTGAATTTTACAACTATGTTCATTAAAAACTACTTCATAATTACTATCTCTACAAACTTTGTGAACAAAAAACAAAGTTACATTGAATTCAACAAGAATAATACAACAAAGAGAGTTACAGAAACAAAACCTTTCACATTTCCAATTCTTTCAAAGAGAGTTAGAGAAACGAAAATTTTCACATTTCCAATTCTACCTTATTTCATCTAAGTTTTCTGGAGAAATTTTCAATCCTTTAGTCAAATTGCTTAAATCACGGAGCTTGACTCTCTCATTGCTTTTGAGTTCTTCACCGATTTTTATGTTTCCATGTCCCTATTTGTTGGGGTTGCATCTTCAAGTTAAAGATGGACCGCGTTGGTGATGCTATGATGTTTAATTTTTCAAAATGGTTATATTTGATGTTGATGATGTTTTATTTCATACTCATTGCTGTGTAAGAATGTTAGAGCGACTTTCTCCATGGTCGCAATAGTAATCATGAACGAGTTCTTCTAGTTTGTTGCCAGGGTTTGGTAATTGCAATCTTTTCAAAATAAAAAGTTTTTATTATTCATTCGTTATAGATTAATGTTACCAACTAATGCCTAGATTTTGTTCCCTCAAATGTTAGTCGCTAGAACTTCTTGTCCTAATATTCGGCTTGTTACAAAAGTCACAACTCGAAACCACACTTCTTTCCATATAATCTTTCATTTCGTCCACTAAGTTTAGGGCTTCCATAATGCATTGATTTATTTAGAGTTTAATGGGTAAACACGCGAAATATAATGCATTAGATTCATATCTTCCACTTACTTTAGGGCATCCCACATTAGCATAAGGATGTGGGAGATTGGAATGCAAAATAATTAAGGCACATGTGTTGATGTTGATTTTGTTATGTTGTTTTGCTTCAAAAGCTTGCCCAAAATGGGTCTCTAACCCTCCAACAAATCTTGATTATTATGTTAAAATAAGGATAAATTGCACAAAAGACACTAAGCTTTCAAAAAAAATTGTTTTTGACTCAATGTTTCTTTTCAAGTTAAGTCGCTACATTTTACTTAATTTTTCAATTTTGACACCCAGAAACTGGTGTCACCAAAAAAAATATCACGTAATCATCACATGTCAGCACTGCATCATTAAATCAGTAAAGTCTGACACATCACCATGCCACATCAGCTGACAAATGGGTTGAGTGGTCAAATGGTCAACATTGAAACAAATTGGAAAATATAGTGTCAAAATTACCCTTTTTTTGAAAAATCAGTGTATTAATTTTAGAAAATAATGCATTGTCAAAATCAAAATTTTGCTTAAGCTTAGTGTCTTTTATGCAATTAACGCGTTAGTTTTACTCATATGCAACACTGATATACGTATAGTATATATAGAATATAGAATGTCAAGCCTAATCCTTCCAAGGATTACAATTCTAGCCCAAATGCATTTTGTCTCACTTGATACATTTTATATGGTGTATTCACAAAGACTTATAAGGCCTTGAAGTTTCCTACTTCCTTCCATGTGGGACAAGGTCTCATAAGCAAAGTTCCAACATTCTGAACCAATACATAGCGAGTATATTCCACTGAAAAATAAGAGCTCGTAAAACATTAAGGGGGTGTTTGGGATTGCTTATAAAAAAGGCTTATTAGCTTATTTGCTTATCCAATAAGCAAATAAGTTGAAAATGTGTTTGGGTAAGTGAAAAGTGCTTTTAAAAAGGGCTTTTTAGTAAAGGAGAATAACTAGTTTTTAAAAAGCAAGAGAATCATGGCTTTTTTGGGATTATTGACTTTTTAGCTTTTACCATCTTAAAAACCAATCAAAACACATTTTTAAAACTGCTTTTAGAAAAAAACCATAAGCCAATAAGCACTTTTCTAAAAAAGCACTTTTAAGTATAAAAAGTACTCCCAAACACCCTCTAAACAAATATTGATGTCTTCTTTCAATCACAGAGTTTTGTGGTGGCCGTTTTATTCAGGAAAACTGATGTAAAACTCCTTTGGAATGAAATAAATCAATGAATGATAATTCCTTTGCATCACCAATCTAAAATTATTAATATTATAGTCAAATCGAGTAGAAACCATGGTGAAGAATCTAGAAATGGTATCTTGTACTTCTGATTCATGTTTAATAAGGTAAATCCAAGTGAATCGAGTACATTCGTCTATAAGGGAGGACGGAGTCGAGGTTGGGTTCGTCGACGGTTTAGGGAGGTACCACCGGGTCATGGCCCTTTCAATGGCGGGTTCCAGCAGTTTAGGGAGGTGGTAGCTCTTGTGCAGGTTGCTGAACCCACTTCAACCTTTACTCTCATGCATTGAGGACTTGGAAAGGAGATATGGCCTCACAACCTATACATCCAGGTCTTCCTCATCGCGATTTCTCTATAGCTTCCAATTGAAAATAAAGACAGAAAAGGAGCCCTAGGTTTAACTTGGTTTGTTTTTTCTGGGCCCAATTTTTATCAAATAGCCTTTTGTAGAAAAAAAAATTAGTGTGACTAGATTGACACAAGTGAATGTGATATTGTATTTTTTTGCTATATAATTTTGTAAACATTTCATTTATTTTAAATGCATGAATCGTTGTTTTTTAATGGTTTTAGAATTATTATTTGTTTTAAATTAGCAAAAGTTTTTTTTATAGAAAATATGTTATGTTTTATTCAATTTTATAGTTTCTAATGTAATTAAATAAAAAATAATGATATGATAAGTGGATTGAATGAGTTAGAAAAGATAGGGTTTCCATATGTTGTGGGTTGAAAAGATAGAAAAGAAAAGAGAGTGAAATGTTGATGTGACAGTGGATTGAATGGATTGGGAGGAAGGACTCCCTAAGAGTAACAAAATATATGTGATCTTGATACGTAAAAGCTAAACGCTTTTGCTTATATAGAGGGAAAACAGAAAAAGTATGGCTTATCTAAATCCTTGGTAAAGGACATATATTCGACAGGTGATCAAAACATCTATTCCATTGAATTGAAATTACATGAACACAAACATCGTCAATAATGTGTTGGATAATTATGGGACCACTTCATAAATATGTACGATATATTATTAAATCCAATTATTATGGTAACAGTATAAATAGTTAATGGACCGATTTATAGAATATTCACTTACCTTGTGGGTTGAGTTCCCGGTTTGACTCAAGATCCTTAAGATCCCTTCCATCTCTCCATGTGATGAGGAGAAATCAAGACACACAAAATACATATGTAAATTCGTTTAGGGTTTGCTGAGGGATTCTAGAGAGAGCTCTTGAGATCAACTGGAAAACCCAACCCTAGTTCTTCATATCCAAAGATTATAATGAAATCAGGTATGTAATCGTTCTTTAATGTTCAAGTTTTCTTTTAAGCAGATTCGAGATTAAAGATCTAAGATTATGCTTCCGCGTTTTATGTTTTGGTTATCAAAATAACCAACAATTGGTATCAGAGTTTAATCGAACTATTATTAGAAAATATGGTTATTTGATCGGTTTGAGATCAATGATAATTTTTTTTTAAGATCGTTAAATGGTTTTCATAATTGAACATACCTGTTTCTCTTACTATTTCTTCGTATCGTCAAGATCTTATTATTATTATTATTATTATTATTATTATTATTATTATTATTATTATTATTATTGGTTTCATTACAAATAAGTTTTCTTGACAAGTAAGGAGGGAAAGAATGAGTTGGATTGTGACTCTTGTTTTCTTTCGGATTCAACTACCCTTATGTATGAATGTATACATGTCAGGAACGGGTTTTGTTCCTAAAGCAACTTTCGTTTTTTTGTTCTTATGTATTTATTTGATTTTGTTATGTGACGGAACGAGTTTTCTTCCCAAAGCAACTTTCCTTTTTTTTGTTTTTATTTATTTATTTGATTTTGTTATGTGACTTTGACTACACAAGATTAGCTATTGGGTATTAGCTATTATACAAAAGTCGTTCATGCTATTATCAGTTATATATATATATATATATATATATATATATATATATATATATATATATATATATATATATATATATATATATATATATATATATATATATATATATATATATATATAGGCTTAGGTTATTCTATTCAAAGTAATTATTGTGTTATTATATGCATAAATGTGGGCCAATCAATTTTACTTATTTTAAGTAAGTGATTATTACATATTATTGAATTAAATATAATTCAAAAATATCATCTATTCTAACTAGGAGGGTATTTTAGTCAATTAATATAGATTTAATAACGGAAATTTGCATATTTTAAGGAAAATTGCATATTTTAAGGGAAAATAGATTATATTAATTTTAAAAATCTGATTGTATGGATGATAATTTTCTTAATTCGTAAAATTTTGACGGAATACGTATATCTATATATTAAAAAATAACAAATATGATTGAACCATACAAGAATAACATTCTGACATAATATATATTTTGATTTAATGAAATTCTTGAAGAATAACAAAATTTTGGATAAAAGTTAAAAAAAAAAAAAAAAAAAAAAAAAAAAAAAAAAAAAAAAAGCATTACATTCTTAGAAAAGAAAAAAAAATTACATACTAATCTATAAGAAAGTTACACTTATTAATAACAAATAAATACAATATATAAATCATTCTACCAGATTATACTATTACATATACTTTTTTTAATAATATTGTATATTATTCTGCTGGAATAATCCATTTTTTTGGAAGATTGGTGGTCATTATTATCTTCTTCCCATAAATTGTTCATCTTCAAAACAAAATCGAAATTCAAGATTCCATTCCAGTAGAATGCTGTAAGTTTCATATGTAATATGTTTTGCTTTGATATCTCTCGTTTCTATTTAGACAGAATCGGAATTCAAGATTCC
This sequence comes from Lactuca saligna, assembly GCF_052625555.1. Classification (NCBI taxonomy): domain Eukaryota; kingdom Viridiplantae; phylum Streptophyta; class Magnoliopsida; order Asterales; family Asteraceae; genus Lactuca; species Lactuca saligna. The sequence goes on along the minus strand of NC_136421.1, from coordinate 108,277,918 downwards.
ATTCCAGTAGAGCTCACAAGAATCTAGAAGACAGTTTTACTAACAGATGCGATCAAATAGGATGTTAGTTGAACACCTAGGTATGTACAGAAGCCCTACATATAAAACCTAAATAGAAACATGATAAGATCAAGTATGATCGAATTTATTGCAATTGAACAAAAAAGAAAAAGAAAAATCTAAATTTGAAAAAACGAACATGTTCCATGGCACCACCGGAGCCCCCTGTAACCACATTCATCCTTCCCCTGCTCCATTCGTGAATTCTTCTTCCTTCTTCATGTGTTGATGACAATCAAACCATCCAAGAAAACGAACCCCTTTTCCCCTCATATTCTTCGTTCTCTGCTATTCCCATCGACCACAAAGCCTCGTCGCACCCACCTCTTCTTCTTCCGTCGCTGCTCCTTCCCATCTCCCCCTTTGGCCTCGTCAATCCCGAGAGATACCCTCTTCACCATCGATTAAAAAGAAACATATTAGCCGCCTGCGAGATTCCTCATGATGGGATCGGTCGGATGTGAGGGAACGAGATTTAAACTGGAGAGATTAGGTTAAAAGTCAATACCATGATTATAGGGATTATTTTTTGAAGTTATTAATCATATTACTAAATTACCCTTATTTATTTATTTAATTATTTAATCTTTTGTTTAATTTTGATTGACCCACATTTATACATACAATAAAACAATAATTACTTTAAATACCTGAAACTAACTCTCTCGCTCTCTCTCTCTCTCTCTCTCTCTCTCTATATATATATATATATATATATATATATATATATATATATATATATATATATATATATATATATATATATATTGATTCATAGTTGGATTTAAGTCTTAACCTTGTGCTGTACAAATGAATCGAAATTATGAATATTATTATAACAAAATAATTTGTGTGTAAAGTATATTGGGTAACAATACTAGCCACACTATTTGACTATACCCACTTAAAGGTACGAGACCCATATTTTTGTTTATTTTGTTACTAGGTGTGAAACCCGTGTATTACATGGGTTTATTAAAAGAAAGTTTTGGTAACCACAAAGACCATGTTTATAAAAAAAAAAGTACCGATTGAGTTTGTGACCTTTTGATAAACCGCATGGACTATTTATGTATTTTGGTCTAAATTAATGTATACTAGTAAAATTAATTAATGAGTTCTGGAATGTACTATCTGTATTAATATACATATATATTAATTAATATATTAATAGAAAAATGAATTCAAAAATAGAAAGTTACTATATTATAGCCCGCGTTAAACGCGGGAAACGCATAAAAAAACATATAATCGTTTATAGATACTGTATAATGATTATAAAAAAAAATATATGGTTATTGGTATTATTGAAATGTGTAGAAAATACATTGAAAACGATAAATATATATAATCATTGAAAGATCTCTTTGTAGACATCATTTTTTGTTTTATTAGTTGAACGACTTTCCTCGTCTTATATAGTTATGATATTTATATATTTATAAACATTTTAATTAGACGTTCCTTGTATAATAATGTTACCTAATTTAAACATATATTGACAATCAATATACCGTTTTTTCTATTGCATTAAATATTAACAACTATTTCATTTTATCAAATAAAGTTATGTAATATAATTTATAAAATGTTAAATGTTATATAGATTTAATTTTAGTATATCATCAATGGAGATTCTTTTCTAAATCATGATTGGTTTATTTTAAATTGATTATAAATATAAATGCTAGCTTTTATGTTTGTTCTTATTTATTTAGTGTTCGCAAAAACTTTGCATTAGTTTTGGCGTAACTTTGAATAATTTTAGTATATCATCAATTTAATTGATATATCTGTCAATTATATGAAATATCAAATAATAAAATTTCATTACTATTATGATACTTTAGTTTATATATTGTATTTTCACTAATCTTAACGGTCTTATTTTTTCTAATAACTGTAACGCTTTTACTAAATGTACTTTTTACAAATCTCATAATATCTTATAATTTTAATCTTACTTTATAATTTTTCATAACTATGTTATTTTCAAGATTGACTGCTTTAATAGTATTTTCTTTTCAGTCTATTTAATTTTATATTTCATTGTACAACATCATCGTTTGTATGTATTCTGAAATTTCACTTTAAAAATGCTTAATGTTTACACCTTGATATTAATTTTTTTAATAAACTCATGTAATAATTATGGAATATATATCTCATTTTAATTAACATTCACTTCCTTTATTATATCAAATTTTACTCATTAAATGGATATACTTTTGGAAAATAATACTTATAATAGGACAACATTATCTAAAACGTAAATGTTTGATATACTTTTGGAGAAAAAAAAATCAAGATCATTAAAATATGTATGTATGTATATATATATATATATATATATATATATATATATATATATATATATATATATATATATATATATATATATATATATATATATATATATATATATAAAGAAAATACAAATTTAAATTTGTTGAAATTATGGATGAAATTACTAGCGAAAATTTATTTTGGAAGGAGTTGTATTTTGTAAGGTATAACAATATTACAAAATTTGAAATATCTATATTTGTTGTGCAAATTAATAAATTTTATTGTTACTATACGAAGATAAAAAAGTAGGTTGATATGATATACAAAAACATAATAATTTCAATGATATTTTAGAATCATGCCAAAATTAACCAGATTCTTATGACATAAAAAAAATTTTAAAAAAAAAATCATAATCATCTCTAATATATAAAAGTAACATTTTCGTAATTAATGACAGTTCCCAAGATAGTTAATTTTTGTTTTGTTAAACGTACCTGATACATTTTCTTGTTTATTTGAAAAGTTTCAGAAAAGTGGTTAACTGATTTCATTTAATTTGTGACAAAGAAAATCGAAATATATGAATACATACATTTGATATAGGAACAAAAAATGATCAAAAAAAATATAAAAAGCGAAAGAAGGTACTGACCTTCTAGCGCACAAGAGCGAATGTTGATAGCAGAGAATGATGATGAAAGTTATCAGCAATATTAACGATGTTGTAGGAGAAGGTTTGAAGAAAAGAAACGATTGAAAATAAATATGAGTCGCGGATTCAATGATGAATCGTATATGTATATGATAATTTGAATATGATTTTTCGGTATTAATGATTTCCTAATAAAAAAACATTTTATATTACTGGTTTACTAATATAAAATGATTTATATTAATGGTTGATATTAAGGCCTTGATTGAAATGATTTGTTAGTAATATATTTTTAAAATCGATCATATTAAAATTTTCATAACTGAAAATTCAAGATGTAAAATATGGAAAGCTTTTATTGGAATTAAATACATTCCATTTCAACGAATGTAAGTTATTGATTGATGATTGGAAAACATTTATTATAATTAAATACATTCCATATGGGAAAGATGATGTCAGCAATTTGATCTAAGGGTGTTAAAAATAAGATTGAAATACAATCAATGGTCCAGATTATTTAAAATGATATCATAAAGTTTCTCTTTTAGTAATATTTAAGATTATGTACATTAATTAATATATTTATAAAATTAATTAATATGATGCGGTATTTAATAGGTGAGATTTGAATAAAAAAGAAAAAAAAAACTATAAAAATGACAAGTGGATATTAAATAATTCAAAAAAAAAACCTAGAAATTTACAAGTGTCAAAATGAAGAAGAAAAAGACATGTGGAAAAATCATTTTTATTTATTAAGGTAGATTATTATTGTGTAGCATTGTTGTAAAGGGGTTAAATGAGATTTAAATACAAATTAAAGTTTACTTCACTACTTCACTTCTGGAGTTTCAGTAATAATGTCAAAGGTTTGTAGTTTTATTTGATTAAATTTTTTTATGATTATTAAAGTCTAATATAGAAACCAAAGGGCAAAGACAATAGTCTACATATAAATGGGTTTTATAAGGTATCTAAAAATTTTAGATACTCACAATATATTTTTTAAATTTGTGGACTATAAAACCCAATTTTTTTTTATTTTTGGATTAATGTAAATCTTGAGCATGATAAAACCAATATTTTTGTATGTACTGTCGATATTTTTGCTATAGCAAATCTTCGTATTATTGATAATGCTGATTGTTGCTATTATTTAGTTATCGGTTGAAATATCATTGCCATTTTTTTCTTCTTATAAATTATTGGGGAATTTCGAAATTAGGTTATAGGAAATCTGGATCACAAATAGGAATCGTGTGATACACTTTCCTTGTTTGATATTTCGACCCTAATTGCCTTGGGTATCACGAAATCCAAACTAGGATAATTCCTGAAGAAACGATTCTGATATTAGGCACAAAACATAGAATCAATTTTGAGAGAGAATGAAGAAGAAAGCGTCCTTTCAGTTTTCTGTGTTTCAACGAAGTCATATATTTCCCGGACTTATCCACACAACGGATAAAACAAGAACAATTTTCAACTTTCAGAAAATACGAATTAATCCTTGAATTTGTATCTTTAAAGAATGACAAATTAGTCCTCGTACTGTTCTAACAATGTTCAGTAAATACAAGTGTGCACTCCCACACCTCCTAACTTGTATTATAACTAAAACACTATTTTTGAAACACTTGTTAAATCCATTACACTAAAATATATTTGTGATTAAATCACCAACATAAATTTCGTCATATTTTTGATGGAATACTTGAACCTTTTGGCTTATAAATATTTCATTTTGGTGATCGATATAATATTGTTACCCAAATAACCTCTATTATTTTTAATCAATTTGGTTATATGATATTTGATTATGTGAATTGTATTTCACCTAAAGGTATACCTTATACATAATGTCACACGACAAATATTCCAGGTTGTCAATAAACTACAATTTTGACATGTTTATTTATTTTCAGAGTAAATTAATTGACATGATACATCGCCAAACTGATATCTTTTGTGAAAATTAATTTATAAAGAACTTAAATTTTATGGTTTGTGTTTATTAATGCTGATATTAATCGACCTAAAGGTAGGTTAATATTTGGTCGAATAAATACATGTTTGACGATAAATATGCGATAATTTTTAGGTTACATGTCATTAATAAGTCAATCCAAAGAGTTACTTATTAATTAACATGCTATATTGTCAATTCTTATCAAAATTTATAGTTTATGTGTTTATTAATGTAACGACCCAATTTTCACGTCCAGAAATTTCGTTTTTAAAACATTACTTTAGAAAATGTTAATAGATAAAAACATTGTTTGACCAAACTACATCACAACATAAACCATGTTCAAAAGTCAAGTCATACAACCAATCGAAACATCAGAGTATAAATCCCAAGGAAATCGAATAAATGCAGAACCCAATGTGTGTGCATGATGTGCCGCTACCGAGCCAGCTCCTTCCCCTTCGATGAAGAGGTACCTGAAACCAAAATTGTAAACTGTAAGCACAAAGCTTAGTGAGTTCTCCCATTATACCATAAACCATACAATCACATAACATACATAAATTGTCAGACATAGCTGGGTGCCCGATCTACCCCTTCGGTCCTCTCGACCGGATACTGCCTAGCATATCTGGGTGCCGGCCTCCCCTTCGGTCCTCTCAACCGGATACCGCCTAGCATATATGGGTGCTGGCCCCCCCTTCGGTCCTCTCGACCGGGTACCTGGGACTATTTCACCCCCTACTACTACCACATAGCACATATATCACATAGTCTATCTAGCATGGCTGGGCATGACTGCCCCTTCGGCCCTATCGACCGGTAACCTGGGGACTATCTCCCTTACTATCAATAGCACATAGCATCATATCATACAAACACATAAACATATCACATGTATTAACAACCCTAGAAGAATATCACATAGACAATCATCTAGTCATACATCTCCTACTGGTGGGTCGGCATTGTGGCCTTAGACCCACCGCTGCTGGAAGGTAACTTACCTCGGAGTAGCTGCTGATCCTCGTGGGAATAGTCTGAATGCTGCTTCTGCTGTTCCGGAAATCCTTCGGCTGTATTCCCACCAAACACTTAGTCAAAAACTGCTAGCTGACCTTTAGGTAAAATGACCATTTAACCCCTACTCATGCCCTAAGTCAAAGTCAGAGTCAACTTCCAGTTGACCCGACTTGCCGAGTTAGCTCGCCAACTCCCCGAGTCCATGTCCAAACGACTGACCTGAATTCTGTTTCTACTCGTCGAGTTAGGCGTCTACTCGACGAGTTCTCCTTCCAAACTGATGTACAAGTCCTTCATCCCACTCGCCGAGTTGTATGAACAACTCGCCGAGTTCATCTTCATCCGATGAACAAGTTATAATGCGACTCGCCGAGTTGTATGAACAACTCGCTGAGTTTGATCTTGATCTAAGGAGATTGCCTTGAACTCGCCGAGTCTGGGCATCGACTCGCCGAGTTCCACTATGGGTGAGTTCTGGCTTCCAACTCACCGAGTCCCTCCTGGACTCACCACGCGACTCGACATAACAAAAAGGGGACAAACCTGGAGACTCGCGACTGGACTCGCCGAGTCAGATGAGCGACTCGCTGAGTCCGCTCCATGCAAGAGCTAAAAATGTGATTTTGCTCGAATCCAAACCATGTTATTCGTAGATCTGGGTTCCTAGAGCATGAATAACACGTAAAGTTTCCAACTTTACATGTAGATATCCATCTATGGGGATTTTTAGGGTTCAAAATGCACCAAAAGAGTAGATCTAAGGTTTATATGCAATATGGGCTCATAAAGGTAGTGGATCTGAGCTCCTGGAGCTCAACCATGCTTGGATCTAGGGACCAATCAACTGATTTTGAAATATTATGAACATACAAGCTTGGAAATGAGCCATGATGGACTTTAATGGGGCCATAAGCATGGAGACAAGGGGAAAATGAGCCATACCTTAGATATCACCCAAAAATTGCTCCCAAGTGCTTGACCTCCTCTTCTTCTTCTTGATCTCCTTCCCTACACACTCTAATCTCCAAGAGGACACACCAAATGGCTTCAAATCCACAAAACAAAGCTTAGAACGAGGTATATGGCTCTTAGGGTGAATGGGGGCTGGCTTAGGGGCGGAAAGGGGGATTAAATAGGGTGCAAACCCCTGAAACTTAGGGTTTCATCCAACAGCGGTGACTCACCGAGTCCAGGATATGGACTCGCCGAGTCGCCAACTTAAACGTGTCCCAGGTCCCGTCCCTACTCGGCGAGTCGGACCTATGACTCGCCGAGTCCAAGGCTTAAAAAGGAAAAATACTCAATCAAGATTTACATACCAGGACCCAGGTGCTACAATTAATGCGGATATTAGCCGACCCAAAGGTAGACTGATATTTGGCCGAATAAACATATATGTGGTGATAAACATGTGATTTTTTTTTTCATGTGATTAATAAGTCAATCCAAAGAAAGGCTTGTTAATTGGCATCATTTATTGTCATTGTTTATCTCTAAAACAAGATTATCTCTTGCAAGTTAGTATTACCGTCCAAAGACTTGATATTAATGTTGAGTCGATATCTTGTAAAGATGTTAAAAATTGAATTTATTGATTTCGGTTTATGGATTAATGAGAATAAAAATAGATTTGCTCATGTTTGAATTATGGTATTATATCTGCTAACATTGATCATATTTATGATTCATGTAATCAATGAGATTAACTTTAAGGAATGGAATGAGGACATTATGTTAGTTCTCAATTGCATGGATATTGAGCTTGCATTTTGGATAAAGCAACATTCTTTGAGGATGTTGAGTTAGGGGGACAAACGAGGTTAAAACATTGTCCTTAAGGAGGAATGAATCTTGATTCCTATTATTGGTTTCGATAGTATGCAGATTGTGAATTACTGATCGACAATGTTATTCAATCTCCTATTCTGAATACACAAACTCAATAACCTCAACTTTGGATATCCTATGTGTGGTACTGTCACACCCCAAAACCAAGAATGGCGGAAACGTTCTGGGGCGGAGGACGTCATGTAAAGTATCACAACACAGTAAATGTAAATAAGCAAACAACATCATCCATTGCATTAAATATAAAATTTTAATACAAGCGTGTTCTGTACAGTTTTAGACACCAAAAATATAATGTGAATAAAAATAATATGATGAGTCTTAAATGCGCTCCATCTTCTCAAAAGTTGGCATCGGTACCTGTCTACTGATGACCTGAGAATACAAGTTATTTTGAAAGAGTTTATCAGCATTAAGCTGGTGAATTCATAAGTATTTTAGTGTCGATGTTGTTATCAAAATGTTTGAACCTGTCGTAAGTATAAGTTGTAAATTGTATGTAAATGTTTGTAAAAGTTTGAATCTCTCAGAAAAACCTATATCTTCTATTAAAGTAGCCTTCTACCAAGGCTTAACTGTTTTGTATGCTCGTTTGATGTAAAAGTGTGTAATTTCCCAAGTGTAACTATCTTTTAACAAAATATAGTTTGTACATTAAAGTTTAAGTGAGGTTATCACTAAAAATGTAATGGGTAAATCGTTGTAGTACTGTAGTTTTGTATTATAGGAACTACTGCTGTACTAACTACCTTAAACCGGATTTATATTAAGGTATCATGTGATAAATTGCACCCTACTATCGACTGGTAACAACGACATAAAGAACGGTCGTAATAACGGAATGACGTTTGGCACCCGCAGACCTGCAGGTCCGGCTGTAGCTAGCAGCAAGGTGTAGGATAGTCAATCCAGTATAGATCTATACGCAAACTCAACGCTCTCCCTCCAAGAGAATTCTGGCTATAACTCAGGTCATGACATTTAAGGCATGCTCCGATACAGTAGATCACAATCGTTATCGTTTTCTTGTATATGTAATGAAATGTTTCCCGTTCTAGTATAGTTGTATATGTTCTTTCTCTAGTATAGTTGTATATGTTCTCTTTCTAGTATAGACTCATGAATGAACTGACTCATTGACCTAGTAGTTGTAATAGTATGATTCTGTGTTACCCCGATGGTAACTTACTAATGGTGGATCTAGTACGTATGAATATGGAAGTACCTTTACGTCTATATACGTATATTTGATATATAATTAATATGGAAACGACCTTCGGATGGTCACCCGGAATTCCACCAGACCACATCCAAATCGAGGAAAAGGAAATAGGACAGGTGGCTTTCCTAAGCCCTTTAAACATTATTTATACATCTATACCTATATGGGCATGCAATTTATAAGTAGTAAAACAAAGTTTAAGTAAAAGCATTTGATAAGTAAAAGAGTTTGTAAAACATTTTGAAGTGAAACAGTTTGATAAACAGTTTGAATAGTGATAAAATCATTGGTTTCCTAGTTATTAATCACATGTGATTAATGCAATCACATGTGATCGATGCAATAACTATAAGTATTTAACTTGTATTCCCCCCCCCCCCCCCAATAAAGTATTTAAACATTTAAAATCATTTCAAAGGTTGATTTAAAAGGGGTATGAACTCACATGGAAGTTTGAAGATAGCGAGATTGAAAACCGGGCAGAGTTTCGTCTCGGGAAACGGATTTTTCTCGGGATTCTCGGGAATCTCGGGAGTAAAATCGACCCTCGAGACTTGAGCAAAAAGACTAGAGCTTCGGGTTTGAACGGGCACGGAAAACGAGGCAAGATCGTGAGAGAAAAAGAGAGAATGAGCAAAAAATTTCGGAACCCTCGCACCCCTTTTATAGGGGCGCTGAACCGCCTCCGTACGCGGGGCGTACTGGCGTACGCGACGTCATCGCTTACGTATTTCGGATGGGGTGGGTCGGATGGGACGGCGGGTCGGGTAGCTTCGCATAGGGCGACGTGGACGATCCGATGCCCTTCATTCGAGTACGCAGGGCGTACGAGAGTACGCGGCGTGTACATCGGCCCTATCTCCTGACTCCCCTTCGGATATTACCAAGAATAAATAATTATTTTTATATTTATTTTAATTAAACTTCTAAAATTCATATCTTCTTCATACGAACTCCGTTTTCGACGTTCTTTATATCCCCGCGAAGGTGAGACTACGATCTACAACTTTCATTTAGATTCCGTTGGCAAATTCCAAAATTATTTTTATTATTTATTTATTAAAATGACGTGATTAAGGAATTTCTTTAAAAATTCATAACTTCTTTATCTGACGTCGGTTTTTGCCAGATTGTTTACCGCTGAAATACCATTGTCGAGACCTTCGATTCTCGTTTAGGTCATTCCGGCCAAAAGTCGCTCGATCTCCGATTCGAGTTTTTAGTTGTCTGTTGCTAAGCCGAACTTGGAAAAATCATAACTTCAATATACGAAGTCGGATTTGGGCGTTCTTTTTACGTACTATCATGGTTTAATGACATTTAAACATAGAAGAATTTAAATAGAAACTTTTTGGACATTTTATTATCAAAGTTAATTTTATTAACTCAAAAGTGGTTACAATATTTGACTTTTTAGGTCACTACAAAGAGTTTAAATATCGGGTTGTTACAGGTACCATATTTTTCATAAATTTGTTATCTCTTTTGGTTTTGGGGTAAATAGAGTAAATGATTTTGTGTATCATAGATTAAGTGAGAGTAAATTTATCTTTCTGGTTTTGGGCAGATATCTACGCAAACTAAGTTTGGATAATAAGAAAGCGGCCAAATTGATTTTGAGATATCTATATATAACAAAAGAATATATGCTCAACTATAGGAAATCAGATGTTTTGGAGATCATTTTTATTAATGATATGATTTTATTAGATGCCAAAATGGTTACCGATCCATATCGGGATACTTTTACATTTTAGAATGACGAGCCATTTCATGGAATAAACTTTAGTAGCGTCTTCCATAATGGTTGAATAATTTGTACATGGAATATGGTTACAAAAATTCATCATGAGGCTACACATTATTGATATTGAAAGACCACTAAAGTTGTGATAATAAGTTAGTAATGTTATATTCCAACAACAGAAGTTCTATTAAGTCAATGCATATTGACATCAAGCTTCCTTCTATTAAAACAATAGTGTAAAATGGAAATATATAGCACATATGAACAAAATCCATGAAAGCGGATCCGCTTATAAATGGATTACCTCCCTAGGTCTTTCATGAGCATACTACACATGTTGATGTGATATTTGGTTTTAGTGGGAGTTTTATGGTGCTTTATGTGTTGTTTAACAACAATTATGTTTTTCTGTACAAAATTAAAAATTCGGTTAACTCCATTATTAGTTACACTTATTTGAAGTTTGATCTCACGTCAACTTAAAGAGGAACTCGTTGGACATCTATTTAGATTTTAAAACCACACATCATGTTTAATCTATGTCGTTAGTTATATATGTATATGTGACCATTGATAGGTTTAGTTACGTAACTTGTAATGAAGGCCGCTTTGATCCTATACTATTATGATTAGTGGACGAGATTGTTTAAGGGTACCAATCTTATAATAAGATTCATTAAAGCGCTTATACAGTTGTACGTACATTTATATATTCGTGGTCCAGTGGGAGATTGTTGGATAATTATGAGATCGCTTCATAAATATGTACGATATATTATTAAATCTAATTATTATGGTAAGAATATAAATTGTTGATGGACCAATTTATAGAATATTCACTTAGCTTGTGGGTTGAATTCCCGGTTCAACTCAAGATTCTTAAGATCTCTTCCATCTCTCACATTAGGGTATATCTTCATCTATATATACATGTGATGATGAGAAATCAAGACACACGATATACATATGTAAATTCGTTTAGGGTTTGCTGAGGGATTCTAGAGAGTACTCTTGAGATCAATTGGAAAACTCAACCCTAGTTCTTCATATCCAAAGATTATAATGAAATCAGGTATGTAATCGTTGTTTAATGTTCAAGTTTTCTTTTAAGCATATTCGAGATTAAAGATCCAAGATTATGCTTCCGCGTTTTATGTATTGGCAAAATAACCAACATAATGTTCTTCAAGTAAAGCTCTTCTTGCACTTTACTCTTTCCAATCATCCTCTTATCCTTGATCACATGTATAGAAGCATAATCATGATACAACTTAACCATATCACTTTTCTCATTGATGATAGGTGTGACAGAAATCAATTTCAATTTGAATTGTGGAACAAACACCATTTCTTTAAGGAACAAATGAGCATTGATCCTTATGTTAACCATCAAATTGACTTGAAGAAGCATTTTATTTTGTAAACACACTCTTATGTCAACAATTTTCTGAACGTTAATGAACATTTCTTGATAGAACAGAATTCTGCATCGAAGGTTGTTGATTAACAAAATGGAATTATTACAATTATCTTTGGATCCATTTGTAAACATGAAACCAATGGATTTCCATGAAGCCCATAACATTTATCTTGAGTGTGGCTGTTCTTCTTGCAATGTAAAAACAAAAACGGAACATCTGATGAATTTTGATCATTAGGAAGATTCAACATATTGAATGATGTAGATATAGTTTGAACTCTATCGTATTGAATGAAAATAATGTCTGGTGAACAATAAATCTGAATAACAGTGAAAGAAGTATAATTTATCGATTGTTTGAAGAAAAGATAAAAGAATGAATCAAGCATAAGCTCACTTGATGAAGATTATGAATTGTTATGAACATTTACATTAGATCGTATATATACACATATACCTAACTAAATTAACAAAACTTAACTACCACCCAATACTTAAGTACAACCCTAACACCGTAAGGTACAACTCTATGCAGCTTGCATCTTTAGGTTCTTACCGGGTACAAATACATCACTGTCTCTCCCATTTCCACCCAAATCGTCAGAATCCAATTCCAATTCCTTAAGTCTCCTAACAAATGCTGAAAACAAAGGAAAGTTTACAGGCGAAAAGAACTGAGCCCCCATTCTCTGATAAACAAACACTTCAACTCCATTCCCACCCACCAAATTCTTCCTAATCTGTTCAAAACTCTGACTGCTTCCTGCAATCTCCAAATTCTGACCACAAACCTCAACTCCATTCCTTCTGCGACCATCTCTTATCTCTTCAAGAAGCATCTCAGGACTCGAACACAACTCATTTGGCTGTTGTTCATCCAAAAGATCCATTCCTGGCAATATCATTCTACACGAGTTTTTATGAAATACTTTTATTATTTCTTCATATCTGTTCACGGTGTTACAAAACCCTGCTGCCACCTCAGCTGGATGGGACCGGGTTCTGTACCATGAGTGGATAAGAGGAAGCTTTCCCGACAGTATGACTGGAGTGTCGCTAAAAGATGAGGCAGCCATTGATAGGATCTTGTCGGCGTGAGATACAAGTTGGGTTGAATACCATGAAAGAAAGAAATCCCCGTATGGAGTCTCCCATGATCCTTCTTCTTTGAAGAAGGTGTTGATAATTGGGTGTTGGTTGTAACTTGGGGCGTCGTGTGGACCTGAAAGTCCCCAATTTGGGTTTCCATGATTTTCGGAGTGTTTCTTGAGATTATTCATCATATTTTGATCGTAACATTGAAATTCCCCTGCTCCTAAGCCAATTTTATTCTTGTATTGAGCTTGTTGAGATGGGTATCGAAGCTCACCATCTGGGCCCATACCGATTGTTATGCCCTGTAAAAATTCATCGATCAGTAACAATGACATTGACAGAAAGAAGATACTCATTCATCAATTTTGACGTTGAGGTTAAGAAAAGGGAGCTTGTTTAACTACTTACTGTGATTGTGGAGCCCATGAATGAAGAGAAGGACGTCTTGAAGCTCTCCACGAATCCTTGATAGACATTCATGGTGGTTTTGCCATGAAAAACAGGAAGATCGTCAACACTAAAAGACAAACAGTCTTTATAACGCTTCCCTGAGCGATCAGCAAAGAAGATATCCGGTTCAGATTCCCCAATTTCAGAAACCCATTTAGGGAGGCGGATGTTTTCATGTTTGCAGCCATGGAAGCAGAGGGTAACATGAAGCTTAAGACCCGCTTTTTGAATCATGTCTACAAGAGTAAGGTAGCCCGACCATTGGTATTTTCCCATTGCTTCTTTCTCTGCAACTCCCCACCAAATTGGGAGCTCTACACCTTCCACTCCTAATAACTTTAAAGCCCTAAGTCCTGCTGATATTGCTCGTGAATGGTTTATTGCGTGGCAATCAGACACTGAATTCATCGGCAATCCAACGTATAACTTCACGCCATTTTTCTGCGGATTCAACAAGTATGCATAGATCAAAAAGAGCTCACAAAACAGAATTAAATCGCAATATTTTTTTATTAATCGAGTGAAAGAACTACAATGAAGTTTAATCATCTAATTCAAGTGAGCACAGTATAACCAACAATCCGAATCTAGCAGAACTTTCTTAAAGAAAATTAAGATTAAGAACTTACGGGATTGGAAACCGGGTTATCATTGGAAACCGTGGTGGAAGCAGCAGGTTGAGAATGAGAAAGAGATCGAGCAGCCACCTTGATGTGAAGATTAGGGCATCTGATTATTTGACGAAAACCCATCTGCGACTTGGTGCAGGCAGATGAAGTAATGAACATCAGATTAGTGTTGCTATAACTATTGCCCATTTGAGAAAAATCTCCTCCGGTGGCCTGAGAACTTGAAATCAACGACATTTCCATGCTGAGAAACGAAAGCAAAGTAGTAAAATGAAGAATTTGGATAAAGGAGGAAGAAATGGATAGAGTTGATTTGATTTGATTTAGGGGGAGAGAAAATGGATATATATTGGCCCCAAAGGAGACGGAGAAACGTCAGAATTCCACGTGTCATGTTCTTAGAGAAGCAAAACCTTGAGCCGCATACTTTTTCACTTGCTACTTGCTAATCATTTTATATTTCATGGAATAATTTATTAAATTTTTAAATAGAATGAATGAATAATCCGAGTCAGAAGATTGTGTACCAATAGAAATTAGGGAATTTTGCATGGTGGTTGCGAAGCTTGAATGACGTGGAAGCAATAGGTTGCCCAGTAGCAACGTCAATGAGGCACCGTTGACCCCATACTTTATTGAGACTTGAGCCAAGATTGATCCGTTGTGGTTAGGCAGTAATTGATGAAGTGAAGGGGATATTACCGTCCCCTACCGGTGAATGTTACGTTGATTGGAACGGTGAATGTGCTGTAAGTACCTTTTAATTGATTTTACCCTACACATTAATTTAACCGATCTTTTATATTTGATTTGATGTCAGTTTTTTTCTCTTTTTGTCTTTTGTTGTTTTTTTTTTTAATAATAATATCATTATCATTATTATTATTATTGTAAATTTCGATAATCATATAAAATTCGGATAACATTTTAAAATTCGAACAACATTATAAATTCAGACGATATTATAAAATTTGAAAGACTATATAAAATGGAACAAAAGTAAAGTTTGTTTTCAATCCGCATAACGCACAACGCAAATGTAATAACGAAACAATTAATGTATCAGTGATAAATAAAGACAAACTTTGTTTTTGTTCCGTTTTATATAGTCGTTTAAATTTTATTATGTTGTCCAAATTTATATTGTCGTACAAATTTTATAATTTCATCCGAGTTTATAACGTCATCCGATTTTAAAAACCGATTTATAAAATATAAACTAAAAGAGAATTAAAAATCGATTTTATATATTCGTTCGAATTTATAATGTCATCCGATATATAAAATGATGCTCGAAATTTATAATAATAATAATAATAATAATATTATTATTATTATTATTATTATTAAAATATATAATAAAAAATAATTAAAAACCGATTTTATATAACCGTTCGAATTTCATAACATCGCCCGAATTATAAAATTTTGTTCAAAATTTATAATAATAATAATAATAATAATAATAATAATAAAAAACAAAAAAACAAAATAGTAAAAAAAAACACCAAAAAAGAAAAAAAAATCGAATAAAAAGGGGGTGAAATTGGAAAAAGAAGGGATACTTATAGAAAACCCCATAAAATAATTCAAGCTAAAAATTCTTTGAAACCATTTTAGTGTAGAGTTTGTTTTTATATTTTTTTTATTTACAAAATAAAATTAATTTGTATTTTTGATCTTTAACTTATTTTTTTAATTCAAAATATCTTTACTGTTTGTTTTTGTTACGTGTTTGATTTTTATCTTACTTAAAAGGACTATTATACCATTATTTAAATAAATTAAAATAGTTTTTCTAGGTAAGATAAGTGAGGTGGGGGTGAGATTAGGATGTATTTATTTAAATAAATTAAAAAACCAAAGACAAAATAATCTTTTTAGGTAAGACGGACCAATCGTGCAACAAAAACAAACAGTAGAGATCTTTCAAGTTAAAAAAAATAAGTTAGGGATCAAACATGTAAATAACTCTGAATCATAGAGACCATTCATGTAATTTACACTTTAGAGTATTTAGAATAGAAGTTTTCGTGAGTTTTTTTAAGAATTTCTTTAGCCTAAAAAATTATTGAAAACCAAAAAAAGGAAAAAGAATCGAAAGAGTTATTTCAACGAATTTTTTAAATAACAAGTTTTTTGTCAAAATTTTTTAGTGATTATGTGTCTTATGGGCTTCAACCAATTCAAAATAGACAATTTATTATGGGTCCTGAAAAAGTTTTTCTAATTTAAGGTAAGTTTTTCAATTGAAATTCTTTCATGAAACAAATCCATAAAAAAATCTTTTATTATAGATGCTATTGGACACGGTGTGTGAAGATGAAGATACCTTGGCAGTTCACATTATATAAAGCAATAATAGATTTTTAAAAAATAATATAATTTTTTAACATTTTTTTTAGACATCCTACTCTCCTAGTCAAGGCAAAACAATGTCAATATTTGACCATATCGTGAGGCAACAATGCTTTGTAACTGGTTGAGTATGGCACAGGTAGTCGGTGCCTAATGCCTTGGTGGTTGTCATGTACATTGACGAGTGGCGGAGCTAGATGTGGCGTTCGGTATAGTAACTCTAAAAAAAATTGTTATATATATATATATATATATATATATATATATATATATATATATATATATATATATATATATATATATATATATATATATATATATATATTATTTGTAAACATATTTAATTTATTGTACTCCCGACTAAAGAATTTATAGAATTTTTTTAATTGTCCGATATTGAATAACTATATATAATATGTATCGACAATGTTTGTATCCCATATCGAAATTCTGGTTCCACCACTGAAGCATATACTATGAAATCTAGGATTGGATAAATATAACTAGTATTTGCATCGAGCAACACAGGAATAACTTTTTCATGACTATATGTGTGGGATCAAAATTTAAACGTGTCTTGGTTTTTAGCTTGAATAAACTTTTTTAAGTTAAAAATGATAAGTTTTGAGCTTAAATTGTAGCTCATAAAACGCATTAGTAACACCAAATAGCTAGGAGTATTTGCCACAAAAAACCATCTCTTTTGGGTAAACCTCTTACCAATTGGAATGTTTTCTAATATCTAAAACACAAATTCATACATCATGTTAATAAAAGATTTTAATTAGGGTGTTTTAGACCTTTTTTTTTTAAACTTTTTAGCATACTAATAGTTCATGAGTCTTGTTAGGTTGGACGATATGACTTCGGGAAAAGCTTGAGACAGGAAGCAGGGAGTGGCGGTGCCTACGGGAAAACCACCCTGCCCAACAACCCTATCAGTACCAAAGATCAAGACCTTGATTCGATGTATGTGTGTCGAGCTTTACACTATTGCCCATTGGCTACACACTCCCCAAATGTTATGTTTTTTATTCTTAACTATTTAAAATCTATGAATACCAAACCAATCATTTCATTTTTTTTTTCACACTATTCAACAATTTCTCTCGCTCTTCACAACATTTACATTCTTGCATTCTTACCAAATTCCAAATGTATTCAAGTTGGGGAAAGACAAAAAAAATGGTTCTGCTTGATGCAATATGGTGACAATAGAAATCGGTATCGGATGTAATTATAACAGTTAAAGAAGGAGATAGTGTCTATCATGAATGAATAAAAGTAGAGAGGTTGGGCTTGATGGAGGACAAAAAACAAATAGGTTTTGCTTAATCCAAGAACAACGTAATGATATAGACACGAAGTTCTGTGTTTAACTGTATGATCATTTAACATGACCGACGTTGAATGTGGTACTAACACATCATAAAATAACAAAAAGTTATTGATGAGATTGACATCTATCGTGCGAATGTATGTACAATGCAATTATGTGAGAATGACAAATAAAATATGTTGTTTGGTAATATGAATACGTTCAATCTTACATAACTATTGTCATTATTACACATTTTCACTAATTAAACCGTCTATAAGATTGTTATAGATTTTTTTATTATTATTCTCATTCTATCAGAATATCGTTACAATGTTTATTGAGTCTTATTCTGTAAGAATGAAAATGAGTGAAAAATAATGTGTAGAAACAAAATTGAATAAGAATTAGCGAGAATGTATGAAAATGACAACAGTTATGTGAGGTTGAACGTATTCACATTACTAAATAACATATTCTTTCAATAATTCTTATAGAATTGCAATGTCCATACATCCGCACAACAGTTATCCATCCACATTATAACATAACCCTATATATGTTATTGATAATATTTATATCATATATAATAACTATGAAATAATAATTATTACATTTAGTTTATATAAAATTATAATTAGTTTGAACAATAGATAAAATTACACTTATTAAAATCAAATCATTTAATGGTCTCTATTCATGTTTTACGTGTGTATAACATTAGTTATATTTGTCAACTATTTTAATTTATTACTATTATGATATATTAATTTTTTAAACAAAAACTGACGGTGTTTTAATTTCATCATGATGATTGTTTAAATTATCAACAACTGTTTGTAATATAACATAATTTAATTTCTATGTTTCTATTATTTTTAACTATTATTATTAAAAATTAATTTAAAAACAAGTGCATGGATTTTAGTTATTGTAAAATATAGTTTTCAGATACCTTTTACTTAATTTGATTAATCAATTTAGGTTCTTTTATATTTATTATATTTAATTTTTCCTTTTAACTATGTTATATATATATATATATATATATATATATATATATATATATATATATATATATATATATATGAATTTTTTTAAAACATTATTTAATATTTTACTTTAGGTTTTAAATTTTACACTAAATTTTTAAGCTTATTTGATATATTAATGTAGGTTATTTATTTAACAATATATTGAGGTTAACAAATTAAGTATATCATATTGATAAGTCATAAAGTCTTCTATTTATGATAATGTTTACAACTAAAAACATATTTAAATTAAAAAATTAAGTATATTATATGGAAATATGAAAAGTTGAGAGTTTCAAATGAATATGGTGAAATTCTTTTTTTCTATTATAATATACTAGGCGAATGTACGCGCGTTACGCAAAAACACATATATAGTTGAAATCTTTACAAATATATGTGTTTTTCAATATAACAATAACGTTGTTGTTAAATTTAATATAATAATTCTTATACTAAATTGATATAACATATTGATTATTTTAAATTATATGATAATATATACATTTATTATAACTGCATAATCTCAATCGTTTGAATGACTTCTACCCGTGAGTTACATATGAATAAAATTAAATAGAATATATAGTCTAATGTTATTTATAGTTGTTGTTATTGTTAATTAATTTTTTAAAATTTGATTTGCTTAATATTTTAGTTTTCTATCATGATAATTATTTAAAACATCAAATATTGTTTTTTGATTTGAAAGGTAACAATATAATCATTTATATAGATTTATTTTTAACTATTGTTATTGTAAGTTATTTTAAGCTATTTATTTGAAAACTTTTAACGATTATAAAAATGTCTTGAGGAAATATTTTAGTTAAATTGATATCACAATTTAGTTCTTCCATTTGTCACTACCATTTATCACTTTTAACTATTTATAAAATATTCTTTGGTTTTTTAAGTGGAACTGAAATTTATATTTAAGTTGACGTTCTAATGTTATATTTAAGTTAACAATTTTAGTATTTTGTCCAAACTGTTTAAAAGTGGTAGCTTTAAATTGATAATAGTTTAGATACAACAATATATTAAATCTAATAAATTAATTATAATATGTTAAAAGTTAAAGATATAACTTTATAAGTAGGAGTAAATATATTATTTTAAAATTGAAATTTAGTTTATTTATGATTACACTTTAGGTTTGATATTTATTTAACATTATTAACCAATTTATAATCCTTATTAGAAAGACACTATAATTTATCAATTTTAATTATTTACAAAATATTATTTGGGTAGTTTAATTTAAACTAAAGTTTATATTTAAATTGACATTGTAATATTATATTAAAATTAATAATTTAAGTATTTTATACAAATTGGTTCAAAATTGTATCTTTAAAATGATAATGGTTTACATCTAACAATATATTAAAACTAATAAATTAAGTATAATATGTTAAAAGTTAAAAAAAAACATACATTTATAAGTAGAAATAAAGATATTTGTTTAATATTGAAATTTAGTTTATATATGATTTTACTTTAGGTTTGATATTTATTTAACCTAATTAACCAAATTCTAATTATTATTAGAAAGAAATTGAAAAATGAATGTGGTGAAACAAAAAAATGCATGGGCGTTTCAAATGAATGTTGTGAAAGGAAAAAATATTTCATTTATAAGTATATAAAGATAAAAAATGCATGGGCGAATATCCGCGTGTTGCGCGTAATAAAATTATATAATTAAAAGTTGGAAAATATATATTAATTTGTTATGTAAAATTGTAATGATTTTGTACCATGTTATAACATCTATTAAAATCATATCATTTAATGGTTGTTAATCGGAGGTGACTTATGAATAAAAATAAATATAATTCTCGATTTAATGTTACAAATAAGTAATGTAGAAATTACTTATTTGATATTTTTTAAAGTAACGAAATATAATATATAAGGTTATGTTATTTTTAACTATTAGTATTGTTAATGATTATGATTTAAAAACCATTTATTTGGAAAATTTACAATTATTAAAAAAAAAAATAGTTTCGGAAAACATAAGAAATCCATCTTAAGCTCTTTGCAAAACAGAAGGAAATATTCTTCAGCTGTGGTGCTTGAATTTTTCACCCTCTGTTAGTTGTTGTATTATGAAGAAAACCATATTGTATTTACTTTTTTTCATTCATTAAGACAATATTACTCTAAAAAGATCATGAATCAACCAAAAAGTCAAATAAAATATAAATCAACTACAATATTTTTGTTCAAAAAGAACAAACATGCATTATAAAAAATTGATCTTGAAATACATTTTTTATGTCCATGTCATTATAAAAAATTGACCTTGAAAAAACATTTGTTTTCTTCACACCAATCATTTCTTTTAAAGCTTCCAATCTAACATACAACCATCTAAAATCCTACCAAAATATTCTACAAACTTGTACTATATATATCTTAATATTAATCAATTGGAGTCATATTTATCATAAGATACAATAAGTTAAAAACTCTTGAATTGTAATTTAAAATAATTATTACAAATAAATATGAAAAGCCATAAGTTTCAAATGAATGTGGTGCTTGGAAAAATGCTTCCTTTATAAGTATACTCGGTGAATGCCCGTGCGTTGCGTAGAAACACCTATATAGTTGAAGTCTTTAAAAATATATATTTTTCTAAATAAAACAATATCATTGTTGTTAAATTTGATATAGTAATTTGTATACTGAATTTGTAACAATCGTAAAAAATTAGGTCGAGGTCCACCGTATAACGACCATAACTAATTGTGATGGAGGACTTAATGTACGATGTTCTTATAAAAATAAGTATATATTTATAGCAATAAGAATTGTTTAATATATATTATTATTGGAATGCGACCAGTTATATGCTTAAAAAAATCAATAAGATATATCCAAATATGTATATGTAGTGAAATACGTTTTATCTATAAAAATATCCAAGTCCTATTAAGTATTATACGTAATAATAAACTACAAGTAAACCTTATCATAATATATGACAAGGGTGTAACAAATTAAAATAAAGTATAGGATACATGTTTGTGGATGAATGGGTATAGTCTCGAAATTTAGACATCATGAATACACAAATCCTACCTTTTTATATATAACAATCCATTTAAAGACTAGTACCTATAATACTACTAGAACTGGCGACTACAGCCAAAGTCAACACGTATGTGTATCATTCCTCACTCCTTACTTGATATGGGCTGTCCATGCATTAATTTCCCCAACAAAAATCATGATTCATAGTACAAATATAGGTAAGGTGGAGTAAAGTAACTTTTACGAGTAAACAAAGAAGTACCATTAATTATGGAGGGAAGGGCAAGAGAGTACTTTGAGAAGGTTGCACACTCCTTCTACAATCAAACTCACATGCTATCTCTCTCTCTCTCTCTCTCTCTCTCTCAACTCTCTCATCCATGCAAACCCATGCCTTTATCTTAGAACTAGGCGAATAGCCACGCGTTGCGCAACGTAAAATTACATACTTAAAATTTTGACAAATAAATATTAATATACGTTATTGATATTTATATCATAATACCTTTCATATTTTACCCTACTATTTCATGTTATTCAAAATACAATGTTTTCATTTTTAGAAATATATTAATGTTGTTTTCTTTGTATTTGATGGGCTATTTTCTATCAAAGCCAAAACATCCAACAAATACTACGAAATCTATGTTTGTTTATCACGACACAACTCTACTTCTTGGATTCAATCTCAATTACACTACTGCAAATGCACAAAGTGACATTCATATCCATTAATATCGATTAAGTAAATAATGTGATGTACTTATTATTTGTTAAATGCATATCGATGCATCATATTAATTTTCATATTCCAACATTAGTAAACTAAAACCACATAGGCATAGTCTGGATACCAACATCTAATTTCCATTAGAGACTAATAGAAACACACCCATGCCAGACAAATGCTTGGTTCAGACTAAATGTATATATACATAAAAACGGAAGCTAAAAGGATTACATTCTCATGACTTGAAAATGAGCATGTCAACTCATTGGTTTCGGTTAATATCAATACAACATTAAAATATGCATGACCTGCTTCACATGTGATATTTTATAGGATCAAATAGGAAATCATGACTTTAGTGCAAACTAAGACCAATTGACATGGAAAACAATTTATATGTAGCAATACATTTGCTAATATGACTTCATATTTTCCAATATCTTCTAGGGTTCAATAAATCCACCTTGTGATGCTAAGGATGAATATTTCACTGTTTTCCATCTTTTTTTATATTCTTAGATATTAAAATGGTTTTAACAAAAAAAAATCTTAAGAAAAACAAAAGTTCTTACACGCATGGATACATATGGAAGTTTCAAATAGTGAAGGTAGAGATAATTTCCATTATGAAGGAATGATGATGAAAACCGAATCTATTCAAATAATTTAAAATGCTTAGCAAGATTTGTTTGTGTGTGCGTGAGTCAAATATTAATTTAGTACCTCTAGTGAATGGAATTAAGTGCATCTTTATGCAAAAGTTTTTACTCCAAATATAACATGTGACATACCAGAAGCAACCACACATTGAACAGTTGGTAAAAATAAAAAATATATATATATTGAAATTTGTATGAAAAGCAATACACACATAAAAGCCTTTTTTTTTTCCTTCTTTAAGGGTCCTTAATCCTTGCAAAATATGACAAAGATGTTCCTATTATTCATCGTATTTATACTTGGTCTTGTTATGTTTGATGTTGTTCATGTTATTTTTACATTAAAGAACCAATTAATAATTATTATTAAAAAGTCTTTAGAGTGGTATTAATTAAATTAGGAGGTTTCAAATGCATAATAATCAAGGAAATCAAATTAGAGGGTTTCAAATGCATAAGAATCAAGGAAAAATGCTTCTTTTATAAGTATGTATGATAGAGATACTTTTAAAAATGGCCAAAGGTACACCTTGGAGGATAGAAGATAGCTTTTAAGAGAGTATAAAAGGGGAAATATTAGAGACCTTTAACCCATAAAAGATCAACCTCAAACCTCTTTTCTCTCTACCTCCTTTCTCTTGTTCGAAGTTCATCAAGAACACCTCCATCGTAGGTGTTTTCTACTGTGATTTTGGGAAGCAAAAAGGAGCATCCACCACCGAGTTCAACCACCTGTTACAACCAACAAATGTGCCGATTATACCCTTGAAGCAGCTTATTTTTATGCATAATTATCCCCCTCAAGTGCTGCTGCGAAAACAGGAAGAAAAGAGGGTGAGGAAGCTACCGAAACACCACTTCCCAACCCATTTTTGTCGACAACCCCTATAGTGTTTTGGGTGAGTTTATTTCACTGTAAAAGCCGGAAATACTTGTTGTTTTAAACACCCCTGTGAAGTGCGTTAATCTAAATCTAGATTCGTTTATTGTCTGTGAAAGTACCGGGTCTTGAACGAAGCACAAACCTCTCCGAATCCTCCAGTCTAAACTCGAGAATCACGCTCCAAATGTGAGTCTTTATGGCTCCGTTTTTACATTTACACTTATTTGGGGGGAAACACATACCTGAGTATTTTGATATATTAATATGGCTAAAATTTATGTGTTACATGCATGCACAGTAGTGATAGATACAAAACTGTTAGACAATGTTTATTATAAACACTAAATATCTTATTTTTAGAAATAAAATTTATTAAAAAGATGGTGATTATTAATTGGTTATACACAAGAATTTTATAAAATGTTAGACTTATTTACAAGCACTTGTGTAAACAAAAATGTTAGATAAGAGTAATCTAGTGTTATATTAATCGTCGGAATAAATAAAGGCATCGTTAAGAACTTGTGTCGAAATCTTGATAGATGAACACTTTTAACTTGTCATAATAGGCATATCTCTATGACTTGTGTATACTAGGGAATTAAGTTTCTTATTCACCAAGTATTAATAGTACAGAACTAAACGAGATGATAAAATAATAATAACAAGAGTGTGAGAATAAAGCACAAGTAGTTATTTACTATGGTATGATACGAAATCTTATCGAAAAATAATGTGTATGTATTTTTAAGACTAAAGTTTACTTGCAAACAAAAATAATACGTTTTCAACATTAAGTAAATATTAAAAATACAAAAATATTCTATTTAAGCGACAACTGGTCAACCGACGTAACACCAACACGTATGAAGTACTCAACTACGCTAACATGACGTCTTTCCTATCGGTTGGTAGATTGAAATTACTTGAGTCACTACAGTCTCTTTATTCGAAAGCTAGGTTAAATTTAATATTTAACTGTGCCAACCCGAAATTTCCATTCTATACAAACAGTATCACTTCAATAGAAGTTATAACAGTCATAGTCGATTTTCAGACTTTTTGTATAAGTTGGAGTAATTTAGGGTTTACACTTCAGTAAATATCAGGAGAGTGGATGCATTATGGTTTTGTGCAACACTGTTATTCCAACACCCTGTAATATTAGAAATCATTTCAGAAATAAAAATATTATCTGTCGAAAATATCTCAGGACTATTAATAGATTTTTGAACCAAATTCATTCATTATTCACATTTCCAACTAGAGAAAAACCATTTTCTCTCTCACGGATCTTCGGGTTTTCATCCCAAATCGTGAGTACACTTCTCTAGTTGTTTTATAATGCTTGTTATATGCTTAATAACATAGATTACATGTCAAATATGTGAGATTCGGGAGTTTACCGCCCAAGAACGTTCTTGGGGAGTAAACTCCAAAATGAAGCTTAAAGGCTATCTAGTCCCATTTCCTTGTTAGGTAACTAGCTTAGGATAATATGTATGTACATTAGAGACTAGAAAAAAAATCAAAAACACATAGCTTAGGGAGTTCACGACCCAATAATGTCGTAGGCCGTAAACTCCAAATTCAAGGGCCATAATGTGCCCTAATCACTCCGAAGACTTTAGACATTAACCCTCAATTACTTCTAGCTAATTTGTGGACTTTAAGACATCAAAAACACCCCCTTAAAGGGAGTTTACGGCCAAGGAATGCTCTTAGGCTTTAAACACCAAATAAGGGCACCAAAGTGTGCCTAGGGTCCTCTTTAGCCTCAAACAAATGACTAGAAGCTATCCCACTTGTGCATGAGACTTGTAAACATCAAAAACAAACACCCTTAAGAGTTTACGGCCGTAAACTCTAAGGAAATTGGTATTTGGGCCGTAAACTCCTCAAAGGAGTGTTTCTAGGTCTTAAACCCTTCCAAGAATTTAACCACCAAGTTGGAATAATTCTAGGAATCATTTGGAGCTTCAAAACACACAATAACCCCATGGTTGGGAGTTTATGGCCATGAACTCAAGAGTTTACAACCGTAAACTCCATGTGTGTTGGTATTTGAAGAGTAAACACATATACAAGGTCCTTTGGTACATTAAACCCCTTTTGCCTTATCCCACAACCACTTAAATGCAACCATTAGGACCTATAACACTTATACAAAGTGATTACATGTTCCAGAGTGTCCCAACTTATTTCATTAAGTTATTATTTGGCTAATTAGTTATATATATGCTCATTATATGATAACTAGGCTCGTGCGTGTGAACAAGTCTCCGTTTACCACCTAGCACAGTATCCGACACTTCAATCCAATCCACTTACCACAAGTGAGTTCATACCCCTATTAATTAACCTTTGAAATACTTTAAATATTTTAAATACTTTTATGGGGGGGGGGGGGATACAAGTTAAATACTTATAGTTATTACATCAATCACATGTGATTAATAACTATAAAACCAATGATTTTATTACTGTTCAAACTGTTTATCAAAGTTGTTTTACTTCCAACTGTTTTACAAACTATTTTACTTATCAAACACTTTTACTTTAACTTTTTTATGCTTATTATAAATTGCATGCCCGTATATGTATATTTATATAATCAATGTTTAAAAGGCTTAGGAAGGCCGCACACCCTATTTCCTTTTCCTCGATATGGATGTGGTCTGGTGGGATATCGGGTAGCCGTCCGAAGGTCGTTTCACTATTAATTATATATCATGTGTACATGTATGGTCATAAAAGTTCTTCCATGTTAATACCTACTAGTTACATCATTTGTAAGTTACCATCGAGGTAACTCAGGATCATACACATACTATTGTTAGATCAATGAGTCAGCTCATTCATGAGTCAATACTTATTACTATGAGAACATATACAACTATACTAGAAAGAGAACATATACAACTATACTATGAGAACATATACAACTATACTAGAAAGAGAACATATACAACTATACTATGAGAACATATACAACTATACTAGAAAGAGAACATATACAACTATACTATGAGAACATATACAACGATACTAGAAGGAGTAACAATACATTACAAACACATGTATACATTGACAGAATTGTGATCCACTGTATCGGAACATGCCTTAAATGTCATGGCCCAAGTTGTAGCCAGAATTCTCTTGGAGGGAGAGCGTGAGTTTGCGTATAGATCTATACTGGATTGACTATCCTACACCTTGCTGCTAGCTACAGCCGGACCTGCAGGTTTGCGGGTGCCAAACGTCATATCATTTTATGACCTACATTTGTCGTTGTTTATCCAGTCGATAGTATGGTACAATTAATCACATGATGCCATAATATAAATCCGGTTTAAGGTAGTTAGTACAGCAGTAGTTCCTATAATACAACACTACAGTACTACATTAATTTACTCTTTACACATTTAGTGATCTTTTCACTTAAACATTTATGTACAAACTATATTTTGAGAATGATAGTTACACTTGAGTAAATTACACACTTTTACAGTAAACGAACATACAAAACAGTTAAGCCTTGGTAGAAGGCTACTTTTAAATAGAAAATATAGGTTTTTCTAGGAGATTCAAACATTTACAAACACTTACAAACATTTACAAATTCATATTTATAACTACGTTCAAACATTTTGATACAACCACCGACACTAAAATACTTATGAACTCACCAGCTTAATGCTGATAAACTCTTTCAAAATAACTTGTATTCTCAGGTCATCAGTAGACAGGTACCGAGGCCAGCTTTTGAGAAGATGGAGCGCATCCAAGACTCATCTTATTATTTTGATTTACATTATTTTTGGGTGTCTATAACTGTACAGAACACGCTTGTATTAAAATTATATATTTAATGCAATGGATGATGTTGTTTGCTTATTTACTGTTATACTGTGTTGTGATACTTTACATGATGTCCTCCACCCCAGAACGTTTCCGCCATTCATGGTTTTTTGGTGTGACAGATTGGTATCAGAGCATTGTTTATAGTGAATCAAGTATATCAACCCATAAAAGATGTACTAAACTATAAACCCATTTGGGATTAAAACACTCTGACCAAGAGTCTATACTTTAAATACTAAGATATTTAATTAAGTATACTAGTCCGCATTCATACTAAAATCAACGTCACAATGACAAGAACAAAAGTATTACGATTGTTAAATATCACAGGTAAGCTCGGGGATTTATGGTCAGTCTTGGGAATGGCATAGCCTGATCAACTTTGCTGGTCCGAGGAGTGATTAGCATATGCTCTAGAATGGTTGTGATATGTTAACAAGTCTAGAAACTTACCAACAATACCACAAGAAGATCAGTAGAACCTAAACTTAAAATACTATAGGGGTATTTTGTACTACTAGCTACATATATACTATATCCTTATACCTCTCTTCTCGCGTAGATTTAAATGGATGGATTCCATCACGGCGACCCGTACTTTCCAAATGAAGGCAACGTAGGATGGCTCGAAGCAGAGTCCGATGATGAGCACCAAATTCCATTGGATGATCATCAAGCTGAAGGCTTCTCGGATGGATCGGACTCTGAGCCCGAATTCAACAACCTACCTCCAGTAGGTCAAGCCCCGAACAACAACCCTCGACCAGCTTTTCCAGGTCCCACTCCCTTGTGGGTAAATAACTTGAATCGCTGGAGTGACGAACAGGGTCAACCCTTACCATACTTTAGGGACCGAAGCTTTTACAACGTCAGCGAAGGTGGTTCTGCTGACCAAGCTCTGCCCATCATTATTCGCAGAATAGCTCGTAATGTTGAACAGGGTCGAGAAGCCATTGACCGGGTCATGGAGATTGATGCCAACTCTGGTGTCAACACAGTCTGCATCCGCCGTCTTGAAGAAGACATGGAACGGACCCGGAGAACCAATGAAACCCTACAACAACATCTGGTTGCCTCTCAAGCAGAAGTCATGGAACTTCGAGCTCGTCAAAGGGCTCATGAACGACACCTTCAAGAGGTGATCCGTCAAATGAGAGACCACAGGGTTCTCCCGAGGAATACTCATCGCCGTTAGAAGATGTCTAGTACATCTTTATCTTTTGGGTTAAGGATTAGCCTTTAACATCTGTGCTCTAAGTAGCACTTGTCTGTAAAATATTCCTAACTTTCAGTACTCTAATTAGGAATCTAAGGACTGTCAAACTCTTCCGTATGGTATGATGTAAGACCTACTGTTAGGTCGATTTTCCCTGAACTTATTACATCGGAAATACCAGTACTATTGACATCTATCTAATCTATGGGAAAAATCTTTACACTTGTGTTTTCTTAATAATCTTCCTTGTTATGATCTCAAACACTCATTCAACTGTTGGGCTATGGTTAGTTAGTCCGTGTGTCACTCTTACCTCTTTTACAATTGATTCTTACCACTTTGCTTATCTTTATAAACTTATAGCTGAAAGATGCCTCCTCGCAAATCTCCCCGGAATAACCCTACACCTCCACTGCCTCCTCCACCTCCGGTCATCGATACAGCAGCCCTAAATGCTGTCGTAGTTGCAGCAGTGGCAACTGCCATGGCACAGTATCACTCTACTGATGCCAGCAGAGGTGGAACCCCTGTTAACTCTATTCCAGTGGGAACTCCTGTGGGCTCAAGAGAGTGCTCCTACAAGGATTTCACCAACTGCAAGCCGAAATCCTTTCATGGGGCCGGCAGAGTCATTGCCCTCTCGCAATGGTTCAAGAAGACTGAATCAGTCTTTGAAATCTGTACATGCCCTGCAGCGAGCAAAGTCAAATATGCCGCATGCACCTTTAAAAGAAAGGCCCTAACGTGGTAGAACGGCCACATTAAAGCTCTAACCCTCGTCGTAGCCAACGACATAGGCTGGGAGACGATGAAAGACCTCATGATTGAGGAATACTGCCCAAGGGGCGAAATCCAGAAATTGGAGCAGGAGCTTTGGAGCCTGACCATGAAGGGCACCAACATTGTCGCTTATACCGACAGATTCAGCGAACTGGTGGCCCTCTGCCCCAATATGGTTCCCACTGAAGGGAAAAAGATCGAAAGGTACATATGGGGCCTAGTGCCTCCGTATCAGGGGAATGTCCTATCATCAAACCCCGCTACATTCGACGGTGCCAAGCGACTGGCACAACGACTTATTGACCATGGAGTCAAAACCCCTGCAACAACAAAAACCCTAGCCATCCCGGAACCCTCCAAACCCGCTGACACTAAGCGGAAGTTTTGGGAAGACAAGAAGAAACAGCGAGCTGCTAAAAAGCAGCAAGTTGTGGCTGCTCATGCCGCGATAACCCCTACTGCTGATACTACTCTGGTGCGGCAGTATGCTGGAAGTTTGCCTAAGTGCAACAAATGCAACTTCCACCACAACGGCCCCTTTCGTGAAATGCAGCGATCTAACCGCAACCGGAAAGGACACACCGTCAATTTCTGTAAATCCCCGGCGAGGCCGATCACGCAAGTCACCGGCTCTGGTGCGATCCCGACCTGCTATGGATGTGGTGAAGAATGCCACTATAAGAGGGACTGCCCCAAAGCGAAGAATGCTGGTGGAGCAGGGAGGGTACTGGCAATAGGCCATGGGGAAGCAGTTGCTGACCCGACGGTGGTAACTGGTACGTTCCTCCTCGATAACTCCTATACATGCATTCTGTTTGATAGCGGAGCGGAGCGAAGCTTCGTGAACCATAAATTTGCTCGCATTCTTAAACAACAACCACACGCACTTAAAGAACAATTCACAGTAGAAATGCCTAATGGAAAAACAGAAAACACCAATAACATATAATTAGGATGTACCCTAACTCTAGATAACCATTCATTCCCAATCGACCTTATGCCGGTCTCGATTAAAAGCTTCGACGTTATCATCGGCATGGATTGGTTGAGTCTTCATCGCACCAACATCATGTGCTTCGAGAAAGCAGTCCGTCTAAACCTCCCGTCTAACGAAACTCTTATCATCTACGGCGACAAACCCGATGCGAGTCTCCATATTATATCAAGTATTCAAGTACAAAAATATCTGCGTAAAGAATACCATGCATTCCTTGATCACATCGTCGACATGAACCTCGAAACGAAAGAACTAAAGAGCATTCCAGTAGTGAGCGACTTCCCCGACATTTTCCCTGAAGAGCTTCCAGGATTACCTCCGCAACGACAGGTCGAGTTCAGAATCGACTTAGTTCCAGGAGCTACCCCAGTAGCCAAGTCGCCCTACCGATTAGCACCAGCAGAGATGCAGGAACTATCTGGTCAACTTAACGGACTGCTCAGCAAGGGCTTCATAAGACCAAGCTTCTCACCTTGGGGAGAACCGGTCTTGTTTGTTAAGAAGAAAGACAGATCATTCCGTATGTGTATCGACTACAGGGAACTCAACAAACTAACGGTCAAAAATCGATACCCTCTGCCGCGCATAGACGATCTATTTGACCAACTGCAAGGGGCGAGTTACTTCTCCAAAGTTGATCTGAGATCCGGATATCACCAGTTACGAGTGCTAGAGGAGGATGTTCCAAAGACAGCCTTCCGAACTCGTTACGGACACTACGAGTTCGTGGTGATGCCATTCGGATTGACTAATGCGCCTGCAGTTTTCATGGATCTGATGAACAAAGTATGCCAACCTTACTTGGATCAGTTCGTCATCGTTTTCATTGACGACATCCTGATCTACTCCCGAAGTAAGGAAGAGCATAGCGATCACCTGCGACAAGTTCTAGGAACTTTACGAACGGAGAAACTCTATGCGAAGTTCTCAAAATGTGAATTTTGGATCCGAAGAGTCGAATTCTTAGGACACCTGGTAAGCGAAGAGGGAATCCAAGTGGAACCATCCAAAATTAAAGCTATTGAGAACTGGTCAGCACTGAAGACACCTACAGAAATTCGTCAATTTCTAGGCCTCGCGGGCTACTATCGCAGATTCATACAGAACTTTTCCCGAATAGCAAAACCACTTACAACCCTGACCCAGAAAGGCGTGGCCTTTGACTGGGAAGAGAAACAAGAAAGAGCGTTCCAAACGCTCAAGCGAGCCTTGTGCACCGCACCAATACTATCTCTCCCCGAAGGGATAGAAGACTTCGTAGTCTATTGCGATGCATCGAACCAAGGGCTCGGGTGTGTTCTGATGCAGCAAGGTAAGGTCATCGCCTACACCTCCAGACAGTTGAAGACACACAAAGTTAACTACACGACCCATGATCTTGAACTAGGAGCAGTGGTGTTTGCTCTGAAAATCTGGAGACATTACTTCTACGGGATGAAAAACACTATTTTTACTGACCACAAGAGTTTACAACACATATTCGATCAGAAGGAGCTCAACATGAGACAACGACGGTGGGTCGAGCTACTCAGTGACTACGAATGCGATATTCGTTATCATCTGGGTAAAGCCAACGTAGTAGCAGACGCCCTAAGTCGGAAGGAATATTCTGGTCGCAGGGTCAAGTCATTGTTAATAACCATCCATTCACACTTGTCTAAACAAATTCAGGCAGCCCAACTTGAAGCCATGAAACCTGAAAATGTGACGAGTGAATCCCTTAGAGGAATGGACAAGAATTTAGAAGCCAAGGGTGATGGAGCCTTATATTTCATGGACCGGATCTGGACACCGAAACACGGTGATTTCCGAGACTTGGTCATGACCGAGGTGCACAACACTCGGTATTCCATCCACCCAGGTTCAGATAAGATGTATCTGGATCTTAAAAAGCTATACTGGTGGCCTAATATGAAAGCACGGATTGCTACCTTCGTAAGTAAATGCCTTACTTGCGCAAAGGTTAAGGTCGAGTACCAGAAGCCCTCCGGTTTACTGCAACAACCAGAGATTCCAGAATGGAAGTGGGAGCGGATCAATATGGATTTCATAACCAAGTTACCCAAGACAACGGGTGGACTTGATACCATATGGGTCATCATCGATAGATTGACCAAGTCTGCACACTTCCTACCTATCAAAGAAACTGACAAGATGGAGAAACTTACGAGAACATACATTAGGGAAATCGTACGGCTACATGGTGTGCCTATATCCATTATCTCTGATAGAGATAGTAGGTTCACCTCGAGATTCTGGCAATCACTACAACATTCCCTGGGAACAAGGCTGGACATGAGCACAGCCTACCATCTACAGACCGACGGACAAAGTGAGAGGACCATCCAAACACTAGAAGATATGTTGAGAGCCTGTGTGATTGACTTTGGAAAGGCATGGGATACTCATTTACCCCTTGTCGAGTTTTCATATAATAACAGTTATCACACGAGCATCAAGGCTGCTCCATTTGAAGCCCTCTACGGCCGAAAGTGCAGATCCCCTTTGTGCTAGGCTGAGGTGGGTGATACCCAATTAGCCAGGGGCAGGCTTCTGACAGTACTCTCACCGGTTCGGAGATCATTCGGGAAACAACAGAGAAAATCGTTCAGATCCGTGAACGATTGAAAGCCTCTAGAGACCAACAGAAGAGCTACGCTGATAAGCGAAGAAAACCTTTGGAATTTCAGGTGGGAGACCGAGTCCTTCTCAAAGTCTCACCCTGGAAAGGCTTGATACGCTTCGGTAAGCGTGGGAAGCTTAATCCGAGGTACATAGGGCCTTTCGAGATTCTCGCAAGAGTCGGCCCCGTAGCTTACAAACTCGACCAACCTGACACACTTCGTAACATACATTCTACATTCCACGTATCTAACTTGAAAAAGTGTCAGTCCGACGAGACTCTTGTAATCCCACTCGACGAGATCGAGATCAACGAGAGCCTTATCTTCGTGGAAGAACCTGTAGAGATCATGGACCGTGAGGTCAAGCAGACGAAGCAAAGCCGTATCCCGATTGTGAAGGTTTGCTGGAACGCCAAGCGAGGACCGGAATTCACTTGGGAACGCGAGGATCAAATGAAACTGAAATACCCTCATCTTTTCGTTTAGTTATTTGTAACTTCTTATTTGCTTAAATTCTAATTTCTGGACGAAATTCCTTCTAACGGGGGGATGATGTGACAACCCGAAATTTCCATTCTATACAAACATTATCACTTCAATAGAAGTTATAACAGTCATAGTCGATTTTCAGACTTTTCGTATAAGTTGGAGTAATTTAGGGTTTACACTTCAGTAAATATCAGGAGAGTGGATGCAATATGGTTTTGTACAACACTGTTATTCCAAAACCCTGTAATATTAGAAATCATTTCAGGAATAAAAATATTTTCTGTCGAAAATATCTCAGGACTATAAATAGATTTCTGAACCAAATTGATTCATTATTCACATTTCCAACTAGAGAAAATCCATTTTCTCTCTCATGGATCTTCGGGTTTTCATTTTTATAATGCTTGTTATATGCTTAATAACGGAGATTACATGTCAAATAATAACATAGATTACATGTCAAATATGTGAGATCCGGGAGTTTACCGCCCAAGAACGTTCTTGGGGAGTAAACTCCAAAATGAAGCTTAAAGGCTATCTAGTCCCATTTCCTTGTTAGGTAACTAGCTTAGGATAATATGTATGTACATTAGAGACTAGAAAAAAATAAAAAACACATAGCTTAGGGAGTTCACGACCCAATAATGTCGTAGGCCGTAAACTCCAAATTCAAGGGCCATAATGTGCCCTAATCACTCCGAAGACTTTAGACATTAACCCTCAATTACTTCTAGCTAATTTTTGGACTTTAAGACATCAAAAACACCCCCTTAAAGGGAGTTTACGGCCAAGGAATGCTCTTAGGCTTTAAACACCAAATAAGGGCACCAAAGTGTGCCTAGGGTCCTCTTTAGCCTCAAACAAATGACTAGAAGCTATCCCACTTGTGCATGAGACTTGTAAACATCAACAACAAACACCCTTAAGAGTTTACGGCTGTAAACTCTAAGGAAATTGGTCTCTGGGCTGTAAACTTCTCAAAGGAGTGTTTCTAGGTCTTAAACCCTTCCAAGAATTTAACCACCAAGTTGGAATAATTCTAGGAATCATTTGGAACTTCAAAACACACAGTAACCCCATGGTTGGGAGTTTACGGCCGTAGACTCAAGAGTTTACAACCGTAAACTCCATGTGTGTTGGTATTTGAAGAGTAAACACATATACAAGGTCCTTTGGTACATTAAACCCCTTTTGCCTTGTCCCACAACCACTTAAATGCAACCATTAGGACCTATAACACTTATACAAAGTGGTTACATGTTCCTGAGTGTCCCAACTTATTTCATTAAGTTATTATTTGGATAATTAGTTATATATATACTCATTATATGATAACTAGGCTCGTGCGTGTGAACAAGTCTCCGTTTGCCACCTAGCACAGTATCCGACACTTCAATCCAATCCACTCACCACAAGTGAGTTCATACCCCTGTTAATTAACCTTTGAAATACTTTGAAAATTTTTAAATACTTTTATGGGGGGGGGGGGGGATACAAGTTAAATACTTCTACTTATTACATCAATCACATGTGATTAATAACTATAAAACCAATGATTTTATTACTGTTCAAACTGTTTATCAAAGCTGTTTTACTTCCAACCGTTTTACAAACTATTTTACTTATCAAACACTTTTACTTAAACTTTGTTATGCTTATTATATATTGCATGCCCGTATATGTGTATTTATATAATCAATGTTTAAAAGGCTTAGGAAGGCCGCACGCCCTATTTCCTTTTCCTCGATTTGGATGTGGTCTGGTGGGATATCGGGCAGCTGTCCGAAGGTCGTTTCACTATT
Source organism: Lactuca saligna (assembly GCF_052625555.1). Classification (NCBI taxonomy): domain Eukaryota; kingdom Viridiplantae; phylum Streptophyta; class Magnoliopsida; order Asterales; family Asteraceae; genus Lactuca; species Lactuca saligna. The sequence goes on along the minus strand of NC_136421.1, from coordinate 108,241,706 downwards.
AATTATATATCATGTGTACATGTATGGTCATAAAAGTTCTTCCATGTTAATACCTACTAGTTACATCATTTGTAAGTTACCATCGGGGTAACTCAGGATCATACACATACTATTGTTAGATCAATGAGTCAGTTCATTCATGAGTCAATACTTATTACTATGAGAACATATACAACTATACTAGAAAGAGAACATATACAACTATACTATGAGAACATATAAAACTATACTAGAAAGAGAACATATACAACTATACTATGAGAAGATATACAACTATACTAGAAAGAGAACATATACAACTATACTATGAGAACATATACAACGGTACTAGAACGAGTAACAATACATTACAGACACATGTATACATTGACAGAATTGTGATCCACTGTGTCGGAGCATGCCTTAAATGTCATGGCCCGAGTTGTAGCCAGAATTCTCTTGGAGGGAGAGCGTGAGTTTGCGTATAGATCTATACTAGATTGACTATCCTACACCTTGCTGCTAGCTACAGCCGGACCTGCAGGTCAGTGGGTGCCAAACGTCATATCATTTTACGACCTACATTTGTCGTTGTTTATCCAGTCGATAGTATGGTACAATTAATCACATGATGCCTTAATATAAATCCGGTTTAAGGTAGTTAGTACAGCAGTAGTTCCTATAATACAACACTACAATACTACATTAATTTACTATTTACACATTTAGTGATCTTTTCACTTAAACATTTATGTACAAACTATATTTTGAGAATGATAGTTACACTTGAGTAAATTACACAGTTTTACAGTAAACGAACATACAAAACAGTTAAGCCTTGGTAGAAGGCTACTTTTAAATAGAAAATATAGGTTTTTCTAGGAGATTCAAACATTTACAAACACTTACAAACGTTTACAAATTCATATTTATAACTACGTTCAAACATTTTGATACAACCACCGACACTAAAATACTTATGAACTCACCAGCTTAATGCTGATAAACTCTTTCAAAATAACTTGTATTCTCAAGTCATCAGTAGACAGGTATCGAGACCAGCTTTTGAGAAGACGGAGCGCATCCAAGACTCATCTTATTATTTTGATTTACATTATTTTTGGGTGTCTATAACTCTACATAACACGCTTGTATTAAAATTAAATATTTAATGCAATGGATGATGTTGTTTGCTTATTTACTGTTATACTGTGTTGTGATACTTTACATGACGTCCTCCACCCAGAAAGTTTCCGCCACTCATGGTTTTGGGGTGTGACATTAACTAAATGCACTAGAGAAAAATAAAATCATAAATAAATCAAGACTTGCGTTGGTGATCATTGGAAGCGACAAATTTTTATTGCCATGTATCGAAAGGGGTGAAGGAGAGAGTTTGTTGATGGTGTATTTTTCCCTTGTAAGGATCAGAAACTTGCAATCGACACCTAGCTCTATAACTGTTAATCCAAGAGGAATCATATACTGTAGGTCTATGTACACGACATAGATTTATAATAAAGAACTTTGGTGTAGATCTAATTCTTATGGAAAAATTTATACCAATGGTTATTTTCCGTCTGTGGTTGCTAGCTATAACTTCGTCTGACGAGGCAACAAGCGTCAAGTGTTTCTTTCTTCGTTACTATACGACTGCTTTTAAACGTTAGTAATGATCTCGATTCCTCCATGTTTATTTGTATTGTGCCTATGTGGCTTGTTTATTGTGCCTATGCGGCTTGTGGAGGAGCGACGAATAGAGTCGCTTATGGGCAAATTAATATATTGAAGATTTTTATTTGAAGATGTATAGATCTAGATTTAGTCGGTTATCCCAATTTGGGCCCGATAGTGTCGAGTGTTAGGACGTTATATACTTCTCCTTACGACATAACTTTCAGTATCGGAAAAGATCCAGAGAATGAACATCATCATGAAAATGACTAATATTTATCGTTTAAAATGTGGTTGAATGGAAAAATATGCTTTATAATTTACCGGTTTTGGAAACATTATTTTAAATTATAAAAATCTTCGTAGTTAAAAGAAAACCTATGAAGGTCACCAACATTATTGTTAACGTATTTTCAAAATGTATGTGTCTCTAGGTGTTCAAGGTGTCCAAAGGAACTTTCACCATGTGTGAGGATGATGAGTTTGACGTTGAAAATAAATTGTTGGATCTATAGTAGCCTTTTGTCTCTTTTATGTTGTAAGAAATTGAAATCCGCGTATAATGTTTTTGGACTATTAAACAATGTGTTTTGTAATATTCATACTTCGGATGAATGTAATGTCGAATAAATTCTGTTATTATTTCATTATATGTTGTTGACTATGATCCAAATGTTTATGTCGCAACCTCGGCGTTTCCGCCGTTGGTCGGGGTGTGATAGATTGGTATTAGAGCTAACGACTATAGTGAATTAGTACTTTCCTTAAAAGAGACCAACTATAGTCTACGAGCTTACTCTAACAGGTTCAAGTATTCCTAAAACCTATATCATATCACTAATAGACTTATTCCTATAAGTCTATAATTAGTACGCGTAGATTTCCCCCTTAGGTTGACGATCCTATGATCCAAGAATAGTTCCTATAAACTACACACTATAAAATAAATATCAAAACCCTAAGGAGAAATAATCCGACTAGCGACATCCATAAATTATAATTAAATTTAAAATTTTAAGAAATTAAGTAAACAAGAGTTTAAACGTCAAATAATCAATTAGGTTCTCTAGTACATAGGTCGTACCACAACTAAACCTAGTTGCGCACCTAAGTTTTATTTTGGTAAGATTCTACGCACTATTGAAACTAAGTAAATTAGTTGATCTACTAAATGCAAAAAAAGGGGTATAAAAAACATAATCATGAATAATTAAAACTGTGTAGTAGTTTTATGGTAATGTAAGCGAATGTAAAACTTGGAAATGACTATGTGAAATATATGAAGCATATATTATTATTATTATTATTATTATTATTATTATGTGTTGTTAAGGGATGATTGTTGTGTTAGTTGATTAAAATTCATTCGGAAATACTTGCAAAACATTATAAATTATAAAAAAAAACATGGTTGACTAAACACTTACAACTAAAATGAATAAATAGATCATAATCATGCCGCCAAGAAAGAGGAGTGAACGACTCAGAAATCGACCCCAACTCGAAAGATTGGAAATGGCAGTTCCGCCCACACCATCTCAACCCATGAGTGGCTGACCCAACTCACGGCCAACAGAAATTCCGGTTGTGGATACGCCGACTATTGTTGCACCCCCCAAGATGGGACTCCCACAAACAACAACAGAGTTGGAACAAATAATTGCAGACTATCTTGCAATCGCTATGACAAACACGGGAAGCGCAAATGCAAGGAACGCCATCATTGAAATTGAAGAACTCGAGGCTAGGCACGAAAGTAGTTTAAACATTAACCCTACCAAGGCTCGAAGGGATTGCACCTATAAGGACTTTATGAACTGCAAACCCAAGTACTTCTATGGAAACGAACGTGTGATCGGTCTCACCCAATGGTTTGAAAGGATAGAGTCTGTAATTCAGATCAGTTATTGTGCTGAAGATAACAAGGTGTGCTTTGCTGCCTGTACTTTCATGGATGTGACACTAACTTGGTGGAACAACCAAGTTAAGTCACTAGGAATTATCCCTGCTAACTCTTTGACCTGGAGTGAACTAAAAACCATGCTGATAGAAGAGTATTGTCCCAGAGACGAAGTTTAGAATCTGGAAAACGAGCTGTGGAACCTTAAGATGAAAGGTTCAGACATTAAATCCTACACAACCAGATTTAACGACCTCTCCTTGCTGTGTCCAACTCTAGTAACCCCTGAGCATGTAAAGGTGGAACGTTATATTTGGGGTCTGTCTCTTAAGATCAAGGGTATGGTCATGTCTTCAAGACCTACAACCTTTGAAAGCGCCAAGAATATGGCTAAACGATTGACCAACAATGAGGAAGTCAAGGAAACATGGAGGCTAGAGGTGAAAATTCCAAGTCTGAATCAAACAAGAAAAGAAAATTTCTTGGAGGAAAGTCAAACCCACCAAAGAAACAAGAAACTAAGAAGGTGTATGCGGTAACTCCAGCCGTAGCAACAACACCTGCACTGCAAAGGAACTACACAAACAATTACCCAAAGTGTAACGTCTGCTATAAAAACCATACTGGAGAGTGTTACCATTGCACCCAGTGCAACAAGAAGGGATATACTGAAAATTACTATAAGAAAGTTACGAGCACAGGAGGAAATCGAAATTTCGATACCAGGGCCGACAATGGGGAGGAAAGAACATGTTACGACTGTAGAGAAAAAGTTCATATCTCACGAAACTGCCCAAAGGGGAAGAATAAAGGTGGGAATGCTCGTGGGCGAGCTTTTAGGATAGGAAAAAGGGACACCATTCAGGATCCGTCTGTGGTCACTGGTATGTTCCTTGTTAATAACTTGTATGCTACAATACTTTTTGACTCCGGTACTGATAAAGGTTTTATAACTCTATCTTTTAAACAACTTTTAAATCACAAGTCTAACAAATTAGAAACAACATATGAAGTAGAAGTAGTGAATGGTCAGATAGAAAGCACAACCGAAATCCTAAGAGATTGCTTGTTAACTCTAAACAACCACACTTTCCACATAAATCTTTTGAGTATTCCTATAGGTAGTTTTGACATTATCATAGGAATGGATTGGCTTACTCCTCACCACGCCGAGATTTTGCGTTATGAGAAGGCTGTACGAGTAACCTTACCAAGCGGAGAGATCCTAACCATTTATGGGGATAAGTCGGGGAAAAACATTAAGCTCATTTCTTGCACGAAGGCGCATAAATATCTACATAAGAAATGTTATGTCATTCTAACTCACATAGTGGATAAGAAGAGTGGAACAAAGGAATTGAAAGATATACCTCAGGTATGTGATTTTCTTGACGTCTTTCCCGAGGATCTACCTGGATTAACCTCGAACCGACAAGTTGAGTTTAGAATCGACCTAACCCCAGGCGCCGCACCAGTAGCTAAGTCACCCTATAGATTGGATCCTTTCGAGATGCAAGAGCTTGCAAGCCAATTACAGGAACTTCTGGACAAGGGTTTCATAAGACCAAGTTTCTCTCCTTGGGGAGCCCCAGTCCTGTTTGTTAATAAGAAGGATGGATCATTTCGGATGTGTATCGATTACAGAGAACTAAATAAGTTAACGATATAGAATCGATACCCACTCCCTAGAATAGATGATTTATTCGATCAACTGCAAGGGTCTATCTACTACTCCAAGATTGACCTAAGGTCCGGATACCACCAACACAATGTATTGGAAACCGACATTCCAAAGACCGCATTTAGAACTTGGTATGGTCATTACGAGTTTCTTGTCATGCCTTTCAGCCTAACGAATTCCCCGGCAGTATTCATGGATCTAATGAACCATGTTTGTAAACCTTACCTAGATAAGTTTTTGATTGTATTCATTGACGACATCTTGATATACTCACAAACAAAGGAGGAACACGGCCAACATCTACGATTGATATTGGAACTGTTGAGAAAGGAAAAATTATATGCAAAATTTTCCAAATGTGAATTTCGGATAAGAGAAGTGCATTTCCTAGGGCATGTTGTTAGCAATAGAGGGATACATGTGGATCCAGCAAACAATGAAGCAATCAAGAATTGGGAGGCACCAAGAACGCCTACATAAGTGCACCAATTTTTAGGACTCGTTGGTTACTATCGAAGGTTTATCAAAAATTTCTCCAAAAGGACCAAGCCTCTCACTGAACTAACACAGAAAGATGTGAAATTCAACTGGGAAGATAAGCAGGAAGATGCGCTCCAGAAATTAAAACACATGTTGTGCAGTGCACCAATCCTATCACTCCCTGATGGAACAGAAGACTTTGTCATTTACTGCGACACATCTTGTTAAGGGTTGGGTTGTGTATTAATGCAGAGAGGTAAGGTGATTGCCTATGCTTCGTGACAACTAAAAGTGCACGAGGTCAACTACACTACTCATGATCTTGAGTTTGGAGCGGTAGTTTTTGCCCTAAAGATTTGGAGGCACTACTTGTATGGTACTAAATGCATAATCTTTACAGATCACAAGAGTCTCTAGCATATCTTCGACCAAAAAGAACTCAACATAAGACAATGAAGATGGGTTGAACTGCTAAATGATTACGACTGTGAAATTCGTTATCACCCTGACAAGGCAAATGTAGTGGCAAACACTCTGAGTCAGAAAGAACATGTAAAACCTAGATGTGTGCGTGCACTGACCATGACCATTCATTCCAATCTAATTACACAGATACGGGAAGCCCAACTCGAAGCTGTAAAAGAAGAAAATATTGCGGAAGAAGCCCTGCGAGGAATGGAAAACCAATTCGAGCTTAAGGATGATGGGACACGATATTTCATGAACCGAATCTGGACAACCAAATTCGGAGAAATTAGGAGTCTTGTCATGGACGAAGCTCACAAAATGAGATATTCTATCCATCCCAGCTCCAAAAAGATGTACCAAGACCTAAAGAGGTTGTACTGGTGGCCGAACATGAAAGCAGAAATTACTACGTATGTAAGCAAGTGCTTGACCTGCTCAAAAGTTAAAGTCGAGCATCAAAAGCCCTCAGGGTTACTCCAACAACCGGAGATTCCGGAATGGAAATTGGAACTGATCACTATGGACTTTATCACTAAGATACCCCGAACTCCGAGTGGTTATGACACCATCTGGGTGGTAGCGGATAGGTTGACCAAGTCTGCTCAGTTCCTACCAATCAAAGACAGACAAGATGGAAAAACTGACCCGAACCTACCATAAGGAAATCGTCAAACTTCATGTGGTGCCAATCTCTATCATTTCTGACAGAGATAGTAGATTTACCTCATGATTTTGGTAGTCTCTCCAAAAGTCCTTAGTAAAATGTTTGGACATGAACAAGACTTATCACCCACAAACAGATGGCCAGAGTGAACAAACCATCCAAACCTTAGAGGATATGATCTGATATTGCGTATTAGATTTTGGAAACTCGTAGGATATTCATTTACCTTAAATTGAGTTTTCGTATAACAACAACTACCACTTCAGCATAAAAGTCGTACCATTTGAGGCTCTATACGGAAGAAAATGTCATTCACCGCTATGTTGGGTAGAAGTTGGAGATACACAACTAGCCATGAGGCATTCTGGAGATACTTTACAGACCGGACCCGACATAATCCACAATACAACATAGAAAATCATGCAAATCAAAGAGTGATTGAAAGGTGCACGTAGTCGTCAGATAAATTTTGTGAACGTTAGACTTAAAGCCTTAGATTAGATTCGAAAAGAGCGGAAAACTAAACCCACGGTACATTGGACCCAGGGGCGGACACAGGATTTCATAGTAGGGGTTGCACGGGAAGATTAGGGGTTGCACGATAGTAGAAAAAATTAGGTCGAGGTCCACCGTATAACGACCATAACTAATTGTGATGCAGGACTTAATGTACGATGTTCTTATAAAAATAAGTATATATTTATAAAAATAAGAATCGTTTAATATATATTATTATTGGAATGCGACTGGTTATATGCTTAAAAAATCAATAAGATATATCCAAATATGTATATGTAGTGAAATACGTTTTATCTATAAAAATATCCAAGTCCTATTAAGTATTATACGTAATAATAAACTACAAGTAAACCTTATCATAATATATGATAGGGGTGTAACAAATTAAAATAAAGTATAGGATACATGTTTGTGGATGAATGGGTATAGTCTAGAAATTTAGACATCATGAATACATAAATCCTACCTTTTGATATATAACAATTCATTTAAAGACTAGTACCTATAATACTACTAGAACTAGGGACTACAGCCAAAGGCAACACCTATGTGTATCGTTTCTCACTCATTACTCGATATGGGGTCTCCATGCATTAATTTCCCCCACAAAAAACATGCTTCATAGTACAAATATAAGTAAGGTGGAGTAAAGTAACTTTTATGAGTAAAGAAAGAAGTACCTTTAATTATGGAGGGAATGGAAATAGAGTACTTTGAGAAGGTTGCACACTCCTTCTACAATCAAACTCACATGCTATCTCTCTCTCTCTCTCTCTCTCTCTCTCTCTCTCTCTCTCAACTCTCTTATCCATACAAACCCATACCTTTATTTTAGAATAGAGGTACTTCTTAAAACGGCCAAAGGTACACCCTGGAGGATGGAAGATAGCTTTTAAGAGAGTATAAAAGGGGAACTATTAGAGACCTTTAACCCACAAAAGACCAACCTCAAACCTCTTTTCTCTCTACCTCCTTTCTCTTGTTCGAAGTTCATCAAGAGCACCTCCATCGAAGGTGTTTTCTACAGTGATTTTGGGAAGAAAAAAGGAGCAGCCACCACCGAGTTCAACCACCTGTTATAGCCAACAAATGTGCCGATTATACCCCGGAAGTTGTTTTTTTCCTGCTCAATTATCCCCCTGAAGTGCTGCTGCGAAAACAGGAAGAAAAGAGGGCGAGGAAGCTGCCGGAAACACCACTGCCCAACCCATTTCTGTCGACAGCCCCTATAGTGTTTTGGGTGAGTTTATTTCATTGTAAAAGTCGGAAATACTTGTTGTTTTAAACACCCCTGTGAAGTGTGTTAATCTAAATCTGGATTCGTTTATTGTCGGTGAAAGTATCGGGTCTCGAATGAAGCACAAACCTCTCCGAATCCTCCAGTCTAAACTCGAGAATCACGCTCCAAATGTGAGTCTTTATGGCTCCGTTTTTACATTTACACTTATTTAGGGGGAAACACATACCTGAGTATTTTGATATATTAATATGGCTAAAATTTATGTGTTACATGCATGCACAGTAGTGATAGATACAAAACTGTTAGACAATGTTTATTATAAACACTAAATATCTTTTTTTACAAACAAAGTTCATTAAAAAGATGGTGATTAGTAATTGGTTATACACAAGAATTTTATAAAATGTTAGAATTATTTACTAGCACTTGTGTAAACAAAAATGTTAGATAAGAGTAATCTAGTGTTATATTAATCGTCGGAATAAATAAAAGCATCGTTAAGAACTTGTGTCGAAATCTTGATAGATGAACACTTTTAACTTGTCATAATAGGCATATCTCTATGACTTGTGTATACTAGGGAATTAAGTTTATTATTCACCAAGTATTAATAGTAAAGAACTAAACGATATGATAAAATAATAGTAACAAGAGTGTGAGAATAAAGCACAAGTAGTTATTTACTATGGTATGATACAAAATCTTATCGAAAAATAATGTGTATGTATTTTTAAGACTAAAGTTTACTAGCAAACAAAAATAATACGTTTTCAACATTAAGTAAATATTAAAAATACAAAAATATTCTATTTAAGCGACAACTGGTCAACCGACGTAACACCAACACGTATGAAGTACTGAGGTACGCTAACAGAACGTCTTTCCTATCGGTTGGTAGATTGAAATTACTTGAGTCACTACAGTCTCTTTATTTGAAAGCTAGGTTAAATTTAATATTTAACTAAATGCACTAGAGAAAAATAAAATCATAAGTAAATCAAGACTTGCGTTGGTGATCATTGGAAGCGACGAATTTTTATTGCCATGTATTTTGCGGATTGTGTATCCCGTGTGTGCTTGTGGGAGGAATGTATCGAAAGGGGTGAAGGAGAGAGTTTGTTGATGGTGTATTTTTCCCTTGTAAGGATCAGAAACTTGGAATCGACACTTAGCTCTATAAATATTAATCTAGGAGGAATCATATATTGTAGGTCTATGTACACAGCATAGATTTATAATAAAGAACTTTGGTGTAGATCTAATTCTTATGGAAAGATTTATACGAATGGTTATTTTCCTTCTGTGGTTGCTAGCTACAACTTCGCCTGACGAGGTAACAAGCATCAAGTGTTTCTTTCTTCATTACTATACGACTGCTTTTAAACGTTAGTAATGATCTCGATTCCTCCATGTTTATTTGTATTGTGCCTATGTGGCTTGTTTATTGTGCCTATGCGGCTTGTGGAGGAGTGACAATAGTGTCGGTTATGGGAAAATTAATATATTGATGATTTTTATTCGAAGATGTATAGATCTACATTGAGTCAATTATCCCAATTTGGGACCGAGGGTGTCGAGTGTTATGACGTTATATATCGTTTAAAAAGTGGTTGAATAGAAGAATATGCTTTATAATTTACCGGTCTTTGAAAAATTATTTTGAATTATAAAAATCTTTGAAGTCAAAAGAAAACCTATACAACTCACCATCATTATTGTTGACGTACTTTCAAAATATATGAGTCTCTAGTTGTTCAAGGTGGCCAGAAGAACTCTCACCACGTGTGAGGATGATGGGTTTGACGTTGAAAATAATTTGTTGGCTCTATAGTAGCCTTTTTAGACTTAAACTATTGGAAGTTCAATATATGAATGGATTTGTATAAGTATATGGATACAAACCATAGGTAAGACTTAAGTGAAGTATTAGGGTATAATAAATCCTAATATTCTAAAATACAATGTTACTACAATTTTTTAGAGCAATGACTGAATATGTGAGTAGTCATACGCCAGATGTGGGTGGAGATTCTCATCATAATGAAGGAGATACCCCGGTATCACTTCCTGAGGTGCGACTCTTGGATAAACTTACTGGTTTTATTCGTCAGACTCTCGAAGAACACAAGAAGGATAATGATCAAGGCAAAGAGAAAGCCATCGGAGAATCTTGGAGAGAGAAGGAGAAGCATCCCTCATTCAAGACATTTAAAAGTAGTGGTGCTACAGAGTTTATAGGTGTCCTCGATCCTAGGGTTGTCTTACTCGTCTCCTTCACCGTCAAAGCATTATTTGGAAAACCCTAACCATTCCATTGAGTATTTGAGCTTTTCTTGTCTAAATCTTGAAGTTTTGAAGAGAAGGAGGAGGCTAGATCCAAAGGAGAAGAAGAAGATCCAAGTTTTTGCACCCATTTTAGAGTATCTTGAGGTAATAATCGGTTTCTTCCTGTTTTGATGATTGATTCTCCTTTATAAGCATATTTAGCCCATTCTTTAGCTTGTTCTTAGTAGATTAATCATATTGGATGGATTAGCTTTCGGATCTAGCCATGTTTGAGTTCCAAAAACGTAGATCTATCAACTTTATGAAGCCATTTTGCATGATAGCCCTAGATCTACTCTTCCAAGTGCCTTTTTTTGCCTTTATATCCTTTTGTATGCATTTGTACACGTAAAGTTAGGAACTTTACGTGGTAAACCAGCCTTAGGAACTCAAATCTATGTATTGTATGCAGTGGTTTTGAGCAGAATCGAGTTTTTAGTAATTGCATGCATGTGACTCGGCGAGTCGAGTCGTGAGTCCCCGATCCTTCCCCTTTGAGTGATTCCGAGTGGGGACCAGTGAGTAGTGGAATGAACTGAGTGAGTCAGAGGTTAGACTCAGTAATGGAGGGACTCGACGAGTTGTTCATACAACTCGGCGAGTCTAAGGCAATCTTCATAAATTCAAGTACAACTCGGCGAGTCGGATGCAAATAGTCTGAGTTTTAGAATTAAATGGGAACCCGTTGAGTTTAAGCCATACTCGACAAGTAGCAGTAATCAGGGTTGAGAAATGAAAGTAGGGACTCGGCGAGTTGGCAGCCCAACTCGGTGAGTCAGGTCAACTGTATGTTGACTTTGACCAGAAGAGTTGACCTTGACCAGGAGAGTTAACTTTAGTCAGGGGTAAAAGAGTCATTTTACCCCAATCCAGTTATTAGTATTTTGATTGAAGTGTATTTGTGGAATTGTAGCCGGGGAGATACCGGAGCAGTAGCGGATAGCTTCCAGAGCTATACACCCATCAACCAAATCACGAGGTGAGTTTCCTTCCAATAGGAACGGGTCTAAGGCCACAATGCCAGCCTGTATAGCTAGTAGTAGCTTCCAGACTTTGGTCCGATGCAGATTTTATTATGTTTGATGCCTTCGTGGCTCAGACAGGATTTATGTGTTATATGTTCCGGGTTACAGCCCGATGCAATATGCTGTTTATGTGTTAGTTGATATGTTTATGCTATGCTATGATCAGTAGTTCCGGACTTCTGTCCGATGCAGTCAGTTCCGGACTTCGATCCGATGCAGTTGGTTCCGGACTTTGGTCCGATGCAGTTAGTTCCGGACTTCGGTCCGATGCAGTTAGTACCGGACTTCGGTCTGATGCAGAAGGCACGACCTCAGTAGTTCTAGACTTCGGTCCGATGCAGAGGGCAAGGCCCTGGTTAGTTCCGGACTTCGGTCTGATGCAGTTTCTGGACTCCAGTCCGATGCAGTGGGCAAGGCCCAGTATGTGTTTATATGTATTGTTTGGTATGTGGTAGTTTGGGGGAGCTCACTAAGCTTCATGCTTACAGTTTCAATTTTGGTTTCAGGTACTTCCGCAAGTAAAGGGAAGAGATCGGGTTGATGGCATCACATACACCGCAGTTTTAGTTGTCCTAGGAGATGTTTCTAGTTTTTCATAAATGTGATTGATACAGTTTTGATACGGTTCTACATAACTATTAGTTACTGTTTTGAAATATTGACGTATGGGTTTTATTTTGTGATATTATTTTAGTACTTTTAATAATTTATAAACAAAAATTTTTGGGTCGTATTATGGGATGTTTCAAGTTGGTATCAGAGCCTTGGTTTGAGGGATTCAGATACACTTTCGGGTGTGTTTGAACTCAAACTAAGGAAACGATAAAGATTTTCAAAAGAAAAACGTTTTGAAAATGATTTTGGAAAAAGAACTTAGAAAGAAGAAGAGTTTTATAAAAGGAAAATGGTGTGGCGTATGCGATGAACCGAGCTCAAGTAAGTACTCCCAAATTACCCATACAAGTTATGTTATGATCACCAGTTTTAATTTCAGTAGAACAACATGCTAGAATAGGACTAAGGATCTAGGAGGATGCCTTATGTGCCTACTATATGTGCTTCAGCTTTTCGAAATTTTCATGCTAGTATTAAGTAGACAATAGTAGGATAGCCTGTTAGGGTTATGCCTGATAGTAGGAGCTTAGCATTGTATGCTAGTACAGTATCTCGTTATGAGAATAGATTTGCTTGAATAATTTCCTGTATCCGAATGCTGCTTGCTTTGTGCTTTGTGGAACTCTGAGTGATGTGGGTTAGCCATTAGGTGAATACATCACATCACATGTGATCATGGTTGAATAATCTAAGAGTGTTGGATTTGGACCTATTGCGCAACTCTTGTTTGAGTCTAACCATTGTAGGGACGAGTCTTTTACTCGAAGGATTATCTGAGCTTCATTACATGTGATGGTGTTCAGGTAATGACTAATTAGCATTACAAGGAGGCCTTTAGCAGCTAAGGACTGTTTTGAATGGAGTTAGAGATTTCCCCTAGGGCAAGCTTAGGATGAGAATAGCAGATATCAGTAGTAGTAGAAGTGACTTGGTGGAGTCAAGGCAGTTCTTGAGGAAAGTACGGATAGATGTGGAAGGTAGTATGGGACCGTACTACTGAAAGCCGAGGATCCGTACTCGAATCAAGGAAGGCCGAGACAAGATCAGGAAACTAGTATTGGTATCAGTGATCCCTTGAGATATTTCAGTTTTCTGATGTTGCTATGATTTGTTTCAGAATGGTAGTTTTGCGTTCGAGGCCAGCAGTCGGCAGTTCAGGTGCCGGAGGGGGATCAAGACCAGGCCCGGAGGCCGGGCAGTTGGATGAGCAGACCAGAGAGTTCCTTTCTTCTGAGGTTACTCGTATCATACTGGAGCAGACTCCTGTGATCTTCAGTTCGATCAAGGAGGGTATTCTAGAGCTGATGGATGAGAGATTGGGCACCTTCCGTGCCGAGGTGGCGGCCATGATGTGGTCGTGCACACTTACATTCAGGGAGTTCAGGGCATGTGGAGCTCCAGATTACCATGGGGCACGGGACCCCATAGCGAGTACTAGATGGTTGGCGGATGTGGCCAACGCGTTCCGCACGAGAAGGTGTCCCGAGGGGACAAGGTTAGATTGGCATCCTGTCTTCTGAAGGACAGGGCACGGGATTGGTGGTAGGAGGTCGGACATACCATTAGAGATGATGCAACGTTAGATGCCATGACCTAGGCTGATTTCTCCACCAGGTTCAGCGCAGAGTTTGCACCGGTCACCGTGGTGCAGCAGTTAGCCAGGGAGTTTCAGGACATCACCCACACTACGGAGACCGTGGCAGAGATCACCGCCATGTTTAGGGAGAGGGCTCTTCTTGTTCCTCAGTATGCAGTCGATGAGGAAATGAAGAAGGCCCGTTATCATGAGATGTTGCGGAGTGATACCCGCTAGTTTGTGAGTCGGTCCAGCTGTAAAACGCTGGATGACATGATTGCTAGGGCTCGGGAGAGGGAGATTGACCTTGAGATGGAGAAGAAGAGGAAACCGGAGGCGGTTTCGGGTACAGGCAGTTTGGGCAAAAAGCCCAAGGTTTCAGATCACAGATCCGGGAATCAGCAGAGCCACAGTCATTGTGGCAAGTGTAGGAGATTGCACGATGGGGTGTGCAAGGCAGGGAGTTCCGGCTGCTACAAGTGCGGTCGGACTGGGCGTTTGAGCAGGGATTGTACGGCTCCTGCTACCGCTATTGCAGCCTCAGATCTGATTTGCTTTCAGTGCACTCAGAGGGGACATAAAAAGTCCCAGTGTCCGAGTTTAGCTGCAGCAGAGAAGGTGGTTGCACCTGCCCCTGCTACTTTGAGGATTACTGATGGCCGGCAGGGCCGAGCAGAGGCACCAGTGGCAAAGAGTAGAGATTTTTAGATGACAGCAGAGGAGGCGCGAGTGACTCCTGATGTGGTAACTGGTATGTATCTTCCCTTCATCTCTATATTATTATTGATTATTGCTTATGGTTATATGTTTTGTATAGGGTCGTTCTCTGTGAACGGCATTTCTACAACAATATTATTTGATTCGGGGGCTACCCGATCGTTTGTATCACTAGCGCTTAGCAAGAGATTTAGTAGAGCTCCAGGGGGGCTAGATTGTCCACTAGAGGTCAAGATAGCAGATGACAGGACCGTGAGAGTCGCCAGGGTGCATAGAGGATGTTCTCTTCAGTTGTTCGACGAGCAGTTCTTGGTGGATTTGGTCCCTATTCCCCTGCGAGGGAATAAGGTTATAGTAGGCATGGACTGGTTGAGTCCTAACGGGGCAGTGATTGACTGTGAATTACAGCTAGTGAGGGTTCACACTCCTAGTGGGGGAGAGTTAGTGATTCAGGGCGAGAGGCCACAGCGTGGACCAGCTTTTGTTCAGCCGTGAGGGCGAGGCGCTATTTTCAGCAGGGTTGCGCCGGTTATGTAGCTTATGTCTTGGATGCCCGGGAGAAGGGCAACACGACAATTGACGATGTTCCGGTAGTGCGAGACTTTCCGGATGTATTCCCGGAGGATTTACCGGGAATACCTCCTGAGAGGCAGGTCGAGTTTGGGATCGACCTAATTCCTGGTGCGGCTCCGATAGCCAAGGCACCGTACCGGTTAGCTCCCCTGAGATGCAGGAGTTGTCTACACAGCTGCAAGAGTTGCTAGACAAGGGTTTTATTCGGCCGAGTAGTTCACCATGGGGAGCGCCGATCCTGTTTGTGAAGAAGAAGGATGGGTCGCACCGTATGTGCATTGACTACCCGGAGCTGAATAAGGTAACGATGAAGAACCGTTACCCCCTCCCGAGGATAGATGATTTGTTTGATCAGCTTCAGGGGGTGTCTTGGTTCTCCAAGATTGATTTATGCTCCGGATACCACCAGATGCGAGTTAGAGGCAAAGATGTGCAGAAGACTGCTTTGAGGACTCGATATGGTCATTATGAGTTTGTGGTGATGCCTTTTGGGCTCACTAATGCTCCAGCTGCATTCATGGATCTCATGAATCGCGTATGCAGACCGATGCTGGATCGGTTTGTGATAGTATTCATAGATGATATCTTGGTGTATTCCAAGACTCAAGAGCAGCATGAGGAGCACCTGAGGGAGGTGCTTGAAGTTTTGAGAAGGGAGAGACTTTTCGCAAAGTTCTCAAAGTGCGAGTTCTGGTTGCGTGAGGTGCAGTTCCTTGGTCACCTCATCAACCAGAAGGGTATCTTGGTAGATCCGGCCAAGATAGAGGTCGTGATGCAGTGGGAGGTCCCGAAGTCTCCATCCGAGATTCGGAGCTTCCTAGGTTTGGCAGGATACTACAGTAGATTCATTAAGGATTTCTCCAAGATAGCAGCAGGCGGCATTTGAAACCCTCAGGCAAAGGCTATGCGAGGCTCCGATTCTTTCCCTGCCAGAGGGAATAGCGGATTTTGTAGTCTACTGTGATGCCTCAATCACAGGTATGGGAGCAGTATTGATGCAGCGGGGACATGTGATAGCTTATGCCTCGAGACAGTTGAAGCCTCACGAGGCTAACTATCCTACCCACGATTTAGAGCTGGGGGCAGTGGTGTTTGCCCTCAAGATTTGGAGACATTACCTTTATGGGGTCCGTTGTACCATCTACACGGATCACAAGAGTTTGAGGTACCTTATGGATCAGCCAAGTCTAAACATGAGGCAGAGGAGATGGTTGGATGTGCTGAAGGATTATGATTGTGAAATCCTTTACCATCCAGGGAAGGCCAACGTAGTGGCCGACGCCTTGAGCCGAAAGGTGACAGCAACCCCTATCAGAGACTTATGTCTGAGGATGACAGTGATTACTCCGTTGTTGGAACGGATCAGGGAGGCTCTGGTTGAGGGCCTCAAGGAGGTGATGCAGAAATGTGAGAGGATAGTGGGCCGAGTAGCTTCGTTTGATTATGATAGTCAGGGGTTGTTGACCCTTCATGGGAGAGTGTGGGTACCGTACGGGGGCGGAGTACGGCAGGTGTTGATGGACGAGGCTCATAAGTCTCGATTTTCCATCCACACAGGGGTAACGAAGATGTATAGACATCTTCGACCCAATTATCGGTGGCCCTGCATGAAGCGGGATGTGGCTTGGTATGTAGAGAGGTGCCTGACCTGCAGGAAGGTCAAGGAAGAACACCAGAGACCTCACGGCAAGATGCAGCCGTTAGACATTCCCGTGTGGAAATGGGAGGACATCACCATGGACTTTATCACCATGCTTCCCAGGACTGCACGTGGGGTGGATTCGATTTGGGTAGTCGTGGATTAGTTTACGAAGAGTGCTCATTTCATACCGATCCAGGAGAGCATATCGGCAGAAAAGCTAGCCGATATCTATGTGCGGGAGATAGTTGCACGTCATGGAGTGCCGGTATCGGTGGTTTCAGATCGAGACGTCCATTTTACATCCAGGTTCTGGAAGCGGTTTCATGACGAGATGGGTACTCGTCTCCATTTCAGCACCGCTTTCCACTCTCAGACGGACGGGCAGAGCGAGAGGACGATTCAGACTCTCGAGGACATGCTCCGGGCATGTGTCCTAGACTTCGGTGGCAGTTGGGATACGTATCTTCCGTTAGCGGAATTTTCGTATAACAACAGCTATCATGCGATCATTGATCGACCTCCCTTTGAGATGCTTTATGGGAGAAAGTGCAGGACCCCAATTTGTTGGGGCGAGGTCGGTCAGCGAGTCATTGGGAGCACGGAGGTGGTGCTCAAGATGACCGAGTTGATTCAGTAGGTTCGTAGTAGACTGCAGACTGCGCAGAGTCGGCAGAAGAGCTACACCGACAGGAGGCGTTCAGACTTGGAGTTCCAGGTAGGCAATATGGTCCTTCTAAAGGTCTCACCTTGGAAGGGTGTCATCCGGTTTCGGAAGAGGGGCAAGTTGGGCCCCAGGTGGGTCGGGTTGCATATCGGTTGGATCTTCTGGCAGAGCTTAGCCAGATCCACAACACTTTCAATGTGTCTCAGTTAAGGAAATGTTTGGTGGATGAGTCTGCAGTTGTTCCCTTAGAAGATATTCAGGTTGATAGCAGCTTGAATTATATTGAGAGGTCAGTCGCGATTCTGGATCGGAAGATAAAGACCTTGAGGAACAAGGTAATTCAGCTAGTGAAGGTGCAGTGGGAGCACCGGAAGGGGTCTGAGTGGACGTGGGAGGCTGAAGATGAGATGAAAGAGCACTACCCAGAGTTATTTGCAGATTCAGCCGTAGCAGACTTCGAGGACGAAGTCTGAGTCAAGTAGGGGAGAATTGTAACGACCCGTCTCTGGTATGTTGCTTTTATATTATTTATTTTAGAAGTTTGTAGAGGGACTCGACGAGTCTATGGCCCGACTCGTCGAGTAGAGTCGTGATCTTGGGCAGCGTATAGATCGGCGACTCGGCGAGTCCATATTCGGGACTCGATGAGTCGGCCTGCAAGGTAGAAACCCTAAATCCCCGGGTTTGCACCCTATTTAAACCATCTTATGAGCCCCCAAACTCGTCTCCTTCACCCTCAAAGCATTATATGGCAAACCATAACCATTCCATTGAGTACTTGAGCTTTTCTTGTCTAAATCTTGAAGTTTTGAAGAGAAGAAGGAGGCTAGATCCAAAGGAGAAGAAGAAGATCCAAGTTTTTGCACCCATTTCAGAGTATCTTGAGGTAATAATCGGTTTCTTCCTGTTTTGATGATTGATTCTCCTTTATAAGCATATTTAGCCCATTCTTTAGCTTGTACTTAGTAGATTAATCATATTGGATGGATTAGCTTTCGGATCTAGCCATGTTTGAGTTCCAAAAACATAGATCTATCAACTTTATGAAGCCATTTTGCATGATAGCCCTAGATCTACTCTTCCAAGTGCCTTTTTAGCCTTTATATCCTTTTGTATGCATTTGTACACGTAAAGTTGGGAACTTTACGTGGTAAACCAGCCTTAGGAACTCAGATCTATGTATTGTATGCAGTGGTTTTGAGCAGAATCGAGTTTTTCGTAATTGCATGCATGTGACTCGACGAGTCGTTCTTCGGACTCGGCGAGTCGAGTCGCGAGTCCCCGATCCTTCCCCTTTGAGTGATTCCGAGCGGGGACCAGTGAGTAGTAGAATGAACTCAGTGAGTCAGAGGTTAGACTCAGTAATGGAGGGACTCGACGAGTTGTTCATACAACTCGGCGAGTCTAAGGCAATCTTCATAAATTCAAGAACAACTCGTCGAGTTGTTCATACAACTCGGCGAGTCGGATGCAAATAGTCTGAGTTTTAGAATCAAATGGGAACTCGTTGAGTTTAAGCCATACTCGACGAGTAGTATTAATCAGGGTTGAGAAATGAAAGTAGGGACTCGGCGAGTTGGCGGCCCAACTCGGCGAGTCAGGTCAACTTTACGTTGACTTTGACCAGAAGAGTTGACCATGACCAGGAGAGTTGACTTTAGTCAGGGGTAAAAAAGTCATTTTACCCCAATGTAGTTATTAGTATTTTGATTGAAGTGTATTTGTGGAATTGTAGTCGGGGAGATACCGGAGCAGTAGCGGATAGCTTCCAGAGCCATACACCCATCAACCAGATCACGAGGTGGGTTTCCATCTAATAGGAACGGGTCTAAGGCCACAATGCCGGCCCGTATAGCTAGTAGTAGCTTCCGGACTTTGGTCCAATGCAGATTTTATTATGTTTGATGCCTTCGTGGCTCAGACAGGATTTATGTGTTATATGTTCCGGGTTACAGCCCGATGCAGTATGCTGTTTATGTGTTAGTTGATATGTTTATGCTATGCTATGATCAGTAGTTCCGGACTTCTATCCGATGCAATCAGTTCTGGACTTCGGTCCGATGCAGTTAGTTCTGGACTTCTGTCCGATGCAGTTAGTTCCGGACTTCGGTTCGATGCAGTTAGTATCAGACTTCGGTCCGATGCAGGAGGCATGGCCTCAGTAGTTTCGGACTTCGGTCCGATGCAGTTTCCAGACTTCGGTTTGATGCAGTGGGCAAGGCCCAGTATGTGTTTATATGTATTGTTTGGTATGTGGTAGTTTGGGGGAGCTCACTAAGCTTCGTGCTTACAGTTTCAGTTTTGGTTTCAGGTACTTCCGCAAGTAAAGGGAAGAGCTCGGTTTGATGGCATCGCATACACCGCAATTTTTGTTGTCCTGGGAGATGTTTCTAGTTTTTCATAAATGTGATTGATACAGTTTTGATACAGTTCTACATAACTATTAGTTATTGTTTTGAAATATTGACGTATGGGTTTTACTTTGTGATATTATTTTAGTACTTTTAGTAATTTATAAACAAAAACTTTTGGGTCGTATTATGGGATGTTTCACTTCTGTTCAACAACCAAAGAGTACTCTAACTAAAAAGGAGGAGGTGCCAAAAGCTAGAAGCCGTGCATTCCAGATTACTATAGAGGAGGCGCGTGAAGACCCGAATGTTATGACTGGTATATTTTTAGTCAACTCTAGACCTGCTCACACCTTATTTGATTCTGGTGCCTCAGATTCTTTTGTGTCTCATGAATTTGCACATTCCTTTCAAATTTCTTACTATGCACTCGCACAACCATTTCATGTAGATACTGCGGGAAGTATATCATTACTTGCTGATAAAATCTATAGGGACTGTGTCATAGAAATTGGAGGCTATAATTTTCTTGTTAATTTGATTCTTATCTCCTTGCCCAACTTTGATATTATTCTCGGCATGGATTGGTTGTCAAAGAACCACGCAGAACTCTTGTGCTACGAAAAATATGGTACGTATTCCTATCCAATGGGGAATTCCTATTTATGTCTACGGTGAACAAAGACTTAAAATCGTAAAAATAATATCTTTCTTAAAGCTCGTTAATTCATATCGAAGGGGTGTTCTATCTATCTAGTCTATATAGTTGATATCTCAAAAGAGGAGAAGAAAATTGTAAATGATGTTCCCATTGTTAATGAATATCCTGATGTTTTCCCCGATGAATTGCCTGGACTTCCTCCGGATAGGCAAGTAGAATTCTGAATTAACCTTGTGCATGATGTTGCTCCGATTGCAAAGACTCCTTATCGTCTTGCGCCAACCAAAATAAAAATGATGGTCCAACTGCAAGAATTACTTGACAAAGGCTTTATTCGACCGAGTACCTCTCCTTGGGGTGTTCCAGTGTTGTTTGTAAAGAAGAAGGACGGTTTGATGTGAATGTGTATTGATTATCGTGAGTTAATAAGGTAACTATCATGAAAAAGTACCCACTACCTTGCATTGACGTTTTTTTGATCAACTTCAGGGTGTTAGTTATTTCTTGAAGATTGATTTGAGATCTGGATATCATCAGTTGAAAGTAGACGAGTCGGATGTACCAAAGACTGATTTCCGTACTCGATACGGGCATTATGAATTCTTTGTCATGCCATTCGGTTTGACAAATGCTCCTGCTATATTCATGGATATGATAAATCGCATATGCCACCCAATGCACGATAAATCTGTCATCATATTGATTGATGATATTCTAATTTATTCCAAGTCTGAATCTGATCATCTCATTCATATTCGTGAAATAGTAGAACTTCTTCGAAAGGAGAAACTATATGCTAAACTCTCGAAATGTGAATTTTGGCTTCGCCAAGTTCAATTTCTCAGCCATATGATTTCTGGTGATGGTATATCTGTAGATCCTACCAAAATTGAAACCATTCAGAATTAGGAAGCGCCTCATGATGCCTCTGAAATACGCAGTTTCTTGGGTCTCACGGGGTGTTACTGGAGATTCATTAAAGATTTCTCACATATAGTTGTACCTCTCACAAGTCTTACACGAAAGGAAGCAAAGTTCGAATGGAGTGAAGCCCAAGAAAAAGCTTTCTCAATTTTAAAAGATCTTTTGACTCATGTTCCAATCTTATCACTTCCAAAAGGTGATAATGATTTCTCTGTGTATAGCGATGCGTCTGGGTTGGGACTCGGTTGTGTGTTGATGCCATGTGGTAAAGTGATAGCCTATACCTCAAGACAACTGAAAGATTGTGGAAAGGATTATCCCACTCATGACCTCGAAAACGCTGTTATGGTATTTGCCCTAAAACTTTGGAAACATTATCTTTTTGGTATAAAATACCAATTTTTTACCGACCACAAAAGTCTCAAGTATATATTCAGTCAACAAACTTTGAATATGAAACAAGAACGAGCCATGGAGCTGATCAAAGACTATGACTGTGAAATCTTGTATCATCCTAGAAAGGACAATGTAGCTGTTGATGCTCTTAGCAGAAAATTTTATCATAATAGTACGTGTTATACTATTACTCACACTACAGTAAAATTCACTATTCTAGTTGAACTAGAGAAATGGAAAGTAGAGGCCTTAAAGCCATAAAATGTGAAGAAAGAAGGGACGATACATTTTACTGGTGTTTTACTTGATGATCCACGAGGATTGAAGGTATTTAAGTGTAACGACCCAATTTTCACGTCCAAAACTTTCGTTTATAAAACAATACTTTAGAAAATGTTAATAGATAAAAACATTGTTTGACCAAACTACATCACAACATAAACCATGTTCAAAAGTCAAGTCATACAACCAATCGAAACATCAGAGTATAAATCCCAAGGAAATCTAGTAAATGCGGAACCCAATGTGTGTGCATGATGTGCCGCTACCGAGCCAGCTCCTTCCCCTTCGATGAAGAGGTACCTGAAACTAAAACTGTAAACTGTAACCACAAAGCTTAGTGAGTTCCCCCATCATACCACATACCATACAATATATATCATACATACTGCCAGGCTATTCTGGGGTGCCTGACTACCCGGTACGGCTATTCTGGGGTGCCGATTACCCGTGCGACCATTCTGGGGTGCCGTCTTACCCGTGTCAAGCCATTCAAGGGTGCTAACCTACCCATGTCAAGCTATTCTGGGGTGCTGACTGCCCTTCGGTCCTAACAACCGAACCTGAAGGACTATTTCACCTTCTACTACTACCATCACATAAATCATAACACAAACGTAATATCAGACATATCTGGGGTGTCTGACTACCCTTCGGTACTAACAACCGAACTCTACTATTAACACATACCACATAACATATCAGGTAGTAGCAAACCTAGATGATATCACAAAGCCAATCATCAAACATATAACTTCTACTGGTGGGCTGGCATTGTGGCCTTAGACCCACCACTACTGGAAGGTAACTCACCTCGGAGTAGCTGCTGATCTTCGTGGGAATAGTCTGACTGCTGCTGCTGCTATTCCGGAAATCCTCCGACTGTATTCCCACCAAACACTTAGTCAAAAACTGCTAACTGACCTTTAGGTAAAATGACCATTTTACCCCTGATCATGCCCTATGTCAAAGTCAGAGTCAACTTCCAGTTGACCCGACTCACCGAGTTGGCTCGCCAACTCGCCGAGTCCATGTTCATACGACTGACCTGAATTCTGTTTCTACTCGTCGAGTTAGGCGTCGACTCGACGAGTTCTCCTTCCAAACTGATGTTCAAGTCCTTCATCCTACTCGCCAAGTTGTATGAACAACTCGCCGAGTTCATCTTCATCCGATGAACAAGTTATACTGTGACTTGCCGAGTTGTATGAACAACTCGCCGAGTCTGATCTTGATCTAAGGAGATTACCCTGAACTTGCCGATTCTGGGCATCGCCTCACTGAGTTCCACTATGGGTGAGTTTTGGCTTCCAACTCACCGAGTCCCTCCTGGACTCACCACACGACTCGACATAACAAAAAGGGGACAAACCCGGAGACTCGCAACTGGAATCGCCGAGTCAGATGAGCGACTCGCCGAGTCCACTCCATGCACGAGCTAAAAAATGCAATTTTGCTCGAATCCAATCCATGTCATTCGTAGAACTGGGCTCCTAGAGCATGAATAACACGTAAAGTTTCCAACTTTACGTGTAGATATCCATCTATGGGGTTTTTAGGGTTCAAAATGCACCAAAAGAGTAGATCTAAGGTTCATATGCAATATAGGCTCATAAAGGTAGTGGATCTGAGCTCCTGGAGCTCAACTATGCTTGGATCTAGAGACTAATCAACTTATTTCGAAATATTATGCACATACAAGCTTGGAAATGAGCCATGATGGACTTTAATGGGGCCATAAACATAGAGACAAGGGGGAAAACGAGCCATACCTAAGATATCACTCTGAAATTGCTCACAAGTGCTTGAACTCCTCTTCTTCTTCTTGATCTCCTTCCCTAGTCACTCCAATCTCCAAGAGGACACACCAAATGGCTTCAAATCCACAAAACAAGGCTTAGAACGAGGTATATGGCTCTTAGGGTGAATGGGGGATGGCTTGGGGGCGGAAAGGGGGATTAAATAGGGTGCAAACCCCTGAAACTTAGGGTTTCATCCAACAACGGTGACTCGCGGAGTCCAGGATATGGACTCGCCGAGTCACCAACTTAAACATGTCCCGGGTCCCATCGCTACTCGGCGAGTCGGACCTATGACTCGCCGAGTCCAAGGCTTAAAAAGGAAAAATACTCAATTAAGATTTACATACCAGGAACCAAGTGCTACAAATCTCCACCACTTATTTTAGACTTCGTCCTCGAAGTCTGCTGCTCAATCCTGGAACAGCTCGGGGTAATGCTCCATCATTTCATCCACCGGTTCCCAAGTCCACTCCGAACCCTTGTGGTGCTGCCATTGCACCTTCACTAACTCCACCCTTTTGTTTCTCAAATCCTTCGACTTCCTGTCGAGGATTGCAACTGGACGCTCAATGTAATTCAGGTTGTCGTCAACCTGAATATCCTCCAATGGCACTACTGCTGAATCATCCACTAAGCACTTCCGCAGCTGAGAGACATGGAAAGTGTTGTGGATCTGACTGAGCTCGACTGGCAGATCCAACCTATACGCCACCTTGCCCTCCCGGGCTACAACCCTGAACGGTTCGATAAATCTCGGGCCCAATTTGCCCCACTTCCTGAATCGAATGATGCCTTTCCAAGGCGACACCTTCAAGAGAACCATATCCCCAACTTGGAACTCCAAGTCGGATCGATGCTTGTCGGCGTAACTATTCTGCCGACACTGAGCAGTCTGAAGCCTGCTCTGAACCTGCTGGATCTTCTCGGTCGTCTCGAGCACCACCTCGGTGCTCCCCATGACCCTCTGGCCAACCTCACCCCGGCATATCGGGGTTCTGCACCTCCGCCCGTACAACATCTCGAATGGGGGACGGTCAATACTCGCGTGGTAGCTGTTGTTGTATGAGAACTCAGCCAAGGGAAGATAGGTATCCCAGCTACCACCGAAATCTAACACACATTCCCGCAACATATCCTCCAAAGTCTGGATGGTCCGTTCACTCTGACCATCCATCTGCGGGTGAAAGGCAATGCTAAAATGCAAACGAGTGCCCAACTCGTCATGAAACTTCTTCCAAAATCTGGAAGTGAATCGCACATCTCGGTCTGATATCACTAACACCAGCACCCCGTGCCGCGCTACTATCTCCCTGATATAGATATCGGCCAACTTCTCAGCCGAGATGCTCTCCTGGATCAGAATAAAATGGGTGCTCTTGGTCAATCGATCCACGATGACCCAAATCGAATCTACTCCGCGCGCAGTCCTGGGAAGCTTTGTGATAAAATCCATCATGATGTCTTCCTATTTCCACAACGGGATGTCCAATGGCTGCATCTTCCCATGCGGTCTCTGATGTTCAGCCTTGACCTTCCTGCAGGTCAAGCACCGCTCGACGTACCATGCCACATCCCGCTTCATGCAGGGCCACCAATAATCTAGACGAAGATCCCTATACATCTTCGTCGCCCCGGGATGAATAGAGAATCGGGACTTGTGCGCCTCCTCCATCAAGATCTGGCGCACGACTCCGTGATACGGCACCCACACCTTGCGGTGTAGTGTCAATAGTCCTTGACTATCATAATCGAAGGAGGAAACCTGACCCACCACATGTTCGCTCTTCCGATGTTCCTCCTTGATAGCCTCCTATTGAGCCTCTCGAATCTGCTCCAACATGGGAGTCGCCATAGTCATCCTCATGCAAATATCCCTGATCGGCGCCGCCTTGCGGCTAAGCGCATCAGCCACCACATTCGCCTTTCCCGGGTGGTAAAAGATCTCACAATCATAATCCTTCACCACGTCCAACCACCGACGCTACCTCATGTTCAGATTCGGCTGATCCATGAGGTACCTCAAACTCTTGTGGTCCGTGTAAATGGTACACTAAACCCCATAGAGGTAATGCCGCCAAATCTTGAGGGCGAAAACCACCGCCCCCAACTCCAAATCATGCGTCGCGTAGTTCGCCTCATGAGGCTTGAGCTGCCTCGAAGCGTAGGCAATGACATGCCCCCTCTGCATCAATACCGTGCCCAACCCTGAAATAGACGCGTCACAATAAACCACAAAATCCTCTACGCCCTCTGGCAGGGCTAAGATCGGCGCCTCACACAATCTCTGTCTCACTGTCTCAAATGCCGCCTGCTGCTCGGGTCCCTACCGAAAGACCACGGCTTTCTTCGTCAATCGTGTCAGGGGTACAAATATCTTGTAGAAATCCTGAATGAACCTCCGATAATAGCCTGCCAATCCTAGGAAACTCCGAATCTCAGATGGAGACTTCGGAACCTCCCATATCATCACGACCTCGACCTTGGCCGGATCGACCAGAATCTCGTTCTGGTTGACAAGGTGTCTGAGATATTGCACCTCACGCAACCAAAACTCACACTTGGAGAACTTGGCATACAAGCTCTCCCTCCTCAGGGTCTCCAAAACCTCTCTCAGATGCTCCTCATGCTCCTCCTGCATCTTGGAATAAACCAAGATGTCATCGATAAAGACTATCACAGACCGATCCAACATCGGTCTGCATACGCGGTTCATGAGGTCCATGAACGCGGTAGGAGCATTGGTGAGCCCAAACGGCATCACCGCGAACTCATAGTGGCCATAGCGCGTCCGAAACGCAGTCTTCTGCATATCCTCCTCCCCGACCCTTGTCTGATGATAACCCGAACGCAGATCGATCTTGGAGAACCAAGATGCTCCTTGAAGCTGATCAAAGAGATCATCAATCCTCGGGAGTGGGTAACGGTTCTTCACCGTTACCTTATTCAACTCCTGATAATCTGTACACATCCGATGCAACCCGTCCTTCTTCTTTACAAATAGAATCAGGGCTCCCCAGGGTGAATTGCTCAAACTAATGAATCCCTTGTCTAGCAGCTCCTGCAGCTGCGTAGACAACTCCTGCATCTCGGGAGCAGCCAACCGATATGGTGCCTTGGCTATCGGTGTCGCACCAGGAACGAGGTCAATCCTGAACTCCACCTGTCACTCCGGAGGTATCCCAGGAAGCTCCTTTGGGAAAACATCTACGAAATCTCGCACCACTGGAACCTCGCTCACAGTTGCATTACCTGCCTCCCGGGTATCCATCACGTACACGACATATCCTGCGCATCCCTGCTAAAGGTAACGTCTAGCCCTCGCTGCTGAACATACAGCGGGTCCGCGTTGTGGCCTCTCGCCATGGATCACTAACTCTCCCCACCTGGGGTCCTGACTCGCACTAGTTGTTGTGCGCAATCTATCACCGCCCCATTAGGGCTCAACCAGTCCATGCCTATGATCACCTTGTTCCCACGCAACGGAATGGGAACCAAATCCACCAAATAGTGCTCCTCGAACAAACACAGCACGCAGTCCCGAAATACCATCGATGCTCGCACCGATCGATCATCAGCAATCTCTAATTCCAAAGGGCAATCCAGCATGCCCGAAGACTCGGGAAACCTCTTACTAAGCGCAAGGGAGACAAACGATCGGGATGCACCCGATTCGAATAACACCTGAACTGGGATACCATTCACATGGAACGATCCTAACACATATACATATACCGGGCACATATCAATATCATAACATCATATAAATAAACGAGAGGGAAAAGAATCATACCCGTCACCACATCGGGTGTTCCGCGTGCCTCCTCGGTGGTCAGCTGGAATGCTCGGCTCCTCACCACTGGGGCATCTTCCTTGCCCTACCGGCCATCTGTGATCCGCAGGGTCACTGGAGCTGGCGCCTTCACCGGCGCTGAAGCTGACAACTGGGGACAATTGGCCTTCTTGTGGCCCCTCTATTGCAGTGAAAACATAGCAACTACGATGTCTAAATAACTGCTGCCGGAGCAGTGAAATCCCTGCTATAGTGCCCAGTCTTGTCGCACTTGTAGCAGCCTGATGATCCCATCCTGCACGCCCCCTTGTGCGGCCTGCCGCATTTCCTGCAGCGGCTCGGTCCTGACTGGCCTTCGGCCTACCATCTGATCCCTTGGGCTTCTTCCCCGAAGCCCCTCCTGCCTGACCCTCTTCTGACTTCCGTTTCCGGATATGCTCCAAATCTATCTCTCTTTCCCTCGCCTTGGCAATCATGGAGTCCAGGGTGGGGCAAGCCGAAAAACTAATGTGCTCCCGGATATCTGCCCGGATCAGGTCATGATAGCGGGTCCTCCTCATGTCCTCATCACCCGCAAATTGGGGCACCAACAGTGCCCTCTCCCGGAACATGGCGGTGATCTCTGCCACAGTCTCAGTCGTCTGCCTCATATCCAAAAACTCCCTGGCCAGCTGTTGAAGCTCGACAGCCGGCGCAAACTCTGCCCTGAACCTGGTCACAAAGTCCGACCAAGTCATAGCCTCAATAGCTGAGGCTCCCAAAGAATCACCCACTGACTCCCACCAATCTCGAGCTCGGTCTCGTAAACACCCTGTTGCATACCTTACCTTCGACCCCTCAGGACAGAAGCTAATCAACTGCGCAGACTCGATGTCTGAAATCCACCACCTGGCAACAATGGGGTCCTTCACCCCATGGAAATCCGGCGCACTGCTGTCCTGAAGTCCTTAAAGGACAGCATGCGAGATCCTGACTGGCCAGATGCCATGTCGCTCCTGAACGCCCTGAGGCGATCCTCCATCACATGCGCTGAGGCTCGGATAATCCTTCGAGTAAGGGACTCATCTCTACAACGATTAAGACTCAAACAAGAGCTACGCAATAGAGTCAAATCCAACACTCTGAGATTATTCAACCCTGATCATATGTGACTTAAACGTATTCACCTAACAGTTAACTCCCATCACTTCAAGGCCCACATAGCACAAAGAAAACAACATTTGGACGTAAGAAAACAATCTCAAGCAACTCTATCCTCGAAGAGAGGACTGAACTAGCATACAGTGCTAAACTCGTACTATCAGGAATAACCTAAACAGGCTACCCTACTGCTGTCTACTCAGCTCTAGCATGCAGCTCTTTCATATACTGAAGCACATAAAGCAGGCACATAAGACATCACTCCTAGATCGTTAGTCCTATTCTAGCATGCTGTTCTACAGAAACTGATAAACATAAATAAACTTGTATGGGTACATTTGGGAATACTTACTTGAGCTTGGCCGGTTGCGCACATCACACACATTATTCTTTCTTAAAACCCTTTACTTAACCCTTTTAGAAAGCATTTTCTCTTTCCAAAATCTTTTAATCCCTCAATTTGAGTTCAAACACCCCCGAAGGTGTGTCCGAATCCCTCAAACCAGGGCTCTAATACCAACTAGTAACGACCCAATTTTCACGTCCAAAAATTTCTTTTTTAAAACATTACTTTAGAAAATGTTAATAGATAAAAACATTGTTTGACCAGACTACATCACAACATAAACCATGTTCAAAAGTCAAGTCATACAACCAATCGAAACATCAGAGTATAAATCCTAAGGAAATGTAGTAAATGCGGAACCCAATGTGTGTGCATGATGTGCCGCTACTGAGCCAGCTCCTTCCCCTTCGATGAAGAGGTACCTAAAACCAAAACTATAAACTGTAAGCACAAAGCTTAGTGAGTTCCCCCATCGTACCACATACCATACAATATATATCATAGATACTGCCAAGCTATTCTGGGGTGCCTGACTACCCGGTACGGCCATTCTAGGGTGCCGACTACCCGTGCAGCCATTCTGGGGTGCCGTCTTACCCGTGTCAAGCCATTCTGGGGTGCTGACCTACCCATGTCAAGCTATTCTGGGCTGCTGACTACCCTTCGGTCCTAACAACCGAACCTCAGGGACTATTTCACCCCTACTACTACCATCACATAAATCATAACACAAACGTAATATCAGACATATCTGGGGTGTCTGACTACCCTTCGGTCCTAACAACTGAACTCTACTACTAACACATACCACATAACATATCAGGTAGTAGCAAACCAAGATGATATCACAAATACAATCATCAAACATACAATTCCTACTGGTGGGTCGACATTGTGGCCTTAGACCCACCACTACTGGAAGATAACTCACCTCGGAGTAGCTGCTGATCTTCGTGGTAATAGTTGGCTGCTGTTGTTGCTGTTCCGGAAATCCTCCGGCTGTATTCCCACCAAACACTTAGTCAAAAACTGCTAACTGACCTTTGGGTAAAATGACCATTTTACCCCTGATCATGCCCTAAGTCAAAGTCAGAGTCAACTTCCAGTTGACCCGACTCGCCGAGTTGGCTCGCCAACTCGCCGAGTCCATGTCCAAACGACTGACCTGAATTCTGTTTCTACTCATCGAGTTAGGCGTCGACTCGACGAGTTCTCCTTCCAAACTGATGTTCAAGTCCTTCATCCTACTCGCCGAGTTGTATGAACAACTCGCTGAGTTCATCTTCATCCGATGAACAAGTTATACTGTGACTCGCCGAGTTGTATGAACAACTCGCCGAGTCTGATCTTGATCTAAGGAGATTGCCCTGAACTCGCCGAGTCTGGCCATCGACTCGCCGAGTTCCACTATGGGTGAGTTTTGGCTTCCAACTCACCGAGTCCCTCCTAGACTCACCACACGACTCGACATAACAAAAAGGGGACAAACCCGGAGACTCGCGACTGGACTCGCCGAGTCAGAAGAGCGACTCGCCGAGTCCGCTCCATGCACGAGCTAAAAAATGCGATTTTGCTCGAATCCAATCCATGTCATTCGTAGATCTGGGCTCCTAGAGCATGAATAACAAGTAAAGTTTCCAACTTTACGTGTAGATATCCATCTATGGGGTTTTTAGGGTTCAAAATGCACCAACAGAGTAGATCTAAGGTTTATATGCAATATGGACTAATAAAGGTAGTGGATCTGAGCTCCTGGAGCTCAACTATGCTTGGATCTAGAGACCAATCAACTTATTTCGAAATATTATGCACATAAAAGCTTGGAAATGAGCCATGATGGACTTTAATGGGGTCATAAGCATGGAGACAAGAGGGAAAACGAGCCATACCTTAGATATCACTCTGAAATTGCTCACAAGTGCTTGACCTCCTCTTCTTCTTCTTGATCTCCTTCCCTAGTCACTCCAATCTCCAAGAGGACACACCAAATGGCTTCAAATCCATAAAACAAGGCTTAGAACGAGGTATATAGCTCTTAGGGTGAATGGGGGCTGGCTTGGGGGCGGAAAGGGGGATTAAATAGGGTGCAAACCCCTGAAACTTAGGGTTTCATCCAACAACGGTGACTTGCTGAGTCCAGGATATAGACTCGCCGAGTCGTCAACTTAAACGTGTCCCGGGTCCCATCCCTACTCGGCGAGTCGGACCTATGACTCGCTGAGTCCAAGGCTTAAAAAGGAAAAATACTCAATTAAGATTTACATACCAGGAACCATGTGCTACGTTAAGAATCAACTATGGTTTCCAAAGATTGGTGGATTAAGATAGAAGATTTTAGATGAAGCTCATAAGTCTAAGCTATCAATACATCCTGGTACAAGTAAAATGTACTATGATGTAAAAGCTGGTGGCCTGGATTAAAGAAAGAAATTAGAAGATACGTACAAGAATGTATAGTATGCTTACAAGTTAAAGCAAAACACCAAAAACCTTACGGAATTCCAGAAAGTCTTAGTGTTCCCGTGTGGAAATGGGAAGAGTTGTCCATGAATTTTATTACCAAATTGCCAAAGACTACTAGACAAAATGATATTATTTGGGTAGTTGTCGACCGATTGACTAAGAGCGCACATTTTCTTGCCATGCATGAAACGGCTATTTCCGATCGTGATACTCACTTCACTTCTCATTTTTACGCGAGTATGTAACGTGAATTGGGATCTCGAATTGATCTCAGTACAACTTATCATCCCCAGCTAGATGGTTATACGGAGAGATGGTTATACAGATAGATGGTTATACGGAGAGAACGATCCAAACAGTCGAAGATATGATTCGTGCATGTTTCTTGGAGTTCGGTGGTAACTGGGACAAGTACTTGCCTCTTGTTGAGTTTTCATATAATAACAGTTACCACACTTCATTCAAAAGGCCACCATATGAAGCACTATATGGAAGTAGATGCCGTACTCCATTATGTTGGTGTGAAGTAGGACAGAAAATCACTGAAGGCCCTGAATTGATTCAAGATATCACTGACAAGATTCAAAATTGTATGAGAAAGAATGAAAGTGGCCCAGGATCAACAAAAGTCCTATGCAAAAAGGAGGAGACGACCCATAGAATTCCAGGTGGGTGATTTCGTAATGCTGAAGGTATCCCCATGGAAAGGCATTATGCGATTTGGAAAGAAAGGAAAACTAAGTCCTAGATTTGTTGGTCCTTTCAAAATCATCCAGAGAATTGGTAAAACAGCATACCGCTTGGAATTGCCTATAGATTTGGCAGATATTCATAATGTGTTTCATGTGAGTTATCTGCGTAAATGCTTGAGCATATATGATGAAACAGTTCCGTTATCCGAGGTGAAACTGGATAATAGGTTAAGATATGTAGAAGAGCCTGAAGAGATTGTAAATGAAAGAACGACTAATATACGTAATAAAGAAGTGGAGTTGGTGCTTGTCAAGTGGAAACAAGATAGAGACCCAAATTATACATGGGAAAATAAGAACAAGATAAGAACGAAATATCCCCATTTGTTTTAATCATTGTGATTTCGGGGACGAAATCCACAAAATGAGGAGGTATTTGTAACATACATGTTAATAACCTTGTTCGATTATCATGTTTTCTAAAACTTATTAGCTTAAAATGAATAATATTATATGATTTTGAGCGTTGAGTTCTAACAAGATAGTTTTTATGAGATTTGAAGTAAAACTATGTTTAGAATCACTCGAAATGTATTGGAAGTGTTATGAAATTTCGATCAAAAGTCAACTATCGCAATTAACAAAAATATAAAGTTTCAAATAAATAAAAATAATGTGATTGAAAGTTGTAGATTATCTCATTAGAAGCATTTAGAAGAAAACCGCATCGAAATCCGTGTTATAATGAAGAAGTTATGACCAATCGAAGACCCGCGACAAAACCGGCAAAACACTATTTAGCGTAAAAAGTGAGTTTTCAATAAACTACTTTTTATCTTTAGTGATTTAAATGAAATTCGTAGTATTCATTAAACCGAGAACTTTAATAAAAAGACGTCAAATTTGACTTCGTATGAGGAAGTTATGATTTTTCTAGGATTCGGTATTACATTATACAGCTAAAAACTCGAAATAAGGATTGAGTGATTTTTAGCCGACACAACCTAAGAGAATCGAATGTATCGTCAATAATATTACAAAGGTAAAAAGACAGATGAAAATGGACGTTAGATGAAGAAGTCATGAATTTTTAACGGATTTTCCTGTCCCGGTCTGTTAAAAATGATAATATTAAAAATAAAGTCGAAATTAGCCAATAGAGTCTAAATGAAAGTTGTAGAGTATAATCTTGCCTAAGCGTGCATATAAAGAACGTCAAAAAAGAAGCTCATATACTAAAGTTATGGATTTTTTAAGATTTGGGCACAAAATCCAAGAACCTTCGCATGCTTGGCTCGGAATCCGCCACGTCGCCCCACCTTGCAAGCCTGCCCCATGTCCAACTCGTGGTGCGTCCGAAGGTCCAAAGCGAGCTACCTCACATGCGCATCCGACGCGTGCCTCGCCTTCACTGCTGACGCGTGCCCCTTCCCCCCGCCCTCATATGTCCTACGCGTGTCCCTCTTCCCTCTTCGACCAAAGACCTCGCACCCTATATAAGGGGAGGTGGGAACCCTCCCGGTTTTGGTTGGATTTTTGCACACTTTTTCACTTTAAACCTTCTTTCAAGCTATTTTACATCCCCCAAAACCTCGGGATCATACCCAACACCAGAAGCACCCGAAGACCTTGAGAAATTTATCTTTTCGGTTTGAAACTCAACCCTTGCAAGGATCGGTTTTCAATAAATCTCCCAGTTTTCTTTGAAGAAAGTTATTTATAGACACGAAGTGCTGCCCAAATTACCATTTTAACCTCATGTTATTTCACGGTGAGTTCAATATATTAAAATAATTGTATGTTATGTTTTATATGTGTAATATGCTTTCCCGTGTTATCCTGAATATGGATTTATACCTTTGGTCATGTAGAGCATGTCTCGTATAACTTTTGGTACTAGCAATGTGCCTTTGGCCATGTAGAGCATGTCTCGTATCACTTCTGGTATTGGTATTATGTATTTGGCTATGTAGAGCATGACTCGTATAACTTCTGGTATCGACTTTGTACCTCTGGTCATGTAGAGCATGACTCGTATCTCATATGGTATTGACATAGGGCTATGTAGGACTGAAAGCCTGTATATTCTAGCAAAATGATAATCAGAAATTGTATATTTTCTGTGCCACTTGGGCTGAAGCTTTATTGATATATATCAAGTTGAAAGTGTTATGTCTCATTGATTATAAATATTTTAATCAATTTATTGATTAAAATGGAAAGCTTGTCACATGATCACATATACCTTTGTTGTTCTTTGTTCCTCTTTGCTTTTGTCATATCGGTATATATATGACATAACGTTATATCTCATTAAGCGTCACCGCTTATCCCTCTCAGTGTTTAACTATTGCAGGTAATAAGCATCCAATATAGACACATACTATTGGAAGATTTAGAATAGTTAATAATATTACTTTTGTATTTAGTGATCATGTATGTATAAAATTATAATTTTCTGGGTAGTTATATAATATACTAAAACTTAGTCGGTTTGTATCTAGTCTTATGTAATTAAACTATCAATGTAAAATATTGTTTTATAAATGTTCATGTAGCATGTTTTGGAGTAACTTGGAGTAATAATGTTAAGTATGAAAGAGGTCTTTCAATTTATTATCCCTTTAAATACGGGATATCAATGTCAAACCCGGTAGAAATTGGAAGGCAACGAAGGCAGCAAAGGTGGAAGCCCTAATTTCATATCAAAACGATGCAACCTTCTGTCTTACTCCTTCATTCTTCTCAATTCTCCTTCTAAGGCACCAGATTCAACACCTCCATTCAGGTACCCTTTTACCCTTGTTATCAATTGCTTAATTTTGAAAAGCAAAACACTTATGAAACGATTTCTACTGATTACCAGAGTTTTGGTGTAAAATTGTAACACAATTACAATCAATCTTGAATTAGGAAAGTAATCACTTCCAAATGGAATGTTTAATTGAATCTCCCTTGTATTGCCATAAGGAAAGAAAAGAAGCAAACACAAAACATTGGGTTTTTGTATTTATGTTTCTTTGTTTAGTTTTATATATTAATGAATCTCCTTTCTTATGTATATTTTTAGTATAGGAGGAAAGTATGTCAACCAAAAGGCGCTTTGAACGTAACAACATCTGGTGCCAAAAAATTCTTGTAATGGGAGGTACACGTTTCATCGGGATATTTCTTTCTAGGTTGCTTGTTGAAGAAGGCCATCAGGTTCGCTTTTCCTTATTTACCCTTCGTTATCTTCTATCTTTGATTAGTTAATTTTTAAATGAATAATCTTACAATTTCTCCATATTCTCCATATTATGATGTACATAAATGTTCATAACTGCTTCTTTTATGAAATTTGGATAATCAATGTATACAGGTA
Organism: Lactuca saligna; assembly: GCF_052625555.1. NCBI lineage: Eukaryota > Viridiplantae > Streptophyta > Magnoliopsida > Asterales > Asteraceae > Lactuca > Lactuca saligna. The sequence continues at coordinate 108,205,756 of NC_136421.1, read as the reverse complement.
ACTCTTTTCACTAGAGGAAAAATACCCATCACACAACCCTTTCCTGGTGAAGCAGATTATGCATACAATGCTTTCAAATCTAAGGTTTGTTAAAACTTACTTATAGTGTTTCTCATGTTTATAATACTTTATCACTTACGTCACTTTCATCCGCTTTTAATCAAATTTACTTATGAAACATGTCAACTTTTGAGCAAATGCAGGATCTTGCTACAACTTTTATAAAGGTGTTAGGGAAGCCAAAAACAAGCAAGCAAGTGTTCAACATATCAGGAGATAGATATGTTAAGCTGACATTCTATTAGAATTTGCATGAAAAGGGTTAAGCTAGGGATATTTTTCATATCAGATTGCAAACACATGATCATTCTATGAAAATATAAATATTACATAAAACATGTGTTGCTAGTAATTTTGATAGAAAACATTTATAAATGCTTTAAAATGTTTATCCATATAGAAGAAAAGACTATGAATTAAGTGCATTCTGTAATGTATTTTGTTAGAATTTATTTATATAAATGCATTTTGTTAGAATATCTTTTGAGAATGTTTGTTAACAACAAGTATATTGTCTAACTCGTAATACTAACGAGTAATGTATCTTATTCTTTCAGAATTGCATGGAGAAGGAATTCAATATTGATCATACAAGAGAAATATTTGGAATCGAGTTCTACAACAAGTATATATGTGAAAATCAAGTGGATTATATGGACCATTGAAGAAGATCAAGTGTATTTGTTCAATAATTGTATATTCAAGAATGCTACTTTTAAGATTTTTTTTTTTCATTTTTGATGATATTCTTTTAGAATATGTATAACTATATTAAAATGTATAAGTATATTATTTTGTAAGAATATTTATAAATTTGTATTTTGTTGCGGATGTGTATTAAGAATAAAATCATAGACCCAACTTGGATGTATATCAATTATATCTAGAATTCTTAAATCAGGATAATTATCAAAAATATGTAGAAATATATTCCGTAAGAATAAAATCAAAAATATATTTACTAGTTTATGGTTGATATTCTGTCATTCTGACATAATTAACTTAAAATATTCAGAGTTTTAAAAATAAAGAAATTAATTATCCTTAAAAATCCAAAATATTCCTTTTTTTGATATAGGTTAATTGACTAAAATGCCCTTATACTAAAATTTGTGTGATTATATGGTACATGTTACCCCACTGTAAAATCATAGACCCTAAGATCACGACCTTTAATTCTATTCCATCCGATGACCCAGATCTGCGTATTCTGGCACAGAATAGTTAGTAAAAATAAAATAACCTAAGCCTATATATTAATCGCTTAGCTTTCTCTAATCGTTGAGGATTAGGGTATTATTCGAAAATTTAGGATTAATCGGGTTTGGCGATATTTATCGGTCAACAAAAGTTAAAAAAATTCAAAAAAAGTCAAAAATGGTCTAAAAATTCCTAAAATCATTTTTTTTTTTTAATTTCAAAATTTGAAAAGTTTCAAATTTTCAAATATTATATTAAAAATTTCATATTTTGGTATTTTCAAATTATAAATTTTCTTATTTTCTAATTTTGAAGTAGTTGTTTTTCTTAAGATATATTAATATTTCATTAATAATCTATGGTCTCCGATTAATCCCCATCAAGATCGATTAATCCTTTAACATCACTCAACCGTCGAATTATTTTTATAACCTTGATATATATATATATATATATATATATATATATATATATATATATATATATATATATATATATATATATATATATATATATATATATATATATACCCACACACGTACATTTAAAGAAATAATATAAATATGATTTAAATTTATATTTCTTTTATTAATGAAATGTTATTTCAACTACAAGTTTTATTTTTGTAATTTTTTTTAATATTAGTTTCTATTTATTTTAAATATTTCAATAATAATGTGTAGGATGATAGAGATCATAAAATGATCATTTATAAAGTTGACAAATATTTCAATAATAATAATGTGTAGGATGATATAGAAGTGAGAGATCAATAGAAATGAAAGAGATGATATCCACGTTCCTTATATATACTAACTCTAAGACCGATGGGTGTAGCACAGCTTCTTATTGAGGCAAGCTAAGCCAACTCGGCCAAATAACTCGGAATTCGGTCAAAATCAAGCCAGCTCGGGTCAACTCGGTCAAACTCAGACCAACTCGGGGCGATTCGGTTAAACTCAACCAACTCCGTCAAACTCTGTTAAATGGTCAAAATTGACTTAAAGAGAGAAAAAAATCAAGAATTTCAAGACTAATATATATATATATATATATTTTATACTTTATCTAACATATTAACCATAAAACTAAAGTAGGATACCGGATAAATGAATTGTATATGTTTTTCTCTTTCTCATTCTCATATACAAGATTTTCATGATTAAAATCTTTATTTTTTAGAACTAGTTTAACATTCACACATGCATATTTTTTATTGATATTTCACATACTTTGTTGTTATGAATTTTAATATATATGATTTCCCCAAAATTAATTTCCTTATAAAATATCATATCCAAGTATTCTTCGAGTACTCCCTACCTAGGCCGAGTACTTGCTACTCTCCGGTCGACAAAATGAGTGCCGAATAGCGATTTTCTCAACATTTCTTAGTTCTCTATATTTTTCGTGTGCCACATCAGTGTCACGTCGTTTTCCTTTCACTCTCCTTTCATTCCACTATACCGATCAGAAATGGTCATACCACACCACATATTACCTTATTTTTTCCTTTTTTTCTAAATTTGTTAAGATATACTTTTATAATTATATAAATATTTAAAATACATATTTAAAATAATAAAAGAAATTTTTAATTAATGTAATTAAATGATTACATAATTAAAAACGACAATTAAATAAAAAGAACAATACAAGATAAGTCTAATTGAAACCATCGGTTTCGGACTCCGATTCGGGTTCGGTTTCAAGTCGGGTTATTTGAACAAATTTGACTTCCAATGTTGGGGTTGACTTTCTAGAACGTATTCGGAGAGAAAGGAAAGATTTTGGAATAAAATTGGACTAAGGGGTTATACTAAATTATAACATCCCAAATTCTTTAACGTTTTTAATGTTTTGGTTGTAAAAATAATCATGACATTATCAATTAATGTTTTGTAGAAATGGTCCTAAACAAAAAACCTTTGTTTTAAAAACTTAGAAAGAGATGTTACCAAATTCATACGAACATAAACCATAGCAAGCAAATGATAATTTCACAAAAATCATTACAAGGAGACTATTAAAACTCCATTCCAACTATCTTCCATTGTAATTCTAGCATATCAACAATCATCTTCAAATCTTAAGTACAGCCAAAGATAGATGGCATAAAATAAAATAGGAAAAAGAAAACGTCTCGTAAGCTACATGGGTGTAAACATAAAACTTTATCCAATAACTTGTAACATACTTCGCTTTTTCTTTTCAAAACTTTACTCTTAGGCTATGTTTGGCATACTAGCTGTTAGCTGAAACGCTAGTTGATAGCTGAAAAAACTAGATGTTAAATAAAAAGCTAGCTAATAAAAAATAACGTTTGGTAAAACTAGCTGAAAAGCTAGTTGAAATATATAAGATTACATAAAACGACATGTAAGAGTATGTTTTCTATAATTAATTAATGGGTGTATTTAGAAAAATTTTAAAGAGCTCTTAAAAAGCTACTCTAAGTAGCTTTTCAAAAAGCTAGTTTATAAGCTACTTTTTGGCTTACCAAACACAACAACATAAAAAAAGATCAAAAAATGAGTTGTTTTATCAGCTAGTTGTGGCGTGCTAAACACAGACTTAGAGGCAACATAATTTATTTTCAAAACTTTTACTTTCAAATGTTATTACAAGCAATATACTTTACTATAAAAGGTTTACTATCGTTTCAAAACTTACTTTTAAGGCTATATTTGACGTACTAGCTGAAAAGCTAGTTGATAACTGAAAAACTAGCTGTTAAATAAAAAACTAGCTGATAGCTGAAAAGCTAGCTGATAAAAAATAACATTTGGTAAAACTAGCTGAAAAGCTAGTTGAAATATATAAAATTACATAAAAGGACATGTAGTAGTATGTGTTTCTATAATTAATTAAGGGGTGTATTTGAAAATTTTTTAAAAAGCTCCTAAAAAGCTAGTCTAAGTAGCTTTTCAAAAAGCTAGCTTATAAGCTAGCTTAAAAGCTACTTTTTGGCTTACCAAACACGACAATATAAAAAAGCTCGAAAAATAAGCTAGCTTATCAGATAGCTATGGCGCGCCAAACACATCCTAAATGTTACTACAAGCAATATAGTTAATTATAAAAAACTTTTGCCAAACTACTTAATTTACTCTCCAAATCATGCAAATATTTTGAATGCAACATGTATGCAATGCATAATCCGAAGGATTTTTCCTTCATACTCCTTTTCTATACGTACTATTGGCTAACTGTCAAGTTTAGCTTTTATATTAAGAACCCGACCACTTTTAGTGATACTCCCAAGTTTGGACCAAAATGGGAACAAATCAACCCATCTTGGCTTTATTTTCTATTTTTTTATTCTTAAGGCCTGATCACTTTTAGGGGTTATTTGATAGTTGTTGGTTTTTTCAGATTTCATTGGGTCTGAATTCTAACAAACTGCATCTAACTTACACTATGTTGTTTGATTATTTGTCTGACTGACTGTGTTGACTGATGAAAATAATAATTTTACCATTTTGTCCTATTTGCAACTCAACTATTAAATAATATCACTAATATTATGATTACTTATTATTAAATTGAATTTATAACAAGACCATGTCAACTAAAAATACAGTAAACACTCTCACATATAATAATGCAATAATTTAATTCACATCCAAAATAGCATTTCATCTTGTTATATTTGTTAAAACATAAAAAATATATAATAGATCATAGGTTACACATTGTTCACTTTTCATTCAACTTAAGAGAATAATTTAGTATTTACTTCTTCAAAGACAATTATGAAAGATATCATAAAACCTATTGACTAGATTGACCTTCATCATTATGCAAGAAACTAAAAGCATTGTAGAGTTGCATCCAACGCTAGAAGATGAAGATAAATGGTCAAAATGGCCATTAAAAAATTTGCTCTGTTCATCAGTCCATCCAAAATCATTTCTTAGCATCTGCATTCTTCAATGCAAAACCTTTGTCACCCCTGTAATCACATAAACCTTTTTTCACACCTGTAATCTCATTAATAAACATGATTTTTTGTTTGTACAGTAGGATATATTAGACAAAAAACTACATTATGATTTGAGAAATCAGGCCAAGTACCAAATGAGGTTGTAAATTTGAGAAATCAAGGTCACTTCAATCTTAATGATATCGTGATTAAAGAGCTTCATTTTTAATAATAAATCCATCATCGATTTGCTACAATACGCATCTGATTTTACAAATTCAAACATGCTACTTTCATATTGGATTTATCTCCATAATTTCTACCTGTTGTAGCATTTTTATCTCCTTTAATAAAGTTAAACCTATGTTTTAAGTTTCAAAAGAAAAATGTAATCTACTAAAGAAGGATTGTAACGAATATGTATTGTGATAATGCCTTACAAGAAACAAGGATTTTATATATAAACACCTACAACATTTATAAAATCGGTAATGGTAGGATTGAAAAAAAAAACAAGGACATCGAAGATGGAAGATCACTTATTATAGATGTTTCTTCGTCGTTCGAGTTTCCTTCGGATGAAATAGATGAGCGACAGTGATTATGTGGCTTCATGAAGGGTCTAATTAGTGGTTTGGTCTAGGCTTTCTATGTAATAGGTTCTTTTGGTCATTTGATAGCTTGTAGTAGTTTGTGTGGAGTTTACGACTGCTGTAATGAGTTTACAACCGTAAACCCAAGGCCAACCCAAGTTAGTATATATAGAGGTGTGCTAGTTCTTTTTATAGTTGTTGATGCCTCAATATTCTCTGCTGCTGTAAACCATAGGTTGTACCAGATATTATTCTAATAGAAAAGCGTGTGCAAGCTCGTTTGTTCTCGATTCTACTCGTTCTTTATTGCTAACTGATTGTATTTGCTATTTGATCACTGGTAAGATCTGTTTTAGGACCTTACACTTCAAGTCCCATTGCTTGCTAGATATCCTTCCTGTTTTTGGGTGTGCAAATGAGAATAAGTTCAAACAAGTAATATTTGATTTTTTCCTTCCGTTGGAAGGAGAGCGAAGCTCAAGAGAAATGGCTTCAGATGGTGGCGGTGAAGCAATAGATTGGAGGTGGGAGGTGTTGTTGGAAGAAATCGCCTCTGGTAGAGGGAGAAAAAAGAAATCGGTTGTTGTCAAGGAGAAGGAGAGAAGGGTAGATAAGGGTAAATTCTTAGGCAACATTGTTTTATAAGGGATTGAGTAAGATTTTTAAGGACACGGTAAGACTTAATTAAGAGGTGTATTTGATGGTATCAAACACACTGATTTGGACCAGTTTAGAACTAACCTCTTACTAGACCCAGTAAGAGGCCTACCAAACATCCCCTTAGTGATTCTTCAAATATGAACCAAAAGTGAATAACAAATCAACCCATATCGGTTCTCTTTTCCATTTAGGACATATACCTTATGAAGAAAGGTATCATCTCAGTAAAGTCTTCTCGGCCCTTTACGGGAACATGTTTGGACTTACTTGAAACATATTCAATTTGATTTTTTGCATGATTGCTCACTATAATTCACTATTCTAGCCAACTATGCAATGCCATGTTATACGTATGCTTGATCAAACATACAAATATGAAAATATATGTACTTCACAAATACATGTACAACTATCATTTTCAAAAATCAATAGTTTCAGTAATCATAAGCAAAATTAACTTTTATCAAACTACTAAGTACTACTTATCATATAGTAACCAATGACATAAACTATGTTTTAGTATGTTATGATGCTCATGCTTCAATAACTTTCTTGAAATAACAAAACATTTTTTGAAACTATTCTCATATACTCAAAATAGAGTTTCTAATACTGTCAACTATGTATCACCAAGTTCCAGGTAAGCATCACTTTTGAGTTTATTAATTAATTCATAAAATATAAAAACCTTGTCCACGACGTCAACATGTGTGTCACGACGTGGTGATTCCCAGGGAAGAATGCACATCTCATTGTGTGTCAGACAATACAGCATGCAAAAACCCTAATTTTGGGGTTTGTGTCCCTATTTAAGGAAATTGAGGGATAGGTTTTGAACACCCTTAGCCTCCATCACCTCCCTTCACCCTCAAGAAAACCCTAACCCTCCATTGTAGATTGTGAACTCCTTTTTGGTGATTTTTAGTGATATTGCCATATTTATACACATTTTTAGGCAATATCTTAATATATTTTATTTAATAGTTTGGTTAATCGCAAATATATTTGGTACTTATTGGAATAAATTGTATTTTACATCCAAAAGAAACACTCTTGAGGAATTGGAACTTTGGAGGATGGAAGCTTAAAAGAAGAAAAATACAGTCAAAAACCCAAGTCATGACGTGGGAATTAACCTCATGATATGGAGTGTGTATTCTAGAAGATAAGTACGTGGGAATTCAGAATCCTTGACCGATAAGGATCTGTATCAAAGTCATGACGTGAAACCCTTGTTCCATTGTGAATCACGTATTTTCCAAAACTATAAATTATCCTTTATTCATAAGATTTGTAGAGGCTTTTGGAGAGTTTTCTGGAGGAGAGGTATTCTGAGAAACTGATTTTAGAGCCCAAAAAGTACACAAAGCATTCTTTTGATGGAGATTTGCTTGGAGATTAAGAGATCGAAGAACACATCATTACATTGGTTTGGTTTACTTTAGTAAGGTCGATTTATGTTGAGATTGTGTTTATGTTTTCAGCCATGAGTATCTGAACTTAGTTGCTTTCGTTTAGCTAGATGATACTTTAACTCTATGGTTTAGTTATCTGATTTATGAATTTTAGTAGTTAGTCATGTGCATGTGTTTGATTCTCATTACCTAGCATGTCAAAGTTGTGACTTAGTTACTTAAATTCAAGTTAAGTGTAGCTTAGTGACCATTAAATTACATGAACTTGATTCCTTAGTGATTTAGTGAACATTAAATTGCTAGGACTAGGATCGACCAAATCTTAGAAAAGTAATTAAAGTAAAAAATTTAGCCGTGCTAGAGAACATAATTTGGGACCATAATTGTGTTTGCTTAGATAAATCTTGCATAGCTCGTCTATAATTAATAACTAATTATGTGTTTTACTTTTGTATGACCATAAAAGGTAGTTTATGAATTGGTGAAAATATTAGTAATTTTTGACTTGAATTGCTAATCACATAATAATTGGTAACCAACTTTAATATTTCATAATTAGTAACTAACCATAGGGAAAATGTGGATTCGAACTAAATGGAAGTGTTTTCAGAATATTGATTAAAATCGTTAGTTAAGCGTTTAGGTTTGTCTGAACTTGTAAAATCAGATAGAAAAACCTCTTTTAACTTTTGATTGTTTTAGGTTAACTTTTAATAATTATTTTAGTTAATTAAATATGTTCCTTGAGTTCGACCCCAACTTAATTTACTATACTATAATCCGACTAAGTACACTATCTATAGTGCAATAGTAGTGATGTGTGTTAAACGAACTAGTTTTAATCCTACTTATAAAATGTAAATTAATCACACAAAAGGCAGTGAACCTGTCTATTGATGGTATAGTTTTAGTAAGCAGGGTATCAAACTCAGGGAACGACAATTTAAACTAGCTACTAAAATTATCTAATATTAACTAACAAATAATAAAAGAGATGGTTTTCTCTAGTTTTGCAAGACTAGAAACCTACTAACTAATAATTAAACTAATTAACTAGAAACTAAGAAAGCAAAGATTCAACTAAATTCAATAATGAAGGAAACTTTTGTTTAGGTTCAACTTAGTTGATCCTATGGTTGATTTTATGGTAGTAGTGCAATGGATTAGTTGTTCTATTGGCTACCGATTCAAGTGAGTAGGTTCACATTCGCTACACTAATCCTTAGAAAATAAACTAACTCAAACAGTGGTCAGTTGTCTAATTTACTTTAATTTCCTAGGTTATTTATTCGGGTTAATTAAGACTTGTAGTGGTCAACTAAATTGGTCCTTTAGTTAACCTCTTGTTGATGGTCATCACACAAGCTCACACAGGAATTTACCTATTTTCCAATTAATTCTAGTTTCACATTCGCTAATCCTAGTCATATAATAAAGTGGTCACATAAATTATATGAAGTAACAATTAAGAGATGTTCATGCAGCTTAATTCTTTTCATAGTAACAGAAAAATAGTTATCATTCACACATAAGGTTCTTTAACAAGCTTAGATTAACAAAATTACCAATATAAAACTAATCCTACCATAAATCAAACCATAATATCAATATTGTCTCCCCAAACAGAAGTTAAAAGGTTTTTAGCTCATGATTGAGGTAATTGAAAGCACAAAAACGAAATCTATATGTCTATACATGATGGAAACAATAGATTAAATTGCAAGTAATGGAAATTGCCTCTAATCTCCTTCGGAATCGAATTTAGGGTTGGATCTTCGTTTTCCAAGTATTCTCTCACTTCTATTCGTAGCTTTTCTCCCCAAGGGTTCTCTAGAATTCTTTGTGTCGATCTGAAAGTCGTTTTATAGATTCGAACCGAATCGCCGAGTCCATGACCGACTCGTCGAGCCTATCCCTTAATTCTCGTGCACGGTAAGTTAAGGAGTCTTTATCTTCTCGAATCTTCGTATAGACTCATCGAGTTCCTTCCATTTTGTGGCCTTTTCTTCTCTTGATCATTCCAAAGCTTCCCAATGAGTACTCCTGCTTCTTTTTGCTCCCAAGCATTCTTTTTGGACTGAAAACACAATTCACACACTTTTAAGTATCTTTTGTCCATAATATGGAAATAAATAGTTGATAAATGATAAGAATTAATATTAATTAAAGGGCTATATATGCACATATCAAAATACCCCACACTTGACTTTTGCTTGCCCCCAAGCAAAACTAAATTTTAGCACATTAGAATCACATAGGACAACTCCAATCGAACCCAGCCATTATGCCAAGACTACAACGCATGCACTGGTGTCTAAAATTTTCCTAAAGAACCCCCATACTCTAAATACTCACAATCCTCACAAACATTCGCCCACTTTTTCCAAACAATTCTCATTTTATGCATCCCTCCGAATCCATCCGCAGAAAACCTCCTAACCTCAAGGTATTTTTTGTTAAGCAACCCAACCATACATAATCTAGACAATTAAAATTTATGATACCACAATGGAGCTCTTTGGAATTTTTCACTTCTTTGACAGTTAATCTTTAATTTCTTTGATTTCACCACCTTGTTGTTTGATTTTTGGTATCTTCAACTTTTTGAATTTCTTCAGAATTTTTGATCTTTGAACTTCATACTTTAACGTTGATGCTCCAAAAATTCTTCAATCTTTTTCTTGTAATTCTCTCTTTTTTTTTAACATGTAACTCACTGTTTTCACTTAAAACCCGACATGCTTAAGCAGGGGCGCTCAACTTCAACCTTTATTGGTTAACAATAATAATTTTCTTGGATACATTTCTGGTACACGATGCTAAACATAGCATCCTTCAAACTAAGTGAGGTCGTGTTTTTGTCCCATGATTTCACTAGAATAAGGATGCCACAAATGCACTAGAACGTATATAGGCTCAACTAAACATTTGGGTTTTCATGCAACCATCAACATAATTCTAACATGGAATCCTAATTACTTTTTACCAAAATTTTATAAATTAAGTCCTAAGTAACATTTTAGGTATGCAAGAGTTGAATTTTTTTTAAAAGAGACCTAAATTAGGATATTAGAATTCTAAATTTACTAAGATGTAACCATCCCCTACCCCACACTTAATTTATGCAATGTCCCCATTGCATGGTATGCATGAAAAATAAAAATATGAAATATAAAGAGAATTGGAACAAACTCCCCTAGGGTAGCAGTCGCAAATCTGGTTTTCTTCAATTAAAGCTTCAACTTTGAATGACTTTAGATGTGGAAACAGCTCATCCATGTCTTGGGTGTCATGTCACGTGTGGTAAACTTGTAAATGACTCCAATATTTAGGACAAAGCTCATAGAAACCTCGAGTAATGAATCTTCACGAAAAATATGGATAAGGACTGCAATAAATGTGCCCAAAACAACTCTGGAGTAGAAAAATGTTGGTGGACTCGGCGAGTTAGTCGTGAACTCGGCGAGTAGATCGTCAATTGGCAATCATATCGTGTAACTACACATGTACTCGGCAAGTAAGCTAAATGCACTTGGCGAGTAGGCACTAAGTTGAAAAGAAAATGTCATGCTTGTTTACTCTTGACTGATGTGCTAAATTGGGATAATTCAGTGACTCTTCTTCTAATTCCTTCAGTAATAACACACTCGATCACTCCCAATCCTAATGGACTCAACCTTAATGGAAACACTCTGCACTCTCATCTAAAGCATTCCTCACTTGAACCTTGACCCATAAGACTTCTAAATGCATCCTAACCTTCCAACCTGAAAAACATGCAACCACGAGTGAAAGCAAACAAATAAAAGTCCTAAAAATATGAATATCCAAGTTCAACAATAATTCATAATCAAACACCATAAAAACAAATAAAAACATAAAAACAATCATCTTCAATCTTTTTCCTCCATATTCGCCCCTCCTGCGCCACTACCTCCTTCTTCATTGTTTCATGTACACATCCTCTCCTCCCAATTCATGATATAAGGATATTCGGGCCCGGACCTTGGGGCGATGTTCATTTGTTGAAAAAGATATTTGAATGACTCATTATTGTAATTAACACCTCGCCCAATGTCATCCAAGTATCTTCGATATTCCACTTGATTCCACTCATCATTTTCATCTTCCACCGGAATAACCGGTGGGTCTTCTCGGGCCCGTTCATTCCTTTGCCGAACCCTTCGTCCCGGCTCCTCAGGGATAACCTCCTCGTCTTCATGAAGAATTGCATAAGAATCTCCAAATTTTTCCACACTTCTCGCCCTCCGATATAGTGTAGTGTTGAACGAAGGAGGAGAAATGACAGTTAGGGCCCTTGCCTCGTGTAAATCCAAGATCCCAAATGATCTCACGAGTCTCGTTACAAACATTCCTCCATTAATTTTGGAGGTCACATTTTCTTTGACAGCCCCGTCCACGAGATACTTAGCTAAGTAGTAGGGCAGGTTGCAGAAGACGTAGGGAGTGATGATGCTCCAAAGGTAGAAAATGTCAAGGGTTGGGACCTTGTCATCGTCCTTCCTCATATTAATGGTGCTGGCAATGAGGCGGTGAATGAGACGCTGAATGGGTGAGCGGATATAGACTTCTTGTGCAGAAGATGGAATGTATACCCGGTTGACAATTGTATTCCACCAGGTGGAAGCAACAACTTCTTCAGGGAGATCTTTGTGGCATTGCTCCAAGAAGGTCTCAAAATCTTCATTCAACATGGCACTTTGATCGTAAATGCCTATCCTCCAAGCAAGCTCCGCCATACTGCATTGTCGCAGCTCCCCTCCAAGTGAAAAAGAAATAACATTGGGGTTATAATATTCACTACCACCCCGGAATGAGATGGTAGCGAAAAATTCCCAACATAACTCCGCAAAGACCGGCTCTTGGATCTTGAATAGTTGCAAGCATCCATCATAAATGATTGTAGAATCCCCCACATCACAAGCTTTCACCAAATAAGGTGTCAATTCTTCTTCCAACCCAATTTTTCCCAACTAATCACAATGAATTGCATTGGGAAGGTGGATCTCCTTCTGCTTAAGAGCCCCCAATCTGTTCTTAGCACGGGCTTGTGAAGATTTCAAAGTTATTTGTCGAAATGAAAGCAATGGAATGTCTCCTTGGCCTCCCCCCCCCCCCCCCCTTGAGGTCTGCCCTATTCTAGACATAGTTCCTGCAATATAACATTAAGAAAGCAACAACAAACAACACCCAACAATTAAAACTGAACAAAACAGATCTGTCTTGGCACTTACTCGCCGAGTTCATGAACTACTCGGCGAGTAGGAAGAACTTCAGGAACAGTTTCAATCGGACCATATTAGGTCAATTAAAACACCTAATTTTTCAGAGGGGTTTGTTGTACTAAGTCCCTTAAACACTAATCCATAAGAAATTTTAACTAGAGCTTCCTAATTCATAGTAAAATCAAAACCCTAGAATTGGAGAAAACCCCCAAATCCAGATTTTAAGCAAAATAAGAACCAAGAATTGATAAAGCTTTAATCTTTAACAAGTATTGGGAGTAAAAATCATACCTTTTTGCTTGATAGATGGAGATTCAACAAAAATTGGAGAAATGGCTTGAGAGGAAGAAGTGCACAGTGAGTATGGGTGGTGTGGTGAAAATGAATAAAAGAAAAAGAACCCTTATTTACAGATTGTAAAAACCGGTGTAAAACTTCTACTCGCCGAGTATAAATGTCTACTCGCCGAGTAGAAACGCGTTTTTGCGATTATCAGGGATTTCAAATAGGTACTCGTCGAGTATACGTATAAACTCGGCGAGTAAAGCTTGCAGTTTGAAAAAAAAAACTTAATTCTCTTAATTTTTAAACCACCACCCCACACTCTGAGCATTGCTTGCCCTCAAGCAATCATTTTAAACATAATTTCAGAAGAAGAATGAAAATAAAACAGATCCTAAGAAATGAAAAAGAAAACAAAGGGAAAAGAAATGCAAACTCTAAACTTGGGTTGCCTCCCGGAAGCGTTTCTTTTTAAGAAGTCATTAGTTGGACTCCTTCCGTTCTACGTTTCTGCCATTCCCTCCAGCAGCAGTCCTTCTTCTATGTCTTCATTTCTCGGGATTCCTTCTTCGTATTTTTTTCACTCTATGTCCATTAACCTTGAAATGGGTGCCATCTTTTGATAATTACTCGATAGCTCCATGTGGAAACACCTTCTTCACTAGAAAAGGACCATCCCATCTTGACTTTCGTTTGCCCGGAAAAAGTTTTAGTCTTGAATTAAAAAGCAACACCTTTTGCCCTTCATGAAAATATTTATTACCCTTGATCCTCTTGTCATGCCAACTTTTGGTTTTCTCTTTATAAATTAAGGAGCTAGTATAAGCCTCATTGCGAAGTTCTTCAAGAGCATTGATTTGCATCAACCGATTGTTCTTAAGCTCAGCTATGTCAAAGTTGCACATTTTTAAAGCCCAAAAAGCTTTATGCTCTATTTCCACCGGTAAATGACATTGCTTTCCATAAACTAGCCTATATGATGTAGTACCAATAGGTGTTTTGAAAGTTGTTCGGAAGGCCCAAAGTGCATCATCTAACTTATCAGACCACTCTTTCCGATTGCTCCCCACCGATCTCTCCAAGATTCTTTTTAAGGCTCTATTTGTCACTTCAGTTTGCCTACTAATTTGTAGATGATAAGATGTTGAGAATTTATAGGTTACCCCATATTTCCTTAACACCTTTTCTAATTGATCATTGGCAAAGTGAGTGTCTCGGTCACTTATAAGGGCTTTAGGAACTCCAAATCTTGAAAATAATTGTTGGATATAGTGTCTAAGTTCATAACTATATTTGGTATGTACTTGACCCGACCCGGCATGGTCCATTTGGGTTGCACTTCACCCGAACAATTTATGGATAATATTTGAGAATAGTACAAGTTATGATTTATTAATATATTATAAGTTCTAACATATTAATATAAGATCATATTATTTAATTAGTAGTGATCTATAATTAATCTAGGATTAATTTAGAGATCAAAGATATTACTAATTAAATATGGGCTTCTATATTTATATAGTGTGGGCTAAAGCTTATTTGGAATGGGCTAGGCTTGCATGGAAAAGTCCATGGATACTCCATGGAGCTTTAACCCATGGATCTCATGGAAATGAAGAGACATGGGTTTTAAGGATGTAACCCTAATCCTCCACACTATATAAAGGAGGCTTTGGTTCTTGAAATGACACTAGTTGACACTTGTTGAGGTGAGGGCAAATTTCAAGATAGTAGTGACTATTCTCTCAAAGTTCCAAGTTTGTGGTGATTTGTGATTTCCACTTGAGGCATCCACACTATTGGTGCTAGGCTCAAAAACTCCAAGCAATCAACTACAACTTCAAGGTAAGTATTTCTTCTAGCTTTATTTGATTCATGTTCCCCATGCCATGCTAGCTAGGATATAAACCTTGGAAAATTAATTATTTGCATGTATCTTAGACAAATATAGATCCAAGGTTTATTAGGGTTGCATGTACACTTAGGAAGTGTTAGAATGCTCAAAACCCAACAATAACTTCTTCAAAAATCGCACCACCACCCGAGCATCATTAGTTGGTAAAGCTTGTGCCTCCGCCCACTTGGATACATAATCCACCGCGACCAATATATATTTGTTGCCTTTTGACATGGTAAATGGTCCCATGAAATCGATCCCCCATACTTCAAATACTTCGCACACTTGAATACTATGTTGTGGCATTTCATTTCAGGATGAAATGTTTCTCGCTCTTTGGCATGCATCACATTCTTTGACATATTGGGCAACATCTTTAAAAATTGTGGGTCAATAAAACCCAATGTCAAATATCTTCTTAGAAGTGTAGTGTGCTCCATGATGTCCACCGGTGGGCCCGCTATGACAATGCTCCAAAATTTGTCGGCTTTCATTTTTGAATACACATCTTCGTATGATTCCATCCACACAACTTCGAAAAAGATATGGCTCATCCCAAAAGTAATATTTTATTTCTGAAAAGAATTTCTTCTTTTGTTGCCGGGTAAGATCTTTTGGGATGTACTTGCTAGCTAAGTAATTAGCTATGTCCGTGAACCATGGCTCTTCCACCATGGTCACTATAATGTACTCGTCTAGAAAGTCATCTCCAACTTTATCTTCTTCCAATTGCGGGTTTTCTAGCCTTGATAAGTGGTTGGCTGCTACATTTTCCATTCCTTTCTTATCGCGTATATCGATGTCAAACTCTTGCAGAAGTAGAACCCAACGTATCAGTCTTGGCTTAGCATCCTGCTTGGCAAACAAATACTTGATAGCAGAGTGGTCAGCAAAAACAGTGGTTTTAGATAAAACTAGATAAGGGCGGAATTTATCAAAGGCATACACCACAGCTAGTAATTCTTTTTCGGTGGTGGTGTAATTCGCTTGGTCCAGATTTAAAGTTTTACTTGCATAATAAATGGGTCGAAAGTACTTATCAACCCTTTGACCAAGGATAACTCCTAATGCAAAGTCACTAGCATCACACATTATTTCAAATGGTAAATCCCAATTCGGGGCAATAATGATCAGGGCATTAGTTCATTTTTCTTTCAAAAATTCAAATGCCTCTAAACACTCTTTAGTAAAATTAAATGGTGCATCTTTTAAAACCAATTATGTTAGAGGACTAGCTATTTTAGAAAAATCTTTTATAAAATGCCGGTAAAAACCCGCATGTCCTAGAAAACTTCTAATGCCCTTCACATTAGTTCGTGGGGGGTAATTTGGCAATTATGTCTATCTTTTCCCGATCCACTTCAATTCCCGATTTGGAAACTTTGTGGCCTAAAACTATACCCTCCTTGACCATAAAGTGACATTTTTCCCAATTAAGGACTAAGTCGGTTTTTTCACACCTTGCAAGCATTAAATCAAGGTTAGTAAGACAATCATGGAAGGAAGATCCAAAAACAGAAAAAATTGTCCATAAAGACTTCCATGAATTTTTCCACTGTGTCGTGGAATATGGCCATCATGCACATTTGAAATGTCGCAGGTGCATTGCATAACCCAAAGGGCATGCGACAATAGGCAAAAGTTCCACTTGGGCAAGTGAAAGTGGTCTTTTCTTGGTCTATTGGGTCAATGGGTATTTGGAAATAACCCTAAAATCCATCTAAGAAACAATAATAACTATGGCCCGATAATCTTTCTAGCATTTGATCAATAAAAGGCAAGGGAAAATGGTCTTTACGATTGGCATCGTTTAGCTTTCGATAATCGATGCACACTCTCCAACCGGTTACCGTTCGTGTCGGAATAAGCTCATTCTTCTCGTTGGTTATGACCATCATCTCTCCTTTCTTGGGCACCACTTGGACCGGACTCACCCACGGACTGTCAGAAATATAATAAATAATCCCTGCATCTAAGAGCTTGACTACTTCCTTTTTCACTACTTCTTGCATGTTTGGGTTCAATCTTCTTTGGTGTTGCACAACCGGCTTTGCTCCTTCCTCCAGGTTAATCTTGTGAGAACAATAAGAGGGGCTTATTCCCTTGATATCGGTAATGCTCCATGCTATGGCCCGCTTTCGCTTCTTCAAGACTTGAACTAATTCTTCTTTTTCAGATTTGGAGAGGTCAGAAGCTATTATAACTAGTTTTTGATGACCATATTCAAGGAAAGCATACTCCAAGTGATTTGGTAATGTTTTGAGCTCTGTTTTTGCGTTCTACATGTTGTACTCTCCGAGTACAGGTAAGG
The DNA here is from genome assembly GCF_052625555.1 of Lactuca saligna. Taxonomy (NCBI): domain Eukaryota; kingdom Viridiplantae; phylum Streptophyta; class Magnoliopsida; order Asterales; family Asteraceae; genus Lactuca; species Lactuca saligna. Next base: position 108,188,164 of record NC_136421.1, on the reverse strand, counting down.
GACTCGGCGAGTCTTCTGCAGAATTTACGAATTTTTTTGTTTCTTCAAATAGACTCGGCGAGTAGATCGGGTCTACTCGGCGAGTAGCTTGATCATAATTTTTCAATAATTCTTCATACCTAGCTTCTTCCAGCAGTCTCTCGATTTCCAGTAAGTCTTTTTCAGCATCAAATTCTTCATCAAAGATGGTGGTGGACTTGTTTGGATCTTCATTATCGCATTCCTCCATCAATTCATCAAACATGTCAATCGAGAATGTCGTGTCATCACTATTTCTCGCATGCTTCATAGCTTGATCAACCCCGACAGTGACTGAATCATCTCCCACCCGTAAAGTAAGCTTTGAGTCTCTCATGTCCACTATAGCACTTGTTGTGTTAAGGAAAGGTCTTCCAAGGATGATCGGGACTTGAGGATCCGCTTCCATGTTTAGAATTATAAAGTCTGCGGGAAATACGCACTTTTCCACCTTTACCAATAAGTCTTCACATATTCCTCTTGGAAATGTGACTATTTTATTTGCTAAGTGACTTGCCATTCGAATTGGCCTTGGTTCCTGGAGATCCAATTTCTTGAAAAATGAATAAGGCATGAGGTTCACACTTGCTCCCGAATCAGCCAAAGCATGAATGGTAGCCAAGTTACCAAATTGGCAAGGCAAAGTCAAGCTTCCCGAGTCACCCTTCTTCTTTGGTGGTTTGCTTAGCATGGCATCTGAGTAATTTTCATTAAGAACTACTTCTTTCAGTTCCTCCATCTTCCTTCTATTGGTTAGAAGCTCCTTGAGGAATTTTGCATATTTTGGCATTTGCACAACTGCTTCGATGAATGGTATGTTGATTTGAAGAGCTTTTATATGGTTAAGAAACTTCTGGTATTCCTCTTCCTACTTTTCTTGCTTAGCACGGGCTGGATATGGCATTGGAGGCTGAAAGGGCTTTTCAGGAATCTGATTTTTCGGATTTGGCAATGGACTCGTCGAGTAGGGTCTGTACCATGCAGATTTTGATTTTGGCCTTGTTTTTCTGCATCCTCCTTTTGCAATTCTTTGGGTGCTTCAGTCTGAATAGGGGCCAGAGGAGTAATTATCTTCCCACTTCTTGTTGTGACTATATTTAAGTGCGCGCCTCGTGGGTTGTTTTCAGTTTTACTAGGAAGTTCTCCCGGTGATCTTTGATTAATTTGTCGAGCAAGTTACCCTAGCTGTGTCTCAACGTTGTGGATAGATGCTTGTTGGTTTCTAAGCATTGTTCTTGTTTCTTGGATTGGAGCATCATGATCATTATGTCTCTTTTCTGAAGTAGCTACAAACTTGGTAAGCATCTCTTCCAAACTTGGTTTTCTTTCTTGTGCCAGCTCCTCCTTTTGGTAAAAACCTCTTCCTTTTTGTTTGTACTTCTCCTCCTTAGCCTTCTTGTACTCATCATAACGGAGCCACTCTTTCTTTGTTTTACGCCAATCTTCATCATATCGGTCCCCACTTGAGTAGCATACTTGCACCTTCTTATTGCCATTTTCATCCAAGTCACAATCTCTAGTAAGATGAGGCCCATTGCAGTTCTCACAACCCACCCGAATAACATGTATCGTTTGATCCATTTTCTCCATCCTCCTATCTATGGTTTTCAAAATAGCCATGACTACTGACAAATCTTCTAAAGTTGCATAGGCGGCCCCCTTGTCACATCATTTCTTGGATTATGGTATTCTCTAGAATGCTTAGAGAATTCTTCAATTAGTTTCTTTATCATCGGAGGTGCCTTCTTCGTGAGTGGACCTTACGAGTCAAGTAATTTCCTTGTTGTAACATTTACTCCATCATAAAAGATGGAGACTTCTTGTTGACTATTAAGGTCATGATGTGGGCAATTACTTAGTAGGCTCTTGTACCTCTCCTAAGCTTCATATAGTGACTCTCCAGCTTGTTGTTCAAAGTTAGTTGTGGCTTTCTTTAGCTTAGATATCTTGGATGGTGGGCAGAATTGATCAATGAACTCTTCTTTCATCTGGGCCCATGTAGTGATGGATCCAGGGGCAATGACTTGAGCCAATCCTTTGCAACACCCTTCAATGTAACCGGAAGCATGCGAAGTAGCTGAGTTTCCCAAGGCACGTTTGGAACATTGAAATAATCACTTACATCATTAACTTCATCCAAGTGTTTGTAAACATCTTTGTGGTCTTTTCCGGTGAAGGGAATCTCCTTAAGTTGACCAAGGATGTGACCCTTAAGCTCAAAAGTAGCAGTTGCAGGAATTGCGGGTTGCACAAGTCCCGGGCCAGTGTCATCGCGTATCCTCTTCTTCCATTCCCCCATGGGGATTTCATCAATGTTAGCCATGGTAATAGCTAACTCGTCGTCGGAATCGAAGTCGTTCCCGTATGTAGGTTCTTCTTCTTCCTCAGTTTCGTACTCGGTGTCTTCTTTGATTGGGTCTTCGCTTGCTAAAGAGGCACTGGATGCTCCTGATTTGCTGCTCTTCTTCTTCCCAAAAACAGTTTTCAAGTTAGACAAAGGTGACTTCTTAGGTGTATTCGAGCTTTCCACGTCTTTGCCTCTGTTCTTTCTTAACGCGGATTCTAGGTCTTCAAAAGGAGGTACCAACGGAGTGTTGGATCCTCTGGTCATGAAAATCCTGTAATAAAACAAGAAAAACACATAAAAAGAACAAAAAAATGAAACTGAATTAAACGAAAAGTAACTACCAAATAGCAGGGTACTCACCGAGTAGGTACGAGTGCACTCAGCAAGTAGCCTGTCTCAACAAAAAAATTAAAACTGAAGAAAAACTTCTAAGAAAAACTAATAAACTCTAAAACCTAACCTACTTACTGAATTACTAAAAAAAATTAACTTTGTGCAAGAAAAACTCACACAAAGGATTGATAAAATTAGGAATTAGACTTAATTTTGGAACCGTTCCCCAACAACGGCGCCAAAAACTTGATGTATGTTAAACGAACTAGTTTTAATCCTACTTATAAAATGTAAATTAATCACACAAAAGGCAGTGAACCTGTCTATTGATGGTATAGTTTTAGTAAGCAGGGTATTGAACATAGGGAACGACAATTTAAACTAGCTACTAAAATTATCTAATATTAACTAACACATAATAAAAGAGATGGTTTTCTCTAGTTTTGCAAGACTAGAAACTTACTAACTAATAATTAAACTAATTAACTAGAAACTAAGAAAGCAAAGATTCAACTAAATTCAATAGTAAAGGAAACTTCTGTTTAGGTTCAACTCAATTGATCCTATGGTAGTAGTGCAATGGATTAGTTGTTCTATTGGCTACCGATTCAAGTGATTAGGTTCACATTCGCTACACTAATCCTTAGAAAACAAACTAACTCAAACAGTGGCCAGTTGTCTAATTTACTTTAATTTCCTAGGTTAGTTATTCGGGTTAATTAAGACTTGTAGTGGTCAACTAAATTGGTCCTTTAGTTAACCTCTTGTTGATGGTCATCACACAAGCTCACACGGGAATTTACCTATTTTCCAATTAATTCTAGTTTCACATTCGCTAATCCTAGTCATATAATAAAGTGGTCACATAAATTATATGAAGTAACAATTAAGAGATGTTCATGCAGCTTAATTCTCTTCATATTAACAGAAAAATAGTTATCATTCACACATAAGGTTCTTTAACAAGCTTAGATTAACAAAATTACCAATATAAAACTAATCCTACCATAAATCAAACCATAATATCAATATTTTCTCCCCAAACAGAAGTTAAAAGGTTTTTAGCTCATGATTCAGGTAATTGAAAGCACAAAAACGAAATCTATATGTCTATACATGATGGAAACAATAGATTAAATTGCAAGTAATGGAAATTGACTCTAATCTCCTTCGGAATCGGATTTAGGGTTGGATCTTCGTTTTCCAGGTATTCTCTGACTTCTATTCGTAGCTTTTCTCCCTAAGGGTTCTCTAGAATTCTTTGTGTCGATCTGAAAGTCGTCTTTATAGATTCGACCTGACTCGCCGAGTCCATGACCGACTCGTCGAGTCCATCCCTTAATTCCCGTGCACGATAAGTTAAGGAGTCTTTATCTTCTCGAATCTTCGTATAGACTCGTCGAGTCGATGATACAACTCGCCGAGTTCCTTCCATTTTGTGGCCTTTTCTTCTCTTGATCCCAAAGCTTCCCACTGAGTACTCCTTCTTCTTTTTGCTCCCAAACATTCTTTTTGGACTGAAAACACAATTCACACACTTTTAAGTATCTTTTGTCCATAATATGCAAATAAATAGTTGATAAATGATAAGCATTAATATTAAATAAAGGGCTATATATGCACATATAAAAATACCTCACACTTGACTTTTGCTTGCCCCCAAGCAAAACTGAATTTTAGCACATTAGAATCACATAGGATAACTCCAATCGAACCCAACCATTATGCCAAGACCGTAACGCATGCATTTGTGTCTAAAGCTAGCATTTTTTGAATCTTATGCATTTGAAACCCCATTTTTTAACTTCCTCAAACCACATTCATTTGAAACCCGCTTTTTTAACCAATGCAACTCAAAAGTTTTGTTAATTATGATTTAACACTCAAAAGTTTTATAAGTTATATTATGCTTAATTAGCATTTAGTGAGAAGTTTACTATAAAAATACCAATCTTTTGGGAAGACATGCATATAAATCATATACAAATTTCATAAAGAAAACAATTTAAAGATTTTTGTGTTGGGTGGAGGTCTTATGACCACTTTTGGAGATATGCTATTATGTTAGAGTTTTTAATTTGTAAGTTTGTTATACTAATTCATTTTTATATTTTCTTCGTTTTTAGATTATTGTAATACAGTCGTTGTATATTGTGGTTTAATCATTAATATATTGATCATATCTTATTATATAGGGTGATATCGAAAATATTTAACTAAATATTTTAAATATGTTTTTTTTCTTTTGTAATTGTAGCGTTTCAAAAAGATAATTAATTAAAACTCATACATATTTATATTTTCCATCTCTCTCTCTCTCTCTCTCTCTCTATATATATATATATATATATATATATATATATATATATATATATATATATATATATATATATATATATATATATATATATATAATAGAGGTCAAAACACTTCAATCAAAATTCATTTAAAATCTAATATTTCAAATGCTTTTTAATAATGATTGTAAAAGTTTCAACATGTGTTACTTAATTAATTGATTAATAAAAATATTAATGTTTTGAAACTCCTAACTCTTAAAGTTATATTATTTAATTTGTTAGTTAACTGAAATATTTTTCCTACATAAAGATAACATTTTTATGTTTGGTTACTCATATTTGTTTATGTAATTAGAAAACAAGGTGTACATAGAATGACTACTTCAATTTCACGTAGGAATCGATACCACTAGAGAGGTATGTTGTTTTTAACCGGTGGTAGAAGATCCACATACCCTTTTTAATTATTTATAATAATGCTTAGTAATATATATTTTATATTTCTATTCACCTTAATTGTTTAGGTACAAATTAAGGAAGAGGATTCTCGGCGTACCAACATAAAGTCAAACGTACGCCTTCAAGATATGTAATTAAAAATAAATATCATATTTACTAATCGACTTATTTTAAAACTCTTGATGGCATTTATGTATAATGAGATATTTTGTATGACTTCATTCTTAATTTCAATGTTTAATATTTTAAAGTTCATATATGAAACCTTGGATGTTTTGGTGTAATATAAATAGTATAATACAAAGTTTATTAGTTCAATATTGTTTATTAATAGCTCATACAAATGACTTATTTCTTATGTTATCCAAAAAATATTATCAGACATAAAAAAAGTAGATTATATTAATGTTATACAAAAACTATAATATATATCGGATATTATAAAAGTAAAAGTAAGTTTATATGGTTTGGACTATATTAGATAGTATCAAAATATAAATTGATGAATTTTTATGTTATTTGATAATTCAGTTAATGCCCAAAACATGACTAAAAACGTAAATTTCAACATATTTCTATTTTTTCCCATAATTATTTTAACCAATTAAATGCATTCTTGCACAACACACGAAGTTACGTCTAGTATACTTATAAAGGAAGCATTTTTTTCTTTCACCACATTCATTTGAAACTCCTATGGCTTTTCAATTTCTTTCTATTAATGATTATAAGTTGGTTAATAAGGTTAAATAAATATCAAATCCAAAGTGGAATCATATATAAACTAAATTTCAATATTAAAAAATATATTTTTTTTCTACATATAAAGTTATGTTTTTAACTTTTATCAGATTATAATTAATTTATTAGGTCTAATATGTTGTTGTATGTAAATCATTAACATTTTAAAGTTACAACTTTTGAACAATTTGTATAAAATACTTCAATTGTTAATTTAAATATAACCTTACAGAATCAACTTAAATATAAATTTTAGTTCAACTTAAACTACCAAAAGAATATTTTGTAAGTAGTTAAAAATGATAAGTTGTAGTGTCTTTCTAATGATGATTATAAGTTGGTTAATAAGGTTAAATAAGTATCAAACCTAAAGTGTAATTATAAATAAACTAAATTTCAATATTAAAATAATATTTTTACTTTTACTTATAAAGTTATGTCTTTAACTTTTAACATATTATACATAATTTATTAGATTTAATATGTTGTTCTAAGTAAGCCATTATTAGTTTAAAACTACAACTTTTTAACAGTTTGGACAAGATAATTAAAATTGTTAATTTAAATATAATATTACAGGGTTAATTTCAATATGAATTTCAGTTCCACTTAAAAAACCAAAGAGTATTTTGTGAATAGTTAAAAATGATACCTTATAGTGCTAAATGCAAAAACTAAATTATAATATCAATTTAATTAAAATATTTCCTATAGATATTTTTATAATTGTTAAAAGTTTTCAAATAAGTAGCTTAAAATAACTTACAATAACAATAGTTAAAAATAACTCTATATAAATGATTATATTGATACCTTTAAAATAAAAATAATAAAAATTGTTTGGTGTTTTAAAATTGTTTGGTGTTTTAAATAATTACAATGATAGAAATTAAAATGTTAAACAAATAAATTTTAAAAAATTAATTAACAATAACAACATTATAAATAACATTAAACCATATATTATATTTAATTTTATTCATGATTGACTCGCGGGTAGAGGTCATTCAAAAGATTGAGATTATCCATTTTTAATAGATGTACATATTATCATATAATTCAAAATAATCAATATATTATCTCAACTTAGTATTATTATATCAAATTTAACAACAATATTATTGTTATATTTGAATATATATATATATATATATATATATATATATATATATATATATATATATATATGTTAAGATTTCAGCTATATAAATGCTTCTGCGCAACGCGCGAGCATTCGCTTGGTATACTTATAAATGAAGCATTTTTTCTTTCACCACATTCATTTGAAACTCTCATGACTTTTCAATTTTTCTCTAATAATGATTATAAGTTGGTTAATAAGGTAAAATAAATATCTAACCTAAGGTGTAACATATATATATATATATATATATATATATATATATATATATATATATATATATATATATATATATATATAAACTAAACTTCAATATTAAAATAATATCTTTACTTTTACTTATAAAGTTATGTGTTTAACTTTTTACATATTATACATAAGTTATTAGTTTTAAAATGTTCTTGTATGTAAACGATTATTATTTTAAAACTACAATTTTTGAAAAGTTTTGAAATAAATACTTAAATTGCTAATTTAAATATAATATTATAGGGTCAACTTAAATATAAATTTTAGTTCAACTTAAATAACTCAAAGAATATTTATAGATAGTTAAAGGCGATAAATTGTAGTGTATTTCTATTAATGATTATAAGTTGGTTAATATGATTAAATCAATATCAAGCGTAAAGTGTAATTATAAATAAACTAAATTTCAATATTAAAATAATATATTTACTTCTACTTATAAAGTTATATCTTTAACTTTTAACATATTACATTTAATTTAATAGATTTAATATATTGTTGTATGTAAACCATTAAAGGAAATATGACTTATCAAGGTAATTAACTTTTCGGTATGTTCACATCTGGGTAACTATCTTTTTTTATACATATGTAGGTAACAAACTTTTTGGAAGTGTTCACATATGACCATTATGACCTGCTATAGCAGGTTAAATCCTAAATGTGAACGCTTTCAACAAGTTTGTTACCTAGATGTGTACAAAAAAAAATAGTTACCCAAATATGAACAAAACGAAAAGTAAAAATTAAATTACATGAATGGTCCTTATAGTTTGGGGGAATTTTTGCTTTTGGTCTCTAAGTTGTTTTTTTAAACTTAAGTAGTTCCTATTGTTTACTTTTGTTGCGCGTTTGGTCCCCATCTTACCTAAAAATACTATTGTGCCCTTATTAATTTATTTTTTTTAATTAATTTTCTTATCTATATTTATTTTTTACATATTTATAAAAATTAATATACCACACATATTTGTATCTCCTCGGATGATCCCTACTATTTATTTTTTAATTAATTTAATTTTTTTTAACTCGGATGGTCCATACTATTTAATTTTGTTACGAACTTGGTTTCTGTCTTACCTAAAAAGACTATTGTGCCCTTATTAATTTTTTTAATTAATTTTCTTGTTTATGTACTTATGCTTTATATGTTTAAGAAAAATTAGTAGACCTCACATATCTGTATCTCCTCACCATCCCATCTTTCATCATTCTCAACTTCTATTTATTTTTCATCTTTAGTGATATCGACGTCTTCATCATTACTTCTTTTTTCGGTCCTTCAACTCCGTCGAAACAACACCACAACCCACTAAATATGAAGAGACAGTAGGTTATGGTGTTGGTTCTCCAGAGTTGAAGTACCAAAAAAAGAAGGACGGTGAAGACGTTGATGTTACTAAAGATGGAAAAGAAATAGAAGATGGGGAGGATCAGAGATGAGATGGTTAATGGTAAGACTCAAATTAAATTTCTCAAATGTGATTTCAGGTTTTATAAAAAATAAATACATAAATAAGAAAATTAATTTAAAAAATTAATAAGGGAAAAATAGTATTTTTAGATAAGACAGAGACCAAACGCGTAACAAAAATAAACAGTAAGAATCAGCCAAGTTAAAAAAAATTAATTAAAAATAAACAGTAGAGATCATCCGAGGAGATAAAAATATGTGTGGTCTATTAATTTTTTAAATATGTATAAAATAAATACATAGAAAAGAAAATTAATTAAAAAAATAAATTAATAAGGGCACAATAGTATTTTTAGGTAAGACAGAGACCAAACGCGCAACAAAAATAAATAGTAGGGACCATTTAAGTTAAAAAAATAAATTAGGGACCAAAACCACAAATTCTCCCAAACCACAGGGACCATTCATGTAATTTAATTTTTAATTTTCATTTTGTTCATATTTAGGTAACTATTTTTTTTTTTGTACACATCAAGGTAACAAACTTGTTGAAAGAGTTCACATCTAGGATTTAACCTGCTATAGCAGGTCATAATGGTCATATGTGAACACTTCCAAAAAGTTTGTTACCTACATATATACAAAAAAAAGATAATTACCCAGATGTGAACATACCGAAAATTTAATTACCTTCATAAGTCATATTCCCTTATTAGTTTCAACCTACAACTTTTGAATAGTTTGGATAAAATACTTAAATTGTTAATTTAAATATAAGATTATATGGTAAACTTAAATATAAATTTCAATTCCACTTAAAAAAATCCAAAGAATACTTTGTGAATAGTTAAAAGAGATAAATTTGTCCTAAATGCAAAAACTAAATTGTAATTTCAATCTAACTAAAACATTTCATAAATATATTTTTATAATCATTAAAAGTTTTCAAATAAATAGTATATAATAACAATAGTTAAAAATAACATTATATAAATGATTATATTCTTACTTTTAGAAGCAAAAAACAATGTTTGATGTTTTAAATAATTATAATGATAGAAATTAAAACGTTAAGCTAAAAAAAATTTAAAAATTAATTAGTAATAATAACAGTTATAAATAATATTAAACCATATATTATTTCTTATTTACATTCATGAGTAACCTACCTGTAGAAGTCATACGATTAAGATTATCCAGTTTTATATATATATATATATATATATATATATATATATATATATATATATATATATATATATATATATATATATGTATATATATAAATATATATATATATATATATATATATATATATATATATATATATATATAATCATATAATTCAAAATAATCAATATATTATATTAACTTAGTATACGAATTATTATATCAAATTTAACAACAACGATATTGTTATATTCAAGAAAACATATATTTGTGAAGATTTCATCTATATAGGTGTTTCTGCGAAATCTATATAGGTGTTTCTGCACAACATGCAGACATTCGCCTAGTATACTTATAAATGAAACATTTTTCCTTTCACCATATTCATTTAAAATCTTCATGTATTTTTCTTTTCACCACATTCATTTGAAACACTCATGACTTTTCAATTTCTTAATAATAATTATAAGTTGGTTAATAAGGTTAACTGAATATCAAACGTGTAATCATATATAAACTAAATTGGAATATTAAAATAATGTATTTACTTCTACTTATAAAGTTATGTCTTTTAACTTTTAACATATTATACTTAATTTATTAGTTTTAATATATTGGTGGATGTAAACCATTAAAATTTTAAAGATATAATTTTGGAAAAATTTGTAAAAAAATACTTAAATTATTAATTTAAATATAACATTATAGGGCCAATATAAATATAAATTTTAGTTTAATTTAAACAACCCAAAATATATTTTTAGATAGTTAAAAATAATAAATTGTAGTGTCTTTTTAATAACGATTATAAGTTGATTGATAAAATTAAATAAATATCAAATCTAAAGTACAATCATAAATAAACTAAATTTCCATTTTAAAATAATATATTTACTTCTACTTATAAAGTTATGTCTTTACTTTTAAGATATTATATTTAATTTATTAGATTTAAAATGTTGTTGTATATCAAACATTATAAGTTTAAAGCTACAACTTTTGAACAATATGAACAAAATACTTAAATTGTTAATTTAAATATCACATTACAGTATCAACTTAAATATAAATTTCAATTCCACTTAAAAAACCAAAGAAATTTTTTTAAATAGTTAAAAGTGATAAATTGTAGTGATAAATGCAAAAACTAAATTGTAATCTCACTTTAACTAAAATAGTTCCTAAATATTTATTATAATCGTTAAAAGTTTTTAAATAAGTAACTTAATATAACTTATAATAACAATAGTTAAAAAAAAAAAAAAAAAAAAAAAAAAAAAAAAAAAAACTCTATAAAAATGATTATATTGCTACCTTTATAATCAAAAAATAATGTTTGATGTTTTAAATAATTATAACTAAGGAAGATTCCCGCGTTGCGAATTGGATACGCCAAAGTAATCCAATGCCACATGTCACCCATTTTAAGTTTAAATTTTTTAAAAATCTATCAAGAATTTAACAGGTAACGTACAAAGTAAATCATCACTATGAAGATCATATAAATTGTATGAACGCAACTACAAACTTTCCCTTCTTGGTTTCGTTCACTTCTCTTATCTGTGCAAATACAAAACACGAAGGTGTTATTTGACAAAACCAAAAAAATTGTGTTTCTTTTTTGATCTAATACAGAAAAATGACTTAAAAGAGAAAGTTTGGAAAATAATATACTTTCCCCATAAAGTCGTGACCTTTCACAAAATTCCCCTCATCTAAACAATACTCTCATAGTTACATGAAGTAAGAATTCTCTTCCATTGCGTGTCATAGCCAAATTAAAGATATGTTAAAGAAACTTTTTAAAGAAGAAATATATGCTATTTTGCAGCAAATACAACATACCAATTTGTGTTTCTTGAACACAATCATTGTCCTATAATCAAAAGAAAAAAAGGATAATGAGAAAAGAAGCAAAAAAGTTATTTTTAGAATGTATACTAACTTCATAAGTGTTAATTAAATACTAAAAACGATGAAACCTAAATAGTTAAATTTTATGATTCGTAATTGTATCACTTAGAAATTACTTTATGAGAATATGTGGGATAAAAAAATGGTTAAATTTTATGATTCGTAATTGTAATACTCAATTTCTATTGTTTTCTTTCTTTCAATTTGTTATTTTTTTTAACTAATTATAAAAGTATGGGACCAGGATGTTACCAATTTTGGTTCCAACTTTTCAGGAACTACTGGTCCAGTTCTAATTCCTTGTAATTTGGTTGGGTACCCACATATGTTGATTGTTACATGTAATGCTGCAAAATCACTTTTTTTTCCCTCTTAGAATTCCAACATGAGAAGAGATGTCAAGATCAAAATTAAAAGGGTTATTATACGGAAGAAACTACTTTTTTTTAAATATATCAAGAAAATTGTCAAAGCTTTCTATCTTTTAAGCTCTTATTGCAACAAAAAGTAACTTTAGTAAATGACAACTAATTTCATGAAAAACCTTGTAGATTTAAATCATGCATCTCAACTCCATCTCTACCAATGATGACAATTGATTTCTTGTATCACCTTTTTTCATAATAGAGCTACATAGTTCATCATTAGAAACATAGGTTTCCTCTGTAGCAACAGATTTGGTGTTATTATTTTTTTTAAAGAGTTGAAAGTAGGTTTGTCAAATTAGAAAAAAATAAATAAATAAATAAATAAAAAAAGGTTCAACATGTTGGTTTGGGTAACTATTGCTTTAATTTTGGACCAGTTTTCCCTTGTTATCATTTAGCCTCATCAAAATGGAATAGCACATGCATCTTGTAGCTTGGGATGCAAGACAATAATAAAGATTCAAGACTATAAAGGACAATGATAGAGGGTAATAAGGGAATTCACTAATGTTAGAAAGATACCATCCCACACATGACCATATACATGTTACTATTTCCCCTTCTTTTGATTAAGTGTTATATCTGGGTACATAAAAGAACGAAATCATGATTTTTAGGAGTAAAATCAGACATAAAAGCAACTTAATATGCATACCTGTAAACTTATACAGTGTAAGTTTCGTTGGTAAATTACTGGAAAGTCATGAATACATAAAGACAAACACCCATTTATCCTTATTTTATTTGTGAAAAAGAAAAATATATTACCAGCTGTTGAGAGGAAAGTCGTCTAAAACTCTATCATGTTATGCAATAAAATCATCACAACACAATCTTAGAAATTAAATTAATATCTTTTCAGAAAAATACAATAAAGAATTTGATTAATTTTCTTTTTGTTTCATGACCAAAAATTACCTTTTTCATATTCTAGTGCTTGCAGAATCATTTCAACTTCGAAAATAAAAAACGTAAAATATTTAAATAAAAAAATATAAACGTTTTGAAACAATTAAAACATGAAGATTAAATAGAATAAAATAAACATACTTTGTCAAAATGTTTCACTAGAGTTCTTGAATTTCTTCAGCTCTATACCAAAAGTACCCCTGATTCCACCACCAAGAACATTTCACATTTCATTTAAAGTTGCTTGCTGAAATGTACTCTTTTCAATCTTAGGTACACCATCAGAAGGTGTTATATCTCCCACAATAGCTATAAAATTCAGATTATGTTATCAAGTTTTAATAATCCACAAATACAAAAGATAAATCATGGAACAAATGGTAATTTTTAGGTATTAATTGTGTACCTTTTGCAATGTCGTGCATAATTGCAATCCTCATATACTTATTCAAGTTTATACATAAAAGTTGTGTTTTGATCGATGATTAGTGGAAATACTGAAATCAGAAGAAGCAAAATGTAACTAAATCGAACCTTCCCAAATTCAAGGCCAGAAAGACCAATTTGTTTATGCTTTGTTTTATAAATCAGAGTATTTGTTTAAAGAAAATGGTTGCAGAATTTGTTCCCAAAACAAAATATGATAAGAATTTATCTAAACATTTCCATAAAGAAATGTATTTTCCTTAAATAACAAAATCTCGGGATGTCATGTTCCGATACAGACCAAAAGCATAAACAATATAAAATAGACCTTACAATAGTTATTTATAACTACTGATCTATAATCCAAAACCTTTCGTCAAGTCCACCAACTTATACTCTTGTGCCATTACCTGTAATGCAAATAAAACTAAGTGGGTCAGGCTTGGGAGCCTTGTGAGCATATAGGGTTTTCAACCCACAATAATATAATTATTATATTTAATCATCAAACAATCAAATCAATCACACATCCCTATTATATTCCTTACTCTTAAGGATCTACCCTAAGAATCATCTATTCGTTCACTCCGTATTAGGTACTAAGACAATAGCTGCCCAGATTCTTTATTAGGTACTAAGACAGTAGCTGCCAGGATTCTTTATTTGGCACTAAGACAACAGATGTCAGGGTTCTTTATTTAGCACTAAGACAATAGCTGTCAGGGTTCTTTATTTGGCACTAAGAAAATAGCTGCCATGGTTCTTTATTTGGAACTAAGACAATAGTTGTCCGGATTCTTTATTTGGCACTAAGACAATAGCTACCAGGGTTCTTTATTTGTCACTAAGACAATAGCTGCCAGGGTTCTTTATTTGGCTCTATGACAATAGTTGTCAGGGTTCTTTCATCGGGTACTAAATCCATAACTACCAGGGTTCACCTTTCGTCTCATCCTCAAACTCATCCTTCATCACACACCAACTATTTCGACTACCCATGTTCTACCCAACATATTTGTAGATATAAAATACATATATAGTTTAAATCATTTAAAAATCTGTATAAAACATTCATTCGACAACCATATCAAGTAAACAAACAACGTATAAACACATAGCGCGTATTTTATAAAATACTTCATATCTATGTGTAAGATGAAAATGACTATACACACACACAAAACATATACTTAATACATTCAAACAATACTTGTATTAAAATCGTGTTATGAAAGGGACTATACACTCACACATATAAACAACTTTATATTATACACATAGCACGTATTTCATAGTAAATACTTAATATTTATGTGTTAGAAGAAAGTGACCACACACTCATTTGATTAGAAGATGATCGGACAACACTATAACTTGTAGAAATAGTATTCTTTGGTAGATCTGGAAGATCTTTACAAAAACCGGGCTCCTCGCGGGCAGAGCTTCGGCTCGGGAATCTCACTTCTCAGGATCTTCGGGCTTCGAGACTTGCTTTGGGTCTCGGGAATGATATATAGGGGATTCAAGGGGTTAAAATAGGGCTTAGAGAGAGTATAAGGAGTGGGAGAGTAAGAGATGAGCAACCAAACTCGGCTGATCCTCGATTTCTATTTATAGGGTGAATTTTCTGAGTTCACCTGTGAGTTTCTAATATTCACCTCGTGAACTGGCTCACCTCGTGAGTTTCTAATATTCACCTCGTGAGCTCGATACGTCATTGCGTTCTTCATGACCACTTGCCCTGGAAGACATCCATCATCTGTTCACCTCGTGAGTTTCTAATATTCATCTCGTGAACTGGCTCACCTCGTAAGTTTCTAATATTCACCTCGTGAGCTCTGACACAACCTCGGGGTTCACGCCCCGAACTTCAGAAATTCATAACTTTCGCATACGAGCTCCATTTTTTACGTTCTTTATATCCACGTGTAGGTGAGATTATGCTCTACAACTCTTGTTTAGACTTCGTTGGCTAATTATGAATTTATTTTTAATATATTATAAATATATTACTTTTATATTATTTTTAGTAGGTCGGGACAGGAAAACTCCGTTATAAATTCATAACTTCTTCATCTGACGTTCGTTTCCGCCTATCTTTTTATCGTTTCACTACTATAGATGAGATCTTCGATTCTCATTTAGATTGTTTCGGCTAAAAATCAATCGATCTCAACTCGAGGATTCGGGCTGCATACTACTAAGTTGAAACTTCGGAAAAATCATAACTTCCTCATACGAAGTCAGATTTAGGCGTTCTTTTTATGCATGTTGTCGGTTTAACGTATTCTACGACTTTTGTTTAGATCGCTCAGGCTAAATATTGCTCTAACGTAAATTCACTTTTTACGTCGCACTGTGTCGTGCCGATTCTGTCGCGAAACTTCGACGGGTCATAACTTCTTCGTTATAACTCGGATTTTGGCGTTCTTTATATGTGAGGAATCCTTATAACATATACTAAAACTTAGTTAAGAGTAATCCTTCTAGATAATCTTCCATCAAAAAGTCATTTTTGATGCTTATCGCTCTAAATTGACTAGCCCTGATCTACGGGCGTTACAATTATCACCCCTTTAGTATGATTACATCACGGAATCATCAATGAAATAGGGCTTGCAAAATGATTCCAATCTTCTAACTTAAGTCAGCTGTTACATCGAACTTGGTCCTCTGGACCATGTAACCAATTCATCGTAGTCGGAGTCAATTTAATATGACCACTAGGGTCAGAATATCAATCATCTTCTTAGTCATTACCGAAACAATGGTAACGACATACTTGAATAAAAACGATATCAATTAAAAGCTTCTTGGTAACCTTGTGACTTTCCCTGATCCAAGTGCGATTCATGTGCTTCCGGTAGTATATGCATCTACTACCTTTAACACCTACTCATACTTGTCCCAAGTATTGTCCCGCAGTCGACCAAATGACCATACAAGAAAATCACACAATCATACAACACATCAGATAGCAAAACTAGGGTTTATATTCTATCTTGAAACGATTACTGTCACACCCTGAAACCGATGGCGAAAACATTCCGGGGCGGAGGATGTCATGTAGAGTATCACAACCAATGTACATAGTAAGCATAGCAAACACAAAACATTACATTACTTAGAATCATCACATTTGTTTGAAAGTAGAAAAGCAAAGTAATACATGCTTTAGATACATAAGTTTAAACAAAAGTTAAGACGTGACTTCCATACGCTCCGTCTTCAGCAAAAGAATGAGGATACCTGTCTAAGGAGAACCTAAGAATACAAGCAGTTTAAAAATCAATATAAAGCTGGTGAGTTCATAAGTTGTTTGTTTATGTAAAAAGATCATGTTTCCTTTAGTTTTTCTGAAAAGTTATTAATTACAAGCTTCTTGGTAACCTTGGTAACCTTGTGACTTTCCCTGATCCAAGTGCGATTCATGTGCTTCCGGTAGTATATGCATCTACTACCTTTCACACCTACTCATACTTGTCCCAAGTATTGTCCCGCAGTCGACCAAGTCACCATACAAGAAAATTACACAGTCATACAACACATCAGATAGAAAAACTAGGGTTTATATTATATCTTGAAACGATTAATGTCACACCCTGAAACCGATGGCGGAAACATTTCGGGGCGGAGGACGTCAAGTAGAGTATCACAACCAATGTACATAGTAAGCATAGCAAACACAAAACATTACATTACTTAGAATCATTACATTTTTTTGAAAGTAGAAAAGCAAAGTAATACATGCTTTAGATACATAAGTTTAAACAAAAGTTAAGACGTGACTTCCATACGCTCCGTCTTCAGCAAAAGAACAAGGATACCTGTCTAAGGAGAACCTGAGAATACAAGCAGTTTAAAAATCAATATAAAGCTGGTGAGTTCATAAGTTGTTTGTTTATGTAAAAAGATCATGTTTCCTTTAGTTTTTCTGAAAACTTATTATCCAAGAAAATCCCATATTTTCTAACATGTTTGTCGATTTCCATAAGAGAGGCCCTAATTATCACCAGTACGATAAGAAAACCATAAGTTGAGATCATTGGATTACCATACAGTACGAAAGTAGGTAGTTTTAATATATAAAACTATAGATTAAAGGAAGATATAAAATCCGTGAACCAAAATTTATATTAATATGTATTGTGAGTCGAATAACCATGCTAATATGACAACGAGACCTCCTTGACGTTCTTCAGGCGTCGGACGATATCCAGAATTTGTCACCCCAGGCGTGCCTGCCTAACTATAGCTAGCAGTTAAAGTGTGGGATTGTCAGTCCCGAATAGATCTATTCACAAATACCACGCTCTCCCTCTAGGAGACTCTGGTTACACTTCCGGGGAGGATTTACTGATGACCCGAAGGGTTTAAGGAAGATAAATCTCACAAGCTAGTATTAAATTATTCACAATGAAATTATCTTGCACGATACTTTAAATTAAACAGAGATAAACTGAATCAGACATAGTTTATCTATTAACTTTACATAAAATCTGTGGTCGTAAAACAAAAACTGAAGATCCCAATTTATTCCCATAATAATTTGATTGTTTTGATTGTTTCCTTACTTTAATTGAAATCCATGTGGTTATATTCGATAAAACATCCTTTATGATCTGCATAATACATCAGGGGTAAAGATATCTAAAAGTTTTCCATATATTTATAGAATTACATTAGTTTTAGGTTTCAAAAACATTTATAGTTTGTTTGTATTCCCCCTCAAAACATTGAAAAACACGGAAAAAGGCGTAGGGGTATGAACTTACTAGTCGAGAAGTGTGACGGTTGGATGCTAATTGTCAGTTCAGGGATTGAAAACACGCGAGGTTCCTATGTAATATGAAGAGATACATAAATTATATCTAATCAGACCTTGATCTATTAATTAAATAAGAATAAACACTTCTAGATACGAAAACACTTCAATTCAAGTGTTTGGAGTGACCCGGGTACCATCTAAAGGTGTGTAAGGCTTGGATATGGAGTTTACTCTTCAAGAGTAAACTCCTTAAGGAGATTACGACCCAAATTACCAACTCCCCATGAGTTTACAGCCGTAAACTCATGGTGGGGTGTTCTAGGATGCTTAATGGTCTTATAACACTTTAGGGGTGATGATAGACTTGGTTTTAAGGCATTGGAAGGTAATTTGGACATCCTAAGGACCATTTGAGGAGTTTACGGCAGTAAACTAGGATTTTACGGCCGTATACTCTTATGTACCAAGTCTTAACATGTTTTGGTGGTCCTAGATTAATCACATGTGATTCCAACTCATTTTACAAGTCATAAGATGAAGTTAAGGCACCATTTGACCCATTTATAAGAGTTTACGGCCCAGGAACCCATTGGGGGTTTACCGCCATGAACTCCTAAGGGGGTAGTTTTCTTGATGATTAAGGTCCCTAACACAATGGTGGATGGTTCTAGACTTTATCCCAAGGCTTAGGAGGTGTTTAAGGGGCATCTTAACACCTTAGAAGGAGTTTACTATCTATGAAATGGTGTTTACGGTCCAAGCATGTGCTTGGGCTATAAACTCATGTTTATCCCTTAAATGATGAGTTTTTGGTGTTCCAAGTCCAGTATTGTAAGCCCCTAAGTCATATCTAAGCTCCAAATGTGGTTTGGAAGAGTTTTGAGGCTCCAAAACCCCTCTATGCGTCTTTGCGGCCCAAGGGTGTTCCTGGGCCGTAAACACTTGTTTATGGTCCTTTTTCATAGTTTAAACATGAATTTGAAGGCTAAAGATGTTATACTATGAGCTAGGATAGTTATCTTACCGATTTGGAGCTTGAAATGGGGTGATTTTTGGATCAAAAGCTTAGATACGTAGAGAGAGAGTAGAGGGACGGTGAAAAGTTTCAAAATGAAGTTATTTGAACTTTATATATGGGTTGAGTTTGAGACACGGTGGAATTCTACCCAATACTGACGTTTACCGAGGCTTGTGGTCGTACCCGATTAAGTGTTTGTAATCCGACGTGGTCGTAACTAAATATTATCCAATTAAATACTGAAAGTGTTTTCACATGTTTCTAACGTGTTTGGATACTTACGAGGTCATAGTAAAAATCTTAAATTAAATAACCTAATCCAAAATGTTAACAGAAAGATTGAAAGACAAAAGGGTTTTACCGACGGGAATGGGTTACAGCGATGGAACAATTTACGTGTTGTCACATTATCCCCCCCCCCCCCCCGTTAGAGGGAATTTCGTCCCAAAATTTAGAAATAAGACACAACCATGGGTTTGGAAAGAGACGTGGTTATTTCTACTCATTCGAGTCTTCGTGCTCCCAAGTGAACTCGGGTTCTCGCACGATATTCCAGCTAACTTTCACTATCGCGGTACGACTTTGTTTCGTACATCTAATCTCTCGATCTATGATTTCGGTTGGTTCTTCCATGAAGTTCAGACTTTGATTGATCTCTATCTCATAAAAGGGGTTACTAGGGTTTCATCAGTTAGGTGCTTCCTAAGATTGGAGACGTAGAATACAAGATGGATGCAGCTAAGTCCTGAAGGTAGTCGGAGTTTTTATAGGCTACAGGACCGATCCTAGCGAGGATCTCGAAAGGTATTATGTACTTCGGGTTAAGTTTTCCGCACTTTCCAAAGCGTACCATGTCTTTCCAGAGCGAGACCTTCAACAGGACATGGTCTCCAACCTGGAATTCTAAGGGTTTTCGTAGTTTTTCGGCGTACACTTCTATCTGTCTCATGAAGCTTTCAGCCGATCTTCTATCTGGATGATTTTCTTGGCGGTTTCACGGATGATTTTAAGTACCAGAGGAGGCACTGTCAGGGAATTATCTCTTGGCTAGTTGTGTGTCGTCTACCTCGGTCCAGCATAGCGAGGATCTTGCACTTGTGATCGTAGAGGGTTTCGAACGGGGCAGTCTTGATGCACATCTATGATGATTCAGTCAAGGGTAAATGGGTGTCCCACGATTTTTACAAAATCAATGACACATGCTCTTAGTATGTCTTCTAGGGTCTGGATAATTCTCTTACTTTGTCCGTCTGTCCGAGGATGGTAAGTTGTACTCATATCCAGCTTAGTTCCAGGAGCTTTCTGAAGGGTCTGCCAAAAATCTTAAGGTAAACATGTTATCTCGATCGGAGATAATGGACATAGGTACACCATGCAGTCGGACTATCTCTTGGATGTAGATTCGCGTGAGTCTTTCCATCTTGAAGGAAGTGAGCGGATCTTTGTCAAACGATCGACAATTACCCAAATGGTATCGTACCCACTCGGGGATCTAGGTAACTTGGTGATGACATCCATGGTAATCATCTTCCATTTCAATTCAGGTATCTCGGGCTGCTGCAGCAGACCCGAGGGCTTCTGATACTCGACTTTTTCCTTGGAACAAGTCAGACACTTGCCCATGAAGGTTTCGATTTCGGTTTTCGGGTTTGACCATCATTATTGTTTACTTGATATCCAGGTACATCTTGTGCAAATTTGGGTGAACGGAGTATTCGTCCTTGTGAGTTTCGTTCAACACATTCTCTGGTTTTAGGGCTTCCAATTGAGATTATCGAATCTGTACAGATAAGTGGAAATGGATGGTCATTATCAATGTCTTCGCCTTGTTACTTGAACTTTCCTTTCGGCTAAGGGCATCTGCTACCGCATTGGCCTAACCGAGATGGCAGCGGATTTCGCACTTGTAGTCATTGAGCAGCTCTATCCATCGCCATTGCCTCGTGTTTAAGTCTTTCTGATTGAAGATGTGTTGCAGGCTGTTATGGTCGGTGAGGATCGTGCACTTAGTTCCGTAGAGATAATGTCTCCAAACCTTCAGTGTGAAAACCGCATCTCCTAACTTCAGGATGTAAATCATGTATTTAACCTTGCGTGTCTCCAGCTATCTTGAGGCATAAATGATAACTTTTCCTCTCTGCATAAGTACACAGTCTAGACTCTTATTAGACGCATCGCTGATGACAACGAAATCCTTTGTTCCTTCAGGCAGAGACAGGATAGGTGTGATGTGCAAGGCTTGCTTCAATGTTTGGAATATTGTATCTTGATTTTCACTTCAACAAAAGGGTACACCTTTATGTGTCAGAGTGGTCAGGGCTTGGCTAATTCTAGAAAATTTCTGGATGAATCTGCGATAATAGCCGGCGAAACCCAAGAATTGATGGATTTCTGGGGGTGTCTGCAGTGTCGACTAATTCTTTATCGCCTTGCTTTTGGAAAGGTACGTGTGTATGTATCTCTTGCTTACTACATGACCAAGGAAAGTGGTTAGACTGAAGGGCATCACTACGAACTTGTAGTGATCATATCGAGTCCTGAACGCCGTCTTGGAATCATCATTTTCGTGAACTTGAAGTTGATGTTACTCTTATTCGAGTAGTTCATTAGGCTGACTGGATAACTCCTGCCTTTCTGCTGGAGCTAAGCGATACGGAGACTTGGCTACATGATTAGTTCCAGGAATTAGGTCAATGCGAAACTCGACTTGACATTCGGGAGAAATTTCCGGAAGCTCTTTGGGAAAAAGATCAGGAAAGTTGCAGACTTCGGGGATGCTCTCGAGGTCTTTAAATATTTGTTTTTCGTTGATTATAGGAGCTAGGAATGCACGACACTCCTTTCACAGAAGCCTTTGAGCTTTGATGCAGGAAATGATGCGAAGATTGGAACTAAGTTTATTTCCATGGATCATGAGAGTCTGGTCAGAGAGAGGATTGGGACGGATGGTTGTAACAAAGGATATCTGCATGATTGGGACTCAACCAATCCATGCCAGTAAGAACATCAAATCTCTTGATGGTAACTGGTATTAGGTCAATGGGAAATGAATGATTGTTCAGGGTAAGGATACAGTTTATGAATATCTCGTTAACATTTCCCTTTCTCACTGTTAGTCATCTCGACGGTAAATATTTCAGTTACTAGACGAGGACTATGTTTAAGAAGATGTTTGAGTGAATGGCTACTAAGAACTTTTTTAACGCTAGATTTGAAAAGGATACGAGTATAAGAGTTGTAGAGAAGAAACGTACCCGCAACGACTGAGGGAGCGGCGACTGCCTCCTCCTTCTTTATAGCCAGGGATCTCAGCGTTGCTAGTTGTTGTTGCTTTGGGGAAGTTCCTCTTGAAATGACCGACTTCTCCATAGCCGTAGCAGACCTGATCGATACTCGATCCAGAAGCTTGATTGGTTGGTTGGGACGGTGTTTTGCAGTTTCGAGCAGTGTGCCCCTTTTTGCCACAGCTGTAGCAGATCATCTCGAGGCATGGGCCAGGGGTATAATGGTGATAATTGCACTTGTTGCACCAAGGAAGGTTACCAGTATACCTAGTGGTAGGTGCTTGAGCTGTAGACGCAACGATAGGAGTAGTAGCAGCTTGGAATGCCACTGTTTTGGGCTTCTTGGAGGGTCCTTGTGAACTCTGACCCTTTCACTTTTTCCAGAAAACCTTTTTACTTTCCTTACGCACATTCTTTTGCTCCTGATTATCTTCATGGTTTTGGGGCTAGGTGTTATTTCCTGGTCCACTGGACCGGCTAGGGTTCAGAAGCGCCATTGCAGCCGTCACCGCGGCAGTAACAGCTGTCTGAAATAAGACAGGGTCGAATGGAGGAGAATTTGGTGGTGGAGAGTTGTTGTTCCTAGAGTTGGATCCTTTCCTTGGAGACATTTTGATCTAAAATGATTAGGAAAAAGAGGATGGTAAGTCCTCTGAATTGAATCTAGAGATATGAAACAGGGGATATCTCATTATGACAGATATAGGGTTCCATAAGCGATAAACAGGAAAGAGTTATCAAAGTAGATAAACTATCACTAAAGAACGAATGAGTAGTAATACTCGGAATGAATTTATACAATGTACTCGGCTCTGTCTAAAATACTCCCGTAGTATTTTATGTTTCGCTGAATCGATGAATCATTGTTTGGATCTTAGGTAAGTTTTAAGCATGTTGCACACCACAGTCACTCCCAAGCACATGTTGGTCGTGTCTCGAATGAATATAGTTGATCAGGCTATATTGACCCTAGACACGACTACATAACTGCCCAGGTTTAACCCCAGCGTACAACACCCATTTACTTATGTTTTGTTCTACTCGTAGTTACGGATTCTGGCGGTTAGGTGTACTTGTATACTTTTGAAAATACTTATATTTTAAAGTATACTTTTAGTTCAGAGCACTTTGGCCCCTTAGTGTTTATAGTCTTATACCATGTAAGGTTTGGTATACTAGTTCACTATAAACAAGGGCTCTGATACCAATCTGTCACACCCCGAAACCGATGGCGGAAACGTTCCGGGGCGGAGGACGTCATGTAGAGTATCACAACCAATGTACATACTAAGCATAGCAAACACAAAACATTACATTACTTAGAATCATTACATTTGCTTAAAATTAGAAAAGCAAAGTAATACATTTTTTGGATACATATGTTTAAACAAAACTTAAGACGTGACTTCCATACGCTCCGTCTTCAGCAAAAGAACGCGGATACCTATCTAAGGAGAACCCGAGAATAAAAACAGTTTAAAAATCAACATAAAGCTGGTGAGTTCATAAGCTATTTGTTTATGTAAAAAGATCATGTTTCCTTTAGTTTTTCTGAAAAGTTGTTATCCAAGAAAATCTCATATTTTCTAACATGTTTGTCGATTTCCATAAGAGAGACCCTGATTATCACCAGTACGATAAGTAAACCATAAGTTGAGATCATTAGATTACCATCCAATACGAAAGTAGGTACTTGTAATATATAAAACTATATATTAAAGGAGGATATAAAATCCGTGAACCAAAATTTATATTAATACGTATTGCGAGTTGGATACCCATGCTAATATGACAACGAGACCTCCTTGACGTTCTTTAGGCGTCGGACGATATCGAGAATTTGTCACCCCAGGCGTGCCCGCCTAACTAGCAGTTAAGGTGTGGGATTGTCAATCCCGAATAAATTTATTCACAGATTCCACGCTCTCCCTCCAGGAGACTCTGGATACACTTCCGGGGAGGATTTACAGATGACACGAAGGGTTTAATGAAGATAAATCTCACAAGCTAGTATTAAATTATTCACGGTGTCCTCGGTCGTTATCAAACATAATAGTCGTTTTGAAACATAATACAGTAAAAACAGTTTAAGACAATGAAATTATCTTGCATGATCCTTTAAATTAAATAGAGATAAACTGAATCAGACATAGTTTATCTATTAACTTTACATAAAATCTGTGGTCGTAAAACAAGAACTGAAGATCCCAATTTATTCCCATAATAATTTGATTGTTTTGATTGTTTCCTTTACTGTATTTGAAATCCATGTGGTTATATTCAATAAAACATCCCTTATGCTCTGCATAATACATAAGGGGTAAAGATATCTAAAAGTTTGCCAAATATTTATAGACTTACAATAGTTTTAGGTTTCAAAAACATTTATAGTTTGCTTGTATTCCCCCCTTAAAAACATTGAAAAACACGGAAAAAGGCGTAGGGGTATGAACTCACCAGTCGAGAAGTGTACCGCTTGGATGCTAATTGTCAGTTTGGGGATTGAAAACACGCGAGGTTCCTATGTAATATGAAGAGATACATAAATTGTATCTAATTAGACCTTGATCTATTAATTAAATACGAATAAACACTTCTAGACGCGAAAACACTTCAATTCAAGTGTTTGGAGTGACCCGGGTAGCATATAAAGGAGTGTAAGGCTTGGATATGGAGTTTACTCTTCAAGAGTAAACTCCTTAAGGATATTACGGCCCAAATGACCAACTCCCCATGAGTTTACGGCCGTAAACTCATGGTGGGATGTTCTAGGATGCTTAATGGTCTTATAACACTTGAAGGGTGATGCTAGGCTTGGTTTTAAGGCATTGGAAGGTAATTTGGACATCCTAAGGACCATTTGAGGAGTTTACGGCAGTAAACTAGGAGTTTATGGCCGTAAACTCTTATGTACCAAGTCTTAATATGTTTTAGTGGTCCTAGATTAATCACATGTGATTCCAACTCATTTTACAAGTCATGGGATGAATTTAAGGCACCATTTGACCCATTTATAGGAGTTTACGGCCCAGGAACCCATCCTTTGGGGAGTTATGGTCGTGAACTCCTAAGGGGGTAGTTTTCTTGATGATTAAGGTCCCTAACACAATGGTGGTTGGTTCTAGACTATATTCCAAGGCTTAGGAGGTGTTTAAGGGGCATCTTAACACCTTAGAAGGAGTTTACTGTCTATGAAATGGTGTTTACGCCATAAACACATGTTTATCCCTTAAATGATGAGGTTTTGGTGTTCCAAGTCCAGTATTGTAAGCCCCTAAGTCATATCTAAGCTCCAAATGTGGTTTGGAAGGGTTTTGAGGCTCCAAAACCCCCTCTATGTGTGTTTGCGGCCCAAGGGTGTTCCTGGGCTGTAAGCACATGTTTATGGTCCTTTTTCATAGTTTAAACACGAATTTGAAGGCTAAAGATGTTATACTTTGAGCTAGGATAGTTATCTTACCGATTTGGAGCTTGAAATGGGGTGATTTTTGGATCAAAAGCTTAGATATGTAGAGAGAGAGTAGAGGGAGGGCGAAATGTTTCAAATGAAGTTATTTGAACTTTATATATATGGGTTGAGTTTGAGACACGGTGGAATTCTATCCGATACTAACGTTTACCGAGACTTTTGGTAGTACCCGATTAAGTGTTTGTAATCCGATGTGGTCGTAACTAAAAATTATCCAATTAAATATCGAAAGTGTTTTCACGTGTTTCTAACATGTTTGGATACTTACGAGGTCATAATAAAAATCTTAAATTAAATAACCTAATCCAAAATGTTAACAGAAATATTGAAAGACAAACGGGTTTTACCGACGGGAATGGGTTACAGCGACGGAACAATTTATGGGTTGTCACCATTACACAAAGGTTCAAGTTCACCCTATACTACGCCTCTAATAAGCTACACTACCTGATACAGACTTTATATATATATATATATATATATATATATATATATATATATATATATATATATATATATATATATATATATATATATATGTCACGCCCGTAGATCCGGGCTACTTAATTTAGAGACAATAAGTATAGAAAATGACTTTTAGGCAAAATATTATTTAGAATAAATATTCTTAACCAAGTGGTAGTATATGTTACAAGGTTTCCGTACATATAAAGACCGCCAAAATCCGAGTTATAATGAAGAAGTTATGACTCGTCGAAGTTTTGCGATAGAACCGGCACGATAGCGGGAACGTAAATAGTGAATTTACGATAGAGCGAGATTTAGCCTTAGCAATCTAAACGAAAGTCGTAGAATAAATTAAAACGAAAGCGTCCATAAAAAGAAACGCCCAAATCTGACTTCGTATGAGGAAATTATGATTTTTCGAAGTTTCGAATTAGCAGTGTACAGCCCGAAATTCGAATATTAGATCGAGTGGTTTTTAGCCGACACAAACTAAATGAGAATCGAAGATATCATTATTAGTAGCGTAACGATAAAAAGACAAACGAAAATGGACATCGGCTGAAGAAGTTATGAGATTTTAACGGACCAATCCTATCCCGGCCTGTTAAAAATATAACTTTAAAAATAAAGTCAAAATTAGCCGACGGAGTCTAAACGAAAGTCGTAAAGTACGTCTCCACCTACACGTTGATATAAATAACATCAAAAAAGAAGTTTGTATGAACGAGTTACAAATTATAATAGCATATTTACGTATTAAAATAAAGTATAAATCATATATACGTACACACACACACACCCATATATATATATATATATATATATATATATATATATATATATATATATATATATATATATATATATATATATACATACATACATACATACATATGTATATATCATTAGAAAGGTGTCGACGATGTGGTCATTATAAGACTAATGTTGAGTTCTTTCGACATTAGTCTAGTACAAATATCGTTAAATCTATTTAAAATAATATTATAAAGGGGTGTTTAGTTGTTTATATAACTAAAAGATCATTAAGTATTTATGGAGGGTAGTTTTTGAAATTTTAATTAGTATAAATAAGAGCCTTGGGCTCTCATATTTCTTGCACCATTCTCTTGATTCAAGAGTCTTTCTCTCCTTATCCCCCGAGCATTTCGGTCCCTGGTGATTCGACTTCTCTTTCTGTAGTTTTAGTATAGTAAGGTGAGCGCTGAAGTGCTGCACGAAACTTTCTTAGAAAGATTCAGCGACGAAGTTCTGCCCCTGCAGAGCCCGACTCCTAGCTAAAATCCCCTTGTAAGTAAGTTATGCTTATCCTATTTTAAATATAGTTTATACTTAAAATTAGTATTGTTATTATAAATTTATAATAAATATTTTAGCTATTATTAGGACTTATATAAGTGTCGTTATAATATCTTTTTAACTACTCGCGGTACGGGGAATCTGGTTTAAAGGGCCGCATAGTGTTGTTGGATTTCAGAAGTGCTATACGCCAAAATGGTCCAGCCTCCGGTGTTTTATGTTTGGCCCCTGTCTATACATAGTAGTTGGAAAGTATTGTTTAAACGCTTATATAATAATAATAATAATAATAATAATAATAATAATAATAATAATAATAATAATAATAATAATAATAATAATAAGACTAATAGTTATTCACGGTAAATATTAGACTAAAATCTAGTGCTAATAATACTAGGTTTCGTCGAAGAAAATTATTTTAAAGTAAACGAAGCGTTGTCCGAGTACCGAGTCACCACCTTCTCAAGTGAGTACATAGTTACTTTCATCTTACACATAGATATGAAGTATTTTATATAAACTATGTGCTATGTGTGCATATTATCTAAATAGTTGTTGTATATGTTGGATGAACTTTTTTTTATACATGTTTTAAATGATTTGAACTGTATACATATTTTAAATATACAAGTATGTTGGGTATGAGATGGGTGGATGAATGATGAGAGATAAAAGATGATGTGAGTAAACATTGGCAGCTATAGACTTAGTGCCTAACAAATAACATCGGCAGTTATGGACTTAGTGCCTATTGGACAAACACTGGTAGCTATGGACTTAGTACTTGTTAGGAATTGGTAGCTATGGACTTAGTACCTATTAGATAAGCACTCGTAGCTATGGATTTAGTACCCAGCAGCTATGGAATTAGTGCTTTACGAACGAGCATTGGCAGCTATGGATTTAGTGCCAGTCCTATAACTCTGGAAGCAAAGGACTTCATAATGAACGAATGCGGGATAGATGACTCTTAGGATAGATCCTTAAGAGTAAAGAAGATAATGGTGATGGGTAATTGGGTCGATTGTTTGATTGTTTAAACATAATAATTATATTATTGTGGATTGAAAACTGTATGTACTCACCAGGTTTCCCAACAAAACCCACTCAGATTATTTATATTACAGGTGTTGAGATGAAGTCACATTACACTGAGAGATTAAAGAGATGTAGATCACTAGTGTAAATAAATGTAACTTCTATTTATACTTATGTTTCTGTATTGACGACGACATCCCAAATGTTTTAAAACGAATTAAAAATACTTTTCTTCGGAAATGCTTTGATAACGTATGTATCATGTTTTATTGGGAACAAATTGCACAACATTTTTATTAAAAGAGGTACTCTGATTTTTATAAAGCATAAACAAAATCGGTCTTTTCTAGACGTGAAAATGGGGATGTCACAGTTGGTATCAGAGCATTAGTTTAAGCGAACTAGGAATTTGTACGAAATTTCTAGACTTAAACTGAGAATGCTAAGTGATAATTGTGAGGAGTGTGTCTAATAGATTTAGGTAATACACGTGAATAGACACAAGCACTAGCTTATTTTAGGAATGATGCCTAAATTGCTTTTACATGCTAAATGATTTGTTATGCTTTATGCTATAGTTTGATCGGATCTATGGTCTGTTGCCGACCGGATCTGGAAACCTTATGTGTTTAGGATTCTAAACGTACGAATACGATATTAGAACTAGCATATAAACGTTTCGGGGTGATAAGGATGATTTAAACGTCAATCCTAAATTAAGATCTAGATTCACCTTATTATGTGTATAGATGAAAATACAAGAACCAGCAGTGGAGCTGGGAATGCAAATGGGAATAGGAATCAACCCCCGGTGATTCAGCAAATACCTGTCGTAGTAGAAGATGTACCCGAGCCAATCACCATGGATGGAGTACAAGCCATGGTTCAGGCTATGTTAGATGAACAAAGGGAAGAAATGAGGCAGATGTTGAATAGGGATGAACCTACTATGGCCATAGAGCAACCCGAACTGATTCTCGAGCAATCGGAGGAAGGGAACTACAGCCGCCAAGTGAGTCAAGTGGGGACTCAAGGTGAACGAAGGGATGGCCCGGAAAGGAGAAACGACAAGGATGGGCGAATGTAAAAGAATTTCTTGGGTGCGAAACCACCAATCTCTCAGGAAGCCCAAAGCCGGTTGACATTATGGATTGGATCTCCGAGATGGAGATGATGCTTGAGAGTTGCAGCTGTAGCAAGAAACAGAAGATTGTCTTCACAGTAAGACATTAGACAGGAGTCTTGAGTTAGTGGAAGCTACTAGCAGATACGATGCCACGAGTAGAAGCCCTAAGGATATCATGGGAAGAGTTTTTGGAATAGTTGAAAATGCAGTACTGCTCAAAGATAGATCTGATAGACCTGAACAACGAGTTTCAGAACCTGAAGAAAGGGAAGATGAGTGTTGATGAGTATGCCACCGCATTCACCAAGAGGATGAAGCTATTTCCCTACTTGGTTCCTACTGAACTCTCCATGATTGATAGATTTGCTAACGGATTTCCCAGTGACTTTTGCCCATTAGTGAAAATGGCAACTACCTTGAAAACAGTTGTTAGGGCAGCTAAGAACGTAGAGACCCAAATAAGAGAAAAGGTTCTAGAAAAAGATAAGGTAGGAGAGAAGCGGAAGTTTAAAGGATCTTCATGGTCCAACAAGGAGAGCAAATTCTCAAAGCTTGGAGGAGGAGAAGGAGGTGAAGCGAGATGGTGTGATAAATGCAAGAAGAAGCATTGTGGGGAGTGCAACGAAGAAGTAACTTGTTTCAAGTGTGGAAGGACTGGTCACTATTCTAAGGACTGTACACATAATGATAAGGTAAGGGGCACCTGTCAAGAAATTGCCCAAAGAAAAACGAAGCAGCAAAGCCAAACACACCACCAAGGCCAAGGGCATTCCACATGATCCTTGATGAGGCAGAAAACCATGCAAGGAACCAAAGATGAGGAATCCACACCCGAAGACCAAGTTATGAGGTAGCCTAAAAGATAGAACAATATGATGTAGCCTATTAGAGGCATAGTCTAGGGTGAACTTGAACACCTATGTAATAGTTTCAAGAAATAATGAAGCCTTCGTTTTGCTATCTGATGTGTTAAATTGTTATGTGATTTTCTTGTATGGTGACTTGGAAAACTGTGAGACAATACTTGGGATGAGTATGAGTAGGTGTGAAAGGCAGTAGATGCATATACTACCGGAAGCACAGGACTCACACTTGGATCAGGGAAAGTCACAAGGTTACCAAGAAGCTAGTAATTGATAGCGTTTTATTCAAGTATGTCGTTACCATCGTTTCGGTAATAACTAAATAGATTGTTGATATTCTGACCCTAGTGGTCATATAGAATTGAGTCCGACTATGCTGAGTATGCTATGTGGTTTAGAAAATCAAGTTTGATGTAGCATCTGACTTAAGACGGGAGATTGGAATAAAAAGCGATCAATAGAGGTATCACAAAAAGTTGCTTGTAGCTAGAAATGCTACCTTTTAAAATGTGATTATATCACATTAGAACATGAAGGAAGGTATAGTCTATTTTGGAATATAACTATAAGAGACCTGAGTCTAAACGTGCATCACATGATGGTAGGTCCTAATTTGGAGTCTAACCTGAGATAGAAAGCAGATGCACGATCGAGTACTGCTTACAGTCAATAAGTCTAAGAGATAGACTTGAAGGAATATAGAAGTTATAATTATTACCAAGGATGAAGAGATGACGTATGGAGCCATTATACGAGCCCTGTTTCATTGATGATTCCGGAACGTAATCATCCTAAGGGGGAGATAATTGTAACACTCATAGATCCGGGCTAGTCAATTTAGAGGCAATAAGTGTCGAAATTGATTTTTGCCAAAATATTATTTAGAATAAAGAATCTTAACCAAGTTTTAGTATATGTTACAAGGTTTTCGTACATATAAAGACCGCCAAAATCCGAGTTATAACGAAGAAGTTATGACCCGTTGAAGTTTCGCAGCGGAATTGGCACGATACCGGGAAACGTAAATAGTGAATTTATGACAAAGCGAGATTTAGCCTTAGCGATCTAAATGAAAGTAATAGAATACTTTAAACCGAAAGCTTCCATAAAAAGAACGCCCAAATCCGACTTCGTATGAAGAAGTTATGATTTTTTGAAGTTTCGAATTAGCAGTGTACAGCCCGAAATTCGAATATTAGATCGAGTGGTTTTTAGCCAACACAAACTAAATGAGAATCAAAGATATCGTTATTAGTAGCGTAAAGATAAAAAGACAGACGAAAATGGACATCGGATGAAGAAGTTATGAGATTTTAACGGATCAATCCTATCCCGGCCTGTTAAAAATATAACTTTAAAAATAAAGTCAAAATTAGCCGACGGAGTCTAAACGAAAGTAGTAAACTACATCTCTACCTACGCGTGGATATAAATAACATCAAAAAAGGAGTTTGTATGAAAGAGTTACAAATTATAATAGTATATTTACGTATTAAAATAAAGTATAAATCATATATATGTACAGACACACACACACACACACACACACACACATATATATATATATATATATATATATATATATATATCATTAGAAAGGCATCGACGATGCGGTCATTATAAGACTAATGTTGAGTTCTTTCGACATTAGTTTAGTACAAATATCGTTAAATCTATTTAAAATAGTATTATATAGGGGTGTTCAGTTGTTTATATAACTAAAAGGTCATTAAGTAATTATGGATGGTAGTTTTTGAAAATTTAATTAGTATAAATAAGAGCCTTTGGCTCTCATATTTCGTGCACCATTCTATTGATTCAAGAGCCTTTCTCTCCTTATCCCCCGAGCATTTTGGTCCCTCGTGATTCGACTTCTATTTCTGTAGTTTTAGTATAGTAAGGTGAGCGCTGAATCGCTTCACGAATCTTTTCTTAGAAAGATTCAGCGACGAAGTTTTGCCCCTGCAGAGCCCGACTCCTAGCTAAAATCCCCTTGTAAGTAAGTTATGCTTACCCTATTTTAAATATAGTTTATATTTAAAATTAGTATTGTTATTATAAATTTATAATAAATATTTGAGCTATTATTAGGACTTATATAAGTGTCGTTATAATATCTTTTTAACTACTCGCGGTACGGGGAATCTGGTTTAAAGGGCCACATAGTGTTGTTGGATTTCAGAAGTGCTATACGCCAAAATGGTCCGGCCCTCCGGTGTTTTATGTTTGGCCCCTGTCTATACATAGTAGTTGGAAAGTATTGTTTAAACGCTTATATAATAATAATAATAATAATAATAATAATAATAATAATAATAATAATAATAATAATAATAATAATAAGACTAATAGTTATTCACGGTAAATATTAGACTAAAATCTAGTGGTAATAATACTAGGTTTCGTCGAAGAAAATTATTTTAAAGTAAACGAAGCGTTGTCCGAGTACCGAGTCACCACCTTCTCAAGTGAGTGCATAGTTACTTTCATCTTACACATAGATATGAAGTATTTTATATAAACTATGTACTATGTGTGCATATTATCTGAATAGTTGTTGTATATGCTGGATGAACTTTTTTTTTACACATGTTTTAAATGATTTGAACTTTATACATATTTTAAATATACAAGTATGTTGGGTATGAGATGGGTGGATGAATGATGAGAGATAAAAGATGATGTGAGTAAACATTGGCAGCTATAGACTTAGTGCCTAGCAAATAACATCGGCAGCTATGGACTTAGTGCTTATTGGACAAAAACTGGTAGCTATGGACTTAGTACCTGTTAGGAATTGGTAGCTATGGACTTAGTACCTATTAGATAAACACTCGTAACTATGGATTTAGTACCCAGCAACTATGGAATTAGTGCTTTACGAACGAGCATTGGCAGCTATGGATTTTGTGCAAGTCCTATAACTCTGGAAGCAAAGGACTTCAGAATGAATGAATGTGGGATAGATTACTTTTAGTATAGATCCTTAAGAGTAAAGAAGATAATGGTGATGAGTAATTGGGTCGATTGTTTGATTGTTTAAACATAATAATTATATTATTGTGGGTTGAAAACCCTATGTATTCACCAGGTTTCCCAACCTGACCCACTCAGTTTATTTATATTACAGGTGTTGAGATGAAGTCACATTACACTGAGAGATTAAAGAGATGTAGATCACTAGTGTAAATAAATGTAAGTTCTGTTTATACTTATGTTTCTGTATTGACGATGACATCCCAAATGTTTTAAAACGAATTAAAAATAATTTTCTTCGGAAATGCTTTGATAACGTATTTATCATGTTTTACTGGGAACAAATTGCGCAACATTTTTATTAAAAGAGGTACTTTGATTTCTATAAAGCATAAACAAAATCGGTCTTTTCTGGACGTGAAAATGGGGATGTCACGATATATATATTTATATATACATATATATATATATATATATATATATATATATATATATATATATATATATATATATATATATATATATATGAAGTCTTCATCCTTGAATCTTCGCGTTGTTTTCTCCTTCATCAAGGATCATGTGGAATGCCCTTGGCTTTGGTGGTGCTTCTAGCCTTGCTGCTTCATTTTTCTTTGGGCAGTCTCTAGACATGTGCCCCTTGCCTCCGCATCCGCAGCACACCTTATCATTTAGTGTATAATTCTTGGAATAGTGGCCGATCCTTCCACATTTGTAACAGGTTACTTCTTCTTTGCATGTTCAAAATTGCTTCTTCTAGCACTTTTCACACCACTTGGGTTCATACCTTTGGTCATCTAGGTTAGACTTTGCGAATTTTCCCTTATTATCAGGTCTTGAGGATCCTTCAGACTTCCTCTTTTCTCCAATTTAAACCTTATCTAGACCCTTCTCTTTTATATGAGTATCGACATTCTTAGAAGCTCTAACGACTGCCTTCAACGTACTTGCAGTTTTTTGACCGTTGGACCACAGTCTGATGGCAATCCGTTAGCAAATTTTTCGCTCTTGGCGAGCTTAGTCGGCACCAAGTATGGAAACAATTTCATATTTTCAATAAATGCAGTAGCATAATCATCAATGCTTATTTTACCTTTTTTCTGGTTCTAGAATTCATTGTTCAGATCAATCAGATCTATCTCTGAGCAGTATTGCATCTTTAACTGCTCCAAGAATGATTCCCAAGACATCCTTAGTGCTTCCCCTTGAGGCATCGTATCTTCCAATAACTTCCACCAACTCAAGACTCCAGTCTTCAGTTGTCTAACTGCAAAGACAGTCTTCTATTTGTTGCTACAGTCGCAACTTTCAAACACCATCTCCATTTCAGAGATCCAGTCCATAATCTCTACAGGCTTTGGGCTCCTAGAAAGACTTGGCGGTTTGGCACACAAGAAATTCTTATACGTACGCCCATCCCAGTTTATTTCCCTTTTCGGGTCATTC
Source organism: Lactuca saligna (assembly GCF_052625555.1). Classification (NCBI taxonomy): domain Eukaryota; kingdom Viridiplantae; phylum Streptophyta; class Magnoliopsida; order Asterales; family Asteraceae; genus Lactuca; species Lactuca saligna. The sequence goes on along the minus strand of NC_136421.1, from coordinate 108,152,521 downwards.
CATTCACTTCGGGCTCTACCACTTGAAGTGACAGTTCCTCACGAATCTTTTGGATTAATCGTCTTGTCTCCTCCATTTGGCGATCTAACATCATCTGCATCATCGCTTGCACTCCATCCATCGTCATTAGATCTGGTGTTGCTGCTACAACATGTGCTTTCTCAATCATAGGTGGTTGATTCATGTCTTCGTTTTCATTTCCAACTCCACTTCTGGTTCATACCATTTTTGATCTACACACCAAATATGGTGAATTCAGATTGTCAATCACGATAGATAATTAAGTCATCCTTATCACTCCAAAACGTTTACATGCTAGTTCTAATATCATAATCATACGCTTAGAATCCTACACACATAAGGTTTCCAGATCCGGTCGGCAACAGACCATAGATCCGAACAAATAATATCATATATGGAAAACATATAACATTTAGCACATCAAAGCATTTTAGGCATCATTTCCAAAATATACTAGTGCTCGTGTCAACTTAGGTATACTACCTAACATATTTTAGACACACTACTCATGATCATTACATAGCATTTTGAGTTTACGTCTAGAAATTTCCTACAAAATTCCTAGTTCGGTAAAACTAATGCTCTGATACCAACTGTGATATCCCCAATTTCACGGCCAGAAAAGACCGATTTGTTTATGCTTTGTTTTATAAATCAGAGTATTCATTTAAAGAAAACGGTTGCGGAATTTGTTCCCAAAACAAAACATGATAAGAATTTATCAAAGCACTTCTTTAAAGAAATGCATTTTCATTAAATAACAAAATCTCAGGATGTCATGTTCCGATACAGACCAAAAGCATAAACAATATAAAATAGACCTTACAACAGTTATTTATAGCTACTGATCTATAATCCAAAACCTCTTGTCAAGTCCACCAACTTATACTCTTGTGCCATTACCTGTAATGCAAAGAAAACTGAGTGGGTCAGGCTTGGGAGCCTGGTGAGTATATAGGGTTTTCAACCCACAATAATATAATTATTATATCTGATCATCAAACAATCAACCCAATCACCCATCCCCATTATCTTCCTTACTCTTAAGGGTCTACCCTAAGAATCATCTATTCCTTCACTCTGTATTAGGTACTAAGACAATAGCTGCCCGAATTCTTTATTAGGCACTAAGGCAATAGCTTCTAGGATTCTTTATTTGGCACTAAGACAATAGCTACCAGGGTTCTTTATTTGGCACTAAGACAATAGCTGCCAGGGCTCTTTATTTGGCACTAAGACAATAGCTGTCAGGGTTCTTTATTTGGCACTAAGACAATAGTTGTCCGGATTGCTTATTTGGCACTAAAACAATAGCTACCAGGGTTCTTTATTTGGCACTAAGACAATAGTTGCCAGGGTTTTTTATTTGGCACTAAGATAAAAGCTGTCAGGGTTCTTTATTTGGCACTAAGACAATAGTTGTCATGGTTCTTTATTTGGCACTAAGACAATAGCTGTGAAGGTTCTTTCATCGGGTACTAAATCCATAACTACCAGGGTTCACCTTTGGTCTTATCCTCAAAATCATCCTTCATCACACACCAACTATTTCGACTACCCTTGTTCTACCCAACATATTTGTAGATATAAAATACATATATAGTTTAAATCATTTAAAAATCTGTATAAAACATTCATTCAACAACCATCTCAAGTAAACAAGCAACGTATAAACACATAGCACGTATTTCATAGCAAATACTTCATATCTACGTGGTAGAAGAAAGTAACTACACACTCACACATATAAACAACAATATATATACACATAGCACGTATTTTATAAAATACTTCATATCTATGTGTAAGATGAAAGTGACTATACACTCACACAAAACATATACTTAATACATTCAAACAATACTTGTATTAAAATCGTGTTATGAAAGGGACTATACACCCACACATATAAACAACTTTATATTATACACATAACAGGTATTTCATAGCAAATACTTAATATTTATGTGTTAGAAGAAAGTGACCACACACTCACTTGATCAAAACTTCATAAATTCATAACTTTCGCATACGAGCTCCATTTTTTACGTTCTTTATATCCACGCGTAGGTAAGATTATGCTCTACAACTCTCGTTTAGACTCCATTGGCTAATTATGAATTTATTTTATAAATATATTACTTTTATATTATTTTTAGTAGGCCGGGACAGGAAAACTCCGTTATAAATTCATAACTTCTTCATCTGACGTCCGTTTCCGCCTATCTTTTTATCCTTTCACTACTATAGATGAGATCTTCGATTCTCATTTAGATTGTTTTGGCTAAAAATCACTCGATCTCAAATTGAGGATTCAGGCTGCATACTGCTAAGTCGAAATTTCGGAAAAATCATAACTTCCTCATACGAAGTCGGATTTGAGCGTTCTTTTTATGCACGCTTTCGATTTAACGTATTCTAAGACATTTGTTTAGAGCAATAAGGCTAAATATTGCTCTAACGTAAATTCACTTTTTATGTCGCATTGTGTCGTGCCGATTCTGTCGCGAAACTTCGACGGGTCATAATTTCTTCGATATAACTCGGATTTCGGCGTTCTTTATATATACGGAATCCTTGTAACATATACTAAAACTTAGTTAAGATTAATACTTCTAGATAATCTTCTATAAAAAAGTCATTTTTGATGCTTATCGTCTCTAAATTGACTAGCCCTGATCTACGGGCGTTACATTTACCATTTCTAAATGGGCCCGGTACAGGCTGAATAAAGCTAGTCATCCCGCCTCACATTCAGTGCCACTGAAAATAACTACCACAAAACCCTACTTAATTTCCAAAATAACAATCGTAACAAAAAGAACACCGAGAGCACGGAGTTAACAGATGATAGAGGACTGAGGGGACAAAGTAGAGCAGAGAGAACATATTTGGAAGCCGATGGTGAGCATGTGTTGGTGAAGAGGAGGAATCAACACAAACTGAAGTGAGAACCTCTCAACGAGCAACGGATGCAGCGATTAAATCATTTAGAAGACAATATGAAGAAGGAATCATCACCAAAATATAGAAAGTTAGGGCTTTTACCAGGTGCTTTGGCTTAATCGGAGGAGCTACCTACAATATTTAGGGAGTGAAATTGGTGGTGAAAAGAAACTGGAAGGTCGGCATGAGGTGTGCAACAGAATCAAATAAGCAAAAGGAGAAGCCAACTAAGGGAGAAAAGCAATGGAGATTAACCTAAGGCGGTATAGGAATAAGCGAAAGAAGAAACAGTGGACAAAAATCTAATGCTTATTGGCTCAGTCGGTTGCTATTGGAATCTTGAGACGGTACCATTGGAATATGGAGTGGGTGGAATAAGCCGGAAAAAACACGTAGATGGTAGTTGGGGATTTCAAACCACGTGTAAAACAATATCAAGAAAAAGGTGAAATATAAAAAATTAACAAAAATTAAACCCATCAAATAAAAATAGAAAACCCAAAAAAAACCCCACCAATCACAGCCAAGTCTTGTTCATCAGGAACTTGTAAATTAGTGTGTGTGTGTGTATATATATATATATATATATATATATATATATATATATAATGATAGACATTAAAACATTAATGTCATTAAAAATCCATTAACCATGTTTTGCTCTAAAATCCTTGTCCCTAAATTTCATCAGGCTAGAGAACAGACCATGTTCTATAGCTCCATTGTAACGCCCCGATTTCCAGGTATGAATTTAATTAAAGAATAATTGGTCTTATGTCCTACTCAGCGAGTTGGTTGCCCTACTCGCCAAGTAGCAGTAGGAATGGAACGCATGTTTAGTGACCTACTCGGCGAGTCCACTAAGGGACTCAGCGAGTAGGAGCTAGCAGATGAAACCCTAAATTCTAGGGGTTTTACACCTTATTTAAAGGATCATTGGCCTCCACCAGCCTCCCCTTACTGCTTCTTGTCCCTCTCAAACCCTAAATCATGTGTGTGTGTGTGTGTTCTTTGGTGTGTCCATGCTTGAAGAAGTGACCTTGGAGAAGGAAGTACTTGAAGAAGCAAGGGAAAAGCAAGGCCAGGAACTCGTGGGAAGCTAAGGGTTTTCATCAGTTATCACTCTCTGGAAGGTATTAGACTATTCTTTAAGCTCTCTTCACTTTGAACCTCCCTTGGATGGGTGTCATGAAGGACTCTCCATGTTTAAGCTAAGATCTGAAGTTGTAACTTCAGATCTGGACTTCCCTTGACCGCTAGAATTATAAGGTTCCCATCTTGTACAAATATGAGACTCTCCCAAGGTGTAAAACTCCATTAAATATCTTAGATTGATCATTTATGGACTTTAGAGCTTCGCATGTACGTAAAGATTGTAAATTTACGTGACAAACATGCCTTAGGAGCTTGGATCTGTAATCTGGGGCCTTGCCATGGCTTAAAAAGCATCTGCATGGACTAAGAACTACATGGACTCAGCGAGTCCGTTGAAGATGGCCATGAACTCGGCGAGTTGGATGAACAACTCGGCGAGTTCGTTGAAGATTGCCTTGAACTCGGTGAGTTGTCAGAAAACTCGGCGAGTTGGCTAGAGCTTCTTCCAAATCCTGGCCGCATACGAGCTCGATGAGTTAAAGGGGGCCTCGACGAGCAAATCAAGGATTTCACGACTTCTCGAATTCAGGAAGAACTCGGCAAGTCGGTGAACTGCACTCGGCGAGTCGAGTCAACATAGACTGTTGACTCTGACTGTGGACTTTGACTTGGACCAAGGGTGACCAGTTGAATTCTATTGATTTCTGGGATTGGGAGATTTATGAAAAAGGTTGTGTGGTACATATAGGTGGTGGAGTTCGTGTTGGACCCGGGAGTTGAGCTTTCTTATTTCCGATGACAGTTGCGAGGTGAGTTATCCTCACTATACTAAGGGGTCTAAGGCACCAAGGCCGGCCCATTGGATATGATATCCTAAGTAATTCTATTATGTTGAGTATGAGTTAGTTATGCATGCTAGTTTGATACGCTTGAGGGTAGGTCTGTAGGACTACCTGTGATACTGATTGATTTCCTGTATGTGCATTATCTGTTACATGTGATATGTTATGTAGGATGGGTTGAGGTTGTATTGCTCCGTGCGGTAGCCAACAAACCCTAGAGTATTCCAAATATGAGCTGAGGGCCCGGTAGGCATTCCAGACTCATACTGAGGACTTGGGGGCATTCCAGATACGAGCTGAGGGCCCGGTAGGCATTCCAGACTCGTACTGATGGCTCGGTGGCAATCCAGATGTGAACTGAGGGCCCGGTAGGCATTCCAAACTCCCACTGTGGGCCTAGGGGTATTCCAGTCTGTAAAGTTGTGGACCCATTATCTGCTGTTATGCTCAGTTTATTATGATATGTTATGGTGTGATAGGGTTATGTGGACTGTATGCGTATCGGTATTTTGGGGGTAACTCACTAAGCTCTCGGGCTTACTGTTTCAGTTTATTGTTTCAGGTACCTCAGGGGATCGCGGCAAGGCGAAGGCGTGATCATACACCTCCTCCTATTGTGTTATGTTTCCGGCGAAACTCTGATATAAATGTATTTTGAAAACAGAGTTGTAATGTTTTGATGAGTTCGACGTGTTTTGAAAGTTTAAATTTGGCTTAAATTTTTGAGTTTTACAAGTTGGTATCAGAGCCTTGGTTTGAGTGAATTGGAGGAACATTCGTGTGAACCCAGTCTCAAATCAAGGAAAGATTTTCAAAATGGTTTTAAATGGTTTTCAAAATAAGTAAAGGAGGATGCAGGGTGTACGATCAGCCAGAGCCAGTAAGTAGACCCCAAAATTCCATACAGTTATTTGATATGGTGATATGTTAGAACAACATGCTAGTACTAGGCTAGGGATCTTCAGGAATTGCATGATAAAATTGCCTGATTATATGATGCCTGATAACCTAGGGATTCCTTATGTGAGATTGACATCATTATTGTAGTTGTCTAATGTATGCATCACAGTGGTACCTAATTAAGATCTTATACCCTGAGAATGTTTGATTTGGCCTTATGTTCTATTCTTGTTTGATTGGGAGCTTGGGGTAGGATTGGATATTCGAAAGTCTATAGGGTCCAGCGTTATGTATGGCTAGCATACATTAGTGTTGCAGGGTTGGTGGAAGTCTCATGGATAGGAGGGATTGAGTGAGACCGGGAGGTCAGTTATGAGATATTTAGCATTCCTCTAGGAGTGAGGGTTGAGCGCTTGCCATGGTGTGCATATTGTTAGGGTGTTGTGGGGATACTTGGGATGAATATGGGTAGGTGTGGAAGGTAGTAGGGGCCCATGCTACTGAAAGCACAGAACCTATACGCGTGCCAAGTAAGTCGCAATCCCTAGGGTTAGTAGGGAGTTGGCTCCCAAAGATTTATATGAATTATCTAATATCTTGTGATATGTTTCAGAATGGTGATGACAAGACGCTTCGTGGCTGGATCCGGTTCGGGATCAAGATCAGGGGATGGAGGGGATGGAGGTCAGGAGGGGCGGACAGCACCTGACCTCCATCCCCCGAGCCAGTGGTGCAGATGGGTACAGAGGAGTTGGATGCCAGGATTCGGGAAATCCTGCATGATGAGGTCGATGCTGCATTCCGGGCTCAGTTACCAGAGATGTTCGGATCGATCAAGACCGCCACGGTGGAGTATTTTGATGAGCGCTATACAGCCCTTGCAGAGATAGCCGCCGCAGCAGCTGCAGCAGCTACATCAGTTGTATCAGCGACGGGGGGAGGAGTTAGTAGAGGTTTTCAGTACAGGGACTTCGATAACACGAAGCCCCCTACTTTTGATGGGATGCAGGATCCCATCAAGGCTATGAGGTGGATTTCAGATGTGTAGGGGTGTTTCTTCACCTGCTCGTGTTCTGCTGACCAGAAGGTCAGGTGTGCTCTGAACCTGCTTAGGTCGGGGGACAAGGACTGGTGGAGACTTGCGACTGGGTCATACTCTGATGATCAGAGAGCTGCTATTACTTGGGTGCAGTTTAGGGAAATGTTCCGTGCCCGTTACATTCCACGGGTTGAACGGGAGCGATTGTCACAGGAGTTTTTGAGTTTAAGACAGGATGGGGATTCGGTGACGGAGATCACCCGGATGTTCACTGAGAGGGTGATGTTTTGCCAGGAGTTTGCTTCAGAGCAGGCTCAGATGACCCGTTATCTGAGCATGCTCAAGACGGATATCCATCAGTTTGTGTTTACCCGGCGATGTGATACTCTTCTAGAGTTGCAGGAGGCCTCCAGACGGCGTGAGTTGGAGATTGAGCAATAGTTGAGAGAACAGCGGCAGGCCCCGGCACATTCTCAGCCAGCGCCGAAGCGGTCTAACACCGCTGATACTAGGACTGGGGGTCAGCAGAGCCGCACATGTGGGAAGTGTGGAAAGGGTCATTCTGGTGTGTGTCGAGCTGGTAGTGGATGCCACACGTGTGGCAAGGAGGGGCATTACGCGAGGGATTGTTGCCAGGCCGCTCCAGTTCAGAGTCTGAGGTTATGTTACCATTGTGATCAGGTTGGCCATTTGAAGGCGAACTGCCCGTTACTCGCCGCCAAGCCGGTGCAGGCTCCAGTGCCGGCTACTTTGAGGATCACGGATGGGAGACCAGTCAGGGCAGAGCCTCCAAAGGCTCAGGTTCGTGCTTTCCAGCTCACAGCGGAGGAGGCCAGAGCAGCACCAGATGTGGTTGCTGGTATGTTTCTATCCTTATCTCGGTTTTCTATATCTGTTGCACCTATGGTTAGGTACGTTTCTAGTGAACTCCTTACCTGCTTTGGTCTTATTCGACTCGGGGGCGAGTTGGTCCTTCGTATCTCAGACATTTAGTAGGAGGGTCAGTGCACCAGTGGGCAAGTTAGAGTGTTCGTTGTGAGTGTCTATCGCCAATGAACACGGGGTTTCTACTTCTTCAGTTTATCGAGGGTGTGACTTGGAGATTTTTGGGGTGTCATTTCCGATAGATTTGATTCCGATTCCCATAGGGGAGGTATGCGTGATTGTAGGCATGGATTGGCTTAGTCGATTCGATGCCATGATCGACTGTGAGGGGCAGCGTGTAGTAGTTCGAACCCCAAGTGGGGGAGAACTGATTTTATATGGCGAGGGCACCAGAGTAGGATCAAGGTTTTGTTCAACTGCTAGGGCACGGCAGTACCTTCAGCATGGGTGTACAGGTTATCTAGCGTATGTGATAGATATGCGAGCCAGGGACCAGATTTCGGTTTCTGACGTACCGGTGGTCAGGGAGTTCGCAGATGTATTCCCGGAGGAATTACCAGGGATACCTCCAGAAAGGCAAATCGAGTTCAAGATCGACTTGGTGCCAGGTGCAACCCGTATTTCTAAGGTGTCGTACCGATTGGCACCGCCAGAGATGCAGGAGCTGTCATTGCAGCTGCAGGAACTGCTGGGCAAGCAGTTCATTCGACCTAGCAGTTCTCCATGGGGAGCACCGATACTTTTCGTCCGGAAAAAGGATGGTTTGCATCGGATGTGTATCGACTACCGGGAGTTGAATAAGTTGACGGTGAAGAACCATTACCCTCTCCCGAGGATAGACGATCTCTTCGACCAGTTGCAGGGAGCATCTTGGTTTTCCAAGATAGACTTGAGATCTGGGTATCATCAGGTCAAGGTCAGAGAGGAGGACGTGGGTGGAGAAAACTGCGTTCCGAACTCGTTATGGACATTACGAGTTCTTGGTGATGTCGTTCGGGCTCACCAACGCGCCAGCGGTGTTCATGGATCTGATGAATCGGGTCTGTAGATCGACGCTTGATCGCTCGGTCATAGTATTTATAGATGATATCTTGGTGTATTCCAAGACCCGAGAGTAGCATGAGGAGCATCTGTGGGAGCTGTTGGGAGTTCTGAGATGAGAACGGCTATACGCCAAGTTCTTGAAGTGTGAGTTTTGGTTACGGGAGGTCCAGTTCCTCGGACATCTCGTTAACCAGGAGGGGATTTTGGTCGATCCAGCCAAAATCAAGGCGGTTATGCAGTGGGAGGTTCCGAGATCTCCCTCGGATATTAGGAGCTTTCTGGGATTATCAGGGTACTACCAGAGGTTTATACGGGACTTCTCCAAGATCGCAGTGCCACTCACTCGTCTGACTAGGAAGGGAGTGGATTTCCGATGGGGTCCCGAGCATCAGAGGGCGTTTGAGACCCTCCATCAAAAATTGTTCGAGGCTCCAGTATTGACACTCCCGGAGGGAATCGAGGATTTTGTGGTGTTCTGCGATGCATCCATCATAGGTTTAGGGGCGGTCCTCGTGCAGAGAGGACGAGTGATAGCCTACGCATCACGGTAGCTGAAGCCGCATGAGACGAGATACCTTACGCATGACTTGGAATTGGGGGCGGTGGTGTTTTCCCTCAAGATATGGAGACATTATCTATACGGGGTCCGTTGTACCATTTACACGGATCACAAGAGCTTGAGACATATCATGGATCAGTCGAACCTGAACATGAGGCAGCGCAGGTGGCTGGACGTAGTCAAGGACTATGATTATGAGATCCTTTACCATCTTGGTATAGCGAATGTAGTGGCGGACGCTTTGAGCCGCAAGTCAGCGGGGTCTTCCACCCCAGTGGTATGTATGAGGATAACAGTGGATTCTCCGCTGGTGGGTTTGATCAGAGATGCCCAGGTTGAGGGCATCCGCCTGGAAAATTGGAAGCTGGAAAGGATCAAGGGCGAGAACACCCAGTTTGTGAATGATAGTCGGGGACTATTAACCCGATGCGGTCGGGTTTGGGTGCCGATGACGGGTGGGGTTAGGCAGACGGTTATGGAGGAGGCTCATAAGTCTCATTTCTCTATTCACCCGGGGGCCACCAAGATGTATCGAGATTTGAGGTTGAGTTATTGGTGGCCGTGCATGAATCGGGAAATAGCTTGGTATGCTGAGAGGTGCTTGACCTGTAGGATGGTCAAGGCCGAGTATCAGAGGCCACATGGAAAGCTACAGCCCCTAGAGATTCCCATGTGGAAATGGGAATAGATCATGATGGATTTTATTACCAAATTCCCAAAGACGGCAAGGGGGTTTGATGCTATATGGGTCATCGTGGATGGATTAACCAAGAGCGCCCATTTCTTGGCTATACGAGAGGGCTCATCGGACGAGAAATTGGCCGAATTGTACGTTCGGGAGATCGTGTCTCGCCATGGGGTTCCTGTCTCCATTGTCTCTGATCGGGATGTCAGGTTTACCTCCCGCTTCTGGTAAAAGTTTCACGAGGAGCTGGGCACGCAGTTGCACTTCAGCACAACATTCCACCCACAGACCGACGGCCAGAGCGAGCGGACTATCCAGACCCTCGAGGACATGTTGAGAGCATGTGTCATTGATTTCGGTGGGAGCTGGGACTCTCACCTATCGCTTGCGGAGTTCACCTACAACAACAGCCATCATTCTAGTCGTGGCGAGTTGGCTAGGGCTTCTTCCAAATCTTGGCCGCATACGAACTCGACGAGTTAAAGGGGGGCCTCAACAAGCAAATCAAGGATTTCACGACTTCTCGAATTCAAGAAGAACTCGGCGAGTCGGTGACCTGCACTCAGCGAGTCGAGTCAACATAGACTGTTGACTCTAACTGTGGACTTTGACTTGGACCAAGGGTGACCAGTTGAATTATGTTGGTTTCTGGGATTGGGAGATTTATGAAAAAGGTTGTGTGGTACATATAGGTGGTGGAGTTCTTGTTGGACCTGGGAGTTGAGCTTTCTTATTTCCGATGACAGTTGCAAGGTGAGTTATCCTCACTATACTAAGGGGTCTAAGGCACCAAGGCCAGCCCATTGGATATGATATCCTAAGTAATTCTATTATGTTGAGTATGAGTTAGTTATGCATGCTAGTTTGATACGCTTGAGGGTAGGTCTGTAGGACTACCTGTGATACTGATTGATTTCCTGTATGTGCATTATCTGTTACATGTGATATGTTATGTGGGATGGGTTGAGGTTGTATTGCTCCGTGCGGTAGCCAACAAACCCTAGAGTATTCCAGATATGAGCTGAGGGCCCGGTAGGCATTCCAGACTCATACTGAGGACTTGGGGGCATTCCACATACGAGCTGAGGGCCCGGTAGGCATTCCAGACTCGTACTGATGGCTCGGTGGCAATCCAGATGTGAACTGAGGGCCCGGTAGGCATTCCAAACTCCCACTGTGGGCCCAGGGGTATTCCAGTCTGTAAAGTTGTGGACCCGTTATGTGCTGTTATGCTCAGTTTGTTATGATATGTTATGGTGTGATAGGGTTATGTGGACTGTATGCGTATCGGTATTTTGGGGGTAACTCACTAGGCTCTCGGGCTTACTGTTTCAGTTTATTGTTTAAGGTACCTCAGGGGATCGCGGCAAGGCGAAGGCATGATCGTACAGCTCCTCCTATTGTGTTATGTTTCTGGGAAAACTCTGATATAAATGTATTTTGAAAACAAAGTTGTAATGTTTTGATGAGTTCGACGTGTTTTGAAAGTTTAAATTTGGCTTAAATTTTTGAGTGTTACATCCATCTTTCTGCAACGCTTTTCGATTTCCCTCTCAAATACGCCAAAATGATTAGGGGCAACTTTTGCATTATGTCACACCCCGATCAACGCGGAAATGTCGGGGTTGCGACTTAAACATTTGGATCATAGTCAACAACATATAATGAAATAATAAAATAATTTATTCGACATTACATTCATCCGAAGTATGAATATGACAAAACACACTATTTAATAGCCCAAAAGCGTTATACACGGATTTCAATTTCTTACAACATAAAAGAGACAAAATGCTACTATAGAGCCAACAATTTATTTTCAACGTCAAACCCATCATCCTCACATGTGGTGAGAGTTCTTCTGGCCACCTTCAACACCTAAAGATGCATACATTTTGAAAATACGTCAACAATAATGTTGGTGAGCTTTATAGGTTTTCTTTTGACTCCGAAGATTTTTATAATTCAAAATAATGTTTCCAAATACCGGTAAATTATAAAGCATATTTTTCAATTCAGCCACTTCTTAAACGATAAATATTAGTCATTTTCATGACGATTTTTATTCTCTGGATCTTGTCCGTTACGAAAAGTTATGTCGTACGGAAAAATATATAACGTCCTAACATTCGACGCTCTCGGTCCCAAATTGGGAGGATTGACTCAATCCAGATCTATATATCTTCGAATAAAAAACTTCAATATATTAATTTTCCCATAACCGATACTATTCTTTGCTCCTCCACAAGCCGCATAGGCGAAATAAACAAGCCACACTGGCACAATACAAATAAACATAGAGGAATCGAGATCGTTACTAACGTTTAAAAAGTAGTCGTATAGTAACGAAGAAAGAAACACTTGATGCCTGTTGCCTCGTCAGACGAATTTGTAGCTAGCAACCACGGACGGAAAATAACCATTTGTATAAATCTTTCCATATGAATTAGATCTACACCAAAGTTCTTTATTATAAATCAATGCCATGTACATAGACCTATGGTGTATGTTTCCTCATAGATTAACGGTTATAGAGCTAGGTATTGATTCCAAGATCCGATCCTTACAAGGGAAAACACACCATCAACAAACTCTCTCCTCCACCCCTTCGATACATTCCTCCCACAAGCACACACGGGATACACAATCCGCGAAATACATGGTAATAAAAATCTGTCGCTTCCAATGATCACCGATGCGAGTCTTTATTTATGATTTTAATTTTATCTAGTGCATTTAGTTAAATATTAAATTTAACCTAGCTTTCGAATAAAGAGATGGAATTGACTCAAATAATTTCAATCTACCAACCGATAGGAAAGACGTTCCTTTAGCGTAGTCGAGTACTTCATACGTGTCGGTGTGACATCGGTTGACCGATTGTCGCTTAATCGAATATTCTTGTATTTTTAATATTTACTTAATGTTGAAACTTATTATTTTCGTTTGTAAGCAAACATTAGTCTTAAAAATACAAACACAATATTTATCGACAAGATTTCGTATTATACCATCATATATAACTATTTGTGGTTTATTCTAATACTCTTTATATCATTTTATAATTCATTTGTATATTTTTATTTTATCATCTCGTTTAATTCTTTACTATCAATACTTGATGAAAAAATAAGTTCTTAACGATACTTTTATTTGTCCCGAAAAATAATATAACACTAGATTACTCTTATCTAACTTTTTTGTTTACACAAGTGCTTGTAAATAAGTCTAAAATTTTATAAAATTCTTGTGTATAACCATTACTAACCACCACCTTTTTAACAAACGTCATTTGTAAAAATAGTATCTATTTTTGTATCTAGTACTAACTGTGCATGCATGTAACATATAAACTTTTTGTCACTTTATTATATCAAAATACTCAAGTATGTGTCTCCCCCCAAATAAGTAAAAATGTAAAAACGGGGCCATAAACTCACATTTGGAGCGTGATTCTCGAGTTTAGACGAGAGGATTCGGTGAGGTTTGTGCTTCGTTCAAGACTAGATACCTTCACCGACAATAAACGAATCTAGTTTTAGATTATTGAGCTTCACTAAGGTGTTCAAAATAGCAAGTATTTCAGATTTTTAAGGTGAAATAAACTCACCCAAAACAACTACAAGTGCTGTCGACGGAATTTGGGTTGTCAGGGGATGTTTCCGGTAGCTTTCTCGCCCCTTTTCGTTCTTGTTTTCGCAGCAGCTCTTGAGAGAAATAATTGAAAGTAACAAGATTGATCCAGGGAGGGTGTTTGGCTGTCTCGAAGGGTGGTTAGTCAGGGAAGATTTTCGAGAGGCTGTCGCCTCTTTTCTCGCCGGTAAACTAGCCAATAAACACCTCCGGTGGAGGTGTTCCTTGATGAATACAAATTTAGGCTAGAAAAGATGGAGAGAAAAAGGTTTGAAGGGTGATTTTGGGCTGCCATTTCAAGCCATGAAGATTCCTTTTATAGCTCTAGATCGTTGGCCATCATTAAGTGGGTGTACTTTGGTTCATTGCTTGAAGTTACGGTCTTACCCATTTGCATTTATACCTAGTACCATTTGTGCAGAATTTTTATGGCTTAGAGGAAAGAAGGGAAAGAAAACATGGGGGTGTTTGAGGTAGGGAGTACGAGTCTTTAATTATCATGTACCTTGGGTTGATGCTTGCAAGCAACACTCTTAAATGAATGTACTTGCTCATAAAGGGTAATAATGTGAATAGGTGGTTGGAAGACTTTGTCACTCCAAGAGAAAAGAGATAGACCCTTAGGAGTTGACTTTGACATTCAAAGCTTATCTTAGATACATTTAAAGTGGATTGTATGTACTAGCTCTTAAATGGGTGTAGTGTGACGAAATGAGCTTTTGGGTTTTTATGGGGCTAAGTCTCGAGATATACCTAAATATACACACTTCACGTTCAATTTATTTTGTTATATTTTCTTGTCATCAACAAAATAAGTTCATTATTATTATATAATATAATTGCTTAGACTTGGACATTTTTCTAAATAAAACCCTTTCACTACACAAACATAATTGTATATATCTTATTGATTTTATTAGCATATAACTAGTCGCATTCCAATAATAATCTATATTAAACGATTCTTATTGCTAATATATATATATATATATATATATATATATATATATATATATATATATATATATATATATATATATATATATAAGAAATTACATCAAAAACTAGAGTATATTAGTATTAAGCAAGCAAATTAGTTATCAAACACGAAACTTGAACTGGTCTTGGTTTTTAATGATTTTTGGGGCAAATTTGTCGTATAATTTGATTCTACAGACCAGTTTGTTGTCAAATTTTGATTCTACAGACACATCAAATGGAAAAATTAAGAGCACATACCTGATAAGCGGTAGTTCTGGAACCAAAAACGTATTCAGTGGGAAATCAATCTCTTTGCTATGCATCAACCAAGTCGTATATGAAGAATCATACATCATCATAGCTTCAAATCACCAGAAAAAGAGAAAGAACAAGAGGATGGACAACATTCACAGTGATAAACCGACTATCCTCACACATATGAGAGAATCTGAAAGGAACGAAGTGGGAGGATTAAGGAAGAACGAGACTAGGGGTAGACAAGGAGAAGGGCACACAAGGGTAAAGAAAATGTGTTGTCTCGGTCAGCTTCTTTTTTTAATGACCAGGTCAGATATAAATGGACCGAGTAAGTGGTTTTTTTACCCATAGCAAACAAACTGATTGGGCCGAGTCACACATTTTTGTCTGACCAGACCCAATAAGACCACAATCAAACAGCTCCTAAGATTATTGACCGTGCATATATATATATATATATATATATATATATATATATATATATATATATATATATATATATATATATATATATATATATATATAGACGTAATCCTAGCCACTCATTTAGTAGATAAAAAAAACATTTTTAAAATGCAAAATAATTGAAAATTTTCAAAAAAAAAAAATTTATTTTATTTTCGGAATTTATATTTTCCAAAAAAAATAATAATAATAATAAAATAAAATACATTTTTTTTACATATTCTAGTAGAATATTAGAATATTCTACATATCTGATAAATCTAGTAGAAAATTTTAACATTCTAAAAATCACATTAGAATATTTACAGTGTAATATTCTATTAGAATATTTCATGTATTTTTAATTAAAAAAAACATATTTTTTTAATTTTTTTTATTATTTTTATTTTTATAGGTAATTAAAGTTTCGAAAATAATAATAAAATAAAAAAAATGAATTTTTCCTTTTATTTTTTATTTTAAAATTATTTTTATATTTAATTTTACGGAATCACAAAATTATATTATTATTTGTAATTTGTAATAAACATATAAATAAACTGTGATCGATAATTCATCCACAATAATATGAAAAGTGGTGGTTGTTCTCATAGGCCACTGTGAGTTAGCAATGATTCCACGTCATTCAAGCTCAGCAAGACCATACATAACTCCTTGCTTTGATTGGTCCACTTTGTTCTGACGTGGCGACTATATTATACTAAAAATTATACTTTCATTTGGTAAAATTTCAAGGATGCTCACCATAATATCACGTACGTATGATAAATAAAATTATATCATATGATGTTAACCATGTAAAATTTTCGGAAATCCAACATTTTTTAACATATTTTAATTTTTACCGACATTTTCGAACTCGCAATGTAGTTTTTGGACATCCTTTTTGCTGAAATTTACAAAGTGAAAGTATTTGGCAAAAGTAGCTATTAGCTGGAAGCAGGTAGCGGTTAGCTGGTAGCGGGTAGCTGGTAGCGTGTAGCTGGTAGCGGGAAGCTGTAGCTTTTATTTGTTATATGAATTTTTGGCAAAAATAGCTGAAAGTTTTTGAAATATATAAAATTACATAAAAGGACAATTTATTAAAAATCAAAAAAATATATAAATATATTTTTAAGGGTAATTATGGAAATTGATTTCAAAAGCTCCGGAACGTTTTGTTAAAAGCTACATGAAGTAGCTTTTAGAATCGGAGCGTTTTGTTAAAATTGAAAGCTAAACGCTCGTACTGTCAAACGAAGCTTTTGGTTTAAACTAGAGCGTTTTGTCAAAAGCTAAAAGCTAGAAGCTCTCAAACGCTTCCAAAAGCTCCGTGCCAAACACGCCCAAAGTTGATGACGGTACAAAATTTCAAAATAGTTTAAAGAGATATTGTGTATTTATGTTCTCAAAATGATATATCTACTAAATCTAAAAGTAGAAATCTTAAAAACATAACATCTTCAAAAAAAAAAAATAATACCATCTTTGAAACTTCGAAATACTTTGTCACATAAAACACTTTGAAAATTTATGTTCCGAAAATACAATTCCAACTACATATGTTTTAAAGTTCACGTTATCATAACCACAAATTTCCCCATATATATATATATATATATATATATATATATATATATATATATATATATATATATATATATATATATATATATATATATATATATATATATATATATATATATATATATATATATATATATATATATATATATATGGAAAAGTGAATATACCCTTAAGGGTATATAAGCTTAGGTACCCAAACTCATCATACTACATCATTTTGTATCATATATAGATATTGTAATTGTCCAATGTTCTTGTAATTCAACTTCTAACTTGAATTACTTCAAATTTTTTTATAAATTTCATATTTATCTTCCTCTTACATAATTGTTATTTTCAACAATAATATATATAGCCTAGTAAGTGTTCGACAAAAAGATTTGATGTAAGAGGAAGATAATAATGAAAATTTAAAAATAATGAATATAAATCAAGTTAATGATTAAAGTTTAACAATATTATCATGAATATATCAAAAAAAAAAAAGACGTATTATAATGAGTTTGGGTACCTAAGTTTATATACCCTTAAGGGTATATTCACTTTTCCCATATATATATATATATATATATATATATATATATATATATATATATATATATATATATATATATATATATATATATATATATATATATATATATATATATATATATATATATAGATCCAGTTAGAAATTTTTTTTGGTAGGAAGGTAAGAAGTTTTTTTTCTATATATTTTTTTGACGAACAAAATAAATGAATCACTAGATGATTCATTTGTAAGATAATTCACAAAAAAAAATTCCCAAAAAAACATCTTTATGATTTATTTTTAAGTAAATTAAGAAAAAATTCATTTTTTATGATAATTTTAGTGAATAACAACAAAATCATTGTATAAATTAATCATCGATATGTTTTTTTGATAATTTTTTCTTGTGAATCATCTTACAAATGAATCATTTAATGATTTATTTTGTTTGTTCGTGAAAAAAATATGTAGAAAAAAACTTCTTACCTTCCTACCAAAAATTTCCTTCTTATTTGATCTTGACTATATCCTTCTTATTTGATCTTGACTATATATATATATATATATATATATATATATATATATATATATATATATATATATACTAGAAAATTTTGAGGTCCGTGCTAAGCACGACCCATAGAGTTCAACTATGTTGTGATCTCTGAGTGATGATAATTATTTTCTCACAAACTCTTAGTTATTAAAGTTGAAAGATTCTTAACTCATTTAATAGTATTTCATTATTTTTGGTTCCAAAAAAGAATCCCAATGTAAATACCAGATATAAGTTGTAAGACATGTACCAAACACTACCAAACAAGACCAATGAAGGCCAATTTATGTTTTTCCCAAAATAAGGTAAAATGTCAAACGATAAATATAAGCTATATCTTGAGCATCATTCTTTAAGATAACAAATAATATTGATATTTACTATTTCGATTTCCATTAAGGAATGAAAACAAACCCTCAGACTAAGAAATGAATTTAAAAAAAAAAAAAAAAAAAATACCGACCGAATTATATTCCTTCAAGAACTATCCAGTCCACGCCATTAGATAACACAGTCAATGTTTTTTTTTTCAATTTAGTGGAATACGCTATTCCATTCCTTCCCAAATTCCATCATTACCAAAACACCTACGATTAGTAATACCAAAGCTGATAGAATCCCACCTTAAGTTTGATTTTCTATCACAATTTGTGCACCCTTCTTTTTTGTTCCATAAGCAAGTGTTTTCCCCGCACCACCAGCATCAATAACCTCAAATAGTGTACCACCCAAAGGTCAAACCCTTGCATCAGGTTTAACTCTTGAACCACTATGCAATTAGTAGAGTTTAAATATTTTCATTAAATAATTTGGAATTATAAAGAGTATTAGATCATGCACCAACATAGTTTGTATTACAATGATAAAAATTCTCATCACTTTGTCTTCTAACAATGCATTTCACTGCTCCTATTGGCTAAAAAAAACATACCTCATTATCAATCATTTAAAATTTTCATTGATCTCTTATTTATTTAATACTTTCCTAATTATCTAGTAATCTTAGTCTAGTTAATTTTATTTGTTTTGTCTTATAAATAAGACAATATTTAAAGGTATATTAGAAAAGTGACAATCTATTACTTGCAGTGTGAGGAATTACAAAGAAGTCACCATTTCTATTATATAAAGAATGATTTTCAATTGCCAATGAGACTTGTTTTTCTTTCTCATTTCTATTGTATATTAATTTATATTTTATGTACAATGAAACCGTTCTTATTTTCTCATGTTTATTCAAGATTGTGTTAGAAAAACACAGTGGAACTAATTTGATTGAAGTAAAATTGATTACTATCATTTAACTTCACAAAGATCTATAAATAGGGTAAGAATTTTTTAAGCTAGTTATTTTACTGAAAAAAGACAAACTAAAGATAATAGCAACGTACTTTAGCATGAAGCTTATGCCCAAAAAGATGAAAATTTTCTATTAAAAAAGACGTTAAGATTAAGAAAACATGATAAATGAAGAAATTATAAAGGACGGGAAAACAAACCGATGCATACTTGAAGGGACATCCATTGGCTGTTTTACCAAAGGAGGACCCAAAATTAAAAACCCCAATAGAATTGAAACAAATGATCTCATTGTTCTTCTAATTCGATAACAGCTATATTAAATTGCAAAGAAAGAGAAATGACAGACACATACCTCTAATAACTAATCCATTCTCCCAAATATTGTCGATGACACCACTTTCTACCATTAAGTTTCCATATTTTAAAATATTAATTAATACAACTCCTACCTCAATTCAACACCCTGCAGCCATACTGATTAAAAAAAAAAAAAAAAAAAAAAAAAAAAAAAAAAAAAAAACCTTAGATCAGAATTTAACTGAAACCTAGAAACAATAGAAAGACAATATATATGTTCATGATTAAACTACTTACATCAAGAGATTAATTCATCAATATCAAGATTATTTTGTCACAAGAATTATGTCATGAATATGAAAAAATTAATTAATCAATATTAAAAAAAGTTCATGCCAATGATTGTGAAGATGAGGTTCCTATGTATCGATTTCGTGACTTGGCACCACTTTTATCACCACAAACCAATTACAAAAGAACCTTATAATCTTTTTTTTTGTCATTTGTCCGTTACTAAATTTGAGAGGATTCAACCACATATCCTCTCTCATAAGTAACCCACCTTGTGCCAACATCTCTAATGTTAATAGTTTGTATCCGATAGGCACTAATAATATCATCAACTATACATTTATAAAAAAATCCAATTATTATGAAGCTTAAATGCTTAATAATCTTTTCGTAACAGATATTTTCTTGGATACTGTTTGTTTTTTATATAACACACTAAGTTATGTATAAGGGTTTTATTTTTGACTTACTAAAGAAAGAACTATCTACAAGAGAATGTGAGGGAGAGAACGATTCCCCACTAAGTCCTAATTTTTGGTTCCTTCATTTATTCTCATGTTATATGCAATATATAAAAAAGCATTTCCATTGATTTTTTTACCGAATGTCTTGATATTTAAAAGCGCAAATGTCCTAATGAGAAAAATAATAATAGGACAATGCTTTAACCGGTTAGAGTTTTCAAAAATAATTTGCCTTAGTAACAAAACAAATAGAAGTAAAATGCTATTATAAAAAGTAGTGAAAATTGGATATTATAAGACAAATAAATTAAATTACCTCATCAGGAGAACAAAAACTGTGCAATTTGCCTACATTTAGTCCCATTATAGACAATGTACTTTTATAAACTTACATTTAATTGCAAAAAACAAACATTAACTTTTCAAGAGAAAATCCTAGCACCAAACACCATAGTCACATGAGAGCGTCTATATATCATGGCATAACTCGAAGGAGGCAAGATATAAAATGAAAGATTCATGGTAATTTTTAATCTGCAGAAATTAAAAACATTTTTCAATTAGAGAAATCATAATAGCTCACATACCGAAAGAAAAAATAAATCCCCAAAGAAAGTTTAGCTTCACAAAAGAACTTCCAAGTTCAATGGTTGCTTCAACAAAACTGGAACTTTTATTCCTATATGAGACTTCAATGAGTTTCCATGAGCATCATCATAATATTCTAATAAGAAGCATTATCTTTTGGAAACTCTTTTCCATATATATTAAATTGAAGAAGCAATATATCCGGTCATGAATATGTGATGCATGAACTGGAGGAGCATGTGAGGATATAAAATGTTTAACAATGAAGAAAGTAACATTGACAAACAAAAAATGATGAACATCGAGCATGTGAGGATATAAAATGCTTAACAATGAAGAAAGTAACATTGACAAACAAAAAATGATGAACACCTGATAAGTTTTTTTAACAAACAGTTTGTGGGTATAACACAAAGGTTACAATCTTTCTTATATTTACGCCAAATTCTTTTGGTATTAATGCATTTAGGGTGAAGATTGAAAGAACTTAAAACCCAAATGAAGATTTCTCTGCTACCAAAAAATAACAAACGGATGAATTGACAAAATACACTATGAATTCTTTCAAAAGAAACCAAATTAACAACCCTTCGTTAATTGCAAGAAGTTTTCCTTCCGTCGGAAACCTAGCAAAAATGGGCCTAAGAACCATCTTCATGTTTAAGGAAAAAATATGCTATAGATACAAACTACTACATCAAAAACGATTTTGTAGAGTAGAGATTCATCGATTTCCACAATTTTCTCCGTTTCAGATTTATAATCGAAAATAGAATCTAAGCATAAGCACACACACGCACACATGTACATATGTACCTTAAAAAACTCCACGAGAACTTACGATCACAGTGTTATCTTTGACTAAATCAACGAACATGTCTTCCCCATATGTGTATTTTCTGTTAGGAAAATTCATGAAAACAATATAAGATCGACGAGGGAGAAGGAGAAGAGAGACGATGGAGAATAGCGGCTAAACCCGGAAGGAAATGGGAAACTTTGTGTTGATGATACGGTAATGGAAGACATAAGAGGGAGTCTGTGGGTATCGTATCGATGATAAAGCGGCGTGGATCCACTTTGAAGGAACATGCCGACTTTAAAAAAGTGACGGTACCCATTGAGCAACCTCAATCGATTTACATCAAACCCGGCTAGATGTCAGAGAGAGACAACTGTTGGAGAGTTGTGAGGAGACGCAAAGAAAGACGATCGAGGGAAACGGTGGTTGGAAACAAATGTCTATGAGTGAATCGGTTGTTTGAATAAGCGATGTAAGATGTTGTGATAAATCGATGTTGATGAAGCGGTGTTATGGAATAATAGGTGTTGTGTCTATGAATCGAGTTTATTTCCATCGCGTCCTTTAGAATATAATTAACGTGGCATCCAATAAGCCGTGTAAGTTTGATTTTGGTGGAATGAGAATAAGCACTGCCTCGATGCATAAGCTATAACGTGCCCCCTCTGCATAAGCACTGCTCTTAACCTAGATATTAATGCATCACAATATACCACAAAATCCTCCATCCCTTCCGGGAGTGCGAGCACCGGGGCCTCGCACAACTTCTGGCGAAGTGTCTCAACTGAGGACTGCTGCTCCGGACCCCATGAAAATGCAACATCCTTCCGAGTCATCTTGGTAAGTGGCACAACTATCTTGGAGAAATCCCCAATAAACCTCCTATAATAGCCGACCAATCCCAGAAAGCTCCTGATCTCAGTGGGTGATCTCGGCACTTCCCATCTCATCACCGCCTCGATCTTGGCCGGATCGACCAATATCCCTTTCTGGTTAACAAGATGTCCTAGGAACTGGACCTCTCGTAACCAGAAATCACACTTGGAGAATTTGCCATACAGCCTCTTCGATCTCAGAACTCCAAGAATCTCCCTCAAATGCTCCTCATGCTACTGCCTAGACCTCGAATATACCAAAATATCATCAATGAATACGATCACCGACCGATCCAACATCGCCCTGCACATCCTGTTCATGAGATCCATGAACGCAGCTGGGGCATTGGTGAGCCCAAAAGGCATCACCACAAACTCGTAATGTCCATAACGAGTTCTGAATGCAGTCTTCTGGATATCTTCATCCCGAACCCTCATCTGATGATAACCCGACCTCAAGTCTATCGTGGAGAACCAAGATGCCCCCTGCAACTGATCGAACAGATCATCAATCCTAGGTAACGGATACCGGTTCTTGACCGTCAACTTGTTCAACTCTCGGTAATCGATACACATCCGATGTGAACCATCCTTCTTCTTGACAAAAAGAATCGGCGCTCCCCAAGGTGAGCTACTCGATCGAATAAACCCCTTTCCCACCAGCTCCTGAAACTGCGAGGATAACTCATGCATCTCTGGTGGATCGAGGCGATAAGGCGCCTTGGCGATGGGTACTGCTCCCGGAACCAGATCGATACGGAACTCCACTTGCCTTTCCGGAGGCACGCCCGGTAGCTCCTCGGGAAACACATCCGGAAACTCGCACACTACTGGAACCTCGTCAACCGAATTTGGCCTCCCCGCGTCCACTCGTGTGTCCATCACATAGGCTATAAATCCACTGCATCCTTGCTGCAAACTCTATCTTGCCCTGGCAGCCGAACAAAATGCTGACCCACACCGGGTCCCCTCACCATACACAGTAAGCACTCCCCCACTAGGGTCTCGTCTGGTCACCAGCTATCTCTCGCAGTCAATGACTGCTCCAAACTTACTCAACCAGTCCATGCCCATGATGACACAAACATCTCCCATCGCGATAGGAACTACATCTATAGGGAACTTGACACCAAAAATCTCAAGCACACATCCTCGAATCACGTCGGTGGCATATACCGCTTTCTCATCAGCTATGGAAACCCTCAGGGGTCGACTCATCACCTCCCGATCAATACCGATGTGCTGACTAAAAGTCAAAGATACAAAGGACCGACTCGCACCCAAGTCAAATAATACCAAGGCAGGTACAGAATTCACAAGAAAAGTACCTACGCATATCATAATATAAGCACAATATCTCAACATAAAAGTAAATACACGAAAGAATACATACCAGCCACGACATCGGGCGCCGCACGGACCTCCTCCGCAGTCAACTGAAAAGCTCTCCCACCAGCCTTCGGAGCCTCGGCCTTCACCGGTCGAGTCTCGGTTACCCTAGCAGCAGGCGCAGATCCTTGTGCTGATCCCTGGTGAAGCTGAAGACACTTGGCTTTCCGATGGACGGTCTAGTTGAAATGGAAGCAAACCATAAATCCCTTGGGGCAATCCCTGGCGATTTTCCCCTCCTTGCCACATTTGTAGCAAGCACCTGATCGACAGGCCCCCTCATGACCCTTGCCGCACTTTCCGCAAGTGCGGCCCTTCTGACCTCCCGTCCTCGAATCGGCGGACTTGGTCCGCTTGGCTTTAGTCTCCAACTCGATCTCCCTCTTCCGGGCATTTGCCTGGAGCTCAGCAAATGTCCGGTATGTCGAGTTCGATACGAACTCCCGAATGTCCCTCCTCAGAATACCCAAATATCGGCTCATCCCTGCCTGCTCAGTGGACACCTGCTCAAGGCAGAACATCGCCCTCTCATGAAACTTTCGGGTGACCACAACAACTGAATCATTACCCTGCTTGATGGTTAAGAACTCCTGCATCAACCATTCCCTTTCCACCAGGGGAACATACTCGTCTCTGAACATAGTAGTGAATCTCTCCCAAGTCACGGCTGAAATCTACGCAAGAGTGAAGTTTGCCATCATGAACTTCCACCAATCCTTCGCTCCTAGGCGGAGCTGGTTCAAAGCGAACCGTACCCTCAGATGCTCCGGACATGAACACGTATAGAAGCATCCCTCAATGTCAGCAATCCATCTCATCACAGCGATCGGATTTTGCATCCCATCAAACTCGGGTGGCTTCATGTTACTGAAATCCCGGAATAGCAACGAGTCACCTCCCTGAGGTCTGGCAGCAGCCACAGCTGCTGTAGCTGCAACGGTTGCGGCCTCAGTCACCGCGGCGTACCGCTCATCGAAAGTCTCCAACAGCGTGGTCTTGATAGACCCAAACATCTCCGGAATCTCGGCCCAAATTGCCGCAGCCACCTCATCGTGGATCATCTGACGAAGCTCCTCGTCACTCACACCGCTCATCCCAGGTCTATGGCGTGTCCCAGCCATAATTCCTCTGAAATATAACATAAAAATATCAGAGACTCAATCAAGCATACTCGCACTCGTTAACGCAACCCTACTCGACCTCCGATACCCAAAGGATTCATACTTGGGTTGTCCACTGATCTGGTGTCTTCAGTAGTACGGGCCCTATACTACTGACTACACCGCATCAGCATTCACCCCAAGTCCTCCTCCCTGGACCCCGGATCACAAGTACTCTATACTTGCTATGCATTGGCTACCTACTCGCTCTCAAGACATCTCATAGCAGCAGGATTCCCTAGACTAAGGCATCACAAATCAGGCCACTCTAGTCCTAATACGAATACCTAGTCTACTCTAGCATGCATAACGTATCATAATATATCTCATAACACATATTGTAAGGGCATTTTGGGTATTTTACCGTTCGGGCGCTGGCAAACCGTATACACTACTTCTTCTTTGGTTATCTCAAAATCTCTTATAAAATTTTTATGTTTCAGTTACGCTCGAAGGTGCACCCGAATCCCTCAAACCAAGGCTCTGATACCAACTTGTAACATCGTAAATTTTCAAAACAAATTTTCTTTTCTTAAACATGTTTTCATCCAAGTCAAGTCATAAAAATCCATAGTATCATATCATCATACAAAACATATAAATCCCAAGATCATAAAATAAATCCTCCGCTAGTGTGTACAGATCACGCCGGCGCCTTCCCACGGTCCTCGCTAGTACCTGAAACACATAACACAACAAATGTAAGCATAAATGCTTAGTGAGTTCCCCAAAATACTACTTACGCACATACGCCCTTCCAGGCCATGACCTTCCGGTCCATGTGTCTCAGGGGACTTCCGTCCTGACCCGGTAAACCTCCCGGTCCTACCCGCGTCGACCTTGCGGTCCACATCACAATGCCTTCCGGCCCATAACATAATGACTTCCGGCCCATATCAAGCATAACATACATAGCACATACAAACGGTTAACTCATTCATATACAATGCATACAACTCATAACATATCCGACCTTCCGGTCACACATAAATACCCTTCCGGGTACAGTATAGTGAGAAGACTCACCTCGTAAGAAGTCTAGAATCTCACGTGCTCGCTATCTCCGAATCTCGAAATGAAGACCCAACCCCGCCTAATCATAACGAAATATCATTCTAATTAATATAGGCTTCTAAGACTAGGCTACACCCGTTTCAATATCCCACAGAGGGGTAAAAGACCATTTCACCCCTCCTTGACTCAAAGTCCGCATGGTGACCAAAACCCTAAAAGTCAACAAAAGTCAACATTCCACAGTACGCGGGTCGTACCAGCTTCTGTACGCGGGACGTACTTCAATGAACCACAATCGGGGTCTCAACCCCTTACGTTGCGCGTACTGGGAGTTACGCCCAGCGTAATTCATAGATTCAGCCACACCTTATTTTTGGTCTTAAATGGTTAAGACACTTCTTCAACTTCTAGATCCGGCTCTCTTTAAGTCTCCTAACCCATAAAGTCGGAACCTTTAATCCTTGGCATGGCTGTAAAGGCTCCTACACTCTTTAATATCTTTCCTATTCAACTCAAAGGATGTAGATCTCATGCATGGCTAATTATTTACGTCCAAGATTACATTTTTATGAACATACAACTCAAATAGACCTGGAATATGATAGATCTAAGCCAATGGAGACTACTTGCTCATAAAGTCTCCATCCTTGGGACAAAAACCCTAGAAATTGGTCCAAGAAGCATACCATACGAACTACAAGGCAAGATCTGAACTTTTTACCTCAGGAAGAAGCTCTAACCTTTGCTATCCACGGATCTACACTTGTACACCAACTTCTAGTCTCCAAAATAGACTCCTCTTCTCTTTTGCTACCTTGAAATGACACCTCAAAGCTTAGAACACTCACACTCAAGCTATAAACGAAGGAACAACTCTCTTAGGGTTTCTTTTTGAAGGATGGTAGTTGAGGAACCAAGCCATCTCATTCCTTTTATAGCCAACAACCCAAATTAGGGTTTTAGGTCTGAACCGGTTACGCCCGGCGTAACCTTGGGTACGCCCAGCGTACCCGGGTGATAACGCGTTTTAATGAGGCGCGCGAGTACGCGCAGCGTACTCGCCCAACACAAAGGCCCAAAAATGACAATTAAATAAAAGATGAAGGCAATTTGGTTGTACCTGAAATTCGGGCTGTTACACCGACTGCGAACGAAAGTTGTCCCTGTCGGTCTGAAAGTTGGCGTCACTATACCCTCGCATTTTCAAGTCATCACTCACCCCGAGGACTAAAAACCATTCCTTGGTCCTCTGAAGGTACTTAAGGATATTCTTGACCGCAATCCAATGTGCTCTGACAGGGTTCCCTTGATATCTACTAACCATGCTCAAAGCAAAGGCTACATCAGGACGAGTACAAGTCATAGCATACATGATTGAGCCAACTGCGGAAGCATATGGTACTCGGCTCATTTCTGCTATCTCGGCTTTGGTACTCGGACTTTGAGTCTTACTCAACTTGGCATTACTTTGTATTGGTAATTCTCCCTTCTTCGAATTTTCCATACTAAAACGTTTTAGTACTTTATCTAAGTAAGTGTTCTAACTAAGTCCTATTAGTCTCTTACTTCTTTCTCTTACTATCCTTATTCCCAAAATATAGGAAGCCTCTCCGAGGTCCTTCATAGCAAAGCACTTCCCGAGCTAGGACTTAACCTCCTGCAGAGTCGGGATGTCGTTTCCTATGAGCAATATGTCATCGACATACAAAACGAGAAAGCTAACTATGCTCCCACTGGCTTTGACATATACACATGATTCATCTTCGCTTCGTACAAATCCAAACTCTTTGACTTTCTCATCGAAGCAAAGATTCCATCTGCGAGACGCTTGCTTAAGTCCATAAATGGACTTCTCAAGCTTACACACTCTATTTGGATGCTTCGGATCAACAAAACCCTCTGGCTAAGCCATGTAAACATCCTCAGCCAACTTCCCATTAAGGAAAGCGGTCTTGACATCCATTTGCCAAATCTCATAATCATGAAATGCAGTAATAGCTAGCATCACTCTAATAGATTTTATCTTCGCAACTGGTGAGAAGGTCTCATCATAGTCAACTCCGGGAGTTTGAGTAAATCCCTTCGCAACCAATCGCGCCTTATATGTGTGTACGTTGCCATCCATGTCGGTCTTCTTCTTGAAGATCCATTTGCACCCAACGGTCTTACGTCCGGGTACATTATCAACCAAATTCCAAACTTGGTTGTCATACATGGATTGGATCTCGCTGTCCATTGCCTCTTTCCATTTTGCAGACTCCGGGCCTGCCATGGCTTCCTTAAAGCTATTAGGTTCATCTAGATTTATTAGTGTACTATCACTAATATATGTGTCCCCTTCGGTAGTAATATGAAAACCATATAACTGGGGTTGAACCCTAACTCTTTCGGAACGTCTAAGAGGTAAGGACTGGTCAATAGCTTCAACCGGAGTTTCCTCATCGGGTTGATTGCCAGCGGTAGAGGTTCCTTCATCAATCGATTTTTGAATCTCTTCAAGCTCGATTTGCTTCCACTATCTCCTTGGCTCATGAGTTCTCGCTCTCGGAAAACCCATCTCCTTGCAACGAAGACAACATTGTCACTCGGTCTATAGAAGAGATATCCAAAGGATTTCTGCGGGTAGCCGATGAAAATACATCGCTCACTACGAAGTTCGACCTTGTCGTGAGTATCTCGTCTTATGAAAGCCTCGCAACCCCAAACCTTTATATGTGCTAACGAGGGAGCTTTCCCTATCCACATCTCATGAGTTGTTTTGGCAACCTTCTTCGTAGGGACTCGGTTAAGGATATGGGCGGCAATCTCTAAGGCATACCCCCAGAATGAGATAGATAGTGAAGCACGACTCATCATAGAACGAACCATGTCTAACAAGGTTCGATTACGCCTTTCTGCCACACCATTCAATTGTGGTGTCCTAGGTGGCGTCAATTGCGAAACTATTCTGCATTCTTTGAGATAGTCGTGGAATTCAAGATTTAGGTACTCTCCTCCTCGATCGGACCAAAGCATCTTGAGTTTCCTGCCCAATTGATTCTCCACTTCATTTTTGAACTCTTTGAACTTTTCAAACTTTTCTGACTTTTGCTTGATTAAGTAAATATACCCATATCTACTATAGTCATCGGTAAAAGTCACATAGAAGAGGTTCCCATCCTTTGTGGTTGATCTAAAGGGTCCACACACATCGGTATGTATGAGGTCCAATAAACCCTCACCCCTTTCACATGTGCTAGTAAAGGGTGACTT
This sequence comes from Lactuca saligna, assembly GCF_052625555.1. Lineage (NCBI taxonomy): Eukaryota > Viridiplantae > Streptophyta > Magnoliopsida > Asterales > Asteraceae > Lactuca > Lactuca saligna. Next base: position 108,123,098 of record NC_136421.1, on the reverse strand, counting down.
GGTCATCTTTCCAAGTAAACAAGATTCGCATGTGTCATCTTCCCTAAGGTCAAATGACTCCAACACTCCATCCTTTTGGAGTTGGGCTATGCGCTTCTTGTTGACATGTCCAAGATGATAATGCCACAAGGATGCTCTATCCATACTATTGGAAGAATCCATGCATAAAACATCATTTCCTAGGTTATCTACAATCATAACAGTTTCATAAATTCCATTACATGGCATTGTTTCAAAATATAAGACACCATTTAGATAAGCATAAACAGAACCATTCTCATTATTAAAAGAAAATATAAATCCTTGTCTAAACAAACCATGAAACGAAATGATGTTTCTTGCCATTTCTGGTGAGTAGCAGCAATTATCCAAATCTAAACATAATCCATTACTAAGCACTAAAGAATACACTCCAATCTTGGTCACAGGCGACGATCTTCTGTTCCCCATGATTAGATTTATTCTTCCATGCTCCACATCCCTATTTCTTCTTAGTCCCTGCAATTCATAACAAATGTTGTAACCACATCCGGTATCGAGGACCCAGGAAATAGCATGAGATGAATCATTAGATTTAATTGTGTAAATACCTGCGAAAGATGGCTTGATCTTTCCTTCCTTGATAGCTTGCAGGTATTCTGGGCAGCTTCTCTTCCAATGCCCTATTTTGTGGCAATGGTGGCACTCTGCCTCCTTTGGGTTAGAGTTGGACTTAGCGGGATCAACTTTGGTCCCACTAGAAGAGGAACCATCTCGGGACTTTCCCTTGTGGTGGCTCTTAGATGGAGCCTTCCTCTTCTTTCCCCTTCCTTGCCAAATAGCCAAAACAGGAGCAGCGGGTGGATTGGGAGTTGGTGCAATAGACTTGTCCTTAAGGTTGATCTCAGCAACCCTTAGGAGACCTTGGAGTTTACTTAGGGTGACCTCTTCCTTGTTCATGCAGTACGTCATCCTAAATTGGTTGTAACATGGAGGCAAGGAATGAAGTACCATGTCGATAGCCAAATCTTCCCCAAAGTCGACATTCAACTTGCAAAGACGATCGACATACCTTTGCATCTTTTGCAAGTGTACGGTTAGAGATTCTCCATGTCCCATTTTAGCAAAGATCATGTTAGTGAAGATTTCGTAACGTTCCTGCCTTGCGTTTTGATGATATCACTCCAATAAGTCTTGATGCATTTCATACGGATACATGTCCTCCTAGGACTTTTGGAATTCGGAGTTCATTGTGGCTATCATGATGCAATGAACCTTCGTTGCATCACACTCATGAGTTTCAAAAGTGGTGATTTCAGCCGGAGTAGCGATTTCTGGATTGATCTTTTCGAGCTTTTCATTGAGGACATACTCCTTGTCCTCGTAGCGAGCAATTGTGCGAATGTATCTTATCCATTCGCTAAATTCCGCTCCATTGAAAGTCACCTTTTGGCAAAGGCTCATCAATGTGAATGAACTAGCAGCAGCGTTGTTCGCGTTCGACATCTATAAATAGAAAGGACAAAGATTGATTAGAATTTGAATCCCTAATTATCACCCAATAAGAAAATTAGGGCTAGGATCCAACAACATTATTTACATATTAGAAAAGGGATGTCGTAATCCAACATGCAAACAATTTGAAGGTAAGTGAATGACGATTCACTAATTCTCCACCATGAAAACATTACCTATAAGTTTTAAACACATTGAGAATTCCTATGTTTCGATGAGATTAATTGAACTTTTCAATGGCATGTTTAAATCTCGATATGCCCCTCTCGTTTGTGACTGGGATGCCGAGGATCACAAAGTGGGTGTGAATAACCATGCAAATCTACATGGTGCCTTCATTGTAACAATCACCTATTCGATTTGCTAGTAAACCACACACGCTCCACCGAACTATGATAAACAATGAATCACCCTTTGCCACCTATGCTTAGAACCAATTAGTGTGCCAGTAAACGACACACGCTCCACCAACTTCTTAGCAAGGGTGCAAAGTGTAATTTCATGGGATTGCATCAATTTCCTTTTCCTAAAGTAACTAGGATTGGGAATTTTGGAAAACATATAGTTACTTTGTATTTAATACTATACTTTTAACGAGGAGATGGAGTTTCCCTATCCTACCCGTTCGGCTAACGACCCTCCATCGATCAAGCAAGCGGTGGATATGAGTGTACACCCATTAAGCGTCATTTTATAAGCAGCAACCTTATACCCACCTTATAGACCGGCTTCGTGAATGAGGCCTACTAACGGTAATACTATCATTTTAATTATACATATATGTATTAAGCTTGTAATCATAGAGAGTATAGTGTTGAATTTTAAACTTGTAAAATTCTAGGGTTTGAAATTTAAATTGTCCAAATTAAACTTTTAATCACAAAACTAAATTTCAAAACTTGAGGATTAGTTTTAAACTTTTTAAAACACAAGGGATCAAATAAAAATAATTTAAATTAACCATTTAATCTCATAATTATCCATATTTGATGTTTCTTGCAAAACAATTTACCAATTTAATTAAAATAATTAATCAATTATCACATAAGGAAATTATTATTTAATTAATTGGTAATTATCTTGAATTAGGTCAAGGATATACTCATATATATGATAAAATCGGATTTATACTGACCCATTAAGATAAAGGCAAGTTTCCTTAAGATAAACAACAAGAAATCCCGTAATTAGCTCCTCCTAATGCTCGGACTCGTCGAGTACCACAATGGACTCGTCGAGTCGAGGCCTAATCGCCGAGTCCACTATGGGACTCGCCGAGTTTATCAGGCAAATTGACAAAATTCGAATTTTGAAAACAAGAATCAAGCAACCAATGCATCAATTCAATAGAAACCAATCAAGGCTCTGATACCACTATTGGGTTTTAGCCATAAGAACATTCCTATGTGCACATACAAACCCTAATGCTTGGATCTACGTTTCTCTAATTGAACATGCAATAAATCCAAGACTTTGATTGATAGATCTAGTATAATAACATAAGAAATCAGATCTAAAAGAATACCTTGAACTACTTGCTTGAATCTTCTTGTCCTTGGAGCTTAGAGTCACAAATTTCACTCCTCTAATGGCTTACAAACACCAACTAGCAAGAGGATTATTTGAGAAAGATGGAAGAGTAAGAAAATCGGCCAAGGCTCCTCCAACACCAAGGGTGCCGATTTCCTCAACCCTATGGGTGTATTTATACTAGTGAGCCTCCTAGGGTTTCACCCTTAAAACCCTAATTGGATAACTTAGGCTCTAAGCAATCCAATCTCCTTATTGATAAGCCTTTGGATGATTTCTAGGCTTATCCAAACCCTAAAATCCGTCCACCCCTTATCCCCAAGGAATCACTGCTCAAAATACAACTATGATACAATTAACAGTGTATACCCCTTTATTCAATTAATCTCTTTAAGTCACCAAATTAATTCCTAATTAATTTATGACTTATATTAATCAAATAATAATATTATTATTCCTTATATTATCCTCATAATATATTAATAATATTTCTTCCCTCATTATAAATCATCCTGTCAAGTTGCTATGGTGAAGGCAACCCAAAAGGACCATGCTCAATCGGGTCAAGCACTTACCAAATATAGTTGCAGTCTTAGACAATATTCCAAAAGTAACGTCCCCATTTATGGTACGTTATTTAAATGTTTATTTTTATAAGTATTCAAGAGCGACTCGACGAGTCTGTTGCCCAACTCGTCGAGTAGAGATGGGAGTTCGAGCACGTGAAAGAGGGCGACTCAACGAGTCCATATCCTGGACTCGGCGAGTCTGCCTGCCTGGAAGAAACCCTAGATCCACGGGTTTTACACCCTATATAATCCCCCTTATGCGCCCAATATGGCCTCCCTCACCCTCAGAACGTCTCATAGCAACACCTTAACCTATCTTGAGTGTTTTGGGGCATTTTTGTGTAAAGAGTGAATATTGGAAGAGAAGAGGAAGGCTAGATCCAAAGGAGAAGAAGGGAATCAAGTTCTTGCATCCATTTAAGGGGCATTTGAGGTATTAATCGGACTCTTTCAGTTCCTTGGTTGCTTCTCTTTAGAAATCTCATTTAGGTTAGCTTTTTTCCCATTTATGAGCTTAATCTAGTAAAGGAGCTTATGTAGTGGTATAGCTTTCAGATCTAATCATGTTTCTATCCCATAACCCATATCTGATACCTTTATTTAACCTTATTGCATATAAACCCTAGATCTAACCTTATTCATGCATTTTAAGCCTATAAACCTCTTTAGGAGTATATGTGCACGTAAAAATGGAACCTTTACGTGCAAACCAAGTCTTAGGAGCCCAGATCTATCAGTTGGATGCGATGGTTTTGAGCAGAATCGTCTGAATAGTAATTGCATGCATGCAACTCGGCGAGTCATTCTTCGAACTCGGCGAGTCGAGTCGCGAGACCAAGACAATCTTCCTACCTCTAGATCAGACTCGACGAGTTGATCATACAACTCGGCGAGTCACAGCCAGAGTGTTCATACGTTGAAGGAGGACTCGACGAGTTGTTCATACAACTCAGTGAGTCGGATGCAGATTGACTGAGTGATAGCATAGAAGAGGAACTCGTCGAGTCTATGCCAAACTCGACGAGTAGTAGCAAGCAGAAGCAAGGAAGTGAGGGTAAGGACTCGGCGAGTTGGTGACCCAACTCGACGAGTCAGGTCAACTGTATGTTGACTTTGACCAATAGGATTGACTTTGATCAGGGGTAAAATAGTCATTTTACCCTCAGTATAGTTATCAGTATTTGATTCAGTGTGTTATGGAAATTGTAGCCGGGGACATACCGGAGCAGCAACAGACAGTTTCTAGAGCAGTTCATTTACCAGCCAGTTTACGAGGTGAGTTTCCTTCCAGTAGGAACTGGTCTAAGGCCACAATGTCGGCCCGTTTAGCTAGTAGTAGTTTTTGGATTTCGGTCTGATGCAGTTTTTAGTATGTTTGATGCCTTCGTGGCTCAGACAGGATTTATGTGTTATGTGTTCCGGGCTACGGCCCGATGTAGTATGCAGTTTATGTGTTCATGCTAGTTGATATGTATATGCCATGCTATGTTATGCTCAGTTCCCGGACTTCGGTCCGATGCAGTTAGTTTCGGACTTCGGTCCGATGCAGTTAGTTCCGGGCTTCGGTCTGATGCAAGGGACTAGGTCCCAGTCAGTTCCGGACTTCGGTTCGATGTAGTTTTCGGACTTTCGTCCAATGCAGAGGGCAAGGCCATGGTTAGTTCCGGACTTCGGTACGATGCAGTTTCCGGACTTCGGTCCTAAGCTTTGTGCTTACAGCTTCAGTTTTGGTTTCAGGTACTTCCGCAAGTAAAGGGAAGAGCTTGGGATGATGGCATCGCACACACCACAGCTTCAGCTTTATTCCTGGGAGTTTTGTTCAGATACTTAGATGTGATTTGATACAGTTTTTGATACGACATTTTATTATGGCTTTTGAGATATCCAACATATGGTTTTATTATATGGCATTCAGTGTTATGACTTTTATTATTATTTAAAAACAAAATTTTTGGGTCGTATTTTTGGGATGTTTCAGTAACATGAGAATGAAGGAAGTAGGATACAAATTTCCCTGCAAATATGAAGTAGATTTCCCTGTAGATATGAAGTATGTTGATTTGGTTCAACTTGTGTCCATCAAATTTCTTGTAATAATATTTCAAGTATATAGGTTGATCATTCGTAAAGAACCCAAAAAAAAGCCTCTCCTAAAATGAGGAAATAAAGATGATGATAATGACTAAAAGCATCTTAAGAAAAGATTATGATAATGAACATGAGTTGATTAACCTCCCCCGCGGGTGCGCACGCCCAATGTTCATTTAATTAAGTGACCATATCACCGACTGACATGATCCTCAAATGCGAATGTGTTACGTACAGAGTGTTTATGTCCTTGACTCGGTAAACCAGTGATGAGTGATGTTGGACCTCTTCTTGGATTTAGTTTACATCATCTATTTTGTATTTAATTTGATTTGTTTCTCTAAAATTTGGGGTATGTTCCTTAGCTTTAGTTTGTTTTCTCAAGTGTCTTTCATCACTTTTTGGGATGTTTTATTTTCTTATTCTTCTTATTAATAATATTCACCGATGATCTCATTTAACCTTCTCTTATCCAAAAAATTCATATGATAGAAACACATATAATTTTATCTTACCAACCTCATGGAATGCATAATATAATCAAGATAATTGACAATAACAACATGAGACACCTTGTGGGTATTGCTAGTTCTATGTTACTATGGATGACACTATTTTATTTGGTTGTTGCAGGTGTCTAAAACAAATTAAGTATTGAAAATAAATCGACTGGTCGGAGGTCTCATGGTAATCATTCGGGTGGAAATTGGTCAATTAGAAATGGCTCTAGTTATAGAAGCAATCAAGTGGATAATATGCTGACTATGGAGATTAGACACATCAATACATATGCTAAAATGATTGAGGGTATTTTGTACGAAGCAGATTTGGGGCTAGTCGGTATGTTTCTCCGATACATCAAACACAGCGGGCACGTAGTTAGTATGTTCCTTTAACGTACCAACCACAATTGGTACATACTCAATATGTTCCTTTAATACAAAATACAACCATTAAATGTGAATACCAATGCTTTGTAGGAAAAAATAGGAAGCTACTATATAAACATAAGCATAAACTTGTCTTAACAGATCTTGCAACATCTTATTATACAAATGACCTAAAACTCCTTAAATCTCTCGGTAGATTCAAACATCCAGAATCCTAAACTTTCTTACCATTACATGTGATACAAAGAAACTGAGTGAGTCAAGTTTGTGAGCCTGGTGAATACATAGGGTTTTCAACCCATAATAATATAATTAGTTGGTTTAATTAAATATTGTACATCAAATAATTAACTTGCTTACTCATCCCCGTTGTCTAATATATTCATCTCTAAGGACATATCCTTAGGATCATTACAAGCAATAGCTAGATAATACTACTGTAACGCCTGTGTTTCTGGGCTTGTCATTAATGTTGGTTTAATAGTCTAGGTTAACCTTTGTAACCCGTTTTGAAATAATATAAGTGTATTATTTGAGTATTATGTGTTTTGTGCTTAATTGCTTAATTATGTGGTTTGATTAAATAAGAATAAAAATAAGCGTCAAACTTTAAGTGTAAAATAAACTTGATATCTTTAGATAATGTTGTAGTAGTTGAAACAAGGTTTCCGAAGATATAAAGAATGCCGAAATCCGAGTTATAACGAAGAAGTTATGACCTGTCGAAGTTTCGCGACACAACCGGCAACGCTGAATGACGTAAAAAGTGAAATTTATGTTAGAGCGATATTTAGCCTTAGTGATCTAAACGAGAATCGAAAATCTCGTTGTTAGTATTGAAGCGATAAAAAATTAGGCGAGAACGGACGTCAAACGAAGAAGTTATGAATTTATAACGAAATTTTCTGTCCAGGCCTATTAAAAATAAATAATAAACATAAAATCAATATTAGCCGACGGAGTCTAAACGAAAGTTGTAGAGCGTAGTCTCACCTTCGCGTGGATATAAAGAACGTCGAAAACGGAGTTCGTATGAAGAAGATATGAATTATCGAAGTTTATTAAATAATTAATAATTAAATTTAATTATTAATTCTGGTATTATCCGAGGACGAGTCATCGGACTCATCCGAAGTACGCCCCGCGTACTCGTGTATGCCCCACGTACAGCGAAGAATGTCGACACTCGCACTTGAGGACTTTGGATACGTAAGCAGTGACGATTTCGGACCAGTACGCCCCGCGTACTGCGAGGCCTCAGCCTCCTATAAATAGGATGCGAGGGCAGCCGGCTCTTTTGCTATTTTTCTCCCTTATCTCTCCCGTTTTGCATCGATTTGCGTGCCAAAAATACCCCGAAGCCCCGGTAATATTCCCGAGTCCCGAAGCAAGTCCCGAGATCCCGAAGATCCATGTTTTAAAACCCGGGTCGACCCGACCGGTTCAACCGGTTGGACCGTGACCCGGGGCAGAAGGCGAGTCAAATTAGACCGGTTTTTTGTAAAAATACGAACCGGATCGAACCGGCTGGGTTTCTCCTAAACCGCGGTTCGACCGCTTATGTTGAACCGGTTAAACCGGTTTGACCCGTTTCAATAGAGTTTGGATGGTTGGATACAAGTAGCGAACGCCAAAACAACGAGCCGTTTGCGGTTTCTTCAATGTTTTTCAATGTTTAAACTTTGTGGACATCAAATTATTGGTTTTATATGTTTATGCATTATGCATGAAAGTAAAAATATATAGAAATAGAAAAAGACCATAAACCGGGTTGACCCGGCGGTTCAACCGGTTGAACCGGTTGACCTGTGAACCGGTTATCACACCGGGTCAACTAAAAACCCGGGTTTTAAAACATTGCCGAAGATCCCAAGAAGTGCGGTTTCCGAGCCGAAGCTCTACCCGCGAGAACTTCGATTTTTGTAGAGATCTTTCAGATCTGCTGAAGAATACTACTTTTGCAAGCCATAGTGTTGTCCGATCATCTTCTGGTCAAGTGAGTGTATACTACCTTTCATAAACACGATAATAATACAAGTATGGTTTGAGTGTATTAAGTATATTGTTGTTTATATGTGTCAGTGTGTAGTTAATTTCTTCTAACGCATAATTATGAAGTATTTTATACGAAATACGTGTTATGTGTATATTTTCTTGTTATGTGTGTGAATGTATATTCACTTTCTTCTATCTTATAGATCTTATTATTTCTATATGAAATACGTGTTATGTGTGTATGCCTCATCTGTTATGTGGAAAATGTGTTGATTGAGCATGCTATATAGGTTTTGAAACTATGTATAAAAATGTATATTTTATCTACTAATATGTTGGGTAGAACATGGGTAGATAGTTGGTGTGTAATAAACAGATGAAAGACCTCGATGTTGTTTTGATCCAGTCATCTAGCGGAATTTAGATGACGACCACAGACTTTTCTAGACAGTCCAGTGGAACGCTAGCAGGCTCATAACCTGTAGGTGTTAATGAACGTGGGTGTTCATTCGCTGTATTCCATCCCCCTCATGGTTGCCTTATTTGACTTATATTGCTGAGGGACCCCCGAAGCATGTGTTGTCGCCCCGATGAAATATTCTTAGACTAGGTCCCTTATGTTAGTTGTCTTAGGGACATAAAGTGAGAATAACGGGAATGGGTAATTTGGTTATTTTTGGTTGGTGAAAAATTAAATATGATTATTTATTGTGGGTTGAAAACCCTATATGCTCACCAGGCTCCCAAGCCTGACCCACTCAGTTTTATTTGAATTACAGGAAGTGGCGCAAGGGCGTAAGATGGATGAACCATCAAGTTGTTTTGTTTACAAGTCTGTATATGTATATATTTGTTGAATGACTTGTCATGTTATCGTTTATGCTTATTGGTCTGTATCGGAACATGACACACCGAGTTTTGATTATATAATGAAAATACATTTCTTTTATGAAATGCTTTGGTAAACATTGTTTTATCATGTTTTGTTTTTGGGAACAAATTCCACAACTCTTTCAAATCAAAAGGATTACTCTGAAATTATTTTAAAAGCATAAATGAAAATCGGTCTTTTTCTGGCCGAGATTTTGGGGATGTCACAGCTGGTATCAAAGCATTAGTTTAAGCGAACTAGGAATTTGTAGGATTTCTAGACTTAAACTTAGAATGCTAAGTGAAATTTTAAGATGTGTATCTGTTATATTTTAGACACGAGCACTAGTTTTTTTTTAGGAAAGTTGCCTAAAATGTTTTATGTGCTAAATGTTATACGTTGCCATATAAGATATTATTTGTTCGGATCTATGGTTTGTTGCCGACCGGATCTAGAAACTTTATGTGTGTAGGATTGTAAGCGTACGTCTACGATATTAAAACTAGCATGTAAACGTTTCGAAGTGATAAGGATGATCTGAATATCTGTCGTGAATGAGGATCTAATTTCACCTTATTCGGTGTGTAGATCAAAAATGGTGAGAACAAGAAATGGAGTTGGAAATGCTGATGAAAATAGGAATCAACCACCAGTGATTGAACAAAGACATGTCGTAGCAGCAGCACCTGAGCCAATAACCATGGCTGGTGTGCAAATGATGATTCAGACTATGTTGGATCATCAGATGGATGAAACTAGACGGTTGCTTCAACAAAATCGTGAAGAACTGTCAATTCGTGTGGAAGAGCCTGAATTAAATGAAGGGCTCTCGGAAGGTGGAAACTTTAGTGGGTCTGTTGGTCAAGCCAACCCACCGATAGTTAGGCAAAATAACCATGATGGAAGGAATGATGGAATGGGATGAAAGTACAAGGACTTTCTAACTTGCAAACCATCGACCTTCAATGGAAAGGAGAACCCGATAGGAGTGATGGATTGGATCTCTGAAATGGAGTTAGCCTTCATGACTTGTGGCTGCAAAGGCAAGTTGCAGACTATCTATGCAGTGCGTCAGTTCCGAGGTGGAGCCGTTCGTTGGTGGAACACTCTAGGGAAGACTTTAAGCCTAAATGAGCCACTGCAATTGTCATGGGCAGAATTCTTGGTGTAGTTCAGGCGCAAGTTCTGCTCGGCTCAAAATCTATTGGAATTGGAGAACAAGTTTCTGACATTAACGAAAGGCAGCATGTCAGCTGATGAATACACCAATAAATTTACCGATAAGATGGAGTTTGCCTTGCGTATTGTTCCATACGAGCTGACAAAGGTGGACCGGTATGCGAAGGGACTCCCATGGGAGTACGAGGTGCCAGTACGTCAGGCACATACTCTAGAGGCAGCTATCTGGGCTACCAAGTCTGTTGAGAACATGATTAAGGGGAGAACCACCAACAAGGTTGAGGTTGGTGAGAAGAGAAAGTTTGAGGGAACATCTGGTTCCGGTAAGAAAGGCAATATTTCGAAATCTGATTCGAAAAAGTTTGGAGGAAAAGGAGGCGAAGCGAAGTGGTGTGATAAGTGTAAGAAAAAGAACTTTGGGAAATGTAGCGAGGATGTAACCTGCTACAAGTGTGGAAAGGTTGGACATTTTGCCAATGAATGTCCGAACAACAAAAGGATGTGTTTTGGTTGTAATGAAGAGGGGCACATTTTGAAAGACTGTCCGAAGAAGAAGGAGGCAGCTAAGCCCAACATTCCACCAAAGCCGAAGGCGAGAGCATTCCACATGAAACTGGAAGTCGCGAAAGATGAAGTTGATGTCACTTCAGGTACCTTTCTCGTAAACACATTGCCTGCCCAAATTTTATTTGATTCTGGAGCCAACTACTCCTTTATATCGCATGAATTTGGTAGAAAACTAGCTTTGCCTGTTGATAGACTAGATAATGCTTTATTAGTCGAAGTTGTTAGTGGCAAGTTTGTACCTGTTAGCCATCGTATGAAAAACATCTTAATCGGCCTTAATGGGAATAAGTTTCACGAAGAATTATTACCTATCGAACTTAATGGTTTCGACATCATGTTGGGAATGGATTGGCTTAGTGCCAATGATGCCGAGATATTGTGCAAGAAGAAGATAGTTAAAGTAAACCCGCCTGGGAAAGATTCGTTTATGGTGTATGGGGACAAACGGCAAGTGAATTCTGGAATCATTTCCCTAATGAAAGCCAGAAAGTGTTTGACCAAGGGATGTACATCATATTTAGCATTCGTGATTGATGCTAAGAAGGAAAAGAAGGTGATGCAGAGTATTCCAGTGGTGTGTGATTATCCGGAAGTATTTCCCGAAGATCTTCCTGGATTACCGCCTGATAGACAAGTGGAGTTCAGAATTGACTTGTTACCAGGAACCACGCCAATAGCAAAAGCACCTTATCGATTAGCACCGACGGAGATGAAGGAGCTGATGATGCAACTTCAGGAGTTATTGGACAAAGGTTTCATTAGACCTAGTTCATCACCATGGGGAGCTCCGGTGTTATTCGTGAAGAAGAAAGATGGGAGTATGAGAATGTGCATTGATTACAGAGAGCTGAACAAGGCAACAATAAAGAATAGATATCCGTTGCCAAGGATTGATGACCTGTTTGATCAATTACAAGGTTCGAGCTATTTCTCGAAGATCGACCTAAGGTCAGGATATCATCAGCTAAAAGTAAGAGAGCAAGATATCGACAAGACTGCATTCAGAACTAGATATGGACACTACGAGTTCTTGGTTATGTCGTTTGGACTAACCAATGCTCCAGCAGCATTCATGGACTTAATGAATAGGGTTTGTAATTCGTTCCTTGATAAATCAGTGATAGTGTTCATAGACGACATTCTGATTTACTTGAAAAGCCAGGAGGAGCATGGCAGACACTTGCAAGAAGTGTTAGAAGTTTTGAAGCAGCAGAAGCTGTATGCAAAGTTCTCCAAATGTGATTTTTGGATTCGAGAAGTCCAATTCTTGGGTCACGTGGTCAACCAAGAAGGGATAATGGTTGATCCAGCAAAGATTGAAGTTGTAATGAAGTGGGAACAACCGAAAAGTCCCACAGAGATCTGAAGCTTTTTAGGATTAGCTGGATATTACCGAAGGTTTATCCAAGGTTTTTCTTCGATTGCTACTCCATTGACAGCTTTGACCCACATAGGAGCTACTTATGCTTGGAATGATAACCATAAAGAAGCATTCGAGAAGCTAAAGAAGAAACTATGCGAGGCACCGATACTTTCTCTACCCGGTGGAGTTGAAGACTTCGCTGTTTATAGCGATGCGTCTGCGGTCGGATTGGGTTGTGTTTTGACCTAAAGAGAAAAGGTGATAGCATATGCGTGTCGACAGCTGAAGGAGCATGAAAAGAATTACCCGACTCATGATTTGGAGTTTGCAGCGGTAGTTTTCGCTCTGAAGATATGGAGGCACTACCTCTATGGCACGAAGTGCAAACTTTTCACTGATCATAAGATTCTCCAATATCTCTTCAATCATAAAGAGTTAAATATGAGGCAACGACGCTGGCTAGAGTTACTCAAGGACTACGACTATGAGATACTTTACCATCCCGGTAAAGCTAATGTTGTTGTTGATGCTCTCAGTAGGAAAGTCAGTCTTGAAAGGAAAAGGCCAAGAGCGTTGAGAATTGAAGTTGTCTCGACCATTGTGGAAAGTATAAAGAAAGCTCAAGAGGAAGCTTCTGAAAAGAATGACCGAAAGGAGGAACGTTTGGGCAAAACGTTGGTGTTCGGTGTAAACAGTCATGGACTGAAGGTGTTCCAAGAATGGATTTGGATACCTAAGACAGGAGGAATCAGAGATCTTCTGATGGAAGAAGCTCACAAAACCATGTACTCGATTCATCCCGGTAGCACTAAAATGTATAGGGACTTGAAACCCTACTACTGGTGGCCGACAATGAAGCTCGACGTTGCAAAATATGTGGTTGAGTGTGTGACTTGTGCAAGAGTCAAGACACAACATCAGAAACCGTACAGGAGTTTAGAATCATTGCCTGTGCCTATGGGTAAGTGGGAAGACATTGCCATGGATTTTGTCACTAAACTGCCCAGAACAAAGAATGGTCACGACATGATTTGGGTGGTCGTTGATCGATTCACTAAGAGTGCGCATTTCATAGTAGCCAAGGAGAAATGGTCTATGGAGAAGCTTGCAAATTCTTACATGAAGGAAATTGTGAGGCTTCACGGTGTTCCGTTAACGATTGTAATGGATCGTGATAGCCGTTTCACCTCAAGGTTTTGGAAAAGTCTACAAGAGGAAATGGGTACCAAGTTGTGTTTAAGTACAGCTTACCATCCGCAGACTGATGCTCAGAGTGAAAGAACGATACAAACACTTGAAGATATGCTGAGAGCATGTACCTTGGAATTCCTAGGTAATTGGGATGAACATTTACCCTTGGTAGAATTTTCCTATAATAATAGTTTTCACTCGAGCATTAAGATCGCACCTAACCAAGCTTTGTATGGACAAAAGTGTCGTACGCCGTCTTGTTGGCTTGAGGCTGGGGAAAAGCAGTTTATGGGACCGGAGTTGGTTCATCAAACTACTGAAAAGTTGAAAATAATTAGGGAAAGAATGTTAGCGGCTCAGGATCGTCAAAAGAGCTATGCTGACAAAAAGCGAAGACCGATGACTTTTGAAGTTGGGGATTCGGTTTTGCTTAAAGTCTCGCCGTGGAAGGGACTTATAAGATTTGGAAAAAGGGGAAAATTAAGTCCAAGGTTTATTGGACCGTTTAAAGTTCTTCAAAGGATTGGGAACCAAGCTTACAAGCTCGAACTACCAGAAGAACTGAATGGAATTCATAACACTTTTCATGTGTGTTATTTACGGAAGTTCACGGGGGAAGTTCCCGACATGATTCCACTTTCGGAGTTGAGAATCGATGAGAACAAAAGGTTGATTGAAGAACCAGAGGCAATTGTTGACCGAAAGACTAAGAAGTTGCGACGCAAGATGGTCGAGTTAGTGCTTGTCCGATGGAAACACACGAATGGGCCGAATCTCACCAGGGAGACGGAGAGTGACATCATGGGTCGCTATCCGCATTTGTTTGTTGATGTGTGATTCCGGGGATGGAATCATTCTAAGGTAGAGAGAATTGTAACGCCTGTGTTTCTGGGCTTTTCATTAACGTTGGTTTAATAGTCTAGGTTAACCTTTGTAACCCGTTTTGAAATAATATAAGTGTATTATTTGAGTATTATGTGTTTTGTGTTTAATTACTTAATTATGTGGTTTGATTAATTAAGAATAAAAATAAGCGTCAAAATTTAAGTGTAAAATAAACTTGATATCTTTAGATAATGTTGTATTAGTTGAAACAAGGTTTCCGAAGATATAAAGAATGCCGAAATCCGAGTTATAACGAAGAAGTTATGACCTGTCGAAGTTTCGCGACAGAACCGGCAACGCTGAATGACGTAAAAAGTGAAATTTACGTTAGAGCGATATTTAGCCTTAGTGATCTAAACGAGAATCGAAGATCTCATTGTTAGTATCGAAACAATAAAAAGTTAGGCAAGAACGGACATCAAACGAAGAAGTTATGAATTTATAACGAAATTTTTCGTCCCGGCCTATTAAAAATAAATAATAAAAATAAAATCAAAATTAGCCGACGGAGTCTAAACGAAAGTTGTAGATCGTAGTCTCACCTTCGCGTGGATATAAAGAACGTCGAAAATGGAATTCGTATGAAGAAGATATGAATTTTCGAAGTTTATTAAATAATTAATAATTAAATTTAATTATTAATTCCGGTATTATCCGAGGACGAGTCATCGCTCTCATCCGAAGTACGCCCCGCGTACAGCGAAGAATGTCGACGCTCGCACTCTAGGACTTCGGATACGTAAGAAGTGACGATTTCGGACCAATACGCCCCGCGTACTGCGAGGCCTCAGCCTCCTATAAATAGGATGCGAGGGCAGTCGGCTCTTTTGCTATTTTTCTCCCTTCTCTCTCCCGTTTTGCATCAATTTGCGTGCCAGAAGTACCCCGAAGCCCCGGTAATATTCCCGAGTCCCGAAGATCCCGAGAAGTGCGCTTTCTGAGCCGAAGCTCTGCCCGCGAGAAGTTCGATTTTTGTAGAGATCTTCCAGATTTGCTGAATAATACTACTTTTGCAAGCCGTAGTGTTGTCTGATCATCTTCTGATCAAGTGAGTGTATACTACCTTTCATAAACACGATAATAATACAAGTATGGTTTGAGTATATTAAGTATATTGTTGTTTATATGTGTGAGTGTGTAGTTACTTTCTTCTAACGCATAATTATGAAGTATTTTATACGAAATACGTGTTATGTGTATATTTTGTTGTTATGTGTGTGAATGTATATTCACTTTCTTCTATCTTATAGATCTGATTATTTCTATATGAAATACGTGTTATGTGTGTGTGCCTCATCTGTTATGTGGAAAATGTATTGATTGAGCTTGCTATACAGGTTTTGAAACTATGTATAAAAATGTATATTTTATCTACTAATATGTTGGGTAGAACATGGGTAGATAGTTGGTGTGTAATAAACAGATGAGAGGCCTCGATGTTGTTTTGATCCAGTCATCTAGCGGAATTTAGATGACGACCACGGACTTTTCTAGACAGTCCAGTGGAACGCTAGCAGGCTCATAACCTGTAGGTGTTAATGAACTTGGGTGTTCATTCGCTGTATTCCATCCCCCTCATGGTTGCCTTATTTGACTTATATTGCCGAGGTACCCCCGAAGCATGTGTTGTCGCCCCGATGAAATATTCTTAGACTAGGTCCCTTATGTTAGTTGTCTTAGGGACATAAAGTGAGAATAACGGGAATGGGTAATTGGGTTATTTTTGGTTGGTGAAAAATTAAATATGATTATTTATTGTGGGTTGAAAACCCTATATGCTCACCAGGCTCCTAAGCCTGACCCACTCAATTTTATTTGAATTACAGGAAGTGGCGCAAGGGCGTAAGATGGATGAACCATCAAGTTGTTTTGTTTACAAGTCTGTATATGTATATATTTGTTGAATGACTTGTAATGTTATCGTTTATGCTTATTGGTCTGTATCGGAACATGACACCCCGAGTTTTGATTATATAATGAAAATACATTTCTTTTATGAAATGCTTTGGTAAACATTGTTTTATCATGTTTTGTTTTTGGGAACAAATTCCGCAACTCTTTCAAATCAAAAGGATTTACTCTGAAATTATTTTAAAAGCATAAATGAAAATCGGTCTTTTCTGGCCGGGATTTTGGGGATGTCGCAACTACTTTGAGGATTCCATAGCAATAAGCTAACCATACAGGAAAATAGTGTACATCGCATGAACACGTAGTTCATTACCTACAGGTTGCGAACATGCCCTTGTTCACTTGACTGTCTAGAGTACTTTGTGGTCATCATCTATACTATGTTAGATGACTACAACGTACATCGTTAGTAAAGTCATGGCCTCTCCATAATGTTTTTCATCTCTCATCAGCCATCACTGCCCCATATATTATAAGTATGAAAATACATATATGGTTAAATAAAATTCATCTCATATTGTTTCATCTAACACAAAATATCTTAATCACAGATAATAAGGAAATATAACATTTAATTATCTAAATGCTTCATACACACACACACACACACACACACACACATATATATATATATATATATATATATATATATATGTGTGTGTGTGTGTGTGTGTGTGTGTTTGTGTAAGATGAAAGTTATGCACTCACTTGTTAAAATGGATGATTTGTGAATTGGGCAACGTTTTTGTTACTTTATGTTGTTTTTGAGGATCCCGTGTCATAAAATTGAAGTCTTTGTTGCTATTTCTCAATCATGCAAGATTTGGAGATTATTAAGGAGCATTATGGACTTAGGGTTTGGTCTTGGGCTCTATTAAGCCGTGAAAAAGCTTAAAGGTGTCGAATTAATCAATTAAGACCTTCCTAAGATTAAGATCTATGAGTTGGACGTATAGTCTTTAGGTATTAAGAGCTTAAAGGTGGTTTTGGACAAGAGAGGAGTACCTTGGGCGTAACCTCTGGGTACGTAGGGCATAACGGGTTTGCCATGTATCCTTTTATGTGATCACTTAGTAAGCAAGGTCACGTATCCTTGGGCTATTTTTGTGCCTTGGCCATATTTGGATTGGTCCATCTTGGAATGGGGAAAATGGACTTTTACCCTAGTGAGAGAAAGAGAGAATGGATTGGACCTTCGATTATAAGTTATTAACCTAATTATAAATTAGGTTCAGTTTTGGATATGTTCATTGTGAGGAGCCTTTGTAGCAGCAGTGCGTGTGGGATTTGAATATCTTCAGTTTGAGGTGAGTCTCATCGTAGTATTTGTCGGTCAAAGGAACCAATGTCGGCCCACTGATTTATGTTTATAGGATGCTATTTGTTTGTGTGACTCTTTCATGTATTGTATGTGTTTGTACGTATACCGGGCGGAGCCTGATGAATGTGTTGGGCGAGGCATATCGCATGTTACTGACAGATCTGTACCGGGCGGGGCATATTATATGTATGGTATGTGGTATTTTGGGAAACTCACTAAGCTTTGTACTTACGGTTTATGTTTAAAATGTTTTTCAGGTACTTCTGGTTCAAAGGGGAAAGGTCCAACATGATGGCACAGGATCCACCCGTGTTCCGCATTTTATGATTTTGGATTGTACTCTGATAACTATTTTCTATGTTTATATACTTTGATGGTTTTTTAAATGAATTGTGGATGGTTTTGGTTGATTTAAAACAAAAAAAAATATTAGTATTTTCAGGACGTTACATGTACGTACACCACTTTACTCCTAGTGTGCTTTGAAGACTTAGGGGTCACATATAATTAACATTAATTCAAGTAATTAATGACTGGTTATATTTTAAACACCTAAACCAAATTTGTACATATAAAATACTCATTTTCCATCATACTTAAGCTTATAAAAGGTAATGGAAGCAATGAAAGTTGAACTGAATAAAAAAATGTCGGTTGTGTAAATACAATGATTTACTCAATCAGTTGGTCTAATATATTTATGCCTAAGAATCTACTTACGATTATTTTTTTGGGAAAATATCACTGTAGCACAATAAACTTAGGGGTTTGATCTGATTTAATCCTCGTTAGTTTTTAGAAGATCATGTGTTAACTAGTTATACTAAATTAACCGAATGGTCCATGTGGTGTAAATTTCTTTCGTAGTTGGTCCTTACCATCACTATTCATCACCGACACCACCACGGTTCACTTCAAACAGTTACCATTGTGCTCCTCCGATAAATCTAAATCTTTTATCTCTCTCTCTCTCTCTCTCTCTCTCTCTCTCTCTCTTTCTCTATCGCTTTCTCGTTCTCTGCTTTTCTCTCTAAACCACTTTCAAAAGTTAATGTTGATTGGAAAGGTTCATCTAGGAACAACAAGAAAATTTTCTAGAGTCCTAATCGAGTAGGAGTCGTTAGAAGGTTAGAAGGTTTAATGTGAGCAAATATGTTCTCTTAAGAAATTCGTCGAACACCTTCGGTGCATGACTTATCATCCTCATTTTCTAACCCATTTGTTAAGCTATCACAACGATAGCATACAAATCCATCCTTCCTCTCATACATCAAATTCAGCAAATAAAAAAATGCATAAGGGTGGAAACACAAAATTGGAGAGATTGAGTCAAATAAGAGAAAGATTAAACACCATGTACTTATCGTGACTCCAATGTTGTTTTGATTGAAATAGTTGGTTGCATGTAGCTTGATTTTGGTGATGGTATTTGAGATAATGGTGCATGAAGGAGCCTGTGAATTCTCAATACATGAACACGGTTGATAATGACTCGATCATTTCCTAATTTACATGAACACGGTTGATAATGACTCGATCATTTCCTAATTTAATTTGTAATTAAGAACAATAAAGCATTAGATAAAGCAAAATTATGAATTTGAAGAGTAATTAGATATCTTACTTAAACGGACTAAACTTGAGTTGATCCCAGACCATTTCATGATCGAAACTTGCTCTTACTTTAATTCAGTGAAGTGGTTTTAGCTTTGGTTTTCGGGTGTCATAATTTTCTTGATTTTCTGACAACAATTCTATTGGTGAAACCATTGATGGAGGTTGTCTTTGCTCAATCGAATATCTGGAGTAGGGATTACCAAAGGTTATGGCGGAGAAAGTGGTGGTCCTGGTGGAAGAGGAGCTAAGTGAGTTGGTGGTGGAGCAGTTTGCATTACATCAAGGTCTGACGATTTCGGCCTTGATCTTATTGGACTGAAGCTAACCAGCGGTGAAATACTTAGAGAAACAGACCTTGCTGGAGAGCCCGAAATTAAAGATGAGCATGAGGAGGAAGAACCGGACCTAATTGTTTCAGGCATGCATTTGTTTTCACTCATATTTAATGGGAAGATGATAAAAATGTTACACTTTGGTGTGGGACCAACCTACGAAAGAATATTTAAAAACTAACGATAATTGTTTAATTGACATGTACAGTAAACATTAGATGATTTATTACACAAAATAATAATAATAATAATAATAATAATAATAATAATAATATTTTATCAAATCTGACAAAACACTTAAGTTCATTGTGCTACATTGACATATATTTATTTTTTGATTGAATACTTTCCACACAAACAAAATAATAAACATATCTTGAAGATATAAAAAACAAATAAGAAAATACATATTTCTTGAAATTAGTTTTACCATTATAACGGACCTCAATTTCACTTTAAAGTTTAAACATCACTATAATACATATATAATAACCACTATAACATTATAACTCATAATTTACAAAAGCAACCGCATCAAAATAAAAAACACAGAAATTTATAAATACAACTAATAATAATAAGAGTAAATTACACGATTGGTCCCTATGGTTTGGGGTAATTTGCGTATTTGGTCCCTAATTTATTTTTTTAACTTGGAAGGTCCCTAATGTTTGTTTTTGTTACACGCTTGGTCCTTACTTTTTGTTTCTGTTTCGTGTTTGGTCCCTATCTTACCTAAAAAGACTTATTTAAATAGAGAAAAATGGTATGGTAGATAGGGTAATGTGAGGGGGTTGGGGTTGAGGGTGTGTTTATTTAAATAAGTTAAAAAATCAAGGGTAAAATAGTCTTTTTAGGTGAGATAGGACCAGGCGCGTAACAAAAACAAACAGTAGGGACCTTCCGAGTTAAAAAAATAAATTAGGGACCAAACATGCAAATTATCCTAAACCATAGGGACCATTCGTGTAATTTACTCTAATAATAATAATTTATCAAATTAGACAAAACACTTAAGTTCATTATGCTACATTGATATTTTTTATTTTTCCATACAAACAAAATACCAAACATACCAAAGATTAAAAAAAAAACAAATAAGAAATGTGTATAAAAAACTTCTTGAAATTAGTTTTACCATTATAAATAACAATCAATGTCACTTTAAAGTTTAAACATCACTATAATACATACTATGTATGAAACTCGTATACTACACAGATTGATTAAAAAAATTATATATGAAGATATAAACATTAAGTATTTTTTTTAAAAGAAAACATTAAATATCAAAATATAAACATTAAATAATTTTTAAAATAAAATTTCAAAATATACACAAACAAAATGATGAATAAATAAATAATTCAGTTTATACTAATAAAACAAACCACTGAAAAATAATTTATTTTGACCATATAACTTTTTTTTAGTTTGTCAATAAAAAGCAACAAAATTTGATTATTTTTTCTATATAGACCATTTTGCCTAAAATGATAATAAATTTTAAAAAACATGTCAATTTTGAATTCAATATATTGAAGGAAACATATTAAATTTGAAAATATAAGGAACCAAATTAATGACACATTAATAACTTTCTATAACTAAAAGTAATATAGTTAATTAAGAAAATAAAAAATAACCACAAAATAACAAGTGAAAACTAATTTCTATGAATTAACCATAAAATTACATATATCAAAATACATGTAAATATGACATTGAACAAAAAAATTATTTATTAATATGGATATAATAACCAATATAATATTATAACTCATAATTTACAAAAGCAATGCATCAAAATAAAATAAAAAAAAAACACATAAATTTATGCATACAACCAAAACTTTTAATGTTTTGAGTGGTTATACATGTTAAAAATGTACTTAAGTTTTGGTATATTTATATAGAATTAAAAAAAAATGATTTTTTTACTATTAAGGATAAAACTAATATGAAATTAGGTATGTACATGAGCCGAGCTACTAGCAAGCTACCCGAGATCGGATCGTTGGAAGCTCAAAACAAGTCGAGCCTTAATGAGCCCGAGTCTGAGCTCGAGCCTAGAATAAAGTTCATTTAACAAACAAGTTTGGTCTCGAGCCTACACTTACGGGCTCGTTTAAGCTCACAAGCTTTTGTGTAATATACTTTTATTTTGTTATATTATTATTTATTATTTATATATTAATAAAATATTAAAAAATAACAAGTCGGTCCCAATCTTAAAGGATTTTTTACAAACGAGCCTTAGTGAGCCTTAACGATCCGATCTCGAGCTTCATATATGTTTCATGAGCTCGAGCCTCTAGACTCTTAACTAGGGACGGATCTTAATAAGGGCAAGGATGGTTGTGCCCCCCCCCCCCCCCTAATTATTTTTTAATAACTAGTCTTTTAATTTTAAAAATTTAAATATTAGACCTAAAACTAAAAAATTTGACTGTGGCCCTCTTATTATCAACTTTTTATTCATATTTTATTTTCGACACCCAACTCAAATGTTCAAGCTCCGGAACTCCTCTTGGCAAGCTCGAGTTAACTTTAAATGAGTCTATCCAGCTTGTTTACATCCCTATATGAAACTTGAATAGCATTCGATAAAAATACAAATAATTAAACCAAATAGTCGATTTTTAAAGAAAATAGACTTTCATAATATTAAATTATTAAAAACTTAATGAAGTAAACATCTTAATCAAAAGTCTAGATAACATACGATAAAACAATTTTAAAAATTATATCGACCCTACATTAATGTTATCCACAAATCACACAAGTATGTATGCATATTTTCGAAACAAGTGTTAAACGTGAAGGAGTATGCGGCTTAAACTTTTTCTTCTATAAGAGCACGACACGTGGCACACTGACTGTACTTTCTTCCTCTGTTTGGCTTATATATCATCCATCTTCCTTCTCCCCCAATTCAAATCATCATAAACCCTCAATTTCCGTTATCCAAAACTTTCTCTATCTTCCATATTTTATCCACTACGATAAATACTTTCGAAAACAACATGGAAATGTCGTTGATCGGAGCTTCTCCGGTCAAATTTTCTCAATTAGGCAATAATAACAACAATAACAGCATTCCGATGATCATTTGTTCATCTTCTACCAAGTCGCGGATTGGTTTTTGTCAAATAACTAAATGCCCTAATGTGTCTCTTAGGGTTGCAACTCGATCTATTTCTATTTCTCATTCTCAACATGCAGCATCCGACGAGGCTTCCGATGATAACGCCATATCCAAAGCTGTAAGTTCTTAATATTTAATTGTTTTTAGATTAGTTTTGCTTGATCGGGGAATGTTATTACCTTTTACTTTGGTATCTCAATTAGGTATTTCGAAATGAAATCGTTCTAGTTCTTGCTTCACTCAGTTAATCAAAACTTATAATTAGATTTGTTCTGTGAGCCATTTTTGATCCATGAATACTTGTTGAATAAGCAGAAAGATAGCGTGAAGTTATACGTTGGATTACCGATGAATTCAGTTTCCGATTGCCACTCAATAAACCATTCAAGAGCAATATCAGCAGGACTTAGGGCTTTAAAGTTATTAGGAGTGGAAGGTGTAGAGCTCCCGATTTGGTGGGGAGTTGCAGAGAAAGAAGCAATGGGAAAATACCAATGGTCGGGCTACCTTACTCTTGTAGACATGATTCAAAAAGCGGGTCTTAAGCTTCATGTTACCCTCTGCTTCCATGGCTGCAAACACGAAAACATCCGCCTCCCTAAATGGGTTTCTGAAATTGGGGAATCTGAACCAGATATCTTCTTTGCTGATCGCTCAGGGAAGCGTTATAAAGACTGTTTGTCTTTTGGTGTTGACGATCTTCCTGTTTTTCATGGCAAAACCGCCATGAATGTCTATCAAGGATTCGTGGAGAGCTTCAAGACGTCCTTCTCTTCATTCATGGGCTCCACAATCACAGTAAGTAGTTAAACAAGCTCCTTTTTCTTAACCTCAACGTCAAAATTGATGAATGAGTATCTTCTTTCTGTCAATGTCATTGTTACTGATCGATGAATTTTTACAGGGCATAACAATCGGTATGGGCCCAGATGGTGAGCTTCGATACCCATCTCATCAAGATCAAAACAAGAATAAAATCAGTTTAGGAGCAGGGGAATTTCAATGTTACGATCAAAACATGATGAACAATCTCAAGAAACATTCCGAAAATCATGGAAACCCTAATTGGGGACTATCAGGTCCACACGACGCCCCAAGTTACAACCAACACCCAATTATCAACACCTTCTTCAAAGAAGAAGGATCATGGGAGACTCCATACGGGGATTTCTTTCTTTCATGGTATTCAACCCAACTTGTATCTCACGCTGACAAGATCCTATCAATGGCTGCCTCATCTTTTAGCGACACTCCAGTCATACTGTCGGGAAAGCTTCCTCTTATCCACTCATGGTACAGAACCCGGTCCCATCCAGCTGAGGTGGCAGCAGGGTTTTGTAACACCGTGAACAGATATGAAGAAATAATAAAAGTATTTCATAAAAACTCGTGTAGAATGATATTGCCAGGAATGGATCTTTTGGATGAACAACAGCCAAATGAGTTGTGTTCGAGTCCTGAGATGCTTCTTGAAGAGATAAGAGATGGTTGCAGAAGGAATGGAGTTGAGGTTTGTGGTCAGAATTTGGAGATTGCAGGAAGCAGTCAGAGTTTTGAACAGATTAGGAAGAATTTGGTGGGTGGGAATGGAATTGAGGTGTTTGTTTACCAGAGAATGGGGGCTCAGTTCTTTTCACCTGAAAACTTTCCTTTGTTTTCAGCATTTGTTAGGAGGATTAAGGAATTGGAATTGGATTCCGATGATTTGGGTGGAAATGGGAGAGACAGTGTTGTATTTGTACCTGGTAAGAACCGAAAGATGCAAGCTGCATAGAGTTGTGATGATTTTAGATGTGTTTCTGGAAAGTGTATAGAATTAGTTATCTTTGAAAAGTTGTACAAATCATGCAATCATTAGTTAGTATTCTTGTCTACATGTCACGTATTTGACTTTTCAAACTCACTCTTGCACGCTTATTATACATTGTTTTCTGGAAGTGATACAATTTGTGAAAAGAAATTAAGTATGAAAGAGTTATAATCTCTCACCCCCATTTAGAGTTGAAAGGAAATGTCAATAATAAAAATTGAAATAATTCTTAAATTTATGATTATAATTAATCTATTTCATTTGTTTCAATAAATATAAGTATTGTATTTTGGTCTTTCAAAAAAAAAATTAAAAAGAACGGATTTGGACTCCTAATGATCTAGAATTTCCTCCTAAAACCCAACGTCTTACTTTTAACCTAATACTGATGATCTAGAATTTCGTATTACAATCAAACATCTTACTTACTTTTAACCTAACACTACGAATACTAGAAAAAAACAGCACCTTTCCACTCACAAGTAGTAGGTAATCGACGTTAACTGAGCAAAAGAAGACTTGGTTGATAAGTAATACATGAAAGTACAATTAGGCATAACAAATGTCGTTCATTCAAGAGAACTAACGAATAAAACTCACCAAATACATTTATAGGGGTTAACTTTCTCCCTATAAATAGGTGTGTTGGTAAGGATTGTAATCATCAAGAAGGTGTTGTGTTCCGTTAATTTTATTTTGACACTAGAGTGGTGTAAGGGTGACAAGAAGAAAAAGAAACTCATGAAGACTATCAATAGTGTCTAGTCAAATTATGTGTCATATAACGATAATTGTCCTGTTGTAAAACTCTCGAAGAATCTTCTCTGTATATAAATAAGGGTGTAGCCAATTGTAAATAGATCAGAGTTGTTTTGTGTAAGACTTCATGAGGCTTCATTGAGCACCAACAAGGCCAGTCATGCCATGCCCCACGACCTGTGAAAAAGGCCACCCCCAACATGTTGCCTTGATTTCTCGAACAACCTGGAAACTAGCCCGGTTACCTTAATTTCTCCAACACGTTGCTCGGATATCTCGAACGACGACCTGAAAATTAGCATCGTTGAGAGAGAGAGAGAGAGAGAGAGAGAGAAAGAGCTTTTGACCTAATATTTAGAAAATGTCATTTCAATTCATCATAACATTCCCCCCGGCTTTAGGTCGACACGGAGTTTCCAACTAGAACCGCTTGACATATTGGACCCCACTAACAAGAAAGATACGTATAACCAATGCTTTAAAAATCATTTTTTTAATTGAACCGGTTTTATAACCGGTTTCCAGCTCAACCGATTTGACCACCGATTGAACCAAGAATTTTCCTACATCTGGCAGTGGTAGTGTGGTACACGTTGGCTTTCGATTTGTGACTATGTACACTCTGAAAATGTTCAATATTGTTTGAAAATGAGTTGTTTTTTAACGGACCAAATAAAATCCAACTATACAAGTTCAATAAATCATTTAAAACAGTTTTTTGCCGGTGTGATACAACCACTTCACCCAAGATTTTAAAGAAACCGTTCGGTCCGATCCAATCTAGAAATTGACAAAATCGATTATGATTGCACCGTTCTCATTTCCGGTTTCTTGTCCAGTTCGGTCAGCTAGTTCAAAGTTCAAACCCATTTTTAAAACATTGTGTACTGTTGCACACAGACACACGTACACACAGACAAACAAAGAAACAAACAAGAGAAACCTATTACGTTTCTACAAAATACTCTTTTTAAAGTTTCTAATTAGATCTCTTAAGTTTTCTTCATGTGCAATCTAGTCCTTACACTTTCAGACTTCACAACGTCAGTTCCTAATGTCCTATCTATAAAGCTAACTTAACAAACCAACCTAAAATTTTAACTTAACAAATAGTTTTAAACGACTAAAAAAAATCTCCCAAATACTTTTACACCTACTTTAAAAAAATCAGAATGTTACAACATTTCACAATCATACCAAGGTGATGCTGACATGTGCACACCCATATTATAAGAACTGCTAATGCAATAAAAATCAATAATACTCTAACAAACCCGTTGAACATTAAAAACATGAGAACCTTATAAGCCTCCACTAGAAAAATAGGTCGAACATTATCCTCGAAATGAATAGATTGCAAATTAATATATAGTCGAATAATCAAGTATTGTTCAATAGTAATGTATTTATTTCAAATTCACTAACCTATAAAACTCCTTCACCAAAAGAACAAAAAAACCAAGAACATTTACAGTACCCAAAATACCCTTCTCACCATATCCCATAAAACAAAAATTAAAAAATAAAAATAAAAAACAAGAAACGAAAAGGAAATAAACAAAATAGCTTTACCTCTTCATTCTAAATGTAAAAGGGTTTCCCGGCAAGTCAAGTCTTAGTTTTAGTTATTATTCTTTGATGAAGAATCATTTAGATTTTGATTTTGATTATGATTATGTTTCTTTCTTCTTGTACCAGTGCCAGTACGACCTCCTGTGGGTCCCGCTTCAGCCAATGGTCCAGACCACGTCTGAATTGGCGGTTTTCCATATGAAAAATTTGAACTGAATGGGACATCGGGCGGGTCAAAACTTGGATCCATATGATGTGAGGAACCCAATGGATATCCGAGGGTCCCGTCTTGATGAGGTGGCGGAAATTTTTCACTTTTGCTCTTCGCATTTGCATGTGTGATCAGTCGGCGTCTCTGCAAAAATATAATATAATAAATAAATAAAATCAAAAGTTGGATTTCGATCGGAAAATCAAAGTTCATTAGCAATCAATCTTGTACTTTTACTTTATTATTTCTTATGTATGAATTATACTTTGGAAAATCCACAAGTAAGTTGAGTGGATTTTACAAAGAAAAATGTTGTAATACAACAAATGAAAATTAATATTGTTTAATATTTTAATATAAAAAATTAATCTAAAAAAGGAAGCTTATCTGGCATACATCAATGTTTACTTGGAGCTCAGCATTGGCTTCTGGAGCAGCCATAGCCCTTGCAGGTCTTTCACGTGTACGACTCTTCTTCCCTCCATCCGCATTTGTTTTTCCAACAGCTCTCAATCTACAAATAAACTCACATTTAAGTTAATAAATAAAGAATAACAACACATACTTTCATTTCATATATGTGTTTATGATAGCATACTACTTTCATTTCATCTAATTACAGCATTGTACTTTTAAAAAAATCTACCCAACTATAGCAACGTCATTTTCTTTCCCAAATGAGAAAAATAATAGATAGTACAGTGATATGGTTGGGTATGCTTTTCAAAATAAATAATTTTTAAATTCGTAATGGAAAAGCATACTGACCTTCTAGCTTCTTCATCACGTAATTTGGCATCCATCTCCTTGCTAGGTGGATATTTTGGAAGGCTTGAAGGATCACAGGCATACGGTTTTGTTGTAAAAAACTGCAAAACAACAATATACTGTAAGAAAATAATATCGGTAGCAAAATGTAGTTACGTTGCCATTAGTAGTAAAAAGAAAACACAACATTGCTATTATGGGTAAAAACATTAGAATTAAAAAATGATGAAAACCTCTTGTTTCCCCTTAATGGGTTGGCTTTTCAAAATTTTCATTTTAAAATTTTTTTAAATATTTTAATAATTCATAAGGATAAAACTGATAGATATAAATATCTTAATTGTTGTCAAACAGTTTCAAATATTTTTACAGATAAATTATA
This sequence comes from Lactuca saligna, assembly GCF_052625555.1. NCBI lineage: Eukaryota > Viridiplantae > Streptophyta > Magnoliopsida > Asterales > Asteraceae > Lactuca > Lactuca saligna. The sequence continues at coordinate 108,094,645 of NC_136421.1, read as the reverse complement.
CTAAATAGAAAGGAGAAAAAAAATGTAAATATGGATACTGACTTCACTTCTCAAAGCAGCAGTTGCATTTTGACGTTCAGCAGGATCAATTGCAAGAAGGGTATCAATCAAAGGCAATGAGGAAGGTGGGAAATTTTTAAAAGTTTCAGCAATGCATCTTTTATATGACTGTTGGGGCTTAAAAATAGTTGCATGTGGCAACTTTGACCTTTTCCAATATTCATCAGAAGGGGACCCACATAACTTGAAAATCTTGTGAAGCTGCTCTACCTGCAACAAGAAGTAATATCACAAAAAAATAATTATTATATTATTTTCAAAAACTAACTAGATGGTATACTTATATTATAATCTTATTTTGCTCTTAATAAGCTTTAACTATGTCTAACTTTATAATTTTGTTAACAAAAAACTTCACTACTTATATATATACATAATGTATACAATAAAGTTAAATACACACATAAGAAGAGTAAATTTCATTTTTGGTCAAGATTGAATTATGTTAACCAAAAACTTCATTATAAATTTAGTTACCTCTGTACGACCAGGCATGATAGGTTTTCCAGCCAATAACTCTGCTAAAATGCACCCTGCACTCCATAAATCCACCCCTACACCATAATCAGTTGCCCCTAAAAGAAGCTCAGGTGGCCTATACCATAATGTAACAACTCTACTAGTCATTGGTTGTTTGTGATTAGGATCAAAAAAAGATGCAAGACCAAAATCAGCAATCTTTAAACTTCCTCCATTATCAAGAAGAAGATTCGACCCCTTGATATCACGATGTAACACATGTCGATTATGACAATGTTCAAGCCCAGATAACAGTTGATGCATGTAGCATTTCACCTAAAAAACAACATTCACAAATTGTTAAAAAAATAAATACCCCAATCACGATTATCTAAAATGACCAAGTTTCTTAAGAATCTAAACCTGGGGTTCTGTGAATTTGATTGTAGGACTAGCAGCAAGTCCAGCTAAATCATGCTCCATGTATTCAAAAACAAGATACAAACTACAAGACATTCTTGATGTAACCAATCCTTCCAATTTCACAACATTTGGATGATCTAAACGCCTTAATATCAAAATCTCTCTAGCCATAAACTTCACACTTTCAGGCTCCAGATTGTCGAATCGGACTTTCTTTAATGCAACTATTTTTCCTGTCATTGTATCTTTAGCTTTGTACACGTTGCTGTATGTGCCTTGCCCAATCTATCAGATTTTCATATCAGGTTTTAGAGAATTTGTAATATCAAGAAATTTTGTTAAATGAAATTATAACTACTTACCTTGTCGATTTTCTCAAAAGTATCAGCTCTTCTAGGAATCCAACCATTAATGGCTTCTCCTGCAACAGCAGACAACCAAGCAGGCCACCCAGCAGCCACCTGTTCGCCATGGATGTTCTTCGGTGGATTACTCAGTCTAGGATTAGGCTTTGAGCGTCTTCTCTCTCCTCTCGGCCTCACATTCGCGTCTTTTTCCACCTTTTGAGAAACCCCATTTTGTGGCTCTCCGCCATTGTTGCTGGTGTCGGGATTTGCTGCAGAAGCTCTCTCTTTCCTCCCGGACTGACCATTTGAATCCCTATCTTTCTCTCGCCTCTTCTCTACTACGATTTCAGAACTTGGTGGTCCAGAAGACGCAATCTCTCTTCCAAACACACACCCCATCTATCCCGAACTTTAAAAACCCTAACCCTCATTTCTCATGACATTCCGAGCTAGTTTCCTTTCAAACACGCCCTGAAAAACAAAACGAATCAAATCCAATGATTTGGTGAAAGACAGACTGGATTTCAGGCTTCCAGCAGCAATAAATGAAGAAAAATAATTGGGTTTTGGTAAAGATGCAGTGGTTGATTAGAAGAACCCTAGCTTTTTCCCTTTTTTGCCCAACAAAGCAGGGGCAGCAATCATAACCAATAAAGCCCTCAAACTTATATCGGTCAAACATGAACAAAAACAAAAGGGTTGAAGGGAACAGTGGAGAATAAAACAAGAAGCTTTAATTTGTTCTTTTGAAACAAGTGTGATTGAAGATCTAAAAGAGGAACTCTGTAACTTACTTACTGATTGATGATGACTTGTTTTCAAGGTGGGGAAGATCTGTTGAATTGGGCTGTTCGTGTTCCTTGTCTCTCTCTACACGAGTCAATCACTCAAACTGCATATGCGTATTTCGCTATTAAACACCTTTCACCATCCAAATATATAAATATGAAACCTTCATTTACCTACGAAACCTTTCCCTCTTTAATGATATTTGACTATTATTTGTCAAATCAATTCCAAATTCAAATTATAGAATGTGTTTCTTTGGAAGAAAATGAAATATATTCAAGAGAAAACTTCATAAATAGTCCATCTAGTTTTTAGAAATATGTGATATAGCCTTTAAGTTTAAGAAACTTCATATATATATGATAGATAGTCTTTGTAGTTTCAAAAAATTTAACAAATAATTCATCCCTCGTATAAAAAGACTTATATGTTATAAAATATGATCAAATAACAAGATAAATGATAAATAAAGAAAGACATAAGGATAAATAAAACTTTTATTTCAATACTTGTGATGAAATCATCAAAACTTTACAATACATAACACTCACTATTTATACTAGACAAAGAAGATGAAAGGTGATGTATGTTATGAATGCTCATTATAATGGCGCATAACTACACTCATAAAACTCATAATAATGTTTGTTATAATGTTCACTAATTATGGAGATGGATGGGTGGAATATGATGAATCCAATAGTCATTCACTAAATAATAATTCATAACACTCCCCCTTGAATGACGATTATATCATGTCTTGTTAAAGCCTTAATAGGTAAAACCTCATGGGGAAAACCATTTATTAAGGAAAAAGAGTACATGATTAATAATAGATATTTTAAATAATTATCTTGTTAAAAACATTGCTAAGAAAACCCAATGGGAAAAACATAGCTAAGAAAAAGAGCACAATATGTTTCCAACTCCCCCTGATCACCACATCAGTTGATTTCCTTAAAGCGTCACATGTCAATGTTTCGTACCATCTTTTCAAATTTGGATGTAGGAGGTGCTTTAGTGAACAAATTGGTCATGTTGTTACTTGATTGAATTTCCTGGATGTTAATGTCATGCTCCTTTTGAAGATCATTAGTGAAAAAGAACTTTAGTTATATATGCTTAGTTCTATCTTCTTTGATAAAAGCTTCATTAAATTGGGTTATACAAGTTTTATTATCTCCATATAGTATGGTTGGAACATCCCTGTTAGAAGTTAGACCATAATTCTTGCAAATGTGTTGTGTTAACTTTCTCAACCAAATACATTCATGACTTGCCTTATGAATTGTTATAATCTATGCATGGTTAGAATAAGCAGCAACTAAAGTTTGTTTAACATAATGTCAAGAAATTTTCTTACCTCCATAATTGAATAAATAACATGTTTGAGTTCAAGCTTTGTGTGGATCAGATAAATATCCAGAATCTACATAATTAATTAACTTCGCATTTGATGAATTTGATTAGTATAAATTCATATCCACTATACCTTGAAGATACCAAAGAACGTGTTTGACTCTATTCCAGTGACTTCTTGTTGGACAAGAACTATATCTTGCTAATAAGTTTACGATAAAAGATTTATCAGGTCTTGTATTAATAGTAAGATATATTAGTGCACAAATAGCACTAAGATATGGTTCTTCGGGAGCAAGAAGATTTTCATGTTTTTTATGATGTTGAAATTGGTCCTTTTTGGCATCTAAGTGCCTTACCACATCAGGCTATTCATGGATGTGAGTTATTCATATAAAACATTTTAAGCACATTTTCTAGATATTAATGTACCAAAAACTCCATTTTTGTGTTCTTAATTTGAAGACCCAAACAAAATTTCATTTTACCAAGATCATTCATTTCAAATAATTCTTTAAAACAAGAAGTGGTCTTTTCCAATTTTCTAGGAGTTCCAATTATGTTCAAATCATCTACAATAACATCAATTATGACAAATTCTGATCTAAATCCTTTTATGAATACACATGGGCTTATTGGATTATTTTTGTGGCCCTCTTTCAACAAAATGGTATTTAAAAAATTTAACCACATATGGTCTTATTGTTTCAATCCATACAAAGATTTATTTAATTTTACCGAATATACACTACTAGAAAATAGACCTTTAATGACGCGCTTTTTACGACATGCGCTGATTAATGATACGCAAAAGGACGTGCCCTTAAAATATTGTCATCTCTCCAAAAATTTAAGGATTTACGTCACGCATTATTGCGTGCCCTTAATTTAGTGTCTCAAGAAAAAAAATTAAAAACACGGAGGGCGCTTTATCTTAAACGCGCGTCATCTGTACCTGTCGCTTTATAATTTTAATGAAACGCGCTTTTAGTTAATGAAGGGGGAAACGAAATCCCCAAAATTTTGAAAACCCGCCTTGTTTTTTTTTCTTCTATCTACTTTTCATCCTTGCAATCCACTCTCCCCTCTCTGATACTCTCTCTTCTAGATCTCCCTTCATTCTCTACCTCCCGTCTCTCTGTAAACCTCGAAGGTGAATCGTAATTGAACTGCGAGGTCTCCTTCTTTTTCTTTGTTTTCTCAGGTAGGACATCATCCCAATCCATTAACCCCTTTTTTTCATTAAAAAAAACCCTAATTGACTTGGCAAGTTCATGAACCAGATGTAGCACATTCCAAACTGGGGATTTAACCAAACCCGATAGAGCCATTGACGGAATCTTTGGATTCAGTCAACAAGGACTCTCTGTAATCGCACAACTTTCTTCACAAGGGATCACTCCAGGTCTTCAATCTATCAATCTACAATGGCCATTGTCTAGGTTTATTCCATCTTTTAAGGTTTCCATGTAAACCTTGGACCTCGTTTGCAGGTTTCGTTCTCTGATCAAGTTGTTGTTGTTCGGGAAGGAATAACGAGCTCATCCTCTCCACCAGCCGACAACTTTCACTGTCTCCTTCTCCTTTTCTCTGTAAACCCTAATCCACCTCCACCACTACCGAATCCATTTTGTTTATCTTAAAGAATAACGCAACGAAGCTCATATCTCATATCAAGTACTCCAGCGTGGAGTTAATAATTGTTCCTTCACCCAGCTTGGCTATGGATTCAGGATATGGCATCACACCCCTGCGACCTGGTTACTCTCGAGCCTAATAGGGTCGTTGAAACCCTCAAGAATCTCACCACAAAGTTTTGTGACTACAGAGTGCTTGATGTCGTGAACTTGTTACCCACTGCCAATGATGGAACCATCACGCATTTATATATGCAGGTGAGTAATCAAATCTTAGTATAGTCATCAGTAAACACTTTGTTTTTATGAATTACGTTGTTTGTAAATCTTTTGAATCTTCTAAACACAGTTGATATTTTATTTTTCTACGCTCCTACAACTCAGGCTACTGCTTGTTATTTCTGGTTGCTTTGTTACTACATAAGACAACAACCTAGTAATCTTTGAATAATTAATCACTGCCTGTTTAGGGATACATTGTGGTGAACACCAACTGTTTGATAAAATGCCCCAATGAGTGACTCTTGCGTTTTCATGCTATATTATATATTTTGAGCAAGGAACTACACATGTTTTTATTAAATTTGAAGTGTAATGTACAATAGTAATAACATTGAGGTAGATTACATGTATTGTTCTTTTATGTGTTATTGTGTTTTGAAGTAGTTCTTGCACATCTTGAGCAGGTAGAATTTGCACATTCGTTTCTTTTGGTAAAATCATAAATGTATTTTTCTTTTCTTCTTCCCTAATTGATGTTTGATCTGCTGCATTTCAGCTGCTGAACTTGTTAGATGTGATCGTTGACAATGCGGAAAGCAAGCAAGCTCCTGCTCCTGAAGAATAACCTGCTCAGATGTCCACACTAAATGCTGATGATGCTGGTGGCTTAGGCTCAAATACCAAATCACCCAAAGCTGATCATGCCTCTAAGCCCTCATCTTCCGGTGCTAATACAGAATATGACTCCCAGATTATGCTGCTAAACTTACCATAAGCAGAACTATGTCTTCTATGCGCAATGCTTGCACGTGAATGGTATGTGATCACCATTTCACTTCACTTTTCTCATTATATGTTAAATCATATGGGAACATGTTGTGTTAAACTATAAACTTTGTTGTTTTAGTTTGTCGGATAATGCATATGCTCTTGTGGCGGAGGTATTGAAGAAGCTGGTGACAATCGCTCTTGTGTATTACAGGGGACTGTTTTAGACACAGCCAAGTCGCTTATATTTCCTCTTCCACTCGTGGCTGCTACTCATCAACAATTCCTAGCAGGTATGCTCTACATCAATAACATTTTATGAATGTTAAAATCCAATGAATAATCAGTGATTCTTGTTTGTGTTCATATTGAACAGGCAGTAGACATCCAGATGCAAATGGTCTTGATGGTTTAAAGGTTCAGATTATACTCTGTTTCAACAAGGTTTAGTTTCAAAATATTTTCTTGCATATTTTGAAAATTGCTAATATTTAATTTCTCTTTTTGGGGCATGATAGTAGATGAAACATAGCTACCTATCAAGGGCCATCATACATGGGAATCATATGGTAAGTTTTATTAAAATATATTAATCTCAAACCTATAAATGCTTTTCCCATATCTTTGTTGAAATGAATTTATCTCATAGTTAGTAAAACCCCCCATTTGCATTTTTTAGTAAAATACTCACTGATTATTTCAAAACTCCTTTCTTTCCTTGAAGCAAATGCATTTATTTATTAATTTATTTATGGTTAATAAAATTGCAGACACGCAAGAGAGTGTTGATTAATGCGTTCACTGTGCGTGATACATTTCCTCCTGCTAGATGAGCAGGTCAATTTACTTTGGTTTTATATTTTCCCCCAATGAAATTACTTAATTAATTATCAATCTTTCTTTCTATATATAAATATTTTTTCTAAAATACAATTACTCATTCTGGGGGTGGCAGGTATAATGGCTCTGTGTGCCACCAGCTCGTATTATGAACCCCAAGAGATTGCAGCTCGTATACTGCCAAATGTTGTTGTTCTCACAATTGATCCTCACATGTTATCTTATTTTCCTTTAGTTGTATTAGCTAGTGTTTAATTTTCCAAATTAAAATTAAATTTTTTTGATTTTCTACAGTGATGTCCGGTCAAAGGCTTTCCAAGCAGTTGAACAGTTTTTGCAGATAGTTAAGCAGTACCATGAAAAGGTTGTTGTTTCATTTTCGTTTTGGAATCCCTAGCTATATTATATTATATATCATTGGTTATTATTAAACAACGTGTTTAATACTATGTTTTTGTAGACATCTGGTGGGGATAGCAGTGAGTGTATGGGGTCCACAATTTCATCACTTCCAGGGAACGCAAGTATACTTGGGTATGTAATCTATTTATTTTGCTTCGTGCTGGCTTTAAAAAGTAAGACTGAAACCCAACCAACAATACATGCAATTGTAATTTATAATTTTATAATACAGATGGGCAATGAACTCTTTGACAACAAAAGGCAAACCCTCTGAACAAACCACACAAGCAATGCCTCCAAAATCCACATCACCTCTTGTTTCTGTTGTCCCCACTACATGTAAACATTGTTGTAACAAACACTTACACTAGACACAAACATGATTTTAATTTTTTTATGGTAAAATAATTACTGGATTTGTATCATCTTAGTAGTAGTATCAAGTACACATACCCAAAGTACAACAACACTAGTCCGAGGTGGAAGTTTAGATTATGGTGGTGACATGGCGGATCAACTAGAACCGGTGTCACCTACCTCGAATGACGAATGGGGGGAGCTCGAGAACAGTATCGATATTCATGAAGATGAAGAGATTGAAAAAGACGGGTGGGACGATATGTTGCCACTAGAAGATGAAAAGCTGCCACCTGCTCTTGCAAATGTAACACCGTAAATTTCAAAACAAATTTTTTTTTCAATTTTCTTATAAAACATAATTCGATTAATATTCATTCAACATCCATATTAATTATCCACTAACGGTTAATACAAAATCCCAAGATCACAATGTAAAAACTCCGAGTGTGTGTACGGATCAAGCCGGTGCCTTCCCGCGGTCGTCACTAGTACCTGAAACAATAACATCAAACACTGTAAGCACAAGGCTTAGTGAGTTCCCCAAAATACCACATATAACACATATTAGCCACTCGAGGCTATAACTCTGTGGGTCCGTGCACCCAAACTCTGTGAACCCGCAGGTTCTAGCTCTGATAAACATGCACTACATAAATCACATAGAAATAATGCAGTACAACACATAACATACATAGCATACAAATACTCTATCACATAACTCTGGTTACCTACTCAAGGTAATATAGTATAGTGAGTAGAATCACCTCGCGTATCTCGATATCTCACGAATCCTAGAAATCCCTCGTGCTCGATCCTCCGAGCTCTAATCCTCCTATAACATTATATGTTTCTAATTAACACTTTATATCTCTAAGGTTGACTATCCATAAGAAGTCAATCACAGGTCAACTCTGGTCAACGGTCAACTCTGACCGGACTCGACGAGTACCATCCCGACTCGGCGAGTCTAGACGTTTTCACCAATCCTCTGAAATCCCCTTACTACACGTCGAGTATTCCCCCCTTTACTCGACGAGTTTCACCTGAATGAATCGCGGGGCCACCCCGACTCAACTCGCCGAGTCTCAAGGACAACTCGGCAAGTCCAAGTTTGACTCAGTCCATTCATAATCCCTCTCCAACTCACCCTGACTCACTGAGTCTACCCATGACTCGATTGGACCACTCGCTGAGCAGTCCCAAGGCAATCTTCAAGCTACTCGCCGAGTCGGATGAACAGACTCGGCGAGTCCATGCCATGCAACCACTCCAACTCGCTTCTAAGGTCAGATCTGCTTCCAAAAACTATAGATCTGGCCTCCCTCGACTGATTCATCACGTAAAGCTCCTATCTTGGTGCTCATTACACACCCTATAGCTCATAAATGGAGTTTTGACCTAAGGCATGAGGATTCTAATCCAAAGCCTCCATTGATTCTCAAAAAGCTTGGGTAAAGGGACACTCTAGACCTCTAAGGGTCCAGATCTATGGTTCCAACCTCATAAGGGACCAAGAGGACACTAAATCTTGCCATAAAAGGGTTCAACAAACACTAAATCTAGATAAACAACAACAAACAAGAAGGTAACTCGGATTTATTACCACAAACGTGATGCTCTGGACTCCAAACCCACAGAAGTGGCTCCTCTTGCTTTCCCTTGGCTAGCTCTTCTCCTTCCTTGCAACAATGGCACCTCCAAGGTCAATAATGGCCTCCTACTTAGCTCCAAATGCTCACACTCGATTAGGGTTTCACTCAAGGGGCTGGTGAGCACAAATGACGGTCATTAGGCCCTTTAAATAAGTCTCAAACCCGAGAAATTAGGGTTTCATTACACAGCGCTGACTCGCCGAGTCCATATCCTGGACTCGTCGAGTCCAGGCGCGATCCCGCATCCAGATCCGCGTCCCTACTCGGCGAGTCTGAGCTCCAACTCGCCGAGTCCCCTCTCAAATCAACAAAATATAATAAACAAGATACCTGATTAAAGTCCGGCTATTGCAACTCTCCCCCACTAGGACTAGACTTCGCCCTCGAAGTCTCGCTCTAAAAACAGCTCCGGATGCTGCTCCTGCATCATACGCTCTGGCTCCCAGGTCATCTCTGATCCCCTCCGGTGTTGCCACTGAACCAACACCAGAGGTACCTCCTTGTTTCTCAAAACCTTGATCTTCCGATCCTTGATGGCCACTAGTCTCTCGGCATAATTCAGGCTTGCATCCACCTGAATATCCTCTAACGAAACCACTGCCGATTCATCGGCTATACACTTCCTCAACTGCGACACATGAAAAGTGTCGTGAAACTGTCCCAACTCTGCTGGCAACTCCAACCGATATGCTACCCGGCCTACCCTCGCAATCACACGAAATGGACCTATAAACCAGGGCCCCAACTTGCCCTTCTTCCTGAACCGAATCACTCCTTTCCAAGGAGAAACCTTTAGGAGAACGAAGTCGCCGACCTGAAATTCAAGCTCGGACCGGCACCTGTCCGCATAACTCTTTTGTCGGCTCTGGGCTGTCAATAACCTCTGTCTGACCCGCTGTATCTGCTCTGTCGTCTGAATCACGATCTCTGTACTGCCCATCACTCTTTGCCCAACCTCGCCCCAACAAATGGGAGTCCGACACCTCCTACCATACAACAGCTCAAAGGGCAGCATACCGATGCTCGAATGATGGCTGTTATTGTAGGAAAACTCTGCCAAGGGTAAATACGTATCCCAGCTACCCCCAAAATCCAATACACATGCTCGAAGCATGTCCTCAAGTGTCTGAATCGTCCGCTCACTCTGGCCGTCTGTCTGGGGGTGATATGCGGTACTAAAATGCAGCTTAGTACCCAATTCCTCATGAAATTTCTTCTAGAATCGGGAAGTGAAGCGCACATCACAGTCCGAAACAATCGAGATCGGCACCCCATGCTAAGATACTACTTCTCTCACATAAACCTCCGCCGAAGAACTCTCACTGATGGCAAGAAAGTGAGTGCTCTTCGTCAACCTATCCACAATCACCCAAATTGCATCAACTCCTCTGGCAGTCCTTGACAATTTGGTGATGAAATCCATAGTGATCTGTTCCCACTTCCACTCGGGAACCTCCAATGGCTGCAACTTGCCATGCGGTCTCTGGTGCTCAACCTTCACCCTTCGATAGGTCAAACATCTCTCGACAAACCATGCGACGTCCCTCTTCATACAAGGCCACCAATACTCTTTCCTCAAATCCAAATACATTTTTGTAGCCCCGGGATGGATCAAAAATTTCGATCTATGAGCTTCCTCCATCAATGTAGCACGCGTACCGCCCACAAACGGTACCCAAATCCGGCCCTGAAAAGTCATAAGCCCTCGACTATCCGACACAAATTCAGAAACCAAACCAACGACCCGTTCTCTCTTCTGCATCTCCGGATGCACAGCCTCGGCCTATGCCCCACGAATGGCGTCCAGAACTGGAGCTATCACGATCAATCTCAAACATACATTTTGCAGCGGAGTACTCTCCGCCCTGCGACTCAATGCATCGGGTACCACATTAGCCTTGCCCGGGTGGTACAAGATCTCACAATCATAATCCTTGACCACATCTAACCACCTCCTCTGCCGCATATTTAGGTTAGGCTGATCCATCAAATACTTCAAGCTCTTATGGTCCGTGTATATCGTACAACGAACCCCATACAAGTAGTGTCGCCAAATCTTGAGAGCGAACACCACTGCCCCCAACTCTAAATCATGTGTGGGATATCTCGTCTCATGAGGCTTTAACTGCCTCGATGCATATGCTATCACATGTCCCTTCTGCATCAGCACCGCTCCCAGCCTTAAAATCGATGCATCACAGAATACCACAAAATCTTCCATCCCTTCCGGAAGAGCTAATACTGGAGCTTTGCACAACCTTTGGCGAAGCGTCTCAAAGGAGGTCTGCTGCTCGGGACCCCATAAAAATGTGACACCCTTCCGGGTCAATCTGGTGAGTGGCACTGCGATCTTGGAGAAATCCTTGATAAACCTCCGATAGTACCCTACCAACCCAAGGAAGCTCCTGATCTCAGAGGGTGACTTTGGCACCTCCCATCTCATCACCGAGTCAACCTTGGCCAGATCGACCAATATCCCTTTCTGATTAACGAGGTGCCCCAGAAACTGGACCTCCCGCAACCAGAAATCGCACTTGGAAAACTTTGCATAAAGTTTCTCCGATCTCAAAACTCCAAGAACTTCCCTCAAATGCTCCTCATGCTGCTCTCTAGATCTCGAATATACCAGAATATCATCGATAAATACAATCACCGACCGATCCAACATCGGCCTGCATACCCTGTTCATGAGGTCCATGAACACAGCCAGGGCATTGGTGAGCCCAAAAGGCATCACCACAAACTCATAATGCCCATAACGCGTCCTGAATGCTGTCTTCTGGACGTCCTCGTCCCACACTCTCACCTGATGATAGCCCGAAAATCGATCTTGGAGAACCAAGATGCTCCCTGTAACTGATCGAATAAATCATTGATCCTCGGCAACGGGTAACGGTTCTTGACCGTCAGCTTATTCAATTCTCGGTAATCAATACACATTTAATGCGAGCCGTCCTTCTTCTTCACAAACAGAATGGGTGCTCCCCACGGCGAGCTACTCGGCCGAATAAACCCCTTCCCCAGCAGCTCCTGAAGCTGCGAGGATAACTCTTGCATCTCTGGAGGTGCAAGACGATAAGGCACCTTAGCGATAGGCACGGCTCCCGGAACCAAATCGATACTGAACTCCACTTGCCTCACGGGAGGCACACCCAGTAATTCTTCGGGAAAAACATCTGGAAACTCACGCACCACCGGAACTTCATCCACTGAACTCGGTCTCTCGGAGATCACTCGCGTATCCATCACATACGCCACAAAACCCTTACAGCCCTGCTATAAACACTGCCTCGCCCTAGCGGTCGAACAAAAGGCTGATCCAGAACGTGTACCCTCGACGTATACCGAAAGAACTCCCCCACTAGGATCTCGTATGGTCACCAACTGACGCTCGCAGTCGATAACCGCGCCGAATCGGCTCAACCAGTCCATGCCCACTATGACACAGACATCACCCATCGCAATAGGAACCAGATCGATAGGAAAATCAACCCCAAAAATCCCTAACACACATCCCCGGAGGACCTCCGTGGCACAAATCACTCTGTCGGCAGCTATGGAAACCCGCAGAGGCCGACTCAATGCCTCACGACTAACACTGATATGCTGACTAAAGGCCAAAGATACAAAAGACCAACTCGCACCCGAGTCAAATAACACTAAAGCAGGCACAGAGTTCACAAGGAAGGTACCTATGCACAACATAATATAAGCATAATATCTCAACACCAAAAATAAATATATATAAGGAAACGTACCAGCCACAACGTCGGGTGCAGCGCGGACCTCTTCCGCAGTCAACTGAAAGGCTCTCCCTCGAGCTCTCGGTGCCTCGGCCTTCACGAGCCGACTCTCTGTAGCTCTGATGGTGGCGGGAGCAGATCCCTGAGATGCTCCACGCAGCAGCGGACACTCCGCCTTCCGGTGTCCGGTCTGGTTGCAGCGAAAACACACTGCAAACCCCTTGGGTCAGTCCTTGGCCATATGCCCCTCCTTGCCACATTTGTAGCAAGATCCTGCTCGACAGACTCCATCGTGACCCTTGCCGCACTTCCCGCAAGTGCGGCCCTTCTGGCTCTCGGGTTTGGGATCAACGGGCTTGACCCGCTTGGCTGCCGGTTGGAGCTGTGTCGGCCGCCGATCCCTCCGCAGAGACTCCGCCTCCTCCCTGGCTTGAGTCTCAAGCTCAATCTCCCTCTTCCGGGCATTTGCCTGAAGCTCAGCAAATATCCGATACGAGGAGTTCGCGGCGAACTCCCGAATATCCCGTCTCAAAATGCTCAGGTAGCGGCTCATACGTGCCTGCTCAGTGGACACGTGCTCAGGGCAGAACATCGCCCTCTCATGAAACATCCTCGTGATCGCTGTAACTGACTCAGTACCCTGCTTGAGGGTCAGAAACTCCTGTGCCAAACACTCCCTCTCCACCTGGGGAACGTCCTCATCTCAGAACATGGTAGTGAACCTCTCCCAGGTCACTGCCGAAAGCTCAGCAGACGTGAAATGCGCCGTCACAAACTTCCACCAGTCCTTCGCTCCCAAGCGAAGCTGGTTCAGCGCGAACCGAACCTTCAGATGCTCAGGAGATGAGCAAGTGAAGAAGCACCCCTCCATATCAGATATCCACCTCATAGCTACCACCAGATCCTGTGTACCATCAAACTCTGGTGGTTTGGTGTTGCTGAACTCCCGAAACAGTGACGCATCACCTCCCTGGGGTCTCGTCGCAGCGATCGTTGCGGTAGCTGCTGCAACAGCAACCTCAGAAAGAGTGGCATAACACTCGTCAAACATCTCAATCAGCGCGGTCTTAATAGACCCGAACATCTCTGGTATCTCAGTTCTGATGACCGCAACCACCTCCTCATGAATGATCTGTCGAATCTCCTCATCACTAGCTCCGGCATATGACGTGTCCTCACCATGATCAACCTCTGAAATACAACATGCGATAAATTAGAATTCACTCGAACATTCTTACACTCGACAATCCACCCCTCCTTGATTCTTGGTATCCCAAGATTCTTATTTGGGCCGTGTACTGCCCCGGTGCTTTCAGTAGTACGGGCCCAATACTACTGTCCGCACCGTCTCAGTACACACCCCAAACCTTCCTCTTCGGATCCCAATTCCCAAGTACTTTATCATGCGTAGACCACTCTCTAATAGATCTCTCATAAACCCCTTGCTGCTACCTACTCACTCTCAGCATCTCATAGCAGCTCACCCCTCCCTAGGCTAAGGCATCACAAATCAGGCCACTCTAGTCCTATTAGCAATACCTAGCCTACTCTAGCATGCAGATACATCATATCAATATTAATATCACGTAATATAAAGGTATTTTGGGAATTCACCGTTCGGGCACTGACTGATCGTACACACGTTCCTTCCTGGAATTTGTTTCTTTTTCAAGAAAATCTTTTACTCTTAAAAAAATTAGGTTTTCTTTTGAAAATATCCTTCCAATTCCTCAGTTTGAGTTCAAATACTCCCGAAGGTGTACCCGAATCCCTCAAACCAAGGCTCTGATACCAAATTGTAACACCGTAAATTTCAAAACAATTTTTTTTTTTCAATTTTCTTATAAAACATAATTCGATTAATATTCATTCAACATCCATATTAATTATCCACTAACGGTTAATACAAAATCCCAAGATCACAATGTAAACACTCAGAGTGTGTGTACGGATCAAGCCAGCGCCTTCCCGCGGTCGTCACTAGTACCTGAAACAATAACATCAAACACTGTAAGCACAAGGCTTAGTGAGTTCCCCAAAATACCACATATAACACATATTAGCCACTCGAGGCTATAACTCTGTGGGTCCGTGCACCCAAACTCTGTGAACCCGCAGGTTCTAGCTCTGATAAACATGCACTACATAAATCACATAGAAATAATGCAGTACAACACATAACATACATAGCATACAAATACTCTATCACATAACTCTGGTTACCTACTCAAGGTAATATAGTATAGTGAGTAGACTCACCTCGCGTATCTCGGTATCTCACGAATCCTAGAAATCCCTCGTGCTCGATCCTCCGAGCTCTAATCCTCCTATAACATTATATGTTTCTAATTAACACTTTATATCTCTAAGGTTGACTATCCATAAGAAGTCAATCATAGGTCAACTCTGGTCAACGGTCAACTCTGACCGGACTCGACGAGTACCATCCCGACTCGGCGAGTCTAGACGTTTTCACCAACCCTCTGAAATCCCCTTACTACACGTCGAGTATTCCCCCCTTTACTCGACGAGTTTCACCTGAATGAATCGCGGGGCCACCCCGACTCAACTCGCCGAGTCTCAAGGACAACTCGGCGAGTCCAAGTTTGACTCAGTCCATTCGTAATCCCTCTCCAACTCACCCTGACTCACTGAGTCTACCCATGACTCGATTGGACCACTCGCTGAGCAGTCCCAAGGCAATCTTCAAGCTACTCGCCGAGTTGGATGAACAGACTCAGCGAGTCCATGCCATGCAACCACTCTAACTCGCTTCTAAGGTCAGATCTGCTTCCAAAAACTATAGATCTGGCCTCCCTCGACTGATTCATCACGTAAAGCTCCTATCTTGGTGCTCATTACACACCCTATAGCTCATAAATGGAGTTTTGACCTAAGGCATGAGGATTCTAATCCAAAGCCTCCATTGATTCTCAAAAAGCTTGGGTAAAGGGACACTCTGGACCTCTAAGGGTCCAGATCTATGGTTCCAACCTCATAAGGGACCAAGAGGACACTAAATCTTGCCATAAAAGGGTTCAACAAACCCTAAATCTAGATAAACAACAACAAACAAGAAGGTAACTCGGATTTATTACCACAAACGTGATGCTTTGGACTCCAAACCCACAGAAGTGTTTATTGTCCAAAGTATTATTGGTAAAACAGAAAAAAAGAATGTGTGGTAATAAATCCGAGTGCTAATAAACATATATGTATGCTCTGGACTCCAAACATTTTTGTGAAGTTATGTTTTATGGTTGTCACTTGATGTCTATTTAAGTTATTACATATCATATACATCATGACCAAACCAACATATTGTCCAAAGTACCCTGTATTAAGGTGCATACATATATGTTTCCTGGAAAAAAAAATTGATAGTGAGGTTAAAGAGCCATGATAGAGAGGTTAAAGATAAAGAAAGACAAAGACAAAGAAAAAGAAAAAGAAAAAGAAAGGGAAATTAGAGAACCTGATCGTGATCGTGAAAGCAGGTATTTTTTATGTTCTTGTTCTCTCTTTACTTTCTGCTTGTATTGATAATATGTGCTTTATGCTTTATGGCAAGTATCTCTCTTTACTTTGACATGAATAATTATTAATACACCAATAACTTGTTTAAACAAACAGAAGAGTGTATAACAATAGAGGCAGCGTGAAATGTTCAAATACCAGTAATGGCCCACCATATTCCGGGTAACAGTTGTTTTCCCTGGGCCAATAGAGACATCAAATGCACCTGCTACAAGCACAACATCCAAGGAGGTTAGTTTCATATCATGTTCCATCACCTGCTGCTAAAATAATGCCTGATATTTGTTATAAAGGGAAAAACTCCAACAAACTATGCCCATTGTTTCATATTAGGTCCTTATGGGTTGGCAATAGCAGGTTTACAGGTTAAGTCAACTTTAAAATGTTGACTCTTCTATAGCCACAAAAATACTTGTTCAAGGACCTAATGTGGACACAAAAAAGTTCCTGACTAATCTGGGACAATAGGTATAGTTTTTTTTGGAGTTTTTACGACTTTACCCCTGTTATAAATTCAATGGTATGTTGATTATTTTGTATCGTAGATAGATAAAATCTGATGAATACTAGGATATTTGTGTCTAGGATTGAACTGCACATGCACTCTTCTGGTAGAATTTACTAGAATTATATGTACAATAGATAACAGTCTCCCATTTGGTAATGAATTGTTGCTTCCAAAACAAAAAAAAAAACTATCATAACATGTCAAAATCAATTGCTAAAGCAACCATGTGTAAGTTTTACTTGCAAACACAGTTTATTATACCACAAGAGTAAGCTTCAAATTGATCATAAAGTTGAGTAATATATAGCAGTCTCCTATTTGACTTTTTTTAGATTCTTTATGATTTGTATTTAGTTTAGTCTTCTATCCAAACCTAATTATCCTTGAAAGGAGTTATTAATGATCATCATTTTTGGCGCATCTTGTGAAATTGTTCATAGCTGGGCTGTTAATGTTCCTGTTTGTTTTCATTTATGCAGGTAACAATCTTGTTGAAAGGACTTATGAATCAAATGCTAATGGTAACAAGTTTAACACTCGAGTCCATACGATTAGATGTTAATGGTAATGTACAAGTTTAACACATGTGTCTTTATTATACATACAGATTAAATGCAATGGATTGTACGTATTTTTTGTATATGCTATTTTATTTTATATTATGCCATGGATTGTATTTTGTGTATATGGTATTTTATTTCTATTATGAGAGATTAAATGCAAATTTAATTTATACATTAATAAATATATAAATATATTTAAAAAAAATTAAAATTACGATACGCAAAAATGTGTGTCGTCTTCATTTATGACATGGCCTTTCTTGACTGGGGCTTCCTTGATACGCATTGCGTGTCATAAACACGCGCATCGTAAGGTTACGACACACAAATGTGTGTCGTCTTCCTTTATGACAGGGCCTTCCTTGATACGCATTGCGCGTCATAACCGCGCGTCGTAAATGCGCGTCGTCTCTCTTTATGACAGGGCCTTCCTTGACGCGCATTTGCGCGTCGTCTGAGCGTTTTACGACGCGCAATGAGCGTCGTAAAAGGCCTTTTTTCTAGTAGTGATACTTTTCAAGAATTAGAAGTTTGTGCTTCTGGCACTTAAATCCTTATAGGATTTCATATAAATATCATTCTCAAATGAACCATATAAATATGCGGCAACTACATCCATCTGATGTATCTCCAGTTTTTCATGTGTTGCCAAACATATTAGATAACGGAATGTAATTACATCAACCACATGAGAGTATGTTTCTTCATAATCAATTTTGGGCCTTTGGGTAAAACCCTGTGCAACAAGTCTTGCTTTATATCTCACAACTTCTTTTTCTTGTTTCTTTTGCACACAAATACACATTTGTATCCCACTAGTCTTACTCCATTTTGGTGTACGGACTATAGGTCCAAAAACTTTTCGTTGAGTAAGAGAATTTGGCTATTTGTTGATTGCATCTTTCCATTTTGGCCAATCTTTTCTTTTTCTACATTCTCTGTTGTGACAACCCAAAAATTTACATTCAGTGAAACCAACCACTTCAATAGAAGCCAAGTCTGTTTCTGCTAACTTTCAAACTTTTGGGATAAGTTTGTGCAATTCAGGATTTACACTTAAGGTGATATTAGGAGAGAGGTTGCACTTGGGTTTTGTGCAACTCTATTATTCCGAAACTCTATGATATTAGAGTTCATTCCGGGAATAAAATATTTTCTGCCAAAAATCCCAGGACTATATATAGAAATCTGAACCATATTCATTCATTAGTTACAATTCCAACTAGAGAAAAGTCAAAATTCTCTCTCACGGATCTTCGGGTTTTTTTTTATCCCAAATCGTGAGTACTTCTATCTAGTTGTATTATATAGCTTAGATTGTGATTTATAACATCAAAATCGGATCAAAACCCCAAGATTTGGGAGTTTACCGCCCAATAACATCTTGGAGAGTAAACTCTCTTATAAGGGCCAAAGTGTGCCCAATGTCCCCCTAAACCTTGGAAACCAAACATGGGACAAACCTTGACATGTTTAGGCATCAAAATCATTAAAAATCAAGGACTAAAAGTGAGTTCACAACCAAGGAAGTTCTTGGGCCGTGAACTCCATTTTAGGGTGCCAAAATGCCCTAAATGCCTTCCATAAGCCAAGAGACAAGCATATCCCTTTACCATGATTTGTCTAGGACCCAAAACAATCAAAATATCACCACCCATAAGTGTTTACGGACACAAACACATGACCAAATGGTCTATGGGCCGAAAACTCAAGTTAGGGGTGTTTTGATGCCACAAACACTTCCAAGGGCTTAGGCATGAATTTAGAATGCTTCTTTATGACCTTTAGGACCCTCATAAGTATATTTGGCCATGCGTTTACGGTAGTAAACTCATTTGGACCGTGAACACCCCAAAAGTGCCAAAAGAAGTGGTCTTTCTCATCCTAGGGTAGAGCTAATATCCCTAAATAATTCCCTAGCTTTCATACTTGCATTGACCCATAAGTAACCATGAGTTTATGGCCGTAAAATCCCTTGGGCCATGAACTCATGGTAGTAAACTCATATAAGTGCCTTTATACCCTCCTATGTTGAATCACATGTGATTCCAACACCTACCCAAGGTGTTTCTTAGTCCCGGAAGGTGTTATCTTTCATATAGTTGTTTATAAACACTATATTCATGTCATTATGTGTCCTTAAATATAATTTCGGACTTATTGTGTCTTGGAACTTCATTCGTGGAACTTCTCATCCGTACATGCATACCCGTTTGAATCACCCACATCAGGTGAGTTCATACCCCGTAATGAATCTTTTAACTATTTTAATTGTTTTAAGGGGTGGAATACAAGCTGAACACAATGATAATTGTGTAAATGTTTGTTATAAACATCTTTCAAATGTTACTTATGTTATTTATAAGTTGTTAAAACATTTCAAAACTCTTTTAAAGGTTATGTTACTTTATCGTTATACAAAACTCCATTTTAAAGTATAAGCATAACTTTGTAGATAAATGAATCTTTTTAGTAATAGTCCAGTTAGAGCATTAGTAAGCTATTATAGGTATAGTTTAAGAGAATGCTATTCATTACTTCTAGTACAATGAAGCGCACAAAGAGTCAATATCATAATAGAACATAACAGAATAACAATACCAGAACAGAACGAACAGTGAAGAGAATCAATCATTACCAGAACAGAACATAACAAATTAAGTTGCTATAGCATGAGAACACACAGACAGTATCTAATTATACCAATGAATCACTTCTACATTAGTGATAGTTATATTGGGTATACATGATCATATAACTTTAATGTGGATTACACGGCTTGCATGGATTTGCTTGGGTCGCGTTGGGTTCCCTTAATCTCTTTTCATCGAGAGCGTTTAGTAGGGGTTCTAGCTTTCACATTATGACCGTAATAAGACAAATATGCTTTTAGGTTATTAGTACATCCGCATGTCATTATAAACGACATCTGTGTACTTACTTTTCCCATTACTTTCATAAAGTGACAATACCACTTGAAAGTTAATCTATTTTCTAGTCAAGATAGTTATAGACTAGGGAGAATGTACTTTACAGTTGACAAAGGAACAGTAGAGTCTTGGTAGAAGACTACTTTCAAAACAGTAGGGTCTTGGTAGAAGATTGCTTTCAAAACAATTGAGTCTTGGTAGAAGGCTACTTTTAAAAAGTTAGGTCCATGATGCTAACCTTATGATTCCGTAATGTATACACTATAGGATACATATATGCTAAGTAGATTCCGACAGCTAATAGGATGTGTGTTCTTCGCTATACGTCCTGTTCCCGTTGGATGTGGGTTTACACCGAGGTCACCCAATCTATTATCTACCCAAATCTATATATATATATATATATATATATATATATATATATATATATATATATTTATGCTTAGTATACATTAAGTCATCATAAGGGTACCGGGTATGGATCAGGTCATAAGACACAGGGTCAATGCACAATTTTTCTAGTACAAAACTTTCGTTTCAAAGTCAATACTTTTGATATACAAAACTAGCGATTTCCCAATTAAGGGCTTAATCCATTTTATTAAGTATGTACAGTTTTAAAGACTTTAAGTGAGTTAACTCTATAATACCTTAGTTTATACACCATGTTTATATATAAAACTAGTATCCGACAGCTAGTAGGATGTGTGCTCTTCGCTGTACATCCTGTTCCGTTGGATGTGGGCTTACACCGAGGTCACCCAATCTACTATCTAGCCGATATCAAATTATATATAGCATTATAAACAAAGCTATAATAAAAGTAATCACCATAGTCAATATTTTATTATAAGAAATATAGGTTTTCTTAAAAGGAACACTCCATTAGATATAAAGGAACCATTACAAATAACTCCATGAGTAACAATTGAATACACCAAGGTTATATATGACAACGATCCAACAACCAATGGGATGTGTGCTATCCGCCTTACTTACTGTACCCCGTTGGGCTGTGAGTTGAGGGCAGATGCACACAATCGATTATTTGTTTACTCCAAGTATATATAACTTGTACCCACTTATTACGCATAGAAAGGCTTGTAGTGTCATTTTACTCAACTCTCATTTTAAGTAGGAAATATATGATTTTCTAGAGGAACAGGCGAATTTTACAAAACAACACCTTACAGCTTACAGCACTTTACATATACATTTTCAACCACATTTTTACAGCTTACTCACATCACTAAAATCTTATGAACTCACTAGCTTAATTGTTGATCAACTCTTTCAAATAACTTGTATTCTCAGGAGACTATTAGACAGGTATTCGTGCTGGGACTTCAGAAGATGGAGCATTATAGCTTCAAGTCTTGTTTTGTTATTTGTTTATGACTTCTATGTTTTGTGAACACATACATTGTAAACACTTTCTTTCTAACTGAAATGGTTGTTCATTACTTGCTTACCATATACATATCTCGTGATACTTGACATGACGTCCTCCACCCCCGAACGTTTCCGCCGTTCCGGTTTTGGGGTGTGACATCTGTAGATTTAGGTTCAAGATCCTCATTTTCTTCCATAATCTCGCAGACAACATGATATGAAAATTTATCGTCGATGTTTATCTTATTTCGGTTCCATCTTATTCATGTCATGACATAATTTATTAAGATATCATTTTCATTTTTTTAGGTACCTTATTTTCTTCTGTTGTGTCATTGGGCTCTTCTAGAGCTTCATTAATCTTTTCAAGAGAGTTTGTTTTCTCTTTTGGACCATCAATTATATTTGCTCCCTTTCGTTTTCGAATATTTTTATCTTTGGAACCGGTTGGTCTTCCACGCTTCAGGCATGCCTTAGATTCATTTGTAGTTGTATTTTTTTTTCCTTCTGGGATATCAATTCTAGCTGGAGCATTAACAGTTAGTACATGAGACTTGGTTACTCTCTTAGGGTAAGTAAATGCATTGACAATTGATTTGCTACATTTTGTAAATGAATTATCTTTTTTATTTCAAGTTCACATCAACTTGAACAAGGATCTAAAACTGAAAGTGATAATTCCTTTTAAGAGATTTTTGTTTTTCAGCTTCTTTATTTCTCCCCATAATGTTGGAAAATATGATTCATCAAAATAATAATCATCAAATATAGTTGTAAATAAATCTCCAGTTGATGGTTTTAAATATTTTACTATCGATGGGGATTCATATCCAATATAAATTCTCATTCTTCTTTAAGGTGGAGAAATGGGTACATAAATTGCACATCTAAATGCCCTTAGATGGAAATATTTGGTTCATGACCGCAAACTAGTTGAATATGGGAGACCTAATGATAACTGGTTGGCCTGATGCGTATAAGTGATGTTGCATGTAAAATTGCATGCCCATGTATATGTAGGAAGTTTAGAATGCATTAGTAATGGTCTTGCAATTAAATGAAGGCGTTTGATTAATGAATCAGTTAAACCATTTTGCGTATGAACATGTGTAACAGGATTTTCAATCCAATCGACATGCAAATATCATTAATAGCTTGCAATGAAAATTTTGCAGCATTGTCAAGTCGAATTTTCTTAATTGGGTAATCGGGGAAATGTGCCCTTAGGCTGATTATTTATGCAAGTATCAAAAACTAAATTACAACTAGACAACAAGCACACATGTGGCCAATGTAACCATTTACTTGACTCATCAATTAAAACCATAAAATATCTAAATGGTCCACATGTGATTGAATTAATACACATATATATTCCTTTGAATTCTTTCTAAAAACTACGACTTTCATACCCAACTTTGTTCAATGATGGATGGTAAATTAATTTATATTGAGAGTATGCAACACAAGAGAATTCATTAGCTTGAAAAATCTTTTGGTTTTTCAAAGAATGGCCACTTAAAGTTTCAATTATTTTGCGCATCATAATTGATCTGGGATGGCCTAACTGGTCATGTCAAACTTTGAAGGTGTTATCATACCTTTTATTTTCAATAGCATGAGATTCATTCATTCTAACATCTGTATAATACAATCTGGAGGACAATATAGATAATTTTTCCAAAAGACTTTTCTTTCTCGATATCATTTTGTAATATTGAGATACTCTTTATCACCATCATTAGTTGTTTCAACATGATATCCGTTGGACCGAATATCCTTAAAACTTAATAAATTTCTTGGTGATTTTGATGAAAATAATGCACCACCAATTGTAATTATTGTCCCTTGTGGTAATACTATATTCACTCTTGGAGTCTTCAATCATTTTTGCATTACTAGCTATTGTATTAACATTTGCTTCTCTAATTGATAAGTAAGTAAAATATTTTTCATTATTAAAAATGTTATGTGTTCTTGCATTGTCTGCAAGACATATATCTTTCTAATTTCTTTTGCGAATATCCATATTTCTCTTCAATAAATAAATAAAACATAAGAAATTAGAGAAATAAATTCATATTTTATTTCTTTGAGAAAATTGTGATGACATCATTTCTCATGATATGAATATGACATAAAAACATAATAAATGACATGAAACAAAACTACACATTATTTTTTTATCACCATCTATAGCACCACTTGTCCTTTATGGGTAGGCAAGAAAATCGACAACATCCAAATATGTCATATATGGTCGATCTTCGTGAAAATCATTTTGAATAAAATTTGTTTTAATATTTTATTTTCCTTTAGATTTTAGAGAAGTTTGATAAAGATCAACAAAATGCTTTGGTAAGCAGCATGTACAAGACCAATGACCGATCATTCAACATCGGCGACAAATATTTTCAGCTTTCTTTTTGCCTTTACCAATTTATGTGTATTTTTGCTATTTTCCAACTTATGGTGGTTACTTGTAATCTTGTTATTTTTATGATAATCATGATAACCTCCACGACCTCGGTTAAACCCACGACTATTATGATTATATGATGTTGCATTCACTTTATGGAATGCATTAGAACTAGTCGGAGTTGATTGGTGATTTTTCATCAATAACTCATAGTTTTGTTTAGCCACAAGAAGACATGAGATTTATTCAGGTTCTTTTTTAAACCTTTCTCACGATATTGCTACTGCAGGAGCATGTTGGTGGCATGGAAAGTAGAGAAACTTTTCTCTAGCATAACATAGTTTTCTATAGTGAAAATACTAGTCAAAATAAAGACTTGTATGTTAAGGAATTGTTAGTTCAGAAATTCCATAAAATAATTTGTAATCATTGTACATATGGACTTATGAAAAATACATACCTGAAAATAATATGAGTGATAAAAAGCTAGAGCTCTATAGTGGAGTCGTGCTGATAACATGTTATATAATATGATCAAATAACAAGATAAATTATAGATAAAGAAAGATATGTGGATAAAGAGAACTTTTATTCCAATATTTGTGATGAAATCATTAAAACTTTACAATACATAACACTCACTATTTATACTAGTCAAATAAGATGAAAGATGATGTATGTTATGAATGCTCATTATAATGGTGCATAACTATAATCATAAAACTCATAATAATGTTTGTTATAATGGTCACTAATTATGGAGAGTGATGGAGGAATATGAGGAATCCAATAGTCATTCACTACATAATAATTCATAACATTATATACATTTTTAATATATTTTTAAGTTTCCGTATTTAAATGTATTTAAAAAAATAGATAAAAAACCCCAGCTCTCTCTTTCTCTCTCTCTCTCTCTCTCTCCCTAAAAGTCTATCCTTTTTTTTTCCATCATTAACATACTGTGTACAGTTGGAAAAGACAACCCATGTATGATTTTTTTTTCAAAACAATCCTACTATATTTTTAAATATGAACTTTAATATTGTTTGTCCTAACAAAACCTACTCCATTAGTGTCAACTTCATTATCGTTACTAGTTTGAATCGAAACCCTAACCTTTCGATGTTTCATTATCATCAGAGAAATCAATTAAGAAGTTAAAGACATATTAAGGACATGATGGAGATCTAATTTCTCTTTCTTATTTAAAATTGATGAATAGGTCTCAAGTTGCAGGTGTGTGATGGTGACAGGGGCTGATTTCCTTGAGATTTGACTTTGTAATTGGTATTGATTTCCCTGTTTTTCCTTTTGGTTCTCAAGTTGCAGGTATGTGATGGTGAGATGAAGACTAGGGAATATATATTGTCACGTAAGGAAGATGGTGAAGGTTATGACAGGCAGTGGCAAGTGATGGTGTGGAATGGTAAAAAAAGCTCCACCTTAGTGATAACCGTTTCAGCGGGGGATCCCATCGGATATTTTCGATCTTATAGATCACTTTCGGAATTGGTCTCTCAGGGAATTAGTTTTCCGATGAGATTACATCGTCAGTTGGATCACTACAGGAATTGGAGCTTTTGTATCTCACCAGACAATGAAGGCACTATGGAAACTATATGTGTTGGATGTCAGATTGGCAATGATAGTAATGATCCAGAACAAATTGATAGTGGAGGCACACATCTGAGCATCTGGTTAAGGGGTTTATTTTTCTCATTTATTTCCATCTCTTTTTTTCATGGAAATCAAAGCTATATGCAATGCCTAAAACCAAAGCTAAATAAAGGAAAATTAAAAGGAACTTGTTGATTGCCATTTTCTATAATTGTTGCGGGTTTTTTGTTGGGGTTTTGATGAAGATAGTGTGAGAGAGAGAGAGAGATAGATAGATAGATAAATAGATAGATAGATAGATAGATAGATAGATAGATAGATAGATAGATAGATAGATAGATAGATAGAGCAATAGAGAAATAGAGATAGAGATAGAAAGATGTAGGACATTAATGTATTTAATAATAATAATACAATATTAAAAAGAAATAATGGAAATGAAAAATAAATATGTAAATGGTAAAGAGGTCATTTTAATTTTGAAAGGGACTAAATCTACAATGAAACTAGTTGAAAAGGATTGTTTGTTAAAAGTTTTGGAACCACGAGGACTATCTATGAGGTTTTTGATGGGTTTTATATATTACAATAACTATGTGCTTGCGGAATTTAACTTAACAATTATGGGCACATGCAACCTAAAGGATTTATGTCTTAACACTTTGAATGTTACATGCTATGAACAACAAAATAATTTGAACCTTAATGAACACCTAGTATAATCAAATACAATAATTAGAGTTACGTACATTTGATTTGTTGTAGCAAACAAATCACTTCAAACTCCTTATAAAAAACCTTGGAAAGCAAACCAGAAATCTCGTGCCTATAGTAGCTCACACCCAAATCCCTAGAAACCCTAGAATAAAGAGGAGAGAGAGAGAGAGAGAGAGAGAAGAGAAGAAAGACTAAGAATTTTCATTCATATGCTTCTTAGATGGATTCATATGAAAATTCTAGCACAAGGGGTCTTTATATAGCTGTTGGATGTTCGTATGAAACCCTATATAAAGACAACCCATTAATAGGTAATTATCTAGTTTCCTAATTATCCATTTGGAGCATTCTAGATAACCCTAAAAGGTTATCAAAATCGTCCAAGCATGAAGGTTTATAGAATCTCTCTCTTGTTCAATTAATGAACAATTACAAAGCAACCTTTATACAATTAATCAATTCCAATTGATCCCAAATTAACTCTAATCAATTATTAATTAAATCTAATTGATTTATTATTAATTTATTAATCATATAAATTAACAAATCAATTATATAACATTTGACCTCATGTTAAATTATTAATTACATAACAAATTAACATATCAATTATCAATTTCCAAATAATATATTAATCACATAATATATAAACAAATTATTTATCTCTATTTCTCCTAATATCATTTCCAACTATTTCAGGTTATGATGACAACCCAAAAGGAACTTTGTTAATAATTGAAGATTATATTAATTTAGTTATTGGTTTAGGCACCTAATACAACAATCTCCTACTTGGATAAGTCTAAAACTAAATTGCATGTATATAACTTTTAAATCAAATAGCAAAGTGTGCTTTCCAAAGCAACTGATGAACTCTAATGCGATCAGACATTGGTCCTAAGATAAGTGATCAAATATTCCTTTGTTCTATAAGATATCGTATGGACGTGAGACATGGATCTTAATCAATCTTTTATGTCACAACTAGAAATTTTTGGTGCCTTGTAACTACAACACTTATGTCAACTATGAATCAAAAACATGAAAGCATGCATGATGCTTACTCTATGACAATAAAATTTCAATCAAACACTTCATACAAGCACTACAAATAGTCAAAAAATAACTGGAAGCCCTTAAGTCCTTGTTTAAGTCCATTTTGGACTAGGACTTCCTTATTGGGCCCAATGGACCAATAAGCTTCCAATTGGAATATAATGTGCTTATAGCTCTTGAATGGGCTTTAATTGGACCCACTTTCATTTATTTTAATATTTTGGGCCATATTGGGCCTAGAATGAAACAAAATATTTAAATAAACCTCATTGGGCCATAACTAACCTAATTAGCCCAAATGGGCCATAAAAATCATTACTTGATTTATTTTGGGCCAATAGTTATCTAAATTATCTATGATTTGGACTTAGGCATTTAAGGGCCCAATTCCTTCCTTTTTCTCTCCAAATCTCGGCCCAAGCCCTAGAGAAAGGGAAGAGTTGGCTTCTTGCACGCCACATCATTTTTGTATGGGGGATAACTAGGCATTACACTTCAAACATCCATGCACTTATCATCTTTCCATGCAAGCTCACTCTCTCTTCTTCTCACTCTCTCCCTCTCAGCCGAATCCAAACAAACACACACACACACACACTTCACTCACAATTCTCTAAAGAAAACTCTCTCCACTCCTCTCCATATTTTCAAGATTAAGGAAGCTTTCAAGGAGATTTAACCCATAAACACATCATCTAAGGTAAGTTGATGTTAGATCCATAATCAAGCTATTTCCTTTCATTCAAGAATCATCTCTTAATTCATAAAAACTCATGATCTTGCACCTTAGAAGCATCCAAGTTCGAGATCCTCCAAGAAAGGTTGCTAGGATCGAATTCTTCTTCATCTTTTCCTTCCAAAACCGAAACCACACCCAAGTTGAGTTTCATACCCCCTTCTTTTCAGTTTTATGGGGGATAATACAAGTAAATGTGTAGATCTATGTGTAAATGTATGCTATGTGTGATTTGATGCATGTATGTGTGTGATATTATGTGTTTGTGATGATTATGTTATCCATCAAGTGTGTAAAACTGAGATCTAAACCATGAGGAAGGAAATAAACATAACTTAAACTATTTTACACTAATAAATAGTTTATATGTTTATGATGAACATACTTGAACATAAAATCCATTTTTGGACATAAAAAGTCAAAAATACAAAACATAGGGGCCAAACCGAAAAATTACCATTTCTGGAGGGTTAAAAGGGTCCAAACAGTTTCTAAAATAAATTTTCTAAACATCAACATTTTTGAGGGGCTTAAAGTGTAAATTTTGGATTTAATGGGCTAAAATTGGGCTTTTCGGCCCAATAAGCTTCAAATTGCGAGATTTTTAAATTTGAGGGGCTAAGAATGCAATTTTATGTAAATAAGGGGATTTTAAGTGTAATAAAACTATTCTAATGGTCAAACATGCTTTTCAAATTCAAGAAGGATCAAAAATGTAAAATTTTTCCAATTGAGGGTTCTAACCGAGAAAACATCAACCTGGAAGGGCTAAAGCTGTTTACAAAATAAATTTTGGCTAAAAATGTCTTTTCAACAAGTTTATGATACAAAAGTGTCAAAATAATGTTTTAAGGACTAAAAATGAAATTCTTTTTATATAAAGGACTAAAAGTGCTATTTTTTTAAAAGAAAGGTTGTGAAAAGGTAAAAATCTTACTTTTAAACAAACTAATTCATTAAGACAAAATACAAGATCCACGACTACCAACGAAACGTAAAAGCAGATATATTCTCAACAACTAATATCGTTACAAAACGAATAGATTCGGTCTCGAATCAATAACAAAACAAAAAAATCAATACACCATAGTATTCCAATAAACACGTGATAAATACGAGGAGTCAACATTCAATCTTTGGGCTTGAAAGTTTCAAAACGTGCTTGTTGGGCTTTGCTAGCCCAATAACATGATCTTTGGGCCCGAAAGGAACGCACTTACATGTTAATGGGTCTTTTATGACCCAATTACATGTAAAAGGACTTCAATAGCTCTATTATGCTATTGGGCCCTAATGGTCCATCAGTAATGCTAGTGAGGTCGAGAAGTCAAATGCGAGTCGGGCCAAGTGCCTTTCGCATTCCCGATAGCCTTGAATAACTTATGGAAATAAAGGGGGCTTCGTACCCTCCTTTCTCCTCGGTTGTTGGGCTTATGAGAATTCAAGTAATCAGATTCATGGCATTAATCAAGAGGAGTCAGGGTGGTTGGATTGTGTGAGTAGTACGGATGACGCCTTAGGGATCGTTCGTACCCTGTAGTTATAAACTAGTCATTTTCATTAATGCGTGATTGTAACCACTCACAAACCCTAGTTAATCCAATGTCACCTGGGAAATCAAAAACATTCGTCGTATCGGTATAACAATAAACAAGTCATGTAATTTGCGTATTGGGAAAGCATCGGGTTTTCCCGGAAAGTTCAACATTGTCACCTATGTGATGTATACAAAATTCAACAATTATACATGTTTTCAAAATCGACAAGCATATTTACGGATCTTCACACTTTTTATAAACAAATACTCTTTTCAGAAAATATCGGATTTTCTAGGTTTTTCAAACTTCACAAAAATCATTTCCATAACATTACTTATGAACTCACCAATATTTCATATGTTGACGTTTTTCAAAATAACTTGTATTCTCAGGTAATAGGTAAGCTGAAGAATAGGTACCAAGTTATGTCATGGTGTTTTGCTTAAATTATCTATTAGACAGTCTATGTTACAGAATTGTAACGTTTAAAACAATGTACTGAATGTAAACAATATCAATTGTAATATTCCAATGCATGGTGATGATTTGTTTTATGATTCATGTATATTCATTGTGATGGTATTCAATTTGAGTCACAAGAGCCCTCGAACGTTTCCGTCGTTCGGTTCGGGGGTGTGACATTTTAGTCCAAAATTTTGTTTCCTGATTTCTGATTTATGACGACTAGATTCAGACTACTAATTGAACACATCAATTTAGTCCTAGCAAGACCTTGCACATGAATGTCAACATCAAATCATCGAGGGGCCCAAAGATATCACTTTTCCCGTTAAGGCAAAAGAAACGAATAAACTTCGACTCATATTCTTGTATCCTTTACTCATCAAATCATGCATGACACTATGTTTTATAACATCACGTTATCGATGTGTTTCTACAATACCAATGCACAAACGACTTGTAAATTACAACTCATATATCTCCGCTTTAAGAATATAAGATATTATCGTCTCATAATTACTCGTGATAGAATCCATGAAGTAATTCTCTAAGCGTGAGTTTATCTAATACTTAAATCTCCATTTCTAAGTACTCATGAATGTTGTAGCAATATAATTGCTATGTTTAAACTCCTTAGACACTCTACAATCCAATTCATGACTATCTTAATTCACTACTTACTTCCTAAAGTATGAGCGGCTGTGGAACTTTGAATAATTAAATTATTTAATAAGTAAAACATGCAAAGTGAAACACAATGATAAAATAATTAACTATGGTATCAAACCTATTGAATGTAAATAATCTCCATTAATTAATCACCATAATAATTACGACTTAATTCATTGTATAATGTTTCAAGCAATCAACCAACCACTTGAATTAAATAACACCAGTCATGCCATGTTATGAACATGTATACTATGCATCTATATGGTCCTTATTTTGTGAACAGATCAACTGGACATTATTCCAATGATGCTCATTTCACAATTCCAAATTCTTGTCAATATCTAAAATGTAATTGAATTCCAACTTTACATGCATTGACCTTCTGTGATGTTGAGGCTTCAAATTCATAGAGACCGAGCTAACGATATTACAGAATATTACATTGGAACTTTGTTACTAGAAACAATTACATGGTAATGAAGTTTCAAATGCAAGGTACACTCCTTGAACACTTCTCTTACATTAAAGTTTCCAATTCACATGTAGACTTAAGAATTAACACCCATTATGGAAACCTTTCCATATTCCATATATGACCATAAAATTTGACCAATAATCATCTCAATCTAAAACATATCACTATGGTCCTCACAAACACTATCGTACTGTCAATTTGTAACAACCCGAAATTGTTCGTCGCCAAAACCCGTTCTACCCAAAAAGTCGCCATTATCAAATTCGTTCCGTTTTCACTTTGGGTTATTTATTTAAACTTATATGTTTATTTTATTTTTAGGAGTGTCTAAACCACTCAGGAACTCACGTAATTAGCCCAAATATAATTATTTCATAAGTTTTAGAAACATCCCCGCCGGGTGATGGAAACTTAATCGGGTGCGACCAAAAGCCGCGTTTATCATCGGTATCGGGTAGAATTCCACCGTGTCCAAGTTTTAAGACCTATATAAACGTGTTTTAGCACCCATTGAAGCTTTTTCCCTCTCTCTCTACTCTCTCTCTCTCTAACCTCTCTCCTAAATCCAAGTTTAAGGGTCCAAAACTCAAATTTAAGACCTCAAATCTCTAAGGTACTTTCCCTAGCTTGTTATGTAACCTTCTTAGCCTTCAAATTCGAGTTCAAAACATGATTTGTGACCACATTCATGAGTTTACAGCCATGGAGCATTCATGGGCCGTAAACACATAATAAGTCGTTTTTTAAGCCCTAAAACCCCTTCTAAGCACTATTGGACTTTAGATATGGCTTAATGGCTTAATGGAATGGACATATAACATCTAAAACATGAGTTTTGAGGCATTTAAAGGAGTTTATGGCCAAGGCTCATTCTTGGGCCGTAAACTCATATATATGGGGTTTTCATGCCCTTAAACCCCTCCAAATCATAAACAAGGCTTAGATATGATTTGTAGAGTATTGGTATTATCATTTGGACACTTGAAACATCAATTTTAGGGGATTATTGTGGGTTTATGGCCAAGGCTTGTGCTTGGGCCGTAAACTCCATGAAACATGGTGCAAATCCATTTCTAAGGTGTTAGAAAGCCATCCAACACCACCAAAAGCATTGGAATAAATCAAGGGACCAACCAAAAATAGTTTAAGGGCCTTAAACACATCAAAACCCTTTCATTTTAGAGTTTACGGCCATAGCATGTGTTCCTTGGCCGTAAACTCCAAAAAGTGTGTTAAAATGTGTCCCAAATTCACTTCAAGGCTTTAAGGGAATTTTAGAAGCTCTTACATGCAAGTTTTTAACCTTAAAACACAAGGATTTACTCTCTATGAGAGTTTACGGCCATGAGAGGGGTCTCATTGGCCGTAAACTCCAAAAACCCTTTCAAATCTTCAAACAAATGCATGTAAGGCCTTGAAACAATTTTAGCAATCACATGTGATTAGTTTGGAATCCAAAAACACAACTTTTCATGGGTTTATAGGAGTTTACGGCCATGAGACCATGCTAGGCCAAACTCCCTAAAATGTGTCATTTTGGTGATTAAAACTTATTCCAAACCCTTAAACCAAATCTAGAAATTGTCCCCTAAGTGTTTGAAGTCCAAATTGCACCATAAACCACCCATCATGAGTTT
The DNA here is from genome assembly GCF_052625555.1 of Lactuca saligna. Taxonomy (NCBI): domain Eukaryota; kingdom Viridiplantae; phylum Streptophyta; class Magnoliopsida; order Asterales; family Asteraceae; genus Lactuca; species Lactuca saligna. The sequence continues at coordinate 108,061,322 of NC_136421.1, read as the reverse complement.
ACGGCCGTAAACTCATGGGGAATGGGTGTTCTGGCCGTAAACACCACTTAGTAGTGTACTCTTGGGGAGTAAACTCATTTCCTAAGTCCCTCGCATCATTACATGTCCTTAAACGCCACCCGGGTCCCTCCAAACACTTGTATCGAAGTGTTTTCGCGACTTGAAGCAATTGTCCCTATCCAACAATCAATCTAAGTCCTAATTAGATACAAATGTGTATCTTTACATCATAATTAGGAACTTCGTGTGTTTACAAGCCCCGAATCAACTCTTAGCATCCAAACCGTCACATATCTCGTCCGGTGAGTTCATACCCCTACGCCCTTTTCACTGTTTTCAATGTTTTCAGGGGGGAATACAAGTAAACTATAACTGTTTTCGAATCATAACATTGACATTTTTCAAATTATATCTGACAAACTTATAAACTCTTTTACTCCTTATGTATTATGCTGAGCATAAGGAATGTGTAACATTCCGGAATTTCAGGTATTGTTTTAAAACTATTTTTGGGGACATTTTAGGAAGGGACTCGGCGAGTTGGTGCTTGACTCGCCGAGTAGGACCACAGACTTGGTCGCAGATTCGCGACTGGACTCGACGAGTCCATTAGGGACTCGGTGAGTCGACGCTGTTCAGCAGAAACCCTAGCCGTTTGGTTTTGGATCGTTTATAACGCCTCTTAGGCCGTCATTGTTCGTTTTTGCTTACTGAGAAGAACCCTAGAACGATTGTGTGCATTTGGAACAAGGATTGAAGACCATTGTTGGGTTTGGAAGAGTTGTGTGCAAGGAAGAGGAAGGTTTAGCTAAAGGAACAGCAAGAGAATCACGTTATGAGGATTGGGGACACAGAAAGTGCATCAATCAGGTAATATCTCGGATTTCGTTCTTCTGTGATTGATGCGTATATGAAGTTAGGGTTTATAGAACCCATTTGATGATTAGAGGGATTATTATGTTGTTACCCAAGTGTTTATACCCCAGTAATAGGATGTTTAGAGGTCCAGATAGTCCCATGAGTGTGTATTTCGGGATCATACGTGTTTCAGGAAGCAGTTGATCGACTGCATGGCATGGACTCGCCGAGTCGGATGAGCAGACTCGGCGAGTAGCTTGAAGATTCACTGGGACTCGCCGAGTTGTTCTTCAGACTCGGCGAGTGGAGTCGGGGTGGCCCCGCGATTCTTCCACGTGGACCTCGTCGAGTCAAGAGGGATACTCGACGAGTAGAAAGGAGAACAACAGGGAAAATTGGGGTGGACGTCTAGACTCGCTGAGTCGCCTTTGCACTCGACGAGTCCGGTCAAGTTGACCGTTGACCAGAGTTGACCTGCATGTAATTTCGTAGGGTCAGTTGTCTTGTTTGATAAGATTATTAATAAGGGTATATGGTATTATAGGGAGTCTGCAGATCGGCGGACCGAGTGCGAGTGGTTTCAAGAGTTTATAGTTTACATACTACGAGGTGAGTCTTCTCACTATACTGTACCTGGAAGGGTTTGACTGTGTGACCGGAAGGTCGGATATGTTATGTGTTTTATATATGCTATAATTGAAAGGAATAGTTGCTATGCATGCTATGTATGTTTCTATGGGCCGGAAGGCAATGTATTATGTGACAGGAAGGTCAGGTATGATATATGATATATGTGATATATGTGTCAGAGTAAATGTATTATGTGTTATATATGTTTATGGGCCGGAAGGCAATCATGTTATGGGCCGGAAGGCAATTATCTTATGGGCCGGAAGGCAATTATCTTATGGGCCGGAAGGCGATTATCTTATGGGCCGGAAGGCGATTATCATATGGGCCGGAAGGCATTGTACTGTGGACCGGAAGGTCCGGGCCTGGAAAGGCGTATATGTGTAAGTGGTATACTGGGGAACTCACTAAGCATTTATGCTTACAAGTTGTTATGTATGTGTTTCAGGTACTAGCGAGGACCGTGGGAAGGCGCCGGCATGATGCATACACACTGCTGATATTTGAGATCTTGGGGATTTTACATATGTATTTGTTTTGAAACATGAAATAAATATTATTGGTTGAATGAACTCACTTTATTTAAAATGAAAATTTTATTTGAAAATTTGCGTTGTTACAATTGGTATCAGAGCCTTGGTTTGAGGGATTCGGGTGTACCTTCGGGTGTAACTGAACTCAAACCGAGGATTTGAGGAAAAATCTTTTAAAAATAATAAATACATAAACTTTTATAAATGGTAAAGTGGTAAACAAGAAAGACGCAGTGTGTACGATCAGCTAGCGCCCGAACGGTAAAGATCCCCAGAATACCTTACAATGTTATGTTATGCATTGAATTATGAATTGTTATGCATGCTAGAAGACTAGGTATACATGATAGGACTAGAATGGCCTGTTTTGTGATGCCTTAGTCTAGGGAAGTTGCTTGTATGAGATATTCGGTAGCGTGCAGGTAGATAGTGCATACGAGAAGTAGAGTACTCACTATTCGGGGTTTGGGGAGGAAGATTTGGGACGAATACTGACACGGTGTGGTCGGTAGTATTGGGCCCGTACTACCGAAGACACTGGGTCGGTGGAAGACCCAAGTAAGAATCCCTGGATATCGGAGACTGAGTAGGGTTGCGTTATCGAGTACAAATGTACTTGATGGAGTCTCTGATAATTTTATGTTGTATTTCAGAGACATCATGTTTACGACACGCCACGGAGCGAGTTCGAGCAGTATGAGTGACGAGGAGATTCGTCAGATGATCCAGGAGGAGGTAGCTGCGGCGGTTCGGGCTGAGATCCCGGAGATGTTTGGGTCCATTAAGACCACCCTGATGGAGGAGTTTGAGGAGCGGTACGCCACATTGACTGAAGCTGCAGTCGCTGCTGCCACCGCAGCTGTGGCCGCTGCTAGGCCGCAAAGAGGTGATTCGTTGCTATTCCGGGAATTCAGCAACACGAAACCCCCTGAGTTCGATGGGACGCAGGATCCGATTGCGGCGATGAGGTGGATCGCCGACATTGAGGGGTGCTTCTATACTTGCTCATGCCCGGAGCACTTGAGGGTACGGTTCGCCTTGAACCAGCTCCGTCTGGGGGCGAAGGATTGGTGGAAGTTCGTGACGGCGAACTTCACTCAGGCGGAGATTTCAGCGGTGACATGGGAGAGGTTTACTGAGATGTTCAGGGACGAGTACGTTCCCCCAGTGGAGAGGGAACGATTGATCCAGGAGTTCTTGACTCTTAAGCAGGGTACTGATTCCGTTGCGGTGGTTACACGGAAGTTTCATGAGAGGGCGATGTTCTGCCCCGAGCTGGTGTCTACAGAGCAATCACGGATGAGCCGGTACTTGGGCGTGTTGAGGAGGGATATCCGGGAGTTTGTGTCAAACTCCACCTATCGTACTTTCACTGAGCTTCAGGCGAATGCCAGGAAGCGCGAGATCGAGTTGGAGACCCATGCCAGAGAGGAGGCCGAGTCTCGGCAGGTGGACCGGCGACCGACTCAGTCTCAGCCGGCAGCCAAGCGGTTCAAGTCCGCTGATTCGAGGACGGGAGGTTTGAAGGGCCGCACTTGCGGAAAGTGCGGCAAGAGTCATGAAGGGGCGTGTCGAGCGGGTGGTTGCTACAAGTGTGGCAAGGAAGGACACATTGCCAGGGATTGTCCTAAGGGGTTTATGGTTTGCTTTCATTGCAACCAGACAGGCCATCGGAAGGCCGAGTGCCCGCAGCTTCGTCAGGGATGTACACCTACTACCAGGACTACCGAGACACGACCGGCGAAGGTCGAGGCTCCGAAGGCTCGCGGGAGAGCTTTTCAGCTGACTGCGGAGGAGGTCCGCGCTGCGCCCGATGTTGTGGCAGGTATGCTATCATTCACGTATTTACTTTAAAGTCGAAATGTTATGCTTATGTTGATGTATGTGTAGGTACTTTTCTTGTGAACTCTATGCCTGCTCTAGTGTTATTTGATTCGGGTGCGAGTAGATCCTTTGTATCGTTAGCTTTTAGTCAGCATATCAGCATTAGTCGTGAGCCGTTAAGTCGGCCTCTGAGCGTTTCTATTGCGGCCGAGAGGGTGGTTTGTGCCACGGAGGTTCTTCGGGGATGCGTGCTAGAGATTTTCGGGGTTGCGTTTCCGATTGACCTAATTCCTATTGCGATGGGGGATGTCTGTGTCATCGTGGGCATGGACTGGTTGAGTCGATTTAGCACCGTCATCGACTGCGAGCGTCAGCTGGTGACTATACGAGACCCCAGTGGGGGAGTTCTTACGGTATACGACGAGGGTACCCGTTCGGGATCAGCTTTTTGTTCGGCTGCTAGGGCGAGGCAATGCCTACAACAGGGATGTAGAGGTTTTGTGGCGTATGTGATGGATACGCGGGAGACTACCGAGAGACCGAGGACAGTGGAGGAGGTTCCAGTGGTGCGCGAGTTTCCAGATGTTTTTCCTGAGGATTTGCCCAGAGTACCTCCTGCGAGGCAAGTAGAGTTTGGTATCGATCTGGTTCTGGGGGCTGCGCCTATTGCGAAGGTGCCTTATCGTCTTGCACCTCCAGAGATGCAAGAGTTGTCCTCGCAACTCCAGGAGTTGCTGGGGAAGGGATTTATTCGGCCGAGTAGCTCGCCGTGGGGAGCACCGATTCTATTCGTCAAGAAGAAGGACGGTTCACACCGGATGTGTATTGATTACCGGGAGTTGAACAAGGTGACGATCAAGAACCGCTATCCGTTACCGAGGATCGATGATCTATTCGATCATTTGCAAGGGGCATCTTGGTTTTCCAAGATCGATCTGAGATCAGGGTACCATCAGGTAAGAGTGCGGGATGAGGACGTCCAGAAGACAGCATTCAGGACGCGGTATGGGCATTACGAGTTCGTGGTGATGCCTTTCGGGCTCACCAATGCCCCGACAGTGTTCATGGACCTCATGAACAGGGTATGCAGGCCGATGCTGGATCGGTTTGTGATCGTATTTATCGACGACATCCTAGTGTATTCGCGAACTAGAGAGCAGCATGAGGGACATTTGAGGGAGGTCCTTGAGGTACTGAGGTCGGAGAAGCTATATGCAAAATTCTCCAAATGTGACTTCTGGTTGCGGGAGGTCTAATTCCTTGGACATGTTGTTAATCATGCAGGGATATTGGTCGAACCGGCCAAGGTGGAAGCAGTGATGATTTGGGAGGCACCGAAGACACCTTCCGAGATCAGGAGTTTCCTTGGGTTGGCGGGGTACTATCGGAGGTTTATTAGGGACTTCTCCAAGATCGCGGTACCGCTCACCAAATTGACCCGGAAGGGTGTTACATTCTCATGGGGACCCGAGCAGCAGACTTCCTTCGAGACACTTCGTCAGAGACTGTGCGAAGCCCCGGTATTAGCTCTTCCGGAGGGGATGGAGGATTTTGTCGTATATTGTGACGCATCGATTTCGGGACTGGGTGCGATGTTGATGCAGAGAGGTCATGTGATAGCTTATGCGTCGAGGCAGCTGAAGCCTCATGAGGCGAGATATCCCACACATGATTTAGAGTTGGGGGCAGTGGTGTTCGCTCTCAAGATATGGCGTCACTACCTGTACGGGGTTCGTTGTACTATATACACAGACCATAAGAGTTTGAAGTATTTGATGGATCAACCCAACCTAAATATGCGTCAGAGGAGATGGTTGGACGTGGTTAAGGATTATGACTGTGAGATCCTATACCACCCAGGCAAGGCTAATGTGGTAGCCGATGCATTGAGTCGTAGAGCGGAAAGCACTCCATTGCGAGACGTATGTTTGAGACTGACAGTGATGACCCCGATATTGGATGCTATTCGTGGGGCGCAGGCCGAGGCTGTGAGATCCGAGATGCAGAAGAAAGAGAGAGTCATTGGGTTAATTTCAGAGTTCGTTAAGGATGGACGAGGACTTTTGACGTTTTAGGGTCGGATTTGGGTACCATTCGTGGGCGGTACGCGTACTATTTTGATGGAGGAGGCTCATAGATCGAAATTCTCGATCCATCCCGGTGCTACGAAGATGTATTTGGACTTGAGGAAGGAATATTGGTGGCCTTGTATGAAGAGAGATGTCGCATGGTTCGTTGAGAGGTGTTTGACTTACCGTAGGGTTAAAGCCGAGCACCAGAGACCGCATGGTAAGTTGCAGCCCTTGGAGATTCCTGAGTGGAAGTGGGAGCAGATTACTATGGATTTCATCACCAAATTGCCAAGAACTGCTAGGGGAGTAGATGCAATTTGGGTGATTGTGGATAGATTGACGAAGAGTGCACACTTCCTTGCCATTAGCGAGAGTTCATCGGCGGAGAAGTTGGCGGAGTTATACGTGAGAGAGGTAGTATCTCGGCATGGAGTGCCGATCTCGATTGTTTCAGACCGTGATGTACGTTTCACTTCCAGGTTCTGGAAGAAATTTCATGAGGAGCTGGGTACTAAACTGCATTTTAGTACCGCATACCATCCCCAGACCGACGGGCAGAACGAGCGGACGATTCAGACATTGGAGGACATGCTTCGAGCGTGTGTGTTAGACTTCGGGGGTAGCTGGGATGCGTATTTACCCTTGGCAGAGTTTTCCTACAACAACAACCATCATTCGAGCATTGGTATGCCACCTTTTGAGTTGTTGTATGGTAGGAGGTGTCGGACCCCCATTTGCTGGGGAGAGGTGGGTTAGAGAGTGATGGGCAGTACAGAGATCGTACTCCAGACGACAGAGCAGATTCAACAGGTTAGGCAAAGGTTATTGACCGCCCAAAGCCGACAGAAGAGTTATGCGGACAGACGCCGGTCCGAGCTGGAATTCCAGGTCGGCGACTTCGTTCTCCTGAAGGTTTCTCCTTGGAAGGGAGTGATCCGGTTCAGAAAGAAGGGAAAGTTGGGGCCCCGGTTCATAGGTCCATTTCGGGTAATTGCAAGGGTAGGTCGGGTAGCTTATCGGTTGGAGTTGCCAGCAGAGTTGGGACAGATTCACAATACCTTTCGCGTATCACAGTTGAGGAAGTGTATAGCCGATGAATCGGCGGTGGTTCCGTTAGAGGATATCCAGGTGGATGCGATCCTGAATTACGCCGAGAGACCAGTAGCTATTAGGGATCGGAAGATCAAGGTTCTGCGGAACAAGGAAGTACCTCTGGTGTTGGTTCAGTGGCAACACCGGAAGGGATCGGAGATGACTTGGGAGCCGGAGCGTGAAATGCGGGAGCAACATCCGGAGTTATTCGCAGAGTGAGACTTCGAGGGCGAAGTCTAGTTCTAGTGGGGGAGAGTTGTAACAGCCCGGAATTTCAGGTATTGTTTTAAAACTATTTTTGGGGACATTTTAGGAAGGGACTCGGCGAGTTGGTGCCTGACTCGCCGAGTAGGACCACAGACTTGGTCGCAGATTCGCGACTGGACTCGGCGAGTCCATTAGGGACTCGGCGAGTCGACGCTGTTCAGCAGAAACCCTAGCCGTTTGGTTTTGGATCGTTTATAACGCCTCTTAGGCCGTCATTGTTCGTTTTTGCTTACTGAGAAGAACCCTAGAACGATTGTGTGCATTTGGAACAAGGATTGAAGACCATTGTTGGGTTTGGAAGAGTTGTGTGCAAGGAAGAGGAAGGTTTAGCTAAAGGAACAGCAAGAGAATCACGTTCTGAGGATTGGGGACACAGAAAGTGCATCAATCAGGTAATATCTCGGATTTCGTTCTTCTGTGATTGATGCGTATATGAAGTTAGGGTTTATAGAACCCATTTGATGATTAGAGGGATTATTATGTTGTTACCCAAGTGTTTATACCCCAGTAATAGGATGTTTAGAGGTCCAGATAGTCCCATGAGTGTGTATTTCGGGATCATACGTGTTTCAGGAAGCAGTTGATCGACTGCATGGCATGGACTCGCCGAGTCGGATGAGCAGACTCGGCGAGTAGCTTGAAGATTCACTGGGACTCGCCGAGTTGTTCTTCAGACTCGGCGAGTGGAGTCGGGGTGGCCCCGCGATTCTTCCACGTGGACCTCGTCGAGTCAAGAGGGATACTCGACGAGTAGAAAGGAGAACAACAGGGAAAATTGGGGTGGACGTCTAGACTCGCTGAGTCGCCTTTGCACTCGACGAGTCCGGTCAAGTTGACCGTTGACCAGAGTTGACCTGCATGTAATTTCGTAGGGTCAGTTGTCTTGTTTGATAAGATTATTAATAAGGGTATATGGTATTATAGGGAGTCTGCAGATCGGCGGACCGAGTGCGAGTGGTTTCAAGAGTTTATAGTTTACATACTACGAGGTGAGTCTTCTCACTATACTGTACCCGGAAGGGTTTGACTGTGTGACCGGAAGGTCGGATATGTTATGTGTTTTATATATGCTATAATTGAAAGGAATAGTTGCTATGCATGCTATGTATGTTTCTATGGGCCGGAAGGCAATGTATTATGTGACAGGAAGGTCAGGTATGATATATGATATATGTGATATATGTGTCAGACTAAATGTATTATGTGTTATATATGTTTATGGGCCGGAAGGCAATCATGTTATGGGCCGGAAGGCAATTATCTTATGGGCCGGAAGGCAATTATCTTATGGGCCGGAAGGCAATTATCTTATGGGCCGGAAGGCGATTATCATATGGGCCGGAAGGCATTGTACTGTGGACCGGAAGGTCCGGGCCTGGAAAGGCGTATATGTGTAAGTGGTATACTGGGGAACTCACTAAGCATTTATGCTTACAAGTTGTTATGTATGTGTTTCAGGTACTAGCGAGGACCGTGGGAAGGCGCCGGCATGATGCATACACACTGCTGATATTTGAGATCTTGGGGATTTTACATATGTATTTGTTTTGAAACATGAAATAAATATTATTGGTTGAATGAACTCACTTTATTTAAAATGAAAAATTTATTTGAAAATTTGCGTTGTTACAGAATGATTTATCAATTACAACTAAATGTATTTTAGTTAAGGAAATAAACCAACTAATCAAATTATTATGGGAATAATTTAGGGTTCTTTACTGTTACGTTTTATCATGTATTGATATCTATATAACATTATTAGATAAACTATGTATGATTCAGTTTATCTCCGTATCATTTGAATGTATTGTCAGATAATTTCATTGTATGTATCTATATTTACTGTACTATGTTTCATAATCTTCTGTATGTCGATATCGTATGAGAACCCTGTGAATAGTTTAGTACTAGTTTGTGAGATAGTCACTACCCTTTATGGATGATCAGTAAATCCTCCCCGGAAGTGTAACCAGAGTCTCCTGGAGGGAGAGCGCAGAATTTGTGAATAGATCTATTCGGGACGGACAATCCCACACCTTAACTGCTAGCTACAGTTAGGCGGGCACGCCTGGGGTGACAAATTTCTGGATATCGTTTCGACGTCTGACAAACGTCAAGGAGGTCTCGTTGTCGTATTAGCATGGTTACCCGACTCACAACGTGTATTAATATTAGTTTATTCACAGTTTGGGTTTTAGAATCTATATCTCTTTCGGGATAGTGATCCCATGGTATTATCAAACTATTTTGTATCTAGTCCGGGATAGTGATCCCATGGTTTTATACCTATAACTTGTACGGGATGTTTTTCCCCATGGTCTTTAACTATATCTTATACAGGATAGTGATCCCATGGTTTTGTATCTATATCTTATACGGGATAGTGATCCTATGGTTTTGTAGCTATAACTTGTACGGGATGTTTTTCCCCATGGTCTTTAACTATATCTATTACGGGATAGTAATCCCATGAATTCAATCTATATTAAGTACGAGATGATAATCCCATGGTCTAAATCTATATCTTGTCCGGGATAGTGATCCCATGGTTTTCAATCTATATTTCCATATATATCAAATTATCTTGAGTCTAGTCCGGGATGGTAGTCCCATGATCTTAAATCTGTACTTTCATATGTGTCAAACTATCTTATATCTCTTTTGGGATAGTGATCCCAAGATTTTCATCATATAGTTTTGTGTATTAAACTATACTTTGTGATATACAATTGATCTTACAATTAGGAAAATATGGGATTTTCCTGGGGTAAAACACAACATGTAATCGAATTGGTAACAAATGATAACTAAACCAACTTCACATAAGAAAATATGGGATTTTCTTGGATAACAAACCTTTTCGGAAACTAAAGGAAACCGATACATTTTCATAAAACAAAACCGCTTATGAACTTACCAGCTTTATGCTGATTTTCAAACCGCTTGTATTCTCAGGTCCAAGTTAGACAGGTACCCAGTGATCTCTTTTTGGTGAAGACGGAGTGCGTGGAAGACTCGTCTCGACTTTTGTTAATATGATGCATATGTATATTTTGTATAACTTTACTTTTGAAACAAATGTAAACTTTCATATATATGTAATGTAATGGTTGCTTACTGTGACTACTATGTACATTGGATTTGATACTCAACTTGGAGTCAACCCCGGGGACGTTTCTGCCTTTGGTTTTCGAGGTGTGACACAATTGTCCATAAGTAATTAATCTTCAGTAAACCTCAGACAGTTCTTGATAGTTTTTTTTAACAACTCCAGTCACACAAAAATTCTAATCCTTTTCCTCTCAATGCTTAAGGCATTTGGAAAAATCAAAATAAGTAAATATATTAGCATATGTAATCAATCCTATATCTGAAGCATATATGACTCGACACATTATATCTTATATATGTTCAATCTCTGGATATAATATTTCCATATATGGAATTTCCTATATTTAGCCATTTCAACATGATATTCACATATGTCTATAACTAAGTTCTATTTATAAATTATACGATCTAAACGTTTACAATCAAAACAAAAGTATGAATGCCCTCTCCCTTGAGTCTATCATAATGAAACAATTCCCAAACCTTGCAATCTGCAAATTGAAATTTTTGTTCCCTACGAACAATATATGCAATACTAGCATAACAGTTATGCTCCCACTAGCATTAACATGTACTTAGAAATCAACTGGACTTTTAGAAATCTATACTCTTGACTTTCTTACTAAAGTATAAATTTCTGTTACGCAATGCTTCAATTGGTCTCTAGACTTCTTAAGCTTATACACCCTCATTGGATAGCTTATGTGTGTGTTTAAACCCTTTCAAAACTTACAGATATATGTCTTGAAAGCTCAAACAATTCCTTGCCATTTCTCACAATTCAAAATATGAAGAGGGGTGTCGTAATCATATTTTGAATTTGAGAATGCGACTAACACAAATATTCATACTGATCTTTATCGGATCTTTTAAAATCTACTAGCCAAAGCATTTCCTCGCAATCATTCTCATGAATCAGAGTGAATCTTTGCCACATAGACTTCAAGTTGAATATGTTTCCATCCACGTGAATATAGCATTTCTAGCCTACAATCATAAGATAAGGTTTAGGATAAAACCATATTCAAATTTATCTTTCCTTCATGGAATAAACTTCGTTATTCTAAATTTTTTGCCCTCTAGTAGCACAAGGGCCTACCAGTGCTTCCGTGTTGTTAACAACTCACCCGTATTGATCAATGTACTTTTACTGACCAACGTGTTTTGCTTTTGGAGTTAAATGAAAAACATTGAAATTATAAGATTTTCCAACTCAACTAGAAGGTGTATAGAAATAAGAATGTGTCAATCAAGCATGACTGGTTATCAACCCCAAGTCGCGTGCTAGTGATAACTAAAAGGTTTATTGTCGTTTGATTATTGAAACTCGCAAGATCAATACGACTATCACTGACTTCTTGACATATGAGTTTTCTCTCAAGGAACATTCTTGACGAGCTTAAAACAATATTCAAAATTTCATGTGGATTCCCATAAGAAAACACTTCAAAGAATTGGTCTCAGTTTATATATTGTTTTGATGAAAAACATCACAACTTCAATTCTGAATGTGCTAAAGTAAGAAGACATTATTACTCCACATTGTATGAGGTGTTATAAACCTACTTAGTATGAAATAAGTTTCAAGCTAGACACGATTTGTAGTAACTAGAGAATAACTCTAAAACTTGATTGGAAGCGAAGTATGACGCATCCCTTGTTTGAGCCATTTAACAATATCTGACTCATCTTCTTAGTTATATAATTACACTAAGATGTTATTTGAGGATCAATTATGATATAGTTCCAAAATCATTAAGATGATAATAAAACATGATGCAAAATTATTTCTCCTTTCCTTTCAGATTGGAAAAACTTTAACTTTCTGCCTAATTGATTCTTCTATTCATTTTACTACACTTTGAAGCTTTTCAAAGTATAAGAATTTTGTTTAATTTTATAAAAACAACCATATTTACCGAAACATCAGTAAATCATGACGAATAGAATTATCGTGCTTTGCGGTAGATCTATAAAGTCCATATCAACATTTACTAGATCAATTAGTATTTCACTTGTGTCACATAAATATGTGAACAATGAAGCAGTCATGATTTTCCAATGAACAATATTCTCATACATCACACAATTCCAATTGGAAATAGAAAGTTGATTTGTTAATTTATAATGTGATTAATGAATTAATATGATATTAATTGTTAAATAATTGATTTATTAATTTATACGATTAATAAATTAATATGAAATCAATTAGAATTCATTAATTATTAATCATATTTAATATAAAATTAATTCGGGATTAGTTAAAGGTGCAATAGATGAATTGTAATTGTTCATAGTGAAGATGAAATGCGATTCTAGAGGGTTCTATAGGGTAGACGGTTTTATGGGAATTTTAGGGTTTGTAGAAGCCTCCTGGAGTTGATAAGGATAACTACCTTGAATAAATAAAATTTGAATATTTTATTATTCAAAGCAAGGTTTATCGTGGAGATCCCCTAGCTATAAAAACATTCCCTTAGGCATCAAATTGCGTGGCTCTCACTTCCTAAAGGGTTGGAATGAAAATTTACTTTCCTCCTCACTCCTCACTTGTTTTCTAGTTCTAGGGTTTGGGTGTGAGCCATTACAGACATCATCCTTTTGGTGATAAGCTTTCCAAGTCCAACAACTATAAGGGATTGAAGTGATTTGTTTACTACAATAAATCAAAGGTATGTAACCCACATTCTTGTGTTTTGATTATGCTAGGGTTTCAATTAGGGTTCATGATAATTTTTTTGTTCATAGCATGCTACATTCAAAGTGTTATAACATAGATAATTTAGGTTACATATGTAGTTAAGTGCTAAGTGAAATTTTGCAAGCACATAGTTTTGTAACCTATAAAACCCATCACTTTCCTTGCATTGACATGGGCTGCCCCATGGTCTTATATACAAGTGCAATGGGCTACCCCATGGTCTTTCATCGCACCATCATAGGCTACCCCCATGGTCTTATATACAAGTGACATGGGCTACCCCTATGGTATTTCATATAAATGTCACGGGTTACCCCTAGGGGTCTTCCATGCAAGTATCACAAATACAACTAGCATCCTACATAGTATAGTGAGTGTAACACCCCATTTTTGCATTCTAATAGAATTCAATAAACTGAATCCTCCGTAAATCGTAAAACTGAGTGCACAAAAACATATATATATATATATATATATATATATATATATATATATATATATATATATATATATATATATATATATATATATATCGTCCTGATCCCGAAAATATCAATTTCGTAGTACGAGAGCCTATAGACCCACATAGATTTTATGGCAGTACGATTAAAGTACGGGAGCCATTATTTGTATGCATGTATAAGTAGTGTGATATATAGTATATTTGGGTAACTCACTAAGCTTAGCTCTTACCCAATTGTTTATAATTTTTGAATCGGGACGATGTGCACTATGTATATATATATATATATATATATATATATATATATATATATATATATATATATATATATAGTTTTTAAAAACCTTAATCCCACGGCAAGAACCACTAGTTTAAATCACGACAAGTGACCGCTATAAGATTTTAGACCGTAATAACTGCATAGTTACTAAGTTTGTATTCCTAACTTGTAGGTGAAACTATTTCTGTGACAACTTGAAATTTATCCCGTCATTTTAACCTCTTCTTCCTTTAATAAAACTCGCTTTATTAAATTGTCCGTTAACCTTTTGGATTAGGTTAATTAAATTGGGACTTTTATTACGACTTCATAAGAGTTTGAACAAATTAGAAACACCCTCAATATTCCCTTGAAAAATTTTAGTTACAACTAAGTCAAATTACGACCATTTAATCGGGAGCGACCAAAAGCCCCGTTTAACGTCAGTATCGCGTAGATTTCCACCGAGCCACAAACTCAAACCCTATATAAGGGTGAGTGGACTCCATTGGAAACCTTTCCACCCTCTCTCTACTCTCTCTCTCTCTCTCTCTCTCTCTCTTTCTACAAGTTGCCTTCGATCCAAAAACGCCTTTTTCAAGCTCCATAATCATAAGTAATCTAACTAGCTTGTTGTTTATCTTGATATATATGCAAATTCGTGTTTAAATCATCCAAAAGCCTCAAAATCATGTGTTTAAAGCCCAAGAACACTCTTGGACCGCAAACACCCATAAGTGGGGTTTTGAAGTCCCAAAACCCTTCTAGTGCCTAGCTATGACTTAAGGACTTGCATGTATGAGCTTAGAACCCCAAAATCATATCATATGGAGAGTAAACATGAGTTTACGGCCCAATAACACTCTTGGACCATAAACCCCTCTTCATGGGCCATGAACACCATTTAAGGTGTTAAATTTGCCCTTAAACACCTCCTATGGTTTGGGTAAATGTCTAGAACTAACCACCATCGATGTAGGACCCTTAAACATCAACGAAACTATGTACTTAGGAGTTTATGGCCGTAAACCCCCCAAGGATTGGTCCATGGGACGTAAACTCCCTTAATGAAGCCAAATGATGCCCTAATTTCCCCCTTTGTCTTGGATTAATGCATAGAACCTTATATTCTTGCATTTAAGACCTTACATCATGAGTTGAAGGACCAAGTGAGAATTTACGGCCGTAAACTCTATGTTTACAACTGTGAACTCCCTTAGATAGTTCATTTGGAGCCTTAACCCTTTCCTATGCCCTAGATTTGAACCTAACCTAATTCTACAAGTGATATAAGACCTTTAAACATCCAATAACACACCACCCATGAGTTTACGGCCGTAAAATCATGGGGATATGGTCTTAGAGCCGAAATCTCCATAAAGAGTTTACTCTTGAAGAGTAAACTCCCTAACTAGGCCATACACTCCCTTATTGCAACCCAATAGCCTCCTAGCACTTGACCAAAGTGTTTTCCGCACATTAGGATGCTTATACATGTTTACTTAGTATTATAATCACTAATTGTATGTAAACATATGTCTTCATATGTTACTAGTGTTGGATAAGGTGTCTAAGTCCATAACTATTTCTGGTATGTACTTGACCCGACCCGGCATGGTCCATTTGGGTTGCATGGCACCATGCAATTGGATAGACTAAATGAGAGAAATAACACTTGGAGATTATTAATATATTATAAGTTCTACTATATTAATAATATTATTTGATTAGTTTGATCAAGAATTAATTTAGAATTAATTATGTGATCAAAAGATAACTAATTAAATATATGGGTTGATTATGTAAATCATCCATATCTTGTATAGTGGGCTAAGAGGCTCCATGGATTATCAAGTTGGGTTCCACCCATAGGATGCTCCATGGGAGTTACAAACCCATGGGTCATGGAAATGAAGATTCATGACACATTAGGGTTTAACCCTAGATGTGTCAACACGATATAAGTAACATGTTCTCCACCTAAAATCGGCTACACTAAGAAACAAGAGGGCTTGGCCGATTTTTGAGAAGTGTGTGTTCTCTCATAAGTTCTTCCAAGAGCATTTGGTGTTGTGTGAAGCATTTGAGGCATCACACTTGGGGTGCTAGGCTCACAAGGTTTCAAGGAACACAAACAACAACAAGGTAAGTTATTCTATCTATACTTTAAGTTAAAATTGTTCCCCATGTATGCTAGATAGGAATATAACCTTGGAATTCAACTTTCCATGATAATTAGACAAACATAGATCCAAGGTTATTAGGGTTGCATGTACACTTAGGAAGTGTTAGAATGCTCAAAACCCATCAGTGGTATCAGAGCCTAGGCTTGTTTGTTTTTTATTCGTGCTTAAAAGTTGAAAAAAAGTCGAAAATCTTGCTGTCTACGAATGGACTCGTCGAGTCCATAAGAGGGACTCGTCGAGTTCATGTGTATCTTCAACCAACTCGGCGAGTAAATTCATGCACTCGGCGAGTAGGATCGACTGATTGCAGAATTTCGATTTTAGTTGCTGGAAATGGACTAGAAACATTACCCTAAACTGTTTTGGTACTTGAAAAACTTGTTTTGATGGTGTAATGTTCTTTCTAATTCATTCACAACAACTAGTTATCAAAATTACAAAGTTTTAAATGTAATTTTTGATTGTGTTCATATTCATGTTCTTGTTCTTATGATGTTTTAGATGATCATAGGAATTATTTGTAACCTATGTGGTAGATTAATTCTTGATCATAATGTGTTTTAATGGAGTCCATAACTTGTCCTCAAGTTATGGAAAACCAAGAGTCACACTTGAATTAAAACCATTAAAACAAACACAAGAGTTAGAAAAATGAAGAGTCTTCATTTTATTACTCTATTAAACTCATAAGTTACAAGAAATGAAAAGTTTTGAAAGTTACAAAACTTGCCCTTAAGTTTTGGAACAAGTAAAGTTAAGTTAAAAAAAACTTTAGTTCCAACCCCTAGAATTTTAAAAGTTAAAATTCAACCCTTATACTTATATTATGATGATTTAATAATATATATATATATATATATATATATATATATATATATATATATATATATATATATATGTATAAGAATAAAGTCGTCTTACCGCTAGTACGCCTCATTCACGAAGCCGGTCTATAAGGTGGGTATAAGGTTGTTGCCTATAAAATGGTGACTTAATGGGTGTCTACTCTCACCCACCGCTTGCTTGACTGGTGGAGGGTCGTTAGCCGAACGGGTAAGATAAGGACTTATAAATTCTCATTCAAAGTATGATGAATATTATAAAGTAACTAAATGTTTTATTAAATTCCCAATCTTAGTTACTTTAGGAAAATGTGAATAAGGTGCTAATCCATGAAATTACACTTTACACTTTGTCTAAGTCGTTGGTGGAGCGTGTGTGGTTAACCAGCACACCAACTTGGACTTAACAAGGTAGGTAAAGGGTGACTTAAGGTTTATTATAGTATCGGTGGAGCGTGTGTGGTTTACCGGCACATCGATTGAGTGATAAACTTTAAGGGTACCAAGTGATTTGCATGGTTACTTCACACCTCGTTTTGTGATCCTCGGTATCCCAGTCACAAAACTTGGAGGGCACTCTCGAGATTGAAACGTGCCTTTGAAAAGTTCATTGAATCTCAAAGAATCTAGGAATTTCTAAAAACCAATAAAACCTAATATCTAATATTTCGGTTTTTGTGGTGGAAATTGGTGAATCGTTATTCACCTACCTTTCAAATATAGTATAGCTTAGATTACGGCATACCTCTTCTAAGTTATATTATATTGTGATTGGATCCTAGCCTTAATATTACATTTGGGTGTTTTATTAAGGACTCTCTTATATCTACACTAAACTTGTTCTTCTCTTTCAGATGTCTTCAAATAATGCTTCTGGCTCGAATCCTAATGGCTCCTTTACTTTTATGAGTTTGTGTGGGAAAGTCACCTTTGATGGATCCAACTTCAATGAATGGATCAGAAACATCAGGATGATTACCCGCTACGAGGACAAAGAATATGTCCTTGACAAGGAGCTTAAGGAGATTGATGAGACCACTGCAACTCCTCAGGAGATCGCTGACTTTCAGGAACATGAAAGGGATGCTACGAAAGTAGCATGCATCATGATGGCCACAATGACAGCAGAACTCCAAAAGTCCTATGAGGATTTCTACCCTTATGAAATGCACCAAGATTTGATGGAAAGATACCATCAAAGTGCACGACAAGAGAGGTACGAAATTATCTGCTCCATGATAACAACCATGATGAAGGATGGGGATTCCGTCACGAGCCACATGCAGAAAATGCAAAGGTATGTGGATCGATTGCTGAAACTTAATGTGAACCTCCCTGAGGAGCTAGCAATAGATATAATTTTGCGCTCCTTACCATCGTGCTATGATCAATTCCGCATGACATATCACATGAATAAGGAAGAGGTCACTCTCAGCAAACTTCAGGGACTTCTCAAGACTGCAGAAACAAGTCTTAAGGGGAAGTCGGTTGCTATCACTCCTACTACAAACTCAACTCCGGTTTTGGCAATCGGGAAAAGTCGAGGGAGGAAGAGAAAGAGATCTTCGAAGGGTACCAAGGCTCGGACCCTTGATGGCTCTTCTTCAAGTGGAACCAAGAAAGGTTTCATTACTCCTTCTTCTGACCCAAAAGAGGTTGAATGCTTCTATTGCCATGAAAAAGCTCATTGGAAGCGGAACTGCCCAAAGTACCAGCAGGATGTGAAGGATGGGAAAGTCAAACCCAACCATGCAGGTATTTACACTATCATTTCTAATAACTCACCCCATTCGAAATCTTGGGTCCTTGATACCGGTTGTGGTATTCATATTTGTTGTGACTTGTAGGGACTAAGAAGAAGTGAGGATGTGGAGCAAGGAAGAATAAACTTGATCATGGGGAACAGGAAAGCTTCACCTGTCACCAAGATTGGAGTTTATACTTTATCGCTAAGTAGTGGGTTTAGTTTAGATTTGAATAAGTGTTGTTACTCGCCAGGAATGGCAAGAAATATTATTTCCTTTCATGCTTTGTACAAACAAGGGTTTACCTTTTCGTTTAATAATGAAGTTGGTTCTATTGATGCTTTCTTTAATAATGTTCTTTATTTTAAAGCATTACCTTGTGATGGTGTGTATGAAGCTGTGTCTGTTTTAGATAACTTAGGAAATAATGTTTTGTGTATTGATTCTACTAATAATAATAACTTGGATAAAGCATCATTATGGCATTGTTTTCTTGGACATATAAGCAAGAAACGCATAGGCCAACTCCAAAAGGATGGAGTCTTGGAGTCGTTTGACCTAAAGTCAAATGATAGTTGCGAATCATGCTTACTTGGAAAAATGACAAAGTCACCCTTCACAGGCTTGTGTGAAAGGGGTGAAGGTTTGTTGGACCTTATACACACGGATGTGTGTGGACCATTCAAACATGCCACAAGGGATGCTAATCGTTATTATTTGACTTTTACTGATGATTACAGTAGATATGGATATGTCTACTTAATCAAGCATAAGTCAGAGACTTTCGAGAAGTTTAAGGAATTTAAACAGGAAGTCGAGAATCAATTGGGCAGGAACATTAAGATGCTTCGATCCGATCGGGGTGGTGAGTATCTTAGTTCAGAGTTCCTCGACTATCTAAGGGAATGTGGGATTGTCTCACAATTGACACCTCCCAGGACACCGCAGTTGAATGGTGTGGCTGAGAGGCGTAATCGAACCTTGTTGGACATGGTTCGTTCCATGATGAGTCGAGCTTCGCTACCAATCTCATTCTGGGGGTATGCCTTAGAGACTGCCGCCCATATCCTTAATCTAGTCCCTACAAAGAAAGTTGCCAAAACTCCTCACGAGATGTGGACTGGTAAAGTACCTAAACTAGACCACATCAAGATTTGGGGTTGCGAGGCTTTCGTGAGACGCGAGACTCATGATAAGCTCGAACCCCAAAGCGAGAGGTGTATTTTCATCGGCTACCCACAGCAATCCGTTGGTTACCTCTTCTACAGACCTAGTGACAATGTGGTCTTTGTTGCAAGAAGAAGAGTCTTTCGAGAAAGAGAGTTTATAAGCCAAGGAGACAGTGGGAGGCAAATTGATCTTGAAGAAATTCAAGAGTCAAGTGGTGATGGAACTTCAAACTCTAGCCCTCAACTTGAGGAGGAAACTCCTGTTGAGCCAATTGACGAATTTGTACCTCTGAGGCGTTCCACGAGAGTTAGGAGTGCACCTGAGCATTACTATGGATTCCATATTACTGCAGAAGGTGAGACACTTATTAGTGCTGGGACACTGGTAAGTCAAGATGACCCTAACAGCTACGAGGAAGCCATGGCAGGCCCCGAGTCTGCTAAATGGAAAGAGGCTATGGATAGCGAGATACAATCCATGTATGACAATCAAGTTTGGAACTTGGTTGAGAATGTACCAGGTCGAAAGACTGTAGGGTGCAAATGGGTCTTCAAGAAGAAGACCGACATGGATGGTAAAGTACACACTTATAAGGCTAGACTGGTTGCAAAGGGCTTCTCTCAAATTCCTGGAGTGGATTATGATGAGACCTTTTCTCCGGTAGCCAAGATTAAGTCTATTCGGGTTCTGTTAGCCATAGCCGCATTTCATGACTATGAAATTTGGCAAATGGATGTCAATACCGCTTTCCTTAATGGAAAGTTGGCTGAAGATGTTTACATGAGTCAGCCAGAGGGTTTTGTCAGCAACAAGTACCCCAATAGAGTGTGTAAGCTCGAGAAATCCATTTATGGGTTAAAGCAAGCACCTCGCAAATGGAATCTTTGCTTTGATGAAAAGGTCAAGGAATTTGGCTTTTCTAGGAGTGAAGATGAATCTTGTGTGTATGTCAAGGCTAGTGGGAGTATAGTTAGCTTTTTGGTATTGTATGTGGATGACATACTACTCATAGGAAACGACATTCCAACCCTGTAGGAAGTAAAGTCCTGGCTTGGAAAGTGTTTCGCTGTGAAGTACCTTGGTGAAGCTGCCTATATTTTAGGGATAAGGATCTTGAGAGATCGGAGTAGAAGACTAATTGGACTTAGTCAAAGTACCTACTTGGATAAGGTGCTGAAGAGATTCAGAATGCAGGACTCCAAGAAAGGAGAGTTGCCCATCCAGAGTAACGCCAAACTGAGTAAGACACAAAGCCCTAGCACTGAGGCTGAGATAGCACAAATGAGTCGAGTACCTTATGCTTCGGCTGTAGGATTGATCATGTATGCTATGACGTGTACCCGACCTGATGTAGCTTTTTCCCTGAGCATGGTTAGCAGGTTTCAGGGGAACCCTGGCAAGGCACACTGGACTGCGGTAAAGAATATTCTCAAGTACCTACGAAGGACTAAGGACTGGGTCCTTACCCTCGGTGGGAGTGATGACTTGAGAGTTGTAGGGTGTAGTGATGCTAGCTTCCAGACTGATAGGGATAATTTCCGCTCTCAGTCGGGCTGGGTCTTTACCCTAAATGGAGGAGCAATTTCTTGGAAGAGTTCCAAGCAAGAGACAGTGGCAGATTCTACTTGTGAATCAGAGTATATTACAACTAGCGAGGCGGCAAAGGAGGCGTTATGGCTGAGGAACTTCATTGGAGACCTTGGAGTTGTACCAGCTATTAAAGAGCCAATGGAAATTTTCTGTGATAGTGAAAGTGTTGTTGCCTTAGCCAAGGAACCAAGGGATCACGGGAGATCCAGACACATCGACAGAAAATACCATTTCATCAGACATCGGATCGAAGAAGGACTCCTCGTGGCAAAGAGGGTATCATCAGATGAGAATCCGGCAGATCCCCTCACGAAGGGACTGACTCGGGTTAAGCATCTCCAGCATGCTCGGAGCATAGGGCTGAAGGATGATATTAGATTTAGTAGTTAGATAACCTCGAAATTTGTAAAGTGTAATTGACATCTGATGATGAATAAAAGTGTTTTATTTATGAGTAAAGTGTTGTTATCTCTTGTCGATCATTTACTATATTTCTTTTGCATGTTTTGACTTCCAGCATAATTTTTTGTTTGGTATAACATATTATTCAAACCTCCACAGTCGGTCATATGTCGGAAGTAGATATGAATCAAGACTGTCATGTTTGGTTGTAGAGGTCTTGGACAAGGCTACAACAATCATGAGTGCTCAAAAGTTCTGAGCATTGGACTCAACCCAAGCTCACTGGAATCACTTCATGGAATTCTATCTCGAGTGATCGTGAGACGGTAATATCGTATAAGTCTTCAAACCTAGAGGTATGATTTGTTACTTACAAGTTGGTTATGCATTGATTGTACGAAAAACGCATTGGTAACTCGATGTTATAAATCGCGCTCTTGTGTGTAATTCAATGAGTGGTAGAACAAACATATGAGTCAAAGTTTATCTGTTCCTTTTTGGATTAGAAGCTGATATCTGGGCCCCTCGATGACTTTGTTTTGACCTATGTACCGGGCCCGGTCAGAACTAAATTGATGTGTTCAATGAAGTTCTTTGTCAAACAAATCGAAAATCGGGAAACAAACTGTTGGACAATAAGTAAGACATTGTTCCGTGTATTTGTCCGACTGATATCTAGAACAGAGGATTATATGATCACTTATCTTAAATGGCGTACTATCATCTTCTCAGTTCCGAGAAACCTTGTAAAGAGCTACGATTGCCGATCGGTTCCTGAAGTCATACTTGCAGTAATAGTTATTAGACTTATCCAAGTGGGAGACTGTTGGATAAGGTGTCTAAGTCCATAACTATTTCTGGTATGTACTTGACCCGACCCGGCATGGTCCATTTGGGTTGCATGGCACCGTGCAATTGGATAGACTAAATGAGAGAAATAACACTTGGAGATTATTAATATATTATAAGTTCTAATATATTAATAATATTATTTGATTAGTTTGATCAAGAATTAATTTAGAATTAATTATGTGATCAAAAGATAACTAATTAAATATATGGGTTGATTATGTAAATCATCCATATCTTGTATAGTGGGCTAAGAGGCTCCATGGATTATCAAGTTGGGTTCCACCCATAGGATGCTCCATGGATGCTCCATTGGAGTTACAAACCCATGGGTCATGGAAATGAAGAGTCATGACACATTAGGGTTTAACCCTAGATGTGTCAACACTATATAAGTAACATGTTCTCCACCTAAAATCGGCTACACTAAGAAACAAGAGGGACTGGCCGATTTTTGAGAAGTGTGTGTTCTCTCATAAGTTCTTCCAAGAGCATTTGGTGTTGTGTGAAGCATTTGAGGCATCACACTTGGGGTGCTAGGCTCACAAGGTTTCAAGGAACACAAACAACAACAAGGTAAGTTATTCTATCTATACTTTAAGTTAAAATTGTTCCCCATGTATGCTAGATAGGAATATAACCTTGGAATTCAACTTTCCATGATAATTAGACAAACATAGATCCAAGGTTATTAGGGTTGTATGTACACTTAGGAAGTGTTAGAATGCTCAAAACCCATCAACTAGGTCATTAAGTGTGTTCAAGTCTTCACTTGACACCGAACACCCAACTGACACCTCCATCCGATCCACCCGCAGCAGGTGAGTTCATATCCCTGAATTAACCTTTTAAATGATTTTAACTGCTTTTATAGGGGGGGGGGGAATACAAGTTAATCTATACAATTATTAGATAAATCACATGTGATTAATAACTGTATAGCAAAATAGATTTTTGCATGATAACTGTTTTATCCAGCTTAAGATGTTCCAATCGCGCTTTTAACTCTTGTTAAAGTATGAATTTCTCTTTTGGATTATCATAAGTATTCGAAAGATTTTCTGAAGGTTTTTCAAAGGTTTTCCAAAGGTTTTCTTCACTTAATCTGTTTTATAAAAATTATTTTCAAAGCTGTTTATGAAAGGTTTTTCAAAGGATTCCAAAGATTTTCAAAACTTGTTTTACAAACTGACACCAAGTCGTAAATTTCTTATGTGTAAAGGTTTTTTAAAGTTTTCATCAGAGTTTTCTTCTATGCTTTTATTTCATTAAATACATGCATGTATTTGTATAATTATATGATGAGTTTAAAACTCTTAGATCGATTAGATCTTTCACAAGTACGATTAAAGAAGTCAAACAATTCAACACAATATGAGAATGAACACAGATCTGAATCAAATGTATGCTTATGATTTAAAACCGAGTCACACCTCAGCAGAGCTCGATGAAGAATTTCTGCTGTAGAGGCGAGCTAGGGTTTACAAAACTATAAAGCAAATAAATAATGAAAGCGATAACATCTAAGTCTGCATGCATGCAGCTTAAATACTAAACCCTAGTACAAAAATAAGCACAGTTGGACAAGCCCAATGTCGGCATTCAAACTAGGCTAAGGACCGAGCCCATGATGCAATCTAATAGACCCACCAATCTCCTCCTTTGCGTCAAATGGGGCGAGAGATTATTTCCTTTGTGTGGGATTCACCGTCTTCACCACTTTAAACAGACGAGGAATTATGGAGAGAAGAGTCTGTCTAAATTGTATGTACCACCTCAGCATGTCAGTGAACAGTTTCTTATCAGCAGCAATGTTCTGATTGCACCTCTGAATGATCTCCAAGATATGCTCAAGGCAATTTGTCGAGAAGAGGTGTTTGACGACAAGAGCGAACAAACATTTTTGACTTTCGCCCCTGATGAACATAACTGTGTGATACTTTGAATCGATTTTTTCCCTTGATCATGGTATTGACATTGCCAGTTCTGCCCATAGTCTTGATCGTTGTTCGGTTGTGTATAGCAGAGGCAATTTCCTGGTCCATCTTCGCTACCTCATGTATGTAGCAAACAAGCATACGCTTGACATGATCTACAACTGGCTGATACTCTGAAGGATTCGACAGAAGAATGTTAATGAGGAGTATCCAGTCATGAGGGTTAAGGTTTGGTAGATCAGCGAGGGAAAAATGGTGGATTGAGCCTTCGGTTCCTTGAGTCACCCTGAATTTGACATTAATAAATTTTCTTGCTGAATAGGGCTTCATCACCTTGACTGTGGTTATTTTCTTTGAGCTCCAAGTCAGGTATTGGGGTTGAGCAAACTCAAAGTAAAATTCTAGAAGATCCCTATCTACCTTCGGGTCAGGGGAAGGAACAACAGTAGTTGAGTTGAAGCAGTGGAAGATAAATGTCTTTCGAGTGATTGGCATGTCGAACTGGGCATACTTGGAATTGTCAAGACCAAGGACATTATTGGCTCAAGCAAGAGAACAGTTGGCTCATCAATTGCACATCTTTGAAGCGAGTCTATTATCCACACAGGAAACATGGACTTTTTCTTCTCTAAGAGCTCCGCCTCCTTTCGCTTCAGCTCTAGCTCAGCTTGCTGTTTCTTTTTGTTTTCTTCTGATTCTTTTTCAGAAGTGTTATCCTTCTGGAATGGACTCTTGGGATTTTCGGCATGGACATCATCTTCATTGTTTGTGTCTTCATCGCCGATCTTCTTCTTCTTTTTATCTTTGTTGCTGACCGAAGCTTCATTACCCTTCGGTCCAGCAGATGGTTTTGATCCAGAAGGAGGAGGTTGCACTTTCTCTCCCCTTGTTTCGGTTCGACACCGGTCACCGGAACACCCTCGATGCGACTGAGAATGTCCAATGTTGGTATGAGATTGTCTGCGAGATGTCTCCTGATAGTGATAGTAATGATCGGATCATGAGCCTCAATAAGATGAAGAAGGATGGAGTGAACATCTGCAGTAGAACTCCTAATGACCTCTCTTTCTGACGGCAGCAGCCTGCAAGGAATCTAGAAATATGTGAGCTTCGGAGACTATTTTATCGACTTTTGCGGTCGCTTCCTTGCACTCCTTAGTAGAGGCATTAACAGCAAGCGAATCCTGTTGACATTGGGAAGTGGAAGCCTCTATCGCCTTGGCTACAGAAGATAAAGCAGCACTGTGTTCGTTGACGATTGAAGAGAACAAAGCCTTCAAAGCAGCTTCTGAATAGGCACCAAAGGAAGAGGATGAAAGCAGTTGATCAAGCTTTTCGTTTACTGCCTTTAGATGACGTTTTGTAACAGGCTCATCGTCATCTTCATCGCTCTGCACCCGATAAGGACTGAAATATGTGGTATCGAATTCCACATCCTCACCACCTAGAATAGGGGTTGTTTCAGAAGATTGTGTGGGAGATAGGGGTTTAGAAGAAGGTGGAGGTTTGGTTTTGATAGGAGGTTCGGTTGTGGTAGGAGGTTCGGTTGCAGGTGATTTGGGAGCAGTAAAGTGTGTTTTAGTGGTAGTAGTTGTATCTGTGAAAATGGGAGTGGGAATAGAAATTGTAGTGAATGGTTGAGAGGTGGAAATTGGAGAGATAGGAGGGATTGAAACTGGAATTGTTGCAGGTGGAGGTGAAGGAAGATTGGAGCGAACTGGAGTTTCTGGGGTAGGGGAGCGAGGTAGAGTGTCACCTCGGCTCGAAGCCTCATCTTCTGAACTTTCGCTCTCAGATTCGGATTGAGGAGCATTCTTGTACTTAGGAGGGACATATTCTGAATATGAATCACTTGAAGATTGCAGAATAAGTCTCCTAGTGGGCATCTTTTGCTTTTTGGATTAAACCTGAGAAGGGGCTGCTTTATCAGATTTTCATTTCTTAGGGGTTTGCCCCTTAGATTGCTTGGTGACTGGTCCTTCCTTCTGTGTTTCTGGCTTCTTACCCCTATTGTCTGGCTTGTCAGCCTCTTCAATTGAATGGATCATGGTCGGTGTGAGCTCTCTAGGACCAACATATGGATGCTTCATGTACTGTTGCAGAACATTACTCGATTCTGAAATACGACTGAGCATTGCTCTAGGAATGGATCCGATAAACAAAAACTTTGTTGGATCTGTAACTATGATTTTTGTCGTATGAAAGGTAGCAATAGATGAAAGCAAGGAATCCGCCATTATTGGAACACGAAGGTGGTCCATTGCCCAGTTGGTGATGATAGTCCAGAAACGCCCACAGGAGATTTCAAAATGTCTGGATGAAGAAACCAAACTCTGGACCAACTGCTGCCAGATAATTGACCTATAATCAAGGTCAATTCCATTGTACAACCCATACATTACCGTCATGACGGATTTACTTGCACCATCGGAGCCAGCGCTTCGCTCAGATAGCCCCTTGAACAAAAGTGTTAAAAGGCCATTCATTTGAGGAGGAAGGCAAGACTTCTTGAACTTCGTAATGGTGGTTAGGGTTTCAGTATACCCCATCTGATAGAACATTGAAAACAATTGACCAGTTGTAATGGAGTCAGGGTTTACCAGATATGAATATTGGGAAAGACCGATTAGGGCACATAATCAATGCTTTGAGATAGAGGTCTTCTCATCGTGGAGTTCAAAGTGAATTCGTTCATTGATCCTATCATAGAAGGCAGTAGAGTAGACAAGAGACAAGCACGACATGGGAACAAATTCAACTTTAGTCAGTGCGTCGACGAGTGATGAGTATTTGAGAAACTCAACCACATACAACATATAGTGATCATAGACGAATGGGGTGAGATTGATGATCATATTCTGTTGGGGTTTGATGGTGAGAAGAGGTTGAAGAACTGAAGTATCGTGAACTGATGATGAGTCTGCCATTGTTGTAGCTTGAAGAAGACGATGCACTGTTGTAGAGAATCGCCGGTGTTCTTTGAGAGAATTTAGGAAGTGATAAAGGTTGAGAGAGTAGCGTTCCAATTCCTTTTATACGTACAAGGAAGTGAGAGAAAAATCCGGCTGTAATCTTGGATTATTTCAAAAATAGCGCCCAATTTGATAGGTGAACAGTTGGCATGCCTAAGATGACGCGGGAGAGAGAAAAATGTTCCCTTTTTACACGCTTTTTCATAAAGTGTCCTTTTTCAAATCGTCAAACCGTTTGGATATCTGCAAAGTTAGCTTCCACTTTATCTCAATCGTTTCTCCATACAACATTTGAATCTTTTTTTCCCTTAGCGTTTTAATAATCATTCTGAACAAAACTAGAATTTGGAAAATTAAAAACTTTCGTGCATAGGGTGTAAAAGATAAAGAAATAAAAAAAATCAGGGATAATCTGTCATGTCATAAGCAGACATAAGACAATTGATTCTGGGGAAAAATCACTTCCTTCAAAGTCAAGAGAGACTTTAAAGTGCTTGCTTGGTTTCCCATTGAATAACGATCAAAAACTTGTTGAGAAGTTTTGAAAGGCATCTTTCAAAGGTTAAAGAGGGTGGCTTTCGCTTCAATTCATCATTTCGATACTTAACATAAGACCGAAACTGAATGAAGTACTTGTGAGATCATTGTGATCTGTTGAACAAGTAGGTATGATAGACTTTATAGTGACGAGGGAAGGATGAAATCTCAAAAAAAAAAAATTAAAATGGATCTTTTAGGGTCAGAGAAGCCTTGGTGAAAGGAAAACTCATAAAGATCACTTAAAAGAAAAAAGAGATTTCATAGGGTAACAAGTAAGATCTTGAATTTTTGAATTCACCGTCAATTCATTAGTGGTATTGAATTTTGGGTTTCACTTAGTACATAGTGGCATGAAACTAAGATCATAAACACAGACTTGGTATAACCATAAACCTCAGTGGTTAAGACTGAGAGTCTTAGGGGTTATATTGATGAAACGAGTTATAGTGGAGAAAGATGATGAAGAAGGTATAAGAAGTGAATGTACCTCTACTTTAAAGAAAATAAGGACCAAGCAGAAAACTCTAAACTCAATTTGAGTAGAGTAAGGTAGCTCATGATTAGAGTGAATTGTATAGCCTGGATTGGGAAAACATGATTGGTATATATCATGTTATTAAGGCTTCACTCAAAATCTATCGAGGCTTTAGTCAACATATAACAACATGCTTCTAAGGACGCCTAACTAGTAAAACCATTTACATGCCTTAGCATTGCCATCTAGAATCATATGTAGACCAAAAAAATTTGAATTTTGGGAGAGTTAACCGATTGAACAAAAGAGAAAAATATTTTTGGTTTTCTTAAGTATTTTATAAAAAGAAAATATTTTTGGAATTTTATAAGTAGAAAAGAAGTAAAGAAAAGATGTACATAAGAAAACAGTTGAAATGCCTTTAAAAAAACGAACGAGTTCAGAAGGACCGAACCCGAAATAGACCGAACGTTCGGTTCATTTCGGTTCATGGACCAACTTCACCCGAAATAGACCAAACTTTCGGTTCATTTCGGTTCGCTCTATTTCGCTTGTTACCTTTATGGGAGCGAATGCGATTTCGGTAGAGATTCGGCTTGCATCATTCCTAGCCCTTGTAAAATATTATTGAAGCTTGCTTCAGGTAAGGTTTTCGTAAATATGTCTGCCAATTGATCAGTCGTCCTGACGAAGTGAATTTCTACGTTACCATCTTCGACGTGATCCTTGATAAAATGGTACCTCAGTGCTATATGCTTGGTCTTCGAATGTTGCACAGGGTTGTGACAAATCCTAATTGCGCTTTCAGAGCTACAATACAACGGGATTTTCTTCATGTTCAGCCCATAATTCCTGAGTTGACTTTGTATCCATACGATTTGTGATGTACATGATGCTGCAGCAATATATTCGGCTTCTGCAGTGGATAGCAAAACACAGGTTTGTTTCTTCGATTGCCAACTGACTAATTTCCCATCTAGAAATTGACATCCTCCTGTGGTGATTTTACGATCTAATCCACAACCCCCTAAATCAGCGTCTGAAATGCTTGAACAAAGAGTCCATAGTTGGCTAGATACCACAGACCGACAGAGTTGGTTTGAAGATGAGGTTCTCGAGGGTTGGCTTGAAACCGCGCACAGTAGCAGGCAGAGAATATGATATCAGGTCTACTTGTTGTAAGATACATCAGAGACCCAATCATCTATTGATAAAGTGTTATATCAGCTGCAGGTTTCTCCAATGATGGTGTGAGTTTAGTTCCAAAAGCCATAGGCACTTTCACTTTGGAGTCTCCCATCATCCCAAACTTGGTTAGCAAAGTCTTGGTATATGCTTCCTGGTTAATAAAAATGCCTTCGTGTCCCTTTCTAATGTTCAATCCAAGAAAAAAGTTAATTGGACCCATTGAGCTCATCTCAAATTTAGTTTCCATCAACTTTCTGAATTCAGCTGTTAAGCTAGGATTCGTGGAGCCAAAGATGATGTCATCAACATAAATTTGGACTATCATAAGGTGGTTACCTTCTCGCTTACGAAAGAAGGTTGGGTCAACCGAACCTTGTTTGAATTTGGACATTTTAAGAAACCAGTGAGAGTTTCATACCATGCTCTGGGAGCCTGTTTAAGGCCATATATAGCTTTTTCAAGGATATAGCAATGATCGGGATACCTCTCGTTCACGAAGCCTAGCGGTTGCTCAACATATACAGTTTCTTCAAGTTCACCGTTGAGGAAAGCACATTTGACGTCCATTTGATATACTTCAAAGTTCTTGTGAGCGGCGTACGCAAGAAAGATACGAACAGATTCTAATCTTGCCACAGGAGTAAAGGTTTCTTCATAATCGATTCCCTCTTCCTAACAATATCCTTTGACAACCAGCCTTGCTTTGTTACGAATGACATTCCCCTCTTTGTCCATCTTGTTTCTGAATACCCATTTGAGACCGACGACTGAAGCATCCTTTGGAGTTGGAATAAGATCCATACCTTGTTTCGTTCAAACTCGTTTAACTCATCCTGCATAGCTTGAACCCAGTCTGAATGATCAAGAGCTGAATTAACGGTTTTTGGTTCTACTTTGGAAATGAATGAATTGAACATGCAAAACTCGACTTTTGAAAAGAGTGCAACCTGTTTTGATTTGATTTGAGAGCGAGTTAACACTTTTTCTGAGGATTACCCAATAATCTGACTTTGAGGGTGATCTTTGGTCCATTTGATAAGTGGAGGAAACTTTGGATCATAGACGGGATCCAATTCAACATTGATTTCTTCCTCTAGTTCAAAAAAAATGTCATCATCACCAATATTGGCATCCTCCCCCTCGAAGAATGATTCCTGTTCAGGACCAGCATTTGTATCCCCTTCATTGACTGGAATTTCAGTAGAGCTTGATGTATTTGGTGATGAGTTCTCCCCCTCGAATGAAGATCCTTGATCCTGATGAGGAGAGGAACCCTCCCCCTGTACATTAGGACAGTCACAAGAAGGTTCGCTTGTGTCTGCATCTTCGATTCCTTTTGATTGATCATCAGCCATCTTCTTAGCAGCATCGTCTATAACTTGTTTCAGATTATCAACTTTGTTGTCTTTTGCAGTTGATTCAGAGTCAATCGCCTTTTGAGGCTCATCAAACAGGAGCATGAATTGGTCGAAAAGATTCGAGATAGAGATAGTAACCTGACCATTCTTTGGAAATATGTCTTGCGATGCATCTTCTGTTGATTTTATTTTCTTAACATAACTATCGTCAAAGGTGACATAGTATGTTTCTTCAATATTTTTTTGAGCGTTTATTGAGAACTCTATACGCCTTGGAATTCAGTGAGTAGCCTAATAAAATTCCTCCATCCGCCTTAACATCGAACTTGTTTCGATTCTCTTTAGAGTTGAAGATGAAGCATCTTGAACCGAACACATGAAAGAATTTCACATTTGATTTTCAATTGTTCAGAATCTCGTAAGGAGTAATTGAGAACCGCTTATTCAAGTATGATCTATTTCGAGTGTAACATGCAGCCGCAATAGCATCAACCCAGAAATACAAAGGTAAGGATGCGAAGCATAACATAGTTCTAGCAGCTTCACACAGGGATCAGTTTCTCCTTTCAACAATGCCATTTTGTTGTGGAGTATAAGGGGCTGAGAAATTGTGAGTCTTCCCCTTTTCAGCAAGAAAATCTTCAAAATCTTTGTTTTTGAATTCCAGGCCATTGTCTCTCCTTATATTACGAACTACTTTTCTTAGTTGCGTTTCAATCTGTTTAATAAAAAGCTTGAGCTTTGGAGTGGCTTCAGACTTTTGCTTGAGAAAGAAAGTCCATGTAAATCTTGAGAAATCGTCCACAATAACCAGAATGTATCTGTTTCCTCCAATGCTTTCGATGGACGATGGACCACATAGATCGATATGCAATAACTCCAATGGTTCTATCACTTTAGTGTTGATAATAGAAGGATGACTCTGCCGACTCTGCTTTCCCATTTCACATGCTGCACATAGATGTTCTTTATCAAATTTCAGAATTGGAAGACCTCGAACATGATCACCCAAAACCAACTTGTTGATATCCTTGAAGTTCAGATGATATTGTATTCTATGTCATAACCAGCTTTCATCAGAGTGAGCCTTTGTAAGTAAGCAAACAGCTGGTTTACCTCTAATTGGATTGAGGTTCAAAGGATACATTTCTCCTTTTTGCTTTGATTTCAACAGAATGTTGTTTGATCTCCTCTTGACAATTTCTGACCCTTCATCGTCGAATGATACTTTTAATCCAGTACCAACCACCAACTGTGATATGTTGATGAGATTATGTTGTAGTCCTTCAACATAAGCTACCTTCCTTATAGAGAACTCGCCATTAGTAATCATCCCATAGCCTTTAATAGTTCCAAAAGAGTTGTTGCCGTACTTTACAATGCCACCATGTCACACCCCAAAACCAAGAATGGCGGAAACGTTCTGGGGCGGAGGACGTCATGTAAAGTATCACAACACAGTAAATGCAAATAAGCAAACAACATCATCCATTGCATTAACTATAAAATTTTAATACAAGCGTGTTCCGTACAGTTTTAGACACCAAAAATATAATGTAAATCAAAATAGTATGATGAGTCTTGAATGCTCTCCATCTTCTCAAAAGCTAGCATCGGTACCTGTCTACTGATGACCTGAGAATACAAGTTATTTTGAAAGAGTTTATCAGCATTAAGCTGGTGAATTCATAAGTATTTTAGTGTCGAGGTTTGTTATCAAAATGTTTGAACCTGTCGCAAGTATGAGTTGTAAATGTATGTAAGTGTTTGTAAAAGTTTGAATCTCTCAGAAAAACCTATATTTTCTGTTAAAGTAGCCCTCTACCAAGGCTTAACTGTTTTGTATGCTCGTTTGAGGTAAAAGTGTGTAATTTCCGAAGTGTAACTATAATTTATCAAAATATAGTTTGTACATTAAAGTTTAAGTGAGGTTATCACCAAAATGTAATGGGTAAATTATTGTAGTACTGTAGTTTTGTTTTATAGGAACTACTGCAGTACTAACTACCTTAAACCGGGTTTATATTAAGGTATCGTGTGATAAATTGCACCATACTATCGACTGGTAACATCGACAACGTATAGTCGAAAAATAAGGTATGACGTTTGGCACCCGCAGACCTGTCGGTCCCACTGTAGCTAGCAGCGAGGTGTAGGATAGTCAATCCAATATAGATCTATACGCAAACTCACGCTCTCCCTCCAAGAGACTCTGGCTACAACTCGGGTCATGACAATTAAGACATGCTCCCATACAGTTGATCACATTTGTTAACATATTCGTGTATATGCAATAAAATGTTACTTGTTCTAGTATCGTTGTATATGTTCTCCTAGTAATAAGTATTGACTCCTGAATGAACTGACTCGTTGATCTAGAAATTGTAGTAGTATGATCCCGTGTTACCCCGATGGCAACTTACTAATGATGTGCTGATAAGTATGAATATGGAAGTACTTTTATGTCTATACATGTATATATGATATATAACTAATATTGAAACGACCCTTGGATGGTCACCCGAAATTCCACCAGACCACATCCAAATCGAGGAAAAGGAAATAGGACAGGTGGCTTTCCTAAGCCCTTTAAACATTATTTATACAACTATACATATATGGGCATGCAAATTTATAGGTAGTAAAACAAAGTTTACAATAAAGCATTTGATAAGTAAAAGAGTTTGTAAAACATTTTGAAGTAAAACAGTTTGAACAGTGATAAAATCATTGGTTTCCTAGTTATTAATCACATGTGATTAATGCAATCACATGTGATCGAAGCAATAACTATAAGTGTTTAACTTGTATTCCCCCTCCCCCATAAAGTATTTAAAACATTTAAAAGCATTTAAAAGGTAAAATAAGGGGTATGAACTCACTTGGAAGTTTGAAGATAGCGAGATCGAAAACCGGGCAGAGTTTCGTCTCGGGAAACAGATTTTTCTCGGGATTCTCGGGAGTAAAATCGACCCTCGGGACTTGAGCAAAAAGACCAGAGCTTCGGGTTTGAACGGGCACGGAAATCGAGGCAAGATCGTGAGAGAAAGAGAGAAAATGAACAAATTTTTCGGAAACGCTCGCATCCCTTTTATAGGGGTGCTGAACCGCCTCCGAACGCGGGGTGTACGGGCGTACGCAGCGCGTACCCGTACGTCATCGCTTACGTATTTCGGATGGAGCGGGTCGGATGGGACGACGGGTCGGGTAGCATCGCATAGGGCGACGTGGACGATCCAAGGCTGTGGCCTCGAGTACGCAGGGCGTACGAGGGTACGCGGCGCGTACCTCGGCCCTAGGCTGACTCCTCTTCGGATAATACCGAATTTTTAATAAAAATTATATATAAATTATTTATCAAACTTCAAAAATTCATATCTCCTTCATACGAACTCCGTTTTCGACGTTCTTTATATCCTCGCGAAGGTGAGACTACGATCTACAACTTTTGTTTAGATTCCGTTGGCAAATTCTGAAATTATTTTTATTATTTATTTATTAAAATGACGTGATTAAGGAATTTCTTTAAAAATTCATAACTTCTTTATCTGACGTCGGTTTTTGCCAGAATTTTTACCGTTGAAATACCATTGTCGAGACCTTCGATTCTCGTTTAGGTCATTCCGGTCTCCGTTTCGAGTTTTTAGCTGTCTGTTGCTAAGCTGAACTTGGAAAAATCATAACTTCAATATACGAAGTCGGATTTGGGCGTTCTTTTTACGTACGATCATAGTTTAATGATATTTAAACATAGAAGAATTTAAATAGAAACTTTTTGGACATTTTATTATCAAAGTTAATTTTATTAACTCAAAAATGTTTACAATACTTGACCTATTAGGCTATTACAAAGAGTTGAAATATCGGGTTGTCACATCATCCCCCCGTTAGAGGGAATTTCGTCCCGAAATTCAAAGTAAGAGAACACTCGTGGATTAGGGAAACAGATGTGGGTACTTGCGTTGCATCTGATCTTCGCATTCCCATGTGAATTCAGGTCCCCGCTTAGCGTTCCAGCGAACCTTCATGATGGGTATGCGACTTTGTTTTGTTTGCTTGACCTCTCGGTCCATGATTTCTACTGGTTCTTCCACAAAATTGAGGCTTTCGTTGATCTCGATCTCGTCGAGTGGGATTACGAGAGTCTCGTCGGATAGACACTTTTTCAAGTTAGATACGTGGAATGTAGAATGTACGTTACGAAGTGCGCCTGGTAGATCGAGTTTGTAAGCTACGGGGCTGACTCTTGCAAGAATTTCGAAAGGCCCTATGTACCTCGGATTAAGCTTCCCACGCTTGCCGAAGCGTATCAAGCCCTTCCAAGGTGAGACTTTGAGAAGGACTCGGTCTCCCACCTGAAATTCCAAAGGTTTCCTTCGTTTATCTGCATAGCTCTTCTGTCGGTCTCTAGAGGCTTTCAATCGTTCACGGATCTGAACGATCTTCTCTGTCGTTTCCCGGATGATTTCCGGACCGGTAAGAGTAATGTCGGACGCTTGCCCCCTTGCTAGTTGGGTGTCACCCACCTCAGCCCAGCACAGAGGGGATCTGCACTTTCGGTCGTAGAGGGCTTCAAATGGAGCAGCCTTGATGCTCGTGTGATAACTGTTATTATAGGAAAACTCGACAAGGGGTAAATGAGTATCCCATGCCTTCCCAAAGTCAATCACGCAGGCTCGCAACATATCTTCCAGTGTTTGGATGGTCCTCTCACTCTGTCCGTCGGTCTGAGGATGGTAGGTTGTGCTCATGTCTAGCCTTGTTCCTAGGGAATGTTGTAGTGATTGCCAAAATCTTGAGGTAAACCTACTATCTCTATCGGAGATAATGGACATAGGTACACCATGTAGCCGTACAATTTCCCTAATGTATGTTCTCATAAGTTTCTCCATCTTGTCGGTTTCTTTGATAGGTAGGAAATGTGCAGACTTGGTCAATCTATCGACGATGACCCATATGGTATCAAGTCCACCCGTTGTCTTGGGCAACTTGGTTATGAAATCCATAGTGATCCGCTCCCACTTCCATTCTGGGATCTCTGGTTGTTGCAATAAACCAGAGGGCTTCTGGTACTCGACCTTAACCTTTGCGCAAGTAAGGCATTTACTCACGAAGGTAGCAATCTATGCTTTCATATTAGGCCACCAGTATAGCTTTTTAAGATCCAGATACATCTTATCTGAACCTGGGTGGACGGAATACCGAGTGTTGTGCGCCTCGGTCATGACCAAGTCTCGGAAACCACCGTGTTTCGGTGTCCAGATCCAATCCATGAAATATAAGGCTCCGTCACCCTTGGCTTCTAAATTCTTGTCCATTCCTCTGAGGGATTCACTCGTCACATTTTCAGGTTTCATGGCTTCAAGTTGGGCCGTCTGAATTTGATTAGACAAGTGTGAATGGATGGTTATTGACAATAACTTGATTTTTCGACCAGAATATTCCTTCCGACTTAGGGCGTCTGCTACTACATTGGCTTTACCCGGATGATAACGAATATCGCATTCGTAATCACTGAGTAGCTCGACCCACCGTCGTTGTCTCATGTTGAGCTCCTTTTGATCGAAAATGTGTTGTAAACTCTTGTGGTCGGTAAAGATAGTGCTCTTTGTTCCATACAAGTAATGTCTCCAGATCTTCAGAGCAAACACCACTGCTCCTAGTTCAAGATCGTTGATCGTGTAGTTAACCTCGTGTGTCTTCAACTGTCTCGAGGCGTAGGCGATGACCTTACCTCGCTGCATCAGAACACACCCGATCCCTTGGTTCGATGCATCGCAATAGACTACGAAGTCTTCTATTCCTTCGGGAAGGGATAGTATTGGTGCGGTGCACAAGGCTCATTTGAGTGTTTGGAACGCTCTTTCTTGTTTCTCTTCCCAGTCAAAGACCACGCCTTTCTGGGTTAGGGTTGTAAGAGGTTTCGCTATTCGAGAGAAGTTCTGAATGAATCTGCGGTAGTAGCCAGCAAGACCTAGAAATTGATGAATTTCTGTCGGCGTCTTAGGTGCTGACCAGTTCTCAATGGCTTTAATTTTGGATGGGTCCACGTGGATTCCCTCTTCGCTTACCACGTGTCCTAAGAATTCGACTCTCCGGATCCAAAATTCACATTTCTTGAACTTCGCATAAAGCTTCTCTTTTCGTAATGTCTCTAGAACTTGTTGCAGGTGATCGCCATGCTCTGTCTTACTTCGGGAGTAGATCAGGATGTCGTCAATGAAAACGATGACGAACTGATCCAAATAAGGTCGGCATACTCTATTCATCAGATCCATGAAGACTGCTGGCGCATTGGTCAATCCGAATGGCATCACCACGAACTCGTAGTGTCCGTAACGAGTTCGGAAGGCTATCTTTGGAACATCCTCCTCTAGTACCCGTAACTGGTGATATCCGGATCTCAGATCAATCTTAGAAAAATAGTTCGCCCCTTGCAGTTGGTCAAATAGATCGTCTATGCGAGGCAGAGGGTAACGATTTTTGACCGTCAGTTTGTTGAGTTCTCTGTAGTCGATACACATACGGAATGATCCGTCTTTCTTCTTAACGAACAACATCGGTGCTCCCCAAGGTGAGAAGCTTGGTCTTATGAAGCCCTTGCTGAGCAGTTCGTTAAGTTGACCAGAGAGTTCTTGCATCTCAGCCGGTGCTAAACGGTAGGGCGACTTGGCTACTGGGGTAGCTCCTGGGACTAAGTTGATTCTGAACTCGACCTGTCGTTGTGGAGGTAACCCGGGTAGTTCTTCTGGAAAAATGTTGGGGAAGTCGCTCACTACAGGGATGTTCTTTAGTTCTTTCGTTTCGAGGCTCGTGTCGACGACGTGAGCAAGGAATGCATGGTATTCCTTACGCAGATACTTCTGTGCTTGAATACT
Organism: Lactuca saligna; assembly: GCF_052625555.1. Lineage (NCBI taxonomy): Eukaryota > Viridiplantae > Streptophyta > Magnoliopsida > Asterales > Asteraceae > Lactuca > Lactuca saligna. Next base: position 108,023,374 of record NC_136421.1, on the reverse strand, counting down.
TGATATGATGCGAAGACTTGCACCGGGTTTGTCGCCATAGACTATAAGAGTTTCGTTAGACGGAAGGTTTAGACGGACTGCTTTCTCGTAGCACATGATGTCGGCACGGTGAAGGCTTAACCAATCCATGCCAACGATAACGTCGAAACTCTTTATTGAGACTAGCATGAGGTCGATTGGGAATGAATGGTTATCTAGAGTTAGGGTACAACCTAAATATATGCTACTCGTACTTTCAGTTTTTCCATTAGCGATTTCGACTGTGAATAGTTCTTTGAGTGCGTGTGGTGGTTGATTAAGCATGCGAGTAAATTTATGGTTTACGAAGCTTCGCTCCGCTCCACTATCGAATAGAATGCATGCATAGGAGTTATCGAGGAGGAACGTACCAGTCACCACTGTCGGGTTAGCAACTGCTTCCCCGTTGCCTATCGCTAGTACCCTCCCTGCTCCGCCAGCATTTTTCGCCTTGGGGCAGTCCCTCTTATAGTGGCCTGCTTCGCCACATCCATAGCAGGTCGGGCTCGCGCCAGAGCTGGGGACTTGGGCGATCGGTCTCGCCGGAGATTTACAGAAACGGACTGTGTGTCCTCTCCTGTGGCAGTTAGAGCACTGCATTTCATGGCAGGGGCCATTGTGGTGGTAGTTGTATTTGTTGCACTTGGGCGAACTTCCAGCGTACCCACCCACCGGAGTAGTAGTAGCAGCAGCAGGGGTTATTGCGGCATGTATTGCCACAATTTGCTGGTTTTTGGCAGCCTGTTGCTTCTTCTTTTCATCCCAGAATTTCCGCTTAGTATCAGCGGGTTTGGAGAGTTCCGGGATGGCTAAGGTGGTTGTGGTTGCAGGGGTTTTGACTCCATGGTCAATGAGTCGTTGTGCCAATCGTTTGGCACTGTCGAAGGTAGCGGGGTTTGATGCTAGAACATTCCCCTGATACGGAGGCACAAGCCCCCATATGTACCTTTCGATCTTTTTCCTTTCAGTGGGAACCATATTAGGGCAGAGGGCCACCAGTTCGCTGAATCTGGCGGTGTAAGCGACAATGTTGGTGCCCTTCATGGTCAGGCTCCAAAGCTCCTGCTCTAGTTTCTGGATCTCACCCCTCGGGCAGTATTCCTCAATCATGAGGTCTTTCATCGTTTCCCAGCTTATGTCGTTGGCTACGACGAGAGTTAGAGATTTAACGTGGCCGTTCCACCACGTCAGGGCCTTTCCTTCAAAGGTGCATGCGGCGTATTTCACTTTGCTCGCAGCAGGGCATGAACAAATTTCGAAGACCGCTTCAGTCTTCTCGAACCATTGCGAGAGAGCAATGACTCCGCCGGTCCCATGAAAGGACTTCGGCTTGCAGTTGGTGAAATCCTTGTAAGAGCACTCTCTCGAGCGCACAGGGGTTTCAACCGAGATTGATTCCACAGGGGTTCCACCTCTGCTGGCATCAGAAGAGTGATACTGAGCCATGGCAGTTGCTACTGTTGCAGCTACGGCAGCATTTAGGGCTGCAGTATCGATGACCGGAGGCGGAGGAGGTGGTGGTGCAGGATTATTCCTGGGAGATTTGCGAGGAGGCATCTTTCAGCTATAAGTTTATAAAGGTAAGAAAAATGGTAAGAATCATTTTGTAAGCAACGTGAGAGTGATACATGGACTAACTAACCATAGCCCAACAGTTGAATGAGTGTTTGAAATCACAACAAGAAATATTAGTAGGAAAACACAAGTGTATAGATTTTTCCCACAATTTAGATAGATTTCAATAATACTGGTATTACTGATGTAATAAGTTCAAGGAAAATCGACCTAACAGTAGGTCTTACATCATACCATATAGAAAAGTTTGACAGTTCTTAGATTCCTAATTAGAGTACTGAAAGTTAGGAATATTTTACAGACAAGTGCTACTTAGAGCACAGATGTTAAAGGCTAATCCTTAACCCTAAAGATAATGATGTACTAGACATCATCTAACGACGATGAATATTCCTCGGGAGAACCCTAAGGTCTCTAATTTGACGGACCACTTCTTGAAGGTGTTGCTCATGAGCACTTTGACGAGCTCGGAGTTCCATGACGTCAGCTTGAGAGGCAACCAGATGTTGTTGTAGGGTTTCATTGGTTCTCCAGGTCCATTCCATGTCTTCTTCAAGACAGCGGATGCGGACTGTGTTGACACCTGAGTTGGCATCAATCTCCATGACCCGGTCGATGGCTGCTCTACCTTGCTCGACATTACGAGCTATTCTACGGATAATGACAGGCAGGGCTCGGTCAGCAGAGTCACCATTGCTGACATTGTAAAAGCTTTGGTCCCCAAAGTATGGTAAGGGTTGACCTTGTTCATCACTCCAACGATTTAAGTTGTTTGCCCATAAGGGAGTAGGACTTGGAAAAGCTGGTCGAGGGTTGTTGTTCGGGGGTTGACCTACGAGCGGTAGGTTGTTGACTTCAGGCTCAGAGTCTGATCCATCTGAGAAGCCTTCAGCTTGATGATCATCTAACGGAATTTGGTGTTCATCGTCAGACTATGCTTCGAGCCTTCCTATGTTGCCTTCATTTGGAAAGTACGGGTCGTCGTGATGGAATCCAGCCATTTAAATCTACGCGAGAAGAGAGGTATAAAGATATAGTATGTATGTAGTTAATAGCACAAAATACACCTATAGTATTTTAAGTTTAAGTTCCACTAATCTTTTTGTGGCATTGTTGGTAAGTTTTTAGACTTGTTAACACATCACAACTATTCTAGGGCATATGCTAATCACTCCTCGGACCAGCATAGTTGATCAGGCTATGCCATTCCCAGGACTGACCATACATCCCCTAGCTTACCTGTGATATTTAACAATCGTAATACTCTTGTTCTTGTCGTTGTGACACTGGTTTTAGTATGAATGCAGACTAGTATACTTAATTAACTATTTTAGTATTTAAAGTATAGACTCTTGGTCAGAGTGTTTTAATCCCAAATGGGTTTATAGTTTAGTATATCTTTTATGGGTTGATATACTTGCTTCACTATAAACAATGCTCTGATACCAATCTGTCACACCCCAAAACCAAGAATGGCGGAAACGTTCTGGGGCGGAGGACGTCATGTAAAGTATCACAACACAGTAAATGTAAATAAGCAAACAACATCATCCATTGCATTAAATATAAAATTTTAATACAAGCGTGTTCCGTACAGTTTTAGACACCAAAAATATAATGTAAATCAAAATAGTATGATGAGTCTTGAATGCGCTCCATCTTCTCAAAAGCTAGCATCGGTACCTATCTACTGATGACCTGAGAATACAAGTTATTTTGAAAGAGTTTATCAGCATTAAGCTGGTGAATTCATAAGTATTTTAGTGTCGAGGTTTGTTATCAAAACGTTTGAACCTGTCGCAAGTATGAGTTGTAAATGTATGTAAGTGTTTGTAAAAGTTTGAATCTCTCAGAAAAACCTATATTTTCTGTTAAAATAGCCCTCTACCAAGGCTTAACTGTTTTGTATGCTCGTTTGAGGTAAAAGTGTGTAATTTCCCAAGTGTAACTATCATTTATCAAAATATAGTTTGTACATTAAAGTTTAAGTGAGGTTACCACCAAAATGTAATGGGTAAATTATTGTAGTACTGTAGTTTTGTTTTATAGGAACTACTGCTGTACTAACTACCTTAAATCGGGTTTATATTAAGGTATTGTGTGATAAATTGCACCATACTATCGACTGGTAACATCGACAACGTATAGTCGAAAAATAAGGTATGACGTTTGGCACCCGCAGACCTGTCGGTCCCACTGTAGCTAGCAGCGAGGTGTAGGATAGTCAATCCAGTATAGATCTATACGCAAACTCACGCTCTCCCTCCAAGAGACTCTGGCTACAACTTGGGTCATGACAATTAAGACATGCTCCCATACAATGGATCACAATTGTTAACGTATTCGTGTATATGCAATAAAATGTTACTTGTTCTAGTATCGTTGTATATGTTCTCTTAGTAATAAGTATTGACTCCTGAATGAACTGACTCGTTGATCTAGAAATTGTAGTAGTATGATCCCGTGTTACCCCGATGGTAACTTACTAATGATGTGCTGATAAGTATGAATATGGAAGTACTTTTATGTCTATACATGTATATATGATATATAACTAATATTGAAACGACCCTCGGATGGTCACCCGAAATTCCACCAGACCACATCCAAATCGAGGAAAAGGAAATAGGACAGGTGGCTTTCCTAAGCCCTTTAAACATTATTTATACAGCTATACATATATGGGCATGCAAATTTATAGGTAGTAAAACAAAGTTTACAATAAAGCATTTGATAAGTAAAAGAGTTTGTCAAACATTTTGAAGTAAAACAGTTTGAATAGTGATAAAATCATTGGTTTCCTAGTTATTAATCACATGTGATTCATGCAATCACATGTGATCGAAGCAATAACTATAAGTGTTTAACTTGTATTCCCCCCCCCCCCCCTAAAGTATTTAAAACATTTAAAAGCATTTCAAAGGTAAAATAAGGGGTATGAACTCACTTGGAAGTTTGAAGATAGCGAGATCAAAAACCGGGCAGAGTTTCGTCTCGGGAAACGGATTTTTCTCGGGATTCTCGGGAATCTCGAGAGTAAAATCGACCCTCGGGAATTGAGCAAAAAGACCAGAGCTTCGGGTTTGAACGGGCACGGAAATTGAGGCAAGATCGTGAGAGAAAGAGAGAAAATGAACAAATTTTTCGGAAAGGCTCTCATCCCTTTTATAGGGGTGCTGAACCGCCTCCGAACGCGGGGCGTACGGGCGTACGCAGCGCGTAACCGTACGTCATCGCTTACGTATTTCGGATGGAGCGGGTCGGATGGGATGGCGGGTCGGGTAGCTTCTCATAGGGCGACGTGGACGATCCGAGGCCGTGGCCTCGAGTACGCAGGGCGTACGAGGGTACGCGGCGCGTACCTCGGCCCTAGGCTGACTCCTCTTCGGATAATACCGAATTTTTAATAAAAATTATATATAAATTATTTATCAAACTTCAAAAATTCATATCTCCTTCATACGATCTCCATTTTCGACGTTCTTTATATCCCCGCGAAGGTGAGACTACGATCTACAACTTTCGTTTAGATTCCGTTGGCAAATTCTGAAATTATTTTTATTATTTATTTATTAAAATGACGTGATTAAGGAATTTCTTTAAAAATTCATAACTTCTTTATCTGACGTCGGTTTTTGCTAGAATTTTTACCGTTGAAATACCATTGTCGAGACCTTCGATTCTCGTTTAGGTCATTCCGGCCAAATGTCGCTCGATCTCCGTTTCAAGTTTTTAGCTGTCTGTTGCTAAGCTGAACTTGGAAAAATCATAACTTCAATATACGAAGTCGGATTTGGGCGTTCTTTTTACGTACGATCATAGTTTAATGATATTTAAACATAGAAGAATTTAAATAGAAAATTTTTGGACATTTTATTATCAAAGTTAATTTTATTAACTCAAAAATGTTTACAATACTTGACCTATTAGACTATTACAAAGAGTTGAAATATCGGGTTGTCACACACCATCTTTGAGAGAACGAAATTCTCTGAGTTCCTCCTTCCTTCCTGTCATGTGACGCGAGCAACAACTGTCGATGTACCATTCTTCGTCAAACTGCTTGTCACATATAACCTGCAAAACATTAAGCAAATTTAGGAACCCAAAGTTTCTTGGGTCCTTGTGAGCCTTTTACAGGACAGGGAATAGTAAGAGAAATATCAACCATGTATGTGCGTTTAATTAAAGTTGTTTCATATTTTCTTTTAATGATGAAAACTTTATTTTTTGTTGATTTAATAGGACTGGTGTTTTTGATGTTGTCTTCAGGGTAGAGTTTTTCTTTTCCCTTGGAAGTGACTTTAGAATCCAGGTTTTTCTGATTAGTCTTGTATGGATGGGAAACTAAACCTCTATTTATGTTGTCATGGGATGAAGGACCGAAACTCTCCTTTCGGTCGTTGTTGGATGAGGGACCGAAACTCTCCTTTCGGTTGTTGTTGGAGAAGGGACCAAAACCTTTCTTTCGGTTGTTAATGGGTGAAGGACCGAAACTCTCTTTTCGGTTGTTTTCAGTCGATGGACCGAAACCACCCTTTCGGTTCCTATTGGTCGAAGGACCGAAACCATCCTTTTGGTTCCTATCGGTTGAAGGATCGAAACCTTCCTTTCGGTTCATGTTGGTCGAAGAACCGAAACCATCCTTTCGGTTCCTTGAGTCTTCTTGTGATTTTTGCTTCCTTTCAATCCTTACAAAATTAGGATTTTGAGAATTCCAAAACAATTTTCTCTCTGAGAGATTCTTCTTGTATCTCAGATTTCTTTGATGCTTACGATCAACCACCTGTTTTGGATTTTTGTGAATGTTGGCCTTTTGTTTCGAAGCATGGGCACAACATTCACTTTTTGCTGAAGAAGTATCACTTGTGGTTTGCATCGGTTCGTTCAAAGGGGTTTTAGTTCCACTCGTGCTCGACACATCATACTTTGTAGGCTCATTTAGTGGTTCGGGTATGTATCTACCTTCCACTCTCCATGAAGTTTTCTGAGAAAGACCCTTCGTCTCATCTGCGTTGTCTATACAACCAGAAGACTTCGTCACATTCTCCAACATTATCTTCTTTTACCATAGCTGTTAACTCTGCAGTTTGTTGTGGAGTGACTCCTAGTACCGTGTACACTTGGTTTGGGGTAATTTGAACCTTTTGGTATACAACAACTTTAGCTTTGAGAACTTTGGTTTTGTCCACAGACGAACGAGCAAACTCAACGGAATTTTCAGAAATTAGGTTCTTGTTTGACTTAGGTTCGTTTTTGGCTAATTCAGAAAGGTCCACCAAATCCTCTACAAAAATTTCACTCATATCATCATCCTCATTAAGTTCAGATGTATTTTCAACATCAATTTTATTTTTTGAACACAAATTGGCATTCAAAGAGTCAAATTTTTGTATGGTTTCGGCTCTCACTTTCAATCTATCATTTTTGTCTAACCGATTTTTGAGCATGTCCTTTTGGTCCTTGGACTTTATGTAAGATTCAATTTTGTCCAGACCAATTTTATACGCTGGAGATACTTCATCAGAAGATACAACACTTTCACAATTATAAGCTTCAGCATCGATTTCATCCTCCTTCAATTCAAGGAAGGGTAAAATCATACGATGTATCTTCTTCCCTATTTCACAATCAAGATGCAACTGAGTGATGTTAAAATAAAGTCTTTTAGCAATCAAACAAAACACATTTCGCTGTTTAAGAAGTTTAAGATTGTCTCTTTGCAAATAAATAGAATCATCTTTAGATCTAATTAACTCCTTTTCCTTTTGCTCGATCCACATCTTTCGTTCCTCACGCTTTGAAGAAATCCTGCTGATTTGATCAGTTAGGTTAGAGTTTGTGACACGGGTTTGGGAGAGACTACTACTTATGCTTAAGAATTTTGATTTGAAGTTATTTAATTCCTTTTCATAATTATTAACAAGTATTTTTAGAGAAGCAAGAATATCTTGTACGTTTTTTATCAACTCATCACATTTGTTGATCTGAGCACTGACAGGCTTGGCAGCAAAACATCTGTCCTCTCGCTCCCTTTCCTCTTCAACTCCCCCATCAGTTGTGTATCCTCTCATTTGGGACACACCCTCGGTCACTACAAAGCATCTTCCCGTATCATGTTCTTCTTTTGCCAGCATAGCCTTTCCATGAGTGGGCCTCCTGACTTCATCATCCTACGAATCTGTGGACCAGACCTCCACACCACCGAATTCACCACTGTTGTTTGTATCCTGCACAATTAAAGCGTTCATGGTAGAGTTATTAGCAACAGACTTTCTTTTCTTTATTTCCTCCAATCTTCTTAGGAGGCTCGCTTGTGACATTTGTCAAATTTCGGTCAAGTCAAAGTCAACTAAAGTCAACAAGTCAAACCGTTTGACTCAATTTGCCTTTGGGTACTAGAATTTACATTATGAAATTTCTACACAACTCTCTATTCTAATGAGAGATCATAAATCAAAAAGTGCGAACATCTAGATCTCCTTAACCTAAAACTGTGGTATGTGGCTAGCCAAACCGATAAAACAATGTTGCATACTCATCGGGAGTGTGTAAGATCCTTAAACAAGGCTTAGGGTTTACGAACCTTGCCTTGCGAAGCCGGACACTCACAAATGCCACACTCGAAACCCCTCTCAATCGTTTTCACTCTATCTCTCTCTATTTGAAACCTCTCTAAGTATGTGAAATCTCTCCCAAATCTCTATAAGTATGTGAAACCTCTCCTAAAACTCTCTTTATATGAGAAACCTCTCTAAGTATGTGAAATCTCTCCCAAATCTCTCCAAGTATGTGAAATCTCTCTCAAATATCTCTCTATATGAAAAATCTCTCCAAGAATTTCAAATCTCTCCCAAATCTCTCCAAGTATGTGAAATCTCTCTCAAATATCTCTTTGTATGAGAAATCTCTCCAAGAATGTTAAATCTCTCCCAAATCTCTCCAAGTATGTGAAACCTCTCTCAAATATCTCTTTGTATGAGAAATCTCTCCAAGAATGTCAAATCTCTCCCAAATCTCTCCAAGTATGTGAAATCTCTCTCAAAAGTTTCCCGTAACTTTTTAGAATCATTCGGGTCATTCCGACCCTTAATTGGGTCAAAAACGGCTTAAAACGGGGTAAAAACGAGAAAAATGGACCTTAGGAACCGAAACCCTTCTCAAGGAGCCGAAGCTCCTTAAGGCCGAGACCTAGGAACCGAAAGTAGCAAGGACCGAACCGAGCCTCTGTTGGCTGAACCCGGAGGACCGAACCGAACCCCTGTAGCTGAGACCGAGTCTTGGTCTCTATTGCTTCTCGCTCTTTGTCGCTTCTCGCTCTCTGTCGCCTCTCTGCTTCTGTTCGCCTCCCGCCTCTTTGTTCTCCTTCCCTCCTCTCGGCTCTCTGTTCCGCCTCTCTGCCTCCTCTCGGTCTCTGTTCTCTCTTCCCCTCTCGGTCTCTGTTCTCTGTTCTCTCCTCTTTGTCTCTTCTCTTCTCTCGGTCTCTCTTCTCCCCTCTCGGTTTCTGCTCTCTCTCTTCTCCCCTCTCGGTTTCTGCCCTCTCTTATCTCGGTTTCAGCATCAGAAGACCGAAACTCGGCCAGATTTCGGAAATTTGTCACTTTTAGCCCCTTTTTGATATTTTTAACATTTTAAGCCCGTTTTTCGTGATTTTAAAGCGGGATTTTCTCCAGAAATTATATTTTAACATAATAAACCCTAAATATTCATAATTTAAACATATTTTGATGAAAATCATTATCTAAATAATAAAGATCTAATGGGAGATTTATTTAAGGTGGAGTGTTGATCTTGCCTTAACTTATATCACAAGCAACCACCCCACACCCACTCTATGACCAGCCACACCTCCCCACCTTACCTAGGTCACATCAATGTCCTTTACACTCAATTTCCACTCATTCCCACATTTTTAGAGCTGGAACAAACACCCTCTCTCCTCATTTCTCTCATTTACTCTCCTTTCACTAAGTATCAAACACCACTTTTCTCTCAAACTTTTTCTCCACCAAATTCGAGATTCAAGGCTGATTATCAAGTGTCCTTCCACATTTGGTAAGCATAATCCATTCTCCTTATGATTATCTCACTTATTTCCACTCAAATCATGGATATCTTACACAAACTCCATCATATTTGTGTTAGAGCTTCGAATATTCAAGTGATTCTTCAAGTGTTCTTGGGTTGAACACTTCTCTTCTTCAACACTTATCTACTGAAATCACTCAAGGTGAGTTCATACCCCTACATTTTCATGTTTTCTCAAGTTTTTAGGGGGGGGGGGGGGGGGATACAAGTTAAAACACCAAGAACATAACTAAGTTTTTTCTAACAGCCTTCATCAGAAAAGTTCAACTCCATTCACATACTGTTTTGGGAAACTTAAACATGTTTGTTTTCAAAACTGTATAAGGTGCAAATATTTCAAGTTCTTAGCTTTAAAATGACTACTTGCACATCTCCATACGATTTTTCTACAATTTATGGTGATTTTTACAAAACTGCCTATCATTTCAAATAACAATCCAGACCAATATGTGATTATGGACTTATTCACCCAAGTTGGAGGTCATTATAAATCGTGATAAAAATTATGAGTAAACTAGACACATTTTGTGAACTCTCAGAATTTACGGATCTAGTTTTCGACTTCGTATGATTTTTCTATGATTTTTCCAAAACAGTGCAGAATGGCTAAAGTTAGCCAACAGCATATAAATATCATAACACTTTGTATTATGTTGAGCAAAGTGTATAATCATAAGTTCTAATTACTGAATGTGTTTCTTTGTTAGTTTATCATCATGAACTGAAACTAAATCATTCATAATAAATATTATACATTCATTTTAGAACACGTATAATAAACTATAAAAAGTGTAGTTTAATGGATTCATAACATTTATGCATTTCCATAAAAGAGTTCTTACATATTACAAACGTTTTAGATAAACTATAATAGGTATAGTTTATGATACATAACACAACACACTCTTACAAAAAGGGTACGTTCATACAGAAAAGATTTATATTCACACACATTTCACGTAAACTTGTTAACCTATATTGTGAGACATTCTCTCCCCATACGTCCGAGTGCGGGATATAATTCCTGGTAGTTATAATCAGAATCTCCTGGAGGGAGAACGTGATACTTGTATATAGATCTATATTGGGTTTGACGCCCCACACCTTGCTACTAGCTACAGTGGGACCTGCAGGTCTATGGGTGACAAATGTCATTTCAGTTTTCGCGACGCCTGAGAAACGTCGTGGCAGGTTCACATAGTCATAGTATGATTATAGCGACTCACATGGGGATATAACAATCCATAAAGTTTACGTGATTTTATTTATAAAACCTAAATGGGTTTTATGTCGATTTAAAATCACTTTTTCTCTCAATGAGTACAGATATTACTGTATACTTTTGGTTTTGGTAGTTATGACTACACATCATTTGAAACCACATTTATACCTTTAAGTATGGTCAATACTTGTTATTTCTCGGTCCTCAGATTTAGGACTACATATACATAAAGTATTAACAAACATGAGAACATACGGAAATTTTATTTAATTCAAACGCGTCCATGTCCATTTAAACACATAAAATTGTCTATTAGTAAGAAAGGTTACTTATACATTTTGGTTTTCGGTCGTAAGACTACATTACACAAATTTTAAAGAAAATATCGGATTTTCTGGATACATATTCTAACGCTTTTACAAGGAAAACGGTTTACTTTTCTAACGAAATCTCGTATGAACTCACCAACCTTTGTGTTGATACTTTTCAAAACTACTTGTATTCTCATGAATTCAGTGAAAATAGGAAATCAACAACGTTTTGAGGATGGGACGATAAATCATCAAACAGTTCATTTTGTATCATAATGTAATTGATGTGAATCATGTAAACATGTGCTTTGATGTAATGTTTTCAATTATATTTGTGATGGTTGTATTTACTTTGAGCACTATTATACTCATTGTTGTGATACTCTACATGAAGTCCTCCACCCCCGGACGTTTCCGCCATCCTTGGTTTGGGGGTGTGACATCGCTTCCTCATCTTCTTCGTTTGACTTTTATTCCTTCTTTCTCAACATACAGTCTTTAGCAAAATGATTTTTGCCTCCACAGTAATGGCAGTCGAATCCTGAGTCTCCTCCAACTTTTGCTTCCTTCTTTGACTCTACGGACTTTGACTCCATCTTCGGTTCCTCCTTGATTCTTTCGGCGTTGTAACTACCCTGCCAGTTTCGGTTCTTATTGGCTGGGAATTTCTTCTTGAGGAATTTTTTGGGATTGGACACCATCCGTCACACCCCCAAACCAAGGATGGCGGAAACGTCCGGGGGTGGAGGACTTCATGTATAGTATCATAACCACAATTACAATAGTAATTTAAGCAAATACAACCAACATATATATAATTGAAAAAGTTACATCAGTGTATGAGTTACATGTTTCCAAATCAATTACAATATGTTAACAAAAACATGATATGTTGACGCCTTAACGTCCCATCCTCAAATGCACTTTGGTACCTATTTAGTGATTACCTGAGAATACAAGTTGTTTGAAAAAGTGTCAACACAAAGGTTGGTGAGTTCATAAGTTTTTTCTTTAATACTTAATAAAAGTCTTTCTCTTGTAAATGTCACGTTTGTTTCATAAAAATCCAATATTTTCCTTAAAATCTGTGTAATGTAGTCTTATAACCGAAGACCAAAATGTATAAGTAACCTCTCTTACTTAGTGGAAATGCTATGAGTTTAAATTGACATAAAAAGTGATTTTAAATCGACATAAAGCCTATTTAGGTTTTATAAAAATCCCGTAAACTTTATGTATTGTTATCTCCCTATGTGAGTTGCTATAAGCATACTATGACTGAATGAACCTGCTACGACGTTTCTCAGGCGTCGTGAAACTGAAATGACATTTGTCACCCGTAGACCTGCAGGTCCCACTGTAGCTAGCAGCAAGGTGTGGGGTGTCAAACCCAATATAGATCTATATACAACTATCACGTTCTCCCTCCAGGAGACTCTGATTATAACTACCAGGAATTATATCCCGCACTCGGACGTGCGGAAATAGATTGTCTCACAATTTAGGTTAACAAGTTTACGTGTAATGTGCGTGAGTGTAAAACCTTTATGTATGAATGTACCCTTTTTGTACGATTGTGTTATGAATCCCTTAAACTATGCTTATTATAGCTTAATATACGTGTTCTAAATGAATGAATAATCTTATCATGAATGACTTAGTTTCAGTTTATGATGATAAACTAACAAGGAAACACATTCAATAATTAGAACTTATGATTATACGCTTTCCTCAACATAATACAAAGTGTTATGAAATTTATATGTTGTTAACTAACTTTAACCTTTCTGCACTGTTTTAGAAAAGTCATAGAAAAATCATACGAAGTCGAAAACTAGATCCGTAAATTATGAGAGTTCCCAAAATGTGTCTAGTTTACTCATAATTTTTATCATGATTTTTAATGACCTCCAACTTGGAAGAAAAAGTCCATAATCACAGACTGGTCTGGTTTGGTGTTTGAAATGATAGGCAGTTTTGTAAAAATCACCATAAACTGTAGAAAAATCGTATGGAGATGTGTAAGTAGTCATTTTAAAGCTAAGAACTTTAACTAGTTGCACCTTGTACAGTTTTGAAACTAAAAGTGTTTAAGTTTCCCAAAACAGTATGTGAATGGAGTTGAACTTTTCTGATGAAGGCTGTTAGAAAAGTTTACTTATGTTCTTGGTGTTTTAACTTGTATCCCCCCTCCCCCCCCCCCCCCCTAAAAACTTGAGAAAACATGATAATGTAGGGGTATGAACTCACCTTGAGTGATTTCAGAAGATGGATGATGGAGAAAAGAAGTGTTCAACCCAAAAACACTTAAAGAATCACTTGAAGATTTGAAGATCTAACAAGAATGTGATGATGTTTGTGTAAGAAATCAACGATTTGAGTAGAATGATGTGTAATAATCACAAGGAGGATGAATTATACTTACCAGGGGAGGTTAAAGCTTGAAGATCAGTCTTGGAGTCTTGGAATAGTGAGATAAAGTTAGAGAGAAAAGTTGTGTTGTATCTTTGGTGAAATGAGGTAAAATGAAAGAAGTGAGGAGAGGGGATGGGTTATTCCAACTCTAAGAACGTGGGAATGGCTAATAATTGAGTGGGAAGGACATTGAAGTGACCTAGGTAAGGTGGGAAGGTGTGGCTGGTCATAGAGTGGGTATGGGGGTGGTTGCTTGTGTCATAAGGTAAAGTAAAGTCAACACTCCACTTCAATTATTCACCCACTATATTTTTATTATTTAAATATGGATTTTTCATGAAAAAAATGATTAAATTATGAATATTTAGGGTTTATTATGTTAAAATATGATTTTTGGAGAAAATCCCGCGTTAAAATCACGAAAAATGGGCTCAAAATGTTAAAAATATCAAAAATGGGTGAAAAGTGTCGTTTTTCCGAAGTTTGGCCGAGGTTCGGTCCTCTGGTGCAAAGAACCGAGAGGAGAGAAGAAGAACCGAGAGAGGGCAAGGAACCGAGAGGAGAGAAAGAAGAACCGAGAGGCGAGAGGAGAGACCGAGAGCCGAGAGGGGAGACCGAGAGCCGAGAGGGGAGATCGAGAGGCGAAGAAGAGGGACCGAGAGGCGAGGCTCGGTCTTCATGAGTTTTGGCCCAAGAGGCTTCTCTTCTCAGTTTCGGCCCGAGAGGCTTCTCTTCTTAGTTTCGGCTACTGAGTCTCGGCTGCTATAGGGTTTCGGTCCTAAGAAGGGTTTCGGTTCCTTAAGTCTATTTTACTCGTTTTTACCCCGTTTCAATCTGTTTTTGACCCGGTTAAGGGTTGGAATGACCCGAATGACTCCAAAAAGTTACGGAAACTTTTGAGAGAGATTTGGGAGAGATTTCACATTCTTGGAGAGATTTCTCATACAAAGAGAGATTTGGGAGAGATTTCACATACTTAGAGAGATTTCTCATACAAAGAGAGATTTGGGAGAGATTTCACATACTTAGAGAGATTTCTCATACAAAGAGAGATTTGGGAGAGATTTCACATACTTAGAGAGATTTCTCATACAAAGAGAGATTTGGGAAAGATTTCACATTCTTGGAGAGATTTCTCATACAAAGAGAGATTTAGGAGAGATTTCACATACTTAGAGAGATTTCTCATACAAAGAGAGATTTGGGAGAGATTTCACATACTTAGAGAGATTTAGGAGAGATTTCACATACTTAGAGAGATTTGGGAGAGATTTCACATACTTAGAGAGATTTCTCATACAAAGAGAGATTTGGGAGAGATTTCACATTATTGGAGAGATTTCTCATACAAAGAGAGATTTGGGAGAGATTTGTAAATAGAGAGAGATAGAGTGAAAACGATTGAGAGAGGTTTCATGTGTGGCATTTGTGAGTGTGGGGCTCTACAACGCAAGGTCTGCGAACTCCGTTAAGCCATGATTTAGGATCTTTCACACTCCCGATGAGTATGTAACAATGTTTCCTCTTTTTCGTTCATTGTTTAGCACTAAGGCTAAGGAAAATTAAACACACGATTTTTTTCCAAGTGAGGTTTTCTCATTAAAATAGTGAGTTATATAGTATTTACATAACACATACCCTAATATACCACGTTTAATTGAGTTGATCGGTTTGACTTGATGACTTTGATTGACTTAGACTTTATCCGAATTTGACTATTGTCACACCATCAGGGCGTAATCTTCACCAGTTAGATCATAATTTGCAAGATCTAATTCCTCTTCTTCTTCAACTGAACTC
Source organism: Lactuca saligna (assembly GCF_052625555.1). Taxonomy (NCBI): domain Eukaryota; kingdom Viridiplantae; phylum Streptophyta; class Magnoliopsida; order Asterales; family Asteraceae; genus Lactuca; species Lactuca saligna. The sequence goes on along the minus strand of NC_136421.1, from coordinate 108,007,945 downwards.
TTTCCTTTGGAGACAAGAGCTAAAGAACCTATACTAGAAACCACCTTCGTTTCCTTAGATAAAGAATTCTCATGGGATTTCAAAATACCCACTAGTTTTGCCAGCAAATAAGACTTGAACTGTTCATGAGCTTTGACTGTTGACACAACAGCCATCCATTCGAGTTTGAGACCATTCATGAAGGTAACTTTTTGTTCGATCACTTTCCTTTCAATCCCATGATTTATCATCTTACTTAAAAGATGATTGAAGCGATCAAAAGTTTGAACAAGCTTTTCTTCAAGCTTCTGCTTAAAGTCACCAAATTCAGACAACAAGAGAGTTTGGATAGAATATCCCAAGTCTTCATCTGTGGAATACAATTCTTTCAATCTATCCAAGATCTCTTTGGCAGTAGTACAAGAACTCACTAAGCGAAACTTATCCGACTGCAGCGTAAACCTTATCATCCTCAGAGCCTTGATATTGCATTGAAACTTCTCCTTTCATCCTGAGGAATATCTTTGACATCATTGACAAGCTGATTGTATTCTTTCTGTGTTTTAACAATCTTGGAGGTGCTTGTGTGAGCGAATGGGCCTGCAGTAATAGCTTCCCAGATTAAATAACCATTATCCTCCGATCCAATCACGTAATCTTCAAAGTGATGCGTCCAGACTTCATAGTCGTGTATACAAGATCGGTATTCTTGTTGTAGACCCTATGTTGTTGGAGATATTGATCGGATTGGTTTGTGAATCATCCATAGACATTGTAAATACTTTTGATCGATAACCTGTAAAAGATCAGACTTGTAATATATCTTTAGGGTAAGATCAACAATTAATGAAACACGTCAATATAGAGTGACGACTCAATAAATATTAATCAATGTTGAATTAAAAACCCTAAGAACTTCTTCGACATAAGAGATGTGTATGAATTACACAGTCTCTTGCTCTGATACCAATTGATGAGTTTAAAACTCTTAGATCGATTAGATCTTTCACAAGTACGGTTAAAGAAATCAAACAATTCAACACAATATGAGAATGAACACAGATCTGAATCAAATGTATGCTTATGATTTAAAATAGAGTCACGCCTCAGTAGAGCTTGATGAAGAACTTCCGCTGTAGAGGCGAGCTAGGGTTTACAAAACTATGAAGCAAATAAACAATGAAAGCGATAACATCTAAGTCTGCATGCATGCATCTTATATACTCAACCCTAGTACAAAAATAAGCACGGCTAGACAGGGCCCAATACCGGCATTCAAACTAGGCTAAGGATCGAGCCCATGATGCAATCTAATATACCCAACATTATATAAATAATGTTTAAAAGACTTAGGAAGGCTAGTTCGCCCTATTTACTTTTCCTCGTTGGGATGTGGTCTGGTGGGTATCGGTTATCCGTCCGAAGGTCGTTTAAACATTAGTTATATATCATGTATACATGTATAGACATAAAGGTTTCCATCGAACAGTTCATTTCCCTTAGGTAGCAAGGGCATCCTTCCATTCATCATTCATAGACTTTTCGTTAAATGCATGCCTGTATTTGTATAGTTATATAAATAATGTTTAAAAGACTTAGGAAGGCTAGTTCGCCCTATTTCCTTTTCCTCGTTGGGATGTGGTCTAGTGGGTATCGGTTATTTGTCTGAAGGTCGTTTAAACATTAATTATATATCATGTATACATGTATAGACATAAAGGTTTCCATCGAACAGTTCATTTCCCTTGGGTAGCAAGGGCATCCTTCCATTCATCATTCATAGACCTGAAACGTTAGTAACTATTATAGGAATAGTTAGGAGATTCTATTTACTCTTTCCAGTACGAGAATTCCAAAGGAGTCAGTTCATTCGTGAGTCTATATCATTATTCCAATACTTATAATAGAATTCAAAATTACGAGATGGATCCTCTGGACATGGATTTACCCTTTGTCAAGTTGGTAACCAGAGTCTCCTGGAGGGAGAGAGGGCATTGTGTGTATAGATCTATACAGAACTGACACTCCCACACCTTGACTGCTAGCTACAGTCCCCAGCCGACCAAGCCAAGGGGTGACGAATGTCACATTCATTCCGATGCTTGCAGGGCATCAAGTACTCTATTGTCAATCAGTATGGTTACAAGTATCTCCATGTTTACCTTATAATTCATGGTCGTAAGGTAACAAGAATTATCACTATATTTTCTTGTTTTAGACTTTGCTAGTTGTGTCGTTCATTCGATACTGTTTGGAGTCTGTATTTCCTTGTTTTAGACTTTGCTAGTTGTATCATTCATTCGATATTGTCTGGTGTCTGTGTTTCCTTTTGTTAGACTAAGTCAAATGTATCATTCATTCGATACTCTCTTGGAGTCTATGATTTCTTTTGCCTTAATCAGCACTTTACTGCTGAGGCATATGTTATTTTTCCCCTAATATTTTTACTAGTAATATTCTCATATTTCCTTTAAAGTCAATACCTTATTTTGGTAATGATAGTATCTTGGGGAAAATTACTCCTTAAAACATAAGTCTATCGGGTCTTGGTAGAAGACTGATTTTATTTAGAAAATATAGGATTTTCTGGAAAGGATGCTAATACACCGTATATTCTAAACTACTATCTTACATAAAGTTATTTTGAATAAAAATGCGTATTTATATAAATGACACTAAATACTTATGAATTCACCAGCATTATAAAAATATTGATACTCGCTTTCAAAATAACTTGTATTCTCAGGTCAACGATAGACAGGTACTCCCCGGGAGCTTTTGCGAAGTCAGCCTAGAACCGAGCTGCATCTATATTATTCCTTGTATTACTTTGATGTTGCTATGAAATGTAACCTATGTAAAACTATTACTATTAATGCAATAGTTTTTGTACTTTGATTACTATACTGCATATGTTGTGATACTTGACATGACGTCATTCACCCCAGAACGTTTCTGCCGTTACGGTTTTGGGGTGTGACAATTTCAATGGACCCAATATAGTGTATAAGAAGAAGAAACATAAACATGACCTAGGGTTTTAGAATTGATTATTGTTTATCTGATCAATGCTTAGGTCATACGTGTATTAACGGGATACAAGGATACAAGTTTATATGTTAGTAACCAGCTTCATTAATAAAAGAGTATACTACATGAATGGTCCCTATGGTTTAGGGTAATTTATGTGTTTGGTCCCTAACTTATTTTTTTTTAACTCGGAATGTCCCTATTGTTTGTTTTTGTTATGGGTATGGTCCCTGTCTTACCTAAAAAAAAAAAAAATTATTTTGCCCTTGATTGTTTTAAATTTATTTAAATAAACACACCACAACCCCACCTCTCACCTTACCTTACCTACCATAACATTTTTTCCTATTTAAATAACAGTCTTTTTAGCTAAGATAGGGACCAAGCACGTAACAAAAACAAATAGTAAGGACCAAGTGCGTAACAAAACAAACAACAGAGACCTTCCTAGTTAAAAAAATAAGTTAGAGACCAATCACGCAAATTACCCCAAACCATAGGGACCATTCGTGTAATTTACTCTTAATAAAACAATAAGGAATTGATTAAAGTTTGATATATATATATATATATATATATATATATATATATATATATATATATATATATATATATATATATATATATATATATATATATATATATATATATATAGGGTCAACCTTACCTTGTATCAAACTAAGCAAGGGCTTAGGGCCCCAATTCTAGATTTCTAGTATAGAAAACGCACACCACAATCAACAATTCCACAAGGACGATTCAATTTCGACAAAACAATGCCTTATGTTCTTCTTTCTTCTTCGATTCTTTCTTCTCCCGATTGTTCAAATCACGATCATTCAAATCAGGGGCGGCGTCTCACCAGCAACTGAAACGGTATGTGTTTTCCAGTTTTTGAGTTTTCCATTATCTTCTAGTCTTGGTAATTGTCATTGTTAATTGAATAATCAATAATTTTTTATCTACATACTTTTTTGTGATATTTTTTACTGCTCTATAGATGACGCCTTTTAGTTTTAAAATTCCATGTATTATGTAGAAGACTCCATGATGTCTGTTAATTGCCTTTAAAAATTCATTCAATACTCAATAGCCTCTTTTTTATGATATGTAAGAAGACGGTAGGAATATTGACAAAAGAAAAGTTGTAGTTAGTATTTACACCACCAGCCAAGCTGATGTATCTATACTAAGCTAGAAATTTGTAATGATAACTCTATTAGAAGACCAGATAATGAAAAAAAATGATGCGATGTTAGTTTAAATTAACTTTAATGGTACTCCATGAGGGAGACTGGCAAGCCAAAATTCAAGAAATTAATACTTATATCCTATTATAAAACTTAACATTACAAACCAAAAAAATATATTTGCACTAGTTTCATCCCAAAAGTTTGTTGCTGAAATAGTTATTCTGTATTTTAGTTATCAAAAATTTAATTTCCTCTAAGAGAAGAGTGGTTCTTATCAATATAAATCCACAAATTAATACTACTGAAATAGTTCTCATATACTAGTGTGAGTATGTAATGTGAAGATCGTCAAGTCTGTGTAACATGCTGAAAGGGAGACGAAATGCAATAAAAATGCACGATTATTTACAAATATGCCAATGAATGATATTTGAAATATATAACAAATAACTGAATATATATATATATATATATATATATATATATATATATATATATATATGTGGAAAAGTGAATAATGCAATAAAAATGCACGATTATTTACAAATATGCCAATAATTGATATTTGAAATATATAACAAATAACTGAATATATATATATATATATATATATATATATATATATATATATATATGTATATATATATATATATATATATATCTTTACTATCTTATAAAAGAAATCTAACTATTTCTAAAAATAGATTGATTATAATAATAATATTTTTTTAAGACGTCCAAATGATGAAGCTGATAGTACAAGTAACCATTAATAAAATAATATTAAATTTTAACCACATTTTGAATTCAAATATTTATCATCAAATCTCCTTATATTTCTCAACAATTTGATATGGTTCCCTCAAATCCCGGATTCATTCAAATTTTGAACCCTTTTAGATATCCTTAAATTTAGCATGTTGATTCAAATATCCCTCCAATCGCATATACCTCTTTGTTCCCTCCTCTGCTATAAAGCCCACCGTCCAGGAACAAAAAATGACTTCATCTCCCAAATAACACCATAGTTTGATTATTTTGTCTTCGACATGTACTTTCTTTTGTAAAATAACATTTTTGTAGAGGAAACATATCACCGAAAGAATTTACACGCCCCGCCGCTTTGCGCGGGTACACTGCTAGTATATATATATATATATATATATATATATATATATATATATATATATATATATATATATATATATATATATATATATGGAAAAGTGAATATATCCTTAAGGGTATATAAGCTTAGGTACCCAAACTCACCATACTACATCGTTTTGTATCATATAATACATTATAATTGTCCAATGTTATTATAATTTAAATTCTAAGTTGATTTACTTCTATGATTTTTATAAATTACACATTTATCTTCCTCTTACTTAATTTTCTTTTTCAACGACAATAAATATAACTTAATAAGTGTTCGACAAAAAGATGTGACATAAGAGAAAGATAATAGTGAAATTTCGAAAATTTTGAAACTAAATCAAGTTAGAGGTTGAAGTTTAAGAACATTATAATGAATAAATCAAACAAAACGATGTATTATGGTGTGTTTTGGTACCTAAGCTTATATACCCTTAAGGGTATATTCACTTTTCCCATATATATATATATATATATATATATATATATATATATATATATATATATATATATATATATATATATATATATATATATATTCTATTTGGATCGTAATGTCCTCAAAGTAGATGAGACCATGTATCTAAATTTTATTATATTTAAAACCAACTAGTTATTTTGTGTTGATCCAATACCTAATTTTGTACAAGGTTTTAAACAATCTACAAAAGAATGGTTACTCTTGGTGTATGAGAAATACATTAACTCAAAATGAATGGTTGATGATAAATTGTATTTTTTTTAGACGTATTAATGATTTGGTTATGTTAAGTCATATCTTGGCGTTTATTTGGTTGATCTTTGTCAATATTATGTTTTTTGGTCTCAAGCCCGGATAAATAAGAGTTTATAATATTAAGTATTATATATATATATTATATATATATATATATATATATATATATATATATATATATATATATATATATATATATATATATATATATATATATATATATATATATATATATATATATATATATATATATATAGTTAAGTTCAAATGAGAACACTATTTAATGTGAGAACGTGAGAACATTATTTTATATATATATATATATATATATATATATATATATATATATATATATATATATATATATAATCAAGATCAAATAAGAAAAAGAAATTTTTGGTAGGAAGGTAAGAAGTTTTTTTTCTACATAATTTTTTCGCGAACAAACAAAATGAATCATTAGATGATTCATTTGTAAGATGATCACAAAAAAAAAATTCTCAAAAAAACATCTCGATGATTCATTTATATAATGATTTTGTTATTATTCACTAAAATTGTCATAAAAGTAAATTTTTTCTTAATTTACTTAAAAATGAATCATAAAGATGTTTTTTTGAGAATTTTTTCTTGTGAATTATTTTACAAATGAATCATCTAGTGATTCATTTTTTTTGTTCGTGAAAACTATGTAGAAAAAAAAACTTTTTACCTTCCTACCAAAAAAAAATTCTTACCGGATATATATATATATATATATATATATATATATATATATATATATATATATATATATATATATATATATATATATATATAGGGTAAAGTGAATATACCTAATAACCTTATATAAGTTTAGGTACCTAACCACATTATACTACGTAATTTTGTATCATATTTGCATTGTAATCACCCAAAGTTCTTAAAATTCAACCTCATAACTTGATTGCTTCCAAAATCTTTGGACTTTCACTATTATCTTCCTTCAAATGACGTCTTTCTATCGGAGACCCCCTGGTGGGCTTCATATACTACCGTTACAAATCAAATGGTGTAGGAGGAATATAATGGTGAATGTCTGAAAATCTTGGAAGTAAATCAAGTTAAAGGTTGAAGTTTAAGAACTTTAGACGATTGCAATGGAAATATAATGCAAAACAATGTAGTATAATGTGGTTAGGTACCTAAGCTTATATAAGGTTGTTAGGTATATTCACTTTACCCATATATATATATATATATATATATATATATATATATATATATATATATATATATATATATATATATATATATATATATATATATATATATGGCGTTAAGTTCAAATGAGAACACTATTTAATGTAAAAATGTGAGAACATTTCTTTATGTTACTATTCTACTATGAATTTAATATGTATAATATTGTAGTAATTATAATATGAAGATATTCAATTTTATATTGTTATTCTACTATATATATATATATATATATATATATATATATATATATATATATGTGTGTGTGTGTGTGTAGTAATTTAATAAATTCTAATGTGAATGTTAAATATGTGATTGTTCATATATTCGGTGATGAATAATGTCATAAAGTTATAGATACAAAATTTTAATGTAAATATTAATATGTGATTATTCGTATATTTGTTGATGAATAATATCATATCGTTGTATATATAAAATTCATAGTAGAATAGTAACATAAAGTAGTGTTTTCATTTGAACTTAACCATATATATATATATATATATATATATATATATATATATATATATATATATATATATATATATATATATATATATATATATATATATATATATATATATATATATATATATATATATTCATTTGAAACCATTCTAATTTTGTGAGACCGTGAAACCAAATCTAAAAATAATTTTAAAATGCAAAATAAATGGAAAAATCCAAAAATTCTTTTTTTAAATATTATTTTCGGAACTTGAATTAACTAAAAAAAATAAAAAAATAAAATAAAAAATCTCGTTTTTTTTTTTATTTTTAATACGTGAAATATTCTAATAGAATATTAGATTGACATATTCTAAAAAATAATTTTAAAATGCAAAATAAATGGAAAAATCAAAAAATTCTTTTTTTAAATATTATTTTCGGAACTTGAATTAACTAAAAAAAAATTTTAAAAATTGTATTTTTTTTGAAAAATACGTAAAATATTCTAAATAGAATATTATACTGTACATATTCTAAAAATAATTTTAAAATGCAAAATAAATGGAAAAATCAAAAAATTCTTTTTTTAAATATTATTTTCGGAACTTGAATTAACTAAAAAAATTAAAAATAAAATAAAATAAATAAAAAAATACGTCTCACGGTCTTACAAAATTAGACCGTCTCACATGAACCTAAGTCTATATATATATATATATATATATATATATATATATATATATATATATATATATATATATATATATATATATATATATATATATATATATATATAAAGTCTTTCCGGGAAAAAAAAACCATTTAGCGGTCATTGATGAACGGTAAGTGGCTTGGCGCTGCAATTATACGTTTAGTCATAATGATTATATAGTCTAAAAGAATTTCAAAATATCAGGTATTTTATGGAAAAAATCCATTAAAAATGAACAAACTCATATTATTATTCTTCACATATAAAACTATGTAATGAAACTATATACATTATACATTTAAATTTAACTAAATTATAGACATTTTATACATATAGTCATACTATATAATCATTATGAACTCTTTATTTTTAAATTAAATCAAATAAAAATAAATTGTTCGAAAGATAACCAATTTTGATTTGATTTTCATTTAAGGTAAACTTGTTATACCATTACTACAGTCTAAACACTACTAACTTAAATTTACGACATAATCCTACTTTATAAATCATAACATACATTCATTCATTCATATAAACCCACCAAATAAAAAACAAGGAGACTTACAAACACCAGCCATGCCATCCTGCACAAAATAACACATGTTGTCAGAAAAACAATTAACTTCCAAGATATTCATGGTTAACCCTATTCATATCGACCAAAAATCTTTTATTAAACTTCCAAACCCTAAACATTTCATTATCACCAAATCCACAATGTTATTTACCCTTTTTCACACGCATACAAACATATCAGTGTCACAAACAACCTTTTTGGTAGGACAAAGAATTTAATTTTTTCTTTTTTGTTCATCGACAACAATCAATCTTAGGGTCCAATGCATCATTTTGTTAACCAGAATCTTGACAAATAAATGAAAATCTTTCAAAGAAAAACCTCTAAAGACTTTTTTAACAAACGTGTTAGAATATCAAAGATACCTAAGAATCAAGTGACAGCCATGTCATCTTCATCTTCATCTTGAGGCTTTAAAGGCCCCTTGAAGGAACTTTTATCATCGCCAAGAAGCTCACGAGCTGCTTTTTCAAGAAACTCTTGGGCAGCAGTTCGGACAGAAGGTTTATCAGATGAAAGATACTTCCTCTTCTTACTAACATTCCCAGATTTTACCCCCTCTCGTCTACTGATTTCCTTCATGTTCTTTCTTTGATCTATCCACAAATATTTCAGTATTATCAGAAAACGAAACCTAATTAAAGAACGCCATTGTTCACCTACCAGAAGTAAGGTCAGGCAACGAATGCTCAATGAATCTTGTTGCAGCCTGATAGTTTAATGTCGCAGATGGTCGCAAGGGGGCTGCAAGAAGACATTCACATATACCCAAATTAAGATGCCCTTAACGTTGGATTTCTTAAAAGTTCCATACTTAGGAACTGGAGTAAAGTATTTGGGAAAAAAACTTACCTTTGCTCAAATTTAAAGACCTATCGAGCTTCTCCTGATACAAGTTCAATCGCTCCTACAGTTCCAAGAACTTGATAATTAACGAAATGATAATGATGAAACGAAGTTCAATTGAGCTTCCAACAAACCCAATTTGACCCAAATGCAGCAAAAACGTGAAAAGACACAAAACAAACCCTACAAGTTCCGATCTGACAGGATGGTCATTTGGGTCGACGCCATTGCAACGCAACTTCACTACAAAACAAACAGTTGCAAAATTAGAAGTGATTGTGTGTTTACAGAAGAAGGGAGAATGAGAAATAGATACATGTGAAGAGTGTTGTGGTGGCTTTTGCGAGCAAGAGGAGAGATTGAGCACGCTGAAGAGGGTCCAATTCGGAGAGAGTATCAGAGTCGCAAAGAGGCAAGAAATCGAGGAAATTAGTTTGGAATTCTTGAAAGTTGATTGAAGTTCTATTCGCTGCCTCCGTTATTGACTCCGGAACCACTCCTCCTCCTCCTCCGTCCATCTTGGTGGTTTCTTTGGTTGTGACTTGTGTCGTTCGTTTTTAACCTGCAACCTCCAAAATCTCGAGCGCCGCTAAATTGAGTTGAAGAACAGAGTTTTTGTGCAATTAGGGTATTTTCTTTTTGTATAAAGTTAAAAAAAGAAAAGCACAAGTTTCATATTAACCAGATGAATCTCTGTCTTACTCGATAATATTATATGGTTAAAATAATAAATTTTACTAAATTATTATTTAATATTTTTATTTTAAAATAAAATGTTAGCACTAAAGCATATATATATATATATATATATATATATATATATATATATATATATATATATATATATATATATATATATATATATAGTTAATATATTAGTTTTATTAAACATTGTAGTTTAATTTTTAAATCATTGTGGTATATATAATTATTTGATCATTTTATAAACAATTTAAAATTGTGTAAATTATATATCAAATGAATGATAATATAACGGGTAATAAAATGTAAGAAAAAAAATATGAATTGTAACTTTTAGTAAGATAAAAATAGAAAAAACATCTATTATAACATCTGTATTAAATATATATATATATATATATATATATATATATATATATATATATATATATAACCAATAATAAAAAATATGAAAAATAAACACTATAACTTTTAATAACATAAAAACACTAAAATATCTATTATAACATTTATATTAACTCTTCATATTTAAATCACAAATCTTTTCAAATACATTAATATTTTTAATGAGCAAAAATTTACAACCTTATAAAATAAAGGAAAATAAAAAGTTATTAGTGATTACTAATTAATAATTATAAGTTAAAAACTCTTCGGTTGTAACTAATAAATATACATAAATTAGAAACTCTTGAGTTGTAGTATAAGTTTCAAATGAATACGGTACTTGGAAATGTATATTTATAATAATAATAATTATTATTATTATTATTATATTTGTCTAAATAATTGGTTTTTATGTATCATTTTAATCATTTCAATTATTAAACATAAAGATATTTAATTATAAATTTATAACATACATATGTGCATATACATGTTAAACAAATCACATAATATATATATATATATATATATATATATATATATATATATATATATATATATATATATGTAAAGGTTATATATAATTTTTGTCATAATAATATGGATAAATTACTTTCATATGAAGAACATATCATGATAAGTCTATCATAATTATATATCAAATGTTCAAAATTATGTTATCATTTAAATATTGTCTTTTAAATATGTTGTGTAGGATAATCCAACAAAAGATTAATATATAATAAACATAATCAAAATAGAAAAAACTTCAATCAAATAAATAAGAGCATTGAGTGGTTGAATATATAAATAAAAATGTTAAATAAATATACATTTAAATCAAAAGAAAAAACTAACATTCGTCAACTTTGCTAAAGCAAAAAAACCTAAATCCATTTTATGAATCTTCTTTCTTCATTTAACACCATTCAACCATGGAAACTTGATGATAATTTTTCACTGACCTGCAATCAAAATATTTTTCCTTAAAAAGAAGAATCAGAGAGATATTCCAAGCAAAACATTGATGTTTAGAGAGTCACATTCAAGATTGAGTAATACACACGAATCACATATAAATATTAAATGAGAAATTAAATATAAAGAAATAATAGAAAAGCTTCATTTGTTTTGGTTGAAAGAAAAAATCATATTACAATTACCATCGATGCGACATAACTCATTTTTTCAAATCATCATATTTGGATCGTGAATATTTCAACTATATGAAAACTTTTGAATCACAATATCTTCAAATCCTTCTTACATGTAAGATTTTATATAACACAAAAGACACAAAAGATTGGCCTTTTTATAGTAAACTGTGACATCCCCAAAATCACGGCCAGAAAAGACTGATTTTGTTTATGCTTTATGAAAATCAGAGTACTTCATTTTATAAAAAGGTTGCGGAATTTGTTCCCAGAAAAACACGATAAATACGTTATTAAAACATTTTCGAAGAAACGTATTTTTATTCATCTTAAAACGTTTGGGATGTCATCGTTAATACAGAAACATAAGCATAAACAGAACTTACAATTATTTACACTAGTGATCTACATCTCTTTAAATCTCTCAGTGTAATGTCGCTTCATATCGCCACCTATGATGTAAATAAACTGAGTGGGTCAGGTTGGGAAACCTGGTGAGTACATAGGGTTTTCAACCCACAATAATATAATTGTTATGTTCAATCAGCAAACAATTAACCCAATTACCCATCCCCGTTATCTTCTTTACTCCTAAGAGTCATCTATCCTGCATTCGTTTATTCCAGAGTCCCTTACTTCCAGGGTTATAGGACTGGCACTAAATCCATAGCTGCCGATGTTCGTTCATAAAGCACTAATTCCATAGCTGCTATAGTCTATTCATCGGGTACTAAATCCATAGCTACCAGTCTTTATCTAATAGGTACTAAGTCCATAGCTACCAATGTACAACAGGTACTAAGTCCATAGCTACCAATTCCTACAGGTACTAAATCCTTAGCTACCAGCGTCTAACTAATAGGTACTAAGTCCATAGCTACCAATTCCCAACAGGTACTAAATCCATAGCTACCAACGTCTAACAGGTACTAAGTCCATAGCTACCGGTGTTTGTCCCATAGGCACTAAGTCTATAGCTGCCAATGTATACTCACGTCATCTTCTATCTCTCATCATTCATCTACCCATCATCATACCCAACATATTCGTATATATAAAATACGTATACAGTTTAAATCCTTTAAAACATGTATAAAACGTTCATCCAGCATAGACAACAAGTATTCAGATAATATGCACACATAGCACGTAGTTTATGTAAAATACTTCATATCTATGTGTAAGATGAAAGGGACTATGCACTCACTTGATAGGTGGTGACTCAACACTCGGACAGCGCTTCGATACTCTCAACACAATTTCCTTCGATAAAACCTAGTATCAATACCACTAGGGTTTAGTCTAACGATAACCGCGACAAACTAATAGTCTGACTATTATTATTATTATATAAGCGTTAAATAACACTCAATATAACTCATAATAATAGCCCAAATACTCATTATAAGTTCCTAATAATGTTACTATATTAAAACATAAGCTATACTAAAGATAGCATAGGCATAGCTCACTTACAGCGGGTTTTTCTCGAAAACCGGGCTTTGCTGGAGCAGCGTTTTCGAGCCGAAAGGCTCTTTTCTCGGAGCCATCGGGCGCTCCGGGGCTTCCGCCTCGTGCTAGGGAGTTACCCTAGGCTTTAGGGGGTTAGGGAGGCTTAGAGAGAGAGAGTTTAGAGAGAGAAAGAAGAGGGTTAAGGTGTGAGAATGAATGGAACCCGGCACCTCTATTTATAGGGGTGCTGAATGGTCTACTCGCCGAGTAGGGGGGGACCTACTCGCCGAGTTGGCCCATGTGGTGGCCTTCTGGTGGTGCCACGTGTCCAATTCTGGTGGTGCCACGTCACCCCCTATCGCGTATCAGCCTTCAAACTTAGAAAAATCATAACTTTCGCATACGAGCTCCGTTTTCGACGTTCTTTATATCCACGCGTAGGTAAAATCAAGATCTACAACTTTCATTTAGACTCTGTTGGCTAATTCTCGACCGATCTCAAATTTAACAGTAGGAGGCGTTTAGACTGTTAAATGACCGCGAAGAAATTCATAACTCCTTCATACGGACTCCGTTTTCGTCCGCCTTTTTACCGTTGAGTTCCTATTAATGAGATCTTCAACTCTCATTTAGGTCACGTAAGCCAAAAACCGCTCGAACTAAAATTCAAGTTTCGGGCCGTGCACTGCCAAGCCGAATCTTAGAAAAATCATAACTTCTTCATACGAAGTCAGATTTGGGCGTTCTTTTTATCGATGTTCTTAGTTTAACATATTCTACGACTTTTGTTTAGATTGCTAAGGCTAAAAAGTCTTCTATCATAAATTCACTCTTTACGTCTCCCGGTGCCGTGCCGGTTTTGCCGTAAAACTTCGGCGGGCCATAACTTCTTAGTTATAGCTCGGATTTCGGCATTCTTTATATGTACGGAAACCTTGAGACATATTCCACAACTTGCTTAAGATTATTTATTCTAAATAATCTTTTGTCGAAAAGTCGTTTTCGACCCCTATTGCCTCTAATTTGACTAGCCCGGATCTGCGAGCGTTACAATTATCTCCACCTTAGGATGATTACGTCCCGGAATCATCAACGAAACAGGGTTCACCTGATGACTCTATTTGTTATCTATTCATCCTAAGTCATAACTTCGATGTTTCTTCGAACGTGTATTTAACTCTTAGACTCCTCGACTACAGGCGGTGCTCGATCTTGGATACGCTCTCTATCTCACGTTAGACTCCAAATTATGACCTTCAAGTCACAATCTCGATCCTCACTGGATACGAACTTAAGATAAGTTCTTTTATTAATACAATGGACCGATGTGTCATATTCTAATGACCTCTTATCGTATGTTGCAATGCTCAGACTCAGGTCTGTTAGAGTCAAATTCCAGAACAGTCTATACCTTCCTTCATGTTCTAGTCACATCTAGAAAGGTAGCATCTCTAGCAACCATCTTCTTTTAACAACGAGTGCGATACTTCTATTGATCGCTTTGATTTCAATCGTTTGGTTTAAGTCGGACGCTACATCAAACTTGGTTCTCTGAACCACGTAACATACTCATCGTAGTCGGACTCAATTTGATATGACCACTAGGGTCGGAATATCAACAATCGTCTTAGTCATTACCGAAACAATGGTAACAACACACTTGAATAAATTGAAATCAATTACTAGTTTCTTGGTAACCTTGTGACTTTCCCTGTTCCAAGCGTGAGTCATGTGCTTCCGGTAGTATATGCATCTACTACCTTTCACACCTACTCATACTCGTCCCAAGTATTGTCTCGCAGTTTTCCCAAGTTATTATCACAAAACAATTTTTATCACATAAAAATGTGCCCAAACAATCACAAAATTTTCCCTAGACTCTACTAGGACTTCTTCTATGCGTATCTTCAATCATCAATTCTGCTTCAGCTCGGTGGAAATACCATACGATGGGTCAAGTTCATGAATTACGCCAATCATTCCATCATCCTGCCAATCGAAGGTGTACTTCGGACATACTGTACTCCTCTAAACGTACAACATGACATATTCTAAAGGCAAGATACCACTCTTATGATATCTTCCGATAGGTGTCATTCACTATCGTAAGTCTTTTCATTTCCTCCACTTACTCAATTCTCTATGAGTCCTTATCATGACATTCTATTTTCCAAAGCAAGCGTTTGGTGTATCGAGACGAGAGTATAGATAGAGGAAGAATTAGACGCGTATTCCTCCTTATTACTCCAAAAAGTTACATGCCAGTTCTAATATCGTAATTAAACGTTTAGAAACCTGAGCACATAAAATTTCCAGATCCGGTCGGCAACTGACCATAGATCCGATCATATAATGCATATCACAAATCATTTAGCACATAAAAGCAATTTAGGCATCATTCCTAAAATAAGCTAGTGCTCACACCTCACAATCATCGCTTAGCATTCTAAGTTTAAGTCTAGAAATAAATTCATATTCCTAGTTCGCTTAAACTAATGCTCTGATACCAACTGTGACATCCCCAAAATCACGGCCAGAAAAGACCGATTTTGTTTATGCTTTATGAAAATCAGAGTACTTCATTTTATAAAAAGGTTGCGGAATTTGTTCCCAGAAAAACACGATAAATACGTTATTAAAACATTTTCGAAGAAACGTATTTTTATTCATCTTAAAACGTTTGGGATGTCATCGTTAATACAGAAACATAAGCATAAACAGAACTTACAATTATTTACACTAGTGATCTACATCTCTTTAAATCTCTCAGTGTAATGTCACTTCATATCGCCACCTATGATGTAAATAAACTGAGTGGGTCAGGTTGGGAAACCTGGTGAGTACATAGGGTTTTCAACCCACAATAATATAATTGTTATGTTCAATCAGCAAACAATTAACCCAATTACCCATCCCCGTTATCTTCTTTACTCCTAAGAGTCATCTATCCTGCATTCGTTTATTCCAGAGTCCCTTACTTCCAGGGTTATAGGACTGGCACTAAATCCATAGCTGCCGATGTTCGTTCATAAAGCACTAATTCCATAGCTGCTATAGTCTATTCATCGGGTACTAAATCCATAGCTACCAGTCTTTATCTAATAGGTACTAAGTCCATAGCTACCAATGTTCAACAGGTAATAAGTCCATAGCTACCAATTCCTACAGGTACTAAATCCTTAGCTACCAGCATCTAACTAATAGGTACTAAGTCCATAGCTACCAATTCCCAACAGGTACTAAATCCATAGCTACCAACGTCTAACAGGTACTAAGTCCATAGCTACCGATGTTTGTCCCATAGGCACTAAGTCTATAGCTGCCAATGTCTACTCACGTCATCTTCTATCTCTCATCATTCATCTACCCATCATCATACCCAACATATTCGTATATATAAAATACGTATACAGTTTAAATCCTTTAAAACATGTATAAAACGTTCATCCAGCATAGACAGCAAGTATTCAGATAATATGCACACATAGCACGTAGTTTATATAAAATACTTCATATCTATGTGTAAGATGAAAGGGACTATGCACTCACTTGATAGGTGGTGACTCAACACTCGGACAGCGCTTCGATACTCTCAACACAATTTCCTTCGATAAAACCTAGTATCAATACCACTAGGGTTTAGTCTAACGATAACCGCGACAAACTAATAGTCTGACTATTATTATTATTATATAAGCGTTAAATAACACTCAATATAACTCATAATAATAGCCCAAATACTCATTATAAGTTCCTAATAATGTTACTATATTAAAACATAAGCTATACTAAAGATAGCGTAGGCATAACTCACTTACAGCGGGTTTTTCTCGAAAACCGGGCTTCGCTGGAGCAGCGTTTCCGAGCCGAAAGGCTCTTTTCTCGGAGCCGTCGGGCGCTCAGGGGCTTCCGCCTCGTGCTAGGGAGTTACCCTAGGCTTTAGGGGGTTAGGGAGGCTTAGAGAGAGAGTTTAGAGAGAGAAAGAAGAGGGTTGAGGTGTGAGAATGAATGGAACCCGGCACCTCTATTTATAGGGGTGCTGAATGGTCTACTCGCCGAGTTGGCCCATGCGGTGGCCTTCTGGTGGTGCCACGTGTCCAATTCTGGTGGTGCCACGTCACCCCTATCGCGTATCAGCCTTCAAACTTAGAAAAATCATAACTTTCGCATACGAGCTCCGTTTTCGACGTTCTTTATATCCACGCGTAGGTAAAATCAATATCTACAACTTTCATTTAGACTCTGTTGGCTAATTCTAGACCGATCTCAAATTGAACAGTAGGAGGCGTTTAGACTGTTAAATGACCGCGAAGAATTCATAACTCCTTCATACGGACTCCGTTTTCGTCCGCCTTTTTACCGTTGAGTTCCTATTAATGAGATCTTCAAATCTCATTTAGGTCACGTAAGCCAAAAACCGCTCGAACTAAAATTCGAGTTTCGGGCCGTGCACTGCCAAGCCGAATCTTAGAAAAATCATAACTTCTTCATACGAAGTCAGATTTGGGCGTTCTTTTTATCGATGTTCTTAGTTTAACATATTCTACGACTTTTGTTTAGATTTCTAAGGCTAAAAAGTCTTCTATCATAAATTCACTATTTACGTCTCCCGGTGCCGTGCCGGTTTTGCCGTAAAACTTCGGCGGGCCATAACTTCTTCGTTATAGCTCGGATTTCGGCATTCTTTATATGTACGGAAACCTTGAGACATATTCCACAACTTGTTTAAGATTATTTATTCTAAATAATCTTTTGTAGAAAAGTCGTTTTCGACCCCTATTGCCTCTAATTTGATTAGCCCGGATCTGCGAGCGTTACAATTATCTCCCCCTTAGGATGATTACGTCCCGGAATCATCAACGAAACAGGGTTCACCTGATGACTCCATTTGTTATCTATTCATCCTAAGTCATAACTTCGATGTTTCTTCGAATGTGTATTTAACTCTTAGACTCCTTGACTACAGGCGGTGCTCGATCTTGGATACGCTCTCTATCTCACGTTAGACTCCAAATTATGACCTTCAAGTCACAATCTCGATCCTCACTGGATACGAACTTAAGATAAGTTCTTTTATTAATACAATGGACCGATGTGTCATATTCTAATGACCTCTTATCGTATGTTGCAATGCTCAGACTCAGGTCTGTTAGAGTCAAATTCCAGAACAGTCTATACCTTCCTTCATGTTCTAGTCACATCTAGAAAGGTAGCATCTCTAGCAACCATCTTCTTTTAACAACGAGTGCGATACTTCTATTGATCGCTTTGATTTCAATCGTTTGGTTTAAGTCGGACGCTACATCAAACTTGGTTCTCTGAACCACGTAACATACTCATCGTAGTCGGACTCAATTTGATATGACCACTAGGGTCGGAATATCAACAATCGTCTTAGTCATTACCGAAACAATGGTAACAACACACTTGAATAAATTGAAATCAATTACTAGTTTCTTGGTAACCTTGTGACTTTCCCTGTTCCAAGCGTGAGTCATGTGCTTCCGGTAGTATATGCATCTACTACCTTTCACACCTACTCATACTCGTCCCAAGTATTGTCTCGCAGTTTTCCCAAGTTATTATCACAAAACAATTTTTATCACATAAAAATGTGCCCAAACAATCACAAAATTTTCCCTAGACTCTACTAGGACTTCTTCTATGCGTATCTTCAATCATCAATTCTGCTTCAGCTCGGTGGAAATACCATACGATGGGTCAAGTTCATGAATTACGCCAATCATTCCATCATCCTGCCAATCGAAGGTGTACTTCGGACATACTGTACTCCTCTAAACGTACAACATGACATATTCTAAAGGCAAGATACCACTCTTATGATATCTTCCGATAGGTGTCATTCACTATCGTAAGTCTTTTCATTTCCTCCACTTACTCAATTCTCTATGAGTCCTTATCATGACATTCTATTTTCCAAAGCAAGCGTTTGGTGTATCGAGACGAGAGTATAGATAGAGGAAGAATTAGACGCGTATTCCTCCTTATTACTCCAAAAAGTTACATGCCAGTTCTAATATCGTAATTAAACGTTTAGAAACCTGAGCACATAAAATTTCCAGATCCGGTCGGCAACTGACCATAGATCCGATCATATAATGCATATCACAAATCATTTAGCACATAAAAGCAATTTAGGCATCATTCCTAAAATAAGCTAGTGCTCACACCTCACAATCATCGCTTAGCATTCTAAGTTTAAGTCTAGAAATAAATCCATATTCCTAGTTCGCTTAAACTAATGCTCTGATACCAACTGTGACATCCCCAAAATCACGGCCAGAAAAGACTGATTTTGTTTATGCTTTATGAAAATCAGAGTACTTCATTTTATAAAAAGGTTGCGGAATTTGTTCCCAGAAAAACACGATAAATACGTTATTAAAACATTTTCGAAGAAACGTATTTTTATTCATCTTAAAACGTTTGGGATGTCATCGTTAATACAGAAAGATAAGCATAAACAGAACTTACAATTATTTACACTAGTGATCTACATCTCTTTAAATCTCTCAGTGTAATGTCACTTCATATCGCCACCTATGATGTAAATAAACTGAGTGGGTCAGGTTGGGAAACCTGGTGAGTACATAGGGTTTTCAACCCACAATAATATAATTGTTATGTTCAATCAGCAAACAATTAACCCAATTACCCATCCCCGTTATCTTCTTTACTCCTAAGAGTCATCTATCCTGCATTCGTTTATTCCAGAGTCCCTTACTTCCAGGGTTATAGGACTGGCACTAAATCCATAGCTGCCGATGTTCGTTCATAAAGCACTAATTCCATAGCTGCTATAGTCTATTCATCGGGTACTAAATCCATAGCTACCAGTCTTTATCTAATAGGTACTAAGTCCATAGCTACCAATGTTCAACAGGTACTAAGTCCATAGCTACCAATTCCTACAGGTACTAAATCCTTAGCTACCAGCGTCTAACTAATAGGTACTAAGTCCATAGCTACCAATTCCCAACAGGTACTAAATCCATAGCTACCAACGTCTAACAGGTACTAAGTCCATAGCTACCGGTGTTTGTCCCATAGGCACTAAGTCTATAGCTGCCAATGTATACTCACGTCATCTTCTATCTCTCATCATTCATCTACTCATCATCATACCCAACATATTCGTATATATAAAATACGTATACAGTTTAAATCCTTTAAAACATGTATAAAACGTTCATCCAGCATAGACAGCAAGTATTCAGATAATATGCACACATAGCACGTAGTTTATATAAAATACTTCATATCTATGTGTAAGATGAAAGGGACTATGCACTCACTTGATAGGTGGTGACTCAACACTCGGACAGCGCTTCGATACTCTCAACACAATTTCCTTCGATAAAACCTAGTATCAATACCACTAGGGTTTAGTCTAACGATAACCGCGACAAACTAATAGTCTGACTATTATTATTATTATATAAGCGTTAAATAACACTCAATATAACTCATAATAATAGCCCAAATACTCATTATAAGTTCCTAATAATGTTACTATATTAAAACATAAGCTATACTAAAGATAGCGTAGGCATAACTCACTTACAGCGGGTTTTTCTCGAAAACCGGGCTTCGCTGGAGCAGCGTTTCCGAGCCGAAAGGCTCTTTTCTCGGAGCCGTCGAGCGCTCCGGGGCTTCCGCCTCGTGCTAGGGAGTTACCCTAGGCTTTAGGGGGTTAGGGAGGCTTAGAGAGAGAGTTTAGAGAGAGAAAGAAGAGGGTTGAGGTGTGAGAATGAATGGAACCCGGCACCTCTATTTATAGGGGTGCTGAATGGTCTACTCGCCGAGTTGGCCCATGTGGTGGCCTTCTGGTGGTGCCACGTGTCCAATTCTGGTGGTGCCACGTCACCCCTATCGCGTATCAGCCTTCAAACTTAGAAAAATCATAACTTTCGCATACGAGCTCCGTTTTCGACGTTCTTTATATCCACGCGTAGGTAAAATCAATATCTACAACTTTCATTTAGACTCTGTCGGCTAATTCTAGACCGATCTCAAATTGAACAGTAGGAGGCGTTTAGACTGTTAAATGACCGCGAAGAATTCATAACTCCTTCATACGGACTCCGTTTTCGTCCGACTTTTTACCGTTGAGTTCCTATTAATGAGATCTTCAACTCTCATTTAGGTCACGTAAGCCAAAAACCGCTCGAACTAAAATTCGAGTTTCGGGCCGTGCACTGCCAAGCCGAATCTTAGAAAAATCATAACTTCTTCATACGAAGTCAGATTTGGGCGTTCTTTTTATCGATGTTCTTAGTTTAACATATTCTACGACTTTTGTTTAGATTTCTAAGGCTAAAAAGTCTTCTATCATAAATTCACTATTTACGTCTCCCGGTGCCGTGCCGGTTTTGCCGTAAAACTTCGGCGGGCCATAACTTCTTCGTTATAGCTCGGATTTCGGCATTCTTTATATGTACGGAAACCTTGAGACATATTCCACAACTTGTTTAAGATTATTTATTCTAAATAATCTTTTGTCGAAAAGTCGTTTTCGACCCCTATTGCCTCTAATTTGACTAGCCCGGATCTGCGAGCGTTACATAAACTTTTCAATAAATGCTAATTAAACATAATATAAGTTATAAAACTTTTGAGTGTTAAATCATAATTAAGAAAACTTTTGAGTTGCATTAGTTAAAACTTGGGGTTTCAAATGAATGTGGTTTGAGAAAGTTAAAAAAGGGGGTTTCAAGTGCATGAAATTCAAGAAAAAATGCAAGCTTTATAAGTATGTATGATGATATAAGCAAATATTATAAAATGACAAATACTAAGGTTGGTGGGTTTGGGCTCGGCAACCTCGGCACACATCACGTTTGGGTTAGTATATGTCGAGTGTTGTTGACCAATGGAAAAGTGGGGTAGCTGGTAATGGCTACTTTCATTTATTTTTTTTTCTTTTTATTTAAAAAAAACTTTCTGTAAATACTACAACTTCAAACCATTTTAACTTATCAACATCGACTTACAACTCAAATACACTCCCAAAATGTCATCTTCTTCGGACATGTTTGATGCCTTGCTTGAAAACGGTTATAGAGGTTATTCAGGAGGTGGAACAGATTATCGAACAACTACAAGAAGAAAATGCGGAGAATACATGCCGGAGGAAGAGAAGATACATACAAAGATTTTGTGAGGTGGCTAACTTTATAGGATATTATTTTCATCGTTGGTTCCATATGCATAAATCTCTGTTTTTGCGTATAGTCAACGACGTCGCGGGAGCGTGTCCATTTTTTCAACAACGTCGAAGATGTTAGAGATACAATTGGTTTTACTCCTATATAAAAAATACACCATTGCACTTCGTCAATTAGCTTATGTCACTTGCCCCGATGCACTAGAGGAGAGCCTTAGGATGTCCGAACGTGTTGCACGAACTAGTCTTCACAAATTTTGCAAGTATGTCATGCTCATGACTCAAACATGTACGACTTTCCTTGAATGTTAGGAAGGCTAGATTGTCTCCACTGGGAATGGGGTTGTTGTCCGGATGCCCATAAATGGCAATACACCCGAGGCGATAATGGTTATCCAACCGTTATATTTGAAGCGGTGACGTCACAGAATATGTGGATATGACATGCATTCTTTGGCTTAGCTGGCTCCCCGAATGACATCAATGTTCTTAACATGTCTCCGTTACTTGATGACATATACAACAGGACTACACCATACTCCTCTTTTCAAGTAGCTGAAATATCGTATAGGAACGGGTATTTATCTGGTGGATGGGATCTATCCGAAGCATGCTTGTTTTGTGAAGTCATTGTCTTGTCCAAATGATTGGAAAAGGTTAAAGTTTAAGAGAGCTTAAGAGCGGATGAGAAAGGATGTTGAACGAGCATTTGGAGCTTTGAAAAAACGTTGACATATTCTTAATTCTTAAATATCCCGCGCCGTATATAGAGGAGAATAAAATGAGCGAGGTGATGTATACTTGTATCATATTGCATAATATGATTCTCGAAAACGAAGGAAATGTAATATGTGAGTATAATGAAAACGAGATCGTTTCACCGACACAAGCTTTTAAAGTTGGAAGTGCGGAGTACATGTCAAGGAGGGCACTAGTTAATGATGTTGAGACGCATCATGTTCTTCGTAATGACTTGACGGAGCATATTTGGAACGTCAACCACATCGATCTTAACATAGAACATGTTGACGATTTGGAAGGTCAATTTTCCGATGAAGATGTTGTTTAGGTCTATCTAGGTTTGGTAATTTTAGTTTGTATATTTTTAATTTTTAATTTTATTTTTTGGTGTGTTTGTTGTTATCTTGAATTTCTATGTTTTTATTTTATGTTTAATGAATTTTTAGTTTTTAAAATTTTTTATGTTTGAAAGATTTATTTTGTATATTTAAAAAAAAAGTGGCAGGGTAAAAGTGGTAACCCGTGTCTACCAAATGACAACTTTTGGAAAGAATGTCTATGTGGATCGTAGCAAGTGTGGCACGACACCCATTAAGCTAATAGTTTTTTGTTTTAATTATTTAATTCGATAAATTGTTGATCTTTCCCCTTTTTATTCATTTTTCCGGTAGATTTCTACATGTTAAACTGATAGTAAATCCTAAGTATTATTCGTTATGGCATTCAATATATTGAACGTCATATTTTATTTATCTAGGTATTTGTCGTTGATATTCCGTCCACTATAACATCTGATATGCCATAATATCTCGATTGATTGGCATCTAATATGACATAATAACTCGATTGATGAAAACATATTAAAAAATTTAGTGACGTATTTGATATAACCGAAAAACAATAATATAGAAAACAAATATTTTATAATCTTAACCCTAATATTATTTACATATTTTTAATAAAATAAAAGTAACATATGAATATCTTAAAGTATTAAGAAACATAATGAGTCTTTGCCTACAAGAACCTTTAAGGAGGTTGTAAAAGGCAGAACAGATGATAAATGATGCATCTTTATGTCTTTCTCGTTAGGATCTAGCTAGCTATACAAGGGAATCACAATTCCTTCAAATTCCTTTTATAGCATATGAATCAAACGGAATATTACTTTCTTCTTCTCTATTTATTTTGCTATAACACTTTTTTATTTATATTTATATTTTTCAATCTATTGTTTTAGAAAATATAATTAGTTTATGGATCACAGTTAACGATAAAAAAAAGTTTCTAATAATTATATTTTATATTGCCACAATGTTGATAAATAAATGATGAATCAAATGAGACTATTTAATTATTTGGTTAGTCAAATCAGATCATTACCAAATTATATCCAGATCCAACTAATTACACGTATTATTTTTTAGAGATCCAAAACATTATTAAATAAATATTTGATGGTGTTGTTATTAAAATACTCTTAGACATTTCATAAACATTTTTATAAAAATTTAACCAATAATTAACTACTTATAATAATATTTTTCAAAAAACAATATAATTTTAACAAATAAAAATATTTAAAAAAGTATATAGGGTGTCTAAATTATAAATCGAAGTGTTTTTTTAACCAATCCCTATTTGATATGCCAGACTGTTAATATATAAACCTCTAAAATTTATAAACACATTTTCACTATCTATAAATATTTTAAAAATTTATGACTAGGTCCAACCGATATTTTGGTTGGCTGACATTTTGGTCTTTGGATGGGTAGGAGGGAAACACTCTTGTGTAGATTTTACTGGGGTCTATCCTCTCGTTGGTTTGAGGAGCGGATGTTTCATCGCAGGGCATGCCACTACATGCAAAGTGGCAAAGCATGAGGCTGCATGTATAGAAAATCAACATTTGTTTGTACTTTTTGCGTTTGATACATTTGATTTTCTCACACTAAAGGCGATGAAACTTTTCAATAGACTCCAACGGGTCATGCATTCTAACATTATATCTTCTAGATCTACAGATGTTGTTTTCAAAAGAATTAGTTTTAGCATCCAGGGCTAACGGCGCAACTTGTTTTCCGTCGATATGTATTGAACTACATATGCTAATGCACTATTTCTTAACCTATATTAATTATTAACTAGTAGGTGAGCCTATTTCTTAACCTTTATTAATTATTAACTTACAAGTGAGCCCGGGCTGAACCCCGGGACAATTTTTTTCTTATTAGGATAAAGAAGTAGCAATTTGAAGATATTCTTACCAACATCATCCAACAACATCTGAACCAGTTAACCCGTGCATGAACTACCTAATATGCCCTTCTATTGTTACAATCTTCCTCTTATGTTGCTTGTTGGCAAGTAAACTAACCACATCCTTCTCCCATTTGTCAACAAATGGAGAAAATTCATGATTTTATTTGAATATTTGATCATTTACAATGTACTAAACAAAGCTAAAACTTAAACCTACATTGAAGTCCAAGTAAAAATGATATTGTCGTAGTGACCGAAGAAGCCACTCTGCAAATTGTAAACATTTCATCGCCAAATCTATGCTTAAAGATTTTGAATCATAAAGATAATATTAGCCCCACTACTTTTTGTAGAAATTTCAATTTTCTTCTAACCTTCTTAATAACAAAAGTGAATGTAGTCATCTTATATTTCTTATCATTGCTGCTAGATAACTCTTGTCACACCCCCGAACTAGATGACGGAAACATACGAGGGCTCGTGTGACTAACAACTGAATTATCATCACAATGAATATACATGAAACATAACACATTCATCACCAACATTACATATAACAATCAACATTGTTCACATCAAGTACATTGTTGTAAATTACATAAATTCAAAGTATTAATAGCACGATGAGTGATGTTACATAAAATAAGTCCATACACACTTGAAAATCTTCCTGCTTAACGATTACCTGAGAATACAAGTTATTTTGAAAACAGTCAACATATATAATGTTGGTGAGTTCATAAGTATGTTTGAGTAAAATTCTTTGTATCTTTAGTAAAACCCATAAAATCCGATATTTTCTGTAGAATGTCTGAAAATGATGTGAAAATCAAGTATAAATGCATATGTGAATTTCATAGCAGTAACATATAGGATTGCAGTTTAAATTTATTTGTATTGTAAGTAAGTGATAATTGAATAACAGTATTTCCCCAGAAAATCAGATATTTCCTGATTTATAATAATGTCGAGGTTCTTGTATCATTAATTAAGTTGTTATGCATTGACACAATCGAAGGGTTGATCTTCGATATGTTAATTTGGTATTGGATCTATATATGAGTCGTTATAACCATGCATGATAATGACTATGTTGTCTGTCTTGGTATTTTTTCAAACGCCGATATTTGCTCAAGGTTTTGTCGCCCTAGACTGGCCTAGTCTAGCTGTAGCGAACAACTAAGGCGTGGGGGCACCCCGTATAGATCTATACACAAAATCCCGCTCTCCCTCTAGGAAACTCTGGTTAAACTCTGGTTATAACTATAGGCTACGATTGTACACTCAAAGGTGTCAACCGACATGTCTCACTAGATTCTCAACCTTTCATGTTTGTTATGTTTTTCACCATGTTTAATGTTTACGTGTACGTTGTAGATTTTCAAATCCAAATGTATGTATATAAGTATACGAAGTTCAAGAATTATGTAAAGATATAGTTACGACCTATTAAGTATGTGGTTTTCAGTCAAAGCCTAGTTAGCATGTAAATGGACCACAAATATCCAATGACATATAAGAGGGTAATTTAGGCCCAATAGGCATGTAAATGGACCACCAAGGCCCAACAAACATGTAACCCATAGCTCAGGTCCAAATTAACATGTAAGTGCGTCGCAAGGCCCAATAAACATGGCATGGAAAATATTAGGCTCAATATACGCTTGAATGGGCCCTTAAGGCCCATTGGCCATGTAATATGAATATTAGGCCCAATAAAATTGTTATCGACGTATTTCGTCAGTTTGTTATTGTTTCGTTGTTTGTTTTAGCTCGAGGTTTACCAAATTGATTATAAAAAGTTCTATTTTTGTAAAAATGACGTTCTTAGCCAATAATCCTCAAATTTTCAATTAAGACCCAAATTTTGTAAAAATAACACTTTAGTCCATAATTTATAAAAAATTGTAATTTTGTCCCAATGTTTAGATATTTATGAATCTAGTCCAAAAATTTATATTTTGACATTTATGGCCCAGTTTTGCAGAAAATTACATTTTCAGCCCCTTATTTGTAAAAATGACACTTTCGGCCCAATTTTTATAAAAGTTACATTTTTGGTCCAATTTAGAATAAATGTTATTTTCACCCCTAAATTTTGTATAATTACATTTATGACTCCAATTTTGGTCTAATAACATTTTTACTCCCAAAACTTCCATTTTTTCGTAAATTTGGGCCCTAAACCACGAGGCCCAAATATTAAGCCCAATAAGCTAAAATTTATATTTTGGCCCTTTGGAAAGCATTTTTATCATAAAAATCCCTTTTTATACAAGTAGGACCTGTTTGGTCCTTTAAAAACCGTAAATGTCACTTTTTGCCCTTATCTTTTGTTTTATTGACAATTTTGACCCTTAACAAGGTTTTTGCTTTAATTTTTTATATCTTAAAGATATAAACACTGTTAAGTTGATAATATGATGTATAATGTGTCTTAGTTCATGGGTTTTTACTCAATGTTGCTTAAGATGTTGAGAGATGTTAAGATCTAACATATTTTACAAAATAGACTAAGAAATCACACAATACATGCATATAACACATAAATATACACATTTTACTTGTATTCTCCCCCAAAAATCATATGAAAACCGAAAAAATGGGGTATGAACTCACCTTTGATTTGATGTTTTGGTTTTGAAGAAGAAATAGAAGAAGTTGATGTGATTTTTGGCTCTAGAAAGCTCATTGAGTGGATTTCGAGGTTAAGAAGTTTCCAAGAGTGTGATCGTGGAATAAAGCTATGTAAGAAGGAGTTTTTATGTTAAAATGAAAGGAGATGTTTGTGTTTGATAACAACTTACCAAAGATTGAAAATACTTAATGAAGATCCTTAGAGGAAGGAGGATGATGTTTGAGAGTGTTTGGAGAGGATTTGAAAGAGTGTGTGTGTGTGTGTGGTTTGCCTCTCGGCCTTAAGTAGAAGAAGAGGGGGGGGGGGGGAAGAAGAGAAGATGTGATGGATACTTAAGAGTATGAGCTTTGTATTTGCTTAATGGGTAATTAGCTTGGAGAAACACCATGTAATTGTGATGTGTCAATGCATGGTAATTCTCTTATTTTCCCTTTTTTTTACATGTATATGCATGCACATATCTAGTGGGCCGAGAAAGGGAAAGAATGGAGGGGCTTTGGCCTTTTTTTGATTTGGTTCAAGTTTATAAGGCCCATAGAAAGAGGCTTTCAGCCTATTGGGCCTTTAGGTGTGTTCACGACCCATTTTGAAAGAAGAAAGGGTGTTTATGGCCCATTAGGGCAAATTAATTCATTAATGGCCCAATAAGGCCCATTAAAGATAAACCAATTTATTTTGGACCCAAAATGGCCCAAAATGCTAAGTTTCATGGAAGTGGGTCCAATTAGCGCCCATTTAAGGGTCCTAAGCCCAAATAGTTAAACTGGAAGCTCATTGGTCCATTAGGCCCAATAAGGAAATCCTAGTCCAATATGGACTTAAACCGGGATTCTTAGGGTTTTCAGACTCTTTGTTGAACATGAGAGGTGAATTTAAATGAGCACTGAGTGATATTTACTTAGAGTATATGTTTTACAATAGTTGAATGATTACACGAGAATAGAGTTTCCTAGCCAAAATGCTAGTTATGACAACTCTCGTGTATAAAATATGAAAAAAAAGTAAAATCCATCATCCCGTTTTCAGGTTAATATAAGTTCATAAATCTAAATTTCCTCATCTTTCAATTCTTGAAGCTTGTGAACTTAACTCTTTTTAGGTGTATGAAGATGATACGCAAACTTATATCCGTTGTCCATGTTCTAGTAGATAATAAACAGTAGGATTAAGAAATAATGGTGATACATGTGAAAATAAAAGCAAGATGAACATGTACAGATGGGAAAACATCAAGTCAAAAATCATGGATTTCTATATAACATTAACAAAACAAATTAAATGACAAAAATCAACACATACAACAAAAAATGAATGTAATGAAAGCATGTTGCTATTTATCGCCATGATTGATAACTTACCAGCAATTATTTTTTTGAAAGAGACAAAGCAATCAAAATGTTCTTTGACCAATTGTTTTCTCTGTTGAGTTCTGCGTTAAAGATTAGTTTTCAATGCCACAACACAAACCTCCAAGTTTGTTGCAGCTATATCTTGGTGCACACGACATATATGTAGTACCCAAATTGTTGCATGAGAAATAAGAAATAAGATTTGATTGTAGCAGTTCATCAAACACTTGTTGTGCATCATGAAACTTGCTTTTCAATTTCATCATCAAACGGCTCAGTAGAGCAGTAAAAACAAATAAACACAAAAATTTCAATCCAGTTATTACTGAACATCGTTTGTCAAAATCTAAAAAACATATAAATCCTTCTAGCATAGAAGGTTCAAATTAGAAATAGAACCAAAGAAAGAAGGAGTAGCAGATGATGGATTTGATAGATTTAACATGAGAGGTAGTGGTCAACAATCGGAATAAAGGAATCTAATTTCTAGTATCTCCATCGACTCAACAGACGGTTAAGAAGAAGAGAAAAGTGCCTTTGAGAGAATCTTATCATCATGATAAACTAATACAAAAAACATAATTAACCTAAATTAAATCCCCGAACCTAAAATCAACATAAAAACACACCATAAAAGGAGGTGGTGAAGGGTGCTCTTTCAAAAAGATGAGTCGACAAAAGGATTGAGGCTGGAGGTTCAGGAAAAGCGGATCAAACACCGATATGGCTACAAAAACTGGTTGCATATTCCAATCGAATATGCCTTCCGAGTTGTCATGCCAAAATATGGGCTTGAATCCCAATTTCTTTCACAAAAAACTGTAACGCCCTAAACCAGGTATGACTCGAAACCCTTGAAGAATTTCCATTTTGACATAATTGGTCGTTTAAGTATGTTGGGCGTACTTATGTGTATGCTTATCGAACTATGCATGGATGACCGCGGAGGAGTTGGACGTACGTTGGGCGTACTAAGAAGTATGTTAGGCGTACGTGCTGAGATTCCAATCCCTAATTTGTGGACTTGTGACCTATTTAAACGCACTTAACTCACTTGAGCCTCACCCTCATCAGTTTCTTTCACCTTCAAACGTTCCTGAAAGCCCTAATACCCTTTGTGAGTGCATTTTGAGCCTTGAGAGTGCATTGTGGTCCTTTTAGTGTTCATCCAAGAAGAAGAAGTGGTCAAGGAAGCTTGGAGTGTCATTTGGCTTCAAGAATATGCACATAGATGACCTTGAGGAGTTCCTGGAGGTAAAAAGCTTGGATCTTTCCAATTAAATCTCTAGATCTAGCTAGGGTTTTCTAGTTTTGCCCCTTTTATTGATTTTGGACCTCCACTTGTGAGTTAAGCAACTCCAAAAGATGGAACTGCCATATCTAAGGCCCTTGGTCCTATAGCAACATAAAAATGGAGTCTTGGTGGGATTTTTGACCTCATGCATGGGTTAAGAACCTTGAAAAGGTCGTAATGGTGGTGTTGGGTGCATATTGATGGGTTTTGAGCATTCTAACACTTCCTAAGTGTACATGCAACCCTAATAACCTTGAATCTATGTTTTCTCTATATACATGCAAATTTCTATTTCAAGGTGATTTCCTAACTAGCATGGCATGGGGAACACATGATACATAAAAAATTGGTAGAAATACATACCTTGTTGTTGCTTGGATTCCTTCAAGACTTTGTGAGTGTAGCACCCCAAATGTTGTGCCTCAAATGCTTCACACAACACTACAACCTTGGAATAACTAGAGAGAATACTTCTACACTTCCATATTGGCTATGCCCTCATAAGAATACTCTAGTCCAGATTTTGCATGCTATAAGGTTTCTTTTATAGTGTGTTATAATTAGGAGTTACAAGTGTAAACCCTAATTGTCATGACTCTTCTTTTCTCATGACCCATGGGTTTGTAACTCCCATGGACTATCCATGGAGCTCCATATGGTTATAACCAAACCCATAAACCATGGATCATTAATCCACTATAAAAGAATTGATGATTGTCATAATCAACCCTATATATTTAATTAGTCTCACTTTGATCACCAGATTAATACTAGATTAATACTTAATCAATACTAATTAAATAATACTATTATTAATATATTAGAACTTATAATATATTAATAATCACAAGTGTACTTTCTCTCATTTTGTCTATCCAAGTATTGCAATGCCATGCAACCCAAATGGACCATGTCGGGTCGGGTCAAGTACATACCAAATAAAGTTATGGACTTAGACACTATATCCAACAATCTCGCACTTGGATAAATCTAATAACTATATTTGAAAATATGACTTCAAAATCCGACCAATAATCGTAGCTCTTTCAAAGTCTCTCGGAACTAAGATGATGATGATACGCAGTGATCATATAATCCTCTGTTCTCATGATATCAGCCAGATAAACACATGGAACATGGTCTTACTTATTGTCCAACATTTGTTTCTTGATCTCTGATTTGTTTCGACATAGAACTAAATTGAACACATCAATTAGGTTCTTACCGGGCCCGGTACATAGGTCAAAACTAAATCATCGAGGGGCCCATATATCGCTTCTATTTCTAGAAGGAATAGATAAACTTTGACTGATATGCTTGTACTAACTACTTGTTAAATTATTCACAAAGGCACATTTTATAACATCGAGTACCAATGCGTTTTCGTACAATCAATGAATAACCAACTTATAGTCAACAACTCATATCTCTAGGTTTGAAGATTTATATGATATTACCGTCTCATGATCACTCGAGATACATTCCATGAAGTGATGCAAGTGAGCGTGGGTTGAATCCAATACTCAGCCCTTATGAGTACTCATGAATGTTGTAGCAACCATTGCATTGTCTAAAGCACTTTAGACAAATCATACAAGCCAAATTCATGACAGTCTTAATTCATATCTACTTCCAACATATGACTGACTGTAGATGGTTTGAATAATATGATATATACCATAACATAATTATTCTGGAAGTCAAAACATGCAAAGTGAAACAAAATAATAATACTAATCTTATATGGCACCAACACTTTGAGTGTAAATAAAAACACCTTTTATTCAAGCACCATATTGATTACTCATTATTTATGTTTCGATTAATCAACTTTATGCTTGAATTAAAACATTAGTTGTCCCATGCTCCAAGCATGTACATTATGTTTTTCCAAACAACAATTATGCCATACTCCAAGTATACATACTATGTTTACATATGGTCTTATCTTTGTGAAATAGATCAATTGACAATATTCCAATGATGCTTAATTCACAATTCCACTCCTTGTTGTAAATGCAAGAATACCAAACTCTTGCCATGTACTGTAATCTGTTAGATTCTAAACTTATATGCAATGATCCCCTTGTAACGACTATGCACAAAAGTCACAAAGGCTTGGCAACAGACATTACAAAGTATTCCAATGGAAAACAATTCCATGGAAATGAGGTCTCAAATTCAAAGTACATTCCTTTGAACATCCTTCTTAGCATTAAGTTCTTTAATCTTACACAGATTCAAAGAATAACTTCCACCTATGGAGACAATTCCATATTACCATTTTGACCATAACTTTTAAACAAGAGTTTCCTCTTTGCAAAATATGTCAATATGGTCCTTACTCTATACTTCTAATTGTCCATGAGCAACCAATCTTTGGTAAACCTTAGATTGTCCTCGGCAATTTTTCTTAATCATTTTAGTCATTTCCGGTTCTATTCCTTTTTCCATCTTAATGCCCTAGGCATTTGGAAAATTTAGAATGGATGAATATTATAGCACATGTAATCAAACCTATACCCAAAGCACATGGAACATGATTTATGCTATAAAATTTTTTATTTGCCATGTTTTCATAATTTGAACTATGAAGAGGGATGCCGTAATCATAATCGAATTTTGAGAATGCAACATATATAGAATTTCTTTATGTTGAACCATTCCAGCATAACATTCATATATATATATTCTTGACTAAAGTAGATTAAATTCTCAATCTAAGCTTGTATAATTGGAGTGAAGTATAAAATCATCTCCCTTAATTATAGCAAAACAATTTTTTCAAGGCGAATTGAAACTTTTGTTTTCTATAATTAATATTTTTGACTTGCAACACTTAACATAATAATCATGCTCCCACTAGCATAATGATTATTATCTTACTAGCATAACACTTATGCTCCCACTAGCTTTGACATGTATCCAGAGATCAGCTGGACTTTTAGAAACCAACAATTTATTGACTTTTCTACCAAAGTTCAGATTTCTGATACACAATTTCTTTGATAAGACTTTATCAAAACCATACACCTTTCCTTAGATATCTCACTTGTGTGTCTAAACAATTATGAAGAGGGATGCCGTAATCATAATGTTTAGACCTTTTGTCATTCTCACAATTGCTATCTACTCAAAATCTACTTAGTGAAAGAGTCTCCTTACCATCATTTTCATGAATCGAAGAGAAACCTTGGGACACTTAGATTTTTATGGTGTATGTGTTCCTATCCATGTGAATTTGTCATAACCATAATCACAAGACAAGGTTAGTGACAAATCCAAACTCATATAGACTGAACTTATTCAATCTTAATTTCTTGCCACCTAGTAGCATAATGCCCACCATTGCTTTCGGTTGTTATGAAAACAATTGATAACTCATAGAACTCACAAGCATAATCAACTTTCAACTGGAATAGACACAAAAATAAGAATATGTCAGCACGATAGGTTACAAACCTCAAGTCGTGGGCTAGTGATTAACAAAACTCTTGATTAGTTCTTGAAACTATTTCAGAATCTTTTAGACTCCCACTGTCCTCTTGACATATAAGATTTCTTTTTGTCAAGAACCATTCATTGACAATACAAATATTCAAGATCTAGTGCGGATTCTTATGAAGTTAAACACTTCTCACTATTGGTCTTAGCCGGTCTTTGTTTTATCCAAAACATCACAACTTACCAATGTCAAATGTACAAGAATAGGAAACATCTTACTCTACATTTGACAAGTGTTATGAACTTTCTAAAGACTATGTCACTCAAGTTACAATCTTGGAGTAAAACTCCAGGATTTGTTTTTGGCACGAAGTATGAATTATCTTTTGATTTAACCATTTCTACAATTCACGATTCCTCTCCTCAGGCAACAAACACACTAAGGTGTCCTTAGAGGATCAATTGTGATATGGTTCCATAATCACTAAGATAATCATAAAACAAAATACACAAGTACTCTCCCATCTCTTCAGATTGGAGAAACTTTTATCTTTCTGCCTTATTTGATTCTTCTTATTCATTATGCCATACATTGAAACTTTTCCAATGTTTCAGAATTACACTTAAACTCGTAAGCATAACCATATTTACTAAACTTTATTAAATCATAACGAATAATCTTATCTACCTTTATGGTGGACCTGTCTAGTGCACAACTTAATGTACCCGATCCTTCAGTCCTTCACTTGACTAACATGCGAATGTGAACAAGGAATTAGTCTTAATTTACGAAAGATGAAAATTCTCATTCATCACACAATACAACTTGCATGATTCCAAGTTTCTATCCAACTGAAACTTGGGTGATGAGAATCTTTCCTTATTTGGTAAATTATGACACTACCACTAATGAAAGAATCAAATCCATTTACCCATATTGCTTATCAATGGAAACATATAAGCAACAACCTTTTTCACAAATGTCATTGTAAGGATACTTAAAACGAATAAAATCAAAACCATTTTCTTTTATTTTAAAACTTTGCGGAAAACTTATCCTTACAATCCATATGGAAAACTTGTTATTATCCATTCCTAAGCAATATATCATAACTCTTAAGTAACAACTCAAAATTCTGATCACCGAACCATGCGATCGAAATCCATCTTCATGATCAGAATCAACATATACTTCCTTTAAGTTTCTTCACTCTTCTTTGATTCTTAAAACATCAATATGTGACCTAGTCACATCATGCAATAAGAATCTCAGAATAGAAACTTAATAAAGTTAGATAATGGACTTTACCTAAAGCAGAGTCAAACATTTGACTTTACTATCCTTATGGACTTTTAGGTAAATTTGGCAGCTTTGCAACCAATGCCCTTCCTTTGGCAACATAAACATATGGACTCTTTGGAAACGGTACACAGACTTAGCCTTTCTCTTTACCATTTGGTCAACTGATTTGACTATGGTAAATCCATTTCAATTGGGAAGAGAAAGTTTTTCTAGACTTCCAATGTTACCATTGTCAATGTCCATGGAAGTTTGGGAAGTTGATCTTCCAATTAAATTTTGCTTTACCAATGCTCTAAATCATTGCTGATTCAGCATCATCAAGAAAATAGGTAAGATCATTGAGGTTCATGTCGTGATCTGTCATCAGGGAGTGACCAAGTCAACAACTAGGTACCTTGAGACTTCGACACCCGACTCTCCCGGCTTGTCAATATGTGACTTAATCTCCAAGACCTAAGCACATATAGACTTTGTTTGCCAATATGGATTGAGTGACTTAGAACTTATCAGGTCTTGAAACTTGTGGGATAGGGAGATTTATTGGAGGAGGTGGAATAAGTGAAGTATGATTTCAATCCCACTAATGCACAACAAAGGGATTGATCTTTCACCTTGGTTGCTATTTGGGATATCATCTTCATTAGGAAGCTTGTTCCTAAAGATTTAGGAAGACCATAACTATCTAAACTAGACATCTATAATGGGAGAAATTCAAGTTAGTTGATTTAAAGTCCTTAATATAACACCCAACATGAAATATTAAGGC
The DNA here is from genome assembly GCF_052625555.1 of Lactuca saligna. NCBI lineage: Eukaryota > Viridiplantae > Streptophyta > Magnoliopsida > Asterales > Asteraceae > Lactuca > Lactuca saligna. Next base: position 107,971,334 of record NC_136421.1, on the reverse strand, counting down.
TAGGATCCAACAACCTATTTATAACTGGAAGAGGGATGCCGTAATCCAAGTTATAAAATAGTTGAAGGTAGGTAAATGATGATTTATCAATTTCCACCATGAAAAACGAAATATAATTAAGTTTTACTTGGATTTGAAACTCCTAGATCTTTTTAGATACATTGATCTTTCAATGGCATGTTTGAATCTCGATTGTGCCCTCTCATGTTTGTGACTGGGATGCCGAGGATCACAAACAAGGTGTGAATAACCATACAAATTGACTTGGTACCCTCAACAATATTACCTAATCGATGTGCCGGTTAACCACACACGCTCCACCGATCTATAATAAAGTCAAGTTACCCTTTGCCACTCTTACTAATCTATGTTAGTGTGCCGGTTAACCACACACGATCCACTAACGACTTGGCAATGTACAAAGTGTAATTTTATGGGCTAGCACCAATTTCATATTTTCCTAAAGTAACTAAGATTGGGAATTTATAATGTATAGTTACTTTATAAATCATTATACTTTTAATGATTATTTAATGTCGTATCCTACCCGTTCGGCTAACGACCCTCCACCGACCAAGGAAGCGGTGGGTGAGAGTGGACACCCATTAAGTCACCATTTTATAGGCAACAACCTTATATCCCCCTTATAGACCGACTTCGTGAATGAGGCCTACTAAAGGTAAGAATGACATATTCTTATACATATCTATATAACTAAAATTATAATAATAAGATAAGGGTGTATTTTAAATATTTAAAATACTTGGTGGTTTAATCTATTAATTAAACTATACTTTTAATTTAATTAAACTTAAACCATGTTTTATGGAATTATTAACTCTTTTAATTAAACACTTTAATTAATTTAATGAAGTCCATAAAGTTTGAATCTTTTAACTTTAAAAAAAAAATTAATTTGGAATTAAAGTGTAAGACTTTACAAATTCCAAAACTTGAGGGCAAGTTTTGGAACTATTTCAAGACTCTTCAAATTTGTAACTTATGAGTTTTAATGGTTCATAAAGTTGAAGACTCTTCATTTTATGAAACCATTTAATGACAACTTTTAAAGAAGTGACTTTTGGTTATCTATGACTTGAGGACAAGTTATCGACATCATCATTAACATTAAGATCATGAATTAAACAAGCATGTAGGTTACACACAATTCCTATGATCTTCTAAAACTCATAAGAACAAATATTAATATCAAACAATTTCAAGAAATCATATTCACACATATAAAACTTGAAAATTGATAATAGTCATTTAAAATGGGTTAACATAATCATTACCACTTTAAAAAACATTTTTTTACAAGTCCAAAACAGTTTGAGATAATGATTTTAATCCATTTCCAACAACAAAACTCGAAAAAACTACCCAACACGCTCCAATTCATCGAGTGCATGATTATACTCGTCGAGTAGGATGAATTTGTTCATGGACTCGGCGAGTCCTCCCCATGAACTCGGCGAGTCCAGTCGTCAGAGTGCAGGATTTTCGAATTTTTAAGCAGTTTTGCATAAAGTATACAGAAAACAAACCTGCCTCTGATACCACTGATGGGTTTTGAGCATTCTAACACTTCCTAAGTGTACATGCAACCCTAATAACCTTAAATCTATGTTTTCTCTATATACATGCAAATTTCTATTTCAAGGTTATTTCCTAACTAGCATGGCATGGGGAATACATAATACATAAAAAACTGGTAGAAATACATACCTTGTTGTTGCTTGGATTCCTTCAAGACTTTGTGAGCCTAGCACCCAAAATATTGTGCCTCAAATGCTTCACACAACACTACAACCTTGGAATAACTAGAGAGAATACTTCTACACTTCCAAATCGGCTATGCCCTCACAAGAATACTCTAGTCCAGATTTTGCATGCTATAGGGTTTCTTTTATAGTGTGTCATAATTAGGAGTTACAAGTGTAAACCCTAATTGTCATGACTCTTCATTTCTCATGACCCATAGGTTTGTAAATCCCATGGACTATCCATGGAGATCCATATGGTTATAACCAAACCCATAAACCATGGATCATTAATCCACTATAAAAGAATTGATGATTGTCATAATCAACCCTATATATTTAATTAGTCTCACTTTCATCACCAAATTAATACTAGATTAATACTTGATCAATACTAATTAAATAATACTATTATTAATATATTAGAACTTATAATATATTAATAATCACAAGTGTACTTTCTCTCATTTTGTCTATCCAAGTATTGCAATGCCATGCAACCCAAATGGACCATGCCGGGTAGGGTCAAGGACATACCAAATAAAGTTATGGACTTAGACACTATATTGAACAAATATGAGGCATGCAAAGGCATAAAGTTGCCAACTTTATGCCTTAGGACGTCTTAACAAGCTTAGATATAACTTTTGGACATAAAGGAATCGAATATTAATCACTTAATGGAGAAAGTGCTTAATCTGGTAGTACGCTAGGCGTAACCCAGTGTACGCTGCGCGTAAGTCCCAATCCCAGTACGTTGCGCGTACCAGGATGGTACGCTGAGCGTACGCATCATAAATGGGTCGGATCTTTTTTGGGCCTTTGAATTATTGGGCCCCGTTTGGTTATTAGACTTGGTTGAATTATGGGAATTATGAGCCATTTTATCTGTTATGGGCCATGGATATATTTATTGGGCCTTATTAGGCCAAAAGGCCCATTAATGATTTTAGACATGGACTTTGGGCCCATTAACAAAGAAAGGAGGATTGGGGGCCTTAGGGAAGGATTTGGGGTTGGGGGTTTCCCCTTCAATCAAGTAAAGAGCTAACATTGATTAATATTATTATTCAATACGGGAGGCTACAGAGTGTTAGGCGAGCAGCTTCCGCATCCAGCAGACAGAGGTTAGTCTCCTCACCATACCAATGGGTCGAAGGCACCAAGGCCGGCCCATTAATTGTTATGTATATGCTATTTTGATGATTTGATATGCAATGTACTAGTTGTTTATGTGTATAGTGTATGGAAGACCTCGGGGGGGGGGGGGGGGGGTTCTCAAGGTACTTAGGTATAAGACTGTAGAGGGTTTCTACGACATCCTAGGTCAAAGACCTTGGGGGTTTCATGAAGCACTTAGGTGTAAGACCTTGGAGGGTTTCCTTGGAATCCTAGGTCAAAGATCTCGGGGGGTTCTTGAGGCGTTGAGCTCTGACCATGTGGGGGTTCCCATGGCACCCGGAGTATGACCCTAGAGGGTTTCTAGGGCTTCCTTATATGTATGGCCTATGTGTTTTGTATAGCTATTAGATAGCATGATATGTTATACGTGTTTGTGTGTGGGTATGCTCTGGGGAACTCACTAAGCTTTCAAGCTTACCGTTTGTGGATTTGTTTCAGGTACATCTGAGCCCAAGGGCAAGGGCAAGACATGATGACGTGGCGTACACTCTATCTCTCTTTCACTGATATGCATTGGGACATTCTGGTGTTTTTAAATAAAATTGTAATGGATGTGGATTTGAAAATAATTGTGTTGAGATTTCATGATTTATGCAAATGTGTTTCGTTAATCAAAAAAATGACGTTACAAAAACTTATCATCGGTTCAATCCTGGGAAAGAACAATCAAAATCGGAACCCAAAAAATGAAGCAATCAAAAAACATGAAATAGAAGATAGAGAAGAAGGAGTAGAAATGGATAATGTGGAAGACGGAAATAAAAACATACATAAAGTCGCAGAAGAAATTCAGTCGAAAAAAGTGGGAGAAATCTATTTGGATGGGGGGGGGGCAGTGTGAAGATGAGGAAGAATTGAGGAAAAACATGTATCATTGCAACGTGCCACTGGAGTGACCAAAATTATCAATAAGCAGAACATAATAGGGAAAATTTTTGGCTATCTGTATCGAAATTTCAAAGGTAGTGAGGGAAGTATGAGCATTTAATCAACAATAAAAAATCAGTAGAGAAATTCTCCATTTTTATGTCGATGGCCGTTGCTTATGAAGAACAAATGCCGATTCCCTTTTTCGTCTCTTTTCAACTTGTGTTGTTTTTTCCCCTTTCTCAGTCGATTATAACTGTTGTTGGTTTTTCTTTAGGGCTGAGATCAAGAAATACCGATTTTTCAAGAACCGCCACTGATAATTTGAAAGTATACCTCCGACGCGGGCATCTGCTTTTTATTGCCATTCATTGAAAGAGTAAGAATACAGACACAATGGTAATCGATGGCGGTGGAAAAGTGGAGATGTGTGACGTTGATATTAGGTGATTAGGCGGTCGATCGGTGGTCTATTTCTTCTAAGAGCAGTGGGGAAGGTGAGCAGAGAAGGGGGTATCTAGAAAGAAGAGGGAGGTATTTGGATCGGTGGATGTGAGTTGGTGACAATAAGCTTATTTATATTGACTTCTGTAGGCGGTGGATAGTCTGGTATCGAAAGAGAAGAAACTAAGTACATTTAAAAAAAATGATTTTGGTCCGATCTAAAGGAATTACTGTTACTAAGGGAACAAGTTTTTAATCTATATATATATATATATATATATATATATATATATATATATATATATATATATATATATATAATGTTAAATTATAAAACTACAAGAAAATATTTTTATAATACTAAAATATAAATACATCAACACCATTTTACTTAAAACTTCAAACCGTTTTTTTGCCTGAAAGAAATTTTATAAGCATAAACAACATTGCTGGTATTAACTAATTCTATCTAATGGTGTAATCTATTGAAAATAATATTCATTTTTTTTATCATGTGTTTCAGATAAATTAAAAAATATAAAATAGAAACTCAATATTAGAGGAAAAGGTAAAAAATAAAGGGAAAATGACTTATTAAGGTAACTAACTATTTCAGTTGTCCATATATAGGTAATGTTCTTTTTTTTTTGTACACATTAAGGTAACTAATTTGTTTTGTTTGTTCTCATTTAGGTAATATGACCGACTATCACCTGTTTTTGCTTATGTGGCATCCACCTGGCATATGACTTGAATACGTTGCACCTACGTGGCATGGTGCATATATAGGAAAATGACTTATTAAGGTAACTAACTATTTCAGTTGTCCATATATAGGTAATGTTCTTTTTTTTTTGTACACATTAAGGTAACTAACTTGTTTTGTTTGTTCACATTTAGGTAATATGACTGGCTATCACTTGTTTTTGCTTATGTGGCATCCACCTGGCATATGACTTGAATACGTTGCACCTACGTGGCATGGTGCATATATTGTCTTCATTCGATTACACTATAACTGTGTCATACGATTCCACCCCTAATTCTAAACCCTAGATCGATTGATGATGGCTTCTTCTTCCTCATCTTATTCTTCAAAATGACAAGATGAATTTCAAGTTGATCATCTATGTGATTGCGGTTTACCATCTCGTGTGAAGATTTCAAGAACTCCTGCAAAATATTCAACAATATTGATTTACCATCGAGTTTTGACAAACTCTAAATTTTCTTCCATGGTTGTCAGGAGTTCTTGAAATCTTCACATGAGATGGTAAGCCGCAATCACATGGATGATCAGCTTGAAATTCATCTTGGTGTTTTGAAGAATAAGATGAGGAAGAAGAAACAAAACAAGTCATATGCCAGGTGGATGCCACGTAGGTGCAACGTATTCAAGTCATATGTCAGGTGGATGCCACATAAGCAAAAACAGGTGATAGCCGGTCATATTACCTAAATGTAAACAAACAGAACAAGTTAGTTACCTTAATGTGTACAACAAAAAGAACATTACCTATATATGGACAACTGAAATAGTTAGTTACCTTAATAAGTCATTTTCCCATATATGCACCATCCCACGTAGGTGTAACGTATTCTAGTCATATGCCAGGTAGATGTTACATAAGCAAAAACAGGTGATAGCCGGTCATATTACCTAAATGTGAACAAACAAAACAAGTTAGTTACCTTAATATGTACAAAAAAATAACATTACCTATATATGGACAATTGAAATAGTTAGTTACCTTAATAAGTCATTTTCCCAAAAATAAAATGCAAAGTATAGATGACAAAATGGTAGACCGCCTCTCAAGCCATAAACTAGATATAAACAAATTACTGGTTTGGAATTGATTCTGGAAAAAGGACCGAGACCAAATCTTCCACGGTTGATCCAAAAAATACTAAAAACGAAAGTTTGTGTACATATAATTTGTGTTTTCTAGGAGAAATTTATAAAAATAACCATTTTCCTTAATTACTTTGTAGAAAATAATCAAAAAAACCTAAATTACAAAAATAACCATAAAAATCTCAGATGGATTAAGCTCATATGTGATTTCCCCAAACCATCTACGCACGTACAAGTTGCTAAATAACATATACGCTTTAGCGGCTTGTATGTTTGCAGATGCGTTTCCACTTTTTTCAGGGTATAAAAACATAATTTTTTTTCCTTTCATTTTTCAAACTTTTCGTTGGAGAACTCTCTATTTGGAGGCACTATGGACGATTTTTTGAACAATCCTAACAATATGGTAAGATCTTTACTCGTTTTTTGTTTTAATCATCATTTACCAATTTAGGCTTTGTTTATTTACGATTTATTGAGAAAAAGTTTGAAAAAAAAACGAAAATCTAAGGTGTTGCTCATCCCATTTTTTTTAGATCCATGTGTTATATTTGATATTTACAAGATTTTATAAGTAGCCTTGAAGTTTTGGTAGCATTTCATAATTGGATCTATGATTGTACAAGTACATAATGCGTAAATCATGCATTGTGAGGTTGTATATTTGGTACTTTTGTGTTAATATGTTATATAAATGTGTTAATATGTTGTAATAATATAATTTTTTGATATAAAAATGATTTTTGATGCTTCTTGATTTTGTATGTTTGCATTTGTGAAGTTCTACATATAGTTTATGTTATAAAAAAGAGTAAATTACTGAAATCGTCCCTGTGGTTTGGTCAAAATTGTACGTTTGGTCCCTAACTTTTTTTTTTGCACTCGGATCGTCTTTGTGGTTTGCTTTTGTTGCGTTTTTAGTCCCTATGGTTTGGTAAAAGTTGCATGTTTGGTCCCTAACTTTATGTATGTAAGGGACGAAAAATGCAAGAAAATCAAACCACAGGGACGAAAAACGCAACAAAATCAAACCACAGGGATGATCCGAGTGGAAAAAAAAGTTAGGAACCAAACGTGAAATTTTGACCAAACTACAGAGATGATTTCAGTAATTTACTCTATAAAAAAATGCATTTTTGATGCTATTAATATGTTATAAATATTCAATTTTTGATGGTATAAATATGTTTATATTTGTATTATAGAAATATTGTTTATATACAATCTGTTTACTTGTCATTGTTTATATACATTCAATTTATTTATCAAAAAACAAATTATACGATGCAATTTAAATGTCGTTATAGATGCACATTTGGTTTATTTTCTAGTTGTAATTGTCGATGTTGTGTAAATCTAATAGTTTCTAATGTAGATTGTTGCCTTTTTGTTATAATGATATGTTTTTTTGACTGTTATTTTTTATATTTATTATAGTTACAAATAATAACTTACTTTCCTTTAATGTTTTTTACCCTTCTAACATCTTGTTGTATTTAAGCATCATTCTAAAAATCTAAATGTTAAAGTTGTTGTAAATCTTAAAAAGATCGGGATGTAACATATGACAAGTATTTGAAGTATTGCATGGTGTGCAAGGAGAAACATTTAGAATCACCGTGTTTGGTTATTTGTTGGACGTCCGTCAATTAGAAAGGGACAAGTTGCTATTTCATAAAATGTTTCTTCATGAGTTACAGACAGATGTACTAATATCTTCAGATAGCATAAAATTGTTGTATTTTAAAGTGGGAGATACTAAAATGATTTATGGCACCAAAGAGTTTTGTTTGATAATCAAATTTAATTATGGAGTTTATCCAAAAATGATTGGAAAAAAATGTCAGAAAAAAATAGTAGTAAAAAAAGATGTTTATTGCGGGAACGTCTATTTCCAAACCACACAAATAGCTCGGTGAAAATCCATGATTTGAAATGTTTCGTTTTAAATCAATCATTCTTAGCAGCTACCAATAATGATGCAGTTAGAGCATGTGTCATACATGTTTTGTGTGAGGGGTTTTTGGGGAAAGAAGAAAATGATTGTGTGCCAAACAGCTAGTTTTTTTTTTTGCTAAGAACTTGGTTGGGTGGAACGTGTATTATTTATGGAATTTGAAGTTTTATATTTTCTGTGGTAAAGTTTATTCTAATTAAAAGTTATATATTATTGTTTTGCTTAGGGTAGTTTCTTGTCAGAGTTCACCTACGATGATCTTGAGGATACGTGGAACAAAATCAATAAATATTTATTACTACCCGAGTCTTGTTAATCTTTCAAATATCCGGTGTCAGGCTTTACGACACCATTCAGGGTGTGTGTATATATATATATATATATATATATATATATATATATATATATATAAAACAAGTATGTTAGTTGTTATAATTGTTATTAATATAATTGCTAAAATTATAGATATGGATTTATGAGATGCTTCCATATGTTAGAGGTGGTTATATGTTGCGTAGGAACAAAGATACACCTCGGATGAAGCATTGGAGTGCAACCAAAAAATTGAAATGGGTTGATGTGAACAAGATTTTCGATGTGACAAAGGTTTATATATATATATATATATATATATATATATATATATATATATATATATATATACATATACATATATATATATATATATATATATATATATATATATATATATATATATATATATATATATAATTTATTTAAATATTTTGTTTAAACTTTTACTAACATTATAAATATGTTTATTTTTTTAGGATGGACGAAGAACAAGACATAGGATGACACCGAACAACGATGAGAGAATATCTTCTTATTATATGTCATGTCAAGTGTAACACCGTAAATTTCAAATTTTTTTTCGCATTTTATAAAAAAATATAATTCATTTAATATTCGTAAAAACACCCATGTTTGAAATATAATTCATGTCATACAAAAATCCCAAGATCTCATAACAAAAATCCCGTGTGTGTGTACTGATCAAGTCGGCGCCTTACCACAGTCGTCACTAATACCTGAAACAAATAACACCAAACACTGTAACCACAAAGGTTAGTGAGTTCCCCAAAATACCACATATAACACATATTAGCCACTTGAGGGTATAACTCTGTGGGTCCGTGCACCCAAACTCTATGAACCCTCAGGTTCTAACTCTGTAAACATGCACAACATAAATCACATAGAATAATGCAGCGCAACACATAACACATACATAGCATACAAGCACTGTATCACATAACTCTAGTTACCTACTCAAGGTAAAGTATAGTGAGAAGACTCACCTCGTGTATCTCGATAACTCGCAAATCCCTGGAATCACTCGTGCTCGATCCCCCGAACTATAATCTTCCTATAATACAATATATCTCTAATTAACACTTTTACAACTAAGGTTGACTAACCTTATCAAGTCAACACTGGTCAACTCTGGTCAACGGTCAACTTTGACCGGACTCGACGAGTGCACCAAAGCAACTCGGCGAGTCTAACGCGTTCATTGACTCCCTCAGATCTTTTCTTGGCACGTCGAGCACTCCCCTAACTCGACGAGTTCCACCTTGCTTGAATCGCATGGCAACCACGACTCAACTCGCCGAGTCTGAAGAACAACTCGGCGAGTTCCGGCTTAACTCAACCCCATATTGACTCTTCCTGACTCACTGGGTTATCCCCCAACCCGACGAGTCCACTCGCTGAACACATTACGTGAAACCCCAACCCTACTCGCCGAGTCCCAAGAACAACTCGGCGAGTTCATGCCATGCACACACTTTTATTGACCTTCTGAGGTCAGATCTGCTTTCCTAAACCATAGATTTGGCCTTCCCAAGCATGAATGTCACGTAAAGTTCGAAACATGATGCTTGTATAACCCCCACAAGGCATCAAAAGGTGATTTGCTCCCAAAAATAACCACCTAAGTCTAATGACTCCATAATAACCCAAAAAGCTCCAATGGTTAAGGTCTCTGGACCTCTTTGAGTCCAGATCCAAGGTACAACCTCGAAGAGGGACCATTTGCTTCACATAATCACTCTCTAAAGGGGTTATAAAACCCTAACTCTAAAGATCAACCCTATAATTGAAGGAGATTCGAATCCTTACCTCAAAATGAAGCCCCTGGACTCTGGATCTAATGTAATCTCACCTCCTCCTTGCTCTTGCCACCTTCTTCTTGCTAAACAAAGAATACAAAGGCCCAAACGTGACTTCCTCTCTCCCAAAACAAATTAGCTCTCTTAGGGTTCTCTCAAGGGACTGGTAGCCGCAATGGGAGGCTATAAGTGCCCTTAAATAGGCTCCAAACCCGAGGAATTAGGGTTTCATTAAACAGCATGGACTCGCCGAGTCCACTCCTTGGACTCGCCGAGTCCAGACGCAAACCTTGGCCGAAATCGCGATCCTACTCGGCGAGTTTGAGCTCCAACTCGCCGAGTCTCCTCACAAAATACCAAAAATGAAGGAATGAATAATACCTGGGAATTCGGGCTGTTACATCAAGAGTATGTGTATGGTGAACCGCATTCAGTTCCATCCCCAGTACGGAAGCATTTTAGGAGGCAATACGAATCATCGTGTAGTGTATCGTCTAGCGGACGATCCGAAGCTAGAGCAAGACAAGTGGGAAACCAAGTTTAAAAGAATTGGCCAATCAGTTATTTACACTCGAACAAGATGTGTATTTGAACCGACAACACACGGAGGTGAACATGGAAGAAGTGAATGTCGGAAGTATATGACACAACATAAATTTTGATGAACCAACAAAGTTTCAAACAAATTATTCTTTTGATGAAAAGGTTAGTGATACCCTATTTTTATGATATAATTTGTTAATAAATAGGTATATTTTATTAATAATTTAAAGGTATTAATGTAGGTGTTAGATGAAGGGGGTGGACTAGAAATCACTTCGATGAAGATGTTTTTGATGATAATGAAACTGAAAAGGTTATCATACCTTATATTTATGATATAATTTGTTAATAAATATGTATATTTTATTAATAATTATAACGTAATAATGTAGGCATTGGATGAAGAGGCACTAGACGAAGTGGGGGCGGAGCACAAATCACTTCGATGAGGTTGATTTGGATTTGGATGATAATGAAGTTGAAAAGGTTATTATATCTTATATTTATGATATAATTTGTTAATAAATACGTATATTTTATTAATAATTTTAACATGTTAATGTAGGTGTTAGATGACGAGGTAATAATTGTAGGGACTACAAATCACTTTCATGAAGATGTGTTGGATGATAATGAAGCTACACCCGATACACCAAGGCTCCGTAATCCATCAAAGTTTTTGAGTACTCCATTCATGCAGGTATACATTAAAAGCTAATATGTGTGACATCCCATTTTCACGGCCAGAAAAGACAGATTTGTTTATGCTTTATTTTAAAATCAGAGTAACCTTTTAAAGAAAAGTGTTGCGGAATTTGTTCCCAGAAAAACATGATCAATATATTATTAAAGCATTTCCTAAGAAATGTATTTTATTCATTTTAAAACTTTGGGATGTCATCGTCAATACAAAAATATAAGCATAAACAGAACTTAGATTCATTTACACTAGTGATCTACATCTCCTTAATCTCTCGGTGTAATGTAGCTTCATATCAACACCAGTGATACAAATAAACTGAGTGGGTCAGGTTGGGAAACCTGGTGGCTACATAGGGTTTTCAACCCACAATAATATAATTATTATGTTTAAACATCAAACAATCAACCCAATTACCCATCCTCCATTATCTTCTTTACTCTTAAGGGTCTACCCTAAAAATCATCTATCCTGCATTCGTTCATTCCGAAGTCCATTGCTTCCAGGGTTTATATGACTGGCACTAAGTCCATAGCTGCCAATGGTCGTTCATAAAACACTAATTCCATAGCTGCTAATAGTTCATTCATCGGGTACTAAATCCATAGCTATGAATGTTTATCTAATAGGTACTAAGTCCATATCTACCAACGTTTATGTAACAGGTACTAAGTCCATAGCTACCAGTGTTTATCCAATATGCACTAAGTCCATAGATGCCGATGTTATTTATTAGGCACCAAGTCTATAGCTTCCAGTGTTCACTCGTATCATCTTTCATCTCTCATCATTCATCTGGCCATGTTTTACCCAACATATTCGTAGATATACAGTTTAACTTATTTAAAACATGTATAAAATCATTTATCCATCATAGGTAGCAAGTATACAGGTTATATGCACACATAGCACATAATTTATATAAAATACTTCATATATATGTGTAAGATGAAAGTAACTATGCACTCACTTGTAAAAGTGATGATTCTAAGGGCAGCGCTTCGCTTCTAACGATTCTATTTTCCTTTGACGAAACTTAGCATTATTATTGCTTAGTTTTAGTCTAATATTTATTGAGACTAATTATTAGTCTAGATTCATCATTAACTTAAAGTCTACTTTCATGATCTATCAAGTAAGGAACAATGAGGTAGGATCGTATCGAAGGTAGGGTCGGTTTGGTATACAAAATATATTGTTTGGAAATCCCACTTTAAGCACCTCACTAAATCACAACCTAGACATCATTCCCGTAAGTAGATCAATCAGTATAACGAATTTGAATCACTGATAAATCTTATTTATATGTTCATAATAACAATATTATATTTAAATATAAGCTATATTTAAAGTATGGTAGGCGTATTTCACTTATAGCGGGCTTTACTAAAAATATCGGGCTTCGCTGAAGCAACATTTTCGAGCTAAAAGCTCTTCTTCTTGGAGCCTTCGAGCGCTCCAGGGTTTTCCTCTAGTGCCTTGAGACTACTAGGGCTTTAGGAGGTTTTTTAGGGGTTTAGAGAGTGTGTGTGTGTGTGTATATATATATATATATATATATATATATATATATATATACAGAGAGAGAGAGAGAGAGAGAGAGAGAGAGAGAGGGAGAGAGAAGTGGGTTTTGGTGTGAAGATTGAAGGCACTCTCACATGGTATTGATAGGCTGAAATATATCTGAAATCATCGAGTTGGGCCTCCAACTCTTCGAGTTGGGTTCCACATGTCACCATCTGGTGGCAAGACGTGGGGAGAAAGCAATGGCTCAGATCGCGCCATGTCACCCCCTTCGCAGCAGCACACTCCCGACTTCTACACCCTGTAACTTTTGCATATGAGCTCCATTTTTTACATTATTTATATCAATGCATATGTATTGACAAGATCTACAACTCTCCTTTTGACTCCGTCGGCTAATTCTCGGTCGATTTTAAATTTAACAGTATGAGAAGATTACATTGTTAAATGACCATGTAGAATTCATAACTTCTACATACGGACTCCATTTTCATTTGTCTTTTTATCTTTGAGCTCTTATTAATGAGATATTGAATTATCATTTAGGTTGTGTTGGCCAAAAATTGATCGATCTAAAATTCGAGTTTCAGGTTGTGCTCTACTATACCAAATCTTAGAAAAATCATAACTTCCTTATACGAAGTCACATTTGAGCGTTCTTTTTATGTATGCTCTTGGTTTAACGTATACTACAACTTTCGTTTAGATCTCTAAGGCTAAATTGTAGTTTATCAAAAAATGACTTTTTACGATTCTCGGTGGCGTGCCGGGTTTGCCGTAAAACTTCGACATATCATAACTTCTTCGTTATAACTCGAATTTCGGCGTTCTTTATATGTACGAAACCCTTGTGACATATACTATAACATGGTTAAGATTATTTATTCTAAATAATATTATATTTAAAAGTCATTTTTGACGCTTATTGTCTCTAAATTGATTGGTCCGAATCTGCGGGCGTTACAATATGGAAATAATTTTTTTTATGTCAAATATTCAAAAAATAATTATATAAAATTTTTTAGGTACACACGAAACCAAAACCAAAGCGAAGATCAAAGAAGAAGGTTGCTAATAGATCAACGACCCCACCTTTTCTTCCTCCTTCTCCTCCTCCAACTCCTCCTCCTCCTCCTCCTGCTCCTACTCCTCCTCTAGTATTCGTTGTTGATCACGACTTTTCAGTTTTACATCTGCAGCCTTACGTAGTAGGTGTGGAGGTTGTGTTACAATTTTTTTCACGCATATAAGGTGCAACACAGATTCTACAATTTAATATTAGATAGAAGGTTTTGGAGCTTGTTGTTTGGGCATACAGATAACGGATGGTTAGATGAAGTAGTAAGTATTTATAAATTTATGCTTATAAGTGATCTTTTTTTTTATAACAAAATTATCAAAACCTTCACAACATATCACGATTTGGATTCAACTTTTGATGGAGAGCCGGTTTGACGGTGACCGGTATACCATAATGCCTTCAAAAAATTTTGTTTGCCATCTTCTCGAAGATGGTTATGATTGGAGGGCATTTATGTCTGGGATAGCTACATACTCCGACATTATGGTTGCTTGGTGGGATGTCTATAAGGTATTTTATTAGTTTTATTGAAATTACATTAAGTAGTATAATTTTTTTGTATCGAAATATTAATAAGTAATTATTTTTTAAACTTTGTGTAGGGTTATATGCCAATTCATTTCTATCCAAATCATTGTTTGTTTGGGGAAGTACGTCTGGAGTCAATGGAAGTCCATTTATATGATAGTCTCGGTAGGAGTACTTTTGAAGCATTTGAGTAAAATGGAACTTTTACCAAATTTGAGGCGCGAGTGGCAAAAGTTTTAGACAATATCCATTACTGGCAGAGGAAGAACATCCCAAGGAGACCACTGAATCTGACATTTACTGAAACGTCCCAAAATTGAAGACTAAAAATTTTGATTATTAAATTAATAAAACCATTATCCAAGACAACTTCATCAAAACCATAGTGAATCAAAGTGTATCAATAACATCTAAATATATCATAGTAATATAAAATGTGGAACGATGTGGTGTGTGCACTGCAATCATCCTGAGCTCTTCCCTTTCAAACTAGAAGTACCTGAAACATAAACTGAAAACTGTATGCACAAAGCTTAATGAGTTCCATAAAACAATACGTACCATACATATCAAACAGATAATGGGCCACGCCCGTCATCAGGCCCCACCTGGCATCGAGCCTCGCTTGGTAAACAATATGTCAATCATCAGGCCTCGCCTGACATCGGGCCCTGCCCGGTATACATATAAACATGTCAACATATAAGCACATTAACACATGGAATAATCACAAATATAAATAGCATAATAATAGTCACCAGGTCTCGCCTGGTAAACATGTAAACACATAACATATGCAAGAGTCACGCAGACATCTAGCATCCTTAACATAACAAACCATAGGTCAAATTGGTGCCTTTAAACCACTAAACACAGTGAGGAAACTCACCTCATAGTCTAAAAAAATAGTTGCACTGATCACTACTCTAAAAGCTTTCTCTACCGGTCACCTATACAATTAACAGGAACCCAATTTCAAATTATAAATACAATTACCCAAAGTGCCCTTAGGTCAAACTTGGTCAACACTTGTCAAATTCAAATTCAAAGTCAATGGTCAAGGTCCAAAAGTCAATATTTCTTCCTGGCAGAGTACGTCCTGCGTACCAAGAGAGTACGCCCAACGTACTCTAATATTGACCAAAATCGGGGTGCTAACTGCATGCACGCAACGTACTGCCAGGTACGCCCAACATATGCAGCCTAGTCCTAAAACTCCATTAAGAGATTATTTCATCAAGCCCTTACGTCCAAAACTCAGATCCAATCCCAAAATGATATCTTAAGTCATAAATTTTCCAACTTTATGACTTTGCACTGCTATAAAGTGTTTTATGACCAAAATCCTAAGTTCTTAACCCAAGAAGACATCATAACTCTTGTATGGAAGGGATGGAAGGGCCAAGATCACATTTTTATGGTTCATAATAGTGTTAGGTTTTGAGAATAACAACATCCTATGTGATCAAAGAACCCTAATTGCTTTGGATCTAAGTTTTTCTCTAGCTATACATGCAAATAGAAATTCCACAGCAATAACCCTAGTACTAGCATACACTTTTCGAAATCAATATGAAACTAGGGTTAGAATATAACCTTGCTTGCTATCTAGTAATAACAAGAATTCCACGAATGATCTTGACTCTTGAAAGGTTAGTGCCCCAAGTGTTACAACTCTAATGGAGTCACAAACACCAAAAGCAAAGGATAAGTGAGAGAGGGTGTAAAATCCCGAAACTTTCAACAAATTTAAACTTTTCAAAACGATCCTTTTACTAATAAAATGTTTACAAAAATAGTGTTCTCAAACATTATTTGAAAATTAGAGTTTTACAAGATCCAATATGTTGTAAAACCAACCATGTGTACGGTCACGACTTCGCCTTGTCACTTTGATCATATGAAGAACCTGAAACCATAAACAAAAATGTAAGCACAAAGCTTAGTGAGTTTCTCCCAAAATACCACCACACAATAGATAACATATACCAACAAACAAACAACATGCATATGGAGTCTACAGTATAACTGAAACACCCTCACCGGGCCTGTAGTCTATTTGGCCCACTCTCACTATATACATTCCTGCTACCAGCTAACCCCCATAGAATACGTAACCATATGTAGGTGAGATAGCCACCCGAACAGATAGTCCTACTCTAGAGACACAACCAAACAAGGAACAAGCAAGAATGCCTAGACCAAGAGTTTTCAGGCTATCCTATGTAACCACCGATAGCCCCTAAGGGCACTCCATAGATGATAACCAGCAAGCACATATAACATACAGTTCTATAGGTTATTACCATAAAGCAACAAACTCCATACTAGGAGACATATCTAATTGATCACTACAACATATCAACATACACAATACTAGAACACAGATCTAGTAGATCACTACAGTATAACAACATACTCAATGCCAGAACACAGATCTAATAGATTACTACAACATAACAACATACTCAATACCAGAACACGGATCTAATAAATCACTACAGCATAACGACATACTAAATATCAACAATCCTAGGAGTGCATAACCGTATATACTCAGAGGTGAGATGGTCACCTGGATAGGTGATCCTACTCTAAAACCATAGCCAAACAAGGAACAGGTAAGAGAGCTTAGATCAAGAGTCCTCAGTCTATCCTACATGGCTATATACAATCCCTAATGCATCCCTTTACTAGTAGATAATCAATACTAGTGGGTCGGCATTGGTGCTTTCGAAACACGAGTACAGTGAGGCGAAACTCACCTCGTCGTGCGTGTAGAAACCACTGTAGCAATGAAGGAATCTACCATCTTCAACTTACTTCCAATCACCTATAGGAAGATACTTGAGTCAATACTTGATCACAGGTCATAGTCACATGGAACAATGACTACTTCACATGAAATGACGATTAGGGTTTTAAATAAAATGACGATTAGGGTTTCACATGAAATGAAGATTAGGGGTTCACATGAAATGACGATTAGTGTTTCACATGAAATGACAATCAGGGTTTCACATGAAATGACGATTAAGTTTTCACATGAAATGACGATTAGGCTTTTACATGAAATGACGATTAAGGTCAAGTAAGAACACTTAACCCATTAAGGAATTAATCACTTAAGGGTATGATCGATTAATGTTTGACTTAGTCATTTTCGGTTGAAATAATAATCCAGTCAACAGCCTAAATACACGCCCGATTATTGCCTAAAATAAAGCTCCTCGATTCTAGGGTTTTTACAAGAAATGATAACTAGGGTTAGTGTTCCTCACTTAACCCATTAAGGACTTAATCCATTAATTCCAATATTGCATCAAGTTAATTATGGGGAATTATTAAGTTATAATTAATAGTATTAACGCGGGTCCCGACCAACTCCCAAATTAGGGTTTTCTAAACCCTAAGTAGGGTTTCCAATCTCCTAATGTTAAATGATTATTGAATTAAATAAATATATAACTAATAAATTGGACACCACCCACATCCACCTCGGACAGTGGTGGTCGGCAGCGGTCCATGGCAGCAGCCACCCGCACACGGCGGCGATTTAAGTAATAATTCCAACAATCCAACACACATAAAATTTCCACAACATACACACACTAGCACCAAAAAGAATAAGAAAAAGCGCAAAACAACCACAAAAAACGATGGTCGACGACATCAGGAGGTGGCAGCCACCACCTCAT
The DNA here is from genome assembly GCF_052625555.1 of Lactuca saligna. NCBI lineage: Eukaryota > Viridiplantae > Streptophyta > Magnoliopsida > Asterales > Asteraceae > Lactuca > Lactuca saligna. The sequence continues at coordinate 107,953,054 of NC_136421.1, read as the reverse complement.
GGTGATGGTGGTGGTTTTATTTGGTTTTCCGGCCAAACAAAGGCTATCTAACATCATACCAACAAAATAAGTTCACGCACACACTACATGATGCACATACACCATAACTCACACGCACACACACACACACACATCCGCCACACACGGTGGATGGTGGTGGTAGAAAAAGGCAGAAAACGAGCGACAACCACCATGGTTGGCAGCCATGGTGGTTCTTCACATTTCCGCCCAACCCAGATGCATCACGCACACATCTCACGACTTGTAACAATGACACGCACACAAAATACGAGCCTCAAAACTGAAATACGCACATGAACATAGCCACTCTCATGGTGGTTAGCGGTAGCCAGAGAATACAACAAAAAGGACAGCCGCCAGAGTGGCAGCGACGATGGGACGTGAAGAAGTGAAGAGAGTGGAAAGGAGGAACAATTTGCGCCATTACCCGAGGAAAACAACAGCAGCCACAATTTGATCTTCGGACGACTCACTGATACGACGTCAATTTAGCGGTCTTCGTCTTCAACAACAACGAAAGTGGCAACGACTTCACTTGGTGGTTCACGACGGCAACAACGGTGGTGGCGGTGACTGGAGGTATAAGGGTGGCGGCTGGAACACTTTTGGGTTAGGATTTCGGTTGAGTGAAAGGTAGGAGGAAGAGTGACGGGTTTAAGTTCCCGTCCCCATCTTCAAACTTCATTCCATTCGACACTTCCAGTCCCTCCTTCCTAAATCGTATTCAAATTAAACCCTTATTTTACTCTATAGGCCCCCTGCTTCCAAAAATCCTCTCAATTCAAGTCCATATGTTACGATTTAATCCTCAATGTCTAGAAAGTATAACTTTCAACACCCCAAGGTGTACACCCTGCTAATTTAATACAACTTTAGGGTTAAAATAAAAATATAAAAATACATCTCGAGGTTTTAGAGTTTCTTTATTTGTTTATTTATTTATATTTTATTTTATTTTAAACGGAATGTTATAGAGGGGCATTAAATCGGCTAGGGTTTCTCCTTGGGAAGCAGTGGTAGAATCTAGGAGGTCTAGGGGCATTTATGTAGTGTGGCTGCTAGGGTTTTCAGGTGGAAACCCTACTCCTTTCTTAGGCTCCAAGCAACCCATGGACATACCTTCTAGAAGGCCTTGGACGATTTCTATAGGGTCTCCCTATAGAAATTTGTCTACACTATTCCAAGGGAGTCCAACAACCCAATTTGCAATTATCAATGATTTGCAAAACCAGTCCCCATACTTTTAATCAGTTCCTTTAATCCTAAAATTAATACCAAATTAATTTCTAATTAAATACTAATTAAATAACATGATTTCTAACTAATATATTATTCTTATAATGTATTAATAAATCATTAAATAACCTCTCTATCCAAAAGTCATCTTGTCAAGTTGCTATGGTAAAAGCAACCCAAAAGGATCATGCTAGTATCAAATTAAATGTTGGATTAGGTATCTAAGCCCATAACTATAATTAGTATGTAGTTGACCCGAGAGCAACATGGTCCATTCGGGTTGCATATCACCAAGACAATTTGTGGTTGCATATTTGAGTAAGAGTTTATTTATGATTTATTAATGTGTTATAAGTTCTAATATATTAATATGAAATCATATTATTTAATTAGTATTGATCAAGAATTAATTCGGAATTAATTTTGTGATCAAAAGAGACTAATTAAATATATGGGGACTGATTATGTAAATCAATGATATATATATATATATATATATATATATATATATATATATATATATATATATATATATATATATATGGTTTGGGCTAATAATCCATGATGGGCTAAGTTTATGTAAGTTACATGAAGAGTTAGCCCACATGAAACATGGATTATAACCCAAGAGTATGGATTAGGGTTTAATCCATGACTCTTGGATTCCTACATATATATACTAGAACCATGGATAAAATCGGTTACTAGATGTGTTCTTGGAGAAGCATAGCTGATTTGTGTGCCTAGAAACCTCTCTCAAGTATCCAATTGTTCAAGGGTGTGTTGTAAACCATTTGAGGCATCACACTTGGGGTGCGAAGTTCTTAAAGGCCAAATACAACAAGTTCTACTAGCTACATAAAGAGGTAAGCTCCTAATTAGTGTTTTATGTTGTTTATGACAATCGTATGCTAGTTGTAGGCTTAATGCTTTGGAAACAATATTACATGTATAATTAGAGAAAACATAGATCCAAAAGCATTTAGGGTTGTATGTGCACCATAGGATATGTTATAGTATACTAAAACCCAATATCAAGTACTTACCAATTATAGTTATGAGCTTAAACACTTAATCCAATAAATAGTTCCATAATGGATAAAGTTTCCAACTTTATCGATTAGAATGGTCCCAACAAATAAGATCTAGTCATTAAGTCTCAAAGGGACCCAAAAATGCATCTTTTTCAACTTAATCCATTAAGTCCAAGTCTCCAAATTTCAAATCTGAATCAAAATGATGTTTAGATGGATAAAGTTTCAAACTTTATCCATAACAAGGTCACAAACTTTCAAGATCTAAACTTTATGCACTTAAAGTGACCCACAGCTCATAACACCCAAAACTAGCTAGATTTAACAATTTCCTCATCAAAATTCAAACTTCATATCTCTACAAGAAAGATCAAGTTGAACAAAGTTGATATCTACAAGCTCCAATATAACCAACACTATCTATCTAATCACTAAAACTAATATCATCCTTCAGACCAATGCGCATTGCATGCTGAACGTGCTTAATTCTACTCAGACGATTTATGAAGGGGTCTACAGGATTCTCTTCTGACGATACCCTCTTGACAACGAGGAGTCCTTCTTCTACACAATATTTGATGAAATGATATTTTCTATCGATATGCCTGGATCTTCTATGACCCCTCAGTTCCTTGGTTAAGACAACTGCTCCTTCGTTATCGTAGAAAATCTCCATAGGCTCCTTTATTGATGGTACAACTCCAAGGTCTCCAATGAGGTTATTCAACCATATAGCCTCCATTGACTCTTTGCTCGTAGCTATGTACTCTGATTCGCACGTTGAATCAGCCACGGTCTCTTGCTTGGAACTTTTCCAAGTTATCGCTCCTCCATTTAGGGTAAACACCTAACCTGAATGAGAATGGAAGTTGTCTCGGTCGGTCTGAAAGTTGGCGTCGCTATACCCTATCACTCTCAAGTCATCACTTCCACCAAGTACAAGGACCCAGTCCTTAGTCCTTCACAGATACTTAAGAATATTCTTAACTTCTATCCAATGAGCTTTACCCGGGTTCCCTTGATATCGTGTAACATCATGTTCCAGATTGTTTTTTGATTTAAGGCCCATGGGCCTTAATCCGAGTATGAGAAGCTTTTGAGGCTTTGAAGGAGAAAGGTTTAGGCCTTTTTTGGATACAGGTAAGGTAGGTTGTGTGATAAAAGAGTTCGGTTTGTGCTTTAGAGCCCAAATGTATTGTTAAAGGAGTTGGTGCGGGCTTTTCATGAATTTTGGATATGAGTTTGATTGGGCTTCAGGAGGAATAAAGTTGATAGAAGTGTAGGGCTTCTTGTTACCTTTTCATGGATATAAGGATTGTCGGAAACGAATTTATAATGAAGAAGTTATGGCCTTTAGAAGTTTTGAGGTTTGCAGGCTTAGCCGAGTATGCTGGGCGTACACAAAGCGTACATTGGGCGTAATTTTGGAGGATGCTGGGTGTACTAACCAGGGGTGGTCACGACTATTCTTCAGAGTACGCTGGCGTACTATATGAACGTTGGGCATACGCCAATCAGACCTGGACGCTAGTTTAGGGTCTGAGACCCTATTTAAGCTCCTTATCTCATAACCTAACCCTAATATCTCCAACCTCCATCCCTCTAAACCCTAGAAATTGACCCTAAGCCTCCATTTGAGTGATGCTTGAGCATTTTGGTGATTTGGTGAGTTTTTGGTGCATATTGTGGAAGAAGGAGTTCCTTGAGGAAGTATTGCTTGGCTTAAAGCTTGTGGATCCAAGCCTTAATCATGTTGATCTAGCTCCAGAAAGCATAAAGTTTGAATCTTGGTGGCTTTCTCATGTGGATCCAGTGTGGTGATCACTTCTTTCGTTTGACTTTTGAAGAAGAAGGAGATTTGAAAGAGAATAGGTTGAGCACCTAGCTTTTGGATCTATTTTCTTCTCTTGTTGGTGCATCTTCCAGAGGTATCAAGTTTTGAACTTGCTTATTGTTGTGCTAGTTTTTGTTTTGGGTCCATTTTAGGGTTTTTGGTCGCGAAGCTTGAAGCTTTATGAGTTCTTGAACTCCAAAGCATAATATATGTCCCTTTGAGTATATTTAGTGGTGTTATGTCATACAAATCCAATATTGGACGTTGGAATCAAGCCATGCATGAGATAGGAGGTTTTTGAGATAAGGAAGTGAGTATTTTGGGTGTTTGTGACCTTTCCAGCCAAGAAAATGCTTAAAGTCAATGAATTTTTGGAGTAAGTGTCATTAGGGAGTCCAGATCTGCCGATTGAGGTAATGTATTAACTGTTTAAGACCAAATGAGTAGAAAGAGCGAACCTGGGGAGTACGCTGAGCGTAATTCCTGTACTCCCCACATACTGCCCTAGTGTATCCAATGGCCAATATAGATTCGTGAGTATGCTGAGCGTACCAAGAGAGGTACGCCCCATGTAACCTCACTGTGGGCTTTTGGGCTAATTCTCATTTTGGGCCTTGAGTGTTGGGCCTAGAGTTTGGACTTGTTGCAATAGAGTCTTGGACCAGAGGATTATATATGTTCTTTGGGCCCTTGAGTTGGGCTTGCCATTGGATGTGAGAGAGTTGGGCCTCGGGAGAGCCCATTTATTATTGGGCCTTGGTGAGCCCAATGGGTTTCAGGTCATTGATGGTCTGGTTAGTGGACTACCTCTATACCTAATGAGCGAGAGTTGAGAATTAGTTCCTAATTAGGATAATTGTGGGTTTGGCACAGAGTTAGAGGCCGGTGTGTAGCAACAACGTTTATAGGGACTATTCATCATCCGAGGCGAGTCTTCTCACTATACTTTACCTAGAGAGGTAATTATGTGTGACCAGAGGGTGTTATGTGCTTACCTGAGTTATGCATATTATGTGAGATATGTGATGTATGCTATATTATGTGATATTTAGACCGGACCGGAGGGTCCAACGAAATGTGCTATATTATGACCGAACCGGAGGGTCCAACGAACTATGAGACTGGAGGGTCCTCACTTAGATCGGAGTGGAGGGTCCAACGAGTAGTGAGACCGGAGGATTCTCACCCAGACTGGACTAGAGGGTCCAAGGAGCCATGGGATTGGAGGGTCCCACTGAGACACATTGGACTACAGGGTCCTACAGAGTTATAGCCTCGTGTGGCTAATATGTGTATGTGGTATTTTGAGGAACTCACTAAGATTCGTGCTTACTGTGTTATGTGTTATCTGTTTCAAATTCTTATCAGGATCGAGGGAAGGCGGCGACTCGATAGTACACACAAGAGAAAAGAGTCATGAATAAGGATCATGAATTTTAATAATTACTTTTGAAAACTATTTTGAAATGTGTTATGACATCGACACTTGAGATTTTGAGAATTATTATATGTGATGTTGGTAATTTAAATCAATTTTTTTTTAATTTACGGTGTTGCAAGTTGGTATTAGAGCCTTGGTTTGATGGATTCGGATACACCTTCAGGTATGTCTGGACTCAAACTGAGGATTTGAGAAAAGTTTTTCAAAAGGAACGATTTTTCTAAAAATGAGTAAGCGAATTTTAAGAGAAAGACGAAACGAGAAGTGTGTACAATCAGCCAGTGCCCGAACGGTGATTTCCCAAAATACCCTTACTTATGTGCTATAAGTTATGAGATATGTTATGCATGCTAGAGAGTTGGCTAGGTATTTCAAATTTTAGGACTAGAGTGGCCTGATTTGTGATGCCTTAGCCTAGGAGTTACTGCTATATATGATTTGCTTTTGAGTATGTACGGAGTAAGAGTATCCAGTAGGAATCCTTTTTAGAGAGGGATCTGAGTAGAGGAGTAACCTAGGAGAGATACCTAGATGAGCATTTGAGGAGCCTACTGAGAGAGTAGTCAGATATCCACGAGGGGTGGAGTTGCTTGAGCTTGGTGATACCTTTTGAGTACAAGTATAGCAAGCTGAGTTGTAACCTAAAGTGGTTATACATGTTGATAGAGAATATTCGATGCCCGAATGCTACTTGCTTCGTGATTTGTGGAACTCTTGATGATGGGAGTCAGGTACTAAGTGAATGTGACGATATTCAGGAGGTAGATGGCTGGCATCTTGAGGAGTTCTTCAACAGCTGATGGCGGAGAAGTGTGAGAGTCTAGGAAGAGCCTAAGGAGTGATCTTTGTTAGATGAGTATACTGATAGAGGAAGAGTATTCGCAAGGGAGCAACCAGGTATGACGGGATTGATGATTGAGGAGGTTGAACAGCTACATAGGAAATCTGGGATGATCCATGTGGAAAGTATAGGTAGATGTGGCAGGTAGTATGGGGCCGTACTACTGAAAGCAGAGGACCCATACTCGATACAGGGAAAATTCCATAGGATCTAAGTAGCAGATGAGAGGTGATCACATGGTTCGAGTACCATGATCCGTAGTAGATGAGAGGTGATCACATGGTTCGAGTACCATGATCCGTAGCAGATGAGGGGTGATAACGTGGTTCGAGTACCATGATTCATGGCGGTTAGTGCTTCTAGTGTTATCGGTTATTCCGTTGTGATTAATTAGATTGAGATCAGATGTGATAGAGTGTGGGGACAGAGGGCCATGCTAAACGAGTTTCAAGGGAGCACTCCTTGAGGGGGAAATCGAGTTGGTTTCCAAGAAAGTTAGATGAGATGACAACTGGAGTCGCAAGACTCGGGAATGAGTAGAGGTGGTGCTTCGTGGAGGATTATAGGTTGAGCTACGCAGTTGGCCGATAGTGGGGATGCCACTTCTTGTGACCGCAGTGTGCTATTTTCTGTGAAGAGCAGAATGAATACAAGTTTCTAAGTTGGAGGTAAACCCCGTAGGGTAGCAAGTGTGGTGACCTTTTCACTATAGTAACTGGGTAGTATGTTTGCTGCAAGGTATCCTTATACCAAGAAAGAGTCATTAGTGGGACTAAGATGGATGAAAATAAGGAGATGCCTTATTGGGGGAAAAGTACTTTTATTAGCATTTTCCGGTGGATAAAAAGGGGTATATTGGGGCGGTGGCCTTCGTGGTTTATCTTGTGTATTGACAACGAGAATGAGGTCTGTGATTTTATGATTATTCCCGATTTGGGAGGCGGGTCGAGGAGTTAGAGTCGAAGTACGTGAAAGGACACTATTTCCGGATTAGAGACAAATTGGATTCATAACAGCTTGGATTCCGGCAGTGTGTCAGTTTGAGGCCTCAAGATGCCTAGAGGCAGTCACGTGGGGAGGATTCCGAGATTTTTTCAGGGACGGGATATTTGGAGATTGGTAGGTTTCCTTTGGGAAGGCCCTAGGATGATTTTGTAATACATTCAAGAGTCAAGTGTGACATAATTGGTGAGAGAGTCTACTGAGTAGATTGTGGATGTGCTAATTGGTGATTATTCGAACCCTGAGTGGGGGAGAACTGGTTTTCCAGGAAAGGGATTAGCGATTCGTTCAAGTGCGGTTAGAGAATGGTTATCGAGACCTGCGGTTCGAATGCATAAGACCAAGTTTATTGGTGGCTAAGGTGAAGTGCAGAGCAAGGTAATGCAGGATGTATGTGTTCAGGAAAGGATGAGTGTCCCCACGGCAGGCGGCCGTTGGACAGATACCATGTGGTGATTAAAATTCTTCAAGGTTGTAATGGTAAAATTTGAGGCAATTGGGTCAAAAGGATAGCTTCGGCAGTGAAGAACTTCGGGCTTAACATACGGGTTGTTATTTGCACTTCGAAAAGGGTAGAAGTGGATTGGGCAACCAACTCTAGGGCCGGTATGTGTGTACTTGCATGGGTTTGGAGTAATAAAGGAGGAAGTTTCAGAAGTTTGTCAACGTGTTCTGAGTCGTTTACGATTCGTCCGTAAGAGTTGGAATATTCCGAAGTTGTGTGCTGTGGGGAAATGAAGATTAGATATGAGATTATTTAAGAATGTGAATTGCAGTGAGAGAAGGAGTTTTGTCACGATGGTAGCCGTCAGGAGTAGTGATGTTTATTTCTGGATGGGTATGTGAGCATCTGTCTATGATTAGCCGCGAAACATGGGTTAATGGATGCAGAGTGTGGCGTCGACCTGAGAATGAGATCGTGGGATGGTAAGAGAAAGTACTGTAAGGCAGCAGGGAGCTACAACATCCATGAGTTAGTACGAAAGGGTGTGGTGATACTACAGGGAGTCTTAGTATTCACCAGTTAGTGAGAGGGTGTGGTGACACTACGGGGAGCCGTAGTCTTCACCAGTCAACAAGAGGGTGTGGTGATACTGCAGGGAGCCGTAGTATTCACCAGTTAGCAAGAGGGTGTGCTGATACTGCGTGGAGCCGTAGTATTCACCACTTAGCAAGAGGGTGTGGTGATACTACAGGGAGCCGTAGTATCCACCACGCAACAAGATGGTGTGGCGATACCACGGGGAGCCATGGTACTTGCCAAACAGTGATGGAGCATTATGGAATTGTGGGGAGCCGTAGCTTTTACTGGTCAGAGGGAGAGCGCTGTGGAATTACGAGGAGCCGTAGTTTTCACCAGCCATAGCATGACACATAAGAGTTCTTAGGCTTGTCTAGCCTCATCAATTGAGTCTATAGGATCTAGTGGTTGAGCCAAGGGAGAGATCGAGGTCTCCATCTTTTTCAGGAATTGTTATATTTTGAGTTGAGTCGTGGTTATCGCAACCGAAGGGAATTGGAGAAGTGATGTACGCGTGGATTGCGAATCTTCGGTCATGAGTTGAGTACCAGATTGGAATTGAGTGATTCCAATTTTGTTGTTGAATTCGACTATCTAGCTTGAGTCTGGATTCATTCGTGTGTTTAGTAGGCAAGATAAGGTTTCAGATTCGTTGATGGGTTAGTTCGTCGGTATGGGAAGAACCGCGAAATGCATGGAATCAGTAGTTGGTAGACGACAGAGGTCGAAGGTGAGACGATTTCAGATAAGTTGTAGTATTCTCTTGGGTTAAAGCAAACTACGTGACTTGTGTGTCGCGATGAGCTGAGATAGCTATTGTGAGCAGGAGGGATGTAATGTCATTTTATTGGGTGTGCAAGGGGTAGCCTTTGGAGGTTCAACTGTTGGGTCGAGAGCTAGCCTGGTACTAAGAGTTGGGAGTGTGTTATCCAATTAGCGATTATCAGGGTGATATTCTGCATGGGCGGTCTTTCGGGGAGACAGACCACTATAGTTTCTAGTTCTGGAGAGTTAGAGGAGGTACCTTCACGGAAAAAAGGGGTCCGTCCTTCTTCAGTTTGGGAAATTTCTATTTGGTTTTGGATGTATTGGGAGAAGGATCATTGAATGTCAAAGAGATTTTCCGTTGTGCTTCTTGGGTTACTTGTTTCGATCTATGCGAAGAAAAGGAACGATTTTGAGGGCGAAATCTAATTTAAGTGGGGGAGAATTGTAACATCCTGTTTCAGATTGTTTTGTGATTTAAGGCCCGTGGGCCTTAATCCAAGTATGAGAAGGTTTTGAGGCTTTGAAGGAGAAAGGTTTAGACCTTTTTGGGATACGGGTAAAGTAGGTTGTGTGATAAAAGAGTTCGGTCCATGTTGGCTCTAAAGCACAAACTAGGGTTTGATCAGATCTTCTAGACACAGAAGGAAATCGACAAGTCGCTAAATGCACTCGATGAGTTGATGTCAACATGGACCATTGACTTTGACTGATTACCTTGGCTTTGACCAAGGTTGACTTTGGAGGTAATTTTTGGGTTTATGACAAGTCTATCTTAAGATGCTTTTAGGCAGTTTAGTTGGAGCAACACGTGGTACATATCTGATTTAGTTGTCAATTTAGTATTCGTGAGAGGTGAGTCTTCTCACCACACTAATGGGTCTAAGGCACCAAGGCCAACCCATTTTATGATATGTGATTGTCGGTTGATTATGAACTATGTTAGTATGGTATTGTAGGCTAAGGCCACATGGGGGGTTCCCGTGGCATTTGGTATATAACCTTGGAGGGTTTCCATGGCATCCTAGTATGCTTGCATGATTAGTTTCATGATACTTCGTTGGTAGAAACACCATGTGGGGGTTCCCATTGGAGAAAGATGTCACACCCCCAAACCAGAATGGCGGAAACATTCGGGGGTGGATGACTTCACGTAGTATCATAACAATTGAATATTGTAAAGAAAGTAACACAACCATCATATATATTATAAAAACGTATATTGTTGCGTTATACATATTTCCAAATGAATATTACAATATGATGATGTAAATGTTTAATAATAAACGTTCTTAGCATTCCTTCTTCAAAAGCCGGTGGTTACCTGTATTACTGATTCCCTGAGACATACAAGTGGTTTCGAAAAAGTGTCAACAATTACGTTGGTGAGTTCATAAGTGTTTTGTGTTGAAAAGTATGTCCTTTTGGTAGTAAATCAATGAACGAAGTTTTCAGAAAATCCAATATTTTCTATAAATAGTTTGATAAGTTCTCCAAGTTGGAGTGCGTTAGTGTTTTTCGTACTTGAATGATAAAGAATAACTTTGTGCTCAAAATAATGTAGAAAACTGAATGCATATATAAATCTCGTAAATCAAACTTGTTTTTATACTTTCATGTGAGTTCTATAACCATACTATTGACACTGACTGTCTGTAACATCATTCTTCAGGTGTTGTAGTGTTATGACATTTGTCACCCCAGACCTGCCGGTCTAACTGTAGCTAACATTTTAGGTGCGGGGTTGTCAATCCCGTATAGATCTATACACAAGTATCGCGCTCTCCCTCCAAGAGATTATGGTATATAATACAGGGCTTGAAATGCATACATAAGAGTATGTTGAAGTTTGAATATCTCACATTACTTAGTATAAATAGATTTACGATAAGAAAGACTTTACTTCATTTTGTTTGAAAGTATTTCGTTTTTCAAGATGTATACGTAAGAGTGTATGAATAACTTGATAATTATACCCAGTATAGTTTTTTTTTTTTTTTTTTTTCAGAAAGTATGTTTCATTTGATGAAAATAACTTGATGATATGTTAGTCCTTTATACATAAAGTATTATGTTAGTATCGATAATCAATAAGATAGATGTTATGTTTATGTTTATAAAACGACACTTTTACTTGTATTGTACTTGTATTCCCCCCCCTAAAACATGAAAAGACTTGAAAGGTAGGGTTATGAACTCACTTGTTTGGCATGAAGAGAGTGGGGTTAGAGTCTAGCAGAACTTCAACCGCGGAAAGCTGCATCTTCGAGCTCTTCAGGGATCTCGGTAGTGTAGAACCTTCGTCGGGGGCTCGGGTACTGAAACCGAGGGCGTCGGGACAACTTCTGGTGCTTGAAAGTATGTGAGAGTGAGTGGAAGTTTGAGAATGTGTGCCAAAATCTGTAGCTTATGCCATCTATTTATAGTGCTGGAAATGAGCGTACGCTGGGCGTACCACCGGAGTACGCTGGGCATAACTCTGCGTCACGGCTTACGACTCGAGTCTAGCTAGGCGTGGAGCTGTAGCCGATGGGACTTGACCATGCACCTAGTACGCTGGGCGTACCCCTATATTACGCTGGGCGTAATCCCGACTCCCGCCTTCTAAATTTCGTAACTTTAGCGTACGGGATGCATTTTTCGCGTTCTTTATATCCACGCGTAGGTGAGATTATGCTATACAACTTTCATTTAGACTCCGTCGGCTAGTTTTGACTTTATTTTTATTGAAATGTTTTTAATAGGCCGGGATTGCTAAAGTTCGTTAAAAATTCATAGTTTCTTTATAACGAACTCTACAACTTTTGTTTAGATACTTAAGGTTAAAAATGCATTTTATTGTAATTTCACTTTTTACATTTAAATAACGTTTTAACGGTGTGTCGTAAATATTCGAGTGATTATAATTTCTTCAATATAACCCGGTTTTGAATGTTCTTTATGTTTTTGGAAACCTTGGCACGATATCTAACATTTGATGTATCCCAATTTTGACGTTTGAACACTTTATTTTTGAGGTAAATTTCGTTGACTCCAAATAGTCTTCGTTGTATTTGACTTTTGAGTGTTACACTGCTTTTGGAAAATATAGGGTTGTCACATCATCCCCCCCGTTAGGGGAGTTTCATCCCGAAATTTAATCTAAGATAGAGTTTACAGGTTAGGAAAAAGATGCGGGTACTTTTGTTTTATCAGATCCTCGCGTTCCCAGGTGTATTCAGGTCCTCGCTTGGCGTTCCAGCTGACCTTTACAATAGGTATGCAGCTTTGTTTAGTCCTTTTTATTTCCCGGTCTATGATCTCTACTGGTTCTTCCACGAATTGGAGATTATCATTTATTGCAATTTCGTCTAGCGGGATGAAAAGGGTCTCATCGGACAAGCACTTCTTTAGGTTTGATACGTGAAAGGTAGGGTGTACGTTGTGGAGCTCCTGAGGTAATCGAAGTTTGTACGCCACTGGACCGATCCTGGCAAGGATGTCGAATGCTCCGATGTATATTGGGTTCAGTTTCCCATGCTTTCCGAAGCGTATTAACCCCTTCCAGGGCGAGACTTTTAGTAGGACTCGATCTCCAACCTGGAATTCCAAGGGTTTCCGTCTTTTATCCGCGTAACTCTTTTCTCTGTCCCTTGATGCTTTCAGACGTTCCCGGATCTGAACAACCTTCTACGTAGTTTCCCTTATGATTTCTGGTCCAGTGAGCGTGCTGTCTGTTGCTTGTCCTCTTGCTAGTTGTGTGTCCCCCACTTCGGCCCAACACACAAGTGATCTGCATTTACGGCCGTAGAGGGCTTCGAATGGGGCACCCTTGATACTAGTGTGGTAGCTATTGCTGTACGAGAATTCGACCAAGGGGAGATGGGTGTCCCACGCTTTGCCAAAATCGATTACGCAATATCTCAACATATCTTCTAGGGTTTGTATGGTTCTCTCACTATGGCCGTCGGTTTGTGGGTGATAAGCGGTACTCATGTCTAGTCTTGTTCCTAGAGCTTTTTGTAGTGACTGCCAGAACCTTGAGGTAAATCTACTATCTCGGTCCGAGATAATGGATATGGGCACACCATGCAGTCGTACAACTTCTCTGAGGTATCTTCTAGTTAGTTTCTCCAATTTATCAGTCTCTTTGATTGGTAGGAAGTGTGCTGATTTAGTTAACCTGTCGACAATCACCCAGATGGTGTCGAGTCCGCATGCCGTCCTGGGTAGTTTGGTTACGAAATCCATGGTTATACGTTCCCACTTCCATTCGGGTATTTCTGGTTGTTGCAACAGTCGTGAGGGCTTTTGGTATTCTACCTTGACCTTGGCGCACGTCAGACATTTACTTACGTAGGTAGCAATTTCGGCTTTCATGTTCGGCCACCAGTACAACTTCTTGAGGTCGAGATACATCTTATCGGAGCCGGGGTGTATGGAGTATCGTGTCTTATGGGCTTCGTTCATGACGACTTCTCTGAATCCTCCAAACTTCAACGTCCAAATCCGATCCATGAAGTAATGAACTCCATCATTCTTGACTTCAAACTTCTTATCCATTCCCCTTAAGGCTTCCCCTGCCACATTTTCAGATGTTAAGGCTTCTATTTGAGCTTCCTTGATTTGCGTGGACAGGTGTGAATGGATTGTCATCGTTAAAGACTTCACTCTGCGGCCCGAGTATTCCTTCCGACTGAGTGCATCGGCCACCACGTTAGCCTTTCCGGGATGATATCGAATCTCGCATTCATAATCGTTTAGTAGTTCTACCCACCGTCTTTGTCTCATGTTGAGTTCTTTCTGGTTGAGGATATGTTGGAGGCTTTTATGGTTGGTGAAGATCGTACATTTCGTGCCGTAGAGGTAGTGCCTCCATATATTTAGAGTGAAGACGACTGCTCCTAGCTCAAGATCATGCGTTGTGTAGTTCACTTCGTGCATCTTTAATTGCCTTGAGGCGTAGGCGATGACCTTCCCTCGTTACATCAGGACACACCGGAGTCCTTGGGTTGATGCATCGCAATAGACCACGAAGTCCACCGTTCCTTCTGGCAAGGTTAGAATGGGCGCACTACATAAGGCTCGCTTTAGCGTTTGAAACGCGGTGTCTTGTGTTTCTCCCCAGTCGAAGGTCACACTCTTCTTAGTTAGGGTGGTGAGTGGCTTGGCAATCATGGAGAAATTTTGAATGAACCTTCGGTAATACCCGATGAGTCCCAAAAATTGTCGGATTTCTGTAGGTGTTCTTGGAGTCATCCAACTCTCTATTGCCTTGATCTTCGAAGGATCCACATGTATCCCCTCCTTGCTTACTACGTGTCCTAGGAAATCCACCTCCCAAATCCAAAATTCACACTTTGAAAATTTTGCGTACAACTTCTCTGCCCTCAGTGTTTCCAAAACTTGGCGGAGGTGTTGGCTGTGTTCTTCCTAGCTTCTCTGCCCTCAGTGTTTCCAAAACTTCTGGAGCATTTATCAACCCGAAGGGCATTAGTAGAAACTCGTAGTGACCATAGCGTGTTCGGAAAGCCGTTTTGGGGATGTCTCCTTCTAGTACTCGCAGTTGGTGATAACCAGATCTTAGGTCGATCTTTGAGAAGTAGCTCGCTCCCTGTAGTTGGTCGAACAGATCGTGTATGCGCGGAAGGGGATGTTGGTTCTTGATTGTGAGTTTGTTCAGCTCCCGGTAATCGATGCACATGCGAAAAGATCCGTCCTTCTTTTTCACGAATATGACTGGTGCTCCCCATGGTGAGAAGATTGGTCTGATGAAGCCCTTGCTTAGCAGCTCATTTAATTGACTGGACAGTTCCTTCATCTCAGCTGGGGCTAAACGGTAAGACGACTTTGCTACTGGAGTAGCTCCGGGGATTAAGTCGATTCTAAACTTGACTTGGCGTTCTGGTGGAATTCCTTGAAGATCTTCTGGGAAAATATATGGGAAGTTGCAGACTTCTATAATGTCTTTAAGTTTCTTTGGTTCTTGTTTCTGGTCTACTACGTGGGCTAGAAAGGCATGGTATTCCTTGCGAAGATATTTTTGTGCTTGAACACAGGAGATGATTTGCAAATTTGAGCTAGGTTTGTCTCCATATATGATAAGAGTTTCGCCGTTGGGAAGATTGAGACGAACGACCTTTTCGTGACAAAGAATATCGGCATGGTGAAGACTCAACCAGTCCATTCCGATGATTACATCAAAACTTCTTATCGAAATGGGCATAAGGTTGATTTGAAATAAGTGTTCGTTTAAATTTAATGTGCACCCTACGTACATATCACTTGTGCTTTCCGTTTTACCATTAGCCATTTCTACAGTGAATATTTTATTGAGTGGTTGGGGTCTTTCGTTAAGTAGGTGTTTGAATTTATGACTCACAAAACTACTCTCCACACCGCAGTCAAAGAGTATGCATGCATAAATGTTGTCGAGGAGAAACGTACCCGTAACCACTGTTGGGTCCCCTATTGCTTCATTTTGTCCTATCGCAAGCACTCTCCCTATACCGCCAACATTCCTTGTCTTGGGGCAGTCCCTCTTGAAGTGCCCAATTTCTCCACACCCATAACAGTTGAATTAATGTCTAAGTCCATAACTATAATTGGTAAGACTTGACCCGACCCGACATGGTCCATTTGGGTTGCATGCATCATGCATTTGGATAAGACTATAATGAGAGAAATAAGACACTTATGGTTATTAATATATTATAAGTTCTAGTATATTAATAATAAGAATAATAATATTGTTTAATTAGTATTGATCAAGAATTAATCTAGGATTAATTAAGTGATCAAAAGAAGACTATTTAAATATATGGGTTGATTGTGTAAATCATCCATACTCGTATAGTGGGCTAATGCTCCATGGATTATCTAGTTGGGCCAAAACCCATATGATGCTCCATGGATGCTCCATGGTGTATTTGAACCCATGGATCCATGGAAATGGAAAGTCATGACAATTAGGGTTTACCCTAATTGTAACACTATATAAAGATCTTATTCTTGACAAAATCGG
Source organism: Lactuca saligna (assembly GCF_052625555.1). Taxonomy (NCBI): domain Eukaryota; kingdom Viridiplantae; phylum Streptophyta; class Magnoliopsida; order Asterales; family Asteraceae; genus Lactuca; species Lactuca saligna. The sequence goes on along the minus strand of NC_136421.1, from coordinate 107,936,856 downwards.
CCACTAGAGAGACTAAGAAAGGGCTAGCCGATTTTCATGAAGTGTAGATTTCTCTCAAGTTAATCCAAGTGTATTTGGTGTTGTGTGAACCATTTGAGGTGTCACACTTGGGGAACTAGGCACTCAAGCTTCATGAAGACTTTCTACATCAAAGAGGTATGTATTCTATCTTGTTACATTCATTGTTTTGTATGCTGGATTAGGATAATACCTTGGATGTTCATATTTGCATGTATAATAGAGAAAACATAGATCCAAGGTATTTAGGGTTGCATGTACACTTAGGAGTGTTAGAATGCTCAAAACCCAACAGTGGTATCAGAGCCTAGGCTTGTTTTCTTGTTATACTTGCAAATGGAGCTGAAAAAATCGAGTTTTGATGCTGTCTGCCCAGCAGACTCGCCGAGTCCATGAATGGACTCGCCGAGTCCATGAATGGACTCGCCGAGTCCAAGGAAAAATGCATCTAACTCGTCGAGTTGGTTAGTGCACTCGACGAGTTGGACCCCCAGACAGCATAAATTCGACTTTTTTGGCTGGAATTGGATTAGGAACATTACCCTAAGATGTTTGTGGACTTATAAACTTGTTTTTGACGTGGTAATGTTCATGCTAATCCAATTTCAAAGATAATTTTCAATAGATTCATGTTTTGTATTAGTTTAAGGTTTAGACTAATTACATGAAAAAGTTTGATTTGAATTATCTTGTTCTTGTGCGTTGCTTAGATTAATAGAAAAGTTGAGTGAAATAGTTGTTTTCAATCCAAATTAATCTAAGAGTTGATTCTATAATGTGTTTTTGTAACTTTTCCTCAAGTTATATGAAAAGTCACATTTAAGTTTCATAAAACTCATAAAAGTTGGCAAAGGTTACAAAAAATGAAGAGTCTAGTTCTAATTAATTGGAGTTATGACTCCATAATTTGTCCTCAAGTTATGGAGGACCAAGAGTCTCTTCATTAAATAATAAATAAATAAAAAAAGTGTAACCTTAATTAATTTCATATGTTATAAAATAAAGAAAAGTGAATTCTTTTATTAGTTTAAAGTCTTCCATAACTTGTCCTCAAGTTATGGAACTTGAAGAGTTTTTGGATTAAAACTACTTTAAACACATAAGTAATGGAATTAATTAGTTTTGAATAGTTTCAAAACTTGCCCTCAAGTTTTGGAATTTGTAAAGTTTTCTCTTATGAATACTTTAATTCCAGTTTAGCCCTTTGAAATTTAAAAGTTAAAATTCAACCCTTATACTTTATAATATTATAATTGAATTATATTTATATATATATATGTATAAGAGTAAAGTCAGTCTTACCGTTAGTAGGCCTCATTCACGAAGCCGGTCTATAAGGTGGGTATAAGGTTGTTGCCTATAAAATGGCAACTTAATGGGTGTCCACTCTCACCCACCGCTTGCTTGACTGGTGGAGGGTCGTTAGTCGAACGGGTTTGACAGGACTATAATTCTCCCTTCATTAAAAGTATTAATGATAAATATTAAGTAACTAAACTCTTAATAATACCCAATCTTAGTTACTTAGGAAAATGTGAATAAGGTGCTAATCCATGAAATTACACTTTGCACTTTGTTTAAGTCGGTTAGTGGAGCGTGTGTGGTTAACCGGCACACTAACTCGTATTTAACAAGGTAGGCAAAGGGTAACTTAATGTTTATCATAGTATCGATGGAGCGTGTGTGGTTAACCGACACAACGATTGAGGGGTAAACACTTAAGGGTACCAATTGTAATTTGCATGGTTACTTCACACCTTGTTTTGTGATCCTCGGCATCCCAGTCACAAAATCTGAAGGGCACACTCAAGATTGAAACATGCCATTGAACAGTTCAATGAATATCAAAGATCTAGGAGTTTCAAAACCAATTAAAACCTAATTATTACTTCGTTTTTCATGGTGGAAATTGGTGAATCGTCATTCACCTACCTTCAAATATTTTATAGCTTAGATTACGGCATCCCTCTTCTAAGTTATAAAATAGTTTGTTGGGTCCTAGCCTTAATATTTCATATTGGGTGTCATATTAAGGGCTTTAAGATCAACTATCTTGAATATCTCCCAAAACATGTCTGGTTTAGACATTTATGATCTTCCCAAGTCTCTTGAAACAAGCCTTCCTAAATGAAGATGATGTCCCTTGGAAATCATACTTCTTTGACCTCCTCAAATTATTCTCCCTAACCCACAAGTTCAAAGTCACTCAAGCCCTATTGGCAAGGCAAGGTCTAGGTGTGATCACATCTTGGAGATGTAGTCACATATTGACAAGCCGGGAGAGTTGGGTGTCAAAGTCTTGAGAAAGTTGGTGGTTCAATCACTTTCTAAGTCACATAGTGAGTTCCTTTGGGACACCTATGAAACAGACTATGACAAGACCCTTAATGATCTTATCTATTTGTTAAGATCAACTTCCTTAAAACTTGATGGACATTGAAAATAGTGACACAAGAAATCCAGAAAAACATTCTCTTCCCAATGGAAAAGGATCGGCCATAGTCAACTCGGTTGACCAAATGGTAAAGAGAAAAGCGAAGTCTGTGATAGTCCCATGTACCATTATCAAAGGGTTCATATGTTTATATTGCCAAAGAAAGGGGTATTGGTTGCGAAGCTGCCAAATTTACCTAAGGATGTTAAAGTCAATAAGTTTGACTCTACTTCAGGTAAAGTCCACTATCTAACTCTGCTAAGTTTCTATTATGAGATTCTTGATACATGATGTGACTGGGTCACATGATGATGTTTTAAGAATCAAAGAAAAGTGAAGAAACTTAGAGATAGAATATGCTGAATCTGATCGCGTAGATGGATTTCTATTGCATAGTTTGAAGATCAGATTCTTGAGCTACTTCTTAGGAGTTATGAGATGTTGCTTAGGAATAGATAACAACAAGTTTTTCATATGGATGGTAAGGATAAGTTTTTCCGCTAAGTTTTTGAAATAAAAGGAAAAATGATGATTTTATTTATTTTAAAATATCCTTACAATGGCATTTGAGGAAAAAAAATTGTTGCTTATATGATTCCATTAATAACAAGAGTGGAAATATGAAATTGATTCTTTCATTTGTGGTAATGTCTAAATTTATCAAATAAAGGAAAGATTCTCATCACCCAAGTTTCGATTGGATCGGGACTTGGAATCATGCAAGTTGTATATCATGATGAATGAGAACTTTCAAGTATTGGAAAAATTAAGACTAATTACTTGTTCACATGGATGTGTGACTCAAGTGAAGGACTAAGGGATCAAGTACACATTCTTGTGCACTGGTCAAGTCTACCACAAAAGATCGATAAGACTATTCGTCATAATTTACTATAGCTCAGTAAATATGGTTATACTTACAAGCTTAAGTGTAATTCTGAGACATTGGAAAGAGGTTCCAACGTATGGCATAGCGAATAAGAAGAATCAAATTAGGCAGAAGGATAGAAGTTTCTCAAATCTGAAAAGATGGGAAAGTACTTTCGTATTAGTTTTTATGATCATCTTAATGATTTAGAGACCTTATCACAATTCATCCTCTAAGTGCTTTCTTATAGCTAAGAAGAGGAACTATGAATTGTTGAAGTGGTTAAATCAAGAAGATGAGTCATACTTCATTCCAAAAACAATTCTTAGAGTCATACTCCAAGATTGTAACTTGAGTGACATGTCTCAAATTAAGGTTTAAAACACTTGTCAAATGTAAGAGTAAAAGTTTTCTACTCTTGTACATTTGAAATTGGTAAGTTGTGATGTTTTGGATAAAACAAAGACCAACTTAGGCCAATTGTGTGAAGTGTTTGTCTTGGTTAGAATCCACACTATCTCTTGGATGTTTGACAAGGGAGTCTTATAGGTCAAGAGGACAGTGGGAGTCTTAAAGGTCTTGAAAGTCTCAAGAACTAATCAAGAATAAAACCTAAAGTTCTTCACTAACACACGACTTGAGGTTTATAACCTATCTTGTTGACATAGTCTGTGCCCATTCCAGTTAAAGTTGGCTTTGCATATGAAATCTTAGAGTTCTCAATTGGTTGCACAACAACTTGGAAGCAATGGCAGGCCCTTGAGCTGCCAGGTGGCAAGAAATTAAGATTGAGTTCAATCCATATGAGTTTGGATATGTCATTATCCTTGTCTTGTGACTATGATTTTGACAATTCACATGGATAAGTACACATACACCATTGAATCTCAGTGTCATAAGGTTTCTCTCCGATTCATGAAAATGATGGTGAGGAAACACTTTCACTAAGTAGATTTTAGTTAAGATAGCAATTGTGATATTTGCATTCTCAAAGTCGTTAGTGGAGCATGTGTGGTTTACCGGCACACTAACCTGGACTTGTGAGAAGTGGCAAAAAGGTCTAACCATTATGATTATGGCATCCCTCTTCATAATTGTTTAGACACACAAGTGTCCTATCTAAGGGAAGGTGTATGATTTTGATAAAGTCTTATCAAAACAATCTAGTATCAGAAATCTGAACTTTGGTAAGAATGTCAGCTGATTTCTGAATACATGTCAAAGCTAGTGGGAGCATAAGTGTGATGCTAATAATCATCATGTTAGTGGGAGCATGATAATTATGATAAAGGTTGCAAGTTAGCAATGTTAATTATAGAAAGCAAAAGGTTTCAATTGGGAAAAAGTTCTTTTGCTATAATTAAGGGAGAGGAAATTATATTTCATCTCAAATCTATAAGCTTAGATCGTGAGGCTTTAATCATTTAGTCAAGGAAATATATATGAATTTCATGTTGGAATGGCTCAACATAAGGAAATTCTGTATATGGGTCCGTTATTTGCGTTCTAAAATTCGATTATGATTACAACGTCCCTTTTCATAATCTGAATTATGAGAACTTGGCAAATAGAAATGGAAATGTTATAGAAAAAGAATGGTTTAGTCTTTATGTGAGACATCATGAATCGTGTCCCATATGCTTCGAATATAGGATCGATTACATGTGCTATATTCATCATTTCTAAAAGTTTTCCAAATGCCTGGGGCATTAAGAAGGGAAAAGGTTTAGAACTGGATATGACTAAAAGGATTAAACAATTGTCGAGGACAATCTAAGGCTTACCAAAGATTTATTGCTCAAGGACAGTTGGAAGTATAGTGATAATTCTGGAAGGACCATATTAACATAATCTGTAAGGAGGAAACTCTTGTTTAGAAGTGATAGTCAAAATGAATATGGAAATGTTTCAAAGTCAGAAATTTCAATCTGTGTAAGATTAAGGAAACTTAATGCAAGAAGGATGTTTCCAAGGAGTTGATCTCCTTTGGAATACTCTGTAATGATTGTTGCCAAGTCCTTGTGAATTTGTGCATAATCATTACAAGAGGATCAATGCATATAATTTTAGAATCTAACAGATTGTAGTAAATGGCATGAATTTGGAATTCTTGCATTTGCAGTAAGGAATTGGGACGGTGAAAAGAGGATCATTGGAGTTATATTCAGTTGATCTATTTCACAAAGTAAAGGTCATAGAAAAACACAATATGCATACTTGGTGTATGACATGACTAGTGTTTAGAAAACATAGTGTACATGCTTGGAGCATGGGACAACTATTGTTTTAAATTCAAGAATAAAGTTGATAGCTGAAAGAGTATACAATGAATAATGTGTAATCATATGGTGATAAATAAAAGGTGTTTTATTTATGTTCATAAGTTTTGATACCATATTGGATTCAATTATTATTGTGTTTCACTTTGCATGTTTTGACTTCCCGAATAAACTAGGTTATTCTTCCGGAATGACTAAGTTATTCAAACCATCCACAATCGGTCATATGTTGGAAGTAGATATGAATTAAGACTGTCATGGGTTGGCTTGTAGAGGTCTAAGGTGTTGGACAAAGGGCTACAACACTCATGAGTGCTCATAAGTTCTGAGTATTGGATTCAACCCGTGCTCATTGGAATCACTTCATGGATTTTTCCACGAGTGATCATGAGACGATAATATCTTATATTCTTCAAACCTAGAGATATGAGTTGTTACTATGAGTTGGTTGTACATTGATTGCACGAAAACGCATTTGGTAACTCGGTGCTATAAAACGTGTCTTTGTGTATGATTCAACTAGTAGTAGATCAATCCATATGAGTCGAAGTTTATCCATTCCTTTTACCTTCGGAATAAAAGTGTTATCTGTGGGCCCCTCGATGATTTGATGATGACAAATGGAAGTGCTCGGCCGGGCCAGGACTGATTTGATTTGTTCAATTAGTCAGTCGTCATAAATCGGAAATCGGGAAACAACAAATGGATAGAGAGAATGATTATAATCCATGTCTTAGTCCATATGATATCTAGAATGGAGGAATATATGATCCCTTATCTAATAGACAAGTCATTGACAAAGGTCATAGTTCATCTACAAGGTCAAGAGTTCGACAGAAGCTTTTGAAGGCTACGATTGCCAGTCGGTTCCTGAAGTCATACGCAATGTTAGTTATAGACTTATCCAAGTGGGAGACTGTTGGATTAATGTCCAAGTCCATAACTATAATTGGTAAGACTTGACCCGACCCGACATGGTCCATTTGGGTTGCATGGCATCATGCATTTGGATAAGACTATAATGAGAGAAATAAGACACTTATGGTTATTAATATATTATAAGTTCTAGTATATTAATAATAAGAATAATAAGATTATTTAATTAGTATTGATCAAGAATTAATCTAGGATTAATTAAGTGATCAAAAGAAGACTAATTAAATATATGGGTTGATTGTGTAAATCATCCATACTTGTATAGTGGGCTAATGCTCCATGGATTATCTAGTTGGCCAAAACCCATATGATGCTCCATGGATGCTCCATGGTGTATTTGAACTCATGGATCCAAGGAAATGGAAAGTCATGACAATTAGGGTTTACCCTAATTGTAACACTATATAAAGATCTTATTCTTGACAAAATCGGCCACTAGAGAGAGTAAGAAAGGGCTAGCCGATTTTCATGAAGTGTAGATTTCTCTCAAGTTAATCCAAGTGTATTTGGTTTTGTGTGAACCATTTGAGGTGTCACACTTGGGGCACTAGGCACTCAAGCTTCATGAAGACTTTCTACATCAAAGAGGTATGTATTCTATCTTGTTACATTCATTGTTTTGTATGCTAGATTAGGATAATACCTTGGATGTTCATATTTGCATGTATAATAGAGAAAACATAGATCCAAGGTATTTAGGGTTGCATGTACACTTAGGAGTGTTAGAATGCTCAAAACCCAACAATAACATGCTTGGCTTATCCCAGTACCAGGAACTTGAGTGACTGGTCGCGCGGGTGCTTTACAGAAACAAGCAGTGTGTCCTTTCCTGTCGCAGTTCTTACAGTGCATCTCGCAGCAATTACCGTGGTGATGGTAGTTGCATTTGTTGCACTTGGGCAGGTTCCCCGCATATTGTTTTGTTGGTGCCGCGGCAACAGGAGTTGTGGTGGAAGCAGTAGCAGCATGAACCACCACCATTTGTTTCTTTGAAGGTTCTTGCGAGGTTTGCCACTTTCTCTTGTTCTAGAATTTCTTCTTGCTGTTGTTGTTGGCATTGTTATCGTTGTTGTTGTTCCCTTTGGTTGGTTCAGATACGATAGCCGTGACTCCTTGGCAGACGCCATGATCAACGAGAGATTGCGCCAGTTCCTTGGCACTGTCGAAGGTCATGGGTTTGGAAGCTAACGCACTTCCTCGAAGTTGGGGTGATAGTCCCCAGATGTACCTCTCCACTTTTTGGCTTTCCAGAATCAACATCCCAGTGCAAAGTGTTATCAAATCACTGAATCTGTTGGTGTAGCCTGTGATGTCCGAGCCTACCATCAAAAGGCCCCATAGTTCCTGTTCGAGCTTCTTAATCTCGCCTCTAGGAGAGTACTCTCGTAGGAGCATTCGTTTTAGGTTTTCCCAACCCATGGAGTTCGCCACCACTAGGGTTAGTGTCTTGACGTGGCCGTTCCACCACGTCAGTGCGCGTTCAACGAAAGTAAAAGCAGCAAATTTTACTTTGCTTTCTTCAGGGCATGCGCAAATTTCGAATACGGCTTCCGTTTTCTCTGTCCATTGGGATAGAGCCAATACTCCCCCAGTCCTATAAAAGGGAATAGGTTTTCCGTTGGTGAAGTCTTTGTAAGTGCATACCCCGGAACGGCCTTGGCTTGGGCCATTTGTAAAGCTGTTTATTCCTCCTCCTGACCCATTGTTGCTCATTTGAGCCATCTCCGCGGTTACAGCGGCTGTTACAGCAGTTTGGAACATAGCTGCATCCATAATTGGAGGGGGTGGTGGAGGTGGTGCTGGAGTTGAGTTTCTGTGTGTTGATCTACGAGGAGGCATATTCTGGTAGAGAAAATATTACTGAATACTATAAGTTTCTAATGTTTTGACAATCGTGTACTAGAGGGTTAGTTGTATCTTGTAATTTGTTTTGACTTTAGTTTTTTTTTTTTTTTTTTTTTTTTTTTTTTTTTTTTTTTCAAAGTAGGTACAACAATTTAGTTAATCCCATAAGTTTCGAGAGATATATAAAGAAGTACTTCATATTATATATATATATATATATATATATATATATATATATATATATATATGTCACACCTAAGGTGTGTTACATTATGCTTCCTGTTTAGGAAAATTCTACCTATCTAGAGGTCTCCGTTTACAGATACAAAGGAAATAAGGGAAAAACTTTATCTGAGGTCCTATTCTATATCAAAATCGTTGGAGTTGAGCAAGTTCTACTTGCAGCGTGTTGCACGTTTGGAGCTAGATTTGGCATCCGACTGCTTGACTCCCATCAGGCGCCTTTCAAGATCTGCTTGTTGTTCCTTCATCTCTCTTATTTCTGCTAGTGCGTTCACCATTTGATTCTGAAGCGTCCCTGTGTAGATTTGGGTATTTTCGTGTAGTCCTTCCAGACGACAGATGTCTGCAGTGTTACCCTGAGTTGCAGCATTGATCTTGTAAACTATGGCTGCTTGCTGGTCCGCATGGTAGTTCTGGGTAGCGAGAGTGCCCACAATAACAGGAAGTGCTCGATTAGCTGAGCCTCACCCACTGACATTGTAAAAATCTCGACACATGCCGAAAGGAGGACGTACACCTAGATGGTGGCTCCAGTAGTAGAGATGGCTTCCCTAGATGGGGATGGGTCCTGGGTGATATGGTATGACTTCGGGAGGATGAGGAGTAGGAGGGTCGATCACTTCCAGTTCAGAGTCTGTTCCACTAGTAATTTCCTCGACCTCCTCGTCGACTTCGAATTCCTCTTGGTCTTCGAATTCTTCTTCGACTTCCTCCTTGATTTCCTCTGGGTCTTCATTCGGGTCTTCTTCTATCCAGCCGCCGTTGCCTTGTTTTGCATAGTAGGGATCTCCCGGTAAATGGAATCTGACCATTTGTCTGTACTAGGATAGAGGTATGAGAATTTTATAAGAAAAGAAATTTCTATTTAACGACATCCTACGTTTAACTATATCTTACGGAGCGCAAGTTTTTCACTGTACTATTCTTTATATCAATACTCCTATGGTATTTCAAATTGGCGAATCTAAAATAATTTGTATTTGGTAAGTTTTTGGCTTGTTGTCCACTACGACCATTCCTCGACGTACATTGGTCAAATCCAGGATAAATATAGTTGATCAGGCTATATTTATTCTTGATTTGATTACATACCCCGAGGCCCAATCGTAGTGTCGCAACTTGCCTTAATACTTTTTAGAAAACTTGTCATGATACGAGACTGATACATGCGAGTAAAAATGTATATATTTAAAAGAAAGTATATTTTTATGAAAATGTTTTGTCAGAGGGTTTTTGGTTCCCGTTGCATTTATAGTTTGTATATCTTATGTGGTTCGATATACTTAGTTCACTATAAACAATGCTCTGATACCAATCTGTCACACACCCAAACCAGAATGGCGGAAACATTCGGGGGTGGATGATTTCATGTAGTATCATAACAATTGAATATTGTAAAGAAACTACACAACCATCATATATATAATAAAAATGTATATTGTTGTGTTATACATATTTCCAAAAGAATATTACAATATGATGATGTAAATGTTTAATAATAAACGTTCTTAGCATTCCTTCTTCAAAAGCTGGTGGTTACCTGTATTACTGATTCCCTGAGAAATACAAGTGGTTTCGAAAAAGTGTCAACAATTAAGTTGGTGAGTTCATAAGTGTTTTGTGTTGAAAAGTATGTCCTTTTGGTAGTAAACCAATGAACGAAGTTTTCAGAAAATCCAATATTTTCTATAAATAGTTTGGTAAGTTCTTCAAGTTGGAGTGTGTTAGTGTTTTTCGTACTTGAATGATAAAGAATAACTTTGTGCTGAAAATAATGTAGAAAACTGAATGCATATATAAATCATGTAAATCAAACTTGTTTTTATACTTTCATGTGAGTTTTATAACCATACTATTGACATTGACTGCCTGTAACATCATTCTTCAGGTGTTGTAGTGTTATGACATTTGTCACCCAGACCTGCCGGTCTAACTGTGGCTAACAGTTTAGGTGCGGGGTTGTCAATCCCGTATAGATCTATACACAAGTATCACGCTCTCCCTCCAAGAGATTATGGTATATAATACTAGGCTTGAAATGCATAAATAAGAGTACATTGAAGTTTGAATATCTTACATTACTTAGTATAAATAGATTTACGATAAGAAAGACTTTACTTCATTTTGTTTGAAAGTATTTCATTTTTCAAGTTGTATACGTAAGAGTGTATGAATAACTTGATAATTATACCCATTATAGTTTTTTTTTTTTCAGAAAGTATGTTTCATTTGATGAAAATAACTTGATGATATATGTTGAAGATAATTGTGTTGCGTCTTGGGCCCTTTTGTTTTACAACCGGATTGAGCTTGTCAATCCGTGTTTAACTAGATTAGCCTTATTTTTCTTAGAAAAAAACGTTTAGGGTTTCATTATAAATATATGCATGCATGTATGCGTATAGTAACAGTCGTCACTCTCATTGAATATTGTAAACCCTAAAATCCTCTATAGTTGATGTTCTTTATCGAGCTCTTCTGAGGATTGTTTATTGAATCATTCGACACCTTTTGATTCATTAGCTTGTTCTTAATTGTTTATCTAGTCATTTATCTACCTGTTTCATAGATCTAATCGATCTTTAATTTTGTTTTTAAACTCATCAATTGGTATTAGAGCAGGAGGCTGTGTAATCAATACACTTCTTTTCTGTGAAAAAGCTTCGATTAGGGTTATTCCGCATTCATTGATATTTATTGAGCCGCCATCTCATAATTGACGTATCTCAATATTTATTATTTTTGCCCTAATTTGATATATTACAAGTCTGATCTTTGAACAGGTTATTCGATCAATTATGGACAAGTCACAATCCAATCCCATCAATATTTCAAACAACATTGGATCGACAACAAAGATTCCCATCCTGTACACCCATGATTATGAAGTCTCGGCGAATCACTTTGAAGATTATGTCATAGGATCTGAGGATAATGGATACCTCATCTGGGAAGCAATTATCTCTGGACCGTTTTCTCATTCAGCAACTTCAAGGATTATTAAAACTCAAAAGGAGTATAATGATCTCCTGAAAGATGTTAAAGATGTAGCGCAAGATGAAAAAGTTAAATTTCAGTGCAACATCAAAGCGCTAAGATTGATTAGATTTGCTCTTCAATCCGATACCTTTAAGCTGGTAAGCTCATGCACGAATGCTAAAGAGATATGGGACACGCTACGTGAATTGTACTCTACAGATGAAGATCTTGAACACTCCATTCAAACCTTACTCTTGTCTGAGTTTGGTGAGTTCAAGCAAGGAACAGAAGAAACGGTGACTCAAACGTTCGATCGCTTCAATCATCTTCTTAGCAAGATGATCAAACATGACATTGAAAGGAAGCTTATTGAACAAAAGGTTACTTTTTTAAATGGACTCAGGTCTGAGTGGAGAGCAATCGTGTCCACAGTTAAAGCACACGAGCAATTCAAATCCTATTCTTTGGCGAAACTGGTGGGCATCCTAAAATCTCAAGAAAAGATCGTACTGCAGGAGAAGACCGTGGTTTCAAGTCTAGGTTCATTAGCCCTCCTGTCGAAAAGCAAAGCTGTGATAGAGGACGAAGATCTCAACTTGGATGATTATGATCTCACGTCTGAAGACTATGCTATGATGGTGTCAAACCCTAAGAGATTCATCAAGAAGAGATTCCCCACCAATAGGAACCGAAACTGGCAAGGAAGCTATAGCACTGAAAAGATCAAAGATGAACCGAAAGCTGAAGAAGCAAAGAAGGAACAGAAGGCTGAAGGAGATTCTGGAGTGAGCTGCTATTATTGTGGAGGAAAGAACCACTATGCAAAAGATTGCGTCCTCAAAAAGATGGCAGAAAAGGATGAAGAAAATGATGAAGAAGCTGTGTTGATGAAAAAGCTTGATGAGTTAAGGAAGAAGAAATCTGCTGCTAACCCTTCCATGAATGCTTTAATTGTGCAGGGTTCGGTAGCTGATGATGAGTTCGGTGGCGTGGAGGTTTGGTCAACCGACTCTGAAGATGATGAAGTGAGGAAGCCTTCACATGGAAAGGCCTATGTAGCGAAAGAAGAGAGCAGTGGAGGAAGATGCTTGATGGTGTCCGACGTTTCTCAGATGAGAGGATACAACACTGATGGTGGGAATGATGACAAAGAACAGCAGAATCTGTGCTTTACTGCCAAACCACTCAGCGAGTAGTTCAACGAACTTGATGAACTGATCAAGAAGGTACAATCAGTTTTTGTCTCATTTAAAGTCCCACAATGCTCAGATGAAAAGGAATTAAAAAGTGTTAATTCAAGAATCTCTCATCTAGATAGTAGTTTAACTCAAACTCGGGTCACCAACTCTAACCTAACTGATCAATTAAGCAGGGTGTCTTCGAAGAGTGAGAAACGGCGGATGTGGATCGAACTGAAGGAGTCAGAGTTAATCAAAATAAAAGATGAAAACATTTATTCGCAAAGAGACAATTTAAAGCTTTTGAAACAGCGAAATGTTTTTTGTCTGATTGCCAAATGTCTTTATACTAATATTACTCAGCTTCATTTAAATTGTGAAATAGGGCAAAAGATTCATCGCATGATTTTACCCTTTCTTGAGTTTAAGGAAGATGAAATTGATGCTGACGCATATAATTGTGAGAGTATTATTTCGTCTGAGGATGTTAATCCAACATATTTGTATGGACTGGAAAAAATTGAATCTTTCATAAAATCCAAGGACCACAAGAATATGCTAAAAAATCTTTGGATGAAAATGATAAACTGAAGCTTAGAACCGAAACTATACAAAAATTTGACTCACTGAATGTCAACTTAAGCTCGGAAAATAAAATTGATGTTGAAAATGCATCTGAGCTTAATGAGGACGAAAATATGAGTGAAATTTTTGTAGAGGACACAGTTGATTGTTCAGAATTTGTCAAAAATGAACCCGAGAACCACAAAAATCTCATCTCAGAAAATTCTTTGGAATTCGCTCGGTTGTCCCAACAAAAGTCCCCGATTCTTGTAGAGAAGGCAGTTGTATACCAAAAAGTTAGGACCACTCCGAATCAGGTATACAAAGTCACAGGTGTAACCGAACATCAGACTGCTGAACTAACAGCTATTGTGAACGAAGACAATGCTGATGGCTGTGATGAGTTCTTCTGGTCGGCTCCCATTGACAGTGCTGATGAAACGGTAGGTCTGTCTGAAAGGACTTCATGGAAAAGCAAAGGCAGATACGTTCCAGAACCTTTAAATAAACCTGATTGCTTCAACGTGGCAAGTACCAGTGGAACAAAAGATGTCCCTCAAGAGAAAGAAATTCCTGCAAAAGAAGTCACATCTCCAAGCAAAACAACATCGGTTCAGAGTGGATCAACCAATGAAAATCAAAAACATAAAGCTAACGTCCATCATCAACCAAAGCAGATGAGAAGTCAAAAACGGGAAAGAAATCAGAGATACAGGAAAAATCTCTCAGAAAGAAAACAGTTTTGGCAATTGCAAAATGCCTATTTGTCACATCAAGACAAGAATCTAAAACCAACGAAAAATCCTGTTGGATCGACGGAGAGAAATGACAACCGAACGCAGAGTCTCAGTTCTGAGCAGAACAACAACCGAAAGCAGAGGTTCGATTCTGAGCAGAACAACAACCAAAAGCAGAGGTTCGGTTCTGAGCAGAACAACAACCGAAAGCAGAGGTTCGGTTCTGAGCAGAACAATAACCGAAAGCAGAAGTTCGGTTCAGAGCATAACAACAATCGAAAGCAGAGGTTCGGTTCTGAGCAGAACAATAACCGAAAGCAGAAGTTTGGTTCAGAGCATAATGACAACCAAAAGTAGAGGTTCGGCTCAGAGCACAACAACAACCGAACGTATAGATTCGGTTCAGAGAATGATTTCAACCAAAAGCACAGGTTCGGTTCGGGAATTAAAAGAGGTCAAAACTCTAAAGTTGGTCCTACCGTTAATCAAAAGCAAAAGAGTCACCTAGAATCTTCAATCAAGAAGTCATACCGTTCTGAGTCATCTCATTCTAACTCTTCTAACTCCTCAAAATCCTCTGTCTCTTCTCGTCCTAAAGTCCACTCTGTTTCTTCTCAAAAATTCCAGTCATCAGCTGAACAAAAAGGAAAACAGAAGGTTTCAGATACTGATTCAAAATCAATACCAAAACCATTAAATCCAAATAAAATGAAAGTTTTCACCATCAAAAGAAAAGATGAAACAACACTAATAAAAAGAACATATGTTGTTGACATCTCTCTTAATATTCCCGTAAACAACTCACAAGGACCCAAGAAGCTCTGGGTTCCTAAATCTTCTTAATTTTTGCAGGTTATCAGTGACGAGCAGTATGACGAAGAATGGTACATTGATAGTGGCTGCTCGCATCACATGACAGGGAGGAAGGAAGAACTAAGGGAATTCAGATCTCTTTCAAATGGTGGAAATGTCAAATTTGGGAACAATTCCTTCGGAACCATCAAAGGCTACGGGATGATTACAAACGGTGATTTCTCAATCAAGAAAGTTGCATATGTAGAGGGACTACAACACAATCTCATCAGTGTATCTCAGCTTGTTGGAGGTACTGGTCTCAAAGTCTCATTCAATGATGAAGGTTCGGAAATTATTGAGAAGAAGACGAACAAAGTTATTCTCCAATTAGAGCGCAAAGGTGAAATGTTTCCCCTAAATCTCAAACCAATCAAAGGAAACCCAACCATCTGTCTGTTATCCAAAGCACCATCCGATGAAAGCTGGCTGTGGCACAGAAGATTCTCTCATCTCAACTTCAAAGATATCAACAAACTTGTCACTGGAGGTCATGTGAGGGGTCTCCCATTGCTCAAGTATGACAGAGATCATCTGTGTGCTGCATGTGAAATGGGGAAGCAGAGTCGTCAAAGTCATCCATCCATAATAAACACTAAAGTCGTTGAACCACTGGAATTACTTCATATTGATTTATGTGGTCCATCTTCTATAGAAAGCATCGGTGGTAGCAAGTATATTCTTGCTATTGTTGATGACTTTTCACGTTTTACATGGGTGTTCTTTCTGAAGCTTAAATCTGAAGTGATTCACAAGCTAAAAGTGTTCATCAAGCAGATTGAAGTACAGCTAAAGAAGGTCGTTCGCAACATCAGAAGAGACAATGGGTTGGAGTTCAAAAATAAAGAATTTGAAGAATTCCTGGAAGAAAAGGGGATCAGTCACAACTTCTCAGCTCCCTACACACCTCAACAGAACGGAATTGTCGAAAGACGAAACCGATCCTTATGTGAAGCTGCCCGAACAATGCTAAGTTTTGCTTCCTTACCTTTATATTTTTGGGCTGATGCTATTTCTGCTGCTTGTTTTACACAGAACAGGTCGTATCTTAACAAACGCTTCACTCTCACTCCTTATGAGATCATCAACAATAGGAAGCCAAATGTGAAGTTTTTCCATGTGTTCGGTTCCAGATGCTTCATTTTCAATTCCAAAGAACACCGCAACAAGTTTGATGTCAAAGCTGACGAAGGGATATTTCTGGGTTATTCTCTTACTTCCAAAGCATATAGAGTGTTAAACAAGCGTTCAAGGAAGATCGAAGAAACTTACTACATGACTTTTGACGATGGCTATGTTAAAAAGCTAAAGGTTAACGAAGACACAGCTGGAGAAATCTTTCCTCAAACTGGCCAAGTGCAGCAGACAACAGGGTAGATCACTTGAAGCAACTTATTGACGATGCTGCAAGAAGAATGAATGAAGAAGAATCGAGTTCACAAGACCCTCCCCAACACAATGCATCAGTAGAGGGGGAGGATCCACCTTCATCCCAGCCAAGTTCACAAGTTGAGGGGGAGCTAAGGTCTCAACCTTCAACCGAGAGTGTCTCACCAACCGAGAGTGCTTCACCAACCGAGAGTGTCTCACCAACCGAGAGTGCCTCACCAACCGAAAATGCCCCACCAACCGTAGGTACATCAACACTCGAAAGATCATTACCTCAAGAAACCACTATAGCTCAAGATTCACAAGACATTCCTGCAAGATCATATGTCGAGGGGGAGCATGCTGATATGCCATACAACTTCGAAAGTCTGTCCGAACCAGAAGAAATGATAAATGCTGAATTAGATCCATCTTTCGATCCAAACTTCCCTCCTCTCACCAAATGGACCAGAAATCATCCTATCTCTCAAGTTGTCGGTAATATCTCAGAAACAATTCTGACTCGATCACAACTCAAGGCAAAACAAGCATCCTTGTACTCAAAAGTCGAATTCTGCATGTTTAACTCATTCGTATCAAAAGTTAAACCAAAGACAGTTAAAACTGCTCTTGATCACTCCAATTGGGTTCAAGCAATGCAAGACGAACTGAATGAATTTGAAAGGAACAAGGTCTGGCGTCTTATTCCAACTCCTCCACATGCCTCAGTTGTTGGTCTCAAATGGGTCTTTAGGAACAAACTTGACAAGGAAGGGAACGTTATCAGAAACAAAGCACGTCTGGTCGTCAAAGGATACTATCAGGAGGAAGGCATTGACTATGAAGAGACTTTCGCTCCGGTAGCTAGGCTGGAATCAGTGAGAATATTTCTTGCTTATGCTGCTCACAAAAACTTTGAGGTCTTTCAAATGGACTTCAAGTGTGCATTTCTCAATGGAGATCTCGAAGAGACTGTGTATGTGGAGCAACCTCCTGGATTCGTGAATGAAAAGTATCCCGATCACTGTTACATTTTGGATAAAGCCGTGTATGGTCTGAAACAGGCACCGAGGGCCTGGTATGAAACGCTGACTAAATTTTTAAAGATGTCCAAATTCAAACAAGGTTCGGTTGACCCAACCTTCTTTCGCAAAAAGGAAGGTAACCACCTTATGATCGTTCAAATTTACATCGATGATATCATCTTTGGCTCCACGAATCCAAGCCTAACAGCTGAATTCAGAAAGCTGATGGAGACTAAATTTGAAATGAGCTCGATGGGTCCCATTAACTTTTTTCTTGGTTTAAATATCAGACAGGGACCTGAAGGCATCTTTATTAACCAGGAAGCTTACACAAAGAATCTCTTAGCAAAATTTGGTATGATGGGAGATTCAAAGGTCAAAGTCCCAATGGCATTCGACACTAAGCTCACTCCATCCCTGGATAAACCGGCTGTTGATCTTACACTTTATCGTCAAATGATAGGCTCTCTAATGTATGTTACTGCTAGCAGACCTGACATAATGTTTTCTGTTTGTTACTGTGCTCGGTTTCAGGCAAATCCACGGGAACCTCAAATGATTGCAGTGAAAAACATATTCCGTTATCTCAAGAGAACTACCTCTTTAGGTATGTGGTACCCTTCCAACTCAGGCTTCTTCGTTCAAGCCTACTCAGATGCAGACCTTGGTTTGTTGTGGTCTCGACAGGAAAAGCACCACTGGCGGTTGCCAATTCCTCGATGGGAAGTTGGTTAGCTGGCAGTCAAAGAAACAAACATGCGTGTCTTTGTCTACTGCTGAAGCAGAATACATTGCCGCTGCTTCCTGTACCTCTCAAGTGATTTGGATCTAGAGTCAACTCCGAGACTATGGACTCAATATGAAAAAGATCCCACTATATTGTGACTCTGAAAGTGCAATTAGGATCTGTCATAACCCAGTGCAACATTCCAAGACCAAGCACATCGCACTGAGGTATCACTTCATCAAAGATCACGTGGAAGACGGAAACGTTGAAGTACACTTTGTTTGAACCACTGATCAATTGGCCGATGTCTTTACCAAAGCTCTTCCTGAAACGACTTTCAATAAAATTCTACAAGACTTGGGTATGATGGTAAGAGAGTCGGTCCCAAATCCTCAAATCTCCAACTAAGAATCAAGAACCGAAATAGATAGACCGCTCGGTCGCTCTCTGCTCTGGAGATTTAAAGAAACCGAAGCAAACAGACCGCTCGGTCGCTCTCTGCTCTAGAGATTTAAAGGAATCGAAGCAAACAGACCGCTCGGTCGCTCTCTGCTCTGGAGATTTAAAGGAACTGAAGCAAACAGACCGCTCGGTCTCTCTCTCTCTGCTCTGGTGATTTACTGGAACCGAACTAGACAGAGCGCTCGGTTCATCTCTTTGTCACCGAAATAAATAGATCGCTCGGTCTATCTCTGCTTCATCATTTTTTATGTTGTACAATTTTATCTTTCTGTTTTTATTTATTTTTTCAGAAAAATCTCAAAATTACAAAAACATTTTATCTTTCTGTTTTTATTTATTTTTCAGAAAAATCTCAAAATTACAAAAACATTTTATCTTTCTGTTTTTATTTATTTTTCAGAAAAATCTCAAAATTACAAAAACATTTTATCTTTCTGTTTTTATTTATTTTTCAGAAAAATCTCAAAATTACAAAAACATTTTATCTTTCTGTTTTTATTTATTTTTCAGAAAAATCTCAAAATCACAAAAACATTTTATCCTTCTGTTTTATTCCGTTTTCTTACTTATTCCACTCTCGCAAGTCCTGGTCGGTGTACGCTTTGCACAGGTAAATACAAGTATCACCTTCTGTAGTGTTTACCCAGGTATGTTTCATCTTTCTCTCAGACTAGTTAGACGTCCCTAGAAGCATGCTGATGTATGTTGTCGCAAGCCTCTATGACCTTGAGTACGCCTTAATGATTCGATCAATACCTATTGTTTCTTCCCAATCAGGCTATTCTCTCACACTCGGTCTAGAGCTACCTTACTCTACTCATTTGATACATGAGTTGCTCTGCTTTGTCCCACTTCTGTAGCAGAAGGTACGTTCGGTCTCTTAACCACCTCCTCAAATTCTACATTTACCTTCGATTCTCTAAAGTAACCCTTGATGCTTTCGGTCTTTACCACTGAAGCTTATGGTTACACAACCTCTGTGTTTATGATCTTGGATTCGATTACCACGTTCTAAGTGAAACCCAAAATCCAATACTTGACATGAATTGACGGTGAGTGATATACTCAAGATATTACTTGGAAATCTCATTTTCTTTTTGTGTGATCTTTTATGAAATCGTCTCCACCTAAGACATTTCTTCCCAAAGAGGTCCAGTTTATTTTTCTTTGAGATTTCAGTTTATCCCATGCTTGTCACACGATAATTCCCACCTACCTGTTCAACAGATCACATCGGTCTCACAGGTATCTCTGCCAACACTCAGTTTTATGTTAAGACTTGATGTTCGGTTAGAGGTCAGCTACCCCTCAGCCCATGATCAAAAGATGCCTTTCATTGTTTATTAATAGACAACTGATCGTATTTCCAGGGAAACCACACAAGCACTTCAAGTCTCTCTTGGCTTTGAAGGAAGTGATTCTTGCCCGAAATCTTCTGCGTTCTGTCTTCTTAATAGACAACACTCACCTCTCAAACACCTTTGATTTATTTCTTTATCTTTCACACTCTTATGCACGAAAATTAATTTTTTCCAACATTCTGATTGCTGTTTGGTATATGGTTTTAAGTTTCAGTTTGTAACCAAACAAGGGCACAAGGAATTTCAAACGGTACAAAAATATGATTTGGGCACGTGCAATTGATTCGTTTCACACCCACGTGTGCTGACGTATTCCTGGGATACACCATAACTTCCAATCGCGCTTTTTCAGGCAATGTTTTGGTTTCCTCATCATCACAATTTTCTCTCTCCTGTGAACGGTATAAATAAGGGGTGATCGTGTTCTTTGGCATTTACCTCCCACGTAATCTCTCTCTCTGAAAAGTTTCCACTGTTCATCTTCTTCTTCAATTCAACAATGGCGACTTCTTCTTCTGCACAAGATCAAACTGCATCTTCATCTTTGCTCTCCATCAAGCCTAATCAAAATATGATTATAGAGATGACCCCGTTCTTATATGATGTGTACATGCTCCATGTGGTGGAATGCCTAAAATATTCCCCATTGCTGTTGGCACTCACGCAGGTGGAAGCCGTTCCAATGTCCCTGCTTTCTCAAGTCTACACAACAGCAAACTATGACAAACACAAAGATCGCATTTACTTCACCATCCATGACAAGAAAACCTTTGTGTCCAAAACCAGGTTTTGCTCTCTTCTAGGGCTTGCAGTTGATTCTTCCATCATCTCACCGGATTTTATCACCACTACTTAACTTTTCTCGATGATGTACGAGATGGGTTATACGGATGTTCTTTCAACAATTGAGAAGGTCAAGAAATCTTGTCTTCCTTCTCAATGGAATGGATTGCTTACCCTTTTGATCAAGGGTTTGGCGGAGCGGTGTGGTGGTTCTGATACCACGAGTAAAGGATTTCTCACCATACTTTATGGTCTTTACAACGGAATCAACCTAGATTATGGCTCCATAATCTGGTCTCAAGTCGTTCAGAGTCTCAATACCTCTACACGGTACTCTGAGATCTCATGTGACCGTTTCTGGACGCTTATCACAAAGAAGGCCATGGATTCCCTTGAAATCCCTGTGATGAAGGATGCTCTTATGGCTTCAATTGCCTCTTACCACACTAAGAAGATCATCGTTTCTGATCCAAGTAAGTTTCTTCATTATGGATTAATCCCTGAATCCATGTACAGGTGTGTCACGCCTCACAGCAAAATCATGGCTGACTATAGCACCAGAACACCCTAGCCTCCAAGGGTTCTGTCCGAAGAACAGAAAGCTGCACTAGAAGCCCTTGATCAACCTGCCAACCGTGGCAAGAGGGCCGGCAAAAAGGAGAAACCAGAGAAGAAAGAAACTGAACTGAAAAAGGAGAGAAAGCAAAGATCCTCCAAACGAAAATCCGATGCAGAGGAACCTTCTTAGTCCAAATCAAAGAAGGTCAAGAAGATGCCTAAAAGAGCCAAAGGATCTCCTTCTCCTGGCTCTGCTCCTAATGACCCATCCAACACAGAGGCTGCTGCTCCTTCAATAGAGACAACAATTGCTCAGTCTCCTCGACAACCATCTTCTCCTGCAGGCACTCATCTTCCCTCTCCACCAGCATCTCCCAAAATTACCAAATCACCCTCTCCACCAGCATCTCCCAAAATTACCAAATCACCCACTCCTCCAACTTCTCCTAAAATTCCTACCCCACCCCAATCACCAACACAGAAGGTCTCACTTTCTGTTCCTATAACCATCCCTCCCACTACAACAGAACCAACCATTCCCTTCTCTGTTACTCAACCTACATCTTCTATCCCCACACCAATTATCACCGAATCAGTTACTATCACCTCTTCCCAATCACCAGTCACAGTCAATGTATCTGATACAGGGGCTACTACTGTGGTTGAAACCCCCGTCATCAACATCCCACCATCTCCTTCTCCATCCTCCAACTCCGGTGCTACCTTGGGCGGTGATGATGAAGAGTACGATTCTCTTTATTATAGCCCATACCGGATTCCCACAGACACTGATGCCGATACCCCTGTTACCAGTCAGCAGCTTTAAGAAATTCACGACAAACTCGATAGTCTGTTGGCTGATAATAAAGCCTACGAGGGTGTCGTGCTGAAAGCCTTCATTGAGTCTGCGATCAAGACGTATACTGACGCTCTGGATCGTTCCACTGATGCCATCGACAACTCAGCTGCTTCATGCTCTAAAGCCACAAAGGAAGTTTCTGAGGTTGTTCACACAACTCAGATCTTTCTTGATTCTCTCAAAGCACATGCTGATTCTAGTGCTGCCAAGTTTCAGACGTCAGTCGACTCCTTTTCGGCTACCCTTCAGGGTGAAACCTCCAAGTTTAAGGCTCTGCGTGGTGACCTCAAAACTGAATCCACCTCTTTTCTCCAATCTTTGGATTCACGTTTTGCTTCTCTAGCAGCAGAGAGCACCTTAAAGGAAGATCTTGTCAAGCATCAGGCAACTATCGACCTTCAGAAGATACAACTAGCCCAGGCACAACAAGAAATCTCTTTGCTGAAAACTCAGCGGTCAGTTCTTCAAGGTTGCGCTGGTGATGTCAAGAATATGTTGACAAATGTTCTTGACACTCATGATCCCTTCCTTACCCTTACTATCAGACAGCATCTCTAGGCTAAACTCCTTCCTGCGATTAACATCTTGAGCGAAATGAAGGGTGTCTCGGAGAAGCTTGTTCTTCCGCGACAAAGGGGAGAGGAAGGTTTATGTGACAACTGCCAATTCAGGTCATTCTTGGACTCATGCATCTTTATAATAACCATTCATGCACAACATGCCATGACCAAGTAGTATAAATTAGGTCAAAAATCTTGCATAAACTAGGATCCAACTGTTGGGTTATGAGCATTCTAACACTCCTAAGTGTACATGCAACCCTAAATACCTTGGATCTATGTTTTCTCTATTATGCATGCAAATATGAACATCCAAGGTATTATCCTAATCTAGCATACAAAACTATCAATATAACAAGATAGAATACATACCTCTTTGATGTAGAATGTCTTCATGAAGCTTAAGTGCCTAGTGCCCCAAGTGTGACACCTCAAATGGTTCACAATCATCAAAACACTTAGAATAACTTGAGAGAGTTCTACACTTCATGAAAATCGGCTAGCCCTTTCTTCCTCTCACTAGTGGCCGATTTTTCCTCAAGAATAAGATGCTTATATAGTTATACAATTAGTGTAAACCCTAATTGTCATGACTTTCCATTTCCTTGGATCCATGGGTTCAAATACACCATGGAGCATCCATGGAGCATCATATAGGTTTTGGCCCAACTAGATAATCCATGGAGCATTAGCCCATTATACAAGTATGGATGATTTACACAATCAACCCATATATTTAATTAGTCTTCTTTTGATCACTCAATTAATGCTAGATTAATTCTTGACCAATACTAATTAAATAATCTCATTATTCTTATTATTAATATACTAGAACTTATAATATATTAATAACCATAAGTGTCTTATTTCTCTCATTTAGTCTATCCAAGTGCATGATGGTATGCAACCCAAATGGACCATGCCGGGTCGGGTCAAGTCTTACCAATTATAGTTATGGACTTAGACATTAATCCAACAGTCTCCCACTTGGATAAGTCTAAAACTATTATTGCGTATGACTTCAGGAACCAACTGGCAATCGTAGCTCTCAAAAGCTTCTGTCGAACTCTGACCTTGTAGATGAACTCTGATCTTGTCAATGACTTGTCCATTAGATAAGGGATCATATATTCCTCCATTCTAGATATCATATGGACTGAGACATGGATTATAATCATTCTCTATGTCCATTTGTTGTTTCCCGATTTCCGATTTATGACGACTGACTAATTGAACAAATCAAATCAGTCCAGGCCCGGCCAAGCACTTCCATTTGTCATCATCAAATCATCGAGGGGCCCACAGATATCGCTTTTATCCCGAAGGTAAAAGGAATGGATAAACTTCGACTCATATGGCTTGTTCTACTACTTGTTGAATCATACACAAAGACACGTTTTATAACATCGAGTTACCAATGCGTTTTCGTGCAATCAATGTACTATCAACTCATAGTAACAACTCATATCTCTAGGTTTGAAGAATATAAGATATTATCGTCTCATGATCACTCGTGATAAAATCCATGAAGTGATTCCAATGAGCGCAAGTTGAATCCAATACTCAGAACTTATGAGCACTCATGAGTGTTGTAGCCCTTTGTCCAACAACTTAGACCTCTACAAGCAAACCCATGACAGTCTTAATTCATATCTACTTCCAACATATGACCGACTGTGGATGGTTTGAATAACTTAGTCATTCCGGAAGAATAACCTAGTTTATTCGGGAAGTCAAAACATGCAAAGTGAAACACAATAATAATTGAATCCAATATGGTCTCAGAACTTATGAATATAAATAAAACACTTTTTATTTATCACCATATGATTACACATTATTTATTGTATATTGTTTCAGCTATCAACTTTATTCTTGAATTTAAAACAATAGTTGTCCCATGCTCCAAGCGTGTACACTATGTTTTCTAAACACTAGTCATGCCATACACCAAGTATGCATAATATGTTTGTCTATGATCTTTATTTTGTGTACTAGATCAAATGAACATAACTTCAATGATTCTCTTTTCACACTCCCAAATCCTTACTGCAAATGCAAGAATTCCAAATTCATGTCATTTACTGAAATCTGTTAGACTCTAAACTTATATGCATTGATTCTCTTGTAATGATTATGCACAAATTCACAAAGACTTGGCAACAATCATTACAGAGTATTCCAAAGGAGATCAACTCCTTGGAAACATCCTTCTTGCATTAAGTTTCCTTAATCTTACACAGATTGAAAAATCTAACTTTGAAACATTTCCAGATTCCATTTCGACTATCACTTCTGAACAAGAGTTGCCTCCTTACAGATTATGTCAATATGGTCCTTCCAGAATTATCACTACACTTCCAACTGTCTTTGAGCAACAAATCTTTGGTAAACCTTAGATTTTCCTCGACAATTGTTTAATCCTTTTAGTCATATCCAATTCTAAACCTTTTCCCTTCTTAATGCCTCAGGCATTTGGAAATTTTTAGAAAGGATGAATATAGCACATGTAATCGATCCTATATCCGAAGCATATGGGACACGATTCATGATGTCTCACATAAAGACTAAACCAGTCTTTTGCTATAACATTTCCATTTCTATTTGCCAAGTTCTCATAATTCAGATTATGAAAAGGGATGCCGTAATCATAATCGAATTTAAGAACGCAAATAATGAACCCATATACAGAATTTCCTTATGTTGAGCCATTCCAACATGAAATTCATATATATCCTTGACTAAATGATTAAAACCTCATGATCTAAGCTTATAGATTTGAGATGAAGTATAATTTCCTCTCCCTTAATTATAGCAAAACAACTTTTCCCAATTGAAATCTTTTGTTTTCTATAATTAACATTGCTAGCTTGCAATACTTATCGTAATTACCATGCTCCCACTAACATGATGATTATTAGCATAACACTTATGCTCCCACTAGCTTTGACATATACTCAGAAATCAGCTGGACTTCTAGAAATCAATACTTTATTGACTTTCTTACCAAAGTTCAGATTTCTGATACTAGATTGTTTTGATAAGACTTTATCAAAAACATACAACTTCCCTTAGATAGCTCATGGGTGTGTCAAAACAATTTTAAGAACTATGAGAAGGGATGCCGTAATCATAGTCTTGATCGTTTTGACCTTTGCCATTTCTCACAAGTCCAAGTTAGTGTGCCGGTAAACCACACACGCTCCACTAACGACTTTGAGAATGCAAATATCACAATTGCTATCTAACTAAAATCTACTTAGTCAAAGTGTTTCCTCACCATCATTTTCATGAATCGGAGAGAAACCTTATGACACTTAGATTTAATGGTGTATGTGTTCTTATCCATGTGAATTTTCATAACCATAGTCACAAGACAAGGATAATGACAAATCCAAACTCATATGGACTGAACTCAATCTTAATTTCTTGCCACCTGGCAGCTCAAGGGCCTACCATTGCTTCCAAGTTGTTGTGCAACCAATTGAGAACTCTAAGAACTCATATGCAAAGCCAACTTTAACTGGAATGGGCACATAATATGTCAACACGATAGGTTATAAACCTTAAGTCGTGTGCTAGTGAAGAACTTTAGGTTTCATTCTTGATTAGTTCTTGAGAATTTCAAGACCTTTAAGACTCCCACTGTCCTCTTGACCTATAAGACTTCCTTGTCAAACATCCAAGAGATAGTGTGGATTCTAATCAAGACAAACACTTCACACAATTGGCCTAAGTTGGTCTTTGTTTTATCCAAAACATCACAACTTACCAATTTCAAATGTACAAGAGTAGGAAACTTTTACTCTTCCATTTGACAAGTGTTTTAAACCTTCTTTAAGACATGTCACTCAAATTACAATCTTGGAGTATGACTCCAAGACTTGTATTGGAACGAAGTATGACTCATCTTCTTGATTTAACCATTTCAACAATTTCAAGATCCCTTCTTCTTAGTCATAAGAATGCACTAAGACTTCCTTAGAGAACAAATTTTGATATGGTTTCTTAATCATTAAGATGATCACAAAGCTGATACTAAAGTACTCTCCCATCTTTTCAGATTTGAGAAACTTTTATCCTTCTGCCTAATTTGATTCTTCTTATTCGCTCTGCTATGCATTGAAACCTTTTCCAATGTCTCAAAGTTACACTTAAGCTTGTAAGTATAATCATATTTACTGAGCTTTAGTAAACTATGATGAATAGCCTTATATCTTTTGTGGTGGACTTAATCAGTGCACATGACTATGTACTCGATCCCTTAGTCCATTACTTGACTCACACATCCATGTGAATAAGTAATTAGTCTTAATTTTCCAATACTTGAAAGTTCTCATTCATCATGCTATACAACTTGTATGATTCCAAGTTTCGGTCCAATTGAGACTTGGTGATGAGAATCTTTCCTTTATTTGATAAATTTAGACACTACCACAAATGAAAGAATCAATTTCATACTTCCACTCTTGCTATTAATGGAATCATATAAGCAACAATTTTTCCTCAAATGCCATTGTAAGGATATTTAAAATAAATAAAATCAAAAATTTCTTTTATTTTAAAACTATGCGGAAAAACTTATCCTTACAACCCATATGAAAACTTGTTTTTATCTATTCCTAAGCAATATCTCATAACTCCTAAGAAGTAGCTCAAGAATCCGATTTTCAAACTACGCGATAGAAATCCATCTACGCGATCAGATTCAACATATTCTTTCTTTAAGTTCCTTCACTTTTTCTTTGATTCTTAAAACATCAGCATGTGACCCAGTCACATCATGTAGTAAGAATCTCAGAATAGAAACTTAACAAAGTTAGAGTAGTGGACTTTACCTGAAGTAGAGTCAACCTTATTGACTTTAACACCCTTAGGTAAATTTGGCAGCTTCACAAATAATGACCCTTTCTTTGGCAATATAAACGTATGAACCCTTTGATAATGGTACACGGGACTATCACAGACTTAGTTTTTCTCTTTACCATTTGGTCAACCGAGTTGACTATGGCCGATCCCTTTCCATTGGGAAGAGAATGCTTTTCCTGTATTTCCAGTGTCACCATTGTCAATGTCCATAAAGTTTCAGGAAGTTGATCTTAACAATAGATAAGATCATTAAGGGTCTTGTCATAGTCTATTTCATAGGTGTCCCAAAGGAACTCACTATGTGACTTAGAAAGTGATTGAACCACCAACTTTCTCAAGACTTTGACACCCAACTCTCCCGGCTTGTCAATATGTGACTACATCTCCAAGATGTGACCACACCAAGACCTTTACTTGCCAATAGGGCTCGAGTGACTTTAAACTTTTCAAGAACTTGTGGGGTAAGGAGAATAATTACTAATTGGAGGAGGAGAAAGAAGTATGATTTCCATGGGACATCATCTTCATTTAGGAAAGCTTGTTTCAAGAGATTTGGGAAGATCATAAATGTCTAAACCAGACATGTTTTGGGAGATATTCAAGATAGTTGATCTTAAAGTCCTTAATATGACACCCAATATTGAAGGCTAGGACCCAACAAACTATTTTATAACTTAGAAGAGGTATGCCGTAATCCAAGCTATAAAACAATTTGAAGGTAGGTGAATAACGATTCACCAATTTCCACCAAGATAAACGAAATGTATTATTAGGTTTTAATTGGATTTGAAACTCCTAGATCTTTTGAGATTCATTGAACTGTTCAATGGCATGTTTCAATATCGAGTGTGCCCTTCAGGTTTTGTGAATGGGATGCCGAGGATCACAAAACAAGGTGTGAAGTAACCATGCAAATTACTTAGTACCCTTAAGTGTTTATCCCTCAATCGATGTGTCGGTTAACCACACACGCTCCATCGATACTATGATAAACATTAAGTTACCCTTTTCCTACCTTGTTAAATACGAGTTAGTGTGCCGGTTAACCACACACGCTCCACTAACCGACTTAAACAAAGTGCAAAGTGTAATTTCATGGATTAGCACCTTCTTCACATTTTCCTAAGTAACTAAGATTGGGAATTATTAAGAGTTTAGTTACTTAGTATTTATCATTAATACTTTTAATGAAGGGAGAATTATAGTCCTGTCAAACCCGTTCGGCTAACGACCCTCCACCAGTCAAGCAAGCGGTGGGTGAGAGTGGACACCCATTAAGTTGCCATTTTATAGGCAGCAACCTTATACCCACCTTATAGACCGGCTTCGTGAATGAGGCGTACTAGCGGTAAGACCGACTTTAATCTTATACATATATATATATATATATTATTAACTTATAATATTATAAAGTATAAGGGTTGAATTTTAACTTTTAAAATTCTAAGGGCTAACTTGGAATTAAAGTATTCATAAGAGAAAACTTTACAAATTCCAAAACTTGAGGCCAAGTTTTGAAACTATTCAAAACTAATTAATTCCATAACTTATGTGTTTAAAGTAGTTTTAATCCAAAAACTCTTCAAGTTCCATAACTTATGGAAGACTTTAAACTAATAAAAGAATTAACTTTTTCTTTATTTTTATAACTTATGGAATTAATTAAGGTTACATATTTTATTTATTTATTTATTAATGAAGTGACTCTTGAACCTCCATAACTTAAGGACAAGACTCTTCATCATTTGTAACCATTGCCAACTTTTATGAGTTTTTATGAAACTTAAATGTGACTTTTCATATAACTTGAGGACAAGTTACAAAAACACATTTTAGAATCAAATCTTAGATTAATTTGGATTGAAAACAACTATTTCATTCAACTTTTCTATTAATCTAAGAAACTCATAAGAACAAGATAATTCAAATCAAACTTTTTCATGTAATTAGTCTAACCTTTAAACTAATACGAAACATGAATCTATTGACAATTATCTTTGAAAATGGATTAGCATGAACATTACCACATCAAAAAACAAGTTTATAAGTTCAAAAAGAACTTAGGGTAATGTTCCTAGTCCATTTCTAGCCAAAAACCTCGAAAGTATGCTGTCTGGGGTCCAACTCGTCGAGTGCATGAACACAACTTGGCGAGTTGGATGCATTTTGCCTTGGACTCGTCGAGTCCCTTCATGGACTCGGCGAGTCTGCTGGGCTGACAGCATCAATTTCGATTTTTCAGCTTCTATTGCAAGTATAACAAGAAAACAAGCCTAGGCTCTGATACCACTGTTGGGTTATGAGCATTCTAACACTCCTAAGTGTACATGCAACCCTAAATACCTTGGATCTATGTTTTCTCTATTATACATGCAAATATGAACATCCAAGGTATTATCCTAATCTAGCATACAAAACTATCAATATAACAAGATAGAATACATACCTCTTTGATGTAGAATGTCTTGATGAAGCTTAAGTGCCTAGTGCCCCAAGTGTGACACCTCAAATGGTTCACAATCATCAAAACACTTAGAATAACTTGAGAGAGTTCTACACTTCATGAAAATCGGCTAGCCCTTTCTTCCTCTCACTAGTGGCCGATTTTTCCTCAAGACTAAGATGCTTATATAGTTATACAATTAGTGTAAACCCTAATTGTCATGACTTTCCATTTCCTTGGATCCATGGGTTCAAATACACCATGGAGCATCCATGGAGCATCATATGGGTTTTGGCCCAACTAGATAATCCATGGAGCATTAGCCCACTATACAAGTATGGATGATTTACACAATCAACCCATATATTTAATTAGTCTTCTTTTGATCACTCAATTAATGCTAGATTAATTCTTGACCAATACTAATTAAATAATCTCATTATTCTTATTATTAATATACTAGAACTTATAATATATTAATAACCATAAGTGTCTTATTTCTCTCATTTAGTCTATCCAAGTGCATGATGGTATGCAACCCAAATGGACCATGCCGGGTCGGGTCAAGTCTTACCAATTATAGTTATGGACTTAGACATTAATCCAACACCAACTAAGGTCTAGGACTAATATACTTGATACTTACAATTCTAGTAAGTTGCTTAGCTACAATAGGAAATGCCAATACTATAATTAGAATAAAGCTTCAAGCTTTGTTATAATTGAAATAGGGTATAAAACTCTAAAAATAAATTAAAACATTCTAATTATACTTCAACATGTTGTTGAATATCAAACAATATTCCAAAAACCCTAAAGAGCCAAAAATCCAAAGTTATAAATTATAAAGCTTAAAAACTTTATAAAATTTGGCTATAAACTTCCTAATATCAAATTTTATTAATCAAATTATGGATTATACCAATGAACTAGAAAGATAAATTACAAGTATTAATCATAAATTATTTGTTGAAAACAAGATTTTTAAATAAATCAAATTGCTTAATAAACATTTTATAAAAATGAATGTTTTTATATAAAATATAGGAGGGAAGTTTATAAAGTTTAAAATTTAGGAGAGAGGAGGCCAAAATGCATGCAAAAACCGGCCATCACCTCTCCCCATGCCCTCTCTCTTCCCCAAAACACAATCATTAAGCTTAAACCCTTACTCCACCTCTTCCCTCTTCACTCTCTCACTTCACTCTCTTCACACACTTCACTCTCTTCTTCCCTCTCTCTAAACTCACGAAAATCCTCTCATTTCTCTGCAAAATTTCGAGATTGTGAAGCCCTTGAAGTGTTCTTACTTCTCTCAAGGTCAAAACCAAGGTAAACAACAACATCTTCTTCCATAGTTTCATGGTTAAACCTCTTTTTCTTCTTAGTCTTCTCTACTTTTCGGATTCTATGCCTTTCCATGGCTAGAAATCTTTATTCTCCCCTTGTGGTTTGTAGATTCTCACCATAACACAATGCATGTGTTAGAGATGGTGAAAATCCGGGATCAAACCCATGCAAGGAGTGGAAAAGATGCACATATGATCATGTGACATCAAAACCTAATATTTCATGTTCTTCTCCATTTCTTTTGTGTTCATGCATGAACAAAAGCATTTAAACCATTTCTAGTACATCTTGGATGCTCATTCATTCCATGCATGTGTTAGAAATCGGGCCTTACCAAAGACATGCATGATGTTCTTGTTGAAATACCCTAATAATGCACACAAGCAAACATGCAA
This sequence comes from Lactuca saligna, assembly GCF_052625555.1. NCBI lineage: Eukaryota > Viridiplantae > Streptophyta > Magnoliopsida > Asterales > Asteraceae > Lactuca > Lactuca saligna. The sequence continues at coordinate 107,905,163 of NC_136421.1, read as the reverse complement.
TCTGCCAGATTACTTTGTTCGACTTTGAACAGTCATAACTCAGTCATTTCTTAACCAAATCATGATATTCTTTTTGTATTGGTTAGCTCCACGAGTTAACTTTCAAACCCAACTGGTCTCACAGTAAAATATTAAATATCCGATTTTTAGCAGATTTTACAAAAAGGTTGCGCATACAGCTCTTTTTCTGTGATCACTATTTTTATCTTGCTTAAACAATGGCCTTAAACCCAACCATAAATATGAGGAAAAATACCTTAGAAACTTAACATATCTACTGAATTATGGTTGAAATTTCGTGGCTTAAAACCTCACTGAATGGGCTACACAAATTCATGAACTTCAGCCACATTTACACTTCATGCATTATTGGATGCAACTTTTCTTAAATTGTTTGAAATCATTACCCTCATTTCTCTTCTGAATACATTTTTTTACATTTTTCCTTTTGAAAGCCCTTGCATGCATGAGATAATCTGGAAAATTTCAAGAGCTTTTGTTATTTCTTTGATTTATTAGAATTATTGCTAAAACCAAGGGCATAAATCATATAAAAAACTTCCAGAGGTCAATAAATCCTAAATAAATTCATGGATGATCCTTATGGGGAATAATGACCCCTCACCAAATTTCAGCAATTTTTGTTACTGTTTCATATGATTTCTAATTTTCTTTTATTTAGGACATGATAAATTACAAAACCACTTTATAGGATGTGAAAATTGTATCTAACAATTTTTGCATACCTTACCTGTGATGGGTGACTCCAGAAAATAATTTCAAGATTTTCCATCATGTTTTACTATTTTTCCCAATTTTTGTTAATTATAATGGTCTAAAAATGGGAGAAATAGTTCTGATTATCCAAAATTCATGAAAATTTACCAGGATATAATATTATAGAGTAGGAGGTTACATAAAAATTTTGAATCTTTTTCTCTACTGTAAACTATTTTTCTCTTATTTTCTAAAGTTAATTGCACTAAAATACACTTAAATATACATAAATACCCAAAACCAGTTTATACATTATGAAAACCACTTTTGATATTTTTCCCAGGATATTTATACTGTAAATGATGTTACAAAAATTTATGGTGATTTATTTTAACTGTTTAATATTATTTCTTTAATTAATGACTATTTAAAGGAATAAAGCAAGGAAAAATAGAAATACCCACTGAAAAATATCTTTTATATTTTTCCCAGCCTATTTATGTATAATAACAATTAAATAAAAAGTTTGGGTAATTTTGGAAACTGTTTTCTATTTATTTCAATTTTTATTGAAATAAATGCTCAAAAATCATAAAATATAATTAAACAGCTTGGAAATCCATTTTTATAATTTTCCCAGCTTAGTATTGTGTAATAACAGTTAAATAAAAAGTTTGAGAATTTTTATCCCTCGAATGCTATTTTCGTGAATTTATGTTGTAATAAGGACTTAAAAATTTGGAAAGTTTATATTCCAAGGTTGTAATTAATCGCCCGATATATAGAATTTCATTACTTCAGAAAAAGTGTAACTAATTGATATAAAATCCAATACTAAAACATAAATTGGCATTTCCCTATATGTAGAGTTTAGTATATTAGCATTAGATATCGACATGGAAACTCACTAGTGCGTGTGTTTGATGTCGTAGGATCCCGGTAGTAAGACGTTGGTGCATCCCGAAGTACCGCTTGTGTCTACACAAAACATCGTGAGTATTCACGCACTCCCTTATTTTCGGTTTTTATGTTTTGGGGTGGAAAAGCATGTCCAGAAAAACTACTGTTTGCATGTTGTATTTAAATTGAATTGTATCAAACATGATTGCTATTGTATTGCTATGTTTGTTTATGTATGTCTATGCAACACGGAACATGAGAACTTATCGTACTAAGGCCCTTCCCTTATCTCTAACCATTAACTCTTTGAGCCAATGGTCATTATGGATAGTGCTATTAGGAATTGACAACTTCTCACTCGCCCGAATCGCTGGAGTGCATGATACCATATTCATCTATGGAACGATAAGCATAGATCTCGATAGGGCTTCAGTCATAGGTTTGGTTGAGACTCATTGTTTGCTCACACACATGTTGGATAAGGTGTCTAAGTCCATAACTATTTCTGGTATGTACTTGACCCGACCCGGCATGGTCCATTTGGGTTGCATGGCACCATGCAATTGGATAGACTAAATGAGAGAAATAACACTTGGAGATTATTAATATATTATAAGTTCTAATATATTAATAATATTATTTGATTAGTTTGATCAAGAATTAATTTAGAATTAATTAAGTGATCAAACGATAACTAATTAAATATATGGGTTGATTATGTAAATCATCCATATCTTGTATAGTGGGCTAAAAGGCTCCATGGACTATCAAGTTGGGTTCCACCCATAGGATGCTCCATGGATGCTCCATGGATGCTCCATGGGAGTTACAAACCCATGGGTCATGGAAATGAAGAGTCATGACACATTAGGGTTTAACCCTAGATGTGTCAACACTATATAAGTAACATGTTCTCCACCCAAAATTGGCTACACTAAGAATCAAGAGGGCTTGGCCGATTTTGAAGAAGTGAGTATTCTCTCATAAGTTCTTCCAAGAGCATTTGGTGTTGTGTGAAGCATTTGAGGCATCACACTTGGGGTGCTAGGCTCACAAGGTTTCAAGGAACACAAGCAACAACAAGGTAAGTTATTCTATCGATACTTTATGTTAAAATTGTTCCCCATGTATGCTAGATAGGAATATAACCTTGGAATTCAACTTTGCATGACAATTAGACAAACATAGATCCAAGGTTATTAGGGTTGCATGTACACTTAGGAAGTGTTAGAATGCTCAAAACCCATCAGTGGTATCAGAGCCTAGGCTTGTTTGTTCTTATTTGTGCTTAAAAGTTGAAAACAGAATCGGAAATTTTGCTGTCTGCGAATGGACTCGTCGAGTCTATAGGGGGGACTCGTCGAGTCCATGAGTATCTTCAACCAACTCGGCGAGTCAGTTTATGCACTCGGCGAGTAGGGTCGAATGAGTGCAGAATTTCGATTCAGTTGCTGGAAAATGAATTAGAAACATTACCCTAAACTGTTTTGGTAATTGAAAACTTGTTTTTGGTGGTGTAATGTCTTTGCTAATTCATTTACAACAACTAGTTATCAAAATTACAAAGTTTTATGTAATTTTTGATTGTGTTCATATTCATGTTCTTGTTCTTATGATGTTTTAGATGGTCATAGGAATTATTTGTAACCTATTTGGTAGTTTAATTCTTGATCATAATGTGTTTTAATGGAGTCCATAACTTATCCTTAAGTTATGGAAAACCAAGAGTCACACTTGAGTTAAAACCATTAAGAAAACACAAGAGTTAGAAAAATGAAGAGTCTTCATTTTATTACTCTATTAAACTCATAAGTTACAAGAAATGAAAAGTTTTGAAAGTTACAAAACTTGCCCTCAAGTTTTGGAACAAGTAAAGTTAAGTTAAAACTTTAAGTTCCAACCCCTAGAATTTTAAAAGTTAAAATTCAACCCTTATACTTATATTATGATGATTTAATAATTATATATATATGTATAAGAATAAAGTCGTCTTACCGCTAGTACGCCTCATTCACGAAGCTGGTCTATAAGGTGGGTATAAGGTTGTTGCCTATAAAATGGTGACTTAATGGGTGAATATTCTCACCCACCGCTTGCTTGACTGGTGGAGGGTTGTTAGCCGAACGGGTAAGACAAGGACTTATAAATTCTCATTCAAAGTATGATGAATATAATAAAGTAACTAAATGTTTATTAAATTCCCAATCTTAGTTACTTTAGGAAAAATGTGAATAAGGTGCTAATCCATGAAATTACACTTTACACTTTGTCTAAGTCGTTGGTGGAGCGTGTGTGGTTAACCGGCACACTAACTTGGACTTAACAAGGTAGGTAAAGGGTGACTTAAGGTTTATTATAGTATCGGTGGAGTGTGTGTGGTTTACCGGCACATCGATTGAGTGATAAACTTTAAGGGTACCAAGTGATTTGCATGGTTACTTCACACCTCGTTTTGTGATCCTCGGCATCCCAGTCACAAAACCTGGAGGGCACTCCCGAGATTGAAACATGCCTTTGAAAAGTTCATTGGATCTCAAAGAATCTAGGAATTTCTAATAAAAACTAAATATCTAATATTTCGGTTTCCGTGGTGGAAATTGGTGAATCGTCATTCACCTACCTTTCAAATATGGTATAGCTTAGATTACGGCATACCTCTTCTAAGTTATATTATATTGTGATTGGATCCTAGCCTTAATATTACATTTGGGTGTTTTATTAAGGACTCTCTTAAATCTAAACTAAACTTGTTCTTCTTTTTCAGATGTCTTCAAATAATTCTTCTGGCTCGAATCCTAATGGCTCCTTTACTCTTATGAGTCTGTGTGGGAAAGTCACCTTTGATGGATCCAACTTCAATAAGTGGATCAGAAACATCAGGATGATTACCCGCTACGAGGACAAAGAATATGTCCTTGACAAGGAGCTTAAGGAAATTGACGAGTCCACTGCAACTCCCCAGGAGATCGCTGACTTTCATACTCATGAAAGAGATGCAACCAAGGTGGCTTGCATCATGTTAGCCACCATGACAGCTGAACTCCAAAAGTCTTATGAAGATTTCTACCCTTATGAAATGCACCAAGATTTGATGGAAAGATACCATCAAAGTGCACGACAAGAGAGGTACGAAGTCATCTGCTCCATGATAACAACCATGATGAAGGACGGAGAGTCCGTCACGAGCCACATGCAGAAAATGCAAAGGTATGTGGATCGTTTGCTGAAGCTCAATGTGAACTTCCCTGAGGAGCTTGCAATAGATATCATTTTGCACTCCTTACCATCGTGCTATGATCAATTCCGCATGACATATCACATGAACAAGGAAGAGGTCACCCTTAGCAAACTTCAGGGACTTCTCAAGACCGCAGAAACAGGTCTTAAGGGGAAGTCGGTTGCTATCACCCCTACTCCATACTCAACTCCGGTCTTGGCAATCGGGAAAAGTCGAGGGAGGAAGAGAAAGAGATCTTCAAAGGGTACCAAGGCTCGGACCCTTGATGGCTCTTCTTCAAGTGGAACCAAGAAAGGTTTCATTACTCCTTCTTCTGACCCAAAAGAGGCTGAATGCTTCTATTGCCATGAAAAAGCTCATTGGAAGCGGAACTGCCCAAAGTACCAGCAGGATGTGAAGGATGGGAAAGTCAAACCCAACCATGCAGGTATTTACACTATCATTTCTAATAACTCACCCCATTCGAAATCTTGGGTCCTTGATACAGGTTGCGGTATTCATATTTGTTGTGACTTGCAGGGACTAGGAAGAAGTGAGAATGTGGAGCAAGGAAGAATAAACTTAATCATGGGGAATAGGAAAGTTACACCTGTCACCAAGATTGGAGTTTATACTTTATCGCTAAGTAGTGGGTTAAATTTAGATTTGAATAAATGTTGTTATTCGCCAGAAATGGCAAGAAATATTATTTCCTTTCATGCATTGTACAAACAAGGTTTCACCTTTTCGTTTGATAATGAAGTTGGTTCGATTAATGCTTTCTTTAATAATGTACTTTATTTTAAAGCATTACCTTGTGATGGTGTGTATGAAGCTGTATCTATTGTAGATAACTTAGGAAATAATGTTTTGTGTATTGATTCTACTAATAATAATAACTTGGATAAAGCATCATTATGGCATTGTCGTCTTGGACATATAAGCAAGAAACGCATAGGCCAACTCCAAAAGGATGGAGTCTTGGAGTCGTTTGACCTAAAGTCAAATGATAGTTGCGAATCATGCTTACTTGGAAAAATGACAAAGTCACCCTTCACAGGCTCGTGTGAAAGGGGTGAAGGTTTGTTGGATCTTATACACACGGATGTGTGTGGACCATTCAAACATGCCACAAGGGATGCTAATCGTTATTATTTGACTTTTACCGATGATTACAGTAGATATGGATATGTCTACTTAATCAAGCATAAGTCAGAGACTTTCGAGAAGTTTAAGGAATTTAAACAGGAAGTCGAGAATCAATTGGGCAGGAACATTAAGATGCTTCGATCCGATCGAGGTGGTGAGTATCTTAGTTCAGAGTTCCTCGACTATCTAAGGGAATGTGGGATTGTCTCACAATTGACACCTCCCAGGACACCGCAGTTGAATGGTGTGGCTGAGAGGCGTAATCGAACCTTGTTGGACATGGTTCGTTCCATGATGAGTCGAGCTTCGCTACCAATCTCATTCTGGGGGTATGCCTTAGAGACTGCCGCCCATATCCTTAATCTAGTCCCTACAAAGAAAGTTGCCAAAACTCCTCACGAGATGTGGACTGGTAAAGTACCTAAACTAGACCACATCAAGATTTGGGGTTGCGAGGCTTTCGTGAGACGCGAGACTCATGATAAGCTCGAACCCCGAAGCGAGAGGTGTATTTTCACCGGCTACCCACAGCAATCCTTTGGTTACCTCTTCTACAGACCTAGTGACAATGTGGTCTTTGTAGCAAGAAGAGGAGTCTTTTGAGAAAGAGAGTTTATAAGCCAAGGAGACAGTGGGAGGCAAGTTGATCTTGAAGAAATTCAAGAGTCAAGTGGTGAAGGAACTTCAAACTCTAGCCCTCAACCTGAGGAGGAAACTCCTGTTGAGCCAATTGACGAATCTGTACCTCTGAGGCGTTCCACGAGAGTTAGGAGTGCACCTGAGCATTACTATGGATTCCATATTACTGCAGAAGGTGAGACATTTATTAGTGATGGGACACTAGTAAGTCAAGATGACCCTAACAGCTACGAGGAAGCCATGGCAGGCCCCGAGTCTGCTAAATGGAAAGAGGCTATGGATAGCGAGATACAATCCATGTATGACAATCAAGTTTGGAACTTGGTTGAGAATGTACCAGGTCGAAAGACTGTAGGGTGCAAATGGGTCTTCAAGAAGAAGACCGACATGGATGGTAAAGTACACACTTATAAGGCTAGACTGGTTGCAAAGGGATTCTCTCAAATTCCTGGAGTGGACTATGATGAGACCTTTTCTCCGGTAGCCAAGATTAAGTCTATTCGGGTTCTGTTAGCCATAGCCGCATTTCATGACTATGAAATTTGGCAAATGGATGTCAAAACCGCTTTCCTTAATGGAAAGTTGGCTGAAGATGTTTACATGAGTCAGCCAGAGGGTTTTGTCAGTAACGAGTACCCTAATAGAGTGTGTAAGCTTGAGAAATCCATTTATGGATTAAAGCAAGCACCTCGCAGATGGAATCTTTGCTTTGATGAAAAGGTCAAGGAATTTGGCTTTTCTAGGAGTGAAGATGAATCTTGTGTATATGTCAAGGCTAGTGGGAGTATAGTTAGCTTTTTGGTATTGTATGTGGATGACATACTACTCATAGGAAACGACATTCCAACCCTGCAGGAAGTAAAGTCCTGGCTCGGAAAGTGTTTCGCTATGAAGGACCTTGGTGAAGCTGCCTATATTTTGGGGATAAGGATCTTGAGAGATCGGAGTAAAAGACTAATTGGACTTAGTCAAAGTACCTACTTGGAGAAGGTTCTGAAGAGATTCAGAATGCAAGACTCCAAGAAAGGAGAGTTGCCCATCCAGAGTAGTGCCAAGTTGAGTAAGACACAAAGCCCTAGCACTGAGGCTGAGATAGCAGAAATGAGTCGAGTACCTTATGCTTCGGCTGTAGGTTCGATCATGTATGCTATGATGTGTACTCGACCTGATGTAGCCTTTGCCTTGAGCATGGTTAGCAGGTTTCAGGGGAACCCTGGCAAGGCACACTGGACTGCGGTAAAGAATATTCTCAAGTACCTACGAAGGACTAAGGACTGGGTCCTTACCCTCGGTGGGAGTGATGACTTGAGAGTTGTAGGGTATAGTGATGCTAGCTTCCAGACTGATAGGGATAACTTCTGCTCTCAGTTGGGCTGGGTCTTTACCCTAAATGGAGGAGCAATTTCTTGGAAGAGTTCCAAGCAAGAGACAGTGGCAGATTCTACTTGTGAATCAGAGTATATTGCAGCTAGCGAAGCAGCAAAGGAGGCGTTATGGCTGAGGAACTTCATTGGAGACCTTGGAGTTGTACCAGCTATTAAAGAGCCAATGGAAATTTTCTGTGATAGTGAAAGTGCTGTTACCTTAGCCAAGGAACCAAGGGATCACGGGAGATCCAGACACATCGACAGAAAATACCATTTCATCAGACATCGGATCGAAGAAGGACTCCTCGTGGCAAAGAGGGTATCATCAGATGAGAATCCGACAGATCCCCTCACGAAGGGACTGACTCGGATTAAGCATCTCCAGCATGCTCGGAGCATAGGGCTGAAGGATGATATTAGATTTAGTAGTTAGATAATCTCGAAATTTGTAAAGTGTAATTGACATTTGATGATGAATAAAAGTGTTTTATTTATGAGTAAAGTGTTACTATCTCTTGTCGATCGTTTACTATATTTCTTTTGCATGTTTTGACTTCCAGAATCATTTTGTTTGGTATAACATATTATTCAAACCTCCACAGTCGGTCATATGTCGGAAGTAGGTATGAATCAAGACTGTCATGTTTGGTTGTAGAGGTCTGGGACAAGGCTACAACAATCATGAGTGCTCATAAGTTCTGAGCATTGGACTCAACCCACGCTCACTGGAATCACTTCATGGAATTATATCTCGAGTGATCGTGAGACGGTAATATCATATAAGTCTTTAAACCTAGAGATATGATTTGTTACTTACGAGTTGGTTATGCATTGATTGTACGAAAAACACATTGGTAACTCGATGTTATAAAATCGTGCTCTTGTGTGTAATTCAATGAGTAGTAGAACAAACATATGAGTCGAAGTTTATCTGTTCCTTCTTGGATTAGAAGCTGATATCTGGGCCCCTCGATGATTTTGTTTTGACCTATGTACCGGGCCCGGTCAGAACTAAATTGATGTGTTCAATGAAGTTCTTTGTCAAACAAATCGGAAATCGGGAAACAAATGTTGGACAATAAGTAAGACATTGTTCCATGTATTTGTCCGACTGATATCTAGAACAGAGGATTATATGATCACTTATCTTAAATGGCGTACCATCATCTTCTCGAGTTTCGAGAAACCTTGTAAAGAGCTACGATTGCCGATCGGTTCCTGAAGTCATACTTGCAGTAATAGTTATTAGACTTATCCAAGTGGGAGACTGTTGGATAAGGTGTCTAAGTCCATAACTATTTCTGGTATGTACTTGACCCGACCCGGCATGGTCCATTTGGGTTGCATGGCACCATGCAATTGGATAGACTAAATGAGAGAAATAACACTTGGAGATTATTAATATATTATAAGTTCTAATATATTAATAATATTATTTGATTAGTTTGATCAAGAATTAATTTAGAATTAATTAAGTGATCAAAAGATAACTAATTAAATATATGGGTTGATTATGTAAATCATCCATATCTTGTATAGTGGGCTAAAAGGCTCCATGGACTATCAAGTTGGGTTCCACCCATAGGATGCTCCATGGATGCTCCATGGGAGTTACAAACCCATGGGTCATGGAAATGAAGAGTCATGACACATTAGGGTTTAACCCTAGATGTGTCAACACTATATAAGTAACATGTTCTCCACCCAAAATTGGCTACACTAAGAATCAAGAGGGCTTGGCCGATTTTGAAGAAGTGAGTATTCTCTCATAAGTTCTTCCAAGAGCATTTGGTGTTGTGTGAAGCATTTGAGGCATCACACTTGGGGTGCTAGGCTCACAAGGTTTCAAGGAACACAAGCAACAACAAGGTAAGTTATTCTATCTATACTTTATGTTAAAATTGTTCCCCATGTATGCTAGATAGGAATATAACCTTGGAATTCAACTTTGCATGACAATTAGGCAAACACAGATCCAAGGTTATTAGGGTTGCATGTACACTTAGGAAGTGTTAGAATGCTCAAAACCCATCAACACATACAAACGCGTTTCCCGTTCTAGCAATAAACTTGTATACCTTAATAGCAATCAACTTTGTTTTATCATTAAAGCAATGTACTTGTACTTACGAAAAGAATTATTGTACCCTCGATTTATAAACTTGTGATACTCACCAACTATTTTCATAGTTGACGCTCGTTTTACATGCTTTTTCAGGAAGTAATTAGTAAGTGGATGTAAAGATTCATCATCATAGAGCATGCTGCATCGTGTTGAAGCTATTATGAAGCTATATTTTGGAACAATGTTATTTTGAAAAACTTGTATTTTGTTTCTTTTGAAGCTATGGGTTGTAAACTTTTAAATACTGCTATGGTGATGTATCTTTATCTTTTGCATTGAAACCGTTATCGCTGTCATACCTTGCGTTTCCGCTTTAGCGGGGTGTGATAGAAGTGGTATCAGAGCTAAAGTTATAGAGAACATCGGTTTTTCTTTAAGAAAACACAACCTATAACTAAAACTTACAAAGAAATTCTATTTACATCAAACATATTACTAGTATAATTAGGTCGGGAGTTGTATTATTGAACCTTGATTAAACATAGCCTGATCACCTATGTTTAATTAAGAAAAGATTTATACAAAGCTTGAGCTAATTATAATGGGAATATGTTCAACAAAAATATTTGAGAAAACTTTATTTCAAAATTTCAAAAGGTTAATTTTGGTGTGTGTAAGCATTGCATATTATAGGCATGCATTGTCATTTATTTCATATCTCATTGAAACTATGTCACAGTCCACTATGTCAACATCGTCATCTTCCCGCGCTACCGCCTCAGCCGATGAATCCGGCTACGTCACTGTTATCCCTCGACGTAATCCCCCCGCCTCGGTAGAAGAAGACCCATCAGAGGATACGGAAGATACTGGGAACTCGGTGGAGATCAGCAATGACAACTCCCCGAGTCAACGATGCGAGGCATCACCTACATCGGTGTTGCCATAGCCACCGCTCTATGAACTTCGCATTCGGAGGACAGCGAGGAAGAGTGTTCCCATTCCAGGAAGGATACCCGCCAGCACAGCAGGACATGGCACGGAAGGACCTAGCGGAGCAGAACCCAACGATGCAGGACCGAGAGCACCCTCACCTCAGCAAGTCATAGGGATACCTGTCAGACAGCCAGGTATGACCCCGGAGGAGTCCCGAAGATTGCAGTCGATAGCAGCGGGCCTACGTCACAGTCTCGCTGTGATAGCTGGGCATCGAGAAGTTTTGGATGAAGTCTTGGCAGGAATGGAAATCCTGTATCAGCATTCGATGGAGACTGCTGACACTGCTAGTGCTGCTAGACGAGAGGCAAGTCATGCGATGACAGCATATTATGTGTTTGGTGGGCTGTTCCTGATTGTGGTTTTGATGCTTCTTGTTGGGATAGCGATTGGCTTTTGGTTATGATTTCAGTATTTTGTTTTATTTTGTTTTGAAATGAAAACCCATGTTAGGTGTCTTTTGGGAAAAATATTTAAAACTTTATTTTGGGATTGATGTATTGGTTTGGTTTTAAGACTATTTCAAATGGTAATGAAAAAAAAAATTTATTTTATGTTTGAAAACTTTTACTATGAGGTCAAACCCTAAAATTTATTTGGTAAATGGTTGAATAAAAGAGATTTTTCTTTTCTTTCCTTTCTCAAATCTATATGCATAGTATTAATGCAACCCATTAATTTGACAACACTTACGATTTTCAAAATGGTAGTGAAATACATATTATACATTATTTTATGTATTTATACGTATTTCTTCTCCTGTGTCATAGAACCATGTCAGGAAGGCCTAATCGTGGGCGCCCACAGAACGAAACGCCCGATGTTGCTCAAATGGTAGCACAACAACTCATGCAAGCAATGCCAAACATTGTTACTCAAGTAACTGCAGGACTTAATGCTAACCAAGGAAGTAGTGGAGGAAACCGGGGAAACAATGAAAGAGAATGCAACTACAAGTCCTTTATGGCCTGTAAACCTAAGGAGTTCCATGGAAAGGAAGGTGCGGTCGGGTTACTGAAATGGATTGACAGCATGGAGTCGGTCCTTCATATTAGTAAATGCCTCGAGCGCAACAAAGTTGAGTATGCATCTTGCCTATTCCAAGATAGGGCATTAACCTGGTGGAATACTCTAGTGCAAACACGAGGCCGTACAACAGCATATCAGCTAACTTGGGAAGACCTAAAGAAGCTGCTGATAGAGGAGTATTATCCCAAGGATGAAATTCAGAAACTTGAATATGAATTCTGGAACCATTCTATGGTTGGAACACAAATAGAGAAGTACACAGTCCGATTTCATGAACTAGCAAAACTAGTACCTCACATGGTTACTCCTGAGGAGAAACGGATAGATCGTTACATCTGGGGTCTGGCACCAGAGATTTGGGGAATGGTTACCTCAGCAAACCCAACTACCATTCAAAGTGCAGTAAGCCTAGCAAATCGACTAACCAATGATGTGATAAGGATGGGAGCATCGGCAAAGGAAATCTCTAATAGTAAGAGGAAGCCAGTAGATCAGGGAGAGAAAAAGTATGGAGGCAAGTCAGGGAGGAAGCAGAAAGTCTCAAGAAACTTTATGGTAAGAGCCCAGGAGCAAGAACCAGTGAAAACTCAAGGACAAGAAGTGTAGGAGCGAAAGTAGTACTCAGGGCCGCTTCCGAAGTGCAATAAGTGTAACTTCCATCACAAGGGAGCTTGCCCGGTGTGCCAAAACTGTAAGCAAACAGGCCATTACTCGAAGTATTGTAAGGTGAATAAGGAGGGAAAAAGGACATGTTACGAGTGCGGGAGTACTGATCATCTCCGTAGAGCATGTCCTAAACTGAACAATGGACCTGGTAACAATGGACAAGGCCAAGCCAGGCAAAACTTTCAAGGAAATCAAGTTGGACAGCCAAGAGGTGTAGCCTTTGTGGTTGGTGCAGAAGAAGCTCGTCAGAACCCTGAAGTGATAACAGGTACGTTCCTCCTGAACAACCATTTTGCATCAGTAATATTCGATGCGGGAGCAGATAGGAGTTTTGTTTCTTTAGCATTTAGATCGTTAATTGGCTTGAAATCGGTAAAGATGAGGAATGCTTATGCTATTGAACTTGCTGATGGGTATGAAATTAGGGCTAGTGATATAATTCCTGGTTGGACTTTGAATTTAGCTGATAAACTCTTTAGCATTGACCTAATTCCTGAAGAGCTAGGTAGTTTTGATGTGATAGTAGGGATTGATTGGTTATCCAAAAATAGAGCGGACATTGGTTGTTATGAGAAAGTCATTAGAGTGCCTCTCCCTAATGGAGAAACCCTTATTATACACGGTGAGAAGCCAGGAAGAAGTTTAAACATAGTATCAAGCGTGAAGGTTCACAAGTACCTGAAGAAGAATTGTATTGCATTCATGGCCCACGTGCTAGAAAGAGAACCTGAAGCTAAGCAACTCAAGGAGATTCCAGTGGTTCAGAACTATCCCGAAGTATTTCCGGAGGAATTGCCCGGTCTACCCCCTTATAGACAGGTCGAATTTCGGATAGACTTAATTCCCGGAGCGGAACCGGTAGCAAAAGCACCATATCGCCTTGCACCATCCGAGATGCAAGAACTATCCGGACAACTTCAAGAACTTCTAGACAAAGGGTTTATTCGACCAAGTTCTTCACCTTGGGGAGCCCCAGTGTTATTCGTCAAAAAGAAAGATGGTTCGTTCCGAATGTGCATTGATTACAGAGAATTGAACAAGTTGACAATCAAGAATCGATATCCCCTCCCTAGAATAGATGACCTGTTCGATCAGTTGCAGGGTGCTTCCTACTTCTCAAAAATCGACCTTCGGTCAGGGTATCATCAGCTAAGAATTCACGAAGAGGACATTCACAAAACAGCATTTAGAACCCGTTATGGACATTATGAGTTCTTAGTCATGCCTTTTGGACTAACGAACGCACCCGCTGTATTCATGGATTTGATGAATAGGGTCTGTAGACCATACCTAGACAGGTTTGTAATTGTATTTATCGATGACATACTTGTTTACTCGCGGACCAAAGAAGATCACAATAGACATCTAAAGCTAGTGTTGGAGCTGTTGAAGGAACATAAATTGTATGCCAAGTTCACTAAGTGTGAATTTTGGATTCGGGAAGTACATTTTCTTGGTCATGTGATCGGTGAAAGAGGAATCCATGTAGATCCAGCTAAGATAGAGGCAATCAAGAAATGGGAGGCCCCCAAAACCCCGACAGAAATACGACAATTCCTAGGATTAGCTGGGTACTACAGACGCTTCATTGAGAATTTCTCTAGGATTGCTCAACCATTAACATCTTTGACCCAAAAGGATAGAAAATTTCTCTGGGAAGAGAAACACGAAGAGGCGTTTCAAATCCTGAAAAACAAGCTGTGCAATGCACCAATTCTGGCTTTACCAGAAGGATTAGAGAACTTTGTGGTGTATTGTGATGCGTCTCATCAAGGATTAGGATGTGTGCTAATGCAAAAAGATAAGGTCATTGCATATGCTTCCAGACAAGTCAAACCGCACGAGAAGAATTATACCACCCATGATCTAGAACTAGGAGCAATAGTTTTCGCCCTTAAGATATGGAGGCATTATTTGTACGGAACCAAGTGCACCATTTATACCGATCACAAAAGCCTTCAGCATATCCTGGATCAGAAAATGTTAAACATGCGGCAGAGAAGATGGGTAGAGTTGTTTAGTGATTATGATTGTGAGATACGATATCACCCAGGGAAGGCTAACGTAGTAGCCGACGCTCTTAGTAGGAAAGAAAGAGTGAAACCTTCCCATGTGAGAGCTTTCGGAATGGTAATTCAGACAAGCTTGAAATCTCAAATCATTAATGCCCAGGAGAAAGCGTTATGCAAGGAAAATTTTCCAGGCGAAACTTTACATGGTTTGGAAGAAAGATATGAAACCAAACCTGATGGAGTTCGTTATTTTAAAGACAGGGTCTGGATTCCAAGGCTTAACAACTTGAGAGACATGGTACTAGAGGAGTCCCATCGATCTAAATACTCCATCCACCCTGGAGCAGATAAGATGTACAAGGATCTTAAAGAGTACTATTGGTGGCCTGGAATGAAAAAGGATATTGCCTTGTACGTTGGGAAGTGTTTGACATGCTCAATAGTCAAAGCTGAACATCAGAAACCATCCGGGTTGTTGCAAAAACCTGAAATTCCCCAATGGAAATGGGAGCAAATATCTATGGACTTTGTTACCAAACTTCCTAGAACTGCTAAAGGTCATGATTCAATTTGGGCCATAGTGGATCGACTGACGAAATCTGCACACTTTCTCCCCATTCGAGAAGATTTCAAGATGGAAAAATTGGCCCAAATCTACATCGACAAAATTGTTTCTCTGCATGGTGTACCCCTATCTATCATTTCTATAGAGATAGTCGTTTTACATCTCGATTTTGGTGGATGTTACAGAGGGCACTAGGAACCAAGATAGATTTGAGCACAACTTACCACCCTCAGACAGATGGGCAAACAGAGAGAACAATACAAACATTGGAAGACATGCCACGAGCGTGTGTCATTGAGTTCAAAGGAAATTGGGATACTCATTTACCCCTAATTGAGTTTTCCTACAATTACAGTTACTACACGAGTATCCAATGTGCTCCATATGAAGCATTGTATGGACGCAAGTGTCGTTCGCCCTTATGCTGGATAGAAATCGGAGACAGACAGTTGACTAGAGTCGAACTTATCCAGGAAATATCCGACAAGATTGCTATCATCAAGGATAAGCTTAAAGCTGCTAGAGATCGTCAGAAAAGTTATGCGAATAATCGTCGAAAACCATTAGAATTCCAAGTAGGAGACAAGGTACTTTTAAAAGTGTCGCATTGGAAAGGGCTTGTGCGTTTTGGTAAGAAAGGAAAACTAAGCCCGAGATATGTTGGACCCTTTGAAATCCTTGAAAGGATTGGTCCAGTAGCGTATAAACTCCAATTGCCCCAAGAGTTAAGCGCCATTCACAACACATTCCACGTCTCCAACCTTAAGAAATGTCTAGCCGACGAAACATTGATAGTACCCTTGGAGGAAATTAAGATCAATGATAAGCTGAGCTTCATTGAGGAACCGATAGAAATCCTTGACAGGGAGGTAAAACAACTTAAGCGGAGTAAGATCCCGATTGTGAAAGTTCGATGGAACTCAAAACGCGGGCCGAAGTACACCTGGGAGCGCGAGGACTTCATAAAGGAAAAGTATCCGCAACTTTTCCCTTGCGATGACAAGCGATGACATAGAATGAATTTCGGGACGAAATTCTTTTTAAGTGGGGGATACTGTGACAACTGCCAATTCAGGTCATTTTTGGACTCATGCATCTTTATAATAACCATTCTTGCACAACATGCCATGACCTAGTAGTATAAATTAGGTCAAAAATCTTGCATAAACTAGGATCCAACTAAGGTCTAGGACTAATATACTTGATACTTAATATTCTAGTAAGTTGCTTAGCTACAATAGGAAATGCCAATACTATAATTAGAATAAAGCTTCAAGCTTTGTTATAATTGAAACAGGGTATAAAACTCTAAAAATAAATTAAAACATTCTAATTATACTTCAACATGTTGTTGAATATCAAACAATATTCCAAAAACCCTAATGAGCCAAAAATCCAAAGTTATAAATTATAAAGCTTAAAAACTTTATAAAATTTGGCTATAAACTTCCTAATATCAAATTTTATTAATCAAATTATGGATTATACCAATGAACTAGAAATATAAATTACAAGTATTAATCATAAATTATTTGTTGAAAACAAGATTTTTAAATAAATCAAATTGCTTAATAAACATTTTATAAAAATGAATGTTTTTATATAAAATATAGGAGGGAAGTTTATAAAGTTTAAAATTTAGGAGAGAGGAGGCCAAAATGCATGCAAAAACCGGCCATCACCTCTCCCCATGCCCTCTCTCTTCCCCAAAACACAATCATTAAGCTTAAACCCTTACTCCACCTCTTCCCTCTTCACTCTCTCACTTCACTCTCTTCACACACTTCACTCTCTTCTTCCCTCTCTCTAAACTCACGAAAATCCTCTCATTTCTCTGCAAAATTTCGAGATTGTGAAGCCCTTGAAGTGTTCTTACTTCTCTCAAGGTCAAAACCAAGGTAAACAACAACATCTTCTTCCATAGTTTCATGGTTAAACCTCTTTTTCTTCTTAGTCTTCTCTACTTTTCGGATTCTATGCCTTTCCATGGCTAGAAATCTTTATTCTCCCCTTGTGGTTTGTAGATTCTCACCATAACACAATGCATGTGTTAGAGATGGTGAAAATCCGGGATCAAACCCATGCAAGGAGTGGAAAAGATGCACATATGATCATGTGACATCAAAACCTAATATTTCATGTTCTTCTCCATTTCTTTTGTGTTCATGCATGAACAAAAGCATTTAAACCATTTCTAGTACATCTTGGATGCTCATTCATTCCATGCATGTGTTAGAAATCGGGCCTTACCAAAGACATGCATGATGTTCTTGTTGAAATACCCTAATAATGCACACAAGCAAACATGCAATCTGCCAGATTACTTTGTTCGACTTTGAACAGTCATAACTCAGTCATTTCTTAACCAAATCATGATATTCTTTTTGTATTGGTTAGCTCCACGAGTTAGCTTTCAAACCCAACTGGTCTCACAGTAAAATATTAAATATCCGATTTTTAGCAGATTTTACAAAAAGGTTGCGCATACAGCTCTTTTTCTGTGATCACTATTTTTATCTTGCTTAAACAATGGCCTTAAACCCAACCATAAATATGAGGAAAAATACCTTAGAAGCTTAACATATCTACTGAATTATGGTTGAAATTTCGTGGCTTAAAACCTCACTGAATGGACTACACAAATTCATGAACTTCAGCCACATTTACACTTCATGCATTATTGGATGCAACTTTTCTTAAATTGTTTGAAATCATTACCCTCATTTCTCTTCTGAATACATTTTTTTTACATTTTTCCTTTTGAAAGCCCTTGCATGCATGAGATAATCTGGAAAATTTCAAGAGCTTTTGTTATTTCTTTGATTTATTAGAATTATTGCTAAAACCAAGGGCATAAATCATATAAAAAACTTCCAGAGGTCAATAAATCCTAAATAAATTCATGGATGATCCTTATGGGGAATAATGACCCCTCACCAAATTTCAGCAATTTTTGTTACTGTTTCATATGATTTCTAATTTTCTTTTATTTAGGACATGATAAATTACAAAACCACTTTATAGGATGTGAAAATTGTATCTAACAATTTTTGCATACCTTACCTGTGATGGGTGACTCCAGAAAATAATTTCAAGATTTTCCATCATGTTTTACTATTTTTCCCAATTTTTGTTAATTATAATGGTCTAAAAATGGGAGAAATAGTTCTGATTATCCAAAATTCATGAAAATTTACCAGGATATAATATTATAGAGTAGGAGGTTACATAAAAATTTTGAATCTTTTTCTCTACTGTAAACTATTTTTCTCTTATTTTCTAAAGTTAATTGCACTAAAATACACTTAAATATACATAAATACCCAAAACCAGTTTATACATTATGAAAACCACTTTTGATATTTTTCCCAGGATATTTATACTGTAAATGATGTTACAAAAATTTATGGTGATTTATTTTAACTGTTTAATATTATTTCTTTAATTAATGACTATTTAAAGGAATAAAGCAAGGAAAAATAGAAATACCCACTGAAAAATATCTTTTATATTTTTCCCAGCCTATTTATGTATAATAACAATTAAATAAAAAGTTTGGGTAATTTTGGAAACTGTTTTCTATTTATTTCAATTTTTATTGAAATAAATGCTCAAAAATCATAAAATATAATTAAACAGCTTGGAAATCCATTTTTATAATTTTCCCAGCTTAGTATTGTGTAATAACAGTTAAATAAAAAGTTTGAGAATTTTTATCCCTCGAATGCTATTTTCGTGAATTTATGTTGTAATAAGGACTTAAAAATTTGGAAAGTTTATATTCCAAGGTTGTAATTAATCGCCCGATATATAGAATTTCATTACTTCAGAAAAAGTGTAACTAATTGATATAAAATCCAATACTAAAACATAAATTGGCATTTCCCTATATGTAGAGTTTAGTATATTAGCATTAGATATCGACATGGAAACTCACTAGTGCGTGTGTTTGATGTCGTAGGATCCCGGTAGTAAGACGTTGGTGCATCCCGAAGTACCGCTTGTGTCTACACAAAACATCGTGAGTATTCACGCACTCCCTTATTTTCGGTTTTTATGTTTTGGGGTGGAAAAGCATGTCCAGAAAAACTACTGTTTGCATGTTGTATTTAAATTGAATTGTATCAAACATGATTGCTATTGTATTGCTATGTTTGTTTATGTATGTCTATGCAACACGGAACATGAGAACTTATCGTACTAAGTCCCTTCCCTTATCTCTAACCATTAACTCTTTGAGCCAATGGTCATTATGGATAGCGCTATTAGGAATTGACAACTCCTCACTCGCCCGAATCGCTGGAGTGCATGATACCATATTCATCTATGGAACGATAAGCATAGATCTCGATAGGGCTTCAGTCATAGGTTTGGTTGAGACTCAGTGTTTGCTCATACACATACAAACGCGTTTCCCGTTCTAGCAATAAACTTGTATACCTTAATAGCAATCAACTTTGTTTTATCATTAAAGCAATGTACTTGTACTTACAAAAAGCATTATTGTACCCTCGATTTATAAACTTGTGATACTCACCAACTATTTTCATTGACGCTCGTTTTACATGCTTTTTCAGGAAGTAATTAGTAAGTGGATGTAAAGATTCATCATCATAGAGCATGCTGCATCGTGTTGAAGCTATTATGAAGCTATATTTTGGAACAATGTTATTTTGAAAAACTTGTATTTTGTTTCTTTTGAAGCTATGGGTTGTAAACTTTTAAATACTGCTATGGTGATGTATCTTTATCTTTTGCATTGAAACCGTTATCGCTGTCATACCTTGCGTTTCCGCTTTAGCGGGGTGTGGCAGTTTATCAAAGACAGAACCGAAGGTTAATGTAGCTTTGGGTTCTGGAAAATAGTTCCTTGTTCAGAGCGAGTCAGATACAGATGAAACTATCGCTGAAGCTCTTCAACGAAAGAAAAGGGACAAAGAGCTGGATGAAACTCTTAAAATAGCTCGAGAGGCTGAGGCCAGAGAAAGAAAAATCAAGGAGGATGAGGATGCTCTACAAGCCAAGAAGACTCTGTTCCCAGAATGGGACAGAGACACACTCATCAATCAAGCGATTGAATTTCCCTCCATATATTGGTTGGAACCGATTGCATCTTTCGAGTGTGAAAATACCAAAGACTCGCAGTTTGACATGCCAATCACGTGAAAAGCTTTTACATTTCATTGCTTTGATGTCACTGCCGATGTCCCTCATCCAAACTTGAAGGTTGACAGAGAATTAATAGATTTCTATTTGAAGTATGGTCAACCGC
The DNA here is from genome assembly GCF_052625555.1 of Lactuca saligna. Taxonomy (NCBI): domain Eukaryota; kingdom Viridiplantae; phylum Streptophyta; class Magnoliopsida; order Asterales; family Asteraceae; genus Lactuca; species Lactuca saligna. The sequence continues at coordinate 107,884,569 of NC_136421.1, read as the reverse complement.
AGTACTTGACATGGAGTGCACAGAAGATAATTAAAGTCAAGGTACTGAAACCAACACAGGCTGGGAAATTTGTGAACGTTAACTTCAAAATCAACAGAGGAACGGCCAACACAGAACATCTCATTTCTCTGGCAGATCTTCCCAGTCTGAATCCGCATGATTGGATTCTGCTATACAACATTCTTCTCTCTAATCATAGAGAGTATGAACCGATTCTGAAACATCTCAAAAGAATGTTGGCTTCCTACATCCATGAGCTCGCCACTATGGATCAGGAAATAGCAAAGATAATGAACAAGAAACCGACCGTCAAGCCTACTTCCAAGACAGGAGACGTTCATAAAATGAAGTTAGGGCAAATTGACTCTTCAAATCTGACGGTCATGTTCACAAGAGGCGACAAGCATAAGTTTCTGTTTGCTTTGGTAGACAAGCATCTGTTTTCAACAGATTGTCTGGAGCATATTATAAATATCATTCACCGATGCAAGCAGAACTCCACAGCAGACAAGAAGAACTTCACTGATATGCTTCGTTGGTATATCACCTTCAGGCATCACATTCTGGCTATTATTGTTGGGTTATGAGCATTCTAACACACCTAAGTGTACATGCAACCCTAAATACCTTGGATCTATGTTTTCTCTATTATACATGCAAATATGAACATCCAAGGTATTATCCTAATCTAGCATACAAAACTATCAATATAACAAGATAGAATACATACCTCTTTGATGTAGAATGTCTTCATGAAGCTTGAGTGCCTAGTGCCCCAAGTGTGACACCTCAAATGGTTCACACAACACCAAATACACTTGGAATAACTTGAGAGAATTCTACACTTCATAAAATCGGCTAGCCCTCTCTAGAATAATACTAGTGTCCGATTTTGGTCAAGAATAATATCTATATATAGTGTTACAATTAGGGTAAACTCTAATTGTCATGACTTTCCATTTCCTTGGATCCATGGGTTCAAATACACCATGGAGCATCATATGGGTTTTGGCCCAACTAGATAATCCATGGAGCATTAGCCCACTATATAAGTATGGATGATTTACACAATCAACCCATATATTTAATTAGTCTTCTTTTGATCACTTAATTAATCCTAGATTAATTCTTGATCAATACTAATTAAATAATCTTATTATTCTTATTATTAATATACTAGAACTTATAATATATTAATAACCATAAGTGTCTTATTTCTCTCATTATAGTCTATCCAAGTGCATGATGCCATGCAACCCAAATGGACCATGCCGGGTCGGGTCAAGTCTTACCAATTATAGTTATGGACTTAGACATTAATCCAACAGTCTCCCACTTGGATAAGTCTAAAACTATTATTGCGTATGACTTCAGGAACCAACTGGCAATCGTAGCTCTCAAAAGCTTTTGTCGAACTCTGACCTTGTAGATGAACTCTGATCTTGTCAATGACTTGTCCATTAGATAAGGGATCATATATTCCTCCATTCTAGATATCATATGGACTGAGACATGGATTATAATCATTCTCTCTGTCCATTAGTTGTTTCCCGATTTCTGATTTATGACGACTGACTAATTGAACAAATCAAATCAGTCCTGGCCCGGCCGAGCACTTCCATTTGTCATCATCAAATCATCGAGGGGCCCACAGATATCGCTTTTATCCCGAAGGTAAAAGGAATGGATAAACTTCGACTCATATGGCTTGTTCTACTACTTGTTGAATCATACACAAAGACACGTTTTATAACATCGAGTTACCAATGCGTTTCGTGTAATCAATGTACTATCAACTCATAGTAACAACTCATATCTCTAGGTTTGAAGAATATAAGATATTATCGTCTCTTGATCACTCGTGATAATATCCATGAAGTGATTCCAATGAGCGCGGGTTGAATCCAATACTCAGAACTTATGAGCACTCATGAGTGTTGTAGCCCTTTGTCGAACATCTTAGACCTCTACAAGCCAACCCATGACAATCTTAATTCATATTTACTTCCAACATATGACCGACTGTGGATGGTTTGAATAACTTAGTCATTCCGGAAGAATAACCTAGTTTATTCGGGAAGTCAAAACATGCAAAGTGAAACACAATAATAATTGAATCCAATATGGTCTCAGAACTTATGAATATAAATAAAACACCTTTTATTTATCACCATATGATTACACATTATTCATTGTATACTGTTTCAGCTATCAACATTATTCTTGAATTTAAAACAATAGTTGTCCCATGCTCCAAGCATGCACACTATGTTTTCTAAACACTAGTCATGCCATACACCAAGTATGCATACTATGTTTTCTATGATCTTTACTTTGTGAACTAGATCAATTGAACATAACTTCAATGATTCTCTTTTCACACTCCCAAATCCTTACTGCAAATGCAAGAATTCCAAATTCATGCCATTTACTAAAATCTGTTAGATTCTAAACTTATATGCATTGATCCTCTTGTAACGATTATGCACAAAGTCAGAAAGACTTGGCAACAATCATTACAGAGTATTCCAAAGGAGATCAGCTCCTTAGAAACATCCTTCTTGCATTATGTTTCCTAATCTTAAACAGATTGGAAAAATTCTAACTTTGAAAGATTTCCAGATTCCATTTTGACTATCACTTCTGAACAAGAGTTGCCTCCTTACAGATTATGTCAATATGGTCCTTCCAGAATTATCACTATACTTCTAACTGTCCTTGAGCAACCAATCTTTGGTAAACCTTAGATTGTCCTCGACAATTGTTTAATCCTTTTAGTCATATCCAGTTCTAAACCTTTTTCCCTTCTTAATTCCCTAGGCATTTGGAAAATTTTTAGAAAGGATGAATATAGCACATGTAATCGATCCTATATCCGAAGGATATGGGACACGATTCATGATGTCTCACATAAAGACTAAACCAGTCTTTTGCTATAACATTTCCATTTCTATTTGCCAAGTTCTCATAATTCAGATTATGAAAAGGGATGCCGTAATCATCATCGAATTTAAGAACGCAAATAATGGACCCATATACAGAATTTCCTTATGTTGAGCCATTCCAACATGAAATTCATATATATCCTTGACTAAATGATTAAAACCTCACGATCTAAGCTTATAGATTTGAGATGAAGTATAATTTCCTCTCCCTTAATTATAGCAAAACAACTTTTTCCCAATTGAAACCTTTTGTTTTCTATAATTAACATTGATAACTTTCAATACTTATCATAATTATCATGCTCCCACTAACATGATGATTATTAGCATAACACTTATGATCTCACTAGCTTTGACATGTACTCAGAAATCAGCTGGACTTCTAGAAATCAATACTTTATTGACTTTCTTACCAAAGTTCAGATTTCTGATACTAGATTGTTTTTGATAAGACTTTATCAAAAACATACACCTTCCCTTAGATAGCTTATGGGTGCGTCAAAACAATTTTAAGAACTATGAAAAGGGATGCCGTAATCATAGTCTTGATCGTTTTGACCTTTGCCATTTCTCACAAGTCCAAGTTAGTGTGCCGGTAAACCACACACGCTCCACTAACGACTTTGAGATCACAATTGCTATCTAGCTAAAATCTACTTAGTGGAAGTGTTTCCTCACCATCATTTTCATGAATCAGAGAGAAACCTTATGACACTTAGATTTATTGGTGTATGAGTTCCTACCCATATGAATTTGTCAAAACCATAATCACAAGACAAGGATAATGACAAATCCAAAACCATATGGATTGAACTCAATCTTAATTTCTTGACACCTGGCAGCTCAAGGGCCTACCATTGCTTCCAAGTTGTTGTGCAACACATTGAGAACTCTAAGAACTCATATGCAAAGTCAACTTTAACTGGAATGGGCACAGAATATGTCAACACGATAGGTTATAAACCTCAAGTCGTGTGCTAGTGAAGAACTTCAGGTTTCATTCTTGATTAGTTCTTGAGAATTTCAAGACCTTTAAGACTCCCACTGTCCTCTTGACCTATAAGACTCCCTTGTCAAACATCCAAGAGATAGTGCGGATTCTAATCAAGACAAACACTTCACACAATTGGCCTTAGTTGGTCTTTGTTTTATCCAAAACATCACAACTTACCAATTTCAAATGTACAAGAGTAGAAAACTTTTACTCTTACATTTGATAAGTGTTTTAAACCTTCTTTAAGACATGTCACTCAAATTACAATCTTGGAGTATGACTCTAAGACTTGTATTGGAACGAAGTATGACTCATCTTCTTGATTTAACCATTTCAACAATTCAAGATCCCTTCTTCTTAGTCATAAGAATGCACTAAGACTTCTTTAGAGAACAAATTTTGACATGGTTTCTTAATCATTAAGATGATCACAAAGCTGATACTAAAGTACTCTCCCATCTTTTCAGATTTGAGAAACTTTTATCCTTCTGCCTAATTTGATTCTTCTTATTCGCTCTGCCTTACATTGGAACCTTTTCCAATGTCTCAGAGTTACACTTAAGCTTGTAAGTATAATCATATTTACTGAGCTTTAGTAAACTATGACGAATAGTCTTATTAATCTTTTGTGGTGGACTTAATCAGTGCACATGACTATGTACTCGATCCCTTAGTCCATTACTTGACTCACACATCCATGTGAACTAAGAATTAGTCTTAATTTTTCCAATACTTGAATGTTCTCATTCATCATGCTATACAACTTGCATGATTCCAAGTCCCGGTCCAATTGGGACTTTGGATGATGAGAATCTTTCCTTATTTGGTAAATTTAGACATTACCACAAATGAAGGAATCAATGTCACACTTCCACTCTTGCTATTAATGGAATCATATAAGCAACAATTTTTCCTCAAATGCCATTGTAAGGATATTTTTAAAATAAATAAAATCAAAATTTCCTTTTATTTTCAAAACTATGCAGAAAAACTTATCCTTACAACCCATATGAAAAACTTGTTGTTATCTATTCCTTAGCAATATCTCATAACTCCTAAGAATTAGCTCAAGAATCCAATTTTTCAAACTTCGCGATAGAAATCCATCTATGCGATCAGATTCAGCATATTCTTTCTTTAAGTTCCTTTACTTTTCTTTGATTCTTAAAACATTACCACGTGACCCAGTCACATCATGTAATAAGAATCTCAGAATAAAAACTTAACAGAGTTAGAGTAGTGGACTTTACCTGAAGTAGAGTCAACCTTATTGACTTAGGTAAATTTGGCAGCTTCGCAAATAATGACCCTTTCTTTGGCAATATAAACATATGGACCCTTTGATAATGGTACACGAGACTATCACAGACTTAGCTTTTCTCTTTACCATTTGTTCAACCGAGTTGACTATGGCCGATCCCTTTCCATTGGGAAGAGAATGCTTTTTCTGTATTTCCTGTGTCACATTGTCAATGTCCATAAAGTTTCAGGAAGTTGATCTTAACAATAGATAAGATCATTAAGGGTCTTGTCATAGTCTATTTCATAGGTGTCCCAAAGGAACTCACTATGTGACTTAGAAAGTGATTGAACCACCAACTTTCTCAAGACATTGACACCCTTCTCTCCCGGCTTGTCAATATGTGACTACATCTCCAAGATGTAATCACACCTAGACCTTGCCTTGCCAATAGGGCTTGAGTGACCTTAAACTTTTCAAGAACTTGTGGGTTAGGGAGAATAATTGGAGGAGGAGAAAGAAGTATGATATCCATGGGACATCATCTTCATTAGGAAAGCTTGTTTCAAGATATTTGGGAAGATCATAAATGTCTAAACCAGACATCTTTTTGGGAGATATTCAAGATAGTTGATTTTAAAGTCCTTAATATGACACCCAATATGAAATATTAAGGCTAGGACCCAACAGACTATTTTATAACTTAGAAGAGGTATGCCGTAATCCAAGCTATAAAACAATTTGAAGGTAGGTGAATGACGATTCACCAATTTTCACCAAGATAAACGAAATGTATTATTAGGTTTTAATTGGTTTTGAAACTCCTAGATCTTTTGAGATTCATTGAACTGTTCAATGGCATGTTTCAATCTCGAGTGTGCCCTTCAGGTTTTGTGACTGGGATGCCGAGGATCACAAAACAAGGTGTGAAGTAACCATGCAAATTACTTGGTACCCTTAAGTGTTTACCCCTCAATCGATGTGCCGGTTAACCACACACGCTCCATCGATACTATGATAAACATTAAGTTACCCTTTTCCTACCTTGTTAAATACGAGTTAGTGTGCCGGTTAACCACACACGCTCTACTAACCGACTTAAACAAAGTGCAAAGTGTAATTTCATGGATTAGCACCTTATTCACATTTTCCTAAGTAACTAAGATTGGGAATTATTAAGAGTTCAGTTACTTAGTATTTATCATTAATACTTTTAATGAAGAGGAGAATTATAGTCCTGTCAAACCCGTTCGGCTAACGACCCTCCACCAGTCAAGCAAGCGGTGGGTGAGAGTGGACACCCATTAAGTTGCCATTTTATAGGCAACAACCTTATACCCACCTTATAGACCGGCTTCGTGAATGAGGCGTACTAGCGGTAAGACCGACTTTACTCTTATACATATATATATATATATATATATATATATATATATATATATATTATTATTATTATTATTATTATTAACTTATAATATTATAAAGTATAAGGGTTGAATTTTAACTTTTAAAATTCTAAGGGCTAACTTGGAATTAAAGTATTCATAAGAGAAAACTTTACAAATTCCAAAACTTAAGGGCAAGTTTTGAAACTATTCAAAACTAATTAATTCCATAACTTATATGTTTAAAGTAGTTTTAATCCAAAAACTCTTCAAGTTCCATAACTTGATGACAAATTATGGAAGACTTTAAACTAATAAAGAATTAACTTTTTCTTTATTTTATAACTTATGAAATTAATTAAGGTTACATTATTTTTTTTTTATATTTAATGAAGAGACTCTTGGTCCTCCATAACTTGAGGACAAATTATGGAGTCATAACTCCAATTAAAAAGAACTAAACTCTTCATTTTTGTAACCTTTGCCAACTGTATGAGTTTTATGAGTCTTTAATGTGACTCTTCATGTAACTTGAGGACAAGTTACACAAACACATTTTATACTCAACTCTTAGATTAAAATGGATTGAAAACAACTATTTCATTCAACTTTTCTATTAATCTAAGAAACTCATAAGAATAAGATAATTCAAATCAAACTTTTTCATGTAATTAGTCTAACCTTTAAACTAATACAAAACATGAAACTATTGACAATTATCTTTGAAAATGGATTAGCATGAACATTACCACATTAAAAAACAAGTTTATAAGTTCAAAAACAACTTAGGGTAATGTTCCTAGTCCATTTCTAGCCAAAATCCTCGAAAGTATGCTGTCTGGGGTCCAAATCGTCGAGTGCATGAACACGACTCGGCGAGTTGGATGCATTTTGCCTTGGACTCGTCGAGTCCCTTCATGGACTCGGCGAGTCAGCTGGGCTGACAGCATCAAAACTCGATTTTTCAGCTTCTATTGCAGATATAACAAGAAAACAAGCCTAGGCTCTGATACCACTGTTGGGTTATGAGCATTCTAACACTCCTAAGTGTACATGCAACCCTAAATACCTTGGATATATGTTTTCTCTATTATACATGCAAATATGAACATCCAAGGTATTATCCTAATCTAGCATACAAAACTATCAATATAACAAGATAGAATACATACCTCTTTGATGTAGAATGTCTTCATGAAGCTTGAGTGCCTAGTGCCCCAAGTGTGACACCTCAAATGGTTCACACAACACCAAATACACTTGGAATAACTTGAGAGAATTCTACACTTCATAAAATCGGCTAGCCCTCTCTAGAATAATACTAGTGTCCGATTTTGGTCAAGAATAATATCTATATATAGTGTTACAATTAGGGTAAACTCTAATTGTCATGACTTTCCATTTCCTTGGATCCATGGGTTCAAATACACCATGGAGCATCCATGGAGCATCATATGGGTTTTGGCCCAACTAGATAATCCATGGAGCATTAGCCCACTATATAAGTATGGATGATTTACACAATCAACCCATATATTTAATTAGTCTTCTTTTGATCACTTAATTAATCCTAGATTAATTCTTGATCAATACTAATTAAATAATCTTATTATTCTTATTATTAATATACTAGAACTTATAATATATTAATAACCATAAGTGTCTTATTTCTCTCATTATAGTCTATCCAAGTGCATGATGCCATGCAACCCAAATGGACCATGCCGGGTCGGGTCAAGTCTTACCAATTATAGTTATGGACTTAGACATTAATCCAACAATTATACCGAGGATTTTTGAGACGGTGAAGAAGCCTTCTGCTGTTAAAAGGGAATGAAGATTCTGTGCCAAAGACGCAAAGGGGGAGATTGTTGAAGATAATTGTGTTGCATCTTGGGCCCTTTTGTTTTACAACCGGATTGGGCTTGTCAATCCGTGTTTAACTAGATTAGCCTTCTTTTTCTTAGAAAAAACGTTTAGGGTTTCATTATAAATATATGCATGCATGTATGCGTATAGTAACAGTCGTCACTCTCATTGAATATTGTAAACCCTAAAATCCTCTACAGTTGATATTCTTTATCGAGCTCTTTTGAGGATTGTTTATTGAATCATTCGACACCTTTTGATTCATTAGCTTGTTCTTAATTGTTAATCTAGTCATTTATCTACCTGTTTCATAGATCTAATCGATCTTTAAGTTTGTTTTTAAACTCATCAATATATTAGTCCTTTATACATAAAGTATTATGTTAGTATCGATAATCAATAAGATAGATGTTATGTTTATGTTTATAAAACGATACTTTTACTTGTATTGTACTTGCATTCCCCCCCCCCCCCTAAAACATGAAAAGACTTGAAAGGTAGGGGTATGAACTCACTTGTTGGGCTTGAAAAGAGTGGGGCTAGAGTCGAGCAGAACTTCAACCGCGGAAAGCTGCGTCTTCGAGCTCTTCGGGGATCTCGGTAGCGTAGAACCTTCGTCGGGGGCTCGGGTACTGAAACCGAGGGCGCCGGGACAACTTTTGGTGCTTGAAAGTATGTGAGAGTGAGTGGAAATTTGAGAATGTGTGCCAAAATCCGTAGCTTATGCCATCTATTTATAGTGCTGGAAATGAGCGTACGCTGGGCGTACCACCGGAGTATGCTGGGCGTACGTGTTACCCTGGGCGTACTTCGGTTACGCTGGGCGTATCTTTTCGTCACGGCTTACGACTCGAGTCTAGCTAGGCGTAGAGCTGCAGCCGATGGGACTCGACCCTGCACCTAGTACGCTGGGCGTACCCCTATATTACGCTGGGCGTAATCCCAGCTCCCGCCTTCTAAATTCCGTAAGTTTAGCGTACGGGATCCGTTTTTTGCATTCTTTATATCTACGCGTAGGTGAGATTATGCTCTACAACTTTCATTTAGACTCCGTCGGCTAGTTTTGAATTTATTTTTATTGAAATGTTTTTACTAGGCCGGGATTGCTAAAGTTCGTTAAAAATTCATAGTTTCATTATTCGATGTCGGTTTTCGTTTGTCTTTTTATCATTTTACTCCTATTGTGGAGACCTCAACTTTCGTTTAGGTTGTGTTATCTAAATAACGCCCGATCTTCAATTCAAGTTTTTAACCCTCTACTACTGTTACGAAACTTAGAAAATGTGTAACTTCTTCATACGAGGTCCAATTTGGGTGATCTTTTTATGTACGTTTTCAGTTTAATGAACTCTACAACTTTTGTTTAGATACTTAAGGTTAAAAATGCATTTTATTGTAATTTCACTTTTTACGTTTAAATAACGTTTTAACGGTGTGTCGTAGATATTCAAGTGGTTATAATTTCTTCAATATAACCCGGTTTTGAATGTTCTTTATGTTTTTGGAAACCTTGGCACGATATCTAACATTTGATGCATCCCAATTTAGATGTTTGAACACTTTATTTTTGAGGTAAACTTTGTTGACTCCAAATAGTCTTCGTTGTATTTGACTTTTGAGTGTTACACTGCTTTTGGAAAATATAGGGTTGTCACATCATCCCCCCGTTAGGGGAATTTCATCTCGAAGTTTAATCTAAGATAAAGTTTACAGGTTAGGAAAAAGATGCGGGTAGTATTGTCTTATCTGATCCTCACGTTCCCAGGTGTATTCAGGTCCTCGCTTGGCATTCCAACGAACCTTTACAATAGGTATGCGGCTTTGTTTAGTCCTTTTATTTCCCGATCCATGATCTCTACTGGTTCTTCCACGAATTGGAGATTATCATTTATTGCAATTTTGTCTAGCGGGATGAAAAGGGTCTCATTGGACAAGCACTTCTTTAGGTTTGATACGTGAAAGGTAGGGTGTACGTTGTGGAGCTCCTGAGGTAATCGAAGTTTGTACGCCACTGGACCGATCCTGGCAAGGATGTCGAATGGTCCAATGTATCTTGGGTTCAGTTTCCGACGCTTTCCGAAGTGTATTAACCCCTTCCAGGGCGAGACTTTTAGTAGGACTCGATCTCCAAACTGGAATTCCAAGGGTTTCCGTCTTTTATCCGCGTAACTCTTTTGTCTGTCCCTTGATGCTTTTAGACGTTCCCGAATCTGAACAATCTTCTCCGTAGTTTCCCTTATGATTTCTGGTCCAGTGAGTGTGTTGTTTGTTGCTTGTCCTCTTGCTAGTTGTGTGTCCCCCACCTCGGCCCAACACACAGTTGATCTGCATTTACGGCCGTAGAGGGCTTCGAATGGGACAACCTTGATACTAGTGTGGTAGCTATTGTGTACGAGAACTTGACCAAGGGGAGATGGGTGTCCCACGCTTTGCCAAAATCGATTATGCAAGATCTCAACATATCTTCTAGGGTTTGTATGGTTCTCTCACTCTGGCCGTCGGTTTGTGCGTGATAAGCGGTACTCATGTCTAGTCTTGTTCCTAGAGCTTTTTGTTGTGACTGCTAGAACCTTGAGGTGAATCCACTATCTCGGTCCGAGATAATGGATATGGGCACACCATGCAGTCGTACAACTTCTCTCAGGTATGTTATAGTTAGTTCCTCCAATTTATCCGTCTCTTTGATTAGTAGGAAGTGTGCTGATTTAGTTAACCTGTCGACAATTACCCAGATGGTGTCGAGTCTGCTTGCCGTCCTGGGTAGTTTGGTTATGAAATCCATGGTTATACGTTCCCACTTCCATTCGGGTATTTCTGGTTGTTGCAACAATCCTGAGGGCTTTTGGTATTCTACCTTGACCTTGGCGCACGTCAGACATTTACTTACATAGGTAGCAATTTCGGCTTTCATGTTCAGCCACCAGTACAACTTCTTGAGGTCGAGATAAATCTTATCGGAGCCGGGGTGTATGGAGTATCGTGTCTTATGAGCTTCGTTCATGACAACTTCTCTGAATCCTCCAAACTTCGGTGTCCAAATCCGATCCATGAAGTAATGAACTCCATCATTCTTGACTTCAAACTTCTTATCCATTCCCCTTAAGGCTTCCCCTGCCACATTTTCAGATGTTAAGGCTTCTATTTGAGCTTCCTTAATTTGTGTGGACAGGTGTGAATGGATTGTCATGGTTAAAGACTTCACTCTGCGGCCCGAGTATTCCTTCCAGCTGAGTGCATCGGCCACCACGTTAGCCTTTCCGGGATGATATCGAATCTCGCATTCATAATCATTTAGTAGTTCTACCCACCGTCTTTGTCTCATGTTGAGTTCTTTCTCATTGAGGATATGTTGGAGGTTTTTATGGTCAGTGAAGATCGTACATTTCGTGCCGTAGAGGTAGTGCCTCCATATATTTAGAGCGAAGAAGACTGCTCCTAGCTTAAGATCGTGCGTTGTGTAGTTCACTTCGTGCGTCTTTAGTTGCCTTGAAGCATAGGCGATGACCTTCCCTCGTTGCATCAAGACACACCCGAGTCCTTGGTTTGATGCATCGCAATAGACCACGACGTCCTCCGTTCCTTCTGGCAAGGTTAGGATGGGCGCACTACATAAGACTCGCTTTAGCGTTTGAAAAGCGGTGTCTTGTTATTCTCCCCACTTGAAGGTCACACTCTTCTAAGTTAGGGTGGTGAGTGGCTTGGCAATCATGGAGAAATTTTGAACGAACCTTCGGTAATACCCGATGAGTCCCAAAAATTGTCAGATTTCTGTAGGGGTTCTTGGAGTCGTCCAACTCTCTATTGCCTTGATCTTCGAAGGATCCATGTGTATCCCCTCCTTGCTTACTACGTGTCCTAGGAAATTCACCTCCCAAATCCAAAATTCGCACTTTGAAAATTTTGCGTACAACTTCTCTGCCCTCTGTGTTTCCAAAACTTGGCGGAGGTGTTGGCTGTGTTCTTCCTGGCTTCTTGAATAGATGAGTATATCATCTATGAACACGATCACGAATTTATCCAGGAAGGGATGACATACTCGGTTCATCAAGTCCATGAACACTGCTGGAGCATTTGTCAACCTGAAGGGCATTACAACAAACTCATAGTGACCATAGGGTGTTCGGAAATCCGTTTTGGGGATTTCTCCTTCCAGTACTCACAGTTGGTGATAACTAGATCTTAGGTCGATCTTTGAGAAGTAGCTCGCTCCCTGTAGTTGGTCGAACAGATCGTCTATGCGCGGAAGGGGATATCGGTTCTTGATTGTGAGTTTGTTCAGCTCCCGGTAATCGATGCACATGCGAAAAGATCCATCCTTCTTTTTCATGAATAAGACCGGTGCTCCCCATGGTGAGAAGCTTGGTCTGATGAAGCCTTTGCTTAGCAGCTCGTTTAATTGACTGGATAGTTCCTGCATCTCGGCTGGGGCTAAACGGTAAGGCGACTTTGCTACTGGAGTAGCACCGGGGATTAAGTCGATTCTGAACTCGACTTGGCATTCTGGTGGAATTCCTGGAAGATCTTCTGGGAAATATCTGGGAAGTTGCAGACTTCCGGAATGTCTTTAATGTTCTTTGGTTCTTGTTTCTGGTCTACTACGTGGGCTAGAAAGGCATGGTATTCCGTGCGAAGATATTTTTGTGCTTTAACACAGGAGATGATTTGCAAATTTGAACTAGGTTTGTCTCCATATATGATAAGACTTTCGCCGTTGGGCAGATTGAGACGAACAACCTTTTCGTGACAAAGAATATCGGCATGGTGAAGACTCAACCAGTCCATACCGATGATTACATCAAAACTTCTTATCGAAATGGGCATAAGGTCGATTTGAAATAAGTGTTCGTTTAAATTTAATGTGCACCCTACGTACATATCACTTGTGCTTGCCGTTTTACCATTAGCCATTTCTACAGTGAATATTTTATTGAGCTGTCGGGGTCTTTGGTTAAGTAGGTGTTTGAATTTATGACTCACAAAACTACTCTCCGCACCGCAGTCAAAGAGTATGCATGCATAAATGTTGTCGAGGAGAAATGTACCCGTAACCACTGGTGGGTCCCCTATTGCTTCATTTTGTCCTATCGCCAGCACTCTCCCTGCACCGCCAACATTCCTTGTCTTCGGGCAGTCCCTCTTGAAGTTCCCAGTTTTTCCACACCCATAACATGCTTGGCTTATCCCAGTACTAGGAACTTGAGTGACTGGTCGCGCACGTGCTTTACAGAAACGGGCAGTGTGCCCTTTCCTGTCGAAGCTCTTACAGTGCATCTCGCGGCAATTATTGTGGTGATGGTAGTTGCATTTGTTGCACTTGGGCAGGTTCCCTGCATATTGTTTTGTTGGCGCCGCAGCAACAGGAGTTGTGGTAGAAGCAGTAGCAGCATGAACCGCCACCATTTGTTTCTTTGAAGGTTCTTGCGAGGTTTGCCCCTTTTTCTTGTTCCAGAAATTATTCTTGCTGTCGTTGTTGGCATTGTTATCATTGTTGTTGTTCCCTTTGGTTGGTTCAGCTACGATAGCTGTGACTCCTTGGCAGACGCCATGATCAACGAAATATTGCGCCAGTTCCTTGGCACTATCGAAGGTCATGGGTTTAAAGCTAACACACTTCCTCGCAGTTGGGGTGATAGTACCTAGATGTACCACTCCAGTTTTTGGCTTTCCAAAATCAACATCCCTGGGCAAAGTGTTATCAAATCACTGAATCTGTTGGTGTAGCCTGCGATGTCTGAGCCTACCATCGAAAGGCCCCACAGTTCCTGTTCGAGCTTCTAAATCTCGCCTCTTGGACACTACTCTCATAGGAGCATTCGTTTAAGGTTTTCCCAACCCATGGAGTTCGCCACCACTAGGGTTAGTGTCTTGATGTGGCCGTTCCACCACGTCAGTGCACGTTCAGTGAAAGTAAAAGCAGCAAATTTTACTTTGCTTTCTTCAGGGCATGCACAAATTTCGAATACGGTTCCGTTTTCTCTATCCATTGGGATAGAGCCAATACTCCCCCAGTCCCATAAAAGGGAATAGGTTTTCCGTTGGTGAAGTCTTTGTAAGTGCATACCCCGGAACGGCCTTGGCTTGGGCCATTTGTAAAGCTGTTTATTCCTCCTCCTGACCCATTGTTGCTCATTTGAGCCATCGCCGCGGTTACAGTGGCTGTTGCAGCAGTTTGGAACATAGATGCATCCATAGTTGGAAGGGGTGGTAGAGGTGGTGCTGGACTTGAGTTTCTGCGTGTTGATCTAAAAGGAGGCATATTTTGGTAGAGAAAATAAGAATGAATACTATAAGTTTCTAATGTTTTGACAATCGTGTACTAGAGGGTTAGTTGTATCTTGTAATTTGTTTTGACTTTAGTTTTTTTTTTTTGTTTCAAAGTAGGTACAACAATTTAGTTAATCCCATAAGTTTTGAGAGGTATATAAAGAAGTACTTCATATATATATATATATATATATATATATATACACACACACACACACACACATATATATATATATATATATATATATATATATGTCACACCTAAGGTGTGTTACATTATGCTTCCTGTTTAGGAAAATTCGACCTATCTAGAGGTCTCCGTTTACAGATACAAAGGAAATAAGGGAAAAACTATATCCGAGGTCCTATTCTATATCAAAATTGTTGGAGTTGAGCAAGTTCTACTTGCGGCATGTTGCACGTTTGGAGCTAGATTTGGCATCCGACTGCTTGACTCCCATCAGGCGCCTTTCAAGATCTGCTTGTTGTTCCTTCATCTTTCTTATTTCTGCTAGTGCGTTCACCATTTGATTCTGAAGCATCCCTGTGTAGATTTGGGTATTTTTGTGTAGTACTTCCAGACGACGGACGTCTGCGGCGTTACCCTGAGTAGCTGCATTGATCTCGCGAACTCTGGCTGCTTGGTTGTCCGCATGGTAGTTCTGGGTAGCGATAGTGCCCACAATAACAGGAAGTGCTCGATCAGTTGAGCCTCCCCCATTGACATTGTTAAAATCTCGACACATGTCGAAAGGAGGGCGTACACCTAGTTGGCGGCTCCAGTAGTAGAGATGACTTCGGGAGGATGAGGAGCAGGAAGGTCGATCACTTCTGGTTCGGAGTCTGTTCCATAAGTAATTTCCTCGCCCTCCTCGTTGACTTCAAATTCCTCTTCGACTTCAAATTCTTCTTCGACTTCCTCCTCGATTTCCTCCGGGTCTTCTTCTATCCAGCCGCCGTTGCCTTGGTTTGGGTAGTAGGGATCTCCCGGTAAATAGAATCCGGCCATCTGTCTGTACTAGGATAGACGTATGAGATTTTTATAAGAAAAGAAATTTCTATTTAACGACATCCTACGTTTAACTATATCTTACGGAGCGCAAGTTTTTCATTGTACTATTCTTTATATCAATACTCCTATGGTATTTCAAATTGGCGAATCTAAAATAATTTGTATTTGGTAAGTTTTTGGCTTGTTGTCCACTACGACCATTCCTCGACATACATTGGTTAAATCCCGGATAAATATAGTTGATCAGGCTATATTTATTCTTGATTTGATTACATACCCCGAGGCCCAATCGTAGTGTCGCAACTTGCTTTAATACTTTTTAGAAAACCTGTCATGATACGAGACTAATACATGCGAGTAAAAATGTATATATTTAAAAGAAAATATATTTTTATGAAAAATTTTTGTCAGAGGGTTTTTGGTTACCGTTGCATTTATAGTTTGTATATCTTATGTGGTTCGATATACTTAGTTCACTATAAACAATGCTCTGATACCAATCTGTCACACCCCCAAACCAGAATGGCAGAAACATTCGGGGGTGGATGACTTCACGTAGTATCATAACAATTGAATATTGTTACTTTTATGTTTATAAAACGACACTTTTACTTGTATTGTACTTGTATTCCCCCCCTAAAACATGAAAAGACATGAAAAGACATGAAAGGTAGGTGTATGAACTCACTTGTTTGGCTTGAAGAGAGTGGGGCTAGAGTCGAGTAGAACTTCAACCGTGGAAAGCTGCGTCTTCGACCTCTTCGGGGATCTCGGTAGCGTAGAACCTTCGTCAGGGGCTCGGGCACTGAAACCGAGGGCGTTGGGACATCTTCTGGTGCTTGAAAGTATGTGAGAGTGAGTGGAAGTTTGAGAATGTGTGCGAAAATCCGTAGCTTATGCCATCTATTTATAGTGCTGGAAATGAGCGTACACTGGGCGTACCACCGGAGAACACTGGGTGTATGTGTTACGCTGGGCGTACTTTGGTTATGCCGGGCGTAACTTTGCGTCACGGCTTACGACTTGAGTCTAGCTAGGCGTAGAGCTGCAGCCGATGGGACTCTACCATGCACCTAGTACGCTGGGCGTACCCCTATATTACGCTGGGCGTAATCCCAGCTTCTAAATTCCATAACTTTCGTGTACGGGATCTGTTTTTCGCGTTCTTTATATCCACACGTAGGTGAGATTATGCTCTACAACTTTTATTTTGACTCCGTCGGCTAGTTTTGACTTTATTTTTATTGAAATGTTTTTAATAGGCCGGGATTGCTAAAGTTCGTTAAAAATTTATAGTTTCTTTATTCGATGTCGGTTTTCATTTGTCTTTTTATCATTTTACTCCTATTGTGGAGACCTTCAACTTTCTTTTAGGTTGTGTTATCTAAATAACGCTCGATCTTCAATTCGAGTTTTCAGCCCTCTACTACTGTTACGAAACTTAGAAAATGCGTAACTTCTTCATACGAGGTCCAATTTGGGCGATCTTTTTATGTATGTTTTCAGTTTAACGAACTCTACAACTTTTGTTTAGATACTTAAGGTTAAAAATGCATTTTATTGTAATTTCACTTTTTACGTTTAAATAACGTTTTAACGGTGTGTCGTAAATATTCGAGTGGTTATAATTTCTTCAATATAACCCGGTTTTGATTGTTTTTTATGTTTTTGGAAACCTTGGCACGATATCTAACATTTGATGCATCCCAATTTAGATGTTTGAACACTTGATTTTTGAGGTAAATTTTGTTGACTCCAAATAGTCTTCGTTGTATTTGACTTTTGAGTGTTACACTGCTTTTGGAAAATATAGGGTTGTCACAAAAGACCATGTGGGGGTTCCCATGGTAGGAAGACCATGTGGGGGTTCCCATGAGAGATAGTAAGACCATGTAGGGGTTCCAGTGGCACCAGGTGTAAAACCTTGGAGGGTTTCCATGGATTCCTTATATGTTGGTATGCATGGCTTATGTGGTATATGTAGCTTTACGGCTAATTAGTTATGTGTATGTGGATTGTATGTACGGTATGCTCTAGGGAACTCGCTAACCCTAATGCTTGGATCTAGGTTTCTCTATTGTACATGCTTTGAATCCAAGACTTACAAACCTAGATTTATTACATATAATTCGAAATTATGATAAAGAAAACAGATCCAAGTGTTTTACCTCTTTCAAGTGGCTTGAAATCCTTGTAGTCTTCTTGATCTTGAGCTTAGAGTCACAATTGTGACTCCTCCAATGGTTCACAAACCCCACAAGCAAGAAGGCAACTATATGAGAGAGATAGGAGGACGCTAAATTTGGCCCTAGGGTTCCCTTGGAAGCAAGTGGCCGAATTTGGGAGCTAGGGGTCCTTATTTATACTTGCAGGCTGCTAGGGTTTCAGTCTAAACCCTAATGGACAGCTTAGCCACCAAGCAGTCCAAGGAACCTTCTAGAATAAGGCCTTGGACGAAATTTTGATGGATCTCCATCATAATTTCGTTCACCCTTTGATCCATTAGGTTTCGTTAGCCCAAAACTCAACTATCATACATTTGATAGTTTATACCCCTTTATTTAATTAATCTCTTTTAGTCACCAAATTAATTGTCAATTAATTTATGACCAATACTAATTAAATAAATATGATTTCTCCTTTAATGTATAATTCTTATAATATATTAATAAACCACAAGTTTTCTCTTTCTCTCCTTAAATTACCTTGTCAAGTTGCTTTGGTGAAGGCAACCTAAAAGGACCATGCACAACCGGGTCAAGTATATACCAAATATAGTTACGGGCTTAGACATTATTCCAACAGTCTCCGACTTGGATAAGTCTAGTAACCATGTCTCACATATGACTTCAGGATCCGATTTGCAATCGTAGCTCTTATACTTTGCTGTCAATTTAGATCAACAACTTGTCCTTCAGATAAGGGATCGTATAATCCTCTGTTCTAGATATCATGCTGACAATGCCTATTATCCAACACTTTTTTCTTGATCTCTGATTCGTTTGATATAGAATTTAATTGACCACATCAATCTTCATTCTGACCGGGCCCGACACATAAGTCAAACCAAATCATCAAGTGTCCAAGATATCACCTTTATTCTCATAGAATAAAAGGAACAGATTAACTTCGACTCATATGTATCTATTATTTACTAATTGAATCATGCACAACAATGTGTTTTATAACATCAAGTTACTGATGCGTTTACACATCATCAATGCATAACCAACCAGTAAACAACAACCATATCTCTAAGTTTTAAGACTATATGATATTATCCCTTTTCGATCACTTCAGGTAAAGCACCACGAAGTGATACCAACAAACGCTGCTTTATTCCAATGCTCGAATCAAATTCATAAGCACTCATGAACTTTGCAGCAAACCTTTTCTATGCCCAAAACCTTTTAGACAATCTACAAACAATTCATGACAGTCTTCATTCACATCTACTTCCAAAACATGAACGACTGTGGACCGTTTGAATAATCTTATTATTTAGGAAGTCAAAACATGCAAAATAGAAACAATGGATAAATAACCAACACAAGACAGTAACTTTACTTATAAATAACACCACTTTATTTATTCATCAAATGTCAAGTACAAATTATCTATTACACGTTTCCTATCTAATCCAAACTTATATCTGTTGGATTAGTGTCTAAGTCCATAACTATTTTGGTATGTACTTGACCCGATGGTGCATGGTCCTTTTGGGTTGCCTTTACCAAAGCAACTTGATTGGAGAAATGAATAAAGAGAGAGAGGATAATATGATTTATTAATATGTTATAAGAATAATATATTAAAGGAGAAATCATATTTGTTTAATTAATATTGGTCAATAATTAATTAAGAATTAGTTTTGTGATCAAATGTAATTAATTAAACTAGAGGGGCTGAATTGTAATTATGTGATAGTTACAAAATAAGGTAAGGATTATCTTATATATATGGTGAACGAATTTGAGGTGTAAATCCCTTAGAATTCGAGTATGATAAGGATTCAAGGATTATCTTATTGGTTGCTTAATGGATAATCAACTAGATAAGGATAATGACTGAAACCCTATCTCTACACCTATATAAACACCCCTAGGGCTATGAATTCGTGTATCCCTTCCCAAGAGGTCCTAGATACGAATTCTAACCTCTCACCTCTCTCCTTATACCTTCTCCACTTGCTTATGGTGTTTGTGAGCCATTAGAGGAGTGACACTTGTGACTCTAAGCCTTCCAAAGTCAATACAAGGAGATTTGGGATTGTTATTGCTACATAACAATCAAGGTAACACTATAAACTTATTCTCATGTTAATATGATTATATGTATGCTAGAATTAGGGTTTATAGTCTTGGATTCAAAGCATGTACAATAGAGAAACCTAGATCCAAGCATTAGGGTTTGTATGAGCACATAGGATGTCTTATGACCAAAACCCAACAGTGGTATCAGAGCCTAGATTGGTTTCAATTGTATTGATGCATATTTGATCGAAATAAGTACTGAAAATCGATTTTTTGAGTTTCTGAATGTTTGACTCGCCGAGTCACTTGGTGAACTCGCCGAGTCAGCTGTACTCGACGAGTCCAGGTCCAGACTCGACGAGTCAAAGGGTCTGACAACTCAGATTCGCGATTTTCTTCCTGTTTTGGTTTTGGATAATTACCATAAACTTGCTTTTGTGATAAAATCCGAATTTTTTCATTATTATGTGATTATCCTTACCAAAATAGAAGATAATTGTCAAAATTTAGATAATCACTTGTTTTATTAGATAAAGTTTGATTATTTGTAATTTAGATTTGAATTATCTTGTGAAATAGTTTCAATTTATCCCTTTAGGTTTTATAGTTTAAATTTGAACCCCAAAAGTTTTGTTGTTTTGAAATTTAAATAGTTAAAACCCTAATGTTTTGAAATGTTTCAAAACTTGCCCTCAAGTTTTGGAATTTAAAAGTTGATTAAAAGGTTTAATTAGAAATGTTAAATTCTAAAACTCTAGTGATGTTTTGAAAAGTTCAAATCACACCCTTATGGTTTTATTAATTAATTAAGGAGTATAATTAAAAGAGGTTTAATAAATCCATAAAAGTTTAGGTTAACTATTTAATAGAATTAAAGGTGTAATTGTTAAAGTTAACCACACAGTATTTTAAAAGTTATAAAATACACCCTATACTATATATAACATTAAAGGTCTAACATTATATATATGTATAACTAAAAGTCAGTCTTACCGTTAGTAGGCCTCATTCACGAAGCTGGTTTATAAGGGGTGTTTAAGGAAATTGCCTATAAAATGGCGATTGAATGGGTATCCACTCTTACCCACCGCACTCTTGACTAGTGGAGGGTCGTTAGCCGAACGGGTAGGATAGGACGAAACCTTCCATTATAAGTATAATGAAATACAGAGTAACTAAATGTTTCGCAAATTCCCAATCTTAGTTACTTAGGCAAAAGTGAATTGATGCAATTCCATGAAATTACACTTTGTGCCCTTGCGAAGACGTTAGTGGAGCGTGTGTGGTTTACCGGCACACTAAATGGTTCTAAGCAAAGGTAGCAAAGGGTGACTCAATGTTTGTCATAGTTCGGTGGAGCGTGTGTGGTTTACCGGCACATCGAATAGGTGATTGTAACATGTGAGGGCACCATGTAGTTCGCATGGTTATTCACACCCGCTTTGTGATCCTCGACATCCCAGTCACAAACAAGAGGGGCATATCGAGATTTAAACATGCCATTGAAATGTTCAATGAATCTCAAAGGATCTAGGAGTTTTCATAGATTTAAAACTTAAATTTCTTTTTCGTTTTTCATGGTGGAAATTAGTGAATCGTCATTCACTTACCTTCAAATGTTCTGCATTTGGGTTACGGCATCCCTCTCCCGAGTTGTAGGATATTGTGTTGGGTCCTAGCCTTGGAATTTCATTTGGGTGATTTACCAAGGACTCAATCAATCAACTAACTTGAATTCGTTTTCTCCCGATGTCAAAGTTCGACAACTATGGTCTTCTCAAATCCCGTGGAACAAGCATTCCACATGAAGATGATATTCCACGATTCGATCGAGGAACAAGAAATCATGCTTCACTTCCTCCTCCTCCTCCAATTATTCTCCCTAACCCACAAGATTGTAAAATTGAAAAGTTCAATATCACTCAAGCCCTTTTGGCAAGTAAACATAAAGAAGGAAAGTCGGTGTGTGCACACGTCCTAGGGATGAAGTCGCACATTGATAGACTAAGAATGATAGGATCCATTGTCGGTGAAGAGATGGCTGTTGATTGGGTTCTTCAATCACTTCCTAACTCATATAGTGAGTTCGTAAGAGAGTACTATATGATGAACCGCGACGTGACCCTTATAGATCTCACCTATATGCTTATTGCTGCTGAATCAGCAATGGTTTGGCGTAATAGAAAAGCAAAGTTGATTGGTGAATCTGCCTTCGACACCTCTGTGGATATAGACAATGGCAATGAAAGACATGCAATGATCGAAAAGTTTGATCATAAGAGAAAGGCGATGTCTGAAGTAGTTCCATGTGTTGTTCCAAAAGGAGTCAATTTGCTTTTATTGCCAAGAGAAGGGGCATTGGATACGAAGCTGCCCTATTTACCTAAGAGATCTAAGAGATGGGAGAGTCGAAACGTATGGCTCTAATTTAGGTAAAATCCATTAACTAACTCTTTTAAGCTTCATTCTAGGTTCTGAATACATAATGTGATAAGATTACATTTGATGTTTAGAAGGATCAAAGAAAAGAAAAGAAGCTTAAGGGTAGAAGTGAGCAGAATCTAACCATGAAGGAATGGATTTCGATTGCGTTTCTCAAAGATTAGATTCTTGAGCTACTACTTAGAGTTAGAATTAGATTGCTAAGAAAGATGTATTCGCATAAGTTTTTCAAAGAGTTGCATTGTGAAAGGACAAATTTTTCCGCAATAAAATAAATTTTGATTTTAAATTTTATTTATTTATCCTTACAATGGCGTGTATGAAAAATTGATGTTAAAATTATAAGCAATAATGGATTTGTTTCTTATTATGTTATGGAAAGTCAAGAATTTACCAAATAGGGAGAGTTTCTCATCGCCCAAGTTTCAATTGGACAAAAATTTGGAATCACGCAACTTGGTTGCATGATGAATGAGAAATTCCATATTTGGAAATTAGACAAATTCATTGACAATGTGTCAAGTGAAGGACTAGGAGATCGAGTACACAAAGTTGTGTGTTGATCAAGTTCACCATAAGAATAACAAAGATATTCGTCATGATTTACTAAAAGGCTTAGTAAATATGATTATACTTACAAGATTAAGTGTAATTCTAAATTGATTAAAGGGTTTAGATCAATAGTAGAACGAATAAGAAGAATCATATAGGCAGAAAGATAAGAGTTTCTCCATTCTAAGAAGAAGGGAGAGTGGCTTTTATGCTTTATGATAGGTCTTAATGATTAAGAACCATATCTCAATTGATCCTCTAAGTGAGTCTTGGTACAATTGTATGTCCAAGAAGAGGAATCAAAGATTGATGAAATGGTCAAATCAAGAAGACAATCATACTTTGTTCCAATAACAAGTCTTAAAGTTAAGATTGTGACAATGAGTAAAAAGTATTAAAGGTTTATAACATTCATCAAATGTGGAAAGTTGTGATGTCTTGGATAAGACAAAGACCAACTATGACCAATTTATGAAGTGTTTTGATACAAACTACACTAACTCTTGAAAATTTGTTTGTCAAGAAATGTTTATTGACAAAAGAATCTTATATGTCAAGGAGTCAGTGGGAGTCTTAATGGTCTCGAAAAGTTTCAAGAACAAATCAAATAAACCTTATCGATCATCACTAGCACACGAGTTGAGGTTTACAACCTATCGTAAAGACATTATTTTGTTTCTGTGCCAATCCAATCGAGTTAATTATGCATGTGAGTCCTATGAGTTCTCATTTGAATGCGTAAAAGGCAAGGACCTTGATCAATGAAAGGTACATTGATAGGAAAAAGGTAAGATGCTTAACTACTTGGAAGACGTGGTGGGCAGCTGTGCTACCTTAAGGCAAGAAATCAAGATTAAGAAAGTTCGATCCATATGAGTTTGAATTTGTCGTAAACTTTGGTTTTAACAAATTCGCATGGATAGGAACACATACACCGTTTAAATCTAAGTGTCATAAGATTTCCTCCTTCATGAAAATGATTGTGAGAAAATGCTTTCACTAAGAAAGATTTTAAAAGATAGTGATTGTAAAATTGCATTCTCAAATTCGATCATGGTTACGACATCCCTTTCCATAATTTGAATTGTGAGGTTTGGCAATTAGTCTTAATTGTTAAGACACACATATGAACTATCTAAGGCAAAAGTGTATAAGTTCAAGAAGCCTTGATAAAAGATTATCAAAGCACTAAGTATTAGAAACATGAACTTAAGAAATTCAATAAGTATTGTTTTTCTGAAAGTTAAGATATTTATGAATACATGTCGAAGCTAGTGGGAGCATAAGTGTTATGTTTTATAATAATCATCATGATAGTGGGAGCATAAATGTTATGATTGTATGATTATTAAGGCACGTATTGCATAGTTGGCAATATTAATTATAGAAAACAAGAGTCATACTTTGCAAAGTTGTAAGAGTTGAAAGGTTGTTTTGCTATAATTAAGGGAGAGAATATTATGCTTCATTTCAAATCTAAAGGATTAGGTTGTGGAATGTTAATAAATTTAGTCAAAGGTACATAGTGTGTTCTTAAAATTTCGATTGTGATTACGGCATTCCTCTTCGCAATTCGAGTTTTGAGAACATAGCAAATAAAACATTATGCGTCGTGTCCCATACGCTTCGGGTATTGGATCGATTGCGAATGCTTTAATGTTTGACCATTCTAAAATTTTCCAAATGTATAGTGCATTTAGAGGGAAAAGGGACTAGAATTGGTTTTGACTAAAATAATTAAACAACTATCAAAGGACAATCCAAAGTTCGACGAGGATTGGTCGCTTGCGAGTAGTTGGAAGTATAGTATTGGAAATTATGGAAGTGTTTCCATATTGGATGGACGATATCGACATCATTACGAATAGATAAGATTCTATTAAGAATGAGTTGTCATATAGAAAATATGGAAGTGTGTCCATGTTGGGAAGTAAAATCTATGTCTATATTAGAAACTTTATGCGAAAGGATGTTCAAAGGAATGTACTTTGAGTGAGAGACATCATATCTAAGGAATTGTCTTGTAACAATCTCTGATAGAGGAATTTGTAATATCATTGGCAATAGTCTTTGAGACTTTCGTGCAGTGACATTACAAAAGGATCGTTGCATAAAGTGTTAGAATCTAGTATATTCTATAAATAACAAGAATTTGACATTCTTACACTTAAGAAAATGGATTTGGTGTTGTAAAATGAGAATGATTGGAAATGTGTTCAACTTGTCTATTTCGCAAAAGAAAGAACCATAGGTAAACATTGTGTGCATACTAGGAGCATGGGACAAGTGTTGGAATTAAAATGCGAAGTTGATTACCCGAAACGACAAATAATGAGTAATCGATATGGTGATAAATAAAACGTGTTTTGTTTATACTCAAAAGTTTGAGACCATATGGGATTAGTATTATTCTTGTGTTTCACCTTGCATGTTTTGACTTCCAGAATAATTGAGTTTATTAAGAATAATCGAATTATTCAAACGGGCCACAGTCGTTCATATGTTGGAAGTAGATATGAATGAAGACTGTCGTGAATTGGTGTGTGGATTGTCTAGAAGAGTATTAGACATAAGCAAATGTTTGCTGCAACGTTCATGAGTGCTTATGAATATGATTTGAGCATTGGATTAAACCCACGCTCACTTGGATCACTCCATGAATTGTATTACGAGTGATTGGTGAGACGATAACATCTTATATTCTTGAAACCGAGATGTGTGAGTTGTATCTTGCGAATCGGTTGCACATTGATAATATGTAAACGCACCAGTAACTTGGTGTTATAAAACATATTATTGTGTGTAATTCGGTGAGTGAGTGCAAGCAAGCATTGTATAAAAGTTTATCCGTTCCTTTTATCCAAAGTAGGATAAAAGCGATATCTTTGGGCCCCTCGATGGTTTAGTGATGACATATGTAAATGCTCGGCCGGGATAGGGCTAATTTGATTTGTTCAATTAGTCTGTCGTCATAAATCGGAAATCGAGAAGTAGTACAAAGAGAATGATTAAAAATCATATCTCATACGATATCTAGAATGGAGGAATATATGATCCCTTATCTAAGGACACGCGTATCTGATATGATCAGAGTTGACAGCGGCTTTGGAAAGCTACGATTGCAGATCGGGATCTGAAGTCATACGCAGAATAGTTGTTAGACTTATCCAAGTGGGAGACTGTTGGATTAGTGTCTAAGTCCATAACTATTTTGGTATGTACTTGACCCGATGGTGCATGGTCCTTTTGGGTTGCCTTCACCAAAGCAACTTGATTGGAGAAATGAATAAAGAGAGAGAGGATAATATGATTTATTAATATGTTATAAGAATAATATATTAAAGGAGAAATCATATTTGTTTAATTAATATTGGTCAATAATTAATTAAGAATTAGTTTTGTGATCAAATGTAATTAATTAAACTAGAGGGGCTGAATTGTAATTATGTGATAGTTACAAAATAAGGTAAGGATTATCTTATATATATGGTGAACGAATTTGAGGTGTAAATCCCTTAGAATTCGAGTATGATAAGGATTCAAGGATTATCTTATTGGTTGCTTAATGGATAATCAACTAGATAAGGATAATGACTGAAACCCTATCTCTACACCTATATAAACACCCCTAGGGCTATGAATTCGTGTATCCCTTCCCAAGAGGTCCTAGATACGAATTCTAACCTCTCACCTCTCTCCTTATACCTTCTCCACTTGCTTATGGTGTTTGTGAGCCATTAGAGGAGTGACACTTGTGACTCTAAGCCTTCCAAAGTCAATACAAGGAGATTTGGGATTGTTATTGCTACATAACAATCAAGGTAACACTATAAACTTATTCTCATGTTAATATGATTATATGTATGCTAGAATTAGGGTTTATAGTCTTGGATTCAAAGCATGTACAATAGAGAAACCTAGATCCAAGCATTAGGGTTTGTATGAGCACATAGGATGTCTTATGACCAAAACCCAACAATATCATCCTTCAGCACAATGCTCCTAGCGTGCTGCAAGTGTTTGACCCTAATCAGTCCCTTTGTAAGGGGATCTGTTGGATTTTCTTCCGATGGTACCCTCTTCACAACAAGGAGTCCCTCTTCTACCCGATGTCTGATAAAATGGTATTTTCTGTCGATATGTCAAAATCTACCATGATCTCTTGGTTCCTTGGTTAGAACAACCGCTCCTTCATTATCATAGAAAATTT
The DNA here is from genome assembly GCF_052625555.1 of Lactuca saligna. Lineage (NCBI taxonomy): Eukaryota > Viridiplantae > Streptophyta > Magnoliopsida > Asterales > Asteraceae > Lactuca > Lactuca saligna. The sequence goes on along the minus strand of NC_136421.1, from coordinate 107,857,403 downwards.
CCATCGTCTCCTTTATGGATGGCATAATTCCAAGGTCTCCAATGAATTTCTTCAACCATATAGCCTCCTTCGACGCTTCACTTTCCGCGATGTACTCTGATTCGCACGTTGAATCAGCCACGGTCTCCTGCTTGGAACTTTTCCAAGTCACTACTCCTCCATTTAGGGTAGAAACCCAGCCCGACTGCGATTGGTAACTATCCCGATCTGTCTAAAAACTAGCGTCACTATACCCTCGTACCCTTAAGTCATCACTCCCACTGAGGACTAGAAACCATTCCTTGGTCCTTCGTAGGTACTTAAGAATATTCTTAACTGCAATCCAATGAGCTCTACTAGGATTCCCTTAATATCTAGTGACCATGCTCAAAGCAAAGGCCACATCATGGCAAGTACAAGTCATAGCGTACATGATAGAGCCTAATGCGGAAGTGTAAGGTACTCGGCTCATATCAGTTATCTCTGCCTCTATACTCGGGCTTTGAGTCTTACTCAACTTGGTATTGCTTTGGATTGGCAACTCCCATTTCTTGGAATTTTCCATACTAAAACGCTTTAGTACCTTTTCCAATTATGTATCCTGACTAAGTCCTATCAGTCTCTTTTCCATGTTTCTTACTATCCTTATTCCCAAAATATAAGCAGCCTCTCCGAGGTCCTTCATAGCAAAACATTTTCTAAGCTAGGACTTGACTTCCTGCAAGGTTGAGACATCGTTTCCTATGAGTAGTATGTCATCAACATACAATACGAGGAAGCTCACTATAGTCCCACTAGCTTTGACATATACACAAGATTCATCTTCGCTTCGCAGAAAGCCAAACTCTTTAACTTTCTCATCAAAACAAAGATTCCATCTGCAAGATGCTTGTTTCAACCCATAAATGGATTTCTCAAGCTTACACACTCTATTTGGATGCTTCGCATGGACAAAACCCTCTGGCTGATTTATATACACATCCTCAGTCAACTTTCCATTAAGGAAAGCGGTTTTCATGTCCATCGGCCAAATTTCATAATCATGAAACGCAGCTATTGCAAGCATTACCCTAATAGACTTTATCTTTGCAATTGGTGAAAAGGTCTCATCATAGTCAACTCCGGGATATTGAGTAAAGCCCTTCGCAACCAATAGCACTTTATACTTGACCCTTTTGCTGGTTAAAGTGTCTAAGTCCATAACTTATTTGGTATATACTTGACCCGACCCGGCATGGTCCATTTGGGTTGCACTTCACCCAAACAATTTATGGATACTATTATGAGAATTGTATACTTATCGTTTATTAATATATTATAAGTTATAATATATTAATATGAAGTCATGTTATTTAATTAGTTTTTAGTCTTAAGTTAATTATGAATTAATTTAGTGATTGAAAGGAAGACTAATTAAATCATGGGCTATTATGTTTATATAGTGTGGGCTAACACTCATTTGGAAATGGGCTAAGCTTATATGGAAGTCCATGGATGATCCATGGAGATTTTAACCCATGGATCCTTGGAAAGGAAAAGACATGGGTGATTAGGGTTTTACCCTAATCATGCACACTATGTAAACAAGCTTATGTTGCATGAAGTTGACACCTAGTGTGTGAAAAAGGGTGTGGCCGATTTCTTGAAGCAAAGTATACACTTTCATAAGTTTTCCAAGTTTGTGGTGATTTGTGATTCCACTTGAGGCATTCATATTATTGGTACTAGGCTCTCAAACTCCAAGCAATCAATAACTATGAAAAGGTATGTCATTCTTCTAGTGTTTTATGATTCTAGTTCTTCATGCCATGCTAGTTAGGATGTAAACCTTGGAAATTATTATTTGCATGTATTTTAGAGAAAACATAAATCCAAAATTTATTAGGGTTCCATGTACACTTAGGAGTGTTAGAATACTCAAAACCCAACAGTGGTATCAGAGCCTAGGCTTGTTTTCTTAAATACTTGATGCAAATTGCTGAAAAATGTCGAAAATCTACATTCTGAACAGCTGACTAGCCGAGTCCATGCATATATTCAACCAACTCGATGAGTCAGTTCATGCACTCGACGAGTTGGCAGGCTTGAGTGCAGATTTTCGAGTTTTAATGCTGGAATTGGTCTAGAATCATTACCTTAAACTGTTTTGAACTTATAAAACCTGATTTTGATGTGGTAATGATGATGGTGGAACAATTTCAAAGTTAAAATCAAATTTTCAAGTTTATATATGCTTATATGATTCTTGAAAGTTGTTGATTATGAATGTTCATGAACTTATGAGTTTTGATAGATCATAGGAATTGTTTGCAAATTGTTTGATAGAATAATTCTTGATTTTTATGACATTGAATGAACTGCATAACTCGTTCTCAAGTTATGGAATTCCAAAAGTTTTTCTTTTAAATGTTTTTTTAAGAAGTCATAAGTTACACTTTTGAAGAGTTTTTTTCCTATTAAATGTTTTGATGGACTCTATAACTTGTCCTCAAGTTATGGATTTCCAAAAGACTCTTCATTAAAAGTTTTAAACACTTAATTAAAACTCATAAGTTATGAATATCCAAAAGTTTATGAATTGTTCAAAACTTGCCCTCAAGTTTTGGAATTTGTAAAGTCTCACACAAACTTTAATTCCAAACCCATAGAGTTTTAAAAGTTAAAATTCAACCCTTATACTATTATAAGATTTAAGATTAATAGTTAATATATATATATATATATATATATATATATATATATATATATATATATATATATCTATATATATATATATATATATATATATATATATATAAGATTAAGTCGTTTTACCGTTAGTAGGTCTCATTCACGAAGATGGTCTATAAGGGGGGGAGGGGGTATACGGTTGTCGCCTATAAAATGGCAGCTTAATAGGTGTCCACTCTCACCCACCACTTCCTTGATCGGTGGAGGGTCGTTAGCCAAACGGGTAGGACAATGACTTGAAATTCTCATTAAAAGTATAATGATTATTATAAAGTAACTACATATTTTTTTAATTCCCAATCTTAGTTACTTTAGGAAAAATGTGAACATGGTGCTAACCCATGAAATTCACACTTTGTACCTTACCAAGTCGTTGGTGGAGCGTGTGTGGTTAATCGGCACACTAACTTGTACTAGTAAGGATCACAAAGGGTGACTTAATGTTTATCATAGATTAGTGGAGCGCATGTGTTTAACCGACACATTGATTAGGTGATAATATTAAGGGTACCAAGTAAATTTGCATGGTTATTCACACCTTGTTTTGTGATCCTCGGCATCCTAGTCACAAAACTTGAGAGGGCACAATCGAGATTGAAACATGCAATTGAAAATTTCAATGAATCTCAAAAGATCTAGGAGTTTCAAATCCAATTAAAACCTAATAAATTATTTCATTTTTCATGGTGGAAATTGGTGAATCGTCATTCGCCTACCTTAAAATATTTTATAGCTTGGATTACGACATCCCTCTTCCAAGTTATAAAATATTGTGTTGGGTCCTAGCCTTAATATTTCATATTGGGTGTTATATTAAGGACTTGAATCAACTAACTTGATTTTCTCCCATTATAACTGTCTGGTTCAGACAACTAGGATCTTCCCAAATCTCTTGGGACAAGCTTTCCTCTTAAAGATGATGTCCCTCAACATCATGCTTCTCTTCCTCCACCCCCGCTATTTATTCTCCCTAACCCACAATTTTAAGGTCACTCAAGCCCTATTGGCAAGCATAGTCTATATGTGCTCACATATTGGAGATAAAGTCACATATTGACAAGCCGGGAGAGTTGGGTGTCAAAGTCGTGTGAAAGTTGGATGTTCAATCACTTTCTTGGTAACATAGTGAGTCCCTTTAGGACTATTATGAGACAAATTATGACATGACCCTTAGTGATCTTATATATTTGCTTGGTGCTGCTGAATCAACAATGATTTTGAATACTAGTAAAGCAAATTTTGTTAGAAAATCAACTTCCCAAACCCTAAATGGACATTGACAATGGTAGCATTTGATATCTAGAAAAAAGATTTCTTTTGCAATGTAAAGGAATCGGCCATAGTCAACTCAGTTGAACAAATGGTAAAGAGAAAGGCTAATTCTTAGATAGTCTCATGTTTCATTACCAAAGAGTCCATATGTTTTATTGCCAAAGGGAGGGACACTGATTGCGAAACTGCTATATTTATCTGAAAGATCATAAGATTGATCAAGTCAAGAAGTTTGACTCTACTTCAGTTAAAGTCCATTGTCTAACTCTATTAAGTTCCTATTTGGAGATTCTTATTACATAATGTGAGTGGGTCACATGTTGATGTTTTTAAGAATCAAAGAAAAGATAGGAAACTTAAAGGTAGTATATGTTGATTCTGATTGCGAAGATGGATTTCGATTGCATGGTTCGGTGATCAGAATTTTGAGTTGTTGCTTAAGAGTTATGATATATTACTTAGGAATAGATAACAACAAGGTTTTCATATGGATTGTAAGGATAAGTTTTTCCACAAAGTTAAAAAAAAAAAAAGATGAGGTTTTAATTTTATTTATTTTAAAAATATCCTTATAATGGCATTTGTGAAAATTTTTTGCTTATATGTTTTCAGTAATAGCAATATTGGAAAGTGGATTTGATTATTTCGTTTGAGGTAGTGTCAGAATTTACCAAATGAGGAAAGGTTCTCATCACCCGAGTTTCAATTGGACCGAAACTTGGAATCATACAAGCTGTATTGTATGATGAATGAGAATTTTCATCTTTGTAAAATTGAGAGTAATTCATTGATCACATGAATATGTAAGTCAATTGAAGGACTAAGGAATTAGGTACACTGGGTGTTTGTTGGTCAAGGTCCACCACAAAGATCGGTTCGTCATGATTTACTAAAGATCAGTAAATATGGTTATACTTATAAGGTTAAGTATAATTCTGTAACATTGGAAAAGTTTCAATGTATGGCAAAACGGATGAGAAGAATCAAATTTGGTAGAGAGATAAAAGTTTCTCAAATCTGAAAAAGATGGGAGAGTACTTTAGTATCATGTTTTATGATCATCTTAATGATTATGAAACCATATCACAAATTCGTACTCTAAGGACATCTTAGTGCATTGTTATGACTAAGAAGAGGGGTCATGAATTGTTGGAATGGTTAAAATCAAGAGAATGAGTCATACTTCGTTCCAAAACAACTCTTAGAGTCATACTCCAAGATTTTAACATTAAGTGACATAAAGTAAGGTTTAAAACACCTATCAAATGTAATGTAAAATGTTTTCTACTCCTGTACATTTGAAATTGGTAAGTTGTGATGTCTTGGATAAGACAAAGACCAACTAAGACCAATTGTGTGAAGTATTTATCTTGATAAGAATCCGCACTATCCATTGAATATTTGTTTTGTCAAGGAATGGTGCTTGACTAGGGAAACTTATATGTCAGGAGGACAGTGGGAGTCTTAAAGATCCTGAATGGATTTCAAGATTTAATCAAGAGTAAAACCTGAGTTTTATCACTAGCACACGACTTAAGGTTTGCAACCTATTAAGTTGACATAATTCTTATTTCTATGTTTGTTCCTATTAAGTTGACTATGCATGTGAGTTATGTTAGTTCTAAACTGTGTGCATAACAGCTTGGAAGCATTGGTGGGCCTTGTGCTACCAGGTGACAAGAAATTAAAATTGAACAAGTTCAATCCATGTAAGGCTGAATTTGTCAATAACCCTGTCTTGTGATTATGGTTTTGACAAATTCACATGGATAGAAACTCATACACTATAAAATCTAAGTGTCATAAGGTTTCTCTCTGATTCATGAAAATGATGGTGAGGAAATGCTTTCACTAAGAAGATTTTAAGTAGATAGCAAATGTGAGGTTTGCATTCTCAAAGTCATTAGTGGAGTGTGTGTGATTAACCGACACACTAACATGGACTTGTGAGAAATGGAAAAGGTCTAAACAATTAAGACTATGATTACGACATCCCATTTTCATAGTTCTCAAAATTGTTTAGACATACATGTGAGCTATCTAAGAAAGGGTGGACGAATCTAAATTTCAGAAGCCCAACTGATTTCTGGAAATATGTCAGAGCTAGTGGGAGCATAAGTGTTATGCTGATAATCATCATGTTAGTGGGAGCATGATTATTATGTTTAGTGTTGCAAGTTAGCAATGTTAATTATAGAAAAACAAAAGTTTCAATTCGTAAAGATGTAGGGGTTGAAAAAGTTGTTTTGCTATAATTGAGGGAGAAGAAATTATACTTCATTTCAATTCTAAAAGCTTAGATTGAGTTTTAATCATCTTTAGTAAATATATATATATATATATATATATATATATATATATATATATATATATATGTATATGTATGTATGTATTTTATGTTGGAATGGTTCAACTTAAACAAATTCTATATATATTGCGTTTTCAAAAAATTTGATTATGATTATGGCATCCATCTCCATAGTTAAATTTTGAAAACATGACAAATAAAAATATTGTAACAAAAGACTGGTCTGTATCATGTCTTTATGTGAAACATCATGAATCGTGTCCCATATGCTTCGAATATAGGATCGATTGCATGTGCTATAATATTCATCTTTTCTAAATCTTCCAAATGCTTAGGGCATTAAGAAGGGAAAAGTCTAGAACGGGATATGACTAAAATAATTAAGAAATTGTCGAGGACAGTCTAAGGTTTGCCAAAGATTGGTTGCTCACAGATAGTTGGAAGTATGATGTAAATTGTTGGAAAGGACCATATAACATATTCTGACAAGAGGTAACTCTTGTTCGGAACTGATAGTCAAAATGGGACTATGAAAATGTCTCCACATGTGGAAGTTGTTCAATCTGTGTAAGATTAGAAAACCTTAGTGCAACAAGGATGTTCAAAGTAGTGTACTTTGGATATGAGACTTCGTTTACATAGAGTTGATCTCCTTTGTAATCCTCTGTAATGACTGATGACAAGGTTTTGGTGACCTTGTGCAAATTTATTATGAGAGCATCAGTGCGTATAAGTTTAAAATCTAACAGATTTTTGGTAAATGGTAGGATTTAGGAATTCTAACATTTGCAATAAGGATTTGGGATTGTTAAATGAGCATCGTTGGAATCATGTTCAATTTATCTATTTCACAAAGTAAAGATCATAGACAAACATAGTGTGCATACTTGGAGTATGGCATAACTGTTGTTTGGAAAAACAAAGTGTGCATGCTAGGAGCATGGGACAACTGTTGTTTTTTATTCAAGTATTAAGTTGATTATTTGAAACATTATACAATGAATAATGTATAATTGTTGAGTCTATTTGTGTTGTGTCTTCGGCTATGTATTTTGTATCCGGATTAGGCCTGTCCATCCATGTCTATCTAGATTAGTTTCGTTGTTATCTAGATTAGCTGTTAGGGTTATAGTATATATATGCATGCATGTATGTGTATATTAACAAGTTGTCTATTACGTTGATTCTTTTGACCCTAAATGCCTCTACAGATTGAAGTTCTTTATCGAGCTCTTCTGAGGTGTTATTGCATTAATCATTCGACATTTTCAGCGCCATACTTGTGTTATTTATTACGTTCTTATTTAATATCTTGCTTAGAATCATACTGTAACAACCCGAAATTTCCGTATCATTTTACTGTAACTCTTTCGTAGTACAATTCGCGCAACCAATCGTCGTTTCCAATTTCGATTTCCAATCTTCCGTTTAATTAAGTCATTATCTAGTACATAATTAAAATGACTTAATGGGTGTCTTAATACATTTAGAAATCATTTTAACACCCAACTTTAGTGATCAGAATATTTCTAGAAATTACCGTATCGGGTTACGGTAACTCAATCGGGTACGACCAAAAGCCTCGTCTAACACTGGTATCGGGTAGAATTCCACCGTGTCCGAAACTTAAACACTATATAAACGTGTTTAAGACTTCATTTGAAGCCTTTGGTCAAATTACCACTAAACACTACCCACCTCTCTCCTAATACAAGTTTAAGGGATCAAAACTCAAAATTAAGGCTTCAAATCTCTAAGGTACCTTCCTAGCCTTAATCTATAACATATTTGGCCTTCAAATTCGAGTTCAAAGCATGATTTAGGACAACATATGTGAGTTTACGGCCCAGGAGCATGCCTAGGCCGTAAACACCAATTTGAAGGGTTTTAAGCCCTTAAACTCCTTCCTAAACTCAATTGGACTTTAGATATGGCTATGGGACTTCAAGATATGGACTTAAAACATTTAAAACTTTGATTTTGAGCCATTTGAAGGAGTTTACCGCCAAGGCATAAGCTTAGGCCGTAAACTCATGGAAAAGGGGTTTTCATGCCCTAAAACCCTTCCAAATCACTTCTATGGCTTAGATATGAATTATAGGACCTTGGTTTAAACATTTGGACACTTGAAACATGAATTTTGGGGGACTTATGTGAGTTTACGGCCAAGGTATGTGCTTGGGCTGTAAACTCCCCAAAAATTGACATAAATCCAATTCTAAGGTGTTAGAAAGCCATCCAACACCACCAAAAGCCTTGGAATAAATCAAGGGACCAACCAAAAATACTTTAAGGGCCTAAAACACATCATTCATGGGATTTCTAAGAGTTTACGGCCAAGGCTTGTTCTTGGGCCGTAAACTCCAAAATGTTTGGTGTTAGAATGCAAACTAAACACCCCTAAAGCCTTTAGATGAATTTTAGAAGTCCTTCTATGCAAGTTTTAGACCTTGAAACACTTTGTATGACCCTAAATAAGAGTTTACGGCCATGAGGAGGGTCTCATGGGCCGTAAACTCCATAACACCCCTCAAATGTCCCATAAAACTCATGCTAGGCCTTGGAATAATCCTATTAATCACATGTGATTTGTTTTAATAACATTTAACACTATTTTCATGAAGATTAAGGAGTTTACGGCCAGGAGCCTATTTTGGGCCGTAAACTCCCATAAAATAATCATTTTGATGATTTAAATTCATTCCAAGTGTTCCAAGGCAATTTAGATAATCCATTCTAGCAACCCCTATGTCCATTTGAGCCCTTAAACCATCAAAACCACACCCACATGAGTTTACGGCCGTAAAATCATGTATATGTGTGTTCCATAGTTTTAAACTCATTTAAATGTTTACTCTTGGGGAGTAAACTCAAGTCCCAAGTCCCTAGTGCCATTACAAGTCCAAAGATGTCACCCGGGTCACTCCAAACGCTCGTTTTGAGGTGTCTAACCTCATTGGAGTGTAATGTTCCATATAATTAGTGAATGTATCTCTAATTGTATATATATGGACATTATATCATTTTACATAGGGTCATCGCGAGTAATCAAACCCCAAACCAACGTATAGCATTCAAACCGACACGTTTTCGAGTCCGGTGAGTTCATACCCCTACCCTTTTTCACTGTTTTTCACTGTTTTCAGGGGGGGACAGAAGCAAAGTACAAGGGAATTCTTGTACTCAAAACATGTTTTCAAATATGTGTTTCATATTCGTATGCTTTTATAACTGATACTACAACTGATAACAGATCGAACATACAGATCACGTAACATATATTTGTGAAATAAGTCTTTAAACTAGTATGTTTTACATATATTTCACAAATGGTTTTCCCACATTTTATCAATTAAAAGCATGACATTAAAACATTTGAACATAATACCTGTACACTGTTTTGTCCTCGGTAACACTCCCCAGACATATATGAGTGGAGGACTATTATATTATTACTAGTAAATTTGTTATTCCTGTATAATTGGAGACACGTCCTCGGAGAACACTCCACCCAGGTTACGCGAGTGGAGGACTACACCCATAACCAGAATCTCTGGTATTTAGAGAGCGTGAATTGAGTGTATAGATCTATACAGGGCTGACTACCCCACACCTGACTGCTAGCTACAGTCGAACCGAAATGGTTCAAGGGTGACGAAAGTCATAAGTTTGTGGATGACTTATTGCCACATGTGGACTACTTATTGCCACAGGTTTCAGTCTATTGTATGGTTATGGAACTCGCAATTAGGATAACAGAGATTTACTTACAGTAATAATGGATCACTTTATACATCGTTTACATCTTTTAAATCTTTCACTTACTGTAATTAACATTCAGGAAAGTACGGGACTTTCCTGGGGAAAACATGGAACCTAATCACGATTACATCATTTACATCTTTAACATCGTTTACATTAGATATATACATGCAGGAAAGCATGGGGCTTTCCTGGGTAACACTTACATAACTAGAAAGAGTATCAAACTGGATAACATTACATCTTTTACAATTTGTATCATACAATAAGGAAAGTATGGGACTTTCCTGGTAACACATGATAAGTAAACAGAACAGTTTAACCAGTCAGATAACCAACTATACATTTTCACATGAGTAAACATGTTTTCAGTGTACAAACTTACTATATTTTACATTTGTGAAACAATAACCAACTTTAAGAAAATACGGGATTTTCTTGGTGAACATAACATTTCAGAAACAGAAAGGAAACCGATACATTTTCGTAAAACAAAACCGCTTATGAACTCACCAGCTTTATGCTGATTTTCAAACCGCTTGTGTTCTCAGGTCGACGTTAGAACAGGTACCCGAAGATCCTTTTTCTCGAGGACGGAGTACATGAAGATCCGTTTCATTTTGTTTATATATACTATGTATCACAACTGTACAAACTTTACTTTTGAAACAACTGTAAAACTTTTATTATGTAATGTAATGGTTGTTTTACTTTACTTACTATGTGCATTGGATTTGATACTCAACGTGGTAGTCAACCCCGGAAATGTTTTCCGCCTTCGGTTTTCGGGGTGTGACAGATTGGTATCAGAGCCCTTGTTTATAGTGAATGAAGTATACCAAACCTTACATGGTATAAAACTATAAACACTAAAGGGCCTAAGTGCTCTGAATTAAAAGTATCTTCAAACTACAAGTATTTTCAAAAGTATACAAGTATACCGAACCGTCGTCATCCGTAACCATAAGTAGAACAGAACATAAGTAAATGGGTGTTGTGTACTACGGTTAAACCTGGGCAGTTATGTAGTCGTGTCTAGGATCAATATAGCCTGGCCAACTATATTCATTCGAGACACGGCCAACATGTTCTTGGGAGTGACTGTGGTATGTGGCATGCCTAAAACTTACCCTAATATCCCAAACATCGAATCATTGTCGCAAACAATTCATGAAATACTATGGGAGTATTTCTCGATCCCGATCCTCTGTAGTAATCCTTATTCAAGTGGTTTTCTGTGATCACTCTTAGCGATAAATTATCTGTTCGATAACTCTTTCCTGCTTTATCGCTTACTCGAATCATATAACTGTCATATCTATCGATTCAATGTAGAGGACTTACCATCCTCTTTTCCTTGATCTTATTAGATCAAGATGCCTCCCCGAAAGAGACCTAGCTCAAAGAACAACGACAATCCTTCCTCGCCGCCACCTCCTCCCCAGTTCGATCTAACATCGCTTCAGACGATGATGACCGCTGTGATGGTAGCAGTTATGTCACAAATGAACCCTAGTGGTTCAGGTGGTGGTACTCAATCTCAAAACCCTAAGGGTAGCCAGGGACACCAAAGAGGGGGTTCCTACAAGGATTTCATGAATGCGAAACCAACATCTTTTAATGGCGCTGGAGGTGTCATTTCTTTATCTCGATGGTTCGAGAAAATTGAGTCCATCTTTGAAATATGTGCTTGTGCGGAGTCTGATAAAGTCAAATTCGCAGCCTATACTTTCGTGGATAAAGCCTTGACTTGGTGGAATGGCCGAGTCAAATCTCTGACCTTACCTGTAGCCAATGCCATGGGCTGGGAAGCGATGAAAGAACTTCTCATTGCCGAGTACTGCCCCCATGGTGAAATGCAGAAATTAGAGCACGAGCTCTGGAATCTGAAGATGAAAGGTTCCGACATTGCTGCATATACTTCCCGATTTGATGATCTCGCACTTCTCTGCCCAGGATTAGTCACTCCTGAAAACAAAAAGATTGAAAGGTTCGTTTGGGGGTTATCTCAACCAATAAAGAGTCATGTTTTGGTTGCTCGTCCGGATACCTACGATAGTGCCAAGACCTTAGCACAAATTCTGATTGATCACAGCGACGATGTTAAGGAAATCATTACCACTTCTGAGCCGACTCAAAGGAGTGGTGAAAAGAGGAAATTATGGAAGAAGAAAAAGGGTCAATCTTCTCAAGGATCATCCAAGAAACAACAGACGGTGGTAGTCCATGCTGCTACTACTACTCCTGTTGCTGCTGTTTCTGCCATGGGATCCACAGCCTCAACTCCTACCAGTAAATATGCTGGTAACCTTCCTCTGTGTGACAAGTGTAAATACCATCATCATCCCAGTCCCTGTCAAGAATTGTCTTGCACCAACTGTGGTAAGAAAGGGCACACAGTTCGATACTGCAGAACTTCTACTCAATCAGCCAACCAATCATTGGGAGCAGGTGTTAGTCAAGCCTGCTACAACTGTGGAGAAGTTGGAAACTTTAAAAGGAACTATCCCAAGAAGTCAACTGCTGATAACACTGGAAGGGTTCTAACCATGGGACGGGAGGAAGCAGTTGTTGATCCCACTGTTGTTTCGGGTACGTTCCTTCTCGACAACTCATATGCTAGTATTCTTTTCGATTCGGGTGCTGAAAGGATTTTTGTTAGTCATTCATTCAAACATAATCTAAAACCAAATCCTCAACCTCTAACTGAAACATTTACCATCGAGATGGCTAACGGTGAGAAAGAAAGCGCTAACGATGTATTCATAGATTGTACACTTACCCTAAATGATCACTCATTTCCTATAGATCTCATGCCCGTTTCCATTTAAGAGCTTTGATGTTATCATTGGCATGGATTGGTTGAGTCCTAATCATGCTGACATTCTTTGTTACGAAAAAGCTATCCGTCTCAATCTTCCTTCAGATCAGACTCTCGTAATCTATGGCGATAAACCCAGTTCAAACCTTCATATCATTTCTTGCATCAAAGCTCGAAAGCTCCTTCGAAAGGAGTGTGTTGCATTCTTAGCTCATGTGATCAATGAGAAACAAGAAGTTAGAGACCTCGCGAGCATCCCCGAAGTCTGTAACTATCCCGATGTATTTCCCGAAGAACTTCCAGGAATTCCTCCCGAACGACAGGTCGAGTTCCGTATTGACCTGATTCCTAGAGCTACTCCCGTAGCAAAATCTCCGTATCGCTTAGCTCCGGCAGAAATGCAGGAGTTATCCAGTCAACTCAATGAGTTGCTCAGTAAAGGATTCATTAGACTGAGTTCCTCACCCTGGGGAACTCCGATTATGTTTGTCAAAAAGAAAGATGGATCCTTTCGGATGTGTATCGACTATCGTGAACTGAACAAGTTGACCGTTAAGAACCGATATCCTCTTCCAAGAATAGACGACCTCTTCGATCAACTCCAGGGAGCCAGCTACTTTTCTAAGATAGACCTTCGATCAGGGTACCATCAGTTACGAGTCCAGGAGAATGATGTTCCCAAGACAGCTTTTAGGACTCGGTATGGACACTACAAGTTCGTAGTGATGCCCTTTGGGCTAACCAATGCACCGACTGTGTTCATGGATCTGATGAACCGGGTGTACCATCCCTTCTTAGACAAATTTGTTATCGTGTTCATTGACGACATTCTAGTTTACTCCCGAAGCGAGGAAGACCACAAGCAACACTTGAGGCTAGTGTTGGAAACCCTTAGATCCGAAAAGCTATACGCGAAATTTTCCAAATGTGAATTATGGATACGGAAGCTAACTTTCCTCGGTCACGTGGTAAGCGAGGAGGGTATTCATGTAGATCCTTCCAAGATTAAAGTGATAGAGAGTTGGTCGGCACCGAAAACACCCACAGAAATTCGTCAATTCTTGGGTCTCGCCGGCTACTATCGACGATTCATTCAGAACTTTTCCAAAATCGCCAAACCTTTAACCACTCTAACACAGAAAGGTGTACCCTTTTGTTGGAGTGATAAACAAGAAACCGCATTCCAAACATTAAAGAAAGCCTTATGCAGCGCGCCTGTCCTGTCTCTGCCTGAAGGGACAGAAGACTTCGTTGTCTACTGCGATACGTCTAATCAAGGTTTAGGCTGTGTGCTTATGCAAAGAGGAAAGGTGATTGCCTATGCCTCTAGACAGCTGAAAGCACACGAGGTCAACTATACCACACATGACTTGGAACTAGGAGCAGTAATCTTCGCATTGAAGATTTGGAGACATTATCTCTACGGAACCAAGTGCACGATCTTCACTGATCACAAAAGTTTGCAACACATCTTTAATCAAAAAGACTTAAACATGAGGCAACGGCGATGGGTAGAATTACTCAGTGATTATGAGTGTGAAATCCGTTACCACCCCGACAAGGCCAATGTGGTAGCAGATGCCCTTAGCCGAAAGGATAGTGCAGGCCACCAAGTGAGGAACCAGACGATGACCATCCATTCCAACTTACCCATGTAAATCCGAGAAGCTCAGGGTACAGCCCTCAAACCCGAGAACATGTCAGATGAAGCCTTGAGAGGGATGGAAAAGAAACTTGAGATCAGAGGTGATGGAATTCACTGTTTTATGAATCGAATCTGGATTCCCAAATCCGGTGGATTCAGGGAAATAGTCATGGAGGAAGCACACAGAACCAAATACTCTGTTCACCCGGGTTCGGACAAGATGTACCTGGATCTCAAGAAACAATACTGGTGGCCGAACATGAAAGCTGAGATAGCTACATTTGTGGGCAAGTGTCTGACTTGCGCCAAAGTCAAAGTCGAACATCAGAAGCCTTCAGGTCTACTCCAACAACCCGAGATTACCGAGTGGAAATGGGAGATGATTACCATGGACTTCATCACCAAACTACCCAAGTGTTCTAGTGGGTACGATACCATTTGGGTAATTGTCGATCGCTTGACAAAATCCGCTCACTTCATCCCGATCAAAGAATCATTCAAGATGGAGAGACTCGCACGAATCTACATTCAGGAGGTAGTACGTCTACACGGTGTACCTGTATCCATTATCTCTGATCGAGATAGTAGATTTACCTCCAGATTCTGGCAATCCCTTCAGAAAGCCCTTGGAACCAAACTAGATATGAGCACGACATATCATCCTCAGACCGATGGACAGAGTGAGAGAACAATCCAAACCCTGGAGGACATGCTTCGGCCATGTGTCATTGATTTTGGAAAGTCGTGGGATACACATCTATCCTTGATCGAGCTCTCGTACAACAACAGTTACCACACCAGCATTAGGGTTGCTCCGTTCGAAGCCCTATACGGTCGTAAATGCAGATCCCCTCTGTGCTGGGCCGAGGTGGGGGATACACAGTTAGCTAGGAGTCGAGTCCCCGACAGTGCTCTCACTGGTCCTGAAATCATCCGTGACACCACCGAAAAGATCATTCAAATCCGTAACCGACTGAAAGCCTCACGTGATCGTCAAAAGAGTTACGCTGATAATCGTCGGAAACCACTAGAATTCCAGGTTGGAGACCGTGTCCTGTTAAAAGTCTCGCCCTGGAAAGGCACTGTGCGCTTTGGTAAACGTGGGAAACTTAATCCGAGGTACATTGGACCCTTTGAGATCCTCTCCAGGATCGGTCCAATTGCCTATAAACTTCATTTACCTCACGAACTCAGTAACATTCATCCTGTCTTCCATGTTTCAAATCTCAAAAAGTGCCTATCCGATGAAACCCTAACAATTCCCTTAGATGAGATCGAGATCAATGAAAACCTCAACTTTGTGGAGGAACCGATCGAAATCATGGATCGAGAAGTCAAACGTACAAAACAAAGTCGCATCCCGTTAGTGAAGGTTCGCTGGAATGCCATGCGGGGACCAGAATTCAATTGGGAATGGGAAGATTCAATGAAACAGAAGTATCCACAACTCTTTTCTTATCCATGATTTGTATCTTGTCTTATGTTCTAAACTTGAATTTCGGGATGAAATTCCCTTTAACGGGGGGATAATGTAACAACCCGAAATTTCCGTATCATTTTACTGTAACTCTTTCGTAGTACAATTCGCGCAACCAATCATCGTTTCCAATTTCGATTTCCAATCTTCCGTTTAATTAAGTCATTATCTAGTACACAATTAAAATGACTTAATGGGTGTCTTAATACATTTAGAAATCATTTTAACACCCAACTTTAGTGATCGGAATATTTCTAGAAACTACCGTATCGGGTTACGGTAACTCAATCGGGTACGACCAAAAGCCTCGTCTAACACCGGTATCGGGTAGAATTCCACCGTGTCCGAAACTTAAACACTATATAAACGTGTTTAAGACTTCATTTGAAGCCTTTGGTCAAATTACCACTAAACACTACCCACCTCTCTCTTAATCCAAGTTTAAGGGATCAAAACTCAAAATTAAGGCTTCAAATCTCTAAGGTACCTTCCTAGCCTTAATCTATAACATATTTGGCCTTCAAATTCGAGTTCAAAGCATGATTTAGGACAACATATGTGAGTTTACGGCCCAGGAGCATGCCTAGGCCGTAAACACCAATTTGAAGGGTTTTAAGCCCTTAAACTCCTTCCTAAACTCAATTGGACTTTAGATATGGCTATGGGACTTCAAGATATGGACTTAAAACATTTAAAACTTTGATTTTGAGCCATTTGAAGGAGTTTACCGCCAAGGCATAAGCTTAGGCCGTAAACTCATGGAAAAGGGGTTTTCATGCCCTAAAACCCTTCCAAATCACTTCTATGGCTTAGATATGAATTATAGGACCTTGGTTTAAACATTTGGACACTTGAAACATGAATTTTGGGGGACTTATGTGAGTTTACGGCCAAGGTATGTGCTTGGGCCGTAAACTCCCCAAAAATTGACATAAATCCAATTCTAAGGTGTTAGAAATCCATCCAACACCACCAAAAGCCTTGGAATAAATCAAGGGACCAACCAAAAATACTTTAAGGGAATAAAACACATCATTCATGGGATTTCTAAGAGTTTACGGCCAAGGCTTGTTCTTGGGCCGTA
Organism: Lactuca saligna; assembly: GCF_052625555.1. Lineage (NCBI taxonomy): Eukaryota > Viridiplantae > Streptophyta > Magnoliopsida > Asterales > Asteraceae > Lactuca > Lactuca saligna. The sequence continues at coordinate 107,840,325 of NC_136421.1, read as the reverse complement.
AACTCCAAAATTTTTGGTGTTAGAATGCAAACTAAACACCCCTAAAGCCTTTAGATGAATTTTAGAAGTCCTTCTATGCAAGTTTTAGACCTTGAAACACTTTATATGACCCTACATAATAGTTTACAGCCATGAGGAGGGTCTCATGGGCCGTAAACTCCATAACACCCCTCAAATGTCCCATAAAACTCATGCTAGGCCTTGGAATAATCCTATTAATCACATGTGATTTGTTTTAACAACATTTAACACTATTTTCATGAAGATTAAGGAGTTTACGGCCAGGAGCCTATTCTGGGCCGTAAACTCCCATAAAATAATCATTTTGATGATTTAAATTCATTCCAAGTGTTCCAAGGCAATTTAGATAATCCATTCTAGCAACCCCTATGTCCATTTGAGCCCTTAAACCATCAAAACCACACCCACATGAGTTTACGGCCGTAAACTCATGTATATGTGTGTTCCATAGTTGTAAACTCATTTAAATGTTTACTCTTGGGGAGTAAACTCAAGTCCCAAGTCCCTAGTGCCATTACAAGTCCAAAGATGTCACCCGGGTCACTCCAAACGCTCGTTTTGAGGTGTCTAACCTCATTGGAGTGTAATGTTCCATATAATTAGTGAATGTATCTCTAATTGTATATATATGGACATTATATCATTTTACATAGGGTCATCGTGAGTAATCAAACCCCGAACCAACGTATATCATTCAAACAATAACCAACTTTAAGAAAATACGGGATTTTCTTGGTGAACATAACATTTCAGAAACAGAAAGGAAACCGATATATTTTCGTAAAACAAAACCGCTTATGAACTCACCAGCTTTTTGCTGATTTTCAAACCGCTTGTGTTCTCAGGTCGACGCTAGAACAGGTACCCGAAGATCCTTTTGCTCGAGGACGGAGTACATGAAGATCCGTTTCATTTTGTTTATATATACTATGTATCACAACTGTACAAACTTTACTTTTGAAACAACTGTAAAACTTTTATTATGTAATGTAATGGTTGTTTTACTTTACTTACTATGTGCATTGGATTTGATACTCAACGTGGTAGTCAACCCCGGAAATGTTTTCCGCCTTCGGTTTTCGGGGTGTGACACATACGATCCTAAAAGAACTTTGTTCTAACAATTGATATCAGAGCAAGAGACTGTGTGATCAATACACATTCCTTCTATATTTGTAATACTTTAGGGTTTCCGCTTTTATCGTATAAATAGAAGTCGTCGTCTTCATATCGACGACAACTCTGTTTTTGATAAAACCCTAATCTCAAGTTTACAGGTTTGATTCTAGCAGTGCACCATGTCTCACGATGATTCGCATACAAACCCAATTAACATCTCAAACAGCATCGGATCAACAACCAGAGTACCCATACTCTATAATCAAGACTACGAAGTATGGGCTCATCACTTTGAAGATTACGTGGTTGGATCGGAAGACAATGGCTATCTCATATGGGAAGCTATCACTCTTGGAACGTTTGTACATTCGGAGACAAACACAACTGTTATGATGCAAAAGGATTACAACAAGTTGGTGACAAATATTCAGAAGATGGCACAGGATGAGAAGGACAAGATCTTGTGTAACGTTAAATCCATGCGAATGATAAGATTTGCCATGCAATCTGACACCTTTTGGCTTGTAGGTTCATGCACAACTACTAAGTAGATCTGGGATAGGTTGAAGGAACTTTACTCAACTAATGAAGATCTGGAACACTCCATTCAAACTCTGTTACTATCAGAATTTGGAGTGTTTGAACAGAAACCTGAAGAGAAGCTTGAACAGACCTTTGATCGGTTCAATCATCTCTTAAGTAAGATGATCAAGCATGGGATAGAGAGGAAGCTGATCGAGCAGAAAGTAACGTTCATGAACGGGCTGAGACCAGAATGAATGGCTGTGGTTTCCACTGTGAAGGCGCATGAACAGTTCAAATCGTATTCGCTGGCGAAACTAGTAGGGATACTGAAGTCCCATGAAGTTGTTGTAACCAAGGAAGCGAAAGTGGTCTCTGGTGTGGGATCGTTGGCTCTTGTTTCTAAAGGAAATAGTACTGCTGAAGAAGAAGAAGAGTCAGACATGTCAGAGTGCGACCTTACAAGTGAGGAGTATGCCTTGATGATCACAAATCCAAAGAAATTCGCAAGGAGAAAACTTCCCATCAACAAGAACCGAAACTGGCAGGGAAGTTATAGTTATGAGAAGATGAAGGATGAACCGAAAGTCTCCTGTCAAAAGGATGAAGAGAAAAAGGAGAACAAGCTTGCAGGAGACTCTGGATACGACTGCAACTATTGTCACGGCAAGAACCATTTTGCCAAAGATTGCATGTTGAGAAAGATGGCTGAGAAAAGAGAGGGCGAAGATGATGAGGCGTATTATATGCGCAAATTAGAAGAAATCAAAAAGAAAAAGGCGTCCAACAGCTCAATGAATGCCTTAATCGTACAGGAGAATGCTGGGGAAGATTAGTTCGGTGGTGTAGATGTCTGGTCAACCGACTCTGAAGACGAAAAGGTTAGAAGACCCACTCATGGAAATGCGTATGTGGTAAAGAATGAAGGTTCAGGTGGAAAGTGCTTTATCGTCACCGCTGGTCCATCAACAGAAAGTACAGATACGGAACCGAACCTGACAGACAACAAATGTTTTGTGGCCAAGCCGGTGAGTGAGAAGATAAACGACTGCGATCGATTGATCAAAAAGGTACATTCTATGCTTAAGTCTCTTAAAATTTCAAAAACTGATTATCAAGAAGAATTAAATGAATTAAACTTTAAATTTTCTAACCTAAGTAGTAGCCTCATGCAAACCCGCTTAGCGAATTCTAACCTAACTGACCAACTCGGCATGGTGTCTTGAAAAAGTGAGGAGAGGAGAATCTGGATTGAGCTGAAGGAAGCAGAGTTACTTAGGGATAGGGATGAAACTATTTATTTGCAAAGAGACAATTTAAAGTTATTAAAACAAAGAAATGTTTTCTATTTAATTGCTAAACGTCTCTATACTAATATTACTCAATTACATTTAAATTGTGAAATTGGTAAGAAAATTCATAAGATGATTTTGCCCTTTCTTGAATTTAAGGAGGATGAAGTTATAGCAGAATGTGAATCAGAAGTGTCCCCTGAAGAAATATCAATGTCGTATAGGCTAGGTTTGGATAAGATAGAAACTTTCATCGATTCTAAGGAACATAAAAGTATGTTAAAAGATATCTTAGATGAAAATGGTAGGCTAAAGATTAAAACTGGAGCTATAAAAATATTCTATCTGTCAAATGCTAAAATTGTTAAGGATAATAAAATAAACTTAGATAATTCGTCTGAATTTGATGCGGAAAGCGAGATGAGTGAAATCTCAGTAGAGGATGAAGTTCATTGCTCTAAGTTTATGAAAAATGAAACCAAGAGTGAAAAACCACTTATATCAGAAAACTCGGTTGAGTTTGCTCGTATGTCAAAAGAACAGAAACCAAAACTCAAGGAAAAAGCCTTGGTCTATCAAAAAGTTCAGACCGTGCCAAATCAGGTTTATGCTGTGACTGGGGTCACTCAAAGGCAAATGGCAGAATTAAGAACAGTAGTTGATGAAGATAACGCTGAAGGATGCGAAGACTAATTCTGGTCTGCTCCTATTGATAACGCAGACGAGACTGTGGGACTATTTGAGAAAACCACATGGAGAGTCAAAGGTAGATACATACCAGAACCCATCAACAAACCCTCCAGTTTCGATATTCCAAGCACAAGTGGAACCAAAGATGTTCCCGAGGAACCAATGGTTGAACCTGATGTTCCAATCAAGAGGGAAGAACCAAAGGTTCTGCTCAAGAGAGAGGAAGCACCGAAAGTTCAAACTAAGAAGAGTACAGATCTAAAATGGAAGGTAAGGCAACTGAAACTTAGAAGGAGAAACCAAAGACCAGCTTCAATGTTCAGAAATCTCAGAAGGAGATAGCTGAACAGAAATGCCTGAGAAATCAAAGATATGCCACAAATATGAATGAACGGAAAAGGCATTGGAATTCTCAAAATCCCAACTATGAGCCTCATAGGAAAGAATCCATGGACAAGGGAAAGGAAAAGTTGAAGGAAAATTTCAATCCAAATTCCTATTATTCCAAATCCAAGAATCGAAAGCCAAGTCTCGGTCCTGAACCCACTTTCGATCCTCGACCCAGTTTCGGTCATAGACCTAGTTTCGGTCCTAAACCCAGATTCGGTCCTCGATCCAGATTCAGTCCGAAACCCAGATTCGGTCCCAATCCTAGTTATGGATCCTCCAAGTCCCAAGACGAAACAAATTCTTTAAAGGACATCAAAGGAAAAGGAAAGTTGTTATCAGACTCTGAGAAGGAAAATAAGAAATCCTCCACTAAACCTAGGAATCAAACGAAAAATACTAACGAAATACCAACTGATAAACTAAAATTTAAAGAAGATAAAACAAAAATCAAGGTGTATACCATTAAAAGAAAAGATCAAACCACTCTTATTAAACGAACTTATTTAGTTGATGCTTCAATAGTTATTCCTTTCTCTGTGAAAAACTCACCAGGACCCAAGAAACTTTGGGTTCCTAAATCTGCTTGAATTTGCAGGTAATCAGTGACGAGCAGTTTGACGAATAATGGTATATAGAGAGTGGCTGCTTACGTCACATGACGGGGAGGAAGGAGGAGCTAAGGGAGTTTCGGTCCCTGAAAGATGGTGGGTCTGTGAAGTTAGGAAACAATTCCTATGGAACAATCAAAGGATACGACATGATAACTAATGGAGACTTTTCAATAAGAAAGGTGGCTTATGTAGAGGGATTGCAGCACATTCTCATCAGTGTATCGCAATTAGTTGTGGGCACAGGTTTGAAGGTATCATTCGATGATGAGGGGTCTGAGATAATTGAAAAACAATCCAAGAAGGTTCTGCTGAAATCTGCGTGAAAAGGAGAGATGTACCCTCTGAATCTTAATCCAATTCGAGGGACACCAGCTATTTGTTTGCTGTTAAAGGAACACACTGATGAAAGCTAGTAGTGGCATCGGCGTCTATCACACCTAAATTTCAAAGATATCAACAAATTAGTGATTGGTGATCACGTTCGAGGCCTTCTTCTTCTTAAGTTCGATAAGGATCATTTATGTGCAGCATGTGAGATAGGTAAGCAGAGCAGAAGAAGCCACCCTACACGCATCAATACTAAGATAGTGGAAGCACTTGAACTGTTACACATTGATTTGTGTGGACCTTCTGCTATAGAGAGTATCGGTGGAAGTAAGTACATTCTTGTTATTGTAGATGATCTTTCATGCTTCACTTGGGTTTTCTTTCTTAAACAGAAATCAGATGCAACTCCCAAGCTGAAGTCGTTCATCAAGCAAGTGGAAGTGCAATTAAAGAAGACGGCAAGAAACATCAGAAGTGACAATGGACTGGAATTCAAGAACAAGGATTTTGAAGACTTTCTGGCTGATAAGGGGATAACTCACAATTTTTCGGCCCCTTATACACCACAACAGAATGGGATTGTTGAAAGACGAAACCGCTCGTTATGTGAAGCAGCCAGAACCATGCTCAGTTACGCTTCCCTACCTTTATACTTCTGGGCTGATGCCATTGCTGTTGCTTGCTATACTCAGAATCGGTCCTTTCTCAACAAGAGATTTTCCAAAACTCCTTATGAGATCTTAAACAATAGGAAACCAAACGCCAAATTTTTCCATATTTTCGATTCAAGGTGCTTTATTTTTAATTCTAAAGAGAACCGAAAAAAGTTTGATGTTAAAGCCGATGAGGGCATATTTCTGGGTTACTCTCTGTCATCAAAAGCATACAAGGTGTTGAATAAGCGTTCCAGAAAAATTGAAGAAACTTATTATGTCACCTTTGATGAAAATTATATGAAGAAGGTTCAAAGGTCTGAAAGTGCTTCAGGAGACATATTCCCAGAATCTGGACAAGTCTTGGTTCCAATATCCAACCTGTTTGAGGAATACATTCGGTTATTCGATGAACCCGAAAAAACAATTCATTCAGAGGCAACAGCAGCAGACACCATAGTAGATAATCTCAAGAAGGTCATAGACGAAGCTACTATAGAAATGGAAATCGAACCACCAAGTCCTTATTCATCAACAGGCTCTCCAAACAAAGATTCAATGTTCCAGGGGGAGAGCTCTACAACTTCTAAGACAACCGAAGTTTCTGTTGAGGGGGAGAATCCAAGTTCATCCCCAACATCTCAAAGTTCAGATGATAGAGAAACAAATGATCCAAAACTAACAAGTGAAAGTCAAATCGAGGAGGAGACACCCACTTCCACAAGCAATGCAGACTCTGATGCCGACAGAGATTTCACTTCGCCAGTCGAGGGGGAGAAGGAGAAAGCAAGTGATAGTTCTACTGACGAAGGTGAAGGTGATCAGTCAGATGTTGAAATAGAAGTAGAAGCTGAATTGAATCCAGAATATGATCCAAGCTATCCTTCATTAGTAAAATGGACAAAGGACCATCCCAAAGAGCAAATTATTGGTGAAACTTCCGAAAGTGTTCTTACTCGATCTCAACTGAAGGCGAAACAAACTGCACTATTCTCTAAAGTGGAATATTGTATGTTTAATTCGTTTATCTCCAAAATTGAGCCGAAAACTATAAATGCTGCACTTGATCATTCTGATTGGGTTCAAGCAATGTAGGATGAGCTCCATGAGTTTGAACGCAACAGAGTTTGGAGGTTGATTCCTACACCGAAAGATGCCTCTGTTGTCGGCCTGAAATAGGTGTTTTGAAATAAGCTGGACAAAGAGGGGAATGTCATTCGTAACTAGGCTCGGTTGGTAGTAAAAGGTTATTGTCAAGAAGAAGGAATAAATTATGACGAAACCTTTGTTCCAGTAGCAAGGTTGGAATCTGTTAGAATCTTTCTTGCATATGCTGCTCACAAGAACTTCGAAGTTGTCCAAATGGATGTCAAATGGGCTTTCTTGAATGGAGAATTAGAAGAAACCGTCTATGTCGAGCAAAAGCCTGGTTTTGTGAATGAAAAATACCCTGATCATTGCTATGTACTGGATAAAGCTGTCTATGGGCTAAAACAAGCACCGACAGCCTGGTATGAAACGCTAACTCACTTCTTAAAAATGTCAAAATTTAAATAAGGTTCGGTTAACCCAACCTTCTTTCGTAAGAAGGAAGGCGAATATTTGATGATTGTTTAGATTTATGTTGATGATATCATCTTCGGATCCACGAATCCTAGCTTAACAGTTGAATTCAGGAAGTTGATGGAGACTAAATTTGAAATGAGCACAATGGGTCCAATTAACTTTTTCCTTGGTTTGAATATTAGACATGGATCAGAAGGTATCTTTATAAACCAGGAGGCATACACCAAGAACTTACTGACAAAATTTGGAATGAAGGGTGATTCAAAAGTGAAGGTTCCTATGACATTTGACACTAAGCTAACCCCATCTCTGGGGAAACCTGTTGTGGATATAACACTTTATCATCAAATGATAGGGTCCCTTATGTATCTAACAACTAGTAGACCATATATTATGTTTTTTGTTTGTTACTGTGCCAGGTTTCAAGCCAATCCAAGAGAACCTCACATGCTTGCTGTGAAGAACACTTTTCGATATCTGAAGAAAACTTCATCTCTTGGTCTCTGGTATCTTGCAAGATCTGGATTCTTCATTCAAACCTTTTCTAATGCTAATCTAGGAGGATGTGGACTGGACAGAAAGAGTACTACAGGGGGATGCCAATTTCTTGACGGAAAACTTGTTAGTTGGCAATCCAAGAAACAAACCTGTGTTTCCTTATCCATAGCTAAAGCTGAATACATTGCTACTGCATCTAGTACCTCTCAAGTGGTGTGGATTCAAAGTCAATTAAGAGATTATGGGCTGAGTATGAAAATGATTCCTCTCTATTGCGACTCTGAAAGTGCAATTAGGATTTTTCATAATCCAGTGCAACATTCAAAAACCAAGGACATTGCACTTACGTATCATTTCATCAAGGATCATGTAGAAGATGGGAACGTGGAAGTACACTTTGTTCGATCTGCTAATCAACTGGCTGACATCTTTACTAAATCCTTACCCGAAGCAACCTTTAACAAAATCTTACAAGGGTTGGTCATGATGGAATGAGAGTCGGTACCGAATCCTCAAATCTCTCATTAAAAAAATTAGACAACCGAAATGGAGAGACTGCTCGGTCTATATCGGCTCTAGAATTTTAGGGAACAGAAATGGACAGACCGCTCGGTCTATCTCGACTCCGTAATTTTATGGAACAGAAATCAACCGAATGAACGGTCTATTTCGCTTCACTCATTAAAAGATAAGGTTTTGGTTATATATTTTGTGCATATCTTTCTTTTGCTTTGAACTTAATTATTTTATCTTTTCTTTTGGTCCCAAGAAATAAGATCTAGTCATTAAGTCTCAAAGGGACCCAAAAGTGCATCTTTTTCAACTTAATCCATTAAGTCCAAGTCTCCAACTTTCAAATCTGAATCAAAATGATGTTTAGATGGATAAAGTTTCAAACTTTATCCATAACAAGGTCACAAACTTTCAAGATCTAAACTTTATGCAGTTAAAGTAACCCACAACTCATAACACCCAAAACTAGCTAGATCTAACAATTTCCTCTTCAAAATTCAAACTTTATATCTCTACAAGAAAGATCATGTTGAACAAACTTGATATCTACAAGCTCCAATATAACCAACACTATTTATCTAATCACTAAAACTAATATCATCCTTCAGACCAATGCTCATTGCATGCTGAACGTGCTTAATTCTACTCAGACCCTTTATGAAGGGGTCTACAGGATTCTCTTCTGATGATACCCTCTTGACGACGAGGAGTCCTTCATCAACACAATATCTGATGAAATGATATTTTCTATCGATATGCCTGGATCTACTATGACCCCTCAGTTCCTTGGTTAAGACAACTGCTCCTACGTTAGCATAGAAAATCTCCATAGGATCCTTTATTGATGGTACAACTCCAAGGTCTCCAATGAAGTTATTGAACCATATAGCCTCCATTGACTCTTTGCTCGTAGCTATGTACTCTGATTCTCACGTTGAATCAGCCACGATCTCTTCCTTGGAACTTTTCCAAGTTACCGCTCCTCCATTTAGGGTAAACACCTAACCTGACTGAGAATGGAAGTTGTCTCGGTCGGTCTGAAAGTTAGCGTCGCTATACCCTATCACTATCAAGTCATGACTTCCACCAAGTACAAGGACCCAGTCCCTAGTCCTTCACAGATACTTAAGAATATTCTTAACTTCTATCCAATGAGCTTTACCCGGGTTCCCTTGATATCGTGTAACATCATGTTCCAGATTGTTTTTTGATTTAATGCCCATGGTCCTTAATCCGAGTATGAGAAGGTTTTCAGGCTTTGAAGGAGAAAGGTTTAGGCCTAGAAAAGTGAGAGGCTTCGCAATCCGAGAAAAGTTTTGGATGAATCTGCGGTAGTAGCCAGCGAGGCCTAGAAATTGATGAATTTCCGTAGGTGTCTTCGGTGCTGACCAGTTCTCAATAGCCTTAATTTTGGAGGGATCCACATGGATTCCCTCTACACTAACTACGTGACCTAGGAATTCGACTCTTCGGATCCAAAACTCGCACTTAGAGAACTTCGCATATAACCTTTCGAATCGCAACGTTTCCAGCCCTCGTCATAAATGATCCCTGTGTTCTTCCTTGCTCCGAGAGTAGACGAGGATATCGTCAATGAAGACGATGACGAACTGATCCAGGTATGGACGACACACCCTATTCATCAAGTCCATGAATACTGCGGGGGCGTTAGTCAGTCCAAAGGGCATCACTACGAACTCAAAATGCCTGTAGCGGGTTCGGAAGGCTGTCTTCGGAAAATCTTCCTCAAGCACTCGTAACTGATGATACCCAGATCTCAGATCAATCTTGGAGAAGTAACTTGCTCCTTGTAGTTGGTCGAATAAATCGTCGATACGAGGGAGAGGGTAGCGATTTTTGACCGTGAGTTTATTGAGTTTCCTATAATCGATGCACATCCGAAACGATCCATCCTTCTTCTTTACAAACAAGACCGGAGCTCCCCAAGGTGAGAAGCTCGGTCTTATAAAACCCTTGCTGAGCAGTTTGTTGAGTTGACCGGATAGTTCTTGCATTTTGGCAGGCGCTAGACGATAGGGCGACTTAGCTACGGGGGTAGCTCCTAGGACTAGGTCGATTCTGAACTCAACCTGATGTTTGGGAGGTAGTCCGGGAAGATCCTCCGGGAAGACACCAGGGAAATCGCATACTACGGGAATGTCTTTTGGATCTTTCGATTTCTGGTTAATGTCGACGACGTGGGCAAGAAAGGCGCGGTATTCCTTGCGTAAGTATTTCTGAGCCTGAATACTGGAGATGATACGAAGGCTCGTACTCGGCTTATCTCCATATATCAATAGGGTTTCGTGATTCGGAAGGTTCAGGCGAATGGCTTTGTCGATACATAGGATATCGGCACGATGAAGATTCAACCAATCCATACCAACAATGACATCGAAATTTTTGATTGAGTCCGGTATAAGATCGATTGAGAATGAGTGATCGTCTAACATGAGAGTGCAACCTATGTAGATTTCATTAGAGCCTTCTGTTTTCCCATTAGCCATTTCTACGACGAATGTTTCTTTTAGTGGTTGAGGGGTTTGTTTGAGTAAGTGTTTAAAGTTATGATTTACGAAGCTTCTTTCTGCACCACTATCAAATAAGACACAGGCATAGGAGTTGTTGAGAAGAAACGTACCCGTGACTACCGTGGGATCCGCTACCGCTTCATTGTGACCGATAGCGAGTAACCTTCCAGTTCCCCCAGCATTTGTAGCCTTCGGACAGTTCTTCTTGAAATGACCAGCTTCGCCGCAGCCATAACACGTCGGGGTGACTCCCGAATCCGGAACTTGGGAAATAGGTTTGGGAGGGGCCTTGCAGAATCGGACAGTATGACCCTTTTGGCTGCAGTTGGAACACTGCAATTCACGGTAGGGACCGTTGTGGTGGAAAGGGCACTTGGGACACTTGGGCAGATTCCCGCTATAAGCTTTTGGCGGGGTTGGTGCGGCTGGAGTGGCTGGGATGGTAGCAGCATGGACCGCCACGATTTGCTGGTCCTTTGAGGAGGTTTGATTTTTCTTGCCCTTCTTCTTATCCCATCGCTTCCTCTTCCTATCAGATGAAGCGGGTGGTGCAGTGGTTGTTGTGGTTGCTGTTGCTGGAGTGGAGGAGATTTCGTGGTTAATCAGACTCTGGGCCAATTCCTTGGCACTGTAAAAAGTGGTAGGCCGTGAGGCTAGAACATTTCCCCGATACGGGGGCACTAAACCCCAGATGTACCGTTCAATATTCTTGCTTTCGGATGGGATCATGTTGGGACACATAGCCGCCAAGTCGCAAAACCTAGCCGTGTAAGCTGTTATATCAGTCCCTTTCATCTTGAGGTTCCAGAGGTCTTCCTCAAGTTTCTGAACTTCGCCCCTAGGGCAGGACTCCCCTCTCATGAGGTATTTTAGAATATCCCAGCCCATGGCATTGGCTGTGACCAAGGAGAGTGAACTGAGATGGCGGTTCCACCATGTCAAGGCCCTGTTAGTGAGGGTAGCAGTAGCGAATTTGATTTTTCTCTCCTCGGGGCAAGAGCACATTTCAAATACAGCTTCGGTTCTTTCGAACCATTGGGATAACGCCAGAATTCCTCCAGTACCATCGAAGAAGGTAGGTTTACAGTTCATGAAATCCTTATAAGTGCATCCCTGCACCCTTTGATGGACTTCACCAAACCTGGAGTTACCACCGCTCGCGTCCCCAGAGTTCATTTGGGCCATGGCTGCTGTCACGGCCGCGGTCACTGCTGTTCGGAACAACACCGGGTCGATCTGCGGAGGAGGAGGGGTTTGGGTTGCTGGTCTTCCTCTGCTTGGACGCTTTCGTGGAGGCATCCTTTACTCGAAGATCATAGAAATGATAGCAATAGTAAGAGCCTATTGCGAATATGAATAAAGTGTCTCATGGATTGAATCACATAATTCAAGATTAGAATGAGAGCCATAGCAATAGAGTAGTTAACTGCCAATATACTGGTATTAATGATGTAATACAGGTTCATGAAAATTGACCAAACAGTAGGTCTTACATCAACCATAGAGAAAATGCTGGCAGATTATGACATGACCCTTAGTGATCTTATCTATTTTCTTGGTGCTGCGGAATCAACAATGATTTTGAACACTAGTGAAGTAAATTTTGTTAGAAAATCAACTTCCCAAACCCTAAATGGACATTGACAATGGTAGCATTGGATAACTAGAAAAAAGATTTCTTTTGCAATGGAAAGGAATCGGGCATAGTCAACTCGGTTGAACAAATGGTAAATGGAAAGGCTAATTCTTAGATAGTCTCATGTTTCATTACCAAAGAGTCCATATGTTTTATTGCCAAAGGGAGGGACACTGATTGCGAAACTGCTATATTTATCTGAAAGATCATAAGATTGATCAAGTCAAGAATTTTGACTCTACTTCAGTTAAAGTCCATTGTCTAACTCTATTAAGTTCCTATTTGGAGATTCTTATTACATAATGTGAGTGGGTCACATGTTGATGTTTTTAAGAATCAAAGAAAAGATAGGAAGCTTAAAGGTAGTATATGCTGATTCTGATTGCGAAGATGGATTTCGATTGCATGGTTCGGTGATCATAATTTCGAGTTGTTGCTTAAGAGTTATGATATATTAGTTAGGAATAGATAACAACAAGGTTTTCATATGGATTGTAAGGATAAGTTTTTCCACAAAGTTTAAAAAAAGATGAGGTTTTAATTTTATTTATTTTAAAAATATCCTTATAATGGCATTTGTGAAAAATTGTTGCTTATATGTTTTCAGTAATAGCAATATTGGAAAGTGGATTTGATTATTTCGTTTGAGGTAGTGTCAGAATTTACCAAATGAGGAAAGGTTCTCATCACCCGAGTTTCAATTGGACCGAAACTTGGAATCATACAAGTTGTATTGTATGATGAATGAGAATTTTCATCTTTGTAAAATTGAGACTAATTCATTGATCACATGAATATGTAAGTCAATTGAAGGACTAAGGAATTAGGTACACTGGGTGTGTGCTGGTCAAGGTCCACCACAAAGATCGGTTCGTCATGATTTACTAAAGATCAGTAAATATGGGTATACTTGTAAGGTTAAGTATAATTCTGTAACATTGGAAAAGTTTCAATGTATGGCAAAACGGATGAGAAGAATCAAATTTGGTAGAGAGATAAAAGTTTCTCAAATCTAAAAAAGATGGGAGAGTACTTTAGTATCATGTTTTATGATCATCTTAATGATTATGAAACCATATCACAAATTCGTACTTCTCAGGACATCTTAGTGCATTGTTATGACTAAGAAGAGGGGTCATGAATTGTTGGAATGGTTAAAATCAAGAGAATGAGTCATACGTCGTTCCAAAACAACTCTTAGAGTCATACTCCAAGATTGTAACATTGAGTGACATAAAGTAAGGTTTAAAACACCTATCAAATGTAGTGTAAAATGTTTTCTACTGCTGTACATTTGAAATTGGTAAGTTGTGATGTCTTGGATAAGACAAAGACCAACTAAGACCAATTGTGTGAAGTATTTATCTTGATAAGAATCCGCACTATCCATTGAATATTTGTTTTGTCAAGGAATGGTGCTTGACTAGGGAAACTTATATGTCAGGAGGACAGTGGGAGTCTTAAAGATCCTGAATGGATTTCAAGATTTAATCAAGAGTAAAACCTGAGTTTTATCACTAGCACACGACTTAAGGTTTGCAACCTATTAAGTTGACATAATTCTTATTTCTATGTCTGTTCCTATTAAGTTGACTATGCATGTGAGTTCTGTTAGTTCTAAACTGTGTGCATAACAACTTGGAAGCGTTGGTGGGCCTTGTGCGACCAGGTGACAAGAAATTAAAATTGAACAAGTTCAATCCATGTAAGGCTGAATTTGGCAATAACCCTGTCTTGTGATTATGGTTTTGACAAATTCACATGGATAGAAACTCATACACTATAAAATCTAAGTGCCATAAGGTTTCTCTCTGATTCACGAAAATGATGGTGAGGAAATGCTTTCACTAAGAAGATTTTAAGTAGATAGCAAATGTGAGGTTTGCATTCTCAAAGTCATTAGTGGAGTGTGTGTGATTAACCGACACACTAACATGGACTTGTGAGAAATGGCAAAGGTCTAAACAATTAAGACTATGATTACGACATCCCTTTTCATAGTTCTGAAAATTGTTTAGACATACATGTGAGCTATCTAAGAAAGGGTGTACGAATCTAAATTTCAGAAGCCCAACTGATTTCTGGAAATATGTCAGAGCTAGTGGGAGCATAAGTGTTATGCTGATAATCATCATGTGCATGATTATTATGTTTAGTGTTGCAAGTTAGCAATGTTAATTATAGAAAAACAAAAGTTTCAATTCGTAAAGATGTAGGGGTTGAAAAAGTTGTTTTGCTATAATTAAGGGAGAAGAAATTATACTTCATTTCAATTATAAAAGCTTAGATTGAGTTTTAATCATCTTTAGTCAAGGATATATATATATATATATATATATATATATATATATGTATGTATGTATGTATGTATTTTATGTTGGAATGGTTCAACTTAAACAAATTCTATATATATTGCATTTTCAAAAAATTTGATTATGATTATGGCATCCATCTCCATAGTTAAATTTTGAAAACATGACAAATAAAAATATTGTAGCACAAGACTGGTCTAGTATCATGTCTTTATGTGAAACATCATGAATCGTGTCCCATATGCTTCGAATATAGGATCGATTGCATGTGCTATAATATTCATCTTTTCTAAATCTTCCAAATGCTTAGGGCATTAAGAAGGGAAAAGTCTAGAACAGGATATGACTAAAATGATTAAGAAATTGTCGAGGACAGTCTAAGGTTTGCCAAAGATTGGTTGCTCACGGATAGTTGGAAGTATGATGTAAATTGTTGGAAATGACCATATTAACATATTCTGAAAAGAGGTAACTCTTGTTCGGAACTGATAGTCAAAATGGGACTATGAAAATGTCTCCACATGTGGAAGTTGTTCAATCTGTGTAAGATTAGAAAACCTTAGTGCAACAAGGATGTTTAAAGCAGTGTACTTTGGATATGAGACTTCGTTTACATAGAGTTGATCTCCTTTGTAATCCTCTGTAATGACTGATGACAAGGTTTTGGTGACCTTGTGCAAATTTATTACGAGAGGATCAGTGTGTATAAGTTTAAAATCTAACAGATTTTTGGTAAATGGTAGGAATTAGGAATTCTAACATTTGCAATAAGGATTTGGGATTGTTAAATGAGCATCGTTGGAATCATGTTCAATTGATCTATTTCACAAAGTAAAGATCATAGATAAACATAGTGTGCATACTTGGAGTATGGCATAACTGTTGTTTGTAAACAAAGTGTACATGCTAGGAGCATGGGACAACTGTTGTTTTTTATTCAAGTATTAAATTGATTATTTGAAACATTATACAATGAATAATGTATAATTGTTGAGTCTATTTGTGTTGCGTCTTCGGCTATGTATTTTGTATCCGAATTAGGCCTGTCCATCCATGTCTATCTAGATTAGTTTTGTTGTTATCTAGATTAGCAGTTAGGGTTATAGTATATATATGCATGCATGTATGTGTATATTAACAAGTTGTCTATTACGTTGATTCTTTTAACCCTAAATGCCTCTACAGATTGAAGTTCTTTATCGAGCTCTTCTGAGGTGTTATTGCATTAATCAATCGACATATTCAGCGCCATACTTGTGTTATTTATTACGTTCTTATTTAATATCTTGCTTAGAATCATACGATCCTAAAAGAACTTTGTTCTAACAATTGGTATCAGAGCAAGAGACTGTGTGATCAATACACATTCCCTCTATATTTGTAATACTTTAGGGTTTCCGCTTTTATCGTATAAATAGAAGTCATCGTCTTCATATCGACGACAACTCTGTTTTTGATAAAACCCTAATCTCAAGTTTACAGGTTTGATTCTAGCAGTGCACCAGGTCTCACGATGATTCGCATACAAACCGAATTAACATCTCAAACAACATCGGATCAAAAACCAGAGTACTCATACTCTATACTCAAGACTACGAAGTATGGGCTCATCACTTTGAAGATTACGTGGTTGGATCGGAAGACAATGGCTATCTCATATGGGAAGCTATCACTCTTGGAACGTTTGTACATTCGGAGACAAACACAATTGTTAAGATGCAAAAGGATTACAACAAGTTGGTGACAGATATTCAGAAGATGGCACAGGATGAGAAGGACAAGATCTTGTGTAACGTTAAATCCATGTGAATGATAAGATTCGCCATGCAATCTGACACCTTTTGGCTTGTAGGTTCATGCACAACTACTAAGGAGATCTGGGATTAGTTGAAGGAACTTTACTCAACTGATGAAGATCTGGAACACTCCATTCAAACTCTGTTACTATCAGAATTTGGAGTTTTTGAACAGAAACCTGAAGAGAAGCTTGTACAGACCTTTGATCGGTTCAATCATCTCTTAAGTAAGATGATCAAGCATGGGATAGAGAGGAAGATGATCGAGCAGAAAGTAACGTTCATGAACGGGCTGAGACCAGAATGGATGGTTGTGGTTTCCACTGTGAAGGCGCATGAACAGTTCAAATCGTATTTGCTGGCGAAACTTGTAGGGATACTGAAGTCCCATGAGATTGTTGTAACCAAGGAAGCGAAAGTGGTCTCTGGTGTGGGATGGTTGGCTCTTGTTTCTAAAGGAAAAAGTACTACTGAAGAAGAAGAAGAGTCAGACATGTCAGAGTGCGACCTTACAAGTGAGGAGTATGCCTTGATGATCACAAATCCAAAGAAATTCGCAAGGAGAAAATTTCCCATCAACAAGAACCGAAACTGGAAGGGAAGTTATAGTTATGAGAAGATGAAGGATGAACCAAAAGTCTCCTGTCAAAAGGATGAAGAGAAAAAGGAGAACAAGCTTGCAGGAGACTCTGGATACGACTGCAACTATTGTCACGGCAAGAACCATTTTGCCAAAGATTGCATGTTGAGAAAGATGGCTGAGAAAAGAGAGGGCGAAGATGATGAGGCGTATTATATGCGCAAATTAGAAGAAATCAAAAAGAAAAAGGCATCCAACAGCTCAATGAGTGCCTTAATCGTACATGAGAATGCTGGGAAAGATGAGTTCGGTGGTGTAGATGTCTGGTCAACCGACTCTGAAGACGAAGAGGTTAGAAGACCCACTCATGGAAATGCGTATGTGGTAAAGAATGAAGGTTCAGGTGGAAAGTGCTTTATCGTCACCGCTGGTCCATCAACAGAAAGTACAGATACGGAACCGAACCTGACAGACAACAAATGTTTTGTGGCCAAGCCGGTGAGTGAGAAGATAAACGACTGCGATCGATTGATCAAAAAGGTACATTCTATGCTTAAGTCTCTTAAAATTTCAAAAACTGATTATCAAGAAGAATTAAATGAATTAAACTTTAAATTTTCTAACCTAAGTAGTAGCCTCATGCAAACCCGCTTAGCGAATTCTAACCTAACTAACCAACTCGGCATGGTGTCTTGAAAAAGTGAGGAGAGGAGAATCTGGATTGAGCTGAAGGAAGCAGAGTTACTTAGGGATAGGGATGAAACTATTTATTTGCAAAGAGACAATTTAAAGTTATTAAAACAAAGAAATGTTTTCTATTTAATTGCTAAACGTCTCTATACTAATATTACTCAATTACATTTAAATTGTGAAATTGGTAAGAAAATTCATAAGATGATTTTGCCCTTTCTTGAATTTAAGGAGGATGAAGTTATAGCAGAATGTGAATCAGAAGTGTCCCCTGAAGAAATATCAATGTCGTATAGGCTAGGTTTGGATAAGATAGAAACTTTCATCGATTCTAAGGAACATAAAAGTATGTTAAAAGATATCTTAGATGAAAATGGTAGGCTAAAGATTAAAACTGGAGCTATAAAAATATTCTATCTGTCAAATGCTAAAATTGTTAAGGATAATAAAATAAACTTAGATAATTCGTCTGAATTTGATGCGGAAAGCGAGATGAGTGAAATCTCAGTAGAGGATGAAGTTCATTGCTCTAAGTTTATGAAAATTGAAACCGAGAGTGAAAAACCTCTTATATCAGAAAGAGTTTGCTCGAATGTCAAAAGAACAGAAACCAAAACTCAAGGAAAAAGCCTTGGTCTATCAAAAAGTTCAGACCGTGCCAAATCAGGTTTATGCTGTGACTGGGGTCACTCAAAGGCAAATGGCAGAATTAAGAACAATAGTTGATGAAGATAACGCTGAAGGATGCGAAGACTAATTTTGGTCTGCTCCTATTGATAACGCAGACGAGACTGTGGGACTATTTGAGAAAACCACATGGAGAGTCAAAGGTAGATACATACCAGAACCCATCAACAAACCCTCCAATTTCGATATTCCAAGCACAAGTGGAACCAAAGATGTTCCCGAGGAACCAATGGTTGAACCTGATGTTCCAATCAAGAGGGAAGAACCAAAAGTTCTGCTCAAGAGAGAGGAAGCACCGAAAGTTCAAACTAAGAAGAGTACAAATCTAAAATGGAAGGTAAGGCAACTGAAACTCAGAAGGAGAAACCAAAGACCAACTTCAATGTTCAGAAATCTCAGAAGGAGCTAGCTGAACCGAAACGCCTGAGAAATCAAAGATATGCCACAAATCTGAATGAATGGAAAAGGCATTGGAATTCTCAAAATCCCAACTATAAGCCTCCCAGGAAAGAATCCATGGACATGGGAAAGGAAAGTTGAAGGAAAATTTCAGTCCAAATTCCTATTATTCCAAATCCCAGAACCGAAAGTCAAGTCTCGGTCCTGAACCCACTTTCGGTCCTCGACCCAATTTTGGTCATAGACCTAGTTTCGGTCCTAAACCCAAATTCGGTCCTCGATCCAGATTCAGTCCTAAACCCAGATTCGCTCCCAATCCTAGTTATGGATCCTCCAAGTCCCAAGATGAAACAAATTCTTTAAAGGACATCAAAGGAAAAGGAAAGCTATTATCAGACTCTGAGAAGGAAAATAAGAAATCCTCCACTAAACCTAGGAATCAAACGAAAAATACTAAAGCAATACCAACTGATACACTAAAATTTAAAGAAGATAAAACAAAAATCAAGGTGTATACCATTAAAAGAAAAGATCAAACCACTCTTATTAAACGAACTTATTTAGTTGATGCTTCAATAGTTATTCCTTTCTCTGTGAAAAACTCACCAGGACCCAAGAAACTTTGGGTTCCTAAATCTGCTTGAATTTGCAGGTAATCAGTGACGAGCAGTTTGACGAATAATGGTATATAGAGAGTGGCTGCTTACGTCACATGACAGGGAGGAAGGAGGAGCTAAGGGAGTTTCGGTCCCTGAAAGATGGTGGGTCTGTGAAGTTAGGAAACAATTCCTATGGAACAATCAAAGGATACGACATGATAACTAATGGAGACTTTTCAATCAGAAAGGTGGCTTATGTAGAGGGATTGCAGCACATTCTCATCAGTGTATCGCAATTAGTTGTGGGCACAGGTTTGAAGGTATCATTCGATGATGAGGGGTCTGAGATAATTGAAAAACAATCCAAGAAGGTTCTGCTGAAATCTGCGCGAAAGGGAGAGATGTACCCTCTGAATCTTAATCCAATTCGAGGGACACCAGGTATTTGTCTGCTGTTAAAGGAAAACACTGATGAAACCTAGTAGTGGCATCGGCATCTATCACACCTAAATTTCAAAGATATCAACACATTAGTGATTGGTGATCACGTTCGAGGCCTTCCTCTTCTCAAGTTCGATAAGGATCATTTATGTGCAACAAGTGAGAGGGGTAAGCAGAGCAGAAGAAGCCACCTTACACGCATCAATACTAAGATAGTGGAAGCACTTGAACTGTTACACATTGATTTGTGTGGACCTTCTGCTATAGAGAGTATCGGTGGAAGTAAGTACATTCTTGTTATTGTAGATGATCTTTCATGCTTCACTTGGGTTTTCTTTCTTAAATAGAAATCAGATGCAACTCCCAAACTGAAGGCGTTCATCAAGCAAGTGGATGTGCAATTAAAGAAGATGGCAAGAAACATCAGAAGTGACAATGGACTGGAATTCAAGAACAAGGATTTTGAAGACTTTCTTGCTGATAAGGGGAAAACTCACAATTTTTCGGCCCCTTATACACCACAACAGAATGGGATTGTTGAAAGACGAAACCGCTCGTTATGTGAAGCAGCCAGAACCATGCTCAGTTACGCTTCCCTACCTTTATACTTCTGGGCTGATGCCATTGCTGCTGCTTGCTATACTCAGAATCTGTCCTTGCTCAATAAGAGATTCTCCATAAATCGTTATGAGATCTTAAACAATAGGAAACCAAACGCCAAATTTTTCCATATTTTCGGTTCAAGGTGCTTTATTTTTAATTCTAAAGAGAACCGAAATAAGTTTGATGTTAAAGTCGATGAGGGCATATTTCTGGGTTACTCTCTGTCATCAAAAGCATACAAGGTGTTGAATAAGCGTTCCAGAAAAATTGAATAAACTTATTATGTCACCTTTGATGAAAATTATATGAAGAAGGTTCAAAGGACTGAAAGTGCTTCAGGAGACATATTCCCAGAATCTGGACAAGTCTTGGTTCCAATATCCAACCTGTTTGAGGAATACATTCGGTTATTTGATGAACCCGAAAAAACAATTCATTCAGAGGCAACAACGGCAGACAACAAAGTAGATAATCTCAAGAAGGTCATAGACGAAGCTACTAAAGAAATGGAAAGCGAACCACCAAGTCCTAAGTCATCAACAGGCTCTCCAAACAAAGATTCAATGTTCCAGGGGGAGAGCTCTACAACTTCTAAGACAACCGAAGTTTCTGTTGAGGGGGAGAATCCAAGTTCATCCCCAACATCTCAAAGTTCAGATGATAGAGAAACAAATGATCCAAAACTAACAAGTGAAAGTCAAATCGAGGAGGAGACACCCACTTCCACAAGCAATGCAGACTCTGATGCCGACAGAGATTTCACATCGCTAGTCGAGGGGGAGAAGGAGAAAGCAAGTGAGAGTTCTACTGACGAAGGTGAAGGTGATCAGTCAGATGTTGAAATAGATGTAGAAGCTGAATTGAATCCAGAATATGATCCATGCTATCCTCCATTAGTAAAATGGACAAAGGACTATCCCAAAGAGCAAATTATTGGTGAAACTTCCGAAAGTGTTCTTACTCGATCTCAACTGAAGGCGAAACAAACTGCATTATTCTCTAAAGTGGAATTTTGTATGTTTAATTCATTTATCTCCAAAATGTTGGGTTTTGAGCAATCTAACACTTGGAATAACTTGAGAGAAACTTGAACACTCCATTAAATCGTTTTGCCCTCACATACACACATATCGTGTCGATTTCTTGAGCCATGGGTTTCTTTTATATGGTGGCTATTAGGGTTACACCATGTAACTCATGACTTTACCCATTCCTTATGCTCCATGGATTTTAACCTCCATGGAGTATCCATGGGTCACCCCATGGACTTAGTCCAACATAAGGAATCTTGGATCACAAGCCCACATATATAAGAATGAATGATTTACATAATCAACCCATATATTTAATTAGTCTCCTTTTGATCCCTTAATTAATTCCAAATTAATTCTTGATCAATACTAATTAAATAACCTTATTAATATATTAGAACTTATAACATATTAATAAACCTTAAGAGTTATTCCCCTCATTTTAGTCTATCCAAGTGCATGATGCCATGCAACCCAAATGGACCATGCCGGGTCGGGTCAAGTTTTCCCAATTATAGTTATGGACTTAGACATTAATCCAACAGTCTCCCACTTGGATAAGTCTAAAACTATTATTGCAATTATAACTTCAAAACCCGACTAGCAATCATAGCTCTCAAAAGCTTCTGTCGAACTCTGACCTTGTCGATGAACTCTGACCTTTGTCAATGACTTGTCCATTAGATAAGGGATCATATATTCCTCCATTATAGATATCATATGGACTGAGACATGGATTATAATCATTCTCTCTGTCCATTTGTTGTTTCCCGATTTCTGATTTATGACGACTGACTAATTGAACAAATCAAATTAGTCCTGGCACGGCCGAGCACTTCCATATGTCATCATCAAATCATTGAGGGGCCCACATATATCGCTTTTATCCCTAAGGTAAAAGGAATGGATAAACTTCGACTCATATGCTTGTACTAACTATTTGTTGAATCATACACAAAGGCACGTTTTATAACATCGAGTTACCAATGCGTTTACGTGCAATCAATGTATAACCAACTCATAGTCAACAACTCATATCTCTAGGTTTGAAGAATATAAGATATTATCATCTCATGATTCACTCGTGATAAAATCCATGAAGTCAATCCAAATGAGCGTGGGTTGAATCCAATACTCAGCCCTTATGAGTACTCATGAACGTTGTAGCAAGTATTGCATTGTCTAAAGCACTTTAGACAAATCATACAAGCCAAATCCATGACAGTCTTGATTCATATCTACTTCCAACATATGACCGACTGTGGATGGTTTGAATAACCTATTCATTCGGGAGAATGACCTAGTTATTCTGGAAGTCAAAACATGCAAAGTGAAACACAAAATAATACTAGTCCTATATGGCCTCAACACTTTGAGCGTAAATAAAACACCTTTTATCTAAGCACCATATTGATCACCCATACTTGAATTGAAATAGTAGTGATGCGATGCTACAAGCATGCATACTATGTTTCTCTAAACAATAGCCATGCCACACTCCAAGTATGCACACTATGTTTACATATGGTCATCTCTTTGTGAAATGTATACCAATTGAACATGACTTCAATGATTCTCATTTCACAATCAAAATCCTTATTGTAAATGTAAGAATACCAAGTGCTTGTCATTTACCCTAATCTATGCAATGATCCTCTTGTAATGATATTCACACAAGTCACAAAGACTTGGCAACAAACATTACAAAGTATTCCAATGGAAAGCAATTCCTTGGAGATGAAGTCTCAAATTCAAAGTACATTCCTTTGAACATCCTTCTTTGCATTTACACAGATTCAAAGAATAACTTCCACCTATGGAAACAATTCCATATTCCCATCTTGACCATCACTTTTGAACAAGAGTTGCCTCTTTCCAAAATATGTCAATACGATCCTTACTCTATACTTCCAATTGTCCATGAGTAACCAAACTTTGGAAAACCCCAAATTGTTCTCGACAATTGTTTAATCATCTTAGTCATATCCAGTTCTAATCCATTTTCCCTTCTTAACGCCTTAAGCATTAGGAAAATTTAGAATGGATGAATATTATAACACATGCAACCGATCCTATATCCGAAGCATATGGGATATGATTCATCCTATAATATTTTTATTTGCCATGTTCTCATAATTCGAACTATGAAGAGGGATGCCGTAATCATAATCGAATTTTGAGAAAGCAAAATATAGATAGAAATTCCTTATGTTGAACCATTCCAACATAACACTCATATATATTCTTGACTAAAGTTGATTAAAATCTCAATTTAAGCTTGTAGAATTGAAATGAAGTATAAATTTCTCTCCCTTAATTATAGTAAAACATCTTTTTCAAAGCGAGTTGAAACTTTTGTTTTCTATAATTAACATTGCTGACTTGCAACATAATCATCAAGCTCCCACTAGCATAATGATTATTATCTAACTAGCATAACACTTTATGCTCCAACTAGCTTTGACATGAACCTAGAAATCAGTCATATTTTTTGATACTAGATTGCCTTGATAAGACTTTATAAAATCATACACCTGGAGTCTAATCCCTTCCTTAGATAGCTCACATGTGAGTCTAAACCTTTTTCCATTCTCATTAGTTAGTGTGCCGGTTAACCACACACGCTCCACTAACGACATGAGAATGCAAACTTCACACCTGCTATCCACTTAAATCTACTTAGTGAAAGAGTTTCCTCACTATCATTTTCATGAATTGGAGAGAAACCTTATGACACTTAGATTTAATGGTGTATGTGTTCTTATCCATGTGAATTTGACATAACCATAATCACATGACAAGGTTAATGAAAAATCCAAATTTATATGGACTGAACTTGTGCAATCTTAATTTCTTGCCACCTGGCAGCACAAGGGCCTACCATTGCTTCCAAGTTGTTATCCAACCAGTTGAGAACTCTCAGAACTCCAATGGAAACCCAACTTTTACTGGAATGGGCACAGAATATGTCAACACGATAGGTTACAAACCTCAAGTCGTGGTCTAGTGATTAACAAAACTCTTGATTAGTTCTTGAATCTATCTTAAGATTCTTTTAAGACTCCCACTGACCTCTTGACATATAAGATTCTCTTTGTCAAGAACCATTCCTTGACAGAAACGAATATTCAAGAGTTAGTCCAGATTCTTATCAAGTTAAACACTTCTCACAATTGGTCTTAGTTGGTGTTTGTTTTATCCAAAACATCACAACTTACCAATTACAAATGTACAAGAGTAAGAACACATTCTACTCTACATTTAACAAGTGTTTTAAACCTTTCTTAAGATTATGTCACTCAAGGCTTAATCTTGGAGTATGACTCTAAGATTTAATTTTGGAACGAAGTATAACTTATCTTTTGATCTAACCATTTCAAAAATTCACGATTGCTCTCCTTAGTCAAACAAAATGAACTAAGGTGTCCTTAGAGGATCAATTGTGGCATGTTTTCATGATCACTAAGATAATTATAAAACAAGATACTCAAGTACTCTCCCATCTCTTCAGATTAGAGAAACTTTTATCTTTCTACCTTATTTGATTCTTCTTACTCATTATGTTTATCATTGAAACTTTTCCAATGATCCAGAACTATACTTAAACTTGTAAGTATAACCATATTTACTAAACTTTAGTAAATCATAATGAATATTCTTATCAACCTTTGTGGTGGACCTGACCAGCACACAACCAAGTGTACCCAATCCTTTAGTTCTTCACTTGAATCACATGCGAATGTGAACAAGGAATTAGTCTTAATTTACCAAAGATGAAAATTCTCATTCATCACACAATACAACTTACATGATTCCAAGTTTCTATCCAACTGAAACTTGGGTGATGAGAATATTTCCTTATTTGGTAAACTATGACACTACCACACATGAAAGAATCAAATCCATTTCCTATATTGCTTATCAATGGAAACATATAATCAACAATTTTTCACAAATGCCATTGTAAGGATACTTAAACTAAATAAAATCAAAACCATTTTTCTTTTATTTTAAAACTTTGCGGAAAAATTAATCCTTAAAATCCATATGGAAAACTTGTTGTTATCTATTCCTGAGAAATATATCATAACTCTTAGGTAACAGCTCAAAATTTTGATCACTGAACCATGCGATCGAAATCCATCTTCGCGATCAGAATCAACATATATTTCCTTTAAGTTTCTTCACATTTTCTTTGATTCTTAAAACATCAACATGTGACCTCGTCACATTATGCAATAAGAATCTCAGAATAGAAACTTAATAGAGTTAGACAATGGACTTTACCTGAAGTAGAGTCAAACCTATTGACTTTACCATCCTTAAGATGTTTCAGGTAAATTTAGCAGCTTCGCAACCAAAATCTTTCCTTTGGCAACAGAATCATATGGACTCTTTGGAAACGGTACATGGAACTATCACAGACTTAACCTTTCTCTTTACCATTTGGTCAACCGAGTTGACTATGGCCGATCCCTTTCCATTGGGAAGAGAAAGTTTTTCCTAGACCTCCAATGTCACCATTTTCAATGTCCAAATAGGTTTGGAAAGTAGATCTTCCAATCCAATTTGCTTTACTAATGCTCCAAATCATTGTTGATTTAGCATCATCGAGCAAATATGTAAGATCATTAAGGGTCTTGTCGCGACCTGTCATCAAGGAGTGACTGAAGAACCAAGTCAGCAGCCAGCTACCTCGAGACTTCGACACCCGACTCTCCCGACTTGTCAATATGTGGCTTAATCCCCAAGATCTAAGCACAAATAAACTTTGCTTGCCAATAGGGATTGAGTGACTTCGAACTTATCAAGTCTTAAAACTTGTGGGATAGGGAGATTTATTGGATGAGGTGGATTAAGTGAAGTATGATTTTTGGTCCCACAAATGCCCAACAAAGGGATTGATCTTTCACCTTCATTGCCATTTGGGATATCATCTTCATTAGGAAGCTTGTTCCTAAAGATTTGGGAAGACCATAATTGTCTAAACTAGACATCTATAATGGGAGAAATTCAAGTTAGTTGATTTAAAGTCCTTAATACAACACCCAATATGAAGTATTAAGGCTAGGACCCAATAACCTATTTATAACTGGAAGAGGGATGCCGTAATCCAAGTTATAAAATAGTTAAAGGTAGGCAAATGACAATTTACCAATTTCCACCATGAAAACTAAATATTTTATTATTAGGTTTTATTGGTTTTGAAACTCCTAGATCTTTTGAGATACATTGAAATTTTCAATGGCATGTTTGAATCTCGATTGTGCCCTCTCAAGTTTGTGACTGGGATGCCGAGGATCACAAACAAGGTGTGAATAACCATACAAATTGACTTGGTACCCTCAACAATATTACCTAATCGATTTTCCAGTTAACCACACGCGCTCCACCGATCTATAATAAAGTCAAGTTACCCTTTGCCACTCTTACTAGTCCATATTAGTGTGTCGGTTAACCACACACGCTCCACTAACGACTTGGTAAGGTACAAAGTGTAATTTTATGGGCTAGCACCTTTTCACATTTTCCTATGTAACTAAGATTGGGAATTTATAAGTGTTTAGTTACTTAGTATTTTTCATTATACTTTTAATGAATATTTAAAGTTGTATCCTACCCGTTCGGCTAACGATCCTCCACCGATCAAGGAAGCGGTGGGTGAGAGTGGACACCCATTAAACTGCCATTTTATAGGCAGTAACCTTATACCCCCCTTATAGACCGGCTTCGTGAATGAGGCCTACTAACGGTAAGATTGACTTCTTCTTATACATATCTATATAATTAAAATTATAATAATAGTATAAGGGTTGAATATTAAACCTTTTAAAATTTCAATGTTCAATTTGGAATTAAAGTATACATGAGGAGTAACTTTTCAAATTCCAAAACTTGAGGGCAAGTTTTTGAAACTATTTCAAGACTCTTTAAATCATAACTTATGAGTTTAATGGTTCATTAAAATGGAGACTCTTCATTTTAATGTAAACCCTTATTCTTTAAAAACACTTTAAAGAAGTGTCTCTTCAACATCCATAACTTGAGGACAAGTTATGGAGTCATTAAACTATTTAATGGAAAAAACTCTTACATTTTATGTAACCTACAAAACTTTTATGAGTTTTTAAGATTCATAAATATGACTTTTCACATAACTTGAAGACAAGTTACAAAAACATATTTTATGAACTTCTTTTAGACTAATATGGATTGAAAACAACTAAAACATAATTTTTCATTATCAATCTAAACTAACTCATAAATCAAGGAAACATAAAATTCTTGAAAAATTCATAACTTGAGGACAAGTTATGAACTCCATACAATTTTCAACAAGATCATGAATTATATCAACAAACAATTTGCACACAATTCCTATGATCTAGAAAAACTCATAAGCATGATTATTCATAATCAACAATTTTCAAGAATAACATGAACACATATAAACTTGAAACTTTTATTATGGCATTGAAATTGGTTTAACATAATCATTACCACATTCAAAACAAGTTTTATAAGCCCAAAACAGTCAAAGGTAATGATTCTAGACCAATTCCAGCACCAAAACTCGTAAATATGCTGTCTGGGGGTCCAACTCGTCGAGTGCATGAACAAAAATCAGCGAGTTGGATGCATTTTGCCTTGGACTCGTCTAGTCCCTTCATGGACTCGGCGAGTCTGCTGGGCAGACAGCACCAAAAGTCGATTTTTAAGCAGTTTAAGCAAGTACAATAAGAAAACAAGCCTTGGCTCTGATACCACTATTGGGTTTTGAGCAATCTAACACTTGGAATAACTTGAGAGAAACTTGAACACTCCATTAAATCGTTTGGACCTCACATGCACACATATCATGTCGATTTCTTGAGCCATGGGTTTCTTTTATATGGTGGCTATTAGGGTTACACCATGTAACTCATGACTTTACCCATTCCTTATGCTCCATGGATTTTAACCTCCATGGAGTATCCATGGGTCACCCTATGGACTTAGTCCAACATAAGGAATCTTGGATCACAAGCCCACATATATAAGAATGAATGATTTACACAATCAACCCATATATTTAATTAGTCTCCTTTTGATCACTTAATTAATTCCATATTAATTCTTGATCAATACTAATTAAATAACCTTATTAATATATTAGAACTTATAATATATTAATAAACCTTAAGTGTTATTCCTCTCATTTTAGTCTATCCAAGTGCATGATGTCATGCAACCCAAATGGACCATGCCGGGTCGGGTCAAGTTTTACCAATTATAGTTATGGACTTAGACATTAATCCAACACAAAATTGAGCCAAAAACTGTAAATGCTGCACTTGATCATTCTGATTGGGTTCAAGCAATGTAGGATGAGCTCCATGAGTTTGAACGCAACAGAGTTTGGAGGTTGATTCCTACACCGAAAGATGCCTCTGTTGTTGGCCTGAAATGGGTGTTTAGAAATAAGCTGGACAAAGAGGGGAATGTCATTCGTAACTAGGCTCGGTTGGTAGTAAAAGGTTATTGTCAAGAAGAAGGGATAAATTATGACGAAACCATTATTCCAGTAGCAAGGTTGGAATCTGTTAGAATCTTTCTTGCTTATGCTGCTCACAAGAACTTCGAAGTTTTCCAAATGGATGTCAAATGCGCTTTCTTGAATGGAGAATCAGAAGAAACCGTCTATGTCGAGCAAACGCCTGGTTTTGTGAATGAAAAATACCCTGATCATTGCTATGTACTGGATAAAACTGTCTATGGGCTAAAACAAGCACCGAGAGCCTGGTATGAAACGCTAACTCACTTCTTAAAAATGTCAAAATTTAAACAAGGTTCGGTTAACCCAACCTTCTTTCGTAAGAAGGAAGGCGAATATTTGATGATTGTTCAGATTTATGTTGATGATATCATCTTCGGCTCCACGAATCCTAGCTTAACAGTTGAATTCAGGAAGTTGATGGAGACTAAATTTGAAATGAGCACAATGGGTCCAATTAACTTTTTCCTTGGTTTGAATATTAGACAGGGACCAGAAGGTATCTTTATAAACCAGGAGGCATACACCAAGAACTTACTGACAAAATTTGGAATGAAGGGTGATTCAAAAGTGAAGGTTCCTATGACATTTGACACTAAGCTAACCCCATATCTGGAGAAACCTGTTGTAGATATAACACTTTATCATCAAATGATAGGGTCCCTTATGTATCTAACAGCTAGTAGACCATATATTATGTTTTTTGTTTGTTAATGCGCCAGGTTTCAAGCCAATCCAAGAGAACCTCACATGCTTGCTTTGAAGAACACTTTTTGATATCTGAAGAAAACTTCATCTCTCGGTCTCTGGTATCCTGCAAGATCTGGATTCTTCATTCAAACCTTTTCTGATGCTAATCTAGGAGGATGTGGACTGGACAGAAAGAGTACTACAGGGGGATGCCAATTTCTTGACGGAAAACTTGTTAGTTGGCAATCCAAGAAACAAACCTGTGTTTCCTTATCCACAGCCGAAGTTGAATACATTGCTGCTGCATCTAGTACCTCTCAAGTGGTGTGGATTCAAAGTCAGTTAAGAGATTATGGGCTGAGTATGAAAAAGATTCCTCTCTATTGCGACTCTGAAAGTGCAATTTGGATTTGTCATAATCCAGTGCAACATTCAAAAACCAAGGACATTGCACTTACGTATCATTTCATCAAGGATCATGTAGAAGACGGGAACATGGAAGTTCAATTTGTTCGATCTGCTGATCAACTGGCTGACATCTTTACTAAATCCTTACCCGAAGCAACCTTTAACAAAATCTTACAAGGGTTGGGCATGATGGAAGGAGAGTCGGTACCGAATCCTCAAATCTCTCATTAAAAAAATTAGACAACCGAAATGGAGAGACCGCTCAGTCTATTTCGGCTCTAGAATTTTAGGGAACAGAAATGGACAGACCGCTCGGTCTATCTCGACTCCGTAATTTTATGGAACAAAAATAAACCGAATGATCGGTCTATTTCACTTCACTCATTAAAAGATAAGGTTTTTGTTGTATATTTTGTGCATATATTTCTTTTGCTTTGAACTTAATTATTTTATCTTTTTCTTTGGTCCCAACAAATAAGATCTAGTCATTAAGTCTCAAAGGGACCCAAAAGTGCATCTTTTTCAACTTAATCCATTAAGTCCAAGTCTCCAACTTTCAAATTTGAATCAAAATGATGTTTAGATGGATAAAGTTTCAAACTTTATCCATAACAAGGTCACAAACTTTCAAGATCTAAACTTTATGCACTTAAAGTAACCCACAACTCATAACACCCAAAACTAGATAGATCTAACAATTTCCTCATCAAAATTCAAACTTTATGTCTCTACAATAAAGATCAAGTTGAACAAAGTTGATATCTACAAGCTCCAATATAACCAACACTATTTATCTAATCACTAAAACTAATATCATCCTTCAGACCAATGCTCATTGCATGTTGAACGTGCTTAATTCTACTCAGAATCTTTATGAAGGGGTCTACAGGATTCTCTTCTGATGATACCCTCTTGACGACTAGGAGTCCTTCTTCAACACAATATCTGATGAAATGATATTTTCTATCGATATGCCTAGATCTACTATGACCCCTCAGTTCCTTGGTTATGACAACTGCTCCTACGCATAGGCTCCTTTATTGATGGTACAACTCCAAGGTCTCCAATGAAGTTATTGAACCATATAGCCTCCATTGACTCTTTGCTCGTAGCTATGTACTCTGATTCTCACGTTGAATCAGCCACGATCTCTTCCTTGGAACTTTTCCAAGTTACCGCTCCTCCATTTAGGGTAAACACCTAACCTGACTGAGAATGGAAGTTGTCTCGGTCGGTCTGAAAGTTGGCGTCGCTATACCCTATCACTATCAAGTCATGACTTCCACCAAGTACAAGGACCCAGTCCCTAGTCCTTCACAGATACTTAAGAATATTCTTAACTTCTATCCAATGAGCTTTACCCGGGTTCCCTTGATATCGTGTAACATCATGTTCTAGATTGTTTTTTGATTTAAGGCCCCTGGGCCTTAATCCGAGTATGAAAAGGTTTTCAGGCTTTGAAGGAGAAAGGTTTATGCCTTTTTCGGATACAGGTAAGGTAGGTTGTGTGATAAAAGAGTTCGATTTGTGCATTAGAGCCCAAATGTAATGTTAAAGGAGTTGGTGCGTGCTTTTCATGAATTTTGGATATGAGTTTGATTGGGCTTCAGGAGGAATAAAGTTGATAGAAGTGTAGGGCTTCTCGTTACCTTTTCAAGGATATAAGGATTATCGGAAACGAATTTATAATGAAGAAGTTATGGCCTTCAGAAGCTTTGAGGTTTAAAGGCTTAGCCGAGTATGCTGGGCGTGCACAAAGCGTACATTGGGCGTAATTTTGGAGGATGCTGGGTGTACTGAACAGGGGTGGTCACAACTGTTCTTCAGAGTACACTAGGCGTACTATATGAACGTTGGGCATACGCCAATCAGACCTGATGTCACACCCCAAAACCAATAACGGCGGAATACGTTTCGGGGTGGAGGACGTAGTGTACGGTATCATCACAATTGCATATTAGTAAAAGAAAGAAACATACAACCATTTCATTTATGTAGTGAGTGTATTTACAAGTGTATTTTGTAATGTTCAACAAACACCAAAAGTAAACAAAAATAAAAGATGGGTCTTGCATGCTCCATCTTCTCCAAAAATGTTGCAGTCGTACCTGTCTATCTTTGACCTGAAGATACAAGTTATTTTGAAAAGAATATCAGCATAAAGCTGGTGAGTTCATAAGAGTTTAGTGTGAGTTCTTATATAAAAGCATTAGAACCGATAGTATGAAAGCTGAAGTTTACAGTCGTAAGTAGTAGTAAAACCTAGAAAATCCTATATTTTCCAGAAATGTATAGTAAGTGAAAACCTTTAAGAAATATGACATTTTCATCTTTGAAAACCATTTATCGTGGAAGTATAATAGTGATTCACAAATAAGTAAAGCAATATGGTAAGTTGTACTTGAAGTAAATAATAGTGGTGCAGCTTCCTTTAGTATGAGATACTTATTTACTTCGGGATATTAACTTTATCTTTTGTTTAGTATTTTAGTGTGGTTATAGTGTATTTCTTGTATGTTACCAATAGTGTGAGTAATAGTGGACCCCATGACATTCCCGGTCATGTACAGTGTAGTGGAGTAAAGGCATCCCTGGACCTGTGCGGTTCGGACTGAAATTAACAGTCGGGATGTAATAGCGTCTGCCCCGTATAGATCTATACATATAGTGTCATCTTCCTATCGGAAAACTTCGGGCGTAGTGCGTAGCGAATAGAGTATCTCGTAGTGGGTTAATGAGTTATCTCATGATTAGTACTTTCTCTTGTATTATAGTGTAGTAGTATTTTGTATAACTCGTATTGTATTCTCTTATTAGTGTATAGTTTCATAATAGAGAGAATTATAGTAGTGTAGAGTAGTAGTTAAAACGAGTGATAGAGACCTTAACTATACCTATTATAGTTAACTTAGTGTATGTGGTTCTAGTCATGTTAGTGATTTAGGCATCTAATGAAACAAGAAATACTCGTAATCCATACTAATATACGAGATATATAACTAAGAAATCAACGACAGTCGGACGGATAACCACTACCCTAAGCCCACAATCAAACAAGAACAGGAAATAAGGCGAGCTATCGGTCCTAAGTCCTTCAAGTCTTACTTATATAAATATATCAGTGTGGTTACGTTTTATAAGGAGATTTATTAAATAAAAGTATTGTACAAAAGAAACATCTAAAACTTGTTTGTTTATCCAAAATAGTTTTGAAAACAAATGATTTATTTATAAGGCATAATGATAAATCACATGTGATTTGAACTACGGGTAGTGAATCACATGTGATTAATTCTGTAACATGAGTAATTGCCTTGTATAACTTTTCATAAACATGTATAATCAACTTGTATCCCCCCTAAAACATATAAAACATTTGAAAGGTTCATTAAAGGGGTATGAACTCACCTGAATTCGTGTAAATCGGGTGAATTGGGTAAATCGGGTAAAAGTGTCGGTTGAGCGTTTTGTTCCAAATAATGACTTGTGCACCTTTTAGGACCCTAATGTCATATGAAATATGTATTTTACAAGAAATTAAGCATTTTATGCTTTCCATTTAAGTATTTAGGCATTCTAGCATCAATTCGGGGTTTTAAGGCCTAGAAGGGGTTCCCGAGAGTGGTACAAGGCCAAGAGGGGTTTACGGGGAAGTCCATCAGTTCACTCCCTTGGAGTTTACAGCCCAAAGGACACTCCTTGGGAGTTTACGGCCGTAAGCCCCCTAGACTTGGCCGTAAACTCAAGTGGTCCTCCAAAATTGCAAGTTAAGGCCTTATTTCGCTTCCCTAATTCCTAGCAAGTGTTTTGAACCAATTTGGAGGGTTTAAACCCTCATTTAGGGACATTTTGGGGACTTTACGGCCAAGGCTTGTGCTTAAGCCGTAAACTCCATTTTGTTCTTCAAAATGTATGTTTAAATGGTCCAAAACACACTCCTACATCTTAGATAAATCTATGAAGGCCTTATGTGGAATTTTGTTGCATTTTGGCATAAAATTTGGGGAGTTTACAGCCTAAGTATAGTCTTAGTTGTAAACTCTTATTTTGGCTTCAAAATGAGATGTTTAATGGTACAACACACTTCCATTCCCCTTAGATAAATACTAGATGACCTTAGGTGAAGTTTTAGGGGCATTTTGGCACATTTATTGGGTGTTTACGGTCTAAGCATAAGCTTGGCCGTAAACTCCTCTTTTTGCCTCTAAATGGTGTTGTTTGATGTACTAAAACATTTCCAAGGTTCATAGCTAATATACTCCATGCCCTAGATGATTTTTTCGGACTTAAATCCAAGGTTTTTGGGTGTTTACGGCCTAAGCATATGCTTGGGCCGTAAACTCCTTTTTAGGCCTCAAATTCTTATGTTTTAATGTCCAAACTCCCCTAGGTAAATCCCTTAATTAGTATATAGGCTTAAAGGAAGGAAAAACGAGGCTTTTGGCAAAGTTTTAGGTGTTTACGGCCTAAGGGGCTTCCTAGGCTGTAAACTCCTTTTTGTCCCCTAAATTCTTTGATTTTTGGCCTCTAAATGTTATGGACAATGTTTAGAACAAGATAGGGAAGAAACCCTTATGTTTGGAAGCCGGAATTCACGGATTTGGAGTCGGTTTCGGGTCTAGAGAGAGAAAGTAGTGAGAGAGAGTGAAGAAGTGGTAAAAGGCTTAAAAGTAGTGTTGATTTGCTTATATATGTCTCGGGTATTGTACCCAGTACACGGCTACCCGATGCTAAGGTTTAACGGGGTTAAAACCTTTTACCCGGGTGAAGTGGTTGAAAAGTAATATAACTCTATTTAGTTAAACGGGGTTATCATTTACAAGTATAATTACTTATGATAATATCGGGACATATAAATAACTAGATATTTGTTTATTGACGACTCCAACCATTACCGAGAATAACATATAGTGACGCATTCCGTTAGTGAAGATGGGATTTGTAACGGCAATATATTTGGGGTTGTCACATCATCCCCCCGTTAGGGGAATTTCGTACCGAAATTTAGAATTCATACAGATAAGAATTACAGTGCTACTAAGCGAAGAGATGGGGATATTTGAGTTTCATTTGGTCTTCGCGCTCCCAAGTGAATTCCAGTCCCCGTTTGGCGTTCCACCGAACTTTCATAATTGGGATACGACTTTGTTTCGTTCGTTTTACTTCCCGATCCATAATCTCTGCAGGCTCTTCCACGAAGTTGAGGCTCTCATTGACTTCAATCTCGTCGAGGGGAATTACGAGAGTCTCGTCTGACAGACATTTCTTCAAGTTCGAGACGTGCAAGGTAGGGTGTATGTTGCTTAGCTCGTGAGGTAGGTTGAGTTTATAAGCTACGGGGCCGATTCAGGCGAGAATCTCAAAAGGCCTTATGTACCTTGGGTTCAGCTTTCCACGCTTTTCAAAGCGTATCGTGCCCTTCCAGGGCGAGACCTTCAACAGGACTCGATCTCCCACCTGGAATTCCAAGGGTTTTCTTCGTTTGTCGGCGTAGCTTTTCTGTCGATCCCTAGCGGATTTTAGTCGTTCACGTATCTATACAATTTTCTCGGTCGTCTCTCGAATGATCTCCGGACCAGTTAGAGAGCTATCAGGAACTCTTCCTTTAGCTAGCTGAGTGTCACCCACCTCAGCCCAGCACAGAGGGGATCTGCACTTACGGCCGTAGAGGGATTCGAATGGAGCTGCCTTGATGCTCGTATGATAACTATTATTGTAAGAAAACTCCACAAGAGGTAAGTGTGTGTCCCATGATTTGCCGAAGTCAATCACACAAGCTCGCAGCAT
The DNA here is from genome assembly GCF_052625555.1 of Lactuca saligna. Lineage (NCBI taxonomy): Eukaryota > Viridiplantae > Streptophyta > Magnoliopsida > Asterales > Asteraceae > Lactuca > Lactuca saligna. The sequence goes on along the minus strand of NC_136421.1, from coordinate 107,804,399 downwards.
ATCCTCTAAGGTTTGGATTGTCCTCTCACTTTGTCCGTCGGTCTGCGGATGGTAGGTTGTACTCATGTCCAGCCTCATCCCTAGTGCATTTTGTAATGATTGCCAAAACCTAGAGGTGAATCTACTATCTCTGTCTGAGATAATAGATATAGGGATGCCATGCAGTCGTACTATTTCTTTAAGGTATGTTCTAGTGAGTTTCTCCATTTTGTCTGTTTCTTTGATGGGTAGGAAGTGTGCGTACTTGGTCAACCTGTCAACGATGACCCAAATGGTATCTAATCCACCCGTTGTCTTGGGCAGTTTGATTATAAAGTCCATTGTGATCCGCTCCCACTTCCATTATGGTATCTTAGGTTGTTGGAGGAGTCCTGATGGCTTTTGATATTCGACTTTAACCTTCGTGCAAGTAAGGCACTTACTCACAAAGGTGGCGATCTCCGTTTTCATGTTCGGCCACCAGTATAGCTTTTTGAGATCCAGATACATCTTATCTGAACCCGGGTGGACGGAGTAGCGAGTGTTATGTGCTTCCCTCATAACCAAGTCTTTAAAACCTCCATGGCGTGGAGTCCAGATTCGTTCCATGAAGTAGTAGGCTCCGTCACCCTTAACCTCCAGATTTTTATCCATTCCGCACTAGTATACTCCTTCCTAATCAGTGCGTCTGCTACTACGTTGGCTTTTCCTGGGTGATATCTAATTTCACAATCGTAATCGTTAAGTAGATCGACCCATCGACGCTGCCTCATGTTGAGTTCTTTTTGGTTCAGTATGTGTTGAAGGCTTTTATGATCAGTGCACACCACACTCTTCGTCCCGTACAAGTAGTGTCTCCAGATTTTTAGTGCGAAGACAACTGCTCCTAACTCAAGGTCGTGAGTAGTGTAGTTCGCCTCATGGGTCTTTAGCTGCCTCGAGGCATAGGCGATAACCTTACCTCGTTGCATCAAGACACAACCGAGCCCCTGATTGGATGCATCACAGTATACAACAAAATCTTCTGTCCCTTTGGGAAGGGATAATACTGGTGCAGTGCATAGGGCTCGCTTCAGGGTCTGAAATGCCTTCTCCTGTTTCTCTTCCCAGTCGAAGGATACACCCTTCTGCGTTAGCAAAGTGAGAGGCTTCGCAATCCGAGAAAAGTTTTGGATGAATCTGCGGTAGTAGCCAGCGAGGCCTAGAAATTGACGAATTTCCGTAGGCGTCTTCGGTGCTGACCAGTTCTCAATAGCCTTAATTTTGGAGGGATCCACATGGATTCCCTCTTCACTAACTACGTGACCTAGGAATTCGACTCTTCGGATCCAAAACTCGCACTTAGAGAACTTCGCATATAACCTTTCGGATCGCAACGTTTCCAGCCCTCATCGTAAATGATCCCTGTGTTCTTCCTTGCTCCGAGAGTAGACGAGGATATCGTCAATGAAGACGATGACGAACTGATCCAGGTATGGACGACACACCCTATTCATCAAGTCCATGAATACTGCGGGGGCGTTAGTCAGTCCAAAGGGCATCACTACGAACTCAAAATGCCTGTAGCGGGTTCGGAAGGCTGTCTTCGGAACATCTTCCTCAAGCACCCATAACTGATGATACCCAGATCTCAGATCAATCTTGGAGAAGTAACTTGCTCCTTGTACTTGGTCGAATAAATCGTCGATACGAGGGAGAGGGTAGCGATTTTTGACCAGTTCTCAATAGCCTTAATCGGTCTTATAAAACCCTTGCTGAGCAGTTCGTTGGGTTGACCAGATAGTTCTTGCATTTCGGCAGGCGCTAGACGGTAGGGCGACTTAGCTACGGGGGTAGCTCCTGGGACTAGGTCGATTCTGAACTCAACCTAACGTTTGGGAGGTAGGCCGGGAAGATCCTCCGGGAAGACATCAGGGAAATCGCATACTACGGGAATGTCTTTTGGATCTTTTGATTTCTGGTTAATGTCGATGATGTGGGCAAGAAAGGCGCGGTATTCCTTACGTAAGTATTTCTGAGCCTGAATACTGGAGATGATACGAAGACTCGTACTCGGCTTATCTCCATATATCAATAGGGTTTCGTGATTCGGAAGGTTAAGGCGAATGGCTTTGTTGAAACATAGGATATCGGCGCGATGAAGATTCAACCAATCCATACCAACAATGACATCGAAATTTTTGATTGAGTCCGGTATAAGATCGATTGAGAATGAGTGATCGTCTAACATGAGAGTGCAACCTATGTAGATTTCATTAGAGCCTTCTGTTTTCCCATTAGCCATTTCTACGATGAATGTTTCTTTTAGTGGTTGAGGGGTTTGTTTGAGTAAGTGTTTAAAGTTATGATTTACGAAGCTTCTTTCTGCACCACTATCAAATAAGACACAGGCATAGGAGATGTTGAGAAGAAACGTACCCGTGACTACCGTGGGATCCGCTACCGCTTCATTGTGACCGATAGCGAGTAACCTTCCAGTTCCCCCAGCATTTGTAGCCTTCGGACAGTTCTTCTTGAAATGACCAGCTTCGCCGCAGACATAACACGTCGGGGTGACTCCCGAACCCGGAACATGGGAAATAGGTTTGGGAGGGGCCTTGCAGAATCGGACAGTATGACCCTTTCGGCTGCAGTTGGAACACTGCAATTCACGGTAGGGACCGTTGTGGTGGAAAGGGCACTTGGGACACTTGGGCAGATTTCCGCTATAAGCTTTTGGTGGGGTTGGTGCGGCTGGAGTGGCTGGGATGGTAGCAGCATGGACCGCCACGATTTGTTGGTCCTTTGAGGAGGTTTGATTTTTCTTGCCCTTCTTCTTATCCCATCGCTTCCTCTTCCTATCAGATGAAGCGGGTGGTGCAGTGGTTGTTGTGGTTGCTGTTGCTGGAGTGGAGGAGATTTCGTGGTTAATCAGACTCTGGGCCAATTCCTTGGCGCTGTCAAAAGTGGTAGGCCGTGAGGCTAGAACATTTCCCCGATACGGGGGCACTAAACCCCAGATGTACCGTTCAATATTCTTGCTTTCGGATGGGATCATGTTGGGACACATAGCCGCCAAGTCGCAAAACCTGGCCGTGTAAGCTGTTATGTCAGTCCATTTCATCTTGAGGTTCCAGAGTTCTTCCTCAAGTTTCTGAACTTCTCCCATAGGGCAGTACTCCCCTCTCATGAGGTATTTTAGAGTGTCCCAGCCCATGGCATTGGCTGTGACCAAGGAGAGTGAACTGACATGGCGGTTCCACCATGTCAAGGCCCTGTTAGTGAGGGTAGCAGTAGCGAATTTGATTTTGCTCTCCTCGGGGCAAGAGCACATTTCAAATACAGCTTCGGTTCTTTCGAACCATTGGGATAACGCCAGAATTCCTCCAGTACCATCGAAGAAGGTAGGTTTACAGTTCATGAAATCCTTATAAGTGCATCCCTGCACCCTTTGATGGACTTCACCAAACCTGGAGTTACCACCGCTCACGTCCCCAAAGTTCATTTGGGCCATGGCTGCTGTCACGGCTGCGGTCATCCCTGTTTGGAACAACACCGGGTCGATCTGTGGAGGAGGAGGTGGTGGAGGAGGGGTTTGGGTTGCTAGTCTTCCTCTGTTTGGACGCTTTCGTGGAGGCATCCTTTACTGGAAGATCATAGAAATGATAGCAATAGTAAGAGCCTATTGCGAATATGAATAAAGTGTCTCATGGATTGAATCACATAATTCAAGATTAGAATGAGAGCCATAGTAATAGAGTAGTTAACTGCCAATATACTGGTATTAATGATGTAATACAGGTTCATGAAAATTGACCAAACAGTAGGTCTTACATCAACCATAGAGAAAATGCTGGCAGGTTAGAGGTTTAACTAGAGTACTTTTAAGTTAGGAACGTTTACAAATGGGAGATCTACGGAACATAGAGAGAAAAAGGCTAGTCCTTTAAACAAAAAGGGGTGAGATAACTAGACGTCTTCTACAGGCGATGGTTACTTGTTGGACGAATCCTCAGATCTGCTAGTTGACGCATAACTTCTTGAAGGTGTCAATCATGAATCCTTTGGTGTGCTCGGAGTTCCCTAACTTCGGATCGGGATGCAGCCAGCTGATGCTGCAGAGCCTCGTTGGTCCTCCTTGTCCTATCCATGGCTTCTTCGAGTTGACGGATGCGAACCGTGTTGAGATTCGAGTTGGCATCCACTTCTACAACTCGACCTATAGCAGCTTGACCCTGCTCGAGATTCCTGGCAATCCTTCGGATCATGATGGGCAGAACCCGATCTGTTGATTCTCCTTCGCTTATGTTGTAGAAGCTTCGGTCTCCATTGTATGGCATGGGCTGACCCTGCTCCTCGCTCCATCTGTGCAAGGATATGGCCCGCATAGGGGTGGGACCCTGAAATGTCGGACGGGAGTTGGGGTTCGGAGCTCCGAGAGGTAGGTTATTAACTTCTGGCTCGGAGTCGGAGTTATCCGAAAAGCCTTCTGCTCGGTGGTCATCCAGAGGAATTGGGTGATCATCGTCCGACTCTTCACTGAGCCATCCTCCATTGCCCTGGTTTGGGTAGTACGGGTCGCCAGGAGGGTGGAAGCCAGCCATGATATCTATGCGAGAAAAGGGAAAGGAAGATTAATAGGCGCACTAACCTAAATTACTTATAAGATGATCGTCACGAGTTAGACCAATACTTGCATAATGCATACTAATTACATGTGACTGGGGTAGGATAGTCCATCGAATAAGTGACCCTAACTCTAAATCCACAACCAAACAAGGAACAGGAAGTAAAGCAAAGATCACAGATTCTAAGTCTATAATGCCCTAGTCATATGTAACCGGAAACTATCCATTTAGCAACTATTGCTCCATCAGTAACGACCCTTTTTAGTTCTCACAGATGTATGTTTTTAGAGGTACAGAATATTCCTATAGTATTCTTATGCTAACATTATTGTGGTAGTGTTGGTAAGTTTTAGACTTGTTGTACCACCACAACCAAGCTTAGGCACATGCTAGTCACTTCCAGGAAAACGTAGTTGATCAGGCTAAATCCCCCTAAATGTGACTATATGTCTCTAAGCCCAATTGTGCTTATCCAACAATCTTAATACTTTTGTTTTGTTCTAGGGCGATACTAACTTCTGTGTTTTATAGTGATGTGTGTATATATATACTTAGTTAAATCCTTTAGATACTTAACAATATATATTCTTGGTCAGTGTGTTTTAGTCCCGAAGTGTTTATAGTTCGTATATCTTTTATAGGTTGATATACTTTATTCACTATAAACAATGCTCTGATACCAATCTGTCACACGCCAAAACCAATAACGGCGAAATACGTTTCGGGGTCGAGGACGTAGTGTACGGTATCATCACAATTGCATAATAATAAAAGCAAGAAACATACAACCATTTCATTTACATAGTGAGTGTATTTACAAGTGTGTTTTCTAATGTTCAACAAACACCAAAAGTAAACAAAAATAAAAGATGGGTCTTGCATGCTCCATCTTCTCCAAAAATGTTGCAGTCATACCTGTCTATCTTTGACCTGAAGATACAAGTTATTTTGAAAAGAATATCAGCATAAAGCTGGTGAGTTCATTAGAGTTTAGTGTGAGTTCTTATATAAAAAGCATTAGAACCGATAGTATGAAAGCTGAAGTTTACAGTCATAAGTAGTAGTAAAACCTAGAAAATCCTATATTTTCCAGAAATGTATAGTAAGTGAAAACCTTTAAGAAATATGACATTTTCATCTTTGAAAACCATTTATCGTGGAAGTATAATAGTGATTCACAAATAAGTAAAGCAATATGGTAAGTTGTACTTGAAGTAAATAATAGTGGTGCAGCTTCCTTTAGTATAAGATACTTATTTACTTCGGGATATTAACTTTATCTTTTGTTTAGTATTTTAGTGTGGTTATAGTGTATTTCTTGTATGTTACCAATAGTGTGAGTAATAGTGGACCCCATGACCTTCCCGGTCATGTACAGTGTAGTGGAGTAAAGGCATCCCTGGACCTGTGCGGCTCGGACTGAAATTAACAGTCGGGATGTAATAGCGTCTGCCCCGTATAGATCTATACATATAGTGTCGTCTTCCTATCAGAAAACTTCGGGCATAGTGCGTAGCGAATAGAGTATCTCGTAGTGGGTTAATGAGTTATCTCATGATTAGTACTTTCTCTTGTATTATAGTGTAGTAGTCTTTTTTATAACTTGTATTGTATTCTCTTATTAGTGTATAGTTTCATAATAGAGAGAATTATAGTAGTGTAGAGTAGTAGTTAAAACGAGTGATAGAGACCTTAACTATACCTATTATAGTTAACTTAGTGTGTGTGGTTCTAGTCATGTTAGTGATTTAGGCATCTAATGAAACAAGAAATACTCGTAATCCGTACTAATATACGAGATATATAACTAAGAAATCAACGACAGTCGGACGGATAACCACTACCCTAAGCCCACAATCAAACAAGAACAGGAAATAAGGCGAGCTATCGGTCCTAAGTCCTTCAAGTCTTACTTATATAAATATATCAGTGTGGTTACGTTTTATAAGGAGATTTATTAAATAAAAGTATTGTACAAAAGAAACATCTAAAACTTGTTTGTTTATCCAAAATAGTTTTGAAAACAAATGATTTATTTATAAGGCATAATGATAAATCACATGTGATTTGAACTACGGGTAGTGAATCACATGTGATTAATTCTGTAACATGAGTAATTGCCTTGTATAACTTTTCATAAACATGTATAATCAACTTGTATCCCCCCCTAAAACATATAAAACATTTGAAAGGTTCATTAAAGGGGTATGAACTCACCCAAATTTGCGTAAATCGGGCGAACCGGGTAAATCGGGTAAAAGTGTCGGTTGAGCGTTTTGTTCCAAATAATGACTTGTGCAGCTTTTAGGACCCTAATGTCATATGAAATATGTATTTTATAAGAAATTAATCATTTTATGCTTTCTATTTAAGTATTTAGGCATTCTAGCATCAATTAGGGGTTTTTGGGCCTAAAAGGGGTTCCCGGGAGTGGTACAAGGCCAAGAGGTGTTTACGGGGAAGTCCATGAGTTCACTCCCTTGGATTTTACGGCCCAAAGGCCACTCCTTGGGAGTTTACGGCCGTAAGCCCCCTAGGCTTGGCCGTAAACTCATGTGGTCCTCCAAAATTGCAAGTTAAGGCCTTATTTCCGTTCCCTAATTTCCCTAGCAAGTGTTTTGAACTAATTTGGAGGGTTTAAACCCTCATTTAGGGACATTTTGGGGAGTTTACGGCCAACGCTTGTGCTTAGGCCGTAAACTCCATTTTGTTCTTCAAAATGTATGTTTAAATGGTCCAACACACACTCCTACATCTTAGATAAATCTATGATAGCCTTATGTGGAATTTTGATGCATTTTGACATAAAATTTGGGGAGTTTACGGCCCAAGTATAGTCTTGGCTGTAAACTCTTATTTTGGATTCAAAATGAGATGTTTAATGGTACAACACACTTCCATTCCCCTTAGATAAATATTAGATGACCTTAGGTGAAGTTTTAGGGGCATTTTGGCACATTTATTGGGTGTTTACGACCTGAGCATAAGCTTGGCCGTAAACTCCTCTTTTTGCCTCTAAATGGTGTTGTTTGATGTACTAAAACATTTCCAAGGTTCATAGCTAATTTACTCCATGCCCTAGATGAGTTTTTGGGACTTAAATCCAAGGTTTTTGGATGTTTACGACTAAGCATAAGCTTGGGCCGTAAACTCCTTTTTAGGCCTCAAATTCTTATGTTTTAATGTCCAAACTCCCCTAGGTAAATGTTGGATAAGGTGTCTAAGTCCATAACTTATTTGGTATATACTTGACCCGACCGGCATGGTCCATTTGGGTTGCATCTCATCCAAACTATTATGGATAATTTTATGTGAGTTATACACATATGTTTATTAATATATTATGAGTTATAATATATTAATATGAAGTTACGTTATTTAGTTAGTTTTAGTCTTAAATTAATTATGAATTAATTTAGAGATTAAAAGGAATACTAATTAAATTATGGGCTATTTGTTTTATATAGTGTGGGCTAATACTCATTTGTTAATGGGCTAGGCTTATGTGGAAGTCCATGGATGATCCATGGAGCTTTTAACCCATAGATCCTTGGAAAAGGAAAAGACATGGGTTATTAGGGTTTCACCCTAACCATGCACACTATATAAGCATGCTTATGGAGCATGAAATGGAGCCTAAGAGAAAACTAGTGAACTAGTGTGTGTGTGTGTGTGCATGTGTGTGGCCGATTTTATACAAGGTGTATACTCTCTCAAAGTTTTCCAAGAGTTTGTGGTGTTTGTGATTCCATTTGAGGCATTCACACTATTGGTGCTTGGCCCTCAAACTCCTTAGAACCAAACTCACCAAAAGGTATGTAATCTCTTCTAACTCTTTTATGTTGAAATGTTCCCCATGCCATGTTAGATAGGTTATAAACCTTGGAAAATTATGATTTTGCATGTATTTAGACAAACATAGATCCAAGGTTTATTAGGGTTGCATGCACACTTAGGAAGTGTTAGATTGCTCAAAACCCAACTGTAACGACCCGTTCCCGGTATGCTAATTCATTAGTAATTGTTTTAAAATTTTGCAAGAGGGACTTGGCGAGTTCATAGCCTGACTCGCCGAGTAGGGTCGCGACTTCGAGCACATGTTAGCTAGTGACTCGGCGAGTCCATATCCCGGACTCGGCGAGTCCGTCCGTCTGCGTGAAACCCTAAATCCCCGGGTTGCCCACTATTTAAGTCACCTTATAGCCCCCATTCTCGCCTCCTTCGTCCTCTAAAGCTGTGAGAAAACCCTAGTTCATCCTTGAGAGTTTGTAAGTGATTTTGTGTGATTTTGTGAAGGCTTGAAGAAGGAGAAGGAGAAAGGAGCAAGGAGAAGAGGTGGAGTGCCAAGATCCAAGGGCAAATCTGAGTTATTTTAGGTATTTTCGGATTTCCCCTCTTGTTTTATGCTTTAAACCTCCATTAGAACTCTTCTAAGAACTAGTTGATGCTTGTTCCAAGCCTTGTGCTTTCATGAACGCCCTAATAAGCCGAGATAACCTTGGATCTATTCATTGAGAAGTCCCATAGTCCAGATCTATTGCCTTTATGGGGATACTTTGCATATTAAGCCTAGATCTATCCCTTTTATGCATCTTTTAGCCTTATTTTCCCTTATTCATGTGTTGTACACGTAAAGTTGGAAACTTTACGTGGTAAACCAGCTTATTAGACTCAGATCTATCATTTGTATGTGTTGGATTCAAGCAAAATCGGGTGAAAAACTGTTGCATGGCGGCAACTCGGCGAGTCGGGAAGAACGACTCGGCGAGTTGAGTCGCGAGTCCCCGATTCCTTCATTTTTTAGCAGTGTTGAGTGGAACCAGTGAGTTAGAGAGTGAACTCAGCGAGTTGAGGGTAGACTCAGTGATGGAGGGACTCGACGAGTTGTTCATACAACTCGGCGAGTCCAAGGCAATCTTCTTAAGATCAAGAATAACTCGTCGAGTATGTTCATACGGCTCGGCGAGTCGGATGAAGATTGTCTGAGTTCTTGGATCAATAGGGTACTCGTCGAGTCGATGCCATACTCGACGAGTAGCAGCGAGTTGGATTGAAAAGTGAGAGTAGGACTCGGCGAGTTGGGTGGCCCAACTCGGCGAGTCAGTCCAAGTGAGAGTAACTTTGACCAAGGGTAAAAGAGTCATTTTACCCAAGTGCAGTGTTTAGTATTTGATTGAGTGTGTTTATGGACTTGTAGCCGGGGAGATACAGGAGCAGCAGCCGTTAGCTTCCAGAGCCACACACTCAGCAGCCAGTTTACGAGGTGAGTTTCCTTCCAGTAGGGGCGGGTCTAAGGTCACAATGCCGGCCCGTTCAGTTAGCAGTAGTTTCCGGACTTTGATCCGATGCAGTAGCTAGTATGTTTGATGCCTTCGTGCCTCAGACAGGATTTGTGTGCTATGTTTTATGTGTTATATATTATGTGTTCCGGGCTACGACCCGATGTAGTATGTAGTATATGTGTTCATGCTAGTTGTTATGTTATGCTACTCTATGCTCAGTCAGTTAGTTCCGGACTTCAGTCTGATGCAGGGGACAAGGTCCCAGTCGGTTCCGGACTTTGGTCCGATGCAGTTAGTTCCAGACTTCGGTCCGATGCAGTTAGTTCCGGACTTCGGTCCGATGCAGTTAGTTCCGGACTTCAGTCCGATGCAGTTAGTTCCGGACTTCGGTCCGATGCAGATAGTTCCGGACTTTGGTCCGATGCAGTTCCGGACTTTGGTCCGATGCAGGGGACAACGTCCCAGTCAGTTCCGGACTTCGGTCCGATGCAGTTCCCGGGCTTCGTCCCGATGCAGTGGGCAAGGCCCAATATGTGTTTATATGTTATTGTATGGTATGTGGTAGTTTGGGGGAGCTCACTAAGCTTCGTGCTTACAGTTTCAGTTTTGGTTTCAGGTACTTCCGCAAGCAAAGGGAAGAGCTCGGGGTGACGGCATCGCACACACCACAGCTTTAGCTTTTAGCCTGGGATTGATTTAGTTTGTTTTGATTTGACGTAGTATGATACAGTTTTCCGCACAGTGTTTTCTATTATGTTGGAATACATCACGTATGGTTTTATTATATGACACTCTGATTATGGTTTTGATTATATCGAAAAATGAAATTTTTGGGTCGTATTTTTGGGTCGTTTCAAGTTGGTATCAAAGCCCTGGTTTGAGGGATTCGGATACACTTCCGGGTGTATCTGAACTCAAACTAAGGGAAATAAAAGATTTTATTTTAAAAATAATGAAAACGTATTACAAAGAGAATTTGAAAGCACTTAGAAAGAAAGAATAGTTTTTAACAAGATAGAGGTGTGTGCATGCGGTCAGCCGAGCTCAAGTAAGTACTCCCAAATTACCCATACAAGTTATTTGTTCAGTTTCAGTTTCAGTAGAACAGCATGCTAGTATAGGACTAAGGATCTAGGAGAATGCCTTATGTGCCTGCTTATGTGTTACAACTTTATGAGTATTGCATGCTAGTACTGAGTAGATAGCAGTAGGATAGCCTGTTTAGGTTATACCTGATAGTATGAGCTTAGCATACCTTGCTAGTGCAGTTTCTTGTTATGAGAATAGTTTTGCCTGAGTATGTTTCCCTTATCCGAATGCTGCTTGCTTCGTGCTTGGTGGGGTTCTGAGTAATGGGAGTTAGCCATTAGGTGAACACATCACACCACATGTGATCAGGTTTGAATAATCCCAGAGTACTGGAACTGGCCCTATTGCGCAGCTCTTGTTTGAGTCCAACTGTTATAGGGACGGGTCTTTTACTTGAAGGATTATCTGATCCTCATCACATGTGACGGTGTTTAGGTGGTGGCTAATTGGCATTATAAGGAGACCTTCAGCAGCTGAGGACCAGTCGTGTTGAGCCTGAGGTTTCCCTAGGGTAAGCCTAGGATGAGAGTAGCAGAGAATAGCAGTAGTAGAAGTGCCTTGGTGGAGTCAAGGCAGTTCTTGAGGAAAGTACGGATAGATGTGGAAGGTAGTATGGGCCCGTACTACTGAAAGCAGAGGATCCGTACTCGAATCAAGGAAGGCCAAGACAAGACCAGGAAGCTAGTAGCAGTGTCATGATCCCTTGAGATATTTCAGTGTTCTGATGTTGTTATGATATGTTTCAGAATGGTAGTTTTGCGTCCGAGACCAGCAGTCGGCAGCTCAGATGCCGGAGGGGGATCAGGATCGGGATCAGGCCCGGAGGTCGGGCAGATGGATGAGCAGACCAGAGAGTTCCTTTCTTCTGAGGTTACCCGCATCATACTGGAGCAGACTCCTGTGATCTTCGGTTCGATCAAGGAGGGTACTTTAGAGTTGATGGATGAGAGATTGGGTATTTTCCGTGCGGAGATGGCGGCCATGATGGGGTCGCGCACACTTACGTTCAGGGAGTTCAGGGCATGCGGAGCTCCAGACTATCATGGGGCACGGGACCCCATAGCGAGTACCAGATGGTTGGCGGATGTGGCCAATGCTTTCCGCACTAGCAGGTGTCCCGAGGGGGACAAGGTCAGATTGGCGTCCTGTCTTCTGAAGGACAGGGCACGGGATTGGTGGGAGGAGGTCGGACATGCCATCGGGGATGATGCGGCATTGGATGCCATGACCTGGGCTGATTTCTCTACCAGGTTCAGGGCGGAGTTTGCACCGGTCATTGAGGTGCAACAGTTAGCTAGGGAGTTTCAGGACCTTACCCAGACTACAGAGACAGTGGCGGAGATCACCACCAAGTTCAGGGAGAGGGCTCTTCTTGTTCCTCAGTATGCAGCCGATGAGGAGATGAAGAAGGCCCGTTATCATGAGATGTTGCGGAGTGATATCCGCATGTTTGTGAACCGGTCCAGTTGTAAAACGCTGGATGACATGATTGCTAGAGCTCGGGAGAGGGAGATTGATCTCGAGATTGAGAAGAAGAGGAAACCGGAGGCGGTTTCGGGTTCAGGCAGTTTGGGCAAAAAGCCCAAGGTTTCAGATCACAGGTCTAGGAGTCAGCAGAGCCACGGACGGTGTGGCAAGTGTGGGAGATTGCACGAGGGGGCGTGCAAGGCAGGGAGTTCTGGCTGCTACAAGTGCGGTCGGACTGGGCATTTGAGTAGGGATTGTACGGCCCCTGCTACTACGGTTACAGCATCAGATCTGATTTGCTTTCAATGCAATCAGAGGGGACATAAAAAGTCCCAGTGTCCCAGTTTAGCTACAGCAGGGAAGGTGGTTGCACCTGCCCCTGCCACCTTGAGGATTACAGATGGCCGGCAGGGCCGATCTGATGCGCCAGTGGCGAAGAGTAGGGCGTTTCAGATGACAGCAGAGGAGGCGCGAGCGACTCCTGATGTGGTGACGGGTAGGTATCTTTCCTTCATCTTTTAATTATTAATATCGTTTGAATATTACTCGATGATATGCTTTATTTAGGGTCGTTCTCGGTGAACGGCATTTCTGCTTTGGTATTGTTCGATTTGGGGGCTACCCGATCATTCGTATCGCTTGCGCTTAGCAAGAGATTTAGCAGAGCTCCAGGGGAGCTGGATTGTCCATTAGAGGTTGAGATAGCAGATGATAGGACCGCGAGGGTCGGCTTACTCTTCAGATATTTGATGAGCAGTTTTCAGTGGACCTGGTACCTATTCCCCTGCGAGGGAACAAAGTTATTGTGGGCATGGATTGGCTGAGCCCCAATAGGGCGGTGATTGATTGTGAGCTTCAGCTAGTGAGGGTTCGCACTCCCAGTGGGGGAGAGTTAGTGATTCAGGGCGAGAGGCCACAACGTGGACCGATCTTTTGTTCCGCCGCTAGGGTGAGGCTCTATGTTCAGCAGGGTTGCGTTGGTTTTGTAGCTTACGTCTTGGATGCCCGGGAGAAGGGAAAGACGACGATTGATGATGTTCCTATTGTTCGAGACTACCCGGATGTGTTTCCCGAGGATTTGCCGGGGATACCTCCAGAGAGGCAGGTTGAGTTCAGGATCGACCTAGTTCCTGGTGCGGCTCCGATAGCCAAAGCACCGTATCGACTAGCTCCCCCTGAGATGCAGGAGTTGTTTACACAGCTGCAAGAGCTGTTAGACAAGGGTTTCATTCGGCCGAGCAGTTCGCCTTGGGGTGCGCCGATCCTGTTTGTGAGGAAGAAGGATGGGTCGCATCGTATGTGCATTGATTATCGGGAGTTGAACAAGGTAACGGTGAAGAACCGTTACCCACTTCCGAGGATAGATGACTTGTTTGATCAGCTTCAGGGAGCGTCTTGGTTCTCCAAGATCGATCTACGCTCTGGTTATCATCAGATGAGGGTTAGAGATGAGGATGTACAGAAGACTGCTTTCAGGACCCGGTATGGTCATTATGAGTTCGTGGTGATGCCATTTGGGCTCACCAATGCCCCAGCCGCGTTCATGGACCTCATGAACCGCGTGTGCAGGCTGATGTTGGATCGGTCAGTGATAGTATTCATAGATGATATCTTGGTATATTCCAAGACACAGGGGCAGCACGAGGAGCACCTGCGGGAGGTGTTGGAGACTTTGAGGAGGGCGAGACTTTTCGCGAAGTTCTCCAAGTGTGAGTTCTGGTTGCGCGAGGTGCAGTTTCTTGGTCATCTAGTCAACCAGAAGGGTATTTTGGTAGATCCGGCCAAGATAGAGGCCGTGATGCAGTGGGAGGTCCTGAGGTTTCCATCTGAGATTCGGAGCTTCCTAGGGTTGGCAGGGTATTATCGGAGATTTATTCAGGACTTCTCCAAGATAGCAATGCCGCTCACCCGACTAACCAAGAAATTAGTGGTATTTCGTTGGGGGCCTAAGCAGCAGGCGGCGTTCGAGACTCTCAGACAGAGATTGTGCGAGGCTCCGATCCTTACCTTGCCAGAGGGAGTAGAGGACTTCGTAGTCTATTGTGATGCTTCGATCACAGGTATGGGAGCAGTATTGATGCAGCGAGGCCATGTGGTAGCTTATGCCTCGAGACAGTTGAAGCCTCACGAGGCTAATTATCCTACCCACGATTTGGAGCTGGGGGCAGTTGTGTTTGCCCTCAAGATTTGGAGACATTACCTTTATGGGGTCCGTTGTACTATATACACGGATCACAAGAGCTTGCGATATCTTATGGATCAGCCGAGTTTGAACATGAGGCAGAGGAGGTGGTTGGACGTACTGAAGGATTATGACTGTGAGATCCTTTATCACCCAGGGAAGGCCAACGTGGTGGCCGACACCCTAAGCCGCAAAGTGTCAGCGGCCCCTATCAGAGATCTGTGTATGAGGATGACAGTGATCACTCCATTGTTGGAACGGATCAAGGAGGCTCAGATGGAGGATCTCAAAGTTCATAGCTAATTTACTCCATGCCCTAGATGAGTTTTTGGGACTTAAATCCAAGGTTTTTGGGTGTTTACGGCCTAAGCATAAGCTAGGGCCGTAAACTCCTTTTTAGGCCTCAAATTCTTATGTTTTAATGTCCAAACTCCCCTAGGTAAATGTTGGATAAGGTGTCTAAGTCCATAACTTATTTGGTATATACTTGACCCGACCGGCATGGTCCATTTGGGTTGCATCTCATCCAAACTTTTATGGATAATTTTATGAGAGTTATACACATATGTTTATTAATATATTATGAGTTATAATATATTAATATGAAGTTACGTTATTTAATTAGTTATAGTCTTAAATTAATTATGAATTAATTTAGAGATTAAAAGGAATACTAATTAAATTATGGGCTATTTGTTTTATATAGTGTGGGCTAATACTCATTTGTTAATGGGCTAGGCTTATGTGGAAGTCCATGGATGATCCATGGAGTTTTTAACCCATAGATCCTTGGAAAAGGAAAAGACATGGGTTATTAGGGTTTCACCATAACCATGCACACTATATAAGCATGCTTATGGAGCATGAAATGGAGCCTAAGAGAAAACTAGTGAACTAGTGTGTGTGTGCATGTGTGTAGCCGATTTTATACAAGGTGTATACTCTCTCAAAGTTTTCCAAGAGTTTGTGGTGTTTGTGATTCCATTTGAGGCATTCACACTATTGGTGCTTGGCCCTCAAACTCCTTAGAACCAAACTCACCAAAAGGTATGTAATCTCTTCTAACTCTTTTATGTTGAAATGTTCCCCATGCCATGTTAGATAGGTTATAAACCATGGAAAATTATTATTTTGCATGTATTTAGACAAACATAGATCCAAGGTTTATTAGGGTTGCATGCACACTTAGGAAGTGTTAGATTGCTCAAAACCCAACTGTAACGACCCGTTCCCGGTATGCTAATTCATTAGTAATTGTTTTAAAATTTTGCAAGAGGGACTCGGCGAGTTCATAGCCTGACTCGCCGAGTAGGGTCGCGACTTCGAGCACGTGTTAGCTAGTGACTCGGCGAGTCCATATCCCGGACTCGGCGGGTCCGTCCGTCTGGGTGAAACCCTAAATCCCCGGGTTGCCCACTATTTAAGTCACCTTATAGCTCCCATTCTCGCCTCCTTCACCCTCTAAAGCTGTGAGAAAACCCTAGTTCATCCTTGAGAGTTTGTAAGTGATTTTGTGAAGGCTTGAAGAAGGAGAAGAAGAAAGGAGCAAGGAGAAGAGGTGGAGTGCCAAGATCCAAGGGCAAATCTGAGTTATTTGAGGTATTTTCGGATTTCCCCTCTTGTTTTATGCTTTAAACCTCCATTAGAACTCTTCTAAGAACTAGTTGATGCTTGTTCCAAGCCTTGTGCTTTCATGAACACCCTAATAAGCCGAGATAAACTTGGATCTATTCATTGAGAAGTCCCATAGTCCAGATCTATTGCCTTTATGGGGATACTTTGCATATTAAGCCTAGATCTATCCCTTTTATGCATCTTTTAGCCTTATTTTCCCTTATTCATGTGTTGTACACGTAAAGTTGGAAACTTTACGTGGTAAACCAGCTTATTGGACTCAGATCTATCATTTGTATGTGTTGGATTCAAGCAAAATCGGGTGAAAAACTGTTGCATGGCGGCAACTCGGCGAGTCGGGAAGAACGACTCGGCGAGTTGAGTCGCGAGTCCCCGATTCCTTCATTTTTTAGCAGTGTTGAGTGGAACCAGTGAGTTAGAGAGTGAACTCAGCGAGTTGAGGGTAGACTCAGTGATGGAGGGACTCGACGAGTTGTTCATACAACTCGGCGAGTCCAAGGCAATCTTCTTAAGATCAAGAATAACTCTTCGAGTATGTTCATACGGCTCGGCGAGTCGGATGAAGATTGTCTGAGTTCTTGGATCAAGAGGGTACTCGTCGAGTCGATGCCATACTCGACGAGTAGCAGCGAGTAGGATTGAAAAGTGAGAGTAGGACTCGGCGAGTTGGGTGGCCCAACTCGGCGAGTCAGTCCAAGTGAGAGTAACTTTGACCAAGGGTAAAAGAGTCATTTTACCCAAGTGCAGTGTTTAGTATTTGATTGAGTGTGTTTATGGACTTGTAGCCGGGGAGATACAGGAGCAGCAGCCGTTAGCTTCCAGAGCCACACACTCAGCAGCCAGTTTACGAGGTGAGTTTCCTTCCAGTAGGGGCGGGTCTAAGGCCACAATGCCGGCCCGTTCAGTTAGCAGTAGTTTCCGGACTTTGATCCGATGCAGTAGCTAGTATGTTTGATGCCTTCGTGGCTCAGACAGGATTTGTGTGGTATGTTTTATGTGTTATGTATTATGTGTTCCGGGCTACGGCCCGATGTAGTATGCAGTATATGTGTTCATGCTAGTTGTTATGTTATGCTACTCTATGCTCAGTTAGTTAGTTCCGAACTTCAGTCCGATGCAGGGGACAAGGTCCCAGTCGGTTCCGGACTTTGGTCCGATGCATTTAGTTCCGGACTTCGGTCCGATGCAGTTAGTTCTGGACTTCGGTCCGATGCAGATAGTTTCGGACTTTGGTCCGATGCAGTTCCGGACTTTGGTCCGATGCAGGGGACAACGTCCCAGTCAGTTCCGGACTTCGGTCCGATGCAGTTGTCGGGCTTCGTCCCGATGCAGTGGGCAAGGCCCAATATGTGTTTATATGTTATTGTATGGTATGTGGTAGTTTGGGGGAGCTCACTAAGCTTCGTGCTTGTAGTTTCAGTTTTGGTTTCAGGTACTTCCGCAAGCAAAGGGAAGAGCTCGGGGTGACGGCATCGCACACACCACAGCTTTAGCTTTTAGCCTGGGATTGATTTAGTTTGTTTTGATTTGACGTAGTATGATACAGTTTTCCGCACAGTGTTTTCTATTATGTTGGAATACATCACGTGTGGTTTTATTATATGACACTCTGATTATGGTTTTGATTATATCGAAAAACGAAATTTTTGGGTCGTTTCACCAACAGTGGTATCAGAGCCTAGGCTTGCTTGTTTGATACTTGATGCAAAATAGTGAAAAAATTCGAAATCGTTGCTGTCAGCATGGTGGACTCGCCGAGTCCATTGGGGGGACTCGACGAGTCCAAGGCAAACTTCAATCTACTCGGCGAGTAAGCTCATGCACTCGACGAGTGCAGATTCTCTACTTTTGCTACTGGAAATGGACTAGAAACATTACCCTAAACTGTTTTGGTGTTATAAAACTTATTTTAGTTGGTGTAATGGTTGTTCTAATCCATTTACAATAGCATATATCAAAATTCCATGATTTTATGTGTTCATATAATTCTTGAATTTTTGATGATCATGTTCATGTTCTTATGAATTTAGAAAATGATAGGAATTATTTGCTGAATTGTTTAGGATTAATTCTTTATCATTTATATGTTTTAATGGAGTCCATAATTTGTCCTCAAGTTATGGATTACCAAAGGTCACTTTCATTTAACACACACTTAAAACACATAAGTTACATGAAAATGAAGAGTCTTCATTTTTATGAACCTTTAATTCATAAGTTATGAAATGAAGAGTTTTGCAAAGTTACAAAACTTTCCTCAAGTTTTGGAATTTGTAAAGTTTCACACACTTTAATAAACTTTAATTCCAAACCTTAGAGTTTTAATAGTTAAAATTCAACCCTTATACTATTTATAACATTAATGGTTAATTATTATATATATGTATAAGAATAAGTCGTTTTACCGTTAGTAGGCCTCATTCACGAAGCCGGTCTATAAGGTGGGTATAAGGTTGTTGCCTATAAAATGGCGACTTAATGGGTGTATAGTCTCACCCACCGCTTGCTTGATCGGTGGAGGGTCGTTAGCCGAACGGGTAGAACAATGACTTTAAATCCTCATTAAAAGTATAATGAATATTATAAAGTAACTAAACTCTTTTAATTCCCAATCTTAGTTATTTTAGGAAAAATGTGAGCATGGTGCTAG
The DNA here is from genome assembly GCF_052625555.1 of Lactuca saligna. Taxonomy (NCBI): domain Eukaryota; kingdom Viridiplantae; phylum Streptophyta; class Magnoliopsida; order Asterales; family Asteraceae; genus Lactuca; species Lactuca saligna. The sequence continues at coordinate 107,785,508 of NC_136421.1, read as the reverse complement.
TCCATGGAATTCACACTTTGTACCTTACCAAGTCGTTGATGGAGCGTGTGTGGTTAACCGGCACACTAACTAGGACTAGTAAGGATCACGAAGGGTGACTTAATGTTTTTCATAGATCAATGGAGCGTGTGTGGTTAACCGGCACATTGATTAGGTGATAATATTAAGAGTACCAAGTGAATTAGCATGGTTATTCACACCTTGTTTTGTGATCCTCGGCATCCCAGTCACAAAAGTTGAAGGGCACAATCGAGATTGAAACATGCCATTGAAAAGTTCAATGAATCTCAAAAGAATCTAGGAATTTCAAATCCAATTAAACCTAATAAATCATTTCGTTTTCATGGTGGAAATTGGTGAATCGTCATTCACCTACCTTTCAAATATATTATTACTTAGATTACGGCATCCCTCTTCTAAGTGTAATATATTGTGATTGGATCCTAGCCTTAATATTACATTTGGGTGTCTTATTAAGGATCCTAAATATCTAATCTAAACTTACTTTCTTCTTTCAGATGTCTTCCAACACTAATGCTTCAGGCTTTAACCCAACTGGTTCTTTCTCTCTCATGAATCTTTGTGGGAGGGTCATCTTTGATGGTTCCAACTTCATGGATTGGATTAGGAACATCAGGATGGTTACTCGTTATGAGGACAAGGAATATGTCCTCGATAAGGAGTTAAAAGAACTTGATGAGTCTACTGCTACTCCTGAGGAGATCGCTGAATTCAGGACTCGTGAGAGAGATGCTACTAAGGTGGCATGTATCATGATGGCCACGATGACAGCCGAGCTCCAAAAGTCGTATGAAGATTTCTACCCTTTTGAGATGCACCAAGACCTGATGGAAAGGTACCATCAGAGTGCTCTTCAGGAGCGGTATGAAATAATCTCCTCCATAATAACTACCCGCATGAAGGATGGTGAATCCGTCACGCGCCACATGCAAAAGATGCAAAGGTATGTGGACCGTTTGCTGAAGCTGAATGTTAACATCCCCGAGGAGTTGGCAATTGACATCATTTTGCACTCCTTGCCTTCTTATTATGATCATTTTCGAATGACATATCATATGAACAAGGAGGAAGTTACCCTCAGCAAGCTTCAAGGACTCTTGAAGACCGCTGAAACTGGTCTTAAGGGTAAAGCGGTTGTTACCTCTACTACTCCTACTCCAACTTCTACCCCTGTTTTAGCTATTAGGCAAGGCAAAGGGAAAAAGAGGAAGCACCCTTCGAAGGGTACCAAGGGAAAGTCTCTTGAAGGCTCCTCATCAAAGACTAAGAACGGTTCTGTCACTCCTTCTGCCATTCCCAAGGATGCTGAATGCTTTTATTGCCATGAAAAGGCACACTGGAAGCGAAACTGCCCTAAGTACTTGCAGGATCTAAAGGATGGGAAAGTGAAACCCACCTATGCAGGTATTTACACTATATTGTCTAATTACTCAACATATTTTAACTCTTGGGTGCTTGATACAGGATGTGGTATTCACATATGTTCTGATTTGCAGGGCCTAAGAAGAAGTGAGGATGTGGAGCACGGGAAGATAAACTTAATCATGGGGAATAGGAAGGCTTCACCTGTTTCCAAGATTGGAGTTTATACTTTGTTGCTTAATAATAGGTTAAAATTAGATTTGAATAAATGTGTGTACTCGTCTGAAATGGCGAGGAATATTATTTCTTTTCATGCTTTGTACAAACAAGGTTTTACCTTTTCGTTTGCTAATGAATGTGGTGGTATTAATGCTTTCTTTAATAATGTGTTTTATTTTAAAGCATTACCTTGTGATGGTGTGTATGAAACTGTGTCGATTGTAGACAACTTAGGAAATAATGTGTTGTATATTGATTCTTCTACTAGCCTAGATAAAGCATCATTGTGGCATTGTCGTCTTGGACATGTAAACAAGAAACGCATAGGCCAACTCCAAAAGAGTGGAGTCATGGAATCCTTTGACCTCAAATCAGATGATAGTTGTGAATCTTGTCTACTTGGAAAAATGACAAAATCACCCTTCACTAGAACTTGTGAGAGGGGTGAAGGTTTGTTGGACCTAATACATACTGATGTATGTGGGCCATTCAAAACCGCCACAAGGGATGCTAATCGGTATTATGTGACTTTTATTGATGATTTTAGTAGATATGGGTATGTCTACTTAATCAAAAATAAGTCCGAAACCTTTGAAAGGTTTAAGGAATTCAAGCAGGAAGTAGAAAATGAATTGGGCAGGAACATTAAGATGCTTCGATCCGATCAAGGTGGTCAGTATCTTAGTACCGAGTTCCTTGACTACCTTAAGGAGTGTGGGATTGTCTCACAATTGACTCCTCCTAGGACACCACAGCTGAATGGTGTAGCTGAGAGGCGTAATCGAACCTTGTTGGACATGGTTCGCTCTATGATGAGTCGAGTTTTGTTACCAATCTCTTTTTGGGGGTATGCCTTAGAGACTTCCGCCCATATCCTTAATCTAGTCCCTACAAAGAAGGTTACCAAAACACCTCATGAGATGTGGACTGGGAAGGTTCCCAATTTGGACCACATCAAAATTTGGGGTTGCGAAGTCTTCGTGAGGCGTGAAACTCATGATAAGCTTGAACCCCGAAGTGAAAGGTGTATTTTCATCGGCTACCCACAGAAATCCTTCGGTTACCTCTTCTACAGACCCAGTGAGAATGTGGTCTTTGTAGCACGAAGAGGGATCTTTCACGAGAAAGAATTTATAAGCCAAGGAGACAGTGGGAGGCAGATTGATCTTGAAGAAATTCAAGAATCAATTGGTGAAGGAACCTCAGACACTAGCAATCAACCTGAGGAGGAAACTCCTGTTGATCCAGCTGACAAGTCTGTACCTCCGAGGCGTTCCACACGGGTTAGGAACACACCTTCGTTTTATTATGGTTTTCATATTACTATGGAAGGTGATACGTTTATTAGTGATAGTACACTAGTAAATTTGGATGAACCTAGTAGTGTTAAGGAAGCCATGGCAGGCCCAGAGACTGCTAAATGGAAGGAGGCTATGGACAGCGAGATACAGTCCATGTATGACAATCAAGTTTGGAACTTGGTTGACAATGTACCAGGCCGTAAAACAGTCGGGTGCAAATGGATCTTCAAGAAGAAGACAGACATGGAAGGAAAAGTGCATACTTATAAGGCTCGACTGGTTGCGAAGGGTTTTACTCAAACTCAAGGTGTTGATTATGATGAAACCTTTTCGCCGGTAGCAAAGATTAAGTCTATTAGGGTTATGTTAGCCATTGCAGCATTTCATGATTATGAAATATGGCAAATGGATGTCAAAACCTTTTTCCTTAATGGAAAGTTGGCTGAGGATGTGTACATGAATCAGCCAGAGGGTTTTGTCAATGCAGAGTACCCTAATAGAGTATGCAAGCTTGAGAAATCCATTTATGGATGAAAACAAGCATCTCGTAGCTGGAATCTTTGTTTTGATGAGAAGGTAAAAGAGTTTGGCTTCTTGAGAAGCGAAGATGAGTCTTGCGTGTATGTCAGAGCTAGTGGGAGTATAGTTAGCTTCTTGGTACTGTATGTGGATGACATACTACTCATAGGAAATGACATACCAACCTTGCAGGAGGTTAACTCCTGGCTTGGGAAGTGCTTTGCTATGAAGGACCTAGGGGAGGCTACCTATATCCTAGGGATAAGGATATTAAGAGAAAGGAGTAGAAGACTAATTGGACTTAGTCAGAGTATCTACTTGGATAAGGTGCTGAAAGGTTCAACATGGAGAATTCCAAGAAAGGAGATTTACCGATCCAAAGCAATACCAAACTGAGTAAGACTCAGAGTCCGAGTACAGAGGCAGAGATAGCTGAGATGAGCCAATTACCATATGCTTCCGCAGTTGGCTCGATCATGTATGCTATGACTTGTACCCGTCCTGATGTGGCATTTGCTTTGAGCATGGTCAGCAGGTATCAGGGGAACCCTGGCAAGACTCATTGGACCGCGGTAAAGAACATTCTCAAGTACCTGCAGAGGACTAAGGATTGGATCCTTACCCTTGGTGGCAGTGATGACTTGAGAATATTAGGGTATAGTGATGCTGGTTTTCAGACTGATAGGGATAATTTCCGCTCTCAGTCGGGCTGGATCTTTACCTTAAATGGAGGGGCAATTTCTTGGAAGAGTTCCAAGCAGGAGACGGTGGCTGATTCGACTTGTGAATCAGAGTATATAGCAGCGAGTGAAGCAGCGAAGGAGGCGATATGGCTAAAGAACTTCATCGGAGACCTTGGAGTTGTACCGGCTATTAAGGAACCTATAGAGATTTTCTGTGACAACAATAGTGCGGTTACCTTAGCCAAGGAACCAAGAGATCATGGCAGATCCCGACACATTGACAGAAAATATCACTTCATAAGACACAAGATTGAAGAAGGACTCCTTGTGACAAGGAGGATATCGTCGGATGAGAATCCTGCAGATCCCCTTACGAAGGGACTGACGAGGGTTTAGCATTTTCAGCATGCGAGACGCATCGGGCTAAGGGACAATATTAGTTTTACAGATTAGATAGTTTTCCTGAAACTTGTAAAATGTAATCGACGTTTGATGATGAATAAAATTTGTGATTTATTTATGAGTAAAGTGTTACTATCATTGTCAATTATTTACTATTGTTTCAGTTTTGCATGTTTTGACTTCCAGAATAATTAATTTATTCAAACCTCCACAATCGATCATACGTTGGAAGTAGGTATGAATCAAGATTATCATGAATTGGGTTTGTAGATGCCTTAAAGGTGTTTAGACATGGCAATGGTTGCTGCAACATTCATGAGAACTCATAAGTTATGAGTATTGGTATAAACCCATGCTCACTTGTATCACTTCATGAAATTTATCTCGAGTGATCGTGAGACGATAACATCATATAAATCTTTAAACCTAGAGATATGAGTTGTTACCTATGAGTTGGTTGTGCATTGATTGTACGTAAACGCATCAGTAACTTGATGTTATAAAACGTGCCTTTGTGTACAATTCAATAAGTAGTAGAACAAGCATATCAGTCGAAGTTTATCTGTTCCTTCTAGAAATAGAAGCGATATCTGGGCCCCTCGATGATTTTGTGTTGACCCATGTACCAGGCCTGGTCAGAACTAAACCGATGTGTTCAGTGAAGTTCTTCGTCAAACAAATCAGAAAATCGAGAAACAACTGCTAGACAATAAGCAAGACATAGTTCCATGTGTTTGTCCGACTGATATCATGAGAACAGAGGATTATGTGATCACTTATCTAAAATGGCGCTTCATAGTTCGACAAAGTCTTCATTGTTCGAGGGAGTTTTCGAGAGCTACGATTGTTGGTTGGTTCCTGAAGTTATAGGCAAATATAGTTATTAGACTTATCCAAGTGGGAGTCTGTTGGATAAGGTGTCTAAGTCCATAACTTATTTGGTATATACTTGACCCGACCGGCATGGTCCATTTGGGTTGCATCTCATCCAAATTATTATGGATAATTTTATGAGAGTTATACACATATGTTTATTAATATATTATGAGTTATAATATATTAATATGAAGTTACGTTATTTAATTAGTTTTAGTCTTAAATTAATTATGAATTAATTTAGAGATTAAAAGGAATACTAATTAAATTATGGGCTATTTGTTTTATATAGTGTGGGCTAATACTCATTTGTTAATGGGCTAGGCTTATGTGGAAGTCCATGGATGATCCATGGAGCTTTTAACCCATGGATCCTTGGAAAAGGAAAAGACATGGGTTATTAGGGTTTCACCCTAATCATGCACACTATATAAGCATGCTTATGGAGCATGAAATGGAGCCTAAGAGAAAACTAGTGAACTAGTGTGTGTGTGTGCATGTGTGTGGCCGATTTTATACAAGGTGTATACTCTCTCAAAGTTTTCCAAGAGTTTGTGGTGTTTGTGATTCCATTTGAGGCATTCACACTATTGGTGCTTGGCCCTCAAACTCCTTAAAACCAAACTCACCAAAAGGTATGTAATCTCTTCTAACTCTTTTATGTTGAAATGTTCCCCATGCCATGTTAGATAGGTTATAAACCTTGGAAAATTATTATTTTGCATGTATTTAGACAAACATAGATCCAAGGTTTATTAGGGTTGCATGCACACTTAGGAAGTGTTAGATTGCTCAAAACCCAACAGTAAATCCCTTAATTAGTATATAGGCTTAAAGGAAGGAAAAACGAGGCTTTTGGCAAAGTTTTAGGTGTTTACGGCCTAAGGGGCTTCCTAGGCCGTAAACTCCTTTTATTCCCCTAAATTCATTGATTTTTGGCCTCTAAATGTTATGGAAAATGTTTAGAACAAGATAGGGAAGAAACCCTTACGTTTGGAAGCTCGAATTCGCGGATTTGGAGTCGGTTTCAGGTCTAGAGAGAGAAAGTAGTGAGAGAGAGTGAAGAAGTGGTAAAAGGCTTAAAAGTAGTGTTCATTTGCTTATATATGTCTGGGGTATTGCACCCGGTACACGGCTACCCGATGCTAAAGTTTAACGGGGTTAAAACTTTTTACCCTGGTGAAGTGGTTAAAAAGTAATATAACTCTATTTAGTTAAACGGGGTTATCATTTACAAGTACTTATGATAATATCGGGACATATAAATAACTAGATATTTGTTTATTGATGACTCCAACCATTACTGAGAATAACATATAGTGACGCATTCCGTTAGTGAAGATGGGATTTGTAACAACAATATATTTGGGGTTGTCACACTTGAACGCTAGTTTAGGGTCTGAGACCCTATTTGAGCTCCTTATCTCATAACCTAACCCTAATATCTCCAGCCTCCATCCCTCTAAACCCTAGAAATTGACCCTAAGCCTCCATTTGAGTGATTCTTGAGCATTTTGGTGATTTGGTGAATTTTTGGTGCATATTGTGGAAGAAGGAGGCCCTTGAGGAAGTATTGCTTGGCTTAAAGCTTGTGGATTCAAGCCTTAATCATGTTGATCTAGCTCCAGAAAGCATAAAGTTTGACTCTTGGTGGCTTTCTCATGTGGATCCAGCGTGGTGATCACTTCTTGTGCTTGACTTTTGAAGAAGAAGGAGCTTTGAAAGAGAACCTAGCGTTCTCAATTGGGCTCTAGCGTGGTGATCACTTCTTGTGGATCCAGCGTGGCTTTCTCAATTGGGCTTGAGCACCTAGCTTTTGGATCTATGTTCTTCTCTTGTTGGTGCATCTTCCAGAGGTATCAAGTTTTGAACTTGCTTATTGTTGTGCTAGTTTTTGTTTTGGGTCCATTTTAGGGTTTTTGGTCCCAAAGCTTGAAGCTTTATGAGTTGTTCAACTCCAAAGCATAATATATGTCCCTTTGAGTATATTTAGTGGTGTTATGTCATACAATTCCAATCTTGGACATTGGAATCAAGCCATGCATGAGATAGGAGGTTTTTGAGATAAGGAAGTGAGTATTTTGGGTGTTTGTGACCATTCCAGCCAAGAAAATGCTTAAAGTCACTGACTTTATGGAGTAAGTGTCATTAGGGAGTCTAGATCTGCCGATTGAGGTAATGTATTAACTGTTTAAGACCAAATGAGTAGAAAGAGTGAATCTTGGGAGTACGTTGAGCGTAATTCCTGTACTCCCCGCATACTGCCCTAGTGTCCCCAATGGCCAATATAGATTCGTGAGTACGCTGAGCGTACCAAGAGAGGTACGCCCCATGTAACCTTATCATGGGCTTTTGGGCTAATTCTCATTTTGGGCCTTGAGTGTTGGGCCTAGAGTTTGGAATTGTTGCAATAAAGTCTTGGACCAGAGGATTATATATGTGCTTTGGGCCCTTGAGTTGGGCTTTCCATTGGATGTGAGAGAGTTGGGCCTCGGGAGAGCCCATTTATTATTGGGCAATGGTGAGCCCAATGGGTTTCAGGTCATTGATGGTCTGGTTAGTGGAATACCTCTAGACCTAATGAGCGAGAGTTGAGAATTAGTTCCTAATTAGGATAATTGTGGGTTTGGCACAGAGTTAGAGGCCAGTGTGTAGCAGCAACGTTTATAGGGACTATTCATCATCCGAGGCGAGTCTTCTCACTATACTTTACCTAGAGAGGTAATTATGTGTGACCATAGGGTCTTATGTGCTTGCCTGAGTTATGCATATTATGTGAGATATGTGATGTGTGCTATATTATGTGATATTTAGACTGGAACAGAGGGTCCAACGAACTGTGCTATATTATGACCGGACCGGAGGGTCCAACGAACTATGAGACCGGAGGGTCCTCACTTAGATCGGACTGGAGGGTCCAACAAGTAGTGAGACCGGAGGATTCTTACCCAGACTGGACTAGAGGGTCCAAGGAGCCATGGGATTGGAGGGTCCCACTGAGACACATTGGACTAGAGGGTCCTACATAGTTATAGCATCGAGTGGCTAATATGTGTATGTGGTATTTTTAGGAACTCACTAAGATTCGTGCTTACCGTGTTATGTGTTATATGTTTCAAATTCTTATCAGGATCGAGGGAAGGCGGCGACTCGATAGTACACACAAGAGAAAAGAGTCATGAATAAGGATCATGGATTTTGATAATTACTTTTGAAAACTATTTTGAAATGTGTTATGACATCGACACTTGAGATTTTGAGAATTATTATATGTGATGTTGGTAATTTAAATCGTTTTTTTTTTAAATTTACGGTGTTGCAAGTTGGTATTAGAGCCTTGGTTTGATGGATTCAGATACACCTTTACGTATGTCTGGACTCAAACTGAGGATTTTAGAAAAGTTTTTCAAAAGGAACGATTTTTCTAAAAATGAGTAAGCGAATTTTAAGAGAAAGACGAAACGAGAAGTGTGTACAATCAGCTAGCGCCCGAACGGTGATTTCCCAAAATACCCTTACTTATGTGTTATAAGTTATGAGATATGTTATGCATGCTAGAGAGTAGGCTAGGTATTTCATATTTTAGGATTAGAGTGGCCTGATTTGTGATGCCTTAGCCTAGGAGTTACTGCTATATATGATTTGCTTTTGAGTATGTACGGAGTAAGAGTATTCAGTAGGAATACTTTTTAGAGAGGGATCTGAGTAGAGGAGTAATCTAGGAGAGATACCTAGATGAGCATTTAAGGAGCCTACTGAGAGAGTAGTCAGATATCCACGAGGGGTGGAGTTGCTTGAGCTTGGTGATACCTTTTGAGTACAAGTATAGCAAGCGGAGTTGTAACCTAAAGTGGTTATACGTGTTGATAGAGAATATTCGATGCCCAAATGCTACTTGCTTCGTGCTTTGTGGAACTCTTGATGATGGGAGTCAGGTACTAAGTGAATGTGATGATATTTAGGAGGTAGATGGCTGGCATCTTGAGGAGTTCTTCAACAGCTGATGGTGGAGAAGTGTGAGAGTCTAGGAAGAACCTAAGGAGTGATCTTTGTCAGATGAGTATACTGATAGAGGAAGAGTATTCGCAAGGGAGCAACCAAGTATGATGGCATTGATGATTGAGGAGGTTGAGCAGCTACATAGGAAATCTGCGATGATCCATGTGGAAAGTATAGGTAGATGTGGCAGGTAGTATGGGGCTGTACTACTGAAAGCAGAGGACCCATACTCGATACAGGGAAAATTCCAGAGGATCTAAGTAGCAGATGAGAGGTGATCACATGGTTCGAGTACCATGATCCGTAGCAGATAAGAGGTGATCACATGGTTCGAGTACCATGATCCGTAGCAGATGAGGGGTGATAACTTGGTTTGAGTACCATGATTCATGGCGGTTTGTGCTTCTAGTGTTATCGGTTATTCCGTTGTGATTAATTAGATTGAGATCAGATGTGATAGAGTGTGGGGACAAAGGGCCATGCTAAACGAGTTTCAAGGGAGCACATCTTGAGGGGGAAATGGAGTTGGTTTCCGAGAAAGTTAGATGAGATGAAAACTGGAGTCGCAAGACTCGGGAACGAGTAGAGGTGGTGCTTTGTGGAGGATTACAGGTTGAGCTACGCAGTTGGCCGATAGTGGGGATGCCACTTCTTGTGACCGCAGTGTGCTATTTTCTGTGAAGAGCAGAATGGATACGAGTTTCTAAGTTTGAGGTAAACCCCGTGGTGTAGCAAGTGTGGTGACCTTTTCACTAGAGTAACTGGGTAGTATGTTTGCTGCAAGGTATCCTTATACCAAGAAAGAGTCATTAGTGGGACTAAGATGGATGAAAACAAGGAGATTCCTTGTTGGGGGAAAAGTACTTTTATTAGAATTTTTCGGTGGATAAAAAGGGGTATATTGGGGCGGTGGCCCTCGTGGTCTATGTTGTGTATGGACAACGAGAATGAGGTATGTGATTTTATGATTATTCCCGATTTGGGAGGCGGGTCGAGGAGTTAGAGTCGAAGTACGTGAAAGGACAGTATTTCCGTATTATGACAAATTGGATTCATAACAGCTTGGATTCCGGCAGTGTGTCAGTCTGAGGCCTTAAGATGCCTAGAGGCAGTCACGTGGTTAGGATTCCGAGATTTTGTCAGGGACGAGATATTTGGAGATTGGTTGGTTTCCTTTGGGAAGGCCCTAGGATGATTTTGTAATACATTCAAGAGTCAAGTGTGACATAATTGGTGAGAGAGTCTACTGAGTAGATTGTGGATGTGCTAATTGGTGATTATTCGAACCCTGAGTGGGGGAGAACTGGTTTTCCAGGAAAGGGATCAGCAATTCGTTCAAGTGCGGTTAGAGAAAGGTTATCGAGACCTGCGGTTCGAATGCATAAGACCAAGGTTATTGGTGGCTAAGGCGAAGTCCAGAGCAAGGTAATGCAGGATATACGTGTTCAGGAAAGGACAAGTGTCCCCACGCCAGGCGGCCGTTGGATAGATACCATGTGGTGATTAAAATTCTTCAAGGTTGTAATGGTAAAATTTGAGGCAATTTGGTCAAAAGGATAGCTTCGGCAGTGAAGAACTTCGGGCTTAACATACGGGTTGTTATTTGCACTTCAGAAAGGGTAGACGTGGATTGGGCAACAACCTCTAGGGCCGGTATGTGTGTACTTGCATGGGTTTGGAGTAATAAAAAAGGAAGTTTCGGATGTTCGTCAACGTGTTCTGAGTCGTTTACGATTCGTCCGTAAGAGTTGGAATATTCCGAAATTGTGTGCTGTGGGGAAATAAAGATTAGATATGAGATTATTTAAGAATGTGAATTGCAGTGAGAGAAGGAGTTTTGTCACGACGGTAGCCGTCAAGAGTAGTGATGTTTATTTCTAGATGGGTATGTGATCATCTGTCTATGATTAGCTGCGAAACATGGGTTAATGGATGCAGAGTGTGGCGTCGACTTGAGAATGAGATCGTGGGATGGTAAGAGAAAGTACTGTAAGGCAGCAGGGAGCTACAACATCCATGAGTTAGTACGAAAGGGTGTGGTGATACTACAGGGAGTCTTAGTATTCACCAGTTAGTGAGAGGGTGTGGTGACACTACGGGGAGCCGTAGTCTTCACCAGTCAACAAGAAGGTGTGGTGATACTGCGGGGAGCCGTAGTATTCACCAGTTAGCAAGAGGGTGTGCTGATACTGTGGGGAGTCGTAGTATTCACCACTTAGCAAGAGGGTGTGGTGATACTACAGGGAGTCGTAGTATCCACCACGCAGCAAGATGGTGTGGCGATACCACGGGGAGCCGTGGTACTCGCCAAACAGTGAGGGAGAATTATGGAACTGTGGGGAGCCGTAGCTTTCACTGGTCAGAGGGAGAGCGCTGTGGAATTACGAGGAGTCGTAGTTTTCACCAGCCATAGCATGACATATAAGAGTTCTTAGGCTTGTCTAGCCTCATCAATTGAGTCTGTAGGATCTTGGTGGTTGAGCCAAGGGAGAGACCAAGGTCTCCATCTTTTTTAGGAATCGTTATATTTTGAGTTGAGTCGTGGTTATCGCAACCGAAGGGAATTGGAGAAGTGGTGTACTCGTGGATTGCGAATTTTGGGTCACGAGTTGAGTACCAGATTGGAATTGAGTGATTCTAATTTTGTTGTTGAATTCGACTCTCTAGCTTGAGTCTGGATTCATTCGTGTGTTTAGTAGGCAAGATGAGGTTTCAGATTCGTAGATGAGTTAGTTCGTCGGTATGGGAAGAACCGCGAAATGCATGGAATCAGCAGTTGGTAGACGACAGAGGTCGAAGGTGAGACGATTTCAAATAAGTTGTAGTATTCTCTTGGGTTAAAGCAAACTACGTGACTTGTGTGTCGCGATGAGCTAAGATAGCTATTGTGAGCAGGAGGGCTGTAATGTCATTTTATTGGGTGTGCAAGGGTAGCCTTTGGAGGTTCAACTGTTGGGTCGAGAGCTAACCTGGTACTAAGAGTTGGGAGTGTGTTATCCAATGAGCGATTATCAGGGTGATATTCTGCATGGGCGGTCTTTCGGGGAGACAGACCACTATAGTTTCTAGTTCTGTAGAGTTAGAGTAGGTACCTTCACGGAAAAAAGGGGTCCATCCTTCTTCAGTTTAGGAAATTTCTATTTGGTTTTGGATGTATTGGGAGAAGGATCATTGAATGTCAAATAGATTTTCCGTTGTGCTTCTTGGGTTATTTATTTCGATCTACGCGAAGAAAAGGAATGATTTTGAGGGCGAAATTTAATTTAACTGGGGGAGAATTGTAACATCTTGTTTCAGATTGTTTTGTGATTTAAGGCCCGTGGGCCCTAATCCAAGTATGAGAAGGTTTTGAGGCTTTGAAGGATAAAGGTTTAGACCTTTTTGGGATACGGGTAAAGTAGGTTGTGTGATAAAAGAGTTCGGTCCATGTTGGCTCTAAAGCACAAACTAGGGTTTGATCAGATCTTCTAGACTCGGAAGGAACTCGACGAGTCACTAGATGCACTCGATGAGTTGATGTCAACATGGACCATTGACTTTGACTGATGACCTTGGCTTTGACCAAGGTTGACCACGGTTGACTATGGGGGTAATTTTTTGGGTTTATGACAAGTCTATCTTATGATGCTTTTAGGAAGTTTAGTTGGAGCAACACGTTCTACATATCTGATTTAGTTTTCAATTTAGTATTCATGAGAGGTGAGTCTTCGCACCATACTAATGGGTCTAAGGCACCAAGGCCAACCCATTTTATGATATGTGATTGTCGGTTGATTATGCTCTATGTTAGTATGGTATTGTAGGCTAAGGCCACAAGGGGGGTTCCCGTGGCATTTGGTATACGACCTTGGAGGGTTTCCATGGCATCCTAGTACGCTTGCATGATTAGTTTCATGATACTTCGTTGGTAGAAAGACCATGTGAGGGTTCCCATTGGAGAAAGATGTCACACCCCCAAACCAGAATGGCGGAAACATTCAGCGGTGGATGACTCCACGTAGTATCATCACAATTGAATATTGTAAAGAAAGTAACACAACCATCATATATATATAATAAAAATGTATATTGTTGCGTTATACATATTTCCAAAAGAATATAACAATATGATGATGTAAATGTTTAATAATAAACGTTCTTAGCGTTCCTTCTTCAAAAGCTGGTGGTTACCTATATTACTGATTCCCTGAGAAATACAAGTGGTTTCCATAAAAGTGTCAACAATTAAGTTGGTGAGTTCGTAAGTGTTTTGTGTTGAAAAGTATGTCCTTTTGGTAGTAAATCAATGAACGAAGTTTTCAGAAAATCCAATATTTTCTATAAATAGTTTGATAAGTTCTCCAAGTTGGAGTGCGTTAGTGTTTTTCGTACTTGAATGATAAAGAATAACTTTGTGCTCAAAATAATGTAGAAAACTGAATGCATATATAAATCTTGTAAATCAAACTTGTTTTTATACTTTCGTGTGAGTTCTATAACCATACTATTGACACTAACTGCCTGTAACATCATTCTTCAGGTGTTGTAGTGTTATGACATTTGTCACCCTAGACCTGCCGGTCTAACTGTAGCTAACAATTTATGTGCGGGGTTGTCCATCCCGTATAGATCTATACACAAGTATCATGCTCTCCCTCCAAGAGATTATGGTATAAAATACACGGCTTGAAATGCATACATAAGAATACATTGAAGTTTGAATATCTCACATTACTTAGTATAAATAGATTTACGATAAGAAAGACTTTACTTCATTTTGTTTGAAAGTATTTCGTTTTTCAAGATGTATACATAAGAATGTATGAACAACTTGATAACTATACCCATTATTGTTTTTTTTCAGAAAGTATGTTTCATTTGATGAAAATAACTTGATGATATATTAGTCCTTTATACATAAAGTATTATGTTAGTATCGATAATCAATAAGATAGATGTTACGTTTATGTTTGTAAAACGACGCTTTTACTTGTATTGAACTTGTATTCCCCTCCTCCCCCCCCCCCCCAGTAAAACATGAAAATACTTGAAAGGTACGGTATGAACTCACTTGTTTGGCTTGAAGAGAGTGGGGCTAGAGTCGAGCAGAACTTCAACCGCGGAAAGCCGCGTCTTCGAGCTCTTTGGGGATCTCGGTAGCGTAGAACCTTCGTCGGGGGCTCGGGTACTGAAACTGAGGGCGTCGGGCCAACTTCTGGAGCTTGAAAGTATGTAAGAGTGAGTGGAAGTTTGAGAATGTGTGCCAAAATCTGTAGCTTATGCCATTTATTTATAGTGCTGGAAATGAGCCTACGTTGGGCGTACCACCGCAGTACGCTGGGCATACGTGTTACGTTGGGCGTAACTTTGCGTCCCAGCTTACGACTCGAGTCTAGCTAGGCGTAGAGCTGCAGCCGATGGGACTCGACCCTGCACCTCGTACGCTGGGCGTACCCCTATATTACGCTGGGCGTAATCCCAACTCCCGCCTTCTAAATTCTGTAACTTTAGCGTACGGGATCCGTTTTTCGCGTTCTTTATATCCACGCGTAGGTGAGATTATGCTCTAACACTTTCATTTAGACTTCGTCGGCTAGTTTTGAATTTATTTTTATTGAAATGTTTTTATTAGGCCGGGATTGCTAAAGTTTGTTAAAAATTCATAGTTTCTTTATTCGATGTCGGTTTTCGTTTGTCTTTTTAGCATTTTACTCCTATTGTGGAGACCTTCAACTTTCGTTTAGGTTGTGTTATGTAAATAACGCTCGATCTTCAATTCGAGTTTTTAGCCCTCTACTACTGTTACGAAACTTAGAAAATGCATAACTTCTTCATACGAGGTCCAATTTGGGCGATCTTTTTATGTACGTTTTCAGTTTAACGAACTCTACAACTTTTGTTTAGATACTTAAGGTTAAAAATGCATTTTATTGTAATTTCACTTTTTACGATTAAATAACGTTTTAACGGTGTGTCGTAAATATTCGAGTGGTTATAATTTCTTCAATATAACCCGGTTTTGAATGTTCTTTATGTTTTTGGAAACCTTGGCACGATATCTAATATTTGATGCATCCCAATTTCGATGTTTGAACACTTTATTTTTGAGGTAAACTTCGTTGACTCCAAATAGTCTTCGTTGTATTTGACTTTTGAGTGTTACACTGCTTTTGGAAAATATAGGGTTGTCACATCATCCCCCCGTTAGGGGAATTTCATCCCGAAATTTAATCTAAGATAGTATTTACAGGTTAGGAAAAAGATGTGGGTACTATTGTTTTATCTGATCTTCGCGTTCCAGGTGTATTCAGGTGCTCGCTTGGCGTTCCAGCGGACCTTTACAATTGGTATGCGGCTTTGTTTAGTCCTTTTTATTTCTCGGTCCATGATCTCTACTGGTTCTTCCACGAATTGGAGATTATCATTTATTGCAATTTCGTCTAGCGGGATGAAAAGGGTCTCATCGAACAAGCACTTCTTTAGGTTTGATACGTGAAAGGTAGGGTGTACGTTGTGGAGCTCCTGAGGTAATCGAAGTTTGTACGCCACTGGATCGATCCTGGCAAGGATGTCGAATGGTCCGATGTATCTTGGGTTCAGTTTCCCACACTTTCCGAAGCATATTAACCCCTTCCAGGGCGGGACTTTTAGTAGGACTCGATCTCCAACCTGGAATTCCAAGGGTTTCCGTCTTTTATCCGCGTAACTCTTTTGTCTGTCCCTTGATGCTTTCAGACGTTCCCGGATCTGAACAATCTTCTCCGTAGTTTCCCTTATGATTTCTGGTCCAGTGAGCGTGTTGTTCGTTGCTTGTCATCTTGCTAGTTGTGTGTCCCCCACTTCACCCCAACACACAGGTGATCTGCATTTACGGCCGTAGAGGGCTTCCAAATGGGGCAGCCTCGATACTAGTGCGGAATCTGTACGAGAACTCGACCAAGGGGAGATGGGTGTCCCACGCTTTGCCAAAATCGGTTACACAAGATCTCAACATATCTTCTAGGGTTTATATGGTTCTCTCACTCTGGCCATCGGTTTGTGGGTGATAAGTGGTACTCATGTCTAGTCTTGTTCCTAGAGCTTTTTGTAGTGAGTGCTAGAACCTTGAGGTGAATCTACTATCTCAGTCCGAGATAATGGATATGGCCACACCATGCAGTCGTACAACTTCTCTGAGGTATATTCTAGTTAGTTTCTCCAATTTATCAGTCTCTTTGATTGGTAGGAAGTGTGCTGATTTAATTAACCTGTCGACAATCACCTAGATGGTGTCGAGTCCGCTTGCCGTCCTGGGTAGTTTGTGTGACAACCCAACTTGCCCCGTTACATTTCCCCGTTACCGTTAACGGAATATCCCACTGTTCAAAAGTTTCGTTAATGAGAAGTCGTCAAGTTTAATAAACATTTCAATTATGTATGTTTATATGCCGTTAAGTCGTGATAAAAGGAAATAAAATACATAGCACATATTTCCATTTACTTGGAAAATATTAGTTTATTATCACGACCACTAAATCGGGTGCGATCAAAAGCCCCATTTAACGGAAGTATCAGGTAGAATTCCACTGTATCCCGACTCAAAACCCTATGTAAGGTTGAGTGGAGTCCATTGGAGACTTTTTACACTCTCTCTATACTCTCTCTCTCTAGACTCATTTTAGCCCCGAATCCGCAACCAAACGCTTCCAAATTGTAAGTTCGCTTACCCTAGGTTATTCTAAACATATTGATGTGTGTTTATAGCCCAAAAATCGGACTTAGAAGCAATGGAAAAGGAGTTTACGGCCTAAGCATCTCCTTAGGCCGTAAACACCCAAAACAAGGTCAAAATGACCCAAACTTGTCCCTAATGGCTTGGAAATAAATAGAAGAATTAGCCTAGGAGTGTTTGCACATTTAAAACAATCATTTTGTGGCATAAAAGAGAGTTTTACGGCCCAAGCACATGCTTAGGCCGTAAACACCTCTAAACCTTGTTTAAATGTCCTAAAACACTCCTAAACCACCCTTAGACTTCATACATAATTTAGGGACTTAGTATTTGGGGCTTGGATCAATTAAACACCTCAAAATGAAGGATAAATATGAGTTTACGTCCCAAGCACATGCTTAGGCCGTAAACTTCCCAAACTAAGCCAAAAATGTTGGTTTTTGTCCCCTAAACGACCTTAGACATTTACCATAAAATACTAGGAAGGATTTAAGGGCTTAAACACATGAAATGGAGGGGTAAAAAGGAGTTTACGGCCCAAGTAAGTGTCTAGGCCGTAAACTCCCCAAAACACACTCAAATGGTAGTTTTAATCCCCCAAAATGGCATCACACTTCATTATAAATTGCTAGGAAGGTATTTAGGGCTTAAGACTTCACAAGATCCAAGGTATGTGAGTTTATGGCCGTAAATTCCCATGGGAGTGTTCCTAGGCTGTAAACTCCAATATAATGCCCTTAGAAGCCTCAAATCCACTCATGCCTTTTATGAAAAGTGCTTAGAAAAATCCCATGAACAAGCTAGAAGCCTTAAAACATCCTAGAACCCATCACCATGAGTTTACGGCTGTAAACTCATGGTGAGAAGTCCCTGGGCCATAAACTATATATTAAGGGGGTATTCTTGGATAGCAAACTCCGTTCCTTAGCCATTCACACCCTTAAACGCTACCCGGGACACCCAAACACTTAGCCAAAGTGTTTTCCGCTCCTGTGAGCTCGTATATTTGTTTAATTAGTATTAAATATACTAATTGTATGTGAAGATATGTTATCATATGTTAAATAGGTCATTGAGTGTGTTCGAGTCCTTACGTGGCACCAAACGCCCAAACAACACTCTCGTCGGACCTACTTACACCAGGTGAGTTCATACCCCTGAATGAACCTTTTAATGTTTTTAAATGTTTTATAGGGGGGGGGGGGGAATACAAGTTAAACATGCCAGTTATCATGTCTATCACATGTGATTGATAACCCGCATGCACAAGATTTTACCACTTTACACTGTTTTACCGAGTGGGACACTATAATGATTTTTACTTATTTCATAACTTTTACTTATACTGATTTATCCAAATTCATTCTAAATTGGTTGATGAAAGATCCTCTAAGGGTTTTAAACATATTTTATAAAAGAATACAATTTGTGAATTTCTCTGTACATAAAGGCTTTTCATTAAAGATTTCCCTTTTAGACGTATACTTTTACTTGTTAAATACTGCTGCTTCGCTTATTCTCATTTTATACTCCGACTCGGTAACGTTTTCACTTATACTTATAGTCGCGTATACTTGATGACGCTTATATTTATTCACGCTCTTACTTAGTGATAGGATTCTTCTTCACTTATACTTGATAACGGCTTTACTTCACTTATACTTGATAGACGCTCTTACTTCACTTATTGTCGTCTCTGCTTAGTGATACACTTATACTTGGTACACTTATACTTCACGATTCGATTATCCCACACTGTACACTTATACTTCACGACTCGGATGTTCCTCTGTACACTTATACTTCACAACTCGGATGTTCCACTGTACACTTATACTTCACCGAATGATACCACTTGATACACACTCAAGCGTAGTTAGATGTATGTTTATGCTTGTATAGATGCATATAAATAATGATTGAAAGACTTAGGAAGGCTTGTCCGCCCTATTTCCTTTTCTTCGTTGAGATGTGGTCTGGTGGGATCGGATGTCCATCTGAAGGTCGTTCGATTCATTAGTTATATATTATGTACACGAGCATAGACATACGAGTTTTGTTCAGTAAATTCAGTTAAGAGTCTATACCTCTATTCTACACTTACATTAGAAACCCACTCCCTCCTAGTAACACACTATCCTCTATTTGGGATGCATCTTCGGGACGCGGCCTTCTCCGTCGTCTAGTTAGTAACCAGAGTCTCCTGTAGGGAGAACGGACATTGTGTGTATAGGCATATACGAGATTGACAACCCCGCACCCTGACTACTAGCTACAATCCACGGCCTATCAAGCCAAGGGGTGACAAATGTCACATTATATAGATGCTTGTAGGGCATCTGGAACTCTAGTCAGTATGGTTACGAGTATCCTGGGTTACCTTATAATTCATGGCTTTAAGGTGATGATATTTCACCGGCAATCTACACTGTATGCTGGTAATTCATTTTCAGAGTCACACTGTTTTGACCTTACAAGATGTATCTTTCATTTGATACCGTATGGGGTCTGTTATCTCTGTTTGACCTTACAAGATGTATCTTTCATTTGATACCATGTGGGTTCTGTTATCTCTATTTGACCTTACAAGATGTATCTTTCATTTGATACCGCGTGTCGTCTGTTATCTCTGTTTGACCTTACAAGATGTATCTTTCATTTGATACCGTATGGGGTCTGTTATCTCTGTTTGACCTTACAAGATGTATCTTTCACTTGATACCGTCTGGGGTCTGTTATCTCTGTTTGACCTTACAAGATGTATCTTTCATTTGATACCGTCTGGGGTCTGTTATCTCTGTTTGACCTTACAAGATGTATCTTTCATTTGATACCGTCTGGGGTCTGTTATCTCTGTTTGACCTTACAAGATGTATACTTTCATTTGATACTGTCTGGAGTCTGTACCCATTGTATTCACAGAATCCACTGTATTCACGGTATTCACTGTGTTCACCGTTCTAGACCTTGCTAGACGTATCTTTCATTAGATATTGTATGCGGTCTTTATTCACTGTTTAGACCCTACTAGTTGCACCCTTCATTTGGTAACTTCTGGGGTCTGTGTCTCCACTTGTTAGACTGAACCAGGCGTGTCGTTTGTTTGATACTTTCCTAGAGTCTATGGTTCTTTGCCTTAGTCAGCAGTCCTCACTGCTGAGGCATATGATATTCCCTGATGTCGTTGCTTTCCTTAATAATCAAATTCAGTATTTTGATAATGATAGCAATTTAGGAAAACTACTTTTTACCCCACATCACTGACCAGTCTTGGTAGAAGGCTGCTTTTATTAAAGAAAATATAGGATTTTCTGGAAAGGGCTCTAATACATTGAAACCTCTTAAACTAGTACTTTCTTAAGTTATTTGATTGAAATGTCACAAAATGCTTATGAACTCACCAACATTTGTAAAAATGCTGACACTCGCTTTTCAAATAACTTGTATTCTCAGGTTAGCATTAGACAGGTACATCTCCGGAGCTGTTGATGAAGATAGCTTAGTACCATGCTGTATTTATGCTATTACTTGTATTACTTTAAAGTGTTGTAATGTAAGCTTGTAAAACTATTACTATTAATGCAATGTTTTGTTGTACTTTGATTACTATAATGCATGTGTTGTGATACTTGACATGACATCATCCACCCCAGAACGTTTCCACCGTTCCTGTTTTGGGGTGTGACAGATTGGTATCAGAGCATTGTTTATAGTGAGCTAAGTATATCAATTCATAAAAGATATACAGCCTATAAATGCAATGGGATAAAAACACTCTGACCAGTAAATTATACTTTAAAATATAACCATATTTTACCAAAGTATAATAACATCCAGAATCTAAACACTCGAACACAAGTATCACAAGAACAACAAGAATAAAAGTCTTCAAATGTTGTGCACTACAGTCAAACCTGGGCAGTTATGTAATCGTAAGCTGGAATAAATGTAACGTGATCAACTACATTTATCCGAGATGCGATGAACGTGTGCTTGGGAGTGGTAGTGACGTACAACAGATCTGAAACTTACCAATTAGGGATGCTAGAGCCAAACATAAAGTTAAAATACTATAGGAGTATTTTAGAGCGCTAAAAGATTCACACTAATCCCAGAATGACGTTCAGAAGATAAGAAAGCAAACAAGAAATAAAATACCATAGGGGTATTTTAGGAATCATAAACAACTTTGCGTGAATAACTAAAAAGATCCTTATTGATATACCCACAACTACAGAGGGTATACTCCCAAAGTTATATATAATAAGGATCCCATAGGCTAAGAATGTGTGGTTTCTCTCTATTTCCTTTTCCTCGTTGGGATGTGGTTCTAGATTAGTATCACATATTCGAAGGCCTATCGGATCTAAGCTAGATATGATTTGTATACCCTGTGTAATCATAGCAGGACTCGATATGGATCATCCAGTGGAATGTTAATAATCTTTTAGGATTCTTTAGACATTTCCGTTCTCGCACGAACCCTGTAGAAAACCCTACCCATTTCAGTGCATAACAGAAGAGTTGAATTCGACCCCGAAGAGGTTCATTGAGGAGATTTCCTGTTCGAAAATAAATGAACTGGGTCGAGACTATTGAATACACCAAGTGCCCATGTTCTTTTAGGAGCATCGGTGAGAAACTCGCCTAAACTTCGGAGATTCCCAGTCATCCGTCATGAAGTGATGACACCCAGAGTTGGAATCAGAGGGAAGGCGGAGTAGCAATTCAATATGTCCATACGAGAAGAGAACCCTAGGAAACTGCCCGAAGTAAACCAACGCCGATTCCAGTCAAAGATACGAGGCAGACCGAGGGAGCCAGTACGTGGAACCCGAGAAGTGTCTTTTCCTCGTGTTCGTCACGCTAATACACCCACAAAATAATACAATTTAGTGAGTTAGTGGTTACACTGCTCACGCTATGTGTTAGGTGAATCGCCTTGTTCCTGTTGCCACTAATACGCTTAGAGCGGATCCCCACACCTCTGTGAGGTTGTTTAGCCATAAGCCCTCATGAGCCTCTCTTTCGGAAGCTTCGTTCCGAACTGTTCTCAAATCTCTCCAGGCCGGAGAGTGAAACCTTTCACAGTATAAAGGTAACTTAGTAGGAATGACTCGCATCTTATGGCCTTTTTCTGATATTCATACACTCACTTCGATTACCAGGACTACATCATAGGGATGTAGGTCGACACTCAGACAACCAATATCCGAGGCACGGGAAAAATATTATGCCTAATACGTTCAGGACAGAAATGTCCAGGGTTAACTATCGTCTTTCATTACCTTATATTCCTTTCCATGTAGGAAAAACCATGCCACCGAAGAAGCGCAACCAATCCGCAAGTAAGAAACCCACTCTCTTATTCGATGAAGCTACGTTCCATGCTGCAGTCTCCGCAGCCATAGCAGCTGTCATGGCTCACCTAAATGCTAACAACGCCAATGTTAGCAAGGTGCCCGTCGGAAATTCCATTCCTGACAATGGACAACATCAACCCACTCATCCATACTCAGCCACCCAAGAACCTCAACCGAACCCACTAAAGAGAAAACTCAAGTTTGAGGAAGGAAGTACCTCGGCTCAAGGACCTTCAGAAGGACAACGAGCTGAGGCAGCCTATACTCCTGTCAACCCTTCCCTCCTGATCTCAAGGAGACCGTACCTAGGAGACCTCCCCCACTACAGCAAGTGCAGCTACCATCATCACGGTGCCTGCCGGGAACTCTATTGTGCTAGGTGCAACATGAAGGGGCATACTGCTCGTGTATGCAGAACCCCAGTGGAACGTATTGCATCAATCGCCAATGCGGCGACCACTCAGGTTTTCCGCCTATGTGGCGAGTTTGGACACTTCAAGAAGGACTGCCCAACCGAAAGGAAAGACAAAGACACAGAAGGAGCCTGACACTACTGCGTAGGGAGAAGCGGCAAGAAACTCATTAGATTTTGGTACGTCTCTCGATCTAGGACAACTAAGCTAAGAACAATAAAAGACTAATTCAAATGCAAATTCTTTCCAGTAAGGCGAAAGTCGCAGCACTGTTATAAAATTTAAAATTCATTAGGTAAAACTATAATGGCTAAACGTATATGTTACGGCCATGTATATTTAAGAAGGATAGACCTAGAGTGAGCGAATGTCGCCTCATTTCCTGTTCCTCGTTTGGTTGTGGATTTAGGGCGGGGTCGCTCAGTCAACAGTCCTCCCCACCTCAAATATACATGACTAGTATATGTGAGGCAATTATAGAAATGCCTCGTGAGAATCTTTTCATGAAAAGATACTCTATTCGGAAACACTTAGAACTCCCTTAAGTTCCGCGTCGACTCTATCGGTCCAAGTATCCGCGGTAGTGATACATAGGATGGAACCCGAGACGCCTAGAACTAGTGTGCCTGTTCGGCACATGACTCTATCGATCTTCACTTTACATCATGTCGGAATGTGCCAACTTCGACGACTCTATTGATCATGGTTTGACTATGTGCAACCATGTGTACATTCTTAGTGCTGTGTAAAAAGAGCTTTCTCCATAGCCATATCGGCAAATAAAGGTTCTTCCGAACCTAAATCTAACACAAATAATCAAACTTAATACGATCTGTCAATCATCCCTCTTATCTCAAACCTTGCGAAGCACCCAAGGGAAGATACCATACACTGTTGACCGACCCCTCGTAGTCAGATGAACACCGAAGCGAAACACACTACAAGATACTCCAGATGACAACAACCAACCGAAGCATACTCCGTAGATTCCCTCAGAAAACCCTTCGCACCTCGCACATCAGGTTCGTGAACCCAGAAGATAGAACTCATGAGACTGACCGCTATAATCAGGTATATGCATAAGGGCGGCATATAATTGAGATCAAAAAGATTTAAGGTGTGTGTTTCCTCCCTATTCCCTGTTCCTCGTTGGGTTGTGGGTTTCGGGTGGAGTCGCACAGCTGAACGTCCCGCCGACCTCAATTGTATACTGCTTGCATACACGTGGTATTTGCGGTTAGGCTTGGTATGAGCTCTACCACAAACATCTTAGCAAAGTACTTTCACCCTATTCCATAAATTAGGAAACCGAGGCAAGAGAATGACTACGGGTTGAGCTGTTAAAGTTCCGAGTGAGAAGACTCTATACTCACTAAATTTGACCTAGACCGAGAAAATCCAGAACCTTTGGAAGAGTAGTTGCAATATATGCTCGCACTGCTCAGGCACTTCGTCCACCTCGCTATAGACGAGTGGTGCCTATCATCCTCCACACTCTTGCATGGAGGAAACCGTCGCCACCTGGTAGACGATAAAATACATTCTCCGAAGAGGAGACTAGGATACCGAGCACCACAGGATAACCTTCGCAACCAAGAAAAATTAGTCAAGTGTGAAAGTAGCTGCGTTAAATCTCATGACCCGGATCCCGAAGAGATCATAAGCTTGACACCATCCCGGGTGTTAGCCGAAGGGTTATGCAGGAACATATACCTTCCACGTTAGGATAAACCACGGTCTTAGAGATTCATTGGACTATTAGGTGTTCCACGAATACTATCTCACGCAGAGATAATAAGAACTACCTCCCGAGATAGTCCAATGCTCGTTTAGTGAAACCCTATCTCCTCGACCCTCAGAGTTTCCGCATCTCAAGCGTCGTTAGTGCAGGTACATTTTGCACGAGTTTGGGATAGACACTCTACAGCAGACATATAACCATAGATACGCAACCCATCCGACGATCTAGAAAGTCTCTATCAGCCAGTTGACAGAAAACATGAAACCAAAGATCCCACGAGATTTCTAAGAACCAACCTGAAGGACTACACTACCAGTACGAGAGAGAACGTTAGGAACTTCGGAATGGCGATCACGCCAATGATGGTCTTGCCATAGAAGTACACTATGTTCTAGGTACTGAAAGGCTCTACCCTTCTGAGAGCCTAGGACCATCGGAGAATCCTCAGAGACATGGTCCACCCCTTTTCAGGCCGCTACTACCTTCGGATATACCACAAGATTCACACCGGTCTATCCACTCTTAGACTTGATATGTGATTTCCGGACACCACTCTTCATGCCTCACTCATCTTGATAGAATCCATTGAGAACTCTAACCTCGTAGATACACCAGTTGGAACCCACTAGCTACACGAGACAAAAACCGCATCCCGTACGTGAAGGTCTGTAGGAATGACAAGCACGGACCAGAGATCACTTGGGAATGCAAGGACAACCACATAGGAAGTACTCTCTTACCTCTACTTGGCCATTCATACCTACTTCCTTGCCTAGATCTGAATTTCGGGACGAAATTCCCTCTAACGGGGGGATGATGTGACAACCCAAGTTGCCCCGTTACATTTCCCCGTTACCGTTAACGGAATATCCCACTGTTCAAAAGTTCCGTTAATGAGAAGTCGTCAAGTTTAATAAACATTTCAATTGTGTATGTTTATATGCCGTTAAGTCGTGATAAAAGGAAATAAAATACATAGCACATATTTCCATTTACTTGGAAAATATTAGTTTATTATCACGACCACTAAATCGGGTGCGATCAAAAGCCCCGTTTAACGGTAGTATTGGGTAGAATTCCACTGTATCCCGACTCAAAACCGTATGTAAGGTTGAGTGGAGTCCATTGGAGACTTTTTACACTCTCTCTATACTCTCTCTCTCTAGACTCATTTTAGCCCCGAATCCGCAACCAAACGCTTCCAAATTGTAAGTTCGCTTACCCTAGGTTATTCTAAACATATTGATGTGTGTTTATAGCCCAAAAATCGGACTTAGAAGCAATGGAAAAGGAGTTTACGGCCTAAGCATCTCCTTAGGCCGTAAACACCCAAAACAAGGTCAAAATGACCCAAACTTGTCCCTAATGGCTTGGAAATAAATAGAAGAATTAGCCTAGGAGTGTTTGCACATTTAAAACAATCATTTTGTGGCATAAAAGAGAGTTTTACGGCCCAAGCACATGCTTAGGCCGTAAACACCTCTAAACCTTCTTTAAATGTCCTAAAACACTCCTAAACCACCCTTAGACTTCATACATAATTTAGGGACTTAGTATTTGGGGCTTGGATCAATTAAACACCTCAAAATGAAGGATAAATATGAGTTTACGTCCCAAGCACTTGCTTAGACCGTAAACTTCCCAAACTAAGACAAAAATGTTGGTTTTTGTCCCCCAAACGACCTTAGACATTTACCATAAAATACTAGGAAGGATTTAAGGGCTTAAACACATGAAATGGAGGGGTAAAAAGGAGTTTACGGCCCAAGTAAGTGTCTAGGCCGTAAACTCCCCAAAACACACTCAAATGGTAGTTTTAATCCCCCAAAATGGAATCACACTTCATTATGAATTGCTAGGAAGGTATTTAGGGCTTAAGACTTCACAAGATCCAAGGTATGTGAGTTTACGGCCGTAAACTCCCATGGGAGTGTTCCTAGGCTGTAAACTCCAATATAATGCCCTTAGAAGCCTCAAATCCACTCATGTCTTTTATGAAAAGTGCTTAGAAAAATCCCATGAACAAGCTAGAAGCCTTAAAACATCCTAGAACCCATCACCATGAGTTTACGGCTGTAAACTCATGGTGAGAAGTCCCTGGGCCGTAAACTATATATTAAGGGGGTATTCTTGGATAGCAAACTCCGTTCCTTAGCCATTCACACCCTTAAACGCTACCCAGGACACCCAAACACTTAGCCAAAGTGTTTTCCGCTCCTGTGAGCGCGTATATTTGTTTAATTAGTATTAAATATACTAATTGTATGTGAACATATGTTAAATAGGTCATTGAGTGTGTTCGAGTCCTTACATGGCACCGAACGCCCAAACAGCACTCTCGTCGGACCTACTTACACCAGGTGAGTTCATACCCCTGAATGAACATTTTAATGTTTTTAAATGTTTTATAGGGGGGAATAAAAGTTAAACATGCCAGTCATCATGTCTATCACATGTGATTGATAACCCGCATGCACAAGATTTTACCACTTTACACTGTTTTACCGAGTGGGACACTATAATGATTTTTACTTATTTCATAACTTTTACTTATACTGATTTATCCAAATTCATTCTAAATTGGTTTATAAAAGATCCTCTAAGGTTTTTAAACATATTTTACAAAAGAATACAATTTATGAATTTCTCTGTACATAAAGGCTTTTCATTAAAGATTTCCCTTTTACACGTATACTTTTACTTGTTAAATACTGCTGCTTTGCTTATTCTTATTTTATACTCCGACTCGGTAACGTTATCACTTATACTTATAGTCGCGTATACTTGATGACGCTTATACTTATTCACGGTCTTACTTAGTGATACGATTCTTCTTCACTTATACTTGATAACGGCTTTACTTCACTTATACTTGATAGACGTTCTTACTTCACTTATTGTCGTCTCTGCTTAGTGATACACTTATACTTGGTACACTTATACTTTACGATTCGATTATCCCACATTGTACACTTATACTTCAAGACTCGGATGTTCCTCTGTACACTTATACTTCACAACTCGGATGTTCCACTGTACACTTATACTTCACCGAATGATACCACTTGATACACACTCAAGCGTAGTTAGATGTATGTTTATGCTTGTATAGATGCATATAAATAATGATTGAAGGACTTAGGAAGGCTTGTCCGCCCTATTTCCTTTTCTTCGTTGAGATATGGTCTGGTGGGATCTGGTGTCCATCTGAAGGTCGTTCAATTCATTAGTTATACATTATGTACACGAGCATAGACATACGAGTTTTCTTCAGTTAATTCAGTTAAGAGTCTATACCTCTAGTCTACAATTACATTAGAAACCCACTCCCTCCTAGTAACACACTATCCTCTATTTGGGATGCATCTTCGGGACGCGGCCTTCTCCGTCGTCTAGTTGGTAACCAGAGTCTCCTGTAGGGAGAGCAGACATTGTGTGTATAGGCCTATACGGGATTGACAACCCCGCACCCTGACTGCTAGCTACAGTCCACGGCCTATCAAGCCAAGGGGTGACAAATGTCACATTATATAGATGCTTGTAGGGCGTCTGGAACTCTAGTCAGTATGGTTACGAGTATCCTGGGTTACCTTATAATTCATGGCTTTAAGGTGACGATATTTCACCGGCAATCTACATTGTATGCTGGTAATTCATTTTCAGAGTCACAATGTTTTGACCATACAAGATGTATCTTTCATTTGATACCGTCTGGGGTCTGTTATCTCTGTTTGACCTTACAAGATGTATCTTTCACTTGATACCGTCTGGGGTCTTTTATCTCTGTTTGACCTTACAAGATGTATCTTTCATTTGATACCGTCTGGGGTCTGTTATCTCTGTTTGACCTTACAAGATGTATCTTTCATTTGATACCGTCTGGGGTCTGTTATCTCTGTTTGACCTTACAAGATGTATCTTTCATTTGATATCGTCTGGGGTCTGTTATCTCTGTTTGACCTTACAAGATGTATCTTTCATTTGATACCATCTAGGGTCTGTTATCTCTGTTTGACCTTACAAGATGTATCTTTCATTTGATACCGTCTGGGGTCTGTTATCTCTGTTTAACCTTACAAGATGTATCTTTCATTTGATACCGTCTGGGGTCTGTTATCTCTGTTTGACCTTACAAGATGTATACTTTTCATTTGATATTGTCTGGAGTCTGTACCCATTGTATTCATAGAATCCACTATATTCACGGTATTCACTGTGTTCACCGTTCTAGACCTTGCTAGACGTATCTTTCATTAGATATTGTCTGCGGTCTGTATTCACTTTTTAGACCCTACTAGTTGCACCCTTCATTTGGTAACTTCTGGGGTCTGTGTCTCCACTTGTTAGACTGAACCAGGCGTGTCGTTTGTTTGATACTTTCCTGGAGTCTATGGTTCTTTGCCTTAGTCAGCAGTCCTCACTGCAGAGGTATATGATATTCCCTGATGTCGTTGCTTTCCTCAATAATCAAATTCAGTATTTTGATAATGATAGCAATTTAGGAAAACTACTTTTTACCCCACATCACTGACCAGTCTTGGTAGAAGGCTGCTTTTATTAAAGAAAATATAGGATTTTCTGGAAAGGACTCTAATACATTGAAACCTCTTAAACTATTACTTTCTTAAGCTATTTGATTGAAATGTCACTAAATGCTTATGAACTCACCCCAGAACGTTTCTGCCGTTCCGGTTTTGGGGTGTGTTAGTTTGGTTATAAAATCCATGGTTATACGTTCCCACTTCCATTCGGGTATTTCTGGTTGTTGCAACAATCGTGAGGGCTTTTGGTATTCTACCTTGACCTTGGCGCACGTCAGACATTTACTTACGTAGGTAGCAATTTCGGCTTTCATGTTCGGCTACCAGTACAACTTCTTGAGGTCGAGATAAATCTTATCGGAGCCGGGGTATATGGAGTATCGTGTCTTATGGGCTTCGTTCATGACGACTTCTCTGAATCCCCAAAACTTCGGTGTCCAAATCCGATCCATGAAGTAATGAACTCCATCATTCTTGACTTCAAACTTCTTATCCATTCCCCTTAAGGCTTCCCCTGTCACATTTTCAGATGTTAAGGCTTCTATTTGAGCTTCCTTGATTTGTGTGGAGAGGTGTGAATGGATTGTCATGTTTAAAGACTTCACTCTGCGGCCCGAGTATTCCTTCCGGCTGAGTGCATCGGCCACCACGTTAGCCTTTCCGAGATGATATCGAATCTCGCATTCATAATCATTTAGTACTTCTACCCACCGTCTTTGTCTCATGTTGAGTTCATTCTGGTTGAGGATATGTTGGAGGCTTTTATGGTCAGCGAAGATCGTACATTTCGTGCCGTAGAGGTAGTGCCTCCATATCATTAAAGCGAAGACGACTGCTCCTAGCTCAAGATCGTGCATTGTGTAGTTCACTTTGTGCGTCTTTAGTTGCCTTGAGGCGTAGGCGATGACCTTCCCTCGTTGCATCAGGACACACCCGAGTCCTTGGTTTGATGCATCGCAATAGACCACGAGGTCCTCCGTTCCTTCTGGCAAGGTTAGGATGGGCGCACTACATAAGGCTCTCTTTAGCATTTGAAACACGGTGTCTTGTTTTTCTCCCTAGTTGAAGGTCACACTCTTCTGAGTTAGGGTGGTGAGTGGCTTGGCAATCATGGAGAAATTTTGAATGAACCTTCGGTAATGCCCGACGAGTCCCAAAAATTGTCGGATTTCTGTAGGGGTCCTTGGAGTCGTCCAACTCTCTATTACCTTGATCCTCGAAGGATCCACGCGTATCCCCTCCTTTCTTACTACGTGTCCTAGGAAATCCACCTCCCGAATCCAAAATTCGCACTTTGAAAATTTTGCGTACAGCTTCTCTGCCCTTAGTGTTTCCAAAACTTGGCGGAGGTGTTGGTTGTGTTCTTCCTGGCTTCTTGAATAGATGAGTATATCATCTATGAACACTATAAGGAATTTATCCAGGAAGGGACGACATACTCGGTTCATCAAGTCCATGAACACTGCTGGAGCATTTGTCACCCCGAAGGGCATTATAACAAACTCGTAGTGACCATAGCGTGTTCAGAAAGTCGTTTTGGGGATGTCTCCTTCCAGTACTCGCAGTTGGTGATAACCAGATCTTAGGTCGATCTTTAAGAAGTAACTAGCTCCCTGTAGTTGGTCGAACAGATTGTCTATACGCAGAAGGGGATATTGGTTCTTGATTGTGAGTTTGTTCAGCTCCCGGTAATCGATGCACATGCGAAAAGATCCGTCCTTCTTTTACACGAATAGGATCGGTGCTCCCCATGGTGAGAAGCTTGGGCTCATGAAGCCCTTGCTTAGCAGCTCGTTTAATTAACTGGAGGGTTCCTGCATCTCGGGTGGGGCTAAACGGTAAGGTGACTTTGCTACTGGAGTAGCTCTGGGGATTAAGTTGATTCTGAACTCGGCTTGGCGTTCTGGTGGAATTCCTGGAAGATCTTCTGGGAAAATATCTGGGAAGTTGCAGACTTCCGTAATGTCTTTAATGTTCTTTGGTTCTTGTTTCTGGTCTACTACATGGGCTAGAAAGGCATGGTATTCTGTGAGAAGATATTTTTGTGCTTTAACACAGGAGATGATTTGCAAATTTGAACTAGGTTTGTCTCCATATATGATAAGAGTTTCGCCATTGGGCAGATTGAGACGAACGACCTTTTCGTGACAAAGAATATCGGCATGGTGAAGACTCAACCATTCCATACCAATGATTACATCAAAACTTACTATCGAAATGGGCATAAGGTCGATTTGAAATAAGTGTTCGTTTAAATTTAATGTGCACCCTACGTACATATCACTTGTGCTATCCATTTTACCATTAGCCATTTCTACAGTGAATATTTTATTGAGTGGTTGGGGTCTTTGGTTGAGTAGGTGTTTGAATTTATGACTCACAAAACTACTCTCCGCACCGCAATCAAAGAGTATGCATGCATAAATGTTGTCGAGGAGAAACGTACCCGTAACCACTGTTGGGTCCCCTATTGCTTCATTTTGTCCTATCGCCAGCACTCTCCCTACACCGCCAACATTCCTTGTCTTGGGGCAGTCCCTCTTGAAGTGCCCAGTTTCTCCACACCCATAACATGCTTGTCTTATCCCAGTACCAGGAACTTGAGTGACTGGTCATGCAGGTGCTTTACAGAAACAGGCAGTGTGTCCTTTCCTATCGCAGTTCTTACAGTGCATCTCGCTGCAATTACCGTGGTGATGGTAGTTGCATTTGTTTCACTTGGGCAGGTTCCCCGCATATTGTTTTGTTGGCGCCGGGGCAGCAGGAGTTGTAGTGGAAGTAGTAGCGGCATGAACCACCACCATTTGTTTCTTTGAAGGTTCTTGCGACGTTTGCCCTTTTCTCTTGTTCTAGAATTTCTTCTTGCTGTTGTTCTTGGCATTGTTATCATTGTTGTTGTTCCCTTTGGTTGGTTCAGCTACGATAGCCGTGAATCCTTGGCAGACACCATGATCATCGAGAGATTGCGCCAGTTCCTTGGCACTGTCGAAGGTCATGGGATTGGAAGCTAACACACTTCCTCGAAGTTGGGGTGATAGTCCCTAGATGTACCTCTCCACTTTTTGGCTTTCCAGAATCAACATCCTTGGGCAAAGCGTTATCAAATCACTGAATCTGTTGGTGTAGCCTGCGATGTCCGAGCCTACCATCGAAAGGCCCCACAGTTCCTGTTCGAGCTTATGAATCTCGCCTCTTGGACAGTACTCTCGTAGGAGCATTCGTTTCAGGTTTTCCCAACCCATGGAGTTCGCCACCACTAGGGTTAGTGTCTTGACGTGGCCGTTCCACCACGTCAGTGCGCGTTTAACGAAAGTAAAAGCACCAAATTTTACTTTGCTTTCTTCAGGGCATACGCAAATTTCGAATACGGCTTCCGTTTTCTCTATCCATTGGGATAGAGCCAATACTCCCCCAGTCCCATAAAAGGGCATTGGTTTTCCGTTGGTGAAGTCTTAGTAACTTCATACCCTGGAACGGCCTTAGCTTGGGCCATTTGTAAAGTTGTTTATTCCTCCTCCTGACCCATTGTTGCTCATTTGAGCCATCGCCGCGGTTACAGCGGCTGTTACAGGAGTTTGGAACATAGCTGCATCCATAGTTGGAGGGGGTGGTGGAGGTGGTGCTGGAGTTGAGTTTCTGCGTGTTGATCTACGAGGAGGCATATTCTGGTAGAGAAAATAAGAATGAATACTATAAGTTTCTAATGTTTTGACAATCGTGTACTAGAGGGTTAGTTGTATCTTGTAATTTGTTTTGACTTTAGTTTTTTTTTTGTTTCAAAGAAGGTACAACAATTTAGTTAATCCCATAAGTTTCGAGAGGTATATAAAGAAGTACTTCATATTTATATATATGTCACACCTAAGGTGTGTTACATTATGCTTCCTCTTTAGGAAAATTCGACCTATCTAGAGGTCTATGTTTACAGATACAAAGGAAATAAGAGGAAAACTTTATCCGAGGTCCTATTCTATATCAAAATTGTTGGAGTTAAGCAAGTTCTACCTGTGGCATGTTGCACGTTTGGAGCTAGATTTGGCATCCGACTGCTTGAGTCCCATCAGGCGCCTTTGAAGATCTGCTTGTTGTTCCTTCATCTCTCTTATTTCTGCTAGTGCGTTCACCATTTGATTCTGTAGCGTCCCTGTGTAGATTTGGGTATTTTCGTGTAGTCCTTCCAGACGACGGATGTCTGCGGTGTTATCCTGAGTAGCAACATTGATCTCGCGAACTCTGGCTGCTTGTTGGTCCGCATGGTAGTTCTGGGTAGCGATAGTGCCCACAATAACATCAAGTGTTTGATCAGCTGAGCCTCCCCCGCTGACATTGTAAAAATCTCGACACATGCCGAAAGGAGGGCGTACACCTAGTTGGGCTCCAGTAGTAGAGATGGCTTCCCCAGATGGGGATGGGTCCTGGGTGATATGTTCTGACTTTGGGAGGATGAGGAGTAGGAGGATCGATCACTTCCAGTTCAGAGTTTGTTCAACTAGTAATTTCCTCGACGTCCTCGTCGACTTCGAATTCATCTTTGACTTCCTCCTCGATTTCCTCCAGGTCTTCCTCCGGGTCTTCTTCTATCTAGCCGCCGTTGCCTTGGTTTGGGTAGTAGGGATCTCCCAGTAAATGGAATCCGTCCATTTGTATGTACTAGGATAGAGGTATGAGAATTTTATAAGAAAAGAAATTTCTAATTAACGACATCCTACGTTGAACTATATCTTACAGAGCACAAGTTTTTCATTGTACTATTCTTTATATCAATACTCCTATGGTATTTCAAATTGGCGAATCTAAAATAATTTGTATTTGGTAAGTTTTTGGCTTGTTGTCCACTACGACCATTCCTCGACGTACATTGGTCAAATCCAGGATAAATATAGTTGATCAGGCTATATTTATTCTTGATTTGATTACATACCCCGAGGCCCAATCGTAGTGTCACAACATGCCTTAATACTTTTTAGAAAACTTGTCATGATACGAGACTGATACATGCGAGTAAAAATGTATATATTTAAAAGAAAATATATTTTTATGAAAATGTTTTGTCAGAGGGTTTTTGGTTTCCGTTGCATTTATAGTTTGTATATCTTATGTGGTTCGATATACTTAGTTCACTATAAACAATGCTCTGATACCAATCTGTCACACCCCCAAACCGGAATGGCGGAAACATTCGGGGGTGGATTACTTCACGTAGTATCATAACAATTGAATATTGTAAAGAAAGTAACACAACCATCATATATATAATAAAAACGTATATTGTTGCGTTATACATATTTCCAAAAGAATATTACAATATGATGATGTAAATGTTTAATAATAAACGTTCTTAGCGTTCCTTCTTCAAAAGCTGGTGATTACCTGTATTACTGATTCTCTGAGAAATACAAGTGGTTTCGAAAAAGTGTCAACAATTAAGTTGGTGAGTTCATAAGTGTTTTGTGTTGAAAAGTATGTCCTTTTGGTAGTAAATCAATGAACGAAGTTTTCAGAAAATCCAATAGTTTCTATAAATAGTTTGATAAGTTCTCCAAGTTGGAGTGCGTTAGTGTTTTTCGTACTTGAATGATAAAGAATAACTTTGTGCTCCAAATAATGTAGAAAACTGAATACATATATGAATCTCGTAAATCAAACTTGCTTTTATACTTTCATGTGAGTTTTATAACCATATTATTGACACTGACTGCCTGTAACATCATCTAACAGTTTAGGTGTGGGGTTGCCAATCCCGTATAGATCTATACACAAGTATCACGCTCTCCCTCCAAGAGATTATGGTATATAATACAGGGCTTGAAATGCATACATAAGAGTACGTTGAAGTTTGAATATTTCACATTACTTAGTATAAATAGATTTATGATAAGAAAGACTTTACTTCATTTTGTTTGAAAGTATTTCGTTTTTCAAGATGTATACGTAAGAATGTATGAATAACTTGATAACTATACCCATTATAGTTTTTTTCAGAAAGTATGTTCATTTGATGAAAATAACTTGATGATATATTAGTCCTTTATACATAAAGTATTATGTTAGTATCGATAATCAATAAGATAGATGTTACGTTTATGTTTATAAAACGACACTTTTACTTGTATTGTACTTGTATCCCCCCTCTAAAATATGAAAAGACTTCAAAGGTAGGGCTATGAACTCACTTGTTTGGCTTGAAGAGAGTGTGGCCAGAGTCGAGCAGAACTTCAATCACGGAAAGCTGCATCTTCGAGCTCTTCGGGGATCTCGGTAGCATAGAACCCTCATCGGGGAGCTCGGGTACTAAAACCGAGGGCGTCGGGACAACTTCTGGCGCTTGAAAGTATGTGAGAGTTAGTGGAAGTTTAAGAATGTGTGCCAAAATCCATAGCTTATGCCATCTATTTATAGTGCTGGAAATGAGCGTACGCTGGGCGTACCACCGGAGTACACTGGGTGTACGTGTTACACTGGGCGTACTTCAGTTACACCGGGCGTAACTTTGCGTCACGGATTACGACTCGAGTCTAGCTAGGCGTAGACCTGCAGCCGATGGGACTCGACCCTGCACCTAGTACGCTGGGCGTACCCCTATATTACGCTGGGCGTAATCCCGGCTCCCGCCTTCTAAATTACGTAACTTTCGCGTACGGGATCCGATTTTCGCGTTCTTTATATCCACACGTATGTGAGATTATGCTCTACAACTTTCATTTAGACTCCGTTGGCTAGTTTTGATATTATTTTTATTGAAATGTTTTTAATAGGCCGGGATTGCTAAAGTTCGTTAAAAATTCATAGTTTCATTATTCGATGTTGGTTTTTGTTTGTCTTTCTATCATTTTACTCCTATTGTGGAGACCTTCAACTTTCGTTTAGGTTGTGTTATCTAAATAACGCTCGATCTTCAATTCGAGTTTTTAGCCCTCTACTACTGTTACGAAACTTAGAAAATGCGTAACTTCTTCATACGAGGTCCAATTTGGGCGATCTTTTTATGTACGTTTTCAGTTTAGCGAACTCTACAACTTTTGTTTAGATACTTAAGGTTAAAAATGCATTTTATTGTAATTTCACTTTTTACGTTTAAATAATGTTTTAACGGTGTGTCGTAAATATTCGAGTTGTCATAATTTCTTCAATATAACCCGGTTTTCAATGTTCTTTATGTTTTTGGAAACCTTGGCACGATATCTAACATTTGATGCATCCCAATTTAGATGTTTGAACACTTTATTTTTGAGGTAAATTTCGTTGACTCCAAATAGTCTTCGTTGTATTTGACTTTTGAGTGTTACACTGCTTTTGGAAAATATAGGGTTGTCACATCATCCCCCCGTTAGGGGAATTTCGTCCCGAAATTTAATCTATGATAGAGTTTACAGGTTAGGAAAAAGTGCGGGGTACTTTTGTTTTATCTGATCCTCGCGTTCCCAGGTGTATTCAGGTCCTCGCTTGGCGTTCCAGCGGACCTTTACAATAGGTATGCGACTTTGTTTAGTCCTTTTTATTTCCTGGTCCATGATCTCTACTGGTTCTTCCACGAATTGGAGATTATCATTTATTGCAATTTCGTCTAGCGGGATGACAAGGGTCTCATCGGACAAGCATTTCTTTAGGTTTGATACGTGAAAGGTAGGGTGTACGTTGTGGAGCTCCTGAGGTAATCGAAGTTTGT
Organism: Lactuca saligna; assembly: GCF_052625555.1. Classification (NCBI taxonomy): domain Eukaryota; kingdom Viridiplantae; phylum Streptophyta; class Magnoliopsida; order Asterales; family Asteraceae; genus Lactuca; species Lactuca saligna. The sequence continues at coordinate 107,748,712 of NC_136421.1, read as the reverse complement.
ACGCCACTGGACCGATCCTGGCAAGGATGTCAAATGGTCCGATGTATCTTGGGTTCAGTTTCCCACGCTTTCCGAAGCGTATTAACCCCTTCCAGGGAAAGACTTTTAGTAGGACTCGATTCCAACTTGGAATTCCAAGGGTTTCCGTATTTTATCCGCGTAACTCTTTTGTCTGTCCCTTGATGCTTTCAGACATTCCCGGATCTGAACAATCTTCTCCGTAGTTTCCCTTATGATTTCCGGTCCAATGAGCGTGTTGTCTGTTGCTTGTCCTCTTGCTAGTTGTGTGTCCCCCACTTCGGCCCAACACACAGGTGATCTGCATTTACGGCCGTAGAGGGCTTCAAATAGGGCAGCCTTGATACTGGTGTGGTAGTTATTGCTGTACGAGAACTCCACCAAGGGGAGATGGGTGTCCCACGCTTTGCGAAAATCGATTACGCAAGATCTCAACATATCTTCTAAGGTTTTTATGATTCTCTCACTCTGGCCATCGGTTTGTGGGTGATAAGCGGTACTCATGTCTAGTCTTGTTCCTAGAGCTTTTTGTAGTGTCTGCCAGAACCTTGAGGTGAATCTACTATCTCGGTCCTAGATAATGGATATGGGCACACCATGCAGTCGTACAACTTCTCTGAGGTATGTTCTAGTTAGTTTCTCCAATTTATCCGTCTCTTTGATTGGTAGGAAGTGTGCTGATTTAGTTAACCTGTCGACAATCACCTAGATGGTGTCGAGTCCGCTTGCCGTCCTGGGTAGTTTGGTTATGAAATCCAGGGTTATACGTTCCCACTTCCATTCGGGTATTTCTGGTTGTCGCAACAATCCTGAGGGCTTTTGGTATTCTACCTTGACCTTGGCGAACGTCAGACATTTACTTACGTACGTAGCAATTTCGGCTTTCATTTTCGGCCACCAGTACAACTTCTTGAGGTCGAGATACATCTTATCGGAGCCTGGGTGTATGGAGTATCGTGTCTTATGGGCTTCGTTCATGACGACTTCTCTGAATCCTCCAAACTTCGGTGTCCAAATCCGATCCATGAAGTAATGAACTCCATCATTCTTGACTTCAAACTTCTTATCCATTCCCCTTAAGGCTTCCCCTGCCACATTTTCAGATGTTAAGGCTTCTATTTGAGCTTCCTTGATTTGTGTGGACAGGTGTGAATGGATTGTCATGGTTAAAGACTTCACTCTGCGGCCCGAGTATTCCTTCCAGCTGAGTGCATCGGCCACCACGTTAGCCTTTCCGGGATCATATCGGATCTCGCATTCATAATCATTTAGTAGTTCTACCTACCGTCTTTGTCTCCTGTTGAGTTCTTTCTGGTTGAGGATATGTTGGAGGCTTTTATGGTCGGTGAAGATCGTACATTTCGTGCCGTAGAGGTAGTGCCTCCATATCTTTAAAGCGAAGACGACTGCTCCTAGCTCAAGATGGTGCGTTGTGTAGTTCACTTTGTGCGTCTTTAGTTGCCTTGAGGCGTAGGCGATAACCTTCCTGTTGGATTAATGTCTAAGTCCATAACTATAATTGGTAAGACTTGACCCGACCCGGCATGGTCCATTTGGGTTGCATACCATCATGCACTTGGATAGACTAAATGAGAGAAATAAGACACTTATGGTTATTAATATATTATAAGTTCTAGTATATTAATAATAAGAATAATGAGATTATTTAATTAGTATTGATCAAGAATTAATCTAGGATTAATTGAGTGATCAAAAGAAGACTAATTAAATATATATGGGTTGATTATGTAAATCATCCATACTTGATAGTGGGCTAATGCTCCATGGATTATCTAGTTGGGCCAAAACCCATATGATGCTCCATGGATGCTCCATGGTGTATTTGAACCCATGGATCTAAGGAAATGGAAAGTCATGACAATTAGGGTTTACCCTAATTGTATAACTATATAAGCATCTTATTATTGTGGAAAATCGGCCACTAGAGAGACTAGTATTATTCTTGAAGAGGGGTAGCCGATTTCATGAAGTGTAGAATTCTCTCTAAGTTATTCTAAGTGTTTTGATGATTGTGAACCATTTGAGGTGTCACACATGGGGCGCTAGGCACTCAAGCTTCATGAAGACATTCTACATCAAAGAGGTATGTATTCTATCTTGTCATATTGATAGTTTTGTATGTTAGATTAGGATAATACCTTGGATGTTCATATTTGCATGTATAATAGAGAAAACATAGATCCAAGGTATTTAGGGTTGCATGTACACTTAGGAGTGTTAGAATGCTCATAACCCAACAGTGGTATCAGAGCCATGGGTTGTTTTCTATTATATTTGATGCAAATGTATTTTTTTTTCAAGTTGAAGGAAAAAAAAAAAAAAAAAAAAACATGAAGTTTGTCAAATTTTAAGATAATTTCTTGTTTTTGTGAAAAACTAATTATTTGTAAAATTATAATCATTTGCTATATGAGCTGAATTTGGTGAAATTTAGTAAAATTTAAAACGATATGATTATTTTATTAGTTTTAAAAGGTTGATCTAAAGAGTTTTTTGAAACCTCCATAAGTTATGGATATGAAAAGGTTTTAAAAAAAATTGATTCAAAGTTTTTTATGGAGTTACAAAACTTGGTCTTAATGTTTTAAAGAATTCCATAACTTGTTCTTAAGTTATGGAACATGAAAAGTTTTTTTGTGTTATCTTGTTTTATGAGTTAATTTAGATTGATGAAAAATATTATTTGTTAGTTGGTTTTAATCCAAATTAATCTAAAAGAAGTTCATAAAATGTGTTTATGTAACTTAAAAGTCACATTTATGAATCTTAAAACTCATAAAGTTGGCAATGGTTATAAAAAATGAAGAGTCTTGTCCTTAAGTTATGGAGGTTCAAGAGTCACTTCATTAAGTAAAAAAATATGTAACCTTAATTAATTCCATAAGTTATAAAAAATAAAGAAAAAAAAATAATTCTTTTATTAGTTTAAAGTCTTCCATAAGTTATGGAACTTGAATAGTTTTTGGATTAAAACTACTTTAAACACATAAGTTATGGAATTAATTAGTTTTGAATAGTTTCAAAACTTGCCCTCAAGTTTTGGAATTTGTAAAGTTTGCTATTATGAATACTTTAATTCCAAGTTAGCCCTTAGAATTTTAAAAGTTAAAATTCAACCCTTATACTTTATAATATTATAAGTTAATAATATATATATATATATATATATATATATATATATGTATAAGAGTAAAGTCGGTCTTACCGCTAGTACGCCTCATTCACGAAGCCGGTCTATAAGGTGGGTATAAGGTTGTTGCCTATAAAATGGCAACTTAATGGGTGTCCACTCTCACCCACCGCTTGCTTGATTGGTGGAGGGTCGTTAGCCGAACGGGTTTGACAGGACTATAATTCTCCCTTCATTAAAAGTATTAATGATAAATCCTAAGTAACTAAACTCTTAATAATACCCAATCTTAGTTACTTAGGAAAATGTGAATAAGGTGCTAATCCATGAAATTACACTTTGCACTTTGTTTAAGTCGGTTAGTGGAGCGTGTGTGGTTAACCGGCACACTAACTTGTATTTAAATAGGTAGGCAAAGGGTGACTTAATGTTTATCATAGTATCGATGGAGCGTGTGTGGTTAACCGGCACATCGATTGAGGGGTAAACACTTAAGGGTACCAAGTGATTTGCATGGTTACTTCACACCTTGTTTTGTGATCCTCGGCATCCCAGTCACAAAACCTGTAGGGCACACTCGAGATTGAAACATGCCATTGAACAGTTCAATGAATCTCAAAAGATCTAGGAGTTTCAAATCCAATTAAAACCTAATAATACATTTCGTTTATCTTGGTGGAAATTGGTGAATCGTCATTCACCTACCTTCAAATATTTTATAGCTTGGATTACAGCATACGTCTTCTAAGTTATAAAATAGTTTGTTGGGTCCTAGCCTTAATATTTCATATTGGGTGTCATATTAAGGACTATAAATCAACTATCTTGAATATCTCCCATAACATGTCTGGTTTAGACATTTATGATCTTCCCAAATCTCTTGAAACTAGCTTTCTTAAATGAAGATGATGTCCCTTGGAAATCATACTTCTTTCACCTCCTCCAATTATTCTCCCTACCCCACAAGTTGTTGAAAAGTTTAAGGTCACTCAATCCCTATTGTCAAGGCAAGGTCTAGGTGTGATCACATCTTGGAGATGTAGTCACATATTGACAAGCCGGGAGAGTTGGGTGTCAAAGTCTTGAGAAAGTTGGTGGTTCAATCACTTTCTAAGTCACATAGTGAGTTCTTCTGGAACACCTATGAAACAGACTATGACAAGACCCTTAATGATCTTATCTATTTGCTAAGATCAACTTCCTGAAACTTTATGGACATTGACAATGGTGACACTGGAAATACAGAAAAAGCATTCTCTTCCCAAGGAAAGGGATTGAACATAGTCAACTAGGTTGACCAAATGGTAAAGAGAAAAGCTAAGTTTGTGATAGTGCCGTGTACCATTATCAAAGGGTCCATATGTTTATATTGCCAAAGGAAGGGTCATTAGTTGCGAAGCTGCCTAATTTACCTAAGGATGTTAAAGTCAATAAGTTTGACTCTACTTCAGGTAAAGTCCACTATCTAACTCTGTTAAGTTTCTATTCTGAGATTTTTGATACATGATGTGACTGGGTCACATGGTGATGTTTTAAGAATCAAAGAAAAATGAAGGAACTTAAAGAAAGAATATGATGAATCTGATCGCATAGATGGATTTCTATCACGTAGTTTGAAAAATCGGATTCTTGAGCTAATTCTTAGGAGTTATAAGATATTGCTAAGGAATAGATAACAACAAGTTTTCATATGGGTTGTAAGGGTAAGTTTTTCCGCTTAGTTTTAAAATAAAAGAAAATTTTGATTTTATTTATTTTAAAATATCCTTACAATGGCATTTGAGGAAAAATTGTTGCTTATATGATTCCATTAATAGCAAGAGTGGAAATATGAAATTGATTCTTTCATTTGTGGTAATGTCTAAATTTACCAAATAAGGAAAGATTCTCATCACCCAAGTCTCAATTGGACCGGGACTTGGAATCATGCAAGTTGTATAGCATGATGAATGAGAACTTTCAAGTATTTGAAAAAATTAAGACTAATTACTTATTCACATGGATGTGTGAGTCAAGTAATGGACTAAGGGATCGAGTACATAGTCATGTGCACTGATTAAGTCCACCACAAAAGATATAAGGCTATTCGTCATAGTTTACTAAAGCTCAGTAAATATGATTATACTTACAAGCTTAAGTGTAACTCTGAGACATTGGAAAAGGTTCCAATGTAAGGCAGAGCGAATAAGAAGAATCAAATTAGGCAGAAGGATAAAAGTTTCTCAAATCTGAAAAGATGGGAGAGTACTTTAGCATCAGTTGTGTGATCATCTTAATGATTAAGAAACCATATCAAAATTAGTTCTCTAAGGAAGTCCTAGTGCATTCTTATGACTAAGAAGAGGGATCTTGAATTGTTGAAATGGTTAAATCAAGAAGATGAGTCATACTTCGTTCTAATACAAGTCTTAGAGTCATACTCCAAGATTGTGACTTGAGTGACATGTCTCAAAGAAGGTTTAAAACACTTATCAAATGTAAGAGTAAAAGTTTCCTACTCTTGTACATTTGAAATTGGTAAGTTGTGATGTTTTGGATAAAACAAAGACCAACTTAGGCCAATTGTGTGAAGTGTTTGTCTTGATTAGAATCCGCACTATCTCTTGGATGTTTGACAAGGGAGTCTTATAGGTCAAGAGGACAGTGGGAGTCTTAAAGGTCTTAAAAGTCTCAAGAGCTAATCAAGAATGAAACCTGAAGTTCCTCACTAGCACACAACTTGAGGTTTATAACCTATCGTTTTGACATATTTTGTGCCCATTCCAGTTAAAGTTGGCTTTTCATATGAGTTCTTAGAGTTCTCAATGTGTTGCACAACAACTTGGAAGCAATGGCAGGCCCTTGAGCTGCCAGGTGGCAAGAAATTAAGATTGAGTTCAATCCATATGAGTTTGGATTTGTCATTATCCTTGTCTTGTGACTATGGTTTTGGCAATTCACATGGATAAGAACACATACACCATTAAATCTAAGTGTCATAAGGTTTCTCTCTGATTCATGAAAATGATGGTGAGGAAACACTTTCACTAAGTAGATTTTAGTTAGATAGCAATTGTGATATTTGCATTCTCAAAGTCGTTAGTGGAGCGTGTGTGGTTTACCGGCACACTAACTTGGACTTGTGAGAAATGGCAAAGGTCAAAACGATCAAGACTATGATTACATTTGAAATTGGTAAGTTGTGATGTTTTGGATAAAACAAAGACCAACTTAGGCCAATTGTGTTAAGTGTTTGTCTTGATTAGAATCCGCACTATCTCTTGGATGTTTGACAAGGGAGTCTTATAGGTCAAGAGGACAGTGGGAGTCTTAAAGGTCTTAAAAGTCTCAAGAGCTAATCAAGAATGAAACCTGAAGTTCCTCACTAGCACACAACTTGAGGTTTATAACCTATCGTTTTGACATATTCTGTGCCCATTCCAGTTAAAGTTGGCTTTTCATATGAGTTCTTAGAGTTCTCAATGTGTTGCACAACAACTTGGAAGCAATGGCAGGCCCTTGAGCTGCCAGGTGGCAAGAAATTAAGATTGAGTTCAATCCATATGAGTTTGGATTTGTCATTATCCTTGTCTTGTGACTATGGTTTTGGCAATTCACATGGATAAGAACACATACACCATTAAATCTAAGTGTCATAAGGTTTCTCTCCGATTCATGAAAATGATGGTGAGGAAACACTTTCACTAAGTAGATTTTAGTTAGATAGCAATTGTGATATTTGCATTCTCAAAGTCGTTAGTGGAGCGTGTGTGGTTTACCGGCACACTAACTTGGACTTGTGAGAAATGGCAAAGGTCAAAACGATCAAGACTATGATTACGGCATCCCTTTTCATAGTTCTTAAAATTGTTTTGACACACCCATGAGCTATCTAAGGGAAGGTGTATGTTTTTGATAAAGTCTTATCAAAACAATCTAGTATCAGAAATCTGAACTTTGGTAAGAAAGTCAATAAAGTATTGATTTCTAGAAGTCGAGCTTTCTGAGTATATGTCAAAGCTAGTGGGAGCATAAGTGTTATGCTAATAATCATCATGTTAGTGGGAGCATGATAATTATGATAAAGATTGCAAGTTAGCAATGTTAATTATAGAAAACAAAAGTTTCAACTGTGAAAGAGTTGTTTTGCTATAATTAAGGGAGAGGAAATTATACTTCATCTCAAATCTATAAGCTTAGATCGTGAGGCTTTAATCATTTAGTCAAGGAAATATATATGAATTTCATGTTGGAATGGCTCAACATAAGGAAATTCTGTATATGGGTCCATTATTTGCGTTCTAAAATTCGATTATGATTACGGCATCCCTTTTCATAATCTGAACTATGAGAACTTGGCAAATAGAAATGGAAATGTTATAGCAAAAGACTGGTTTAGTCTTTATGTGAGACATCATGAATCGTGTCCCATATGCTTCGGATATAGGATCGATTACATGTGCTATATTTATCCTTTCTAAAATTTTCCAAATGCCTGGGGCATTAAGAAGGGAAAAGGTTTAGAACTGGATATGACTAAAAGGATTAAACAATTGTCGAGGACAATCTAAGGTTTACCAAAGATTGGTTTCTCAAGGACAATTGGAAGTATAGTGATAATTCTGGAAGGACCATATTGACATAATCTGTAAGGAGGCAACTCTTGTTCAAAAGTGATAGTCAAAATGAATCTGGAAATGTTTCAAAGTTAGAATTTACAATCTGTTTAAGATTAGGAAACTTAATGCAAGAAGGTTGTTTCCAAGGAGCTGATCTCCTTTGAATACTCTGTAATGATTGTTGTCGAGTCTTTCTGATTTTGTGTATAATCATTACAAGAGGAACAATGCATATAAGTTTAGAATCTAATAGATATCAGTAAATGGCATGAATTTGGAATTCTTGCATTTGCAGTAAGGATTTGGGAGTGTGAAAAGAGAATCATTGAAGTTATGTTCAATTGATCTAGTTCACAAAGTAAAGATCATAGACAAACATAGTATGCATACTTGGTGTATGACATGACTAGTGTTTAGAAAACATAGTGTACATGCTTGGAGCATGGGACAACTATTGTTTTAAATTCAAGAATAAAGTTGATAGCTGAAACAATATACAATGAATAATGTGTAATCATATGGTGATAAATAAAAGGTGTTTTATTTATGTTCATAGGTTTTGATACCATATTGGATTCAATTATTATTGTGTTTCACTTTGCATGTTTTGACTTCCCGAATAAACTAGGTTATTCTTCCGGAATGACTAAGTTATTCAAACCATCCACAGTCGGTCATATGTTGGAAGCAGATATGAATTAAGACTGTCATGGGTTGGCTTGTAGAGGTCTAAGGTGTTGGACAAATGGCTACAACACTCATGAGTTCTCATAAGTTCTGAGTATTGGATTCAACCCTCGCTCATTGGAATCACTTCATGGATATTTTCACGAGTGGTCATGAGACGATAATATTTTATATTCTTCAAACCTAGAGATATGAGTTGTTACTATGAGTTGATAGTACATTGATTGCACGAAACCGCATTTGATAACTCGGTGCTATAAAACATGCCTTTGTGTATGATTCAACAAGTAGTAGAACAAGCCATATGAGTCAAAGTTTATCCATTCCTTTTACCTTCGGGATAAAAGCGATATCTGTGGGCCCCTCGATGATTTGATGATGACAAATGGAAGTGCTCGGCCGGGCCAGGACTGATTTGATTTGTTCAGATAGTCAGTTGTCATAAATCGGAAATCGGGAAACAACAAATGGACAGAGAGAATGATTATAATCCATGTCTCAGTCCATATGATATCTAGAATGGAGGAATATATGATCCCTTATCTAATGGACAAGTCATTGACAAAGGTCAGAGTTCATCTACAAGGTCAGAGTTCGACAGAAGCTTTTGAGAGCTACGATTTCCAGTTGGTTCCTAAAGTCATACGCAATAATAGTTTTAGACTTATCCAAGTGGGAGACTGTTGGATTAATGTCTAAGTCCATAACTATAATTGGTAAGACTTGACCCGACCCGGCATGGTCCATTTGGGTTGCATATCATCATGCACTTGGATAGACTAAATGAGAGAAATAAGACACTTATGGTTATTAATATATTATAAGTTCTAGTATATTAATAATAAGAATAATGAGATTATTTAATTAGTATTGATCAAGAATTAATCTAGGATTAATTGAGTGATCAAAAGAAGACTAATTAAATATATATGGGTTGATTGTGTAAATCATCCATACTTGTATAGTGAGCTAATGCTCCATGGATTATCTAGTTGGGCCAAAACCCATATGATGCTCCATGGATGCTCCATGGTGTATTTGAACCCATGGATCCAAGGAAATGGAAAGTCATGACAATTAGGGTTTACCCTAATTGTATAACTATATAAGCATCTTATTATTGAGGAAAATCGGCCACTAGAGAGACTAGTATTATTCTTGAAGAGGGCTAGCCGATTTCATGAAGTGTAGAATTCTCTCTAAGTTATTCTAAGTGTTTTGATGATTGTGAACCATTTGAGGTGTCACACTTGGGGCACTAGGCACTCAAGCTTCATGAAGACATTCTACATCAAAGAGGTATGTATTCTATCTTGTCATATTGATAGTTTTGTATGTTAGATTAGGATAATACCTTGGATGTTCATATTTGCATGTATAATAGAGAAAACATAGATCCAAGGTATTTAGGGTTGCATGTACACTTAGGAGTGTTAGAATGCTCATAACCCAACACTTCCCTCGTTGCATCAGGACACACCCGAGTCCTTGGTTTGATGCATCGCAATAGACCATGACGTCCTCCGTTCCTTCTGGCAAGGTTAGGATGGGCGCACTACATAAGGTTCGCTTTAGCATTTGAAACGCGGTGTCTTGTTTTTCTCCCCAGTTGAAGGTCACACTCTTCTGAGTTAGGGTGGTGAGTGGCTTGGCAATCATGGAGAAATTTTGAATGAACCTTCGGTTATACCCGGCGAGTCCCAAAAATTGTCGGATTTCTGTAGGGGTTCTTGGAGTCGTCCAACTCTCTATTGCCTTGGTCTTCGAAGGATCCACGTGTATCCCCTCCTTTCTTACTATGTGTCCAAGGAAATCCACCTCCCGAATCCAAAATTCGCATTTTAAAAATTTTGAGTACAGCTTCTCTGCCCTCAGTGTTTCCAAAACTTGGCGGAGGTGTTGGCTGTGTTCTTCCTGGCTTCTTGAATAGATGAGTATATCATCTATGAACACGATCATGAATTTATCCAGGAAGGGACGACATACTCGGTTCATCAAGTCCATGAACACCGTTGGAGCATTTGTCAACCCGAAGGGCATTACAACAAACTCGTAGTGACCATAGCGTGTTCGGAAAGCTGTTTTGGGGATGTCTCCTTCCAGTACTCGCAGTTGGTGATAACCAGATCTTAGGTCGATCTTTGAGAAGTAGCTAGCTCCCTGTAGTTGGTCAAACAGATCGTCTATACACGGAAGGGGATATCGGTTCTTGATTGTGAGTTTGTTTAGCTCCCGGTAATCGATGCACATGCGAAAAGATCCGTCCTTCTTTTTCACGAATAGGACCGGTGCTCCCCATGGTGAGAAACTTGGGCTGATGAAGCCCTTGCTTAGCAGCTCGTTTAATTGACTGGATAGTTCCTGCATCTCGGCTGGGGCTAAACGGTAAGGTGACTTTGCTACTGGAGTAGCTCCGGGGATTAAGTCGATTCTGAACTCGACTTGGCGTTCTAGTGGAATTCCTGGAAGATCTTTTGGGAAAATATCTGGGAAGTTGCAGACTTCCATAATGTCTTTAATGTTCTTTGGTTCTTGTTTCTAGTCTACTACGTGGGTTAGAAAGGCATGGTATTCCGTGCGAAGATATTTTTGTGCTTTAACACAGTAGATGATTTGCAAATTTGAACTAGGTTTGTCTCCATATATGATAAGAGTTTCGCCGTTGGGTAGATTGAGACGAACGGCCTTTTCGTGACAAAGAATATCAGCATGGTGAAGACTCAACCATTCCATACTGATGATTACATCAAAACTTCTTATCGAAATGGGCATAAGGTCGATTTGAAATAAGTGTTCGTTTAAATTTAATGTGCACCCTACGTACATATCACTTGTGCTTTCCATTTTACCATTAGCCATTTCTACAGTGAATATTTTATTGAGTGGTTGGGGTCTTTGGTTAAGTAGGTGTTTGAATTTATGACTCACAAAACTACTCTCCGCACCGCAGTCAAAGAGTATGCATGCATAAATGTTGTCGAGGAGAAACGTACCCGTAACCACTGTTGGGTCCCCTATTGCTTCACTTTTTCCTATCGCCAGCACTCTCCCTACACCGCCAACATTCCTTGTCTTGGGGCAGTCCCTCTTGAAGTGCCCAGTTTCTCCACACCCATAACATTCTTGGCTTATCCCAGTACCAGGAACTTGAGTGACTGGTCGCTCAGGTGCTTTACAGAAACGGGCAGTGTGCCCTTTCCTGTCGCAGTTCTTACAATGCATCTCGCTGCAATTACCGTGGTGATGGTAGTTGCATTTGTTTCACTTGGGCAGGTTCCCCGCATATTGTTTTGTTGGTGCCGGGGCAGTAGGAGTTGTGGTGGAAGTAGTAGCGGCATGAACGACCACCATTTGTTTCTTTGAAGGTTCTTGCGAGGTTTGCCCCTTTCTCTTGTTCCAAAATTTCTTCTTGTTGTTGTTGTTGGCATTGTTATAGTTGTTGTTGTTCCCTTTGGTTGGTTCAGCTACGATAGCCGTGACTCCTTGGCAGACGCCATGATCAACGAGAGCTTGCGCCAGTTCCTTGGCACTGTCGAAGGTCATGTGTTTGAAAGCTAACACACTTCCTCAAAGTTGGGGTGATAGTCCCCAGATGTACCTCTCCACTGTTTGGCTTTCCGGAATCAACATCCCTGGGCAAAGTGTTATCAAATAACTGAATCTGTTGGTGTAGCCTACGATGTCCGAGCCTACCATCGAAAGGCCCCACAGTTCCTGTTCGAGCTTCTGAATCTCGCCTCTTGGACAGTACTCTCTTAGGAGCATTCGTTTCAGGTTTTCCCAACCCATGGAGTTCGCCACCACTAGGGTTAGTGTCTTGACGTGGCCGTTCCACCACGTCAGTGCGCGTTCAACGAAAGTAAAAGCAGCAAATTTTACTTTGCTTTCTTCATGGCATGCGCAAATTTCGAATACGGCTTCCGTTTTCTCTATCCATTGGGATAGAGCCAATACTCCCCCAGTCCCATAAAAGGGAATTGGTTTTCCGTTGGTGAAGTCTAAGTAACTTCATACCCCAGAATGGCCTTGGCTTGGGCCATTTGTAAAGCTGTTTATTCCTCCTCCTGACCCATTGTTGGTCATTTGAGCCATCGCCGCGGTTACAACGGCTGTTACAGCAGTTTGGAACATAGTTGCATCCATAGTTGGAGGGGGTGGTGGAGGTGGTGTTGGAGTTGAGTTTCTGCGTGTTGATCTACGAGGAGGCATATTCTGGTAGAGAAAATAAGAATGAATACTATAAGTTTCTAATGTTTTGACAATCGTGTACTAGAGGGTTAGGTACAACAATTTAGTTAATCCCATAAGTTTCGAGAGGTATATAAAGAAGTACTTCATATTTATATATATATGTCACACCTAAGGTGTCTTACATTATGCTTCCTCTTTAGGAAAATTCGACCTATCTAGAGGTCTGCATTTACAGATACAAAGGAAATAAGGGAAAAACTTTATCCGAGGTCCTATTCTATATCAAAATTGTTGGAGTTGAGCAAGTTCTACTTGCGGCGTGTTGCACGTTTGGAGCTAGATTTGGCATCCGACTGCTTGACTCCCATTAGGCGGCTTTCAAGATCTGCTTGTTGTTCCTTCATCTCTCTTATTTCTGCTAGTGCGTACACCTAGCTGGTGGCTCCATTAGTAGAGATGGCTTCCCCAGATGGGGATGGGTCCTTGGTGATATGGCCTGACTTCGGGAGGATGAGGAGCAAGAGGGTCGATCACTTCCAGTTCGGAGTCTGTTCCACTAGTAATTTCCTCGACCTCCTCGTCGACTTCAAATTCCTCTTCGACTTCGAATTCTTCTTCGACTTCCTCCTCGATTTCCTCCGGGTCTTGTTCTATCCAACCACCATTGCCTTGGTTTGGGTAGTAGGGATCTCCCGGTAAATGGAATCCGGCCATTTGTCTGTACTAGGATAGAGGTATGAGAATTTTATCAGAAAAGAAATTTCTATTTAACGACATCCTACGTTTAACTATATCTTACGGAGCGCAAGTTTTTCATTGTACTATTTTTTATATCAATACTCCTATGGTATTTCAAATTGGCGAGTCTAAAATAATTTGTATTTGGTAAGTATTTGGCTTGTTGTCCACTACGACCATTCCTCGACGTACATTGGTTAAATCCAGGATAAATATAGTTGATCAGGCTATATTTATTCTTGATTTGATTACATACCCCGAGGCCCAATCGTAGTGTCGCAACTTGCCTTAATACTTTTTAGAAAACTTGTCATGATACGAGACTGATACATGCGAGTAAAAATGTATATATTTAAAAGAAAATATATTTTTATGAAAATGTTTTGTCAGAGGGTTTTTGGTTCCCGTTGCATTTATAGTTTGTATATCTTATGTGGTTCGATATACTTAGTTCACTATAAACAATGCTCTGATACGAATCTGTCACACCCCTAAACCAGAATGGCGGAAACATTCGGGGGTGGATGACTTCACGTAGTATCATAACAATTGAATATTGTAAAGAAAGTAACACAACCATCATATATATAATAAAAACGTATATTTTTGTGTTATACATATTTCCAAAAGAATATTACAATATGATGATTTAAATGTTTAATAATAAACGTTCTTAGCGTTCCTTCTTCAAAAGCTGGTGGTTACCTGTATTATTGATTCCCTGAGAAATACAAGTGGTTTCGAAAAAGTGTCAACAATTAAGTTGGTGAGTTCATAAGTGTTTTGTGTTGAAAAGTATGTCCTTTTGGTAGTAAATCAATGAACGGAGTTTTCAAAAAATCCAATATTTTCTATAAATAGTTTGATATGTTCTCCAAGTTGGGGTGCGTTAGTGTTTTTCGTACTTGAATGATAAATAATAACTTTGTGCTCAAAATAATGTAGAAAACTGAATGCATATATGAATCTCTTAAATAAAACTTGTTTTTATACTTTCATGTGAGTTTTATAACCATACTATTGACACTGACTGCCTGTAACATCATTCTTCAGGTGTTGTAGTGTTATGACATTTGTCACCCCAGACCTGCCGGTCTAACTGTAGCTAACATTTTAGGTGCGGGGTTGTCAATCGTGTATAGATCTATACACAAGTATCACGCTCTCCCTCCAAGAGATTATGGTATATAATACAGGGCTTGAAATGCATACATAAGAGTACGTTGAAGTTTGAATATCTCACATTACTTAGTATAAATGGATTTATGATAAGAAAGACTTTACTTCATTTTGTTTGAAAGTATTTCGTTTTTCAAGATGTATACGTGAGACTGTATGAATAACTTGATAACTATACGCATTATAGTTTTTTTCAGAAAGTATGTTTCATTTGATTAAAATAACTTGATGATATATTAGTCCTTTATACATAAAGTATTATGTTATTATCGATATTCTATAAGATAGATGTTACGTCTATGTTTATAAAATGACACTTTTACTTGTATTGTACTTGTATTCCCCCCCTAAAACATGAAAAGACTTGAAAGGTAGGGGTATGAACTCACTTGTTTGGCTTGAAGAGAGTGGGGCTAGAGTCGAGCAGAACATCAACCGTGGAAAGCTGCGTCTTCGAGCTCTTCGGGGATCTCGGTAGCGTAGAACCTTCATCGGGGGCACGATTACTGAAACCGAGGGCGTCGGAACAACTTTTGGTGCTTGAAAGTATGTGAGAGTGAGTGGAAGTTTGAGAATGTGTGCCAAAATCCGTAGCTTATGCCATCTATTTATAGTGCTGGAAATGAGCGTACGCTGGGCGTACCGCCGGAGTACGCTGGGCGTACGTGTTACGTTGGGTGTACTTCGGTTATTCCGAACGTAACTTTGCGTCACGGATTACGACTCGAGTTTAGCTAGGCGTAGAGTTGCAGCCGATGGGACTCGACCCTGCACCTAGTACGTTGGGCGTACCCTTATATTACGATGGGCGTAATCCCGGCTCCCGCCTTCTACTTTCCGTTATTTTCGGGTACGGGATCCGTTTTCCGCGTTCTTGATATCCACGCGTAGGTGAGATGATGCTCTAAAACTTTCATTTTGACTCCGTTGGCTAGTTCTGACTTTATTTTTATTGAAATATTTTTAATTGGCCCGGATTGCTAAAGTTCGTTAAAAATTCATAGTTTCTTTATTCGATGTCGGTTTTTGTTTGTCTTTTTATCATTTTACTCTTATTGTGGAGACCTTCAACTTTCGTTTAGGTTGTGTTATCTAAATAACGCTCGATCTTCAATTCGAGTTTTTAGCCCTCTACTACTGTTACGAAACTTAGAAAATGCGTAACTTCTTCATACGGGGTCCAATTTGGGCGATCTTTTTATGTACGTTTTCAGTTTAACGAACTCTACAACTTTTGTTTAGATACTTAAGGTTAAAAATGCATTTTATTGTAATTTCACTTTTTACGTTTAAATAATGTTTTAACGGTGTGTCGTAAATATTCGAGTGGTTATAATTTCTTCAATATAACCCGGTTTTGAATGTTCTTTATGTTTTTGGAAACCTTAGCACGATATCTAACATTTGATGCATCCCAATTTAGATGTTTGAACACTTTATTTTTGAGGTAAATTTCGTTGACTCCAAATAGTCTTTGTTGTATTTGCCTTTTGAGTGTTACACTGCTTTTGGAAAATATAGGGTTGTCACAAAAGACCATGTGGGGGTTCCCATGGTAGGAAGACCATGTGGGGGTTCCCATGAGAGATAGTAAGACCACGTGGGGGTTCCAGTGGCACCAGGTGTAAAACCTTGGAGGGTTTCCATGGCTTCCTTATATGTTGGTATGCATGGCTTATGTGGTATATGTAGCTTTACGGCTAATTTGTTATGTGTATGTGGATTGTATGTACGGTATGCTCTGGGGAACTCGCTAAGCACTAGCTTATAGTTTGTGGATTTGTTTCAGGTACATCTGAGCCCAAGGTCAAGGGCAAGGCTTGATGGCGCAGCATGCAGTCTCTCACCGACATTCTGTGGGACACTCTGATGTTTTTAAATAAAAATGTAAGGGATGGGGATTTGAAAACAATTGTGTTGGGATTTCATGTTTTATGGAAATGTGTGATTAATTAAAAGTGAAAAAAAAATATTTTGAAAAATTTGGTCGTTACAGACACTTTTCCTTTTAAACCACTTTCAGCAGCTCTTAGTAAACCTTGAAGCTTGCTCAAGGTGACTTCATCCTTGCTCAAATGATAAGTTATCTTGAAATTGATGGGTTTTATGCATTAGAAACAATCCTATGTGCTCATACAAACCCTAATGCTTGGATCTAGGTTTCTCTATTGTACATGCTTTGAATCCAATACTTACAAACCTAGATCTATCACATATAATTCGAAATTATCATAAAGAAAATAGATCCAAGTGTTTTACCTCTTTCAAGTAGCTTGAAATCCTTGTAGTCTTCTTGATCTTGAGCTTAGAGTCATAATTGTAACTCCTCTAATGGTTCACAAACCCCACAAGTAAGAAGACAACTATATGAGAGATATAGGAGGATGCTAAATTTGGCCCTAGGGTTCCCTTGGAAGCAAGTCGCCGAATTTGGGAGCTAGGGGTCCTTATTTATACTTGCAGGCTGCTAGGGTTTCAGTCTAAACCCTAATGGACAGCTTAGCTACCAAGCAGTCCAAGCAAGCTTCTACAATATGACCTTGGATGAAATTTTGATGGATCTCCATCATAATTTAGTTCACCCTTTGATCCATTAGGTTTCCTTAGCTCAAAACTCAACTATCATACATTTGATAGTTTATACCCCTTTATTTAATTAATCTCTTTTAGTCTCCAAATTAATTGTCAATTAATTTTTAACCAATACTAATTAAATAAATATGATTTCTCCTTTAATGTATAATTCTTATAATATATTAATAAACCACAAATTTTCTCTTTCTCTCCTTAAATTACCTTGTCAAGTTGCTTTGGTGAAGGCAACCTAAAAGGACCATGCACAACCGGGTCAAGTATATACCAAATATAGTTACGGGCTTAGACACTATTCCAACAGTCTCCCACTTGGATAAGTCTAGTAACCATGTCTCACATATGACTTCAGGATCCGATTTGCAATCGTAGCTCTTATACTTTGCTGTCAATTCTGATCAACAACTTGTCCTTCAGATAAAGGATCGTATAATCCTCTGTTCTAGATATCATGCTGACAATGCCTATTATCCAACACTTATTTCTTGATCTCTGATTTGTTTGATATAGAATTTAATTGAACACATCAATCTTCATTCTGACTGGGCCCGACACATAAGTCAAACCAAATCATCAAGTGGCCAAGATATCACCTTTATTCTCATAGAATAAAAGGAACATATTAACTTCGACTCATATGTATCTATTATTTACTAATTGAATCATGCACAACAATGTGTTTTATAACATCAAGTTACTGATGCATTTACACATCATCAATGCATAGCCAACCAGCAAACAACAACCATATCTCTAAGTTTTAAGACTATATGATATTATCCCTTTTCGATCACTTCAGGTAAAGCACGACGAAGTGATACCAGCAAACGCTGCTTTATTCCAATGCTCAAATCAAATTCATAAGCACTCATGAACTTTGCAGCAAACCTTTTCTATGCCCAAAACCTTTTAGACAATCTACAAACAATTCATGACAGTCTTCATTCACATCTACTTCCAAAACATGAACGACTGTGGACCGTTTGAATAACCTTATTATTTAGGAAGTCAAAACATGCAAAATAGAAACAATAGATAAATAACCAACACAAGACAGTAACTTTACTTATAAATAACACCACTTTATTTATTCATCAAATGTCAAGTACAAACTATCTATTACACGTTTCCTATCTAATCCAAACTTATATCATCCTTCAGCCAAATGCTCCTAGCGTGCTGCAAGTGTTTGACCCTTCTCAGTCCCTTTGTAAGGGGATCTATTGGATTTTCTTCCGATGATACCCGCTTCACAACGAGGAGTCCCTCTTCTACCCGATGTTTGATAAAATGGTATTTTCTGTCGATATGTCGAGATCTACCATGATCTATTGGTTCCTTGGTTAAAACAAGCGCTCCTTCATTATCACAGAAAATTTCCATCGTCTCCTTTATGGATGGCATAATTCCAAGGTCTCCAATGAATTTCTTCAACCATATAGCCTCCTTCGACGCTTCACTTGCCGCGATGTACTCTGATTCTCACTTTTAATCAGCCACGGTCTCCTGCTTGGAACTTTTCCAAGTCACTGCTCCTCCATTTAGGGTAAAAACCCAGCGCGACTGCGATTGGTAACTATCCTGATCCGTCTAAAAACTAGCGTCACTATACCCTCATACCCTTAAGTCATCACTCCCACCAAGGACTAGAAACCATTCCTTGGTCCTTCGTAGGTACTTAAAAATATTCTTAACTGCAATCCAATGTGCTCTACTAGGATTCCCTTGATATCTAGTGACCATGCTCAAAGCAAAGGCCACATCAAGGTGAGTACAAGTCATAGCGTACATGATAGAGCCTAATGCGGAAGCGTAAGGTACTCGGCTCATATCAGCTATCCCTGCCTCTATACTCGGGCTTTGAGTCTTACTCAACTTGGTATTGCTTTGGATTGGCAACTCCCATTTCTTGGAATTTTCCATACTAAAACGCTTTAGTACCTTTTCCAAGTATGTATCCTGACTAAGTCCTATCAGTCTCTTTTCCATGTTTCTTACTATCCTTATTCCCAGAATATAGGCAGCCTCTACGAGGTCCTTCATAGCAAAACATTTCCCAAGCCAGGACTTGACTTCCTGCAAGGTTGAGACATCGTTTCCTATGAGTAGTATGTCATCAACATACAATACGAGGAAGCTCACTATACTCCCACTGGCTTTGACATATACACAAGATTCATCTTCATTTCGCAGAAAGCCAAACTCTTTAACTTTCTCATCAAAACAAAGATTCCATCTGCGAGATGCTTGTTTCAACCCATAAATGGATTTCTCAAGCTTACACACTCTATTTGGATGCTTCGCATTGACAGAACCCTCTGTCTGATTTATATACACATCCTCAGTCAACTTTCCATTAAGGAAAGCGGTTTTCATGTCCATCTGCCAAATTTCATAAACATGAAATGCAGCTATTGCAAGCATTACTCTAATACACTTTATCTTTGCAACTGGTGAAAAGTTCTCATCATAGTCAACTCCGAGATATTGAGTAAAGCCCTTCGCAACCAATAGCGCTTTATACTTGACCCTTTTGTTGGATAAAGTGTCTAAGTCCATAACTTATTTGGTATATACTTGACCCGACCCGACATGGTCCATTTGGGTTTCACTTCACCCAAACAATTTATGGATAATATTATGAGAATTGTATACTTATGGTTTATTAATATTTTATAAGTTATAATATATTAATATGAAGTCATGTTATTTAATTAGTTTTTCGTATTAAATTAATTATGAATTAATTTAGTGATTAAAAGGAAGACTAATTAAATCATGGGGTATTATGTTTATATAGTGTGGGCTAACACTCATTTGGAAATGGGCTAAGCTTATATGGAAGTCCATGGATGATCCATGGAGATTTTAACCCATGGATCCTTGGAAAGGAAAAGACATGGGTTATTAGGGTTTTACCCTAATCATGCACACTATATAAACAAGCTTATGTTGCATGAAGTTGCATCAAGTATACACTTTCATAAGTTTTCCAAGTTTGTGGTGATATGTGATTCCACTTGAGGCATTCACATTATTGGTACTAGGCTCTCAAACTCCAAGCAATCAATCACTATCAAAAGGTATGTCATTCTTCTAGTGTTTTATGATTCTAGTTCTTCATGCCATGCTAGTTAGGATGTAAACCTTGGAAATTATTATTTGCATGTATTTTAGAGAAAACATAGATCCAAAATTTATTAGGGTTGCATGTACACTTAGGAGTGTTAGAATACTCAAAACCCAACAGTGGTATTAGAGCCTAGGCTTGTTTTCTTAAATACCTGATGCAAATTGCTGAAAAATGTCGAAAGTTTGCATTCTGCACAGCTGACTCGCCGAGTCCATGCATATATTCAACCAACTCGCTGAGTCAACTCATGCACTCGACGAGTTGGCAGGCTTGAGTGCAGATTTTCGAGTTTTAATGCTGGAATTGGTCTAGAATCATTGCCTTAAACTGTTTTGAACTTATAAAACCTGTTTTTGATGTCGTAATGATGATGGTGGACCAATTTCAAAGTTAAAATCAAATTTTCAAGTTTATATATGCTTATATGATTCTTTAAAGTTGTTGATTATGAATGTTCATGAACTAATGAGTTTTGATAGATCATAGGAATTGTTTGCAAATTGTTTGATAGAACAACTCTTGATTTTTATGACATTGAATGAAGTCCATAACTTGTTCTCAAGTTATGGATTTCCAAAAGTTTTTCTTTTAAATGTTTTTTTAAGAAGTCATAAGTTACACTTTTGAAAAGTTTTTTCCTATTAAATGTTTTTATGGATACCATAACTTGTCCTCAAGTTATGGATTTCCAAAAGAGTTTTCATTAAAAGTTTTAAACACTTAATTAAAACTCATGAGCTATGAATATCCAAAAGTTTATGAATTGTTCAAAACTTGCCCTCAAGTTTTGGAATTTGTAAAGTCTCACACAAACTTTAATTCCAAACCCTTAGAGTCTTAAAAGTTAAAATTCAACCCTTATACTATTATAAGATTAATGTTTAATATATATATATATATATATATATATATATATATATATATATATATATATATATATAAGATTAAGTCGTTTTATCTTTAGTAGGCCTCATTCACGAAGTTGGTCTATAAGGGGGGAGGGGGTATACGGTTGGTGTCTATAAAATGGCAGCTTAATAGGTGTTCACTCTCACCCACCGCTTCCTTGATTGGTGGAGGGTCGTTAGCCGAACGGGTAGGACAATGACTTTATATTCTCATTAAAAGTATATTGATTATTATAAAGTAACTACATATTTTTTTAATTCTCAATCTTAGTTACTTTAGGAAAAATGTGAACATGGTGCTAACCCATGAAATTCACACTTTGTACCTTACCAAGTCGTTGGTGGAGCGTGTGTGGTTAATCGGCACACTAACTTGTACTAGTAAGGATCACAAAGGGTGACTTAATGTTTATCATAGATCAGTGGAGCGCATGTGGTTAACCGGCACATTGATTAGGTGATAATATTAAGGGTACCAAGTGAATTTTCATGGTTATTCACACCTTGTTTTGTGATCCTCGACATCCTAGTCACAAAACTTGAGAGGGCACAATCGAGATTGAAACATGCCATTGAAATTTTCAATGAATCTCAAAAGATCTAGGAGTTTCAAATCCAATTAAAACCTAATAAATTATTTCGTTTTTCATGGTGGAAATTGGTGAATCTTCATTCGCCTACCATAAAATATATTATAGCTTGGATTACGACATCCCTCTTCCAAGTTATAAAATATTGTGTTGGGTCCTAGCCTTAATTGTTCATATTGGGTGTTATATTAAGGACTTGAATCAACTAACTTGATTTTCTCCCATTATAAATGTCTGGTTCAGACAAATATGATCTTCCCAAATCTCTTGGGACAAGCTTTCCTCTTAAAGATGATGTCCCTCAACATCATGCTTCTCTTCCTCCACCTCCGCTATTTATTCTCCCTAACCCACAAGTTTAAGGTCACTCAAGCCCTATTGGCAAGCATAGTCTATATGTGCTCACTTATTGGAGATAAAGTCACATATTGACAAGCCGGGAGAGTTGGGTGTCAAAGTCTTGTGAAAGTTGGATGTTCAATCACTTTCTTAGTAACATAGTGAGTCCCTTTAGGACTACTATGAGACAGATTATGACATGACCCTTATTGATCTTATCTATTTTCTTGGTGCTGCGGAATCAGCAATGATTTTGAACACTAGTAAAGCTAATTTTGTTAGAAAACCAACTTCCCAAACCCTAAATGGACATTGACAATGGTAGCATTGGATATCTAGAAAAAAGATTTATTTTCCAATGGAAAGGAATCGGCCATAGTCAACTCGGTTGAACAAATGGTAAAGAGAAAGGCTAATTCTTAGATAGTCTCATGTGTCATTACCAAAGAGTCCATATCTTTTATTGCCAAAGGGAGGTACACTGATTGCGAAACTGCCATATTTATCTGAAAGATCATAAGATTGATCAAGTCAAGAAGTTTGACTCTACTTCAGTTAAAGTCCATTGTCTAACTCTATCAAGTTCCTATTTGGAGATTCTTATTACATAATGTAAGTGGGTCACATGTTGATATTTTTAAGAATTAAAGAAAAGATAGGAAGGTTAAAGGTAGTATATGCTGATTCTGATTGCAAAGATGGGTTTCGATTGCATGGTTCGGTGATCAGAATTTTAAGTTGTTGCTTAAGAGTTATGATATATTACTTAGGAATAGATAACAACAAGGTTTTCATATGGATTGTAAGGATAAGTTTTTCCACAAAGTTTAAAAAAAGATGAGGTTTTAATTTTATTTATTTTAAAAATATCCTTATAATGGCATTTGTGAAAAATTGTTGCTTATATGTTTCCAGTAATAGCAATATTGGAAAGTGGATTTGATTATTTCGTTTGTCGTAGTGTCAGAATTTACCAAATGAGGAAAGGTTCTCATCACCCGAGTTTCAATTGGACCGAAACTTGGAATCATACAAGCTGTATTGTATGATGAATGAGAATTTTCATCTTTGTAAAATTGAGACTAATTCATTGATCACATGAATATGTAAGTCAATTGACGGACTAAGGAATTAGGTACACTAGGTATGTGCTGGTCAAGGTCCACCACAAAGATCGGTTCGTCATGATTTACTAAAGATCAGTAAATATAGTTATACTTATAAGGTTAAGTATAATTCTGTAACATTGGAAAAGTTTCAATGTATGGCAGAACGGATGAGAAGAGTAAAATTTGGGAGAGTACTTTAGTATCATGTTTTATGATCATCTTAATGATTATGAAACCATATCACAAATTCATACTGTAAGGACATCTTAGTGAATTGTTATGACTAAGAAGAGGGGTCATGAATTGTTGGAATGGTTAAAATCAAGAGAATGAGTCATACTTTGTTCCAAAACAACTCTTAGGGTCATACTCCAAGATTGTAACATTGAGTGACATAAAGTAAGGTTTAAAACACTTATCAAGTGTAGTGTAAAATGTTTTCTACTCTTGTACATTTGAAATTGGTAAGTTGTGATGTCTTAGATAAGACAAAGACCAACTAAGACCAATTGTGTGAAGTATTTATCTTGATAAGAATCTGCACTATCCCTTGAATATTTGTTTTGTCAAAGAATGGTGCTTGACTAGGGAAACTTATATGTCAGGAGGACAGTGGGAGTCTTAAAGATCCTGAATGGATTTCAAGATTTAATCAAGAGTAAAACCTGAGTTTTATCACTAGCACACGACTTACGGTTTGCAACCTATTAATTTGACATAATTATTATTTCTATGTCTGTTCCTATTAAGTTAACTATGCATGTGAGTTCTGTTAGTTCTAAACTGTGTGCATAACAGCTTGGAAGCATTAGTGGGCCTTGTGCTACCAGGTGACAAGAAATTAAAATTGAACAAGTTCAATCCATGTAAGGCTGAATTTGTCAATAACCCTGTCTTATGATTATGGTTTTGACAAATTCACATGGATAGAAACTCATCCACTATAAAATCTAAGTGTCATAAGGTTTCTCTCTGATTCATGAAAATGATGGTGAGGAAATGCTTTCACTAAGAAGATTTTAAGTAGATAGCAATTGTGAGGTTTGCATTCTCAAAGTTGTTAGTGGAGTGTGTGTAATTAACCGGCACACTAACATGGACTTGTGAGAAATGGCAAAGGTCTAAACAATTAAGACAATGATTACGACATCCCTTTTCATAGTTCTAAAAATTGTTTAGACATACATGTGAGCTATTGAAGAAAGGGTGTACGAATCTAAATTTCAGAAGCCCAACTGATTTCTGGAAATATGTCGGAGCTAGTGGGAGCATAAGTGTTATGCTGATAATCATCATGTTAGTAGGAGCATGATTATTATGTTTAGTGTTGCAAGTTAGCAATGTTAATTATAGAAAAAAACAAAAGTTTCAATTCGTAAAGATGTAGGGGTTGAAAAAGTTGTTTTGCTATAATTAAGGGAGAAGAAATTAAACTTCATTTCAATTCTAAAAGCTTAGATTGAGTTTTAATCATCTTTAGTGTAACAACCCGAAGTTGTTCGTCGCCAAAACCCGTTCTACCCGAAAAAGTCGCTGTTATCAAGTTCGTTCCGTTTTCACTTTGGGTTAAATTATTTAAACTTATATGTTTATTATAATTTAATGAGTGTCTAAACCACTCAGGAACTCATGTAATTAGCCCAAAATATTTATTTCATAAGTTTTAGAAACGTCCCCGCCGGGTGACGGAAACTTAATCGGGTGCGGCCAAAAGCCACGTTTAACGTCGGTATCGGGTAGAATTACACCGTGTCCAAGTTTTAGGACCCATATAAACGTGTTTTAGCACTCATTTGAAGCTTTTTCTTCCTCTCTCTACTCTCTCTCTAACCTCTCTCCTAAATCCAAAGTTTAAGGGTCCAAAACTCAAATTTAAGGCCCCAAATCTCTAAGGTACTTTCCCTAGCTTGTTATGTAACATTCTTAGCCTTCAAATTTGAGTTCAAAGTATGGATTAAGACATCACTCATGAGTTTATGGCCATGGAACCCTCTTAGGCCGTAAACTCATATATAATGGGTTTTGGAGCACAAAAACCCGTCCTAAACACAATTGGACCTTGGATATGGCTAGATGGCTTTATGGAATGGACATATAACATTTAAATCATTGAATTTGAGTCATTTAAAGGAGTTTACGGCCAAGGCATAAGCTTGGGCCGTAAACTCATGTAAATGGAGTTTTCATGCCCTTAAACTCTTCCAAATCACAAACAAGGCTTAGATATGACTTGTAGAATAATGGTTTTAGCATTTGGACACTTTAAACATGATTTTTGGGGGATTATTGTGATTTTACAGCCAAGGCTTGTGCTTGGGCCATAAACTCCATGAAACATGGTGCAAATCCATTTCTAAGGTTTTAGAAAGCCATCCAACACCACCAAAAGCCTTGGAATAAATCAAGGGACCAACCAAAAATAGTTTAAGGGCCTTAAACACATCAAAACCCTTTCATTTAAGAGTTTACGGCCATAGCATGTGTTCCATGGCCGTAAACTCCAAAAAGTGTGTCAAAATGTGTCCCAAATTCACTTCAAGGCTTTAAGGGAATTTTAGAAACTCTTACATGCAAGTTTTTAACCTTAAAACATATGAATTTACTCTCTAAGAGAGTTTACGGCCATGAGAGGGGTCTCATTGGCCGTAAACTCCAAAAACCTCTTCAAAACTTCAAACAAATGCATGTAAGGCCTTGAAACAATTTTAGCAATCACATGTGATTAGTTTGGAATCCAAAAACACAACTTTTCATGGGTTTATAGGAGTTTACGGCCATGAGACCATGCTAGGCCGTAAAATCCCTAAAATGTGTCATTTTGGTGATTAAAACTTATTCCAAACCCTTAAACCAAATCTAGAAATTGTCCCCTAAGTGTTTGAAGTCCAAATTGCACCATAAACCACCCATCATGAGTTCACGGCCGTAAACTCATGGGGAATGGGTGTTTTGGCTGTCAAAACCATTTAGAAGTGTACTCTTGGGGAGTAAACTCATTTCCTAAGTCCCTCGCATCATTACATGTCCTTAAAACGCCACCCGGGTCCCTCCAAACACTTGCATCGGAGTGTTTTCGCGACTTGAAGCAATTGTCCCTATCCAATAATCAATCTAAGTCCTAATTAGATACAAATGTGTATCTTTACATTATACTTAGGAACCTCATGTGTCTACAAGCCCCGGATCAACTCTTAGCATCCAAATCGTCACATTTCTCATCCGGTGAGTTCATACCCCTACGCCCTTTTCACTGTTTTCAATGTTTTTAGGGGGGAATACAAGCAAACTATAATTGTTTTCAAATCATAACATTGATATGTTTCAAATTATATCTGACAATCTTGTAAACTCTTTTACTCCTTATGTATTATGTTGAGCATAAGGAATGATTTATCAATTACAACTAAATGGATTTTAGTTAAGGAAATAACAAAACTAATCAAATTATTATGGGAATAATTTGGGGTTCTTTACTATTCGATTTTCTCGAACCATCGAGTTAAGGAAATGACACCTCCAGTGCCATCAAAGGTTGTGGGCTTCGCGTTCATGAAGTCTTTGTAGGAACCCCCTCTTCGGTGTTCCTGGCTGTCTTCTGGATTTTGGGGTTGGGGACCACCTCCGGAGCCATCGGGATTCATTTGTGACATGGATGCCACCATTGCAGCAGTCAGAACTGTTTGAAGTGATGCGAGATCAAATTGAGGAGAAGGTGGTGGCGGAGGTAGATTGTCGTTGTTCTTCGAGTTGGGTCTCTTTCTCGGAGGCATCTTGTTCTAAAAAGATCAGGAAAGAGAGGATCATAAGTCCTCTGAATTGAATCAAGAGATATGGAACAGGGGATATCTCATCAAGACAGATATAGCATTATACTAAGCAATAAAGCAGGAAAGAGTTATCAAGACAGAACATTTTATCGCTAGTGGAATGGTTAAGTAACATCGTGTATACGAGGATTTTCTACGAATGATTGGCTCGAGAAAAACTCCCATAGTATTTCATGGTTCGCTGCAGCGACGATTTGTTGTTTGGGATATTAGGTAAGTCTTAGGCATGTTGTGTACCACAGTCACTCCTAAGCACATGTTGGCCGCGTCTCGAATGAATATAGTTGGCCAGGCTATATTGATCCTAGACACGACTACATAACTACCCAGGTTTAACTGCAGTGTACAACACCCAATTACTTATGTTTCGTTCTACTTGTAGATACGGATCTCGATGGTTTGGTATACTTGTATACTTTTGAAAATACTTATAGTTTTGAAGATACTTTTAATTCAGAGCACTGAGGCCCTTTAGTGTTTATAGTTTTATACGATGTAAGGTTTGGTATACTCCGTTCACTATAAACAAGGGCTCTGATACCAATCTGTCACACCCCGAAAATCAAAGGCGGAAACATTTCCGGGGTGGACTACCACGTTGTGTATCAAATCTAATGTACATAGTAATCACAGTAAACAACCATTACATTACATATATATATATATATATATATATATATATATGAAAGTTTACATTTGTTTCAAAAGTAAAGTTATACAAGATATACATATGCATCATATTAAGAAAAGTTGAGGCGAATCTTCCACGCACTCCGTCTTCACCAAAAAAAAAATCACCGGGTACCTGTCTAACTTGGACCTGAGAATACAAGCGGTTTGAAAATCAGCATAAAGCTGGTGAGTTCATAAGCGGTTTTGTTTTATGAAAATGTATCATTTTCCTTTAGTTTCCGAAAAGATTTGTTATCCAAGAAAATCCCATATTTTCTTATGTAAAGTTAGTTTAGTTATCATTTGTTACCAATTCGATTTCGTATTGTATTTTACCCCAGGAAAATCCCATATTTTCCTAATTGTAAGACCAGTTGTATATCACCAAGTATAGTTTAATACACAAAACTATATGATGAAAATCTTGGGATCACTATCCCGAAAGAGATATATGATAGTTTGACACATATGCAAGTATAGATTTAAGATCATGGGACTACCATCCCGGACTAGACACGAGATAATTTGATATATGTGGAAATATAGATTGAAAACCATGGGATCACTATCCCGGACAAGATATAGATTTAGACCATGGGATTATCATCCTGTACTTAATATAGATTGTATTCATGGGATTACTATCCCGTAATAGATATAGTTAAAGACCATGGGGAAAAACTGTTGGAATAGTGTCTAAGGCTATAACTATATTCGGTTGTGCATGGTCCTTTTGGGTTGCCTTCACCATAGCAACTTGAAGGATGATTTATTAAGAGAGAGTAAATATTATAAGGAATAATATTTGGCTATTTGATTAATATAAGTCATAAATTAATTGGTATTAATTTGGTGACTTAAAGAGATTAATTAAATAAGAGGGTATAAACTGTCAATTGTTTGATAGTTAGACTTTAGACTGTAAATCCATTAGGATATACCTTGTACGGATTCTAAGAGCTTTAGGATAGCTCAAATCATCCATAGGGTTATCTATGGAATGGATTTGGATAGCCTTAAGAGAAGATTATCCAATTAGGGTTTAGGGTGAAACCCTTAAGGAGTCTACAAGTATAAATAGACCCTATGGGTGAGGGAATTCGACACACATCCTAAATCAAGGAACCTCTGGCCGAATTCCTCCCCTCTCCTCTCTCCTAAATCATCTTGCTTGCTATTGGTGTTTGTAAGCCATTAGAGGAGTGATAATTGTGACTCTAGAAGCTCCAAGACAAACAAGATCAACAAGGAATTCAAAGGTATGATTCTAGATCTGTTTCAATATTGTTATTTAACCTAATTAGCCATTAGAAGTCTTGGATTCAAAAGCATGTTTATTAGAAAGCCTAGATCCAAGCATTAGGGTTTTGCATGCGCACATAGGAAAGTTCTAATGGCTAAAACCCATCAGTGGTATCAGAGCCTAGCTTGGTTTTCTTTAAATTGTTGCTTGATTAACTGAAACAAACCTGCAAAATTCGATTTTTGGGTTTTTGAGTCACTGACTCGGCGAGTTCCAAGGTGGACTCGGCTAGTAGGCCTGACTCGGCGAGTCCCCTTGTGTACTCGGCGAGTCCAGGCGTCAGGAATGGCCAGATTCGGGATTTTTTCATAATTATCTTATGGAAACTTACCTTAATCATATTAGATCAATATAAATCCGATTTTTTGATAAATATGACTATTATCTTGATCTAATTAAAGACATTTATCATCTAATAAAATATTTAATTTCCTTATATGATAATGATTAATTATTTTGGTAATTATCTTCAAAGAAATCAAGATAAATCAAATAAAGATAATTAGAATATTAATTGTTAATTGGAATTATTTGTTATTTGATCCTCTATGTTTTTAAATGTTTATAACCTACCCTAAGGTTTTGAAATTTATATTTGTGATTAAAAGTTTTAATTTAGACAACTTAAATTTCAAATCCTAGATTTTGAAAAGTTTAAAATACAACCCTATACTTATATGATATTACTAGAATAATATATACGTATAACTAAATGCTAGTCTTACCGTTAGTAGGCCTCATTCACGAAGCCAATCTATAAGGTGGGTATAAGGTTGCGGCCTATAAAATGGCACTTAATGGGTGTACACTCACACCCACCGTTTGCTTGATTGGTGGAGGGTCGTTAGCCAAACGGGTAGGATAGGGCAACCTCATCCTCTCATTAAAAGTATAATAAGAAATACGAAGTAACTAAACTTTTTTTTAAATTTCCCAATCTTAGTTACTTTAGGAAAAGTGAATTGATGCAATCCCATGAAATTACACTTTGCACCTTGCTAAGATGTTAGTGGAGTGTGTGTGGTTTACCGGCACACTAATTGGTTCTAAGCGAAGGTGGCAAAGGGTGATTCATTGTTCATTATAGTTCGATGGAGCGTGTGTGGTTTACCGGCACATCGAATAGGCGATCGTTACAATGAAGGCACCATGTGAATTTGCATGGTAATTCACACCCGCTTTGTGATCCTCGGCATCCCAGTCACAAACAAGAGGGGCATATCGAGATTTAAACATGCCATTGAATAGTTCAATGAATCTCATCCGAACCTAGGAATTCTCGAAAACACTTAGGACTAATAGTTTAAGTTTTGTAATGGAGAATTAGTGAATCGTCATTCACTTACCTTCAATTTATTTGCATATTAGATTACGGCATCCCTTTTCTAATATGTAAATGTTATTGTTGGATCCTAGCCCTAATTTTTCTTATTGGGTGATAATTAGGGATTCTTGTTCTAATCTATCTTTGTCCTTTCTATAGATGTCAAATGCAAACAACGCTGCTGCTAGTTCTTTCACGTTGATGAGCCTTTGCCAAAAGGTCACCTTCGATGGAACGAACTTTAGCGAATGGATAAGATACATTCGCACCATTGCTCGCTATGAGGATAAAGAGTATGTCCTCGATGAGAAGTTCGAGAAAATCAACCCCGAAGTTGCTACTCCCGCCGAAATCACCGCCTTTGAAACTCATGAGCGAGATGCAACGAAAGTACATTGCATCATGATCGCCACCATGAACTCCGAATTCCAAAAGTCCTACGAGGACATGTATCCATACGAGATGCATCAAGACTTGTTGGAGAGGTACCACCAAAACGCGAGACAAGAGCGTTACGAGATTTTCACTAACATGATTTCCGCTAAGATGGGTCATGGAGAATCTCTTACCGTGCACCTGCAAAAGATGCAAAGGTATGTTGACCGCCTTCACAAGTTAAATGTTGACTTTGGCGAAGACTTGGCGATCGACATGGTGCTTCACTCTTTGCCTCCGATGTACAACCAATTTAGGATGACCTACCACATGAACAAAGAGGAGGTCACCCTAAGCAAACTCCAAGGTCTCTTGAGGGTTGTTGAGAGCAATTTCAAGGACAAGTCTGTTGCACCAACTTCCAATCCATCCGCTGCTCCTGTCTTGGCTATTGGTCAAGGGAAGGGAAAGAAGAGGAAAGCTTCTTCGAACAACTATCGCAAGGTGAAAGCCCGAGATGGTTCCTCTTCTAGTGAGACCAAAGTTGATCCCTCTAAGCCCTGCTCTAACCCGAAGGAGGCAGAGTGCCACCACTGTCACAAGATAGGACATTGGAAGAGAAGCTGCCCGGATTACCTGCAAGCCATCAAGGAAGGAAAGATCAAGCCATCTTTCGCAGGTATATATGCAATCAAATCTAACGATTCTAATCATGCTATTTCTTGGGTTCTTGACACCGGTTGCGGTTATCACATTTGTTCTAATGTGCAGGGATTAAGAAGAAGTAGGGATGTGGAGCAAGGAAGGATCAATCTAATCATGGGGAACAGAAGATCGTCGCCTGTGACCAAGATTGGAGTGTATTCTTTAGTGCTTAGGAATAGTTTAGTTTTAGATTTGAACAATTGTTGCTATTCGCCAGAAATGGCTAGAAACATCATTTCATTTCATGGTTTATATAGACAAGGATTTAGATTTTCTTTTAATAATGAGAATGGTTCTATTTTGGCTTATCTAAATGGTGTCTTTTACTTTGAAGCTATACCATGTAATGGAATATATGAAACTGTTATGATTGTTGATAACTTAGGAAATGATGTTTTGAATATTGATTCTTCCACTAATATGGATAAAGCATCCTTGTGGCATTGTCGTCTTGGACATGTCAACAAGAAACGCATAGCCCAACTCCAAAAGGATGGAGTGTTGGAGTCATTCGACCTTAGGGAAGATGACACATGCGAGTCTTGTTTACTTGGAAAGATGACTAAGTCACCCTTCACGAGTACTTGTGAAAGGGGTGAGGGGCTATTGGAACTAATACATACCGATGTATGTGGACCCTTTAGATCAACCACGAAGGATGGGAACCGCTTCTATGTGACTTTTACCGATGACTATAGCAGATATGGGTATATCTACTTAATCAAGCAAAAGTCAGAAACTTTTGAAAAGTTCAAAGAGTTCAAGAATGAAGTGGAGAATCAATTGGGCAGGAAAATCAAGATGCTTCGATCCGATCGAGGAGGAGAGTACCTAAGTCTTGAATTCCACGATTATCTCAAGGAGTGTGAAATAGTTTCGCAATTGACGCCTCCTAGGACACCGCAGTTGAATGGTGTGGCAGAAAGGCGTAATCGGACCTTATTGGATATGGTTCGCTCTATGATGAGTTGTGCTTCACTACCTATCTTCTTTTGGGGGTATGCCTTAGAGACTGCCGCCCATATCCTTAACCGAGTCCCTACTAAGAAGGTTGCCAAAACACCTCACGAGATGTGGACGGGGAAAGCTCCCTCGTTGGCACATATCAAGGTTTAGGGTTGCGAGGCTTTCGTAAGACGAGATACTCACGACAAGCTTGAACCTCGAAGTGAGCGATGTATTTTCATCGGCTACCCGCAAACTTCCTTTGGATATCTCTTCTATAGACCGAAAGACAATGTTGTTTTTGTTGCGAGGAGAGGAGTTTTCCGAGAGCGAGAACTCATAAGCCAAGGAGACAGTGGGAGGCAAATCGAACTTGAAGAGATTCAAGAGTCGATAGATGAAGGAACCTCTACCGCTGGCATTCAACCCGAGGAGGAAACTCCGGTTGAACCATTTGACGAATCCTTACCTCTTAGATGTTCCGATAGAGTTAGAGTTCATCCCCAGTTTTATGGTTTTCATATTACTACCGAAGGGGACACGTATATTAGTGATGGTACACTAGTAAATCTTGATGAACCTAATAGCTATAAGGAAGCCATGGCAGGCCCGGAGTCTGTGAAATGGAAAGAGGCGATGGATAGCGAGATCCAATCCATGTACGATAACCAAGTTTGGAATTTGGTTGATTACGTGCCCGAACGTAAGACCGTAGGGTGCAAGTGGATCTTCAAGAAGAAGACCGACGTGGATGGGAACGTACACACATATAAAGCGCGATTGGTTGCGAAGGGCTTTACTCAAACTCCCGGAGTTGACTATGATGAGACCTTCTCACCAGTTGCGAAGATTAAATCTATTAGAGTGATGCTAGCAATTGTCGCATTTCATGATTATGAGATTTGGCAAATGGATGTCAAGACCGCTTTCCTTAACGGAAAGTTGGCTGAGGATGTTTACATGGCTCAGCCAGAGGGGTTTGTGGATCCGAAGCATCCGAATACAGTGTGTAAGCTTGAGAAGTCCATTTATGGACTTAAGCAAGCGTCTCGCAGATGGAATCTTTGCTTCGATGAGAAAGTCAAAGAGTTTGGATTTGTACGAAGCGAAGACGAATCTTGTGTATATGTCAAAGCCAGTGGGAGTATAGTAAGCTTCCTCGTTCTATATGTCGATGACATATTACTCACAGGAAACGACATCCCGACTCTGCAGGAGGTTAAGTCCTGGCTCGGGAAGTGCTTCGCTATGAAGGACCTCGGAGAGGCTTCTTACATTTTGGGAATAAGGATAGTAAGAGAAAGAAGTAAGAGACTAATTGGACTTAGTCAGAATACTTACTTGGAGAAGGTACTAAAACGTTTTAGTATGGAAAACTCAAAGAAGGGAGACCTACCGATACAAGGAAATGCCAAGTTGAGTAAGACTCAAAGTCCGAGTACCGAAGCTGAGATAGCAGAAATGAGCCGAGTACCATACGCTTCCGCAGTTGGCTCAATCATGTACGCTATGACTTGTACTCGCCCTGACGTAGCCTTCGCTTTGAGCATGGTTAGCAGATATCAAGGGAACCCTGGCAAAGCACATTGGATTGCGGTGAAGAACATCCTTAAGTACCTTCGGAGGACGAAAGAATGGTTCTTAGTCCTTGGAGGGAGTGATGACTTGAAGGTGCGAGGGTATAGTGACGCCAGCTTCCAGACCGACAGGGACAACTACCGTTCGCAGTCAGGCTGAGTCTTTACCCTAAATGGAGGAGCAGTGACATGGAAAAGTTCCAAGCAGGAAACCGTAGCTGATTCAACGTGCGAATCAGAGTACATCGCAGCGAGCGAAGCGTCGAAGGAGGCAATATGGCTGAAGAACTTCATCGGTGATCTTAGAGTTGTGCCGGCCATAAAGGAGCCCATGGGGATTTTCTGTGATAACGAAGGTGCGGTTGCCTTGACCAAGGAACCGAGGGATCATGGTAGATCTCGACATATCGACAGAAAATATCACTTCATTAGACATTGTGTAGAAGAAGGACAACTCGTAGTGAAGAGGATATCATCAGAAGATAACCCAACAGATCCGCTTACGAAGGGACTGAGTAGGGTTAAGCACTTGCAGCATGCTAGGAGTATTGGGCTGAAGGATGATATTAGTATAGATTAGATAGTATTAGAAACGTATAATAGATAAATGTAATTAACATTTGATGATTAAATAAAGGAGTATTATTTATAAGTAAAGTTACTGTCATATGTTGATTGTTTAACTATTGTTTCACTTTGCATGTTTTGACTTCCAGAATAATTGAGTTTATTAGGAATAATCGAATTATTCAAATGGTCCACAATCGTTCATATGTTGGGAGTAGATATGAATGAAGATTGTCATGAATTGGTGTGTAGAATGTCTAAATGGTGTTAGACATAGCAAGGGTTGCTGCAACGTTCATGAGTGCTTATGAACTGGTTTTGAGCATTGGAATAAACCCGCGCTTGCTGGAATCACCTTATGGAATACGATATAAAAGGTGATCGCAAGACGATAATATCATATAGTCTTAAAACCTAGATATATGGTTTATTATTTGTTAATTGATTGTGCATTGATAATGCGAAAACGCATCAGTAACTTGATGTTATAAAACGCATTGTTGTGTATAGTTGGTTAATGAATAAGTAAATGCATATAAGTCGAAGTTTATCTGTAAATTTTATCCTAAGAGGATAGAAGAGATATCTTGGCCACTCGATGATTTGATTTGACTTATGTGCCGGGCCCGGTCAGAACTAAATTGATGTGTTCGATTAAGTTCTATGTCGAATAAATCGGAGATCGAGAAATCTAAATGCTAGACTAACCATTCCATAGGATTGTCAGCATGATATCTAACAGAGGACTGTACGATCCCTTATCTAAAGGACAAGATTGATTAGATCAGAGTTGACAGCATCTTTGAGAGCTACGACTGCAAACCGTATTGTACTTGTATAGTTACTAGACTTATCCAAGTGGGAGACTGTTGGAATAGTGTCTAAGGCTATAACTATATTCGGTTGTGCATGGTCCTTTTGGGTTGCCTTCACCATAGCAACTTGAAGGATGATTTGTTAAGAGAGAGTAAATATTATAAGGAATAATATTTGGCTATTTGATTAATATAAGTCATAAATTAATTGGTATTAATATGGTGACTTAAAGAGATTAATTAAATAAGAGGGTATAAACTGTCAATTGTTTGATAGTTAGACTTTAGACTGTAAATCCATTAGGATATACCTTGGACGGATTCTAAGAGCTTTAGGATAGCTCAAATCATCCATAAGGTTATCTATGGAATGGATTTGGATAGCCATAAGAGAAGATTATCCAATTAGGGTTTAGGGTGAAACCCTTAAGGAGTCTACAAGTATAAATAGACCCTATGGGTGAGGGAATTTGACACACATCCTAAAGCAAGGAACCTCTGGCCGAATTCCTCCCCTCTCCTCTCTCCTAAATCATCTTGCTTGCTATTGGTGTTTGTAAGCCATTAGAGGAGTGACAATTGTGACTCTAGAAGCTCCAAGACAAACAAGATCAACAAGGAATTCAAAGGTATGATTCTAGATCTGTTTCAATATTGTTATTTAACCTAATTAGCCATTAGAAGTCTTGGATTCAAAAGCATGTTTATTAGAAAGCCTAGATCCAAGCATTAGGGTTTTGCATGCGCACATAGGAAAGTTCTTATGGCTAAAACCCATCAAAAACATCCCGTACAAGTTATAGATACAAAACCATGGGATCACTATCCCGTATAAGATATAGTTAAAGACCATGGGGAAAACCTCCCGTACAAGTTATAGATATAAAACCATGGGATCACTATCCCGGACTAGATACAAAATAGTTTGATAATACCATGGGATCACTATCCCGAAAGAGATATAGATTCTAAAACCCAAACTGTGAATAAACTAATGTTAATACACGTTGTGAGTCGGGTAACCATACTAATACAACAACGAGACCTCCTTGACGTTTGTCAGACGTCGAAACGATATCCAGAAATTTGTCACCCTAGGCGTGCCCGCCTAACTGTAGCTAGCAGTTAAGGTGTGGGATTGTCAGTCCCGACTAGATCTATTCACAAATTCCACGCTCTCCCTCCAGGAGACTCTGGTTACACTTCCGGGGAGGATTTACTGATTATCCATAAAGGGTAGTGACTATCTCACAAACTAGTAGTAAACTATTCATAAGGTTATCATACGATATCGACATACAGAAGATTATGAAACATAGTACAGTAAATATAGATACATACAATGAAATTATCTGACAATACTTTCAAATGATACGGAGATAAACTGAGTCGAATCAATCTTCGAAATATGTGCCTGTTCGGAGTCTGACAAAGTAAAGTTCGCGGCCTGCACCTTCCTTGATAAAGCCCTGACTCGGTGGAACGGCCGAGTCAAATCCTTAACTCTACCTGTAGCGAATGCCATGGGTTGGGAAGCTATGAAGGAGCTTCTTCTCGCAGAGTATTACCCTCGGGGCGAAATTCAGAAGCTAGAACACGAACTCTGGAACCTTAAGATGAAGGGTTCCAACATAGCTGCTTATACCTCAAGATTCGATGATCTGGCATTACTCTGTCCGGGAATGGTTACCCCGGAGAGTAAAAAGATCGAGAGATTCATCTGGGGATTGACCCAGCCAACAAAAGGGAATGTCTTGGTTGCGAAACCAGACACCTACGACAGTGCTAAATGTCTTGCGAAAATCTTGATCGATCACGAAGACAACTCTGATGCGAAAGCTACCACTCCTGAGTCAGACACAAGTGGAGGTGAAAGTAAAAAGAAATCTCGGAACAATTGGAAGGCCCCGAGTACGAAAGGGTCTTCTAAGAAACAGCAAACGGTAGCAGTCCATGCTGCTACTGCCCCTATTGCTGTCTCAGCTATTGGATCCACAACCCAAACTCTTACCAGTGGATACACCGGTACCCTTCCTTAGTGTGGTGAGTGCAACTACCATCACCGCATTCCCGGTCCATGCCGCGAAAGGATCTGTGACAATTGTGGCAAGAAGGGCCATCTTGCTCGAACCTGTAGAAAACCAGCCAAATCAACGAACCAATCATCCGGAGCGGGAATCAGTCCGGACTGCTACAATTGTGGTGAAGCAGGGCACTTCAAGAGTAATTGCCCCAAACCAGCTACCACCACTGATCCCTCTGTCGCCGCATGTATACTTCTCTTTGATAATTCTTATGCCTGCAACTCTTTTCGATTCCAGTACAAAGAGGGAAATCTGTTATCTATCTATTCGAACGTTTTCTAAGCTCAATCCTTCATACGTGATCGAAATGTGTATCATCGAGACGACTAACCCATGAGATTGAGAACACTAACTTCGTACCTATAGATTGAATCCTCAGTCCAGAGAATTATTCTGTTCCATTCCGTTAAATGGGAAACTTTTCACGAGAATGCTTTGATGCTACGTTTAACATGGAATGACTGAGCCTCATTCATGTTGTTATCTTGGTTTCGAGAGGGTCGCTTGTCTATATATTTTCCCCGACCTAACTCTCATGATCTTCGGCATCAAACCTTCATATTGTTTCATGCTATAAAACTCAAAAGTTTTCCTGATACGAATTACCACACATCCCTCGTTTCTGTGATCATTGAGAAACGGGAAGTTAGTAACTCTTTCTACTAAATGTCTGTCCTGAAGAGTTTCCGGGAATTTCTTTCGAATGTCTAGTTTAGTTCCACATCAGATCTTTCGAGATATTCGTAGAAATCGATTTTGCAATCTCAGATTTCGGATGCCGTCAGAGCTTGGTAACATCTACCCAACGAGACCCTAGTGAATCCTTTGAGGAAACTGAAGTCGTCCAGGGTTGGAACCTCTATGAGAAAACCGATTGATATCATAGATTGAGAGAGAGTCAAGGCACGAAACAAAGACACGTTCCGGTAGTGAGAATTCACTAGAACGCCCAGTAGAGACTAGATTCCACTTGAGAAAGTGAAGATCCGAAGTAACAAATCCATTTGTGTCCCATTTCAAATTCATGATCTATATCTTATTCATTGAATTTCGGGACGAAATTCCCTCTAACGGGGGGATAATGTAACAACCCGAAGTTGTTCGTCGCCAAAACCCGTTCTACCCGAAAAAGTCGCCGTTATCAAGTTCGTTCCGTTTTCACTTTGGCTTAAATTATTTAAACATATATGTTTATTATAATTTAATAAGTGTCTAAACCACTCAGGAACTCATGTAATTAGCCCAAAATATTTATTTCATAAGTTTTAGAAACGTCCACATTGGGTGACGGAAACTTAATCGGGTGCGACCAAAAGCCACGTTTAACGTCGGTATCGGGTAAAATTCCACCATGTCCAAGTTTTAGGACCTATATAAACGTGTGTTAGCACTCATTTGAAGCTTTTTCTTCCTCTCTCTAACCTTTCTCCTAAATCCAAAGTTTAAGGGTCCAAAACTCAAATTTAAGGCCTCAAATCTCTAAGGTACTTTCCCTAGCTTGTTATGTAACATTCTTAGCCTTCAAATTCGAGTTCAAAGTATGGATTAAGACATCATTCATGAGCTTACGACCATGGAACCCTCTTAGGACGTAAACTCATATATACTGGGTTTTGGAGCACAAAAACCCTTCCTAAACACAATTGGACCTTGGATATGGCTAGATGGCTTTATGGAATGGACATATAACATTTAAATCATTGAATTTGAGTCATTTAAAGGAGTTTACGGCCAAGGCATAAGCTTGGGCTGTAAACCCATGTAAATGGAGTTTTCATGCCCTTAAACTCTTCCAAATCACAAACAAGGCTTAGATATGACTTGTAGAATAATGGTTTTAGCATTTGGACACTTTAAACATGATTTTTGGGGGATTATTGTGAGTCTACGGCCAAGGCTTGTGCTTGGGCGGTAAACTCCATGAAACATGGTGCAAATCCATTTCTAAGGTGTTAGAAAGCCATCCAACACCACCAAAAGCCTTGGAATAAATCAAGGGACCAACCAAAAATAGTTTAAGGGCCTTAAACACATCAAAACCCTTTCATTTAAGAGTTTACAGCCATAGCATGTGTTCCATGGTCGTAAACTCCAAAAAGTGTGTCAAAATGTGTCCCAAATTCACTTCAAGGCTTTAAGGGAATTTTAGAAACTCTTACATGCAAGTTTTTAACCTTAAAACATATGGATTTACTCTCTAAGAGATTTTACGGCCATGATAGGGGTCTCATTGGCCGTAAAATCCAAAAACCTCTTCAAAACTTCAAACAATACATGTAAGGCCTTGAAACAATTTTAGCAATCACATGTGATTAGTTTGGAATCCAAAAACACAACTTTTCATGGGTTTATAGGAGTTTACGGCCATGAGACCATGATAGGCCATAAACTCCCTAAAATGTGTCATTATGGTGATTAAAACTTATTCCAAACCCTTAAACCAAATCTAGAAATTGTCCCCTAAGTGTTTGAAGTCCAAATTGCACCATAAACCACCCATCATGAGTTTACGGCCGTAAACTCATGGGGAATGGGTGTTTTGGCCATAGACACCATTTAGAAGTGTACTCTTAGGGAGTAAACTCATTTCCTAAGTCCCTCGGATCATTATATATCCTTAAAACGCCACCCAGGTCCCTCCAAACACTTGTATCAGAGTGTTTTCGCGACTTGAAGCAATTGTCCCTATCCAATAATCAATCTAAGTCCTAATTAGATACAAATGTGTATCTTTACATTTTACTTAGGAACCTCGTGTGTTTACAAGCCCCGGATCAACTCTTAGCATCCAAATCGTCACATTTCTCGTCCGGTGAGTTCACACCCTTACGCCCTTTTCACTGTTTTCAATGTTTTCAGGGAGGAATACAAGCAAACTATAATTGTTTTCAAATCATAACATTGATATGTTTTAAATTATATCTGACAATCTCATAAACTCTTTTACTCCTTATGTATTATGCTGAGCATAAGGAATGATTTATCAATTACAACTAAATGGATTTTAGTTAAGGAAATAACAAAACTAATCAAATTATTATGGGAATAATTTGGGGTTCTTTACTATTCGTTTTATCATGTACTAATATCTATATAAAGTTATTAGATAAACTATGTCTGATTCAGTTTATCTCCGTATCATTTGAAAGTATTGTCAGATAATTTCATTGTATGTATCTATATTTACTGTACTATGTTTCATAATCTTCTATATGTCGATATCGTATGATAACCCTGTGAATAGTTTAGTACTAGTTTGTGAGATAGTCACTACCCTTTATGGATGATCAGTAAATCCTCCCCGGAAGTGTAAACAGAGTCTCCTGGAGGGAGAGCGCGGAATTTGTGAATAGATCTATTCGGGACTGACAATCTCACACCTTAACTGCTAGCTACAGTTAGGCGGGCACGCCTGGGGTGACAAATTTCTGGATATCGTTTCGACATCTGACAAACGTCAAGGAGGTTTCGTTGTCGTATTAGCATGGTTACCCAACTCACAACGTGTATTAACATTAGTTTATTCACAGTTTGGGTTTTAGAATCTATATCTCTTTCGGGATAGTGATCCCATGGTATTATCAAACTATTTTGTATCTAGTCCGGGATAGTGATCCCATGGTTTTATATCTATAACTTGTACGGGATGTTTTCCCCATAGTCTTAAACTATATCTTATACGGGATAGAGATCCCATGGTTTTGTATCTATAACTTGTATGGGATGTTTTTCCCCATGGTCTTTAACTATATCTATTACGGGATAGTAATCCCATGAATACAATCTATATTAAGTACGGGATGATAATCTCATGGTCTAAATCTATATCTTGTCCGGGATAGTGATCCCATGGTCTTCAATCTATATTTCCACATATATCAAATTATCTCGTGTCTAGTCCGGGATGGTAGTCCCATGATCTTAAATCCGTACTTGCATATGTGTCAAACTATCTTATATCTCTTTCGGGATAGTGATCCCAAGATTTTCATCATATAGTTGTGTGTATTAAACTATACTTTGTGATATACAACTAGTCTTACAATTAGGAAAATATGGGATTTTCCTGAAGTAAAATACAATACGAAATCGAATTGGTAACAAATGATAACTAAACTAACTTTACATAAGAAAATATGGGATTTTCTTGGATAACTAATCTTTTTGGAAACTAAAGGAAACCGATACATTTTCATAAAACAAAACCGCTTATGAACTCACCAGCTTTATGCTGATTTTCAAACCGCTTGTATTCTCAGGTCCAAGTTAGACAGGTACCCGGTGATTTTTTTTTGGTGAAGACGGAGTGCGTGGAAGATTCGCCTCAACTTTTGTTAATATGATGCATATGTATATCTTGTATAACTTTACTTTTGAAACAAATGTAAACTTTCATATATATGTAATGTAATGGTTGTTTACTGTGATTACTATGTACATTGGATTTGATACACAACGTGGTAGTCCACCCCGGAAATGTTTCCGCCTTTGATTTTCGGGGTGTGACATTTAGTCAAGGATATATATACATATATACATATATATATATATATATGTATGTATGTATGTATGTATGTATGTATGTATTTTATGTTGGAATGGTTCAACATAAAGAAATTCTATATATATTGCGTTTTCAAAAAATTTGATTATGATTACGGCATCCAACTCCATAGTTAAATTTTGAAAACATGGCAAATAAAAATATTGTAGCAAAAGACTGGTCTAGTATCATGTCTTTATGTGAAACATCATGAATCGTGTCCCATATGCTTCGAATATAGGATGGATCCCATGTGCTATAATATTCATCCTTTCTAAATCTTCCAAATGCTTAGGGAATTAAGAAGGGAAAGTCTAGAATGGGATATGACTAAAGTGATTAAGAAATTATTGAGGACAGTCTGAGGTTTGCCAAAGATTGGTTACTCATGGATAGTTGGAAGTATGATGTAAATTGTTGGAAAGGACCATATTGACATATTCTGAAAAGAGGTAACTCTTGTTCGGAAGTGATAGTCAAAATGGGACTATGAAAATGTCTCCACAGGTGGAAGTTGTTCAATCTGTGTAAGATTAGAAAACCTTAGTGCAACAAGGATGTTCAAAGCAATGTACTTTGGATATGAGACATCGTTTCACATGGATAGAAACTCATACACTATAAAATCTAAGTGTCATAAGGTTTCTCTCTTATTCATGAAAATGATGGTGAGGAAATGATTCCACTAAGAAGATTTTAAGTAGATAGCAATTGTGAGGTTTGCATTCTTAAAGTCGTTAGTGGAGTGTGTGTGATTAACCGACACACTAACATGGACTTGTGAGAAATGGCAAAGGGCTAAACAAATAAGACTATGATTACGACATCCCTTTTCATAGTTCTGAAAATTGTTTAGACATACATGTGAGCTATCTAAGAAAGGGTGTGCAAATTTAAATTTCAGAAGCCTAACTGATTTATGGAAATATGTCAGAGCTAGTGGGAGCATAAGTGTTATGCTGATAATCATCATGTTAGTGGGAGCATAATTATTATGTTTAGTGTTGCAAGTTAGCAATGTTAATTATAGAGAAAAAAAGTTTCAATTCGTAAAGATGTAGGGGTTGAAAAAGTTGTTTTGCTATAATTAAGGGAGAAGAAATTATACTTCATTTCAATTCTAAAAGCTTAGATTGAGTTTTAATCATCTTTAGTCAAGGATATATATATATATATATATATATATATATATATATATATATATATATATATATATATATATATGTATTTTATGTTGGAATGGTTCAACTTAAAGAAATTCTATATATATTGCATTTTCAAAAAATTTAATTATGATTACGGCATCCATCTCCATAGTTAAATTTTGAAAACATGGAAAAAACAAATATTGTAGCAAAAGAATGGTCTAGTATCATGTCTTTATGTGAAACATCATGAATCGTGTCCCATATGCTTCGAATATAGGATCGATTGCATGTGCTATAATATTCATCTTTTCTAAATCTTCCAAATGCTTAGGGCATAAAGAAGGGAAAAGTCTAGAACGGGATATGACTAAAGTGATTAACAAATTATCGAGGACAGTCTGAGGTTTGCCAAAGATTGGTTGCTCAGGGATAGTTGGAAGTATGATGTAAATTGTTGGAAAGGACCATATTGACATATTCTGAAAAGAGGTAACTCTTGTTCGGAAGTGATAGTCAAAATGGGAGTATGAAAATGTCTCCACAGGTGGAAGTTGTTCAATCTGTGTAAGACTTGAAAACCTTAGTGCAACAAGGAAGTTCAAAGAAATGTACTTTGGATATGAGACTTCGTTTCCATAGAGTGACTCATCACAAGGTTTTGGTGACTTTGTGCAAACTTATTACGAGAGGATCAGTGCGTATATGTTTAAAATCTAACAGATTGTTGGTAAATGGTAGGAATTAGGAATTCTTACATTTACAATAAGGATTTGGGATTGTAAAATGAGCATCGTTGGAATCATGTTCAATTGATCTATTTCACAAAGTAAATATCATAGACAAACATAGTGTGCATACTTGGAGTATGGCATAATTGTTGTTTGGAAAAACAAAGTGTACATGCTAGGAGCATGGGACAACTATTGTTTTTTATTCAAGTATTAAGTTGATTATTTGAAACATTATACAATGAATAATGTATAATTGTTGAGTCTATTTGTGTTGCGTCTTGGGCTATGTATTTTGTATCCGGATTAGGCCTGTCCATCTGTGTCTATCTAGATTAGTTTCGTTGTTATCTAGATTAGCTGTTAGGGTTATAGTATATATATATATATATATATATATATATATATATATATATATATATATATATATATATATGCATGCATGTATGCGTATCTTAACAAGTTGTCTTTTACGTTGATTCTGGTAACCCTAAATGCCTCTACA
Source organism: Lactuca saligna (assembly GCF_052625555.1). NCBI lineage: Eukaryota > Viridiplantae > Streptophyta > Magnoliopsida > Asterales > Asteraceae > Lactuca > Lactuca saligna. The sequence goes on along the minus strand of NC_136421.1, from coordinate 107,704,361 downwards.
GATTGAGGTTCTTTATCGAGATCTTCTGAGGTGTTATTGCACTAATCATTCGACATATTTTGCGCAATACTTGTGTTCTTTATTACGTTCTTAGTTAATATCTTGCTTAGAATCAGACGATCCTAAAAGAACTTTGTTCTAACAATTGGTATCAGAGCAAGAGACTGTGTGATCAATATGTTGGATAAGGTGTCTAAGTCCATAACTTATTTGGTATATACTTGACCCGACCGGCATGGTCCATTTGGGTTGCATCTCATCCAAACTATTATGGATAATTTTATGAGAGTTATACACATATGTTTATTAATATATTATGAGTTATAATATATTAATATGAAGTTACGTTATTTAATTAGTTTTAGTCTTAAATTAATTATGAATTAATTTAGAGATTAAAAGGAATACTAATTAAATTATGGGCTATTTGTTTTATATAGTGTGGGCTAATACTCATTTGTTAATGGGCTAGGCTTATGTGGAAGTCCATGGATGATCCATGGAGCTTTTAACCCATGGATCCTTGGAAAAGGAAAAGACATGGGTTATTAGGGTTTCACCCTAACCATGCACACTATATAAGCATGCTTATGGAGCATGAAATGGAGCCTAAGAGAAAACTAGTGAACTAGTGTGTGTGTGCCTGTGTGTGGCCGATTTTATACAAGGTGTATACTCTCTCAAAGTTTTCCAAGAGTTTGTGGTGTTTGTGATTCCATTTGAGGCATTCACACTATTGGTGCTTGGCCCTCAAACTCCTTAGAACCAAACTCACCAAAAGGTATGTAATCTCTTCTAACTCTTTTATGTTGAAATGTTCCCCATGCCATGTTAGATAGGTTATAAACCTTGGAAAATTATTATTTTGCATGTATTTAGACAAACATAGATCCAAGGTTTATTAGGGTTGCATGCACACTTAGGAAGTGTTAGATTGCTCAAAACCCAACAGTGGTATCAGAGCCTAGGCTTGCTTGTTTGATACTTGATGCAAAATAGTGAAAAAAGTCGAAATTGTTGCTGTCAGCATGGTGGACTCGACGAGTCCAAGGCAAACTTCAACCTACTCGGCGAGTAAGTTCATGCACTCGACGAGTAGTATCGAAAGAGTGCATATTCTCGACTTTTGCTGCTGGAAATGGACTAGAAACATTACCCTAAACTGTTTTGGTGTTATAAAACTTATTTTAGTTGGTGTAATGGTTGTTCTAGTCCATTTGCAATAGCATATATCAAAATTCCATGATTTTATGTGTTCATATAATTCTTGAATTTTTGATGATCATGTTCATGTTCTTATGAATTTAGAAAATGATAGGAATTATTTGCTGAATTGTTTAGGATTAATTCTTTATCATTTATGTGTTTTAATGGAGTCCATAATTTTTCCTCAAGTTATGGATTACCAAAGGTCACTTTCATTTAACACACACTTAAAACACATAAGTTACATGAAAATGAAGAGTCTTCATTTTTATGAACCTTTAATTCATAAGTTATGAAATGAAGAGTTTTGAAAAGTTACAAAACTTGCCCTCAAGTTTTGGAATTTGTAAAGTTTCACACACTTTAATAAACTTTAATTCCAAACCTTAGAGTTTTAATAGTTAAAATTCAACCCTTATACTATTTATAACATTAATGGTTAATTATTATATATATGTATAAGAATAAGTCGTTTTACCGTTAGTAGGCCTCATTCACGAAGCCGGTCTATAAGCTGGGTATAAGGTTGTTGCCTATAAAATGGCGACTTAATTGGTGTATACTCTCACCCACCGCTTGCTTGATCGGTGGAGGGTCGTTAGCCGAACGGGTAGAACAATGACTTTAAATCCACATTAAAAGTATAATGAATATTATAAAGTAACTAAACTCTTTTAATTCCCAATCTTAGTTATTTTAGGAAAAATGTGAACATGGTGCTAGTCCATGGAATTCACACTTTGTACCTTACCAAGTCGTTGGTGGAGCGTGTGTGGTTAACCGTCACACTAACTAGGACTAGTAAGGATCACGAAGGGTGACTTAATGTTTGTCATAGGTCAATGGAGCCTGTGTGGTTAACCGGCACATTGATTAGGTGATAATATTAAGAGTACCAAGTGAATTAGCATGGTTATTCACACCTTGTTTTGTGATCCTCGGCATCCCAGTCACAAAACTTGAAGGGCACAATCGAGATTGAAACATGCCATTGAAAAGTTCAATGAATCTCAAAAGAATCTAGGAATTTCAAATCCAATTAAACCTAATAAATCATTTCGTTTTCATGGTGGAAATTGGTGAATCGTCATTCACCTACCTTTCAAATATATTATTACTTAGATTACGGCATCCCTCTTCTAAGTGTAATATATTGTGATTGGATCCTAGCCTTAATATTACATTTGGGTGTCTTATTAAGGATCCTAAATATCTAATCTAAACTTACTTTCTTCTTTCAGATGTCTTCCAACACTAATGCTTCAGGCTCTAACCCAACTGGTTCTTTCTCTCTCATGAATCTTTGTGGGAGAGTCATCTTTGATGGTTCCAACTTCATGGATTAGATTAGGAACATCAGGATGGTTACTCGTTACGAGGACAAGGAATATGTCCTCGATAAGGAGTTAAAAGAACTTGATGAGTCTACTGCTACTCCTGAGGAGATCGCTGAATTCAGGACTCATGAGAGAGATGCTACTAAGGTGGCATGTATCATGATGGCCACGATGACAGCCGAGCTCCAAAAGTCGTATGAAGATTTCTACCCTTTTGAGATGCACCAAGACCTGATGGAAAGGTACCATCAGAGTGCTCGTCAGGAGCGGTATGAAATAATCTCCTCCATAATAACTACCCGCATGAAGGATGGTGAATCCGTCACGGGCCACATGCAAAAGATGCAAAGGTATGTGGACCGTTTGCTGAAGCTGAATGTTAACATCCCCGAGGAGTTGGAAATTGACATCATTTTGCACTCCTTGCCTTCTTGTTATGATCATTTTCGAATGACATATCATATGAACAAGGAGGAAGTTACCCTCAGCAAGCTTCAAGGACTCTTGAAGACCGCTGAAACCGGTCTTAAGGGAAAAGCGGTTGTTACCTCTACTACTCCTACTCCAACTTCTACCCCTGTTTTAGCTATTGGGCAAGGCAAAGGGAAAAAGAGGAAGCACCCTTCAAAGGGTACCAAGGGAAAGTCTCTTGAAGGCTCCTCATCAAAGACTAAGAACGGTTCTGTCACTCCTTCTGCCATTCCCAAGGATGCTGAATGCTTTTATTGCCATGAAAAGGCACACTGGAAGCGAAACTGCCCTAAGTACTTGCAGGATCTAAAGGATGGGAAAGTGAAACCCACCTATGCAGGTATTTACACTATATTGTCTAATTACTCAACATATTCTAACTCTTGGGTGCTTGATACAGGATGTGGTATTCACATATGTTCTGATTTGCAGGGCCTAAGAAGAAGTGAGGATGTGGAGCACGGGAAGATAAACTTAATCATGGGGAATAGGAAGGCTTCACCTGTTTCCAAGATTGGAGTTTATACTTTGTTTCTTAATAATGGGTTAAAATTAGATTTGAATAAATGTGTGTACTCGTCTGAAATGGCGAGGAATATTATTACTTTTCATGCTTTGTACAAACAAGGTTTTACCTTTTCGTTTGATAATGAATGTGGTGGTATTAATGCTTTCTTTAATAATGTGTTTTATTTTAAAGCATTACCTTGTGATGGTGTGTATGAAACTGTGTCGATTGTAGACAACTTAGGAAATAATGTGTTGTATATTGATTCTTCTACTAGCCTAGATAAAGCATCATTGTGGCATTGTCGTCTTGGACATGTAAACAAGAAACGCATAGGCCAACTCCAAAAGAGTGGAGTCTTGGAATCATTTGACCTCAAATCAGATGATAGTTGTGAATCTTGTCTACTTGGAAAAATGACAAAATCACCCTTCACTAGAACTTGTGAGAGGGGTGAAGGTTTGCTGGACCTAATACATACTGATGTATGTGGGCCATTCAAAACCGCCACAAGGGATGCTAATCGGTATTATGTGACTTTTATTGATGATTTTAGTAGATATGGGTATGTCTACTTAATCAAAAATAAGTCCGAAACCTTTGAAAGGTTTAAGGAATTCAAGCAGGAAGTAGAAAATAAATTGGGCAGGAACATTAAGATGCTTCGATCCGATCGAGGTGGTGAGTATCTTAGTACCGAGTTCCTTGACTACCTTAAGGAGTGTGGGATTGTCTCACAATTGACTCCTCCCAGGACACCACAGCTGAATGGTGTAGCTGAGAGGCGTAATCGAACCTTGTTGGACATGGTTCGCTCTATGATGAGTCGAGTTTCGTTACCAATCTCTTTTTGGGGGTATGCCTTAGAGACTGCCGCCCATATCCTTAATCTAGTCCCTACAAAGAAGGTTACCAAAACACCTCATGAGATGTGGACTGGGAAGGTTCCCAATTTGGACCACATCAAAATTTGGGGTTGCGAAGTCTTCGTGAGGCGCGAAACTCATGATAAGCTTGAACCCCAAAGTGAAAGGTGTATTTTCATCGGCTACCCACAAAAATCCTTCGGTTACCTCTTCTACAGACCCAGTGAGAATGTGGTCTTTGTAGCACGAAGAGGGATCTTTCGCGAGAAAGAATTTATAAGCCAAGGAGACAGTGGGAGGCATATTGATCTTGAAGAAATTCAAGAATCATTTGGTGAAGGAACCTCAGACACTAGCAATCAACCTGAGGAGGAAACTCCTGTTGATCCAGCTGACGAGTCTGTACCTCCGAGGCGTTCCACACGGGTTAGGAACACACCTTCGTTTTATTATGGTTTTCATATTACTACGGAAGGTGATACGTTTATTAGTGATAGTACACTAGTAAATTTGGATGAACCTAGCAGTGTTAAGGAAGCCATGGCAGGCCTGGAGTCTGCTAAATGGAAGGAGGCTATGGACAGCGAGATACAGTCCATGTATGACAATCAAGTTTGGAACTTGGTTGACAATGTACCAGGCCGTAAAACAGTCGGGTGCAAATGGATCTTCAAAAAGAAGACAAACATGGAAGTAAAAGTGCATACTTATAAGGCTCGACTGGTTGCGAAGGGTTTTACTCAAACTCAAGGTGTTGATTATGATGAAACCTTTTTGCCGGTAGCAAAGATTAAGTCTATTAGGGTTATGTTAGCCATTGCAGCATTTCATGATTATGAAATATGGCAAATGGATGTCAAAACCGCTTACCTTAATGGAAAGTTGGCTGAGGATGTGTACATGAATCAGCTAGAGGGTTTTGTCAATGCAGAGTACCCTAATAGAGTATGCAAGCTTGAGAAATCCATTTATGGATTAAAACAAGCATCTCGTAGCTGGAATCTTTGTTTTGATTAGAAGGTAAAAGAGTTTGGCTTCTCGAGAAGCGAAGATGAGTCTTGCGTGTATGTCCGAGCTAGTGGGAGTATAGTTAGCTTCTTGGTACTGTATGTGGATGACATACTACTCATAGGAAATGACATCCTAACCTTGCAGGAGGTTAAGTCCTGGCTTGGGAAGTGCTTTGCTATGAAGGACCTAGGGGAGGCTACCTATATCCTAGGGATAAGGATATTAAGAGAAAGGAGTAGAAGACTAATTGGACTTAGTCAGAGTATCTACTTGGATAAGGTGTTGAAAAGGTTCAACATGGAGAATTCCAAAAAAGGAGATTTACCGATCCAAAGCAATACCAAACTGAGTAAGATTCAGAGTCCGAGTACAGAGGCAGAGATAGCTGAGATGAGCCAATTACCATATGCTTCCGCAGTTGGCTCGATCATGTATGCTATAACTTGTACCCGTCCTGATGTGGCATTTTCTTTGAGCATGGTCAGCAGGTATCAGGGGAACCCTGGCAAGGCTCATTGGACCGCGGTAAAGAACATTCTCAAGTACCTGCGGAGGACTAAGGATTGGATCCTTACCCTTGGTGGCAGTGATGACTTGAGAATATTAGGGTATAGTGATGCTGGTTTTCAGACTGATAGGGATAATTTCCGCTCTCAGTCGGGTTGGATCTTTACCTTAAATGGAGGGGCAATTTCTTGGAAGAGTTCCAAGCAGGAGACGGTGGCTGATTCGACATGTGAATCAGAGTATATAGCAGCGAGTGAAGTAGCGAAGGAGGCGATATGGCTAAAGAACTTCATCGGAGACCTTGGAGTTGTACCAGCTATTAAGGAACCTATAGAGATTTTCTGTGACAACAATAGTGCGATTACCTTAGCCAAGGAACCAAGAGATCATGGCAGATCCCGACACATTGATAGAAAATATCACTTCATAAGACACAAGATTGAAGAAGGACTCCTTGTGACAAGGAGGATATCGTCGGATGAGAATCCTGCAGATCCCCTTACGAAGGGACTGACGAGGGTTAAGCATTTTCAGCATGAGACGCATCGGGCTGAGGGACAATATTAGTTTTACAGATTAGATAGTTTTCCTGAAACTTGTAAAATGTAATCGACGTTTGATGATGAATAAAATTTGTGATTTATTTATGAGTAAAGTGTTACTATCATTGTCAATTATTTACTATTGTTTCAGTTTTGCATGTTTTGAGTTCCAGAATAATTAATTTATTCAAACCTCCACAATCGATCATACGTCGGAAGTAGGTATGAATCAAGATTGTCATGAATTGGGTTTGTAGATGCCTTAAAGGTGTTTAGACATGGCAATGGTTGCTACAACATTCATGAGTACTCATAAGTTATGAGTATTGGTATAAACCCACACTCACTTGTATCACTTCATGGAATTTATCTCGAGTGATCGTGAGACGATAACATCATATAAATCTTTAAACCTAGAGATATGAGTTGTTACCTATGAGTTGGTTGTTCATTGATTGCACGTAAACGCATCAGTAACTTGATGTTATAAAACGTGCCTTTGTGTACAATTCAATAAGTAGTAGAACAAGCATATCAGTCGAAGTTTATCTGTTCCTTCTTGAAATAGATGCGATATCTAGGCCCCTCGATGATTTTGTGTTGACCCATGTACCAGGCCTGGTCAGAACTAAACCGATGTGTTCAGTGAAGTTCTTCGTCAAACAAATCGGAAAATCGAGAAACAACTGCTAGACAATAAGCAAGACATAGTTCCATGTGTTTGTCCGGCTGATATCATGAGAACAGAGGATTATGTGCTCACTTATCTAAAATGGCGATTCATAGTTCGACAAAGTCTTCATTGTTCGAGGGAGTTTTCGAGAGCTACGATTGTTGGTTGGTTCCTGAAGTTATAGGCAAATATAGTTATTAGACTTATCCAAGTGGGAGTCTGTTGGATAAGGTGTCTAAGTCCATAACTTATTTGGTATATACTTGACCCGACCGGCATGGTCCATTTGGGTTGCATCTCATCCAAACTATTATGGATAATATTATGAGAGTTATACACATATGTTTATTAATATATTATGAGTTATAATATATTAATATGAAGTTACGTTATTTAATTAGTTTTAGTCTTAAATTAATTATGAATTAATTTAGAGATTAAAAGGAATACTAATTAAATTATGGGCTATTTGTTTTATATAGTGTGGGCTAATACTCATTTGTTAATGGGCTAGGCTTATGTGGAAGTCCATGGATGATCCATGGAGCTTTTAACCCATGGATCCTTGGAAAAGGAAAAGACATGGGTTATTAGGGTTTCACCCTAACCATGCACACTATATAAGCATGCTTATGGAGCATGAAATGGAGCCTAAGAGAAAACTAGTGAACTAGTGTGTGTGTGCCTGTGTGTGGCCGATTTTATACAAGGTGTATACTCTCTCAAAGTTTTCCAAGAGTTTGTGGTGTTTGTGATTCCATTTGAGGCATTCACACTATTGGTGCTTGGCCCTCAAACTGCTTAGAACCAAACTCACCAAAAGGTATGTAATCTCTTCTAACTCTTTTATGTTGAAATGTTCCCCATGCCATGTTAGATAGGTTATAAACCTTGGAAAATTATTATTTTGCATGTATTTAGACAAACATAGATCCAAGGTTTATTAGGGTTGCATGCACACTTAGGAAGTGTTAGATTGTTCAAAACCCAACACAATACACATTCCTTCTGTATTTGTAATACTTTAGGGTTTCCGCTTTTATCGTATAAATAGAAGCCGTCATCTTCATATCGATGACAACTCTGTTTTTGATAAAACCCTAATCTCAAGTTTGCAGGTTTGATTCTAGCAGTGCACCATGTCTCACGATGATTCGCATACAAACCCAATTAACATCTCAAACAACATCGGATCAACAACCAGAGTACCCATACTCTATACTCAAGACTACGAAGTACGGGCTCATCACTTTGAGGATTACGTGGTTGTATCGGCAGACACTAGCTATCCCATCTAGGTAGCTATCACTCTTGGACCGTTTGTACATTCGGAGACAAACACAACTGTTAAGATGCAAAAGGATTACAACAAGTTGGTGATAGATATTCAGAAGATGGCACAGGATTAGAAGGACAAGATCTTGTGTAACGTTAAAGCCATGAGAATGATAAGATTCGCCATGCAATCTGACACCTTTCGGCTTGTAGGTTCATGCACAACTGCTAAGGAGATCTAGGATAGGTTGAAGGAACTTTACTCAACTGATGAAGATCTGGAACACTCCATTCAAACTCTGTTACTATCAGAATTTGGAGTTTTTGAACAGAAACCTGAAGAGAAGCTTGTACAGACCTTTGATCGGTTCAATCATCTCTTAAGTAAGATGATCAAGCATGGGATAGAGAGGAAGCTGATCGAGCAGAAAGTAACGTTCATGAACGGGCTAAGACCAGAATGGATGGCTGTGGTTTCCACTATGACGGTGCATGAACAGTTGAAATCGTATTCGCTGGCAAAACTAGCAGGGATACTGAAGTCCCATGAAATTGTTGTAACCAAGGAAGCGAAAGTGGTCTCTTGTGTAGGATCGTTGGCTCTTGTTTCTAAAGGAAAAAGTACTGCTGAAGAAGAAGAAGAGTCAAAGATGTCAGAGTGCGACCTTACAAGTGAGGAGTATGCCTTGATGATCACAAATCCAAAGAAATTCGCAAGGAGAAAATTTCCCATCAACAAGAACCGAAACTGGCAGGGAAGTTATAGTTATGAGAAGATGAAGGATGAACCAAAAGTCTCCTGTCAAAAGGATGAAGAGAAAAAGGAGAACAAGCTTGCAGGAGACTCTGGATACGACTGCAACTATTGTCACGGCAAGAACCATTTTGCCAAAGATTGCATGTTGAGAAAGATGGCTGAGAAAAGAGAGGGTGAAGATGATGAGGCGTATTATATGCGCAAATTAGAAGAAGTCAAAAAGAAAAAGGCGTCCAACAGCTCATTGAATGCCTTAATCGTACAGGAGAATGCTGGGGAAGATGAGTTCGGTGGTGTAGAAGTCTGGTCAATCGACTCTGAAGATGAAGAGGTTAGAAGACCCACTCATGGAAAGGCATATGTGGCAAAGAATGAAGGTTCAGGTGGAAAGTGCTTTATCGTCACCGCTGGTCCATCAACAGAAAGTGCAGATATGGAACCGAACCTGAGAGACAACAAATGTTTTGTGGCCAAGCATGTAGTGAGAAGATCAACGACTGCGATCGATTGATCAAAAAGGTACATTCTATTCTTGAGTCTCTTAAAATTTCAAAACCTTATTATCAAGAAGAATTAAATGAATTAAACTTTAAATTTTCTAACCTAAGTATTAGCCTCATGCAAACCTGTTTAGCGAATTCTAACCTAACTGACCAACTCGGCATGGTGTCTTCAAAAAGTGAGGAGAGGAGAATCTGGATTGAGTTGAAGGAAGCAGAGTTAGTTAGGGCTAGGGATGAAAGTATTTATTTGCAAAGAGACAATTTAAAGTTATTAAAACAAAGAAATGTTTTATGTTTAATTGCTAAGCGTCTTTATACTAATATTTCTCAATTACATTTAAATTGTGAAATTGGTAAGAAAATTCATAAGATGACTTTTCCCTTTCTTGAATTTAAGGAGGATGAAGTTATAGCAGAATGTGAATCAGAAGTTTCCTCTGAAGAAACATCAATGTCGTATAGGCTAGGTTTGGATAAGATAGAAACTTTCATCGATTCTAAGGAACATAAAAGTATGTTAAAAGATATCTTAGATGAAAATGATAGGCTAAAGATTAAAACTGAAGCTATAAAAATATTCGATCTGTCAAATGCTAAAATTGTTAAGGATAATAAAATAAACTTAGATAATTTGTCTAAATTTGATGCGGAAAGCGAGATGAGTGAAATCTCAGTAGAGGATGAAGTTGATTGCTCTAAGTTTATGAAAAATGAAACCGAGAGTGAAAAACCTCTTATATCAAAAATCTCGGTTGAGTTAGCTTGTCTGTCAAAAGAATAGAAACCAAAACTCAAGGAAAAAGCCTTGGTCTATCAAAAAGTTCAGACCGTGCCAAATCAAGTTTATGCTATGACTGGGGTCACTCAAATGAAAACGGCAGAATTAAGAACAATAGTTAACGAAGATAACGCTGAAGGATGCGAAGACTATTTCTTGTCTGCTCCTATTGATAACGCAGACGAGACTGTGGGACTATGTGAGAAAACCACATGGAGAGTCAAAGGTAAATACATACCAGAACCCATCAACAAACCCTCCAGTTTTGATATTCCAAGCACAAGTGGGACCAAAGATGTTCCTGGGGAACCAATGGTTGAACCTAATGTTCCAATCAAGAGGGAAGAACCAAAAGTTCTGCTCAAGAGAGAGGAAGCACCTTTCGATCCTCGACCTAGTTTCGGTCATAGACCTCCCAGGAATTCTCGTTCCAAATCTGAATGAACGGAAAAGGAACGAATCTGAATGAACGGAAAATCCACGAATTTGAATGAATGGAAAAGGCATTGGAATGATCAAAATCGCAACTATGAGCCTCCCAGGAAAGAATCCATAGACAAGGGAAAGGAAAGTTGAAGGAAAATTTCAGTCCAAATTCCTATTATTCCAAATCCCAGAACCGAAAGTCAAGTCTCGGTCCTGAACCCACTTTCGGTCCTCGACCCAGTTTCGGTCATAGACCTAGTTTCGGTCCTAAACCCAGATTCGGTCCTCGATCCAGATTCAGTCCTAATCCCAGATTCGGTCCCAATCCTAGTTTTGGATCCTCCAAGTCCCAAGATGAAACAAATTCTTTAAAGGACATCAAAGGAAAAGGAAATTTGTTATCATACTCTGAGAAGGAAAATAAGAAATCCTCCACTAAACCTAGGAATCAAACGAAAAATACTAAAGCAACACCAACTGATACACTAAAATTTAAAGAAGATAAAACAAAAATCAAGGTGTATACCATTAAAAGAAAAGATCAAACCACTCTTATTAACGAACTTATTTAGTTGATGCTTCAATAGTTATTCCTTTGTCTGTGAAAAACTCACCAGGACCCAAGAAACTATGGGTTCCTAAATCTGCTTGAATTTGCAGGTAATCAGTGACAAGCAGTTTAACGACGAATGGTATATAGACAATGGCTGCTCGCGTCACATGACGGGGAGGAAGGAGGAGCTAAGGGAGTTTCGGTCCCTGAAAGATGGTGGGTCTGTGAAGTTTGGAAACAATTCCTATGGAACAATCAAAGGATACGGCATGATAATTAATGGAGACTTCTCAATCAGAAAGGTGGCTTATGTAGAGGGATTGCAAAACAATCTCATCAGTGTATCGCAATTAGTTGTGGACACAGGTTTGAAGGTATCATTTGATGATGAGGGGTCTGAGATAATTGACAAACAATCCAAGAAGGTTCTACTGAAATTTGCGCGAAAGGGAGAGATGTACCCTCTGAATCTTAATCCAATTCGAGGGACACCAGCTATTTGTATGCTATCAAAGGCAAACACTGATGAAAGCTGGTAATGGCATCAGCATCTATCACACCTAAATTTCAAAGATATCAACAAATTAGTGATTGGTGATCACGTTCGAGGCCTTCCTCTTCTCAAGTTCGATAAGGAGCATTTATGTGCAACATGCGAGATGGGTAAGCAGAGCAGAAGAAGCCACCCTACACGCATCAATACTAAGATAGTGGAAGCACTTGAACTGTTACACATTTTGCTATAGAGAGTATCGGTGGAAGTAAGTGCATTCTTGTTATTGTAGATGATCTTTCATGCTTCACTTGGGTTTTCTTTCTTAAACAGAAATCATATGCAACTCCCAAGCTGAAGGCGTTCATCAAGCAAGTGGAAGTGCAATTAAAGAAAATGGAAAGAAACATCAGAAGTGACAATGGACTGGAATTCATGAACAAGGATTTTAAAGACTTTCTGGCTGATAAGGGGATAACTCACAATTTTTCGGCCCCTTATACACCACAGCAGAATGGGATTGTTGAAAAACGAAACCGCTCGTTATGTGAAGCATCCAGAACCATGCTCAGTTACGCTTCCCTACCTTTATACTTCTGGGCTGATGCCATTGTTGCTGCTTGCTATACTCAGAATCGGTCCTTGCTCAACAAGAGATTCTCCATAACTCCTTATGAGATCTTAAACAATAGGAAACTAAACGTCAAATTTTTCCATATTTTCGGTTCAAGGTGCTTTATTTTTAATTCTAAACAGAACCGAAATAAGTTTGATGTTAAAGCCGATGAGGGCATATTTCTGGGTTACTCTCTATCATCAAAAGCATACAGGGTCTTGAATAAGCGTTCCAGAAAAATTGAAGAAACTTATTATGTCACCTTTGATGAAAATTATATGAAGAAGGTTCAAAGGACTGAGAGTGTGTCACACCCCCAAACCAAGGATGGCGGAAACGTCCGGGGGTGGAGGACTTCATGTACAGTATCACAACAACGAATATAATAGTGCTCAAAGTAAATACAACCACCATATATATAATTGAAAAGGTTACACCAAAGTATATGTTTACATGTTTCAAAAACAATTACATTATGATGACAAAAATAAATTGACGGTTTAACGTCCCATCCTCAAAGCGATGAAGTTTTCCTATTTCACTGATTTCCTGAGAATACAAGTAGTTTTGAAAAGTGTCAACAATTAAGTTGGTGAGTTCATAAGAGTTTTGTTTGAAGTAGAAACCATTTTCCTTGTAAAATCGATATAGTTTGATTTGCAGAAAATCCAATATTTTCTTAGTTAAGTGTGAATAGAAATATTCCTTTATGATGCATTAATGAACCCTAGAATGACCCGTAGAGTTCCTCTATAATCGTCCAGCGTATATAAGTTATATAAGGTTTAAATTAGATAAAACGTTGAATATAGTGGGTCTTCCCTAGGTCCACAACCAAACAAGGAACAGGAGATGAGGCAGGCACCACTAATTCTAGGCCAATCGAGACAAAATTCTTATAAGACAACATGTACGCTCAGCGATTATAGTTGAAATCTAACAGTTCTAGATGCAATATAGTTTTAATATCATAATAACTATCTTAAGTGAACACCCGACACTTTGTATTTGTACCCCATTTTATATAAAACCGGCACTTTGTATTTGTACCCCTTTTTGTATATAAACCCGATACTTTGTATTTGTACCCCTTTTTGTATGAAAACTGGCACTTTGTATTTGTACCCCTTTTTGTATATAAACCCGAAACTTTGTATTTGTACGCCTTTTTGTATGAAAACCAGCACTTTGTATTTGTACCCCTTTTTTTATATAAACCCGGTACTTTGTATTTGTACCCCCCTTTTTGTATAAAAACCTGGTACTTTGTATTTGTACCCCCCTTTTTGTACGAGTATGTTATATAAATGATCATAAACTATACCTATTATAGTTTATTAAAATGTTTGAAATGTATATGTACCCTAACTATACCTATTATAGTTTAGTATATTTCTTTGTGGTGTTTAAGAATCCCATTCTATGGAAGTCAAATGTATAGTACAATATAGCTATGTTTAACTTGTTTTGTCTTGTACTAATGATTATGATGGAGGATTCTTATAAATTCAGCAAGTAATTTCCTATTATATAATTATATCATAACAAGAAATACATGTAATATATGAAGTTATCAAAGTTTTAACACTTTGCTCAACATGTTACAAAGTGTTTTGATAGTTAGAAGCTGTTAATTAATTCTTAGTCTTTCAGAACTGTTTTAGAAAAATCATAGAAAAATCATACGAAGTCAAAAACTAGATCTGTAAATTCTGAGAGTTCAAAAAATGTGTTTAGTTTACTCATAATTTTTATAAAGATTTTTAATGACCTCAAATTTGGGTGAAAAAGTCCATAATCACAGACTGGTCTGGATTGGTGTTTGAAATGATAGGCAGTTTTGTAAAATTCACCATAAATTGTAGAAAAATCGTATGGAGATGTGCAAGTAGTCATTTTAAAGCTAAGAACTTGAGATATTTTCACCTTGTACAGTTTTGAAAAATAAAATGTTTAAGTTGTTCAAAATAGTCCGTGAATGGAGTTGAACTTTTCTGATGAAGGCTGTTAGAAAAATTTAGTTATGTTCTTGGTGTTTTAACTTGTATTCCCCCCCCCCCCCCCTGAAAACTTGAGAAAACATGAAAATGTAGGGGTATGAACTCACCTTGAGTGATTTCAGTAGATAAGTGTTGAAGAAGAGAAGTGTTCAACCCAAGAACACTTGAAGAATCACTTGAAGATTCGAAGCTCTAACGCTAATATGATGGAGTTTGTGTAAGATATTCATGATTTGAGTAGAATGAAGTGAAATAATCATAAGGAGGATGAATTATACTTACTAAGAGTGGAAGAACACTTGAAAATCAGCCTTGAATCTCGAAATTGGAGTGGAAAAAGTTTGAGAGAAAAGTGGTGTTTGATACTTAGTGAAATGAGGGCAAATGAGAGAAATGAGGAGAGAGGATGTTTGTTCCAGCTCTAAAAACGTGGGAATGAGTGTAAATTGAGTGTAAAGGACATTGAAGTGACCTAGGTAAGGTGGGGAGGTGTGGTTAGTCAAAGAGTGGGTGTGGGGTGGTTGCTTGTGACATTGGATAAGGCAAAGTCAACACTCCACCTTTAATAATTCACCCATTTGATTTTTATTATTTAGATAATGATTTTCATCAAAATATGTTTAAATTATGAATATTTAGAGTTTATTATGTTAAAATATTGTTGAAGATAATAGAGTTGCGTCTTGGGCCCTTTTGTTTTACAACCGGATTGGGCTTGTCAATCCGTGTTCAGCTAGATTAGCCTTCTTTTTCTTAGAAAAACTGTTAGGGTTTCATTATAAATATATGCATGCATGTATGCATATGAAAACAGTCGTCACTCTCATTGAATATTGTAAACCCTAAAATCCTCTACAGTTGACGTTCTTTATCGAGCTCTTCTGAGGATTGTTTATTGAATCATTTGACACCTTTTGATTCATTAGCTTGTTCTTTATTGTTTATTTAGTCATTTATCTACCTGTTTCATAGATCTAATCGATCTTTAAGTTTGTTCTTAAATTCAACAATTGGTACACAAGCGTTCAAGGAAGATCGAAGAAACTTACTACGTGACTTTTGATGATAGCTATGTTAAGAAGCTAAAGGCCAACGAAGACACAGCTGGAGAAATCTTTCCTCAAACTGGCCAAGTCACAGCCTCGGTCACTAATCTATTCGAGAAATTCATGGAGCTTTTTGATGAACCAGAGAAGGCCACTCTTTCTGAAGCCAGTGCAGCAGACAACAGGGTAGATACCTTGAAGCAACTTATTGATGATGCTGCAAAAAGAATGAATGAAGAAGAATCGAGTTCATCAGACCCTCCCCAACACAATGCATGAGTAGAGGGGGAGGATCCACCTGCATTCCAGCCAAGTTCACAAGTTGAGGGGGAGCTAAGGTCTCAACCTCCAACTGAGAGTGCTTCACTAACCGAGAGTGTCTCACCAACCGAAAATGCACCACCAACCGTAGGTTCATCAACACCCGAACGATCATCACCTCAAGAAACCACTATAGCTCAAGATTCACAAGATATTCCTGCAAGATCACATGTCGAGGGGGAGCATGTTGATATGTCATTCGACTTCGACAGTCTGTCCGAACCAGAAGAAATGATAAATGCTGAATTGGATCCATCCTTTGATCCAACTTTCCCTCCTCTCACCAAATGGACCAGAAATCATCATATTTCTCAAGTTGTCGGTGATATCTCAGAAACAGTTCTGACCCGATCACAACTCAAGGCAAAACAGGCATCCTTGTACTCAAAAGTCGAATTCTACATGTTTAACTCATTCGTATCCAAAGTTGAACCAAAGACAGTTAAAACCGCTCTTGATCACTCTGATTGGGTTCCAGCAATGCAAGACAAACTGAATGAATTTGAAAGGAACAAGGTCTGGCATCTTATTCCAACTCCTCCACATGCCTCGGTTGTTGGTCTCAAATGGGTCTTTCGGAACAAACTCGACAAGGAAGGGAATGTTATCAGAAACAAAGCTTGTCTGGTCGTCAAAGGATACTGTCAGGAGGAAGGCATTGACTATGAAGAGACTTTTGCTCCGGTAGCTAGGCTGGAATCAGTGAGAATATTTCTTGCTTATGCTGCTCACAAAAACTTTGAGGTCTTTCAAATGGACGGCAAGTGTGCCTTTCTCAATGGAGATCTCGAAGAGACTGTGTATGTGGAGCAACCTCCTGGATTCGTGAATGAAAAGCATCCCGATCACTGTTACATTTTGGATAAAGCCGTGTATGGTCTGAAACAAGCACCGAGGGCCTGGTATGAAACGCTGACTAAATTTTTAAAGATGTCCAAATTCAAGCAAGGTTCGGTTGACCCAACCTTCTTTCGCAAAAAGGAAGGTAACCACCTTATGATAATTCAAATTTACGTCGATGATATCATCTTTGGCTCCACGAATCCAAGCCTAACAGCTGAATTCAGAAAGCTGATGGAGACTAAATTTGAAATGAGCTCCATGGGTCCCATTAACTTTTTCCTTGGTTTAAATATCAGACAGGGACCTGAAGGCATCTTTATCAACCAGGAAGATTACACCAAGAATCTCTTAGCAAAATTTGGCATCATGGGAGATTCAAAAGTCAAAGTCCCAATGGCATTCGGCACTAAGCTCACTCCATCCCTGGACAAACCAGCTGTTGATCTTACACTTTATCGTCAAATGATAGGCTCTCTAATGTATCTTACTGCTAGCAGACCTGTCATAATGTTTTCTATTTGTTACTGTGCTCGGTTTCAAGCAAATCCAAGGGAACCTCATATGCTTGCAGTGAAAAACATATTCCGTTATCTCAAGCGAACTACCTCTTTAGGTCTGTGGTACCCTTCTAACTTAGGCTTCTTCGTTCAAGCCTACTCAGATGCAGACCTTGGTGGTTGTGGTCTCGACAGGAAAAGCACCACTGGCGGTTACCAATTCCTCGATGGGAAGTTGGTTAGCTGGCAATCAAAGAAACAAACCTGCGTGTCACTGTCTACTGCTGAAGCAGAATACATTGCCGCTGCTTCCTGTACCTCTCAAGTGATTTGGATCCAGAGTTAACTCCGAGACTATGGACTCAATATGAAAAAGATCCCACTATATTGTGACTCTGAAAGTGCAACTAGGATCTGTCATAACCCAGTGCAACATTCCAAGACCAAGCACATCGCACTGAGGTATCACTTCATCAAAGATCACGTGGAAGACGGAAACGTTGAAGTACACTTTGTTAGAACCACTGATCAATTGGCCGATGTCTTTACCAAAGCTCTTCCTGAAACGACTTTCAACGAAATTCTACAAGGCTTGGGTACGATGGTTGGAGAGTCGGTCCCAAATCCTCAAATCTCCATCTAAGAATCAAGAACCGAAAGAGACAGACCGCTTGGTTGCTCTCTGCTCTGGAGATTTAAAGGAACTGAAGCAAACAGACCGCTCGGTCTCTCTCTGCTCTGAAGATTTAAAGGAACCGAAGCAAACAGACCGCTCGGTCTCTCTCTGCTCTGGAGATTTAAAGGAACCGAAGCAAACAGACCGCTCGGTCTCTCTCTGCTCTGATGATTTACTGGAACCGAACTAGACAGACCGCTCGGTTCATCTCTGTTCTGAAATTATCACCGAAATACACAGATCGCTCGGTCTATCTCTGCTTCATCATTTTTTTTATGTTGTACAATTTTATCTTTCTGTTTTTTTATTTTTCACAAAAATCTCAAAATTACAAAAACATTTTATCTTTCTGTTTTTATTTATTTTTCAGAAAAATCTCAAAATTACAAAAACATTTTATCTTTCTGTTTTTATTTATTTTTCAGAAAAATCTCAAAATTACAAAAACATTTTATCTTTCTGTTTTTATTTATTTTTCAGAAAAATCTCAAAATTACAAAAACATTTTATCTTTCTGTAGTGTTTATCCAGGTATATTTTATCTTTCTCTCATGCTAGTTAGACGTCCCTAGAAGCATGATGCTGTATGTTGTCGCAAGCCTCTATGACCTTGAGTACGCCTTAATGATTCGATCTATACCTATCGTTTCTTCCCAATCAGGCTATTCTCTCACACTCGGTCTAGAGCTAGCTTACTCTACTCATTTGATACATGAGTTGCTCTGCTTTGTCCCTATTCTGTAGCAGAAGGTACGTTCGGTCTCTTAACCACCTCCTCAAATTCTACATTTACCTTCAATTCCCTAAAGTAACCCTTGATGCTTTCGGTCTTTACCACTGAAGCTTATGGTTACACAACCTCTGTGTTTATGATCTTGGATTCGATTACCACGTTCTAAGTGAAACCCAAAATCCAATACCTGAAATCGTCTCCACCTAAGACATTTCTTCCCAAAGAGGTCCAGCTTATTTTTCTTTGAGATTTCTGTCTATCCCATGCTTGTCACGCGATAATTCCCACCTACCTCTTCAACAGATCACATCGGTCTCACACGTATCTCTGCCAACACTCAGTTTTATGTTAAGACTTGATGTTCGGTTAGAGGTCAGCCACCCTTCAGCCGATGATCAAAAGATGCCTTTCATTGTTTATTAATAGACAACTGATTGTATTTTCCGGGAAACCACATAAGCACTTCAAGTCTCTCTTGGCTTTGAAGGAAGCGATTCTTGCCCGGAATCTTCCGCTTTCTGTCTTCTTAATAGACAACACTCACATCCCAAACACCTTTGATTTATTTCTTTATCTTTCACACTCTTATGCACGAAAATTAATTTTTTTTTCCAACACTCTGATTGCTGTTTGGTATATGGTTTTAAGTTTCAGTTGTAACCAAACAAGGGCACAAGGAATTTCAAACGGTACAAAAATGATTTGGGCGCGTGCAATTGATTCGTTTCACACCCACGTGTGCTGACGTATTCCTAGGATACACCATAACTTCCAATCGCGCTTTTTCAGGCGACGTTTTGGTTTCCTCATCATCACGATTTTCTCTCTCCAGTGAACGGTATAAATAAGGGGTGATCGTGTTCTTTGGCATTTACCTCCCACGAATTCTCTCTCTCTGAAAAGTTTCCATTGTTCATCTTCTTCCACAACTCAACAATGGCGACTTCTTCTTCTGCACAAGATCAAACTGCATCTTCATCCTTGCTCTCCATCAAACCTAATCAAAATATGATTATAGAGATGACCCCGTTCTTATATGATTCGTACATGCTACACGTGGTGGAATGCCTAAAATATTCCCCATTGCTGTTAGCACTCACGTAGGTGGAACCCGTTCCAATGTCCCTGCTTTCTCAAGTCTACACAACATCAAACTACGACAAACACAAAGATCGCATCTACTTCACCATCCACGACAAGAAAACCTCTGTGTCCAAAACAAGGTTTTGCTCTCTTCTAGGGCTTGCAGTTGATTCTTCCGTCATCTCACCGGATTTTATCACCACTACTCAACTCTTCTCAATGATGTACGAGATGGGGTATACGGATGTTCTTACTACTATCGCGAAGGTCAAGAAATCCTGTCTTCCGTCTCAGTGGAACGGATTGCTTACCCTTTTGATTACGGGTTTAGCGGAGAGGTGTGGTGGTTCTGACACCACGAGTAAAGGGTTTCTCACCATCCTGTATGGTCTTTACAACGGCATCAATCTAGATTATGGCTCCATAATCTGGTCACAAGTCGTTCAGAGTCTCAACACCACTACACGGTACTCTGAGATATCATGCGGCCGTTTCTGGACGCTTATTACAAAAAAGGCCATGGATTCCCTTGAAATCCCGGTGATGAAGGATGCTCTTATGGCTTCAATTGCCTCTTACCACACCAAGAAGATCATCGTCTCTGATCCAATTAAGTTTCTCCATTATGGATTGATCCCTGAATCCATGTATAGGTGTGTCACGCCTCACAGCAAAATCATGGCTGACTATAGCACCAGAACACCCTTGCCTCCAAGGGTTCTATCCGATGAACAGAGAGCTGCACTAGACGCCCTTGATCAACCTGCCAACCGTGGCAAGAGGGCCAGCAAAAAGGAGAAACCAGAGAAGAAAGAATCTGAACCGAAAAAGGAGAGAAAGCGAAGATCCTCCAAATGCAAATCTGATGCAGAGGAACCTTCTCAGTCCAAATCCAAGAAGGTCAAGAAGATGGCTAAAAGAGCCAAAGGGTCTCCTTCTCCTGGCTCTGCTCCTAATGACCCATCCGACACAGAGGCTGCTGCTCCTCCAACCGAGACAACCATTGCTCAGTCTCCTCAACAACCATCTTCTCCTGCAGGCACTCATCTTCCCTCTCCACCAGCATCTCCCAAAATTCCCAAATCACCCTCTCCACCAGCATCTCCCAAAATTTCCAAATCATCCTCTCCTCCCTCTTCTCCTAAAATTCCTACCCCACCCCAATCCCCAACACAGGAGGTCCCACTTTCTGTTCCTATAACCATCCCTCCCACTACAACAGAACCAATCATTCCACTCTCTGTTACTCAACCTTCATCCTCTATCCCCACACCAGTTATCACCGAATCAATTACTATCACCTCTTCCCAACCACCAGTAACAGTCAATGTATCTGATACAGGGGCTACTACTGTGGTTGAAACCCCTGTCATCAACATTCCCCCATCTCCTTCTCCATCCTCCAACTCCGGTGCTACCTTGGGCGGTGATGATGAAGAGTACGACTCTCTTTATTATAGCCCATACCAGATTCCCACAGACACTGATGCCGATACCCCTGTTACTATTCAGCAGATTCAAGAAATTCACGACAAACTCAATAGTATGCTGGTTGATAATAAAGCCTACAGAGGTGTCGTGCTGAAATCCTTCATTGAGTCTGCGATCAAGACGTACACTGACGCTCTGGATCGTTCAACTGATGCCATCGACAACTCAGCTGCTTCATGCTCCAAAGCCACAAAGGAAGTTTCTGAGGTTGTTCACACAACTCAGATCTTTCTTGATTCTCTAAAAGCCCATGCTGATTCCAGTGCCGCCAAATTTCAGACGTCCGTTGACTCTTTCTCGGCTACCCTTCAGGGTGAAACCTCCAAGTTTAAGGCTCTGCGTGCTGACCTCAAAACTGAATCCACCTCCTTTCTCAAATCTTTGGATTCGCGTTTTGCTTCTCTAGCAGCAGAGAGCAGCCTAAAGGAAGATCTTGTCAAGCATCAGGCAACTATCGACCTACAAAAGATACAACTAGCCCAGGCACAACAAAAAATTTCTTTGCTAAAGACTCAACGGGCAGTTCTTCAAGGTTGCGCTGGTGATGTTAAGAATATGTTGAAAAATGTTCTTGACACTCATGATCCCTTCCTTACCCTTACTATCATACAGCATCTCCAGGCTAAACTCCTTTCTGCAATTAACATCTTGAGCGAAATGAAGGGTGTCTCGGAGAAGCTTGTTCTTCCGCGACAAGGGGGAGAGGAAGGTGTATCAAAGACAGAACCGAAGGTTAATGTAGCTTCGGGTTCTGGGAAACAGTTCCTGGTTGAGAGCGAGTCAGATACAGATGAAACTATCACTGAAGCTCTTCAACGGAAGAAAAGGGACAAAGAGCTAGATGAAACTCTTAAAATAGCTCGAGAGGCCGAGGCTAGGGAAAGAAAGATCAAGGAGGATGAGGATGCTATACAAGCTAAGAAGACTCTGTTCCTAGAATGGGACAGAGACACACTCATCAATCAAGCGATTGAGTTTCCCTCCATATATTGGTTGGAACCGATTGCATCTTTCGAGTGTGAAAATACCAAAGACTCGCAGTTTGACATGCCAATCACGCGAAAAGCTTTTACATTTCATTGCTTTGATGTCACTGCCGATGTCCCTCATCCAAACTTGAAGGTTGACAGGGAATTAATAGATTTCTATTTGAAGTATGGTCAACCGCAGTACTTGACATGGAGTGCTCAGAAGATTATTAAAGTCAAGGTACTGAAACCGACACAGGCTGGGAAATTTGTGAACGTTAATTTCAAAATCAACAGAGGAACGGCCAACACAGAACATCTCATTTCTCTGGCAGATCTTCCCAGTCTGAATCCGCATGATTGGATTCTGCTATACAACATTCTTCTCTCCAATCATAGAGAGTATGAACCGATTCTTAAACATCTCAAAAGAATGTTGGCTTCCTACATCCATGAGCTCGCCACTATGGATCAGGAAATAGCAAAGATTATGAACAAGAAACCGACCGTCAAGCCTACTTCCAAGACAAGAGATGTTCATAAAATGAAGGTAGGGCAAATTGATTCTTCCAATCTGACGGTCATGTTCACAAGAGGCGACAGGCATAAGTTTTTGTTTGCTTTGGTAGACAAACATCTGTTTTCAACAGATTGTCTGGAGCATATTATAAATATCATTCACCGATGCAAGCAGAACTCAACAGCAGACAAGAAGAACTTCACTGATATGCTTCGTTGGTATATCACCTTCAGGCATCACATTCTGGCTATAATACCGAGGATTTTTGAGACGGTAAAGAAGCCTTCTGCTGTTAAAAAAGAATGAAGATTATGTGCCAAAGACGCAAAGGGGGAGATTGTTGAAGATAATAGAGTTGCGTCTTGGGCCCTTTTGTTTTACAACCGGATTGGGCTTGTCAATCCGTGTTCAGCTAGATTAGCCTTGTTTTTCTTAGAAAAACTGTTAGGGTTTCATTATAAATATATGCATGCATGTATGCATATGAAAACGGTCGTCACTCTCATTGAATATTGTAAACCCTAAAATCCTCTACAGTTGACGTTCTTTATCGAGCTCTTCTGAGGATTGTTTATTGAATCATTCGACACCTTTTGATTCATTAGCTTGTTCTTTATTGTTTATTTAGTCATTTATCTACCTGTTTCATAGATCTAATCGATCTTTAAGTTTGTTCTTAAATTCAACAAATATAATTTCTGGAGAGAATCCCGCTTTAAAATCACGAAAAAGGGCTTAAAATGTTAAAAATATCAAAAATGGGCTAAAAGTGACCAAATTTCGAATTCTGGCCGAGGTTCGGCCTTTTGATGCTGAAACCGAGAGGAGGGAGGGTAGAAACCGAGAGGGGAGAAGAGAGAGAGAGCAAAGACCGAGAGGTGGGAGAAGAAACCGAGAGAGGAAAAGAGAGGAAGCAGAGACCGAGAGGTGGGAAGAGAGAACAGAGAGGCGCGAGAAGACAGAGAGGAGAGAAAGAGACAGAAGCCGAGAGGTGAGAAGGCCGAGAGGCGAACAGAAGCAGAGAGGCGGGTAGAGAGACAGAGACCGAGAGTAGGCGAGGAGACAAAGAGGGAAGCAAGGGAACCGAGAGGGGAGACCCAGAACAGAGGCTCGGTCCTCGGGTGCCTCAGCCAACAGAGGCTCGGTCCTCGCGTGCCTCAGCCAACAAAGGCTCGATCCTCACGTGCCTCAGCCAACAGAGGCTCGGTTCTGGTCCTAAGAGGCCTCTCTTCTTGGTTTCGGTTCCTAAAGCCTATTTTTCTCGTTTTCGCCCTGTTTTGAGCCGTTTTTGACACGGTTAAGGGTCGGAATGACCCGAATGATCCCAAAAAGTTACGGGAACTTTTGAGAGAGATTTGGGAGAGATTTCACATACCTAGAGAGATTTGGGAGAGATTTGACATTCTTGGAGAGATTTCTCATACAAAGAGATATTTGCGAGAGATTTCACATACTTGGAGAGATTTGGGAGAGATTTGACATTCTTGGAGAGGTTTCACATACAGAGAGTTATTTGAGAGAGATTTCACATACTTGGAGAGATTTGGGAGAGATTTGACATTCTTGGAGAGATTTCTCATACAGAGAGATATTTGAGAGAGATTTCACATACTTGGAGAGATTTGGGAGAGATTTGACATTCTTGGAGAGATTTCTCATACAGAGAGATATTAGAGAGAGATTTCACATACTTGGAGAGATTTAGGAGAGATTTGACATAGAGAGAAATAGAGTGGAAAACGATTGAGAGAGGTTCCATGTGTGACAATTGTGAGTGTCCGGCTTCACAATGCAAGGTTTGTAAACCCTGTTAAGCCTTGTTTAAGGATCTTACACACTCCCGGTGAGTATGCAACATTGTTTTATCGGTTTGGCTTGCCACTTACCACAGTTTTAGGTTAAGGAGATCTAGTTGTATGTACTTTTCGATTTATGATTTCTTATCAGAATAGCAAGTTGTTTAGTAAATACTAAACGTAAGTCCTAGTACACAAGGGTTAGTTGAGCTGACCGGTTTGACTTGTTGACTTTATTTGACTTTGAATTGACCAGAATTTGACGATTGTCACAGAGTGCTTCAGGAGACATATTCCCAGAATCTGGACAAGTCTTGGTTCCAATATCCAACCTGTTTGAGGAATACATTCGGCTATACGATGAACCCGAAAAAACAATTCATTCAGAGGCAACAGCAGCAGACAACAAAGTAGATAATCTCAAGAAGGTCATAGACGAAGCTACTAAAGAAATGGAAAGCGAACCACCAAGTCCTAAGTCATCAACAGGCTCTCCAAACAAAGATTCAACGTTCCAGGGGGAGAGCTCTACAACTTCTAA
Source organism: Lactuca saligna (assembly GCF_052625555.1). Lineage (NCBI taxonomy): Eukaryota > Viridiplantae > Streptophyta > Magnoliopsida > Asterales > Asteraceae > Lactuca > Lactuca saligna. Next base: position 107,679,324 of record NC_136421.1, on the reverse strand, counting down.
GACAACCGAAGTTTCTGTTGAGGGGGAGAATCCAAGTTCATCCCCAACATCTCAAAGTTCAGATGATAGAGAAACAACTGATCCAAAACTAACAAGTGAAAGTCAAATCGAGGGGGAGACACCCACTTCCACAAGAAATGCAGACTCTGATGCTGACAGAGATTTCACTTCGCCATTCGAGGGGGAAAAGGAGAAAGCAAGTGATAGTTCTACTAATGAAGGTGAAGGTGATCAGTCAGATGTTGAAATAGAAGTAGAAGCTGAATTGAATCCAGAATATGATCCAAGCTATCCTCCATTAGTAAAATGGACAAAGGACCATCCCAAAGAGCAAATTATTGGTGAAACTTCCAAAAGTGTTGTTAATCGATCTCAACTGAAGGCGAAACAAACTGCATTATTCTCTAAAGTGGAATTTTGTATGTTTAATTCGTTTATCTCCAAAATTGAGTCGAAAACTGTAAATGTTGCACTTGATCATTCTGATTGGGTTCAAGCAATGTAGGATGAGCTCCATGAGTTCGAACGCAATAGAGTTTGGAGGTTGATTCCTACACCGAAAGATGCCTTTGTTATCGGCCTGAAATGGGTGTTTAGAAATAAGCTGGACAAAGAGGGGAATGTCATTCGTAACAAGGCTCAGTTTGTAGTAAAAGGTTATTGTCAAGAAGGGATAGATTATGAAGAAACCTTTGTTCTAGTAGCAAGGTTGGAATCTGTTAGAATCTTTCTTGCATATGCTGCTCACAAGAACTTCGAAGTTTTCCAAATGGATGTCAAATGCGCTTTCTCGAATGGAGAATTAGAAGAAACCGTCTATGTCGAGCAAACGCCTGGTTTTGTGAATGAAAAATACCCTGATCATTGCTATGTACTGGATAAAGCTGTCTATGGGCTAAAACAAGCACCGAGAGCCTGGTATGAAACACTAATTCACTTCTTAAAAATGTCAAAATTTAAACAAGATTCGGTTGACCCAACCTTCTTTCGTAAGAAGGAAGGCGAACATTTGATGATTGTTCAGATTTATGTTGCTGATATCTGTTGGATTAATGTCTAAGTCCATAACAATAATTGGTAAGACATGACCCGACCCGACATGGTCCATTTGGGTTGCATGGCATCATGCACTTGGATAGACTATAACGAGAGAAATAAGACACTTATGGTTATTAATATATTATAAGTTCTAGTATATTAATAATAAGAATAATAAGATTATTTAATTAGTATTGATCAAGAATTAATCTAGGATTAATTAAGTGATCAAAAGAAGACTAATTAAATATATGGGTTGATTGTGTAAATCAACCATACTTGTATAGTGGGCTAATGCTCCATGGATTATCTAGTTGGGTCAAAACCCATATGATGCTCCATGGATGCTCAATGGTGTATTTGAACCCATGGATCCAAGGAAATGGAAAGTCATGACAATTAGGGTTTGCCCCAATTGTAACACTATATAAAGATATTATTCTTGACAAAATCGGCACTAGAGATAGTAAGAAAGGGCTAGCCGATTTCATGAAGTGTAGAATTCTCTCTAAGTTATTCCAAGTGCTTATGGTGTTGTGTGAACCATTTGAGGTGTCACACTTGGGGCACTACGCACTCAAGCTTCATGAAGACTAGCACTAACAAAAGGTATGTTATTCTAACTTCTGTTATTCAAAGTTTAGTATGCTAGAATAGAACAATACCTTGGAAAGTTAATATTTGCATGTATAATAGAGAAAACATAGATCCAAGGTATTTAGGGTTGCATGTACACTTAGAAGTGTTAGAATGCTCATAACCCAATAGTGGTATCAAAGCCTAGGCTTGTTTTCTTGTTATACTTGCAAATGGAGATGAAAAATCGAGTTTTGATGTTGTCTGCCCAGCAGACTCGCCGAGTCCATGAAGGGACTCGATGAGTCCAAGACAAAAAGCATCCAACTCGCCGAGTTGGTTAGTGCACTCGACGAGTTGGACCCCCAGATAGCATAAATTCGACCTTTTTGGCTGGAATTGGACTAGGAACATTACCTTAAGATGTTTTTGAACTTATAAACTTGTTTTTGATGTGGTAATGTTCATGCTAATCCAATTTCAAAGATAATTGTCAATACATTCATGTTTTGTATTAGTTTAAAGTTTAGACTAATTACATGAAAAAGTTTGATTTGAATTATCTTGTTCTTATGAGTTGCTTAGATTAATACAAAAGTTGAGTGAAAAAGTTGTTTTCAATCCAAATTAATCTAAGAGTTGATTCTAAAATGTGTTTTTGTAACTTGTCCTCAAGTTATATGAAAAGTCACATTTAAGTTTAATAAAACTCATAAAAGTTAGCAAAGGTTACAAAATGAAGAGTCTAGTTCTAATTAATTGGAGTTATGACTCCATAATTTGTCCTCAAGTTATGGAGGACCAAGAGTCTCTTCATTAAATAATAAATAAATAAAAAAAGTGTAACCTTAATTAATTTCATATGTTATAAAATAAAGAAGAGTTAATTCTTTTATTAGTTTAAAGTCTTCCATAACTTGTCCTCAAGTTGTGGAACTTGAAGAGTTTTTGGATTAAAACTACTTTAAACACATAAGTTATGGAATTAATTAGTTTTGAATAGTTTCAAAACCTGCCCTCAAGTTTTGGAATTTGTAAAGTTTTCTCTTATGAATACTTTAATTCCAAGTTAGCCCTTAGAATTTTAAAAGTTAAAATTCAACCCTTATACTTTATAATATTATAAGTTAATAATATATATATGTATAAGAGTAAAGTCATTCTTACCGCTAGTACGCCTCATTCACGAAGTCGGTCTATAAGGTAGGTATAAGGTTGTTGCCTATAAAATGGCAACTTAATGGGTGTCCACTCTCACCAACCGCTTGCTTGACTGGTGAAGGGTCGTTAGCCGAACGGGTTTGACAGGACTATAATTCTCCCTTCATTAAAAGTATTAATGATAAATACTAAGTAACTAAACTCTTAATAATACCCAATCTTAGTTACTTAGGAAAATGTGAATAAGGTGCTAATCCATGAAATTACACTTTTCACTTTGTTTAAGTCGGTTAGTGGAGCGTGTGTGGTTAAACGGCACACTAACTCGTATCTAACAAGATAGGCAAAGGGTAACTTAATGTTTATCATAGTATCGATGGAGCGTGTGTGGTTAACCGACACATCGATTGAGGGGTAAACACATAAGGGTACCAAGTAATTTGCATGGTTACTTCACACCTTGTTTTGTGATCCTCGGCATCCCAGTCACAAAACCTGAAGGGCACACTCAAGATTGAAACATGCCATTGAACAGTTCAATGAATCTCAAAGATCTAGGAGTTTCAAAACCAATTAAAACCTAATAATACATTTTGTTTATCTTGGTGGAAATTGGTGAATCGTCATTCACCTACCTTCAAATTGATTTATAGCTTGGATTACGGCATACCTCTTCTAAGTTATAAAATAGTTTGTTGGGCCCTAGCCTTAATATTTCATATTGGGTGTCATATTAAGGACTTTAAGTTCAACTATCTTGAATATCTCCCAAAACATGTCTGGTTTAGACATTTATGATCTTCCCAAATCTCTTGAAACAAGCTATCCTAAATGAAGATGATGTTCCAATGGAAATCATACATCTTTCACCTCCTCCAATTATTCTCCCTACCCCACGAGTTCTTGAAAAGTTTAAGGTCATTTGAGCCCTATTGGCAAGTAAAGGTCTTGGTGTGGTCACATCTTGGAGATGTAGTCACATATTGACAAGCCGGGAGAGTTGGGTGTCAAAGTCTTGAGAAAGTTGGTGGTTCAATCACTTTCTAAGTCACATAGCGAGTTCTTTTGGAACACCTATGAAACAGACTATGACAAGACCCTTAATGATCTTATCTATTTGTTAAGATCAACTTCCTCAAAACTTGATGGACATTGACAATAGTGACATAGGAAATACAGAAAAGCATTCTCTTCCCAATGGAAAGGGATTGACCATGGTCAACTAGGTTGACCAAATGGTAAAGAGAAAAGGCTATGTCTGTAATAGTCCTGTGTACCATTATCAAAGGGTCCATATGTTTATATTGCCAAAGGAAGGGTCATTAGTTGCGAAGCTGCCAAATTTACCTAAGGATGTTAAAGTCAATAAGGTTGACTCTACTTCAGGTAAAATCCACTAATCTAGCTCTGTTAAGTTTCTATTATGAGATTCCTGATACATGATGTGACTGGGTCACATGGTAATGTTTTAAGAATCAAAGAAAAGTTAAGGAACTTAAAGAAAGAATATGGTGAATATGATCGCATAGATGGATTTCTATCGCGTAGTTTGAAGATCGGATTCTTGAGCTACTTCTTAGGAGTTATGAGGTATTGCTTAGGAATAGATAACAACAAGTTTTCATATGGATTGTAAGGATAAGTTTTTCTGCATAGTTTTAAAATAAAAGAAAATTTTTTGATTTTATTTATTTTAAAATATCCTTACAATGGCATTTGAGGAAAAATTGTTGCTTATATGATTCCATTAATAGCAAGAGTGGAAATATGAAATTGATTCCTTCATTGGTGGTAATGTCTAAATTTACCAAATAAGGAAAGATTCTCATCATCCAAAGTCTCAATTGGATCGGTACTTGGAATCATGCAAGTTGTATAGCATGATGAATGAGAACTTTTAAGTATTGGAAAAATTAAGACTAATTACTTGTTCACATGGATGTGTGAGTCAAGTAATGGACTAAGGGATCGAGTACATAGTCATGTGCACTGATTAAGTCCACCCCAAAAGATATAAGGCTATTCGTCATAGTTTACTAAAGCTCAGTAAATATGATTATACTTACAAGCTTAAGTGTAACTCTAAGACATTGGAAAAGGTTTCAATGCATGGTAGAGCGGATAAGAAGAATCAAATTAGGCAGAAGGATAAAAGTTTCTCAAATCTGAAAAGATGGGAGAGTACTTTAGTATCAGGTTTGTGATCATCTTAATGATTAAGAAACCATATCAAAATTAGTTCTCTAAGGAAGTCTTAGTGCATTCTTATGACTAAGAAGAAGGGATCTTGAATTGTTGAAATGGTTAAATCAAGAAGATGAGTCATACTTCGTTCCAATACAAGTCTTAGAGTCATACTCCAAGATTGTAATTTGAGTGACATGTCTTTAAGAAGGTTTAAAACACGTGTCAAATGTAAGAGTAAAAGTGTCCTACTCTTGTTCATTTGAAGTTGGTAAGTTGTGATGTTTTGGATAAAACAAAGACCAACTTAGGCCAACTAGGTGAAGTGTTTGTCTTGGTTAGAATCCACACTATCTCTTGGATGTTTGACAAGGGAGTCTTATAGGTCAAGAGGACAGTGGGAGTCTTAAAGGTCTTGAAAGTCTCAAGAACTAATCAACAATAAAACCTAAAGTTCTTCACTAGCACACGACTTGAGGTTTATAACCTATCGTGTTGACATAGTTTGTGTCCATTCCAGTTCAAGTTGAGTTCTTAGAGTTCTCAATTGGCTGCACAACAACTTGGAAGCAATGGCAGGCCCTTGAGCTGCCAGGTGGCAAGAAGTTAAGATTGAGTTCAGTCCATATGAGTTTGGATTTGTCATTATCCTTGTCTTGTGACTATGGTATTGACAATTCACATGGATAAGACCACATACACCATTAAATCTAAGTGTCATAAGGTTTCTCTCCGATTCATGAAAATGATGGTGAGGAAACACTTTCACTAAGTAGATTTTAGATAGATAGCAATTGTGATATTTGCATTCTCAAAGTCGTTAATGGAGCGTGTGTGGTTTAAAGGCACACTAACCTGGACTTGTGAGAAGTGGCAAAAAGGTCTAACCATTATGATTACGGCATCCCTCTTCATAATTGTTTAGACACACAAGTGTGCTATCTCAGGGAAGGTGTATGATTTTGATAAAGTTCTATCAAAACAATCCAGTATCAGAAATTTGAACTTTGGTAAGAAAGTCAATAAAGTATTGATTTCTAAAAGTCCATCTGATTTCTGAGTACATGTCAAAGCTAGTGGGAGCATAAGTGTTATGCTAATAATCATCATGTTAGTGGGAGCATGATAATTATGATAAATATTGCAAGTTAGCAATGTTAATTATAGAAAACAAAAGGTTTCAATTGGGAAAAAGTTGTTTTGCTGTAATTAAGGGAGAGGAAATTATACTTCATCTCAAATCTATAAGCTTAGATCGTGAGGTTTTAATCATTTAGTCAAGGATATATATATATATATATATATATATATATATATATATATATATATATATATGAATTTCATGTTGGAATGGCTCAACATAAGGAAATTATGTATATGGGTCCATTATTTGCGTTCTAAAATTCGATTATGATTACGGCATCCCTTTTCATAATCTGAATTATGAGAACTTCGCAAATAGAAATGGAAATGTTATAGAAAAAGACTGGTTTAGTCTTTATGTGAGACATCATGAATCGTGTCCCATATGTTTCGGATATAGGATCGACTACATGTGCTATAGTTATCCATTCTAAAAGTTTCCAAATGCCTGGGGCATTAAGAAGGGAAAAGGTTTAGAACTAGATATGACTAAAAGGATTAAACAATTGTCGAGGACAATCTAAGGTTTACCAAAGATTGGTTGCTCAAGGACAGTTGGAAGTATAGTGATAATTCTGGAAGGACCATATTTACATAATCTGTAAGGAGGCAACTCTTGTTCATAAGTGATAGTCAAAATGGAATCTGGAAATGTTTCAAAGTCAGAATTTTCAATCTGTTTAAGATTAGGAAACTTAATGCAAGAAGGATGTTTCCAAGGAGTTGATATCCTTTGGAATGGTCTATAATGGTTGTTGTCAAGTCCTTATGACTTTGTGCATAATCAGTACAAGAGGATCAATGCATATAAGTTTAGAATCTAACACATTCTAGTAAATGACATGAATTTGGAATTCTTGTATTTGCAGTAAGGATTTGGGAGTGTGAAAAGAGAATCATTGAAGTTATGTTCAATTGATCTAGTTCACAGAGTAAAGATCATAGACAAACATAGTATGCGTACTTGGTGTATGGCATGACAAGTGTTTAGAAAACATAGTGTACATCCTTGGAGAATGGGACAACTATTGTTTTAAATTCAAGAATAAAGTTGATAGCTGAAACAGTATACAATGAATAATGTGTAATCATATGGTGATAAATAAAAGGTGTTTTATTTATGTTCATAGGTTTTGATACCATACTGAATTCAATTATTATTGTGTTTCACTTTGCATGTTCTAACTTCCCGAATAAACTAGGTTATTCTTCCGGAATGACTAAGTTATTCAAACCATCCACAGTCGGTCATATATTGGAAGTAGATATGAATTAAGATTGTCATGGGTTGGCTTGTAGAGGTCTAAGGTGTTGGAAAAGGGGCTACAACACTCATGAGTGCTCATAAGTTCTGAGTATTGGATTCAACCCGCGCTCATTGGAATCACTTCATGGATTTTATCACGAGTGATCATGAGACAATAATATCTTATATTCTTCAAACCTAGAGATATGAGTTCTTACTATGAGTTGATAGTACATTGATTGCATGAAAACGCATTGGTAACTCGATGTTATAAAATCTGTCTTTGTGTATGATTCAACAAGTAGTAGAACAAGCCATATGAGTTGAAGTTTATCCATTCCTTTTACCTTCGGGATAAAAGCAATATCTGTGGGCCCCTCGATGATTTGATGATGACAAATGGAAGTGCTCGGCCGAGCCAGGACTGATTTGATTTGTTCAATTAGTCAGTCGTCATAAATCGGAAATCGGGAAACAACAAATGGACAGAGAGAATGATTATAATCCATGTCTCAGTCCATATGATATCTAGAATGGAGGAATATATGATCCCTTATCTAATGGACAAGTCATTGACAAAGGTCAGAGTTTATCGACAAGGTCAGAGTTCGATAGAAGCTTTTGAGAGCTACGATTGCCAGTTGGTTCCTGAAGTCATACGCAATAATAGTTTTAGACTTATCCAAGTCGGAGACTGTTGGATTAATGTCTAAGTCCATAACTATAATTGGTAAGACTTGACCCGACCCGGCATGGTCCATTTGGGTTGCATGGCATCATGCACTTGGATAGACTATAATTAGAGAAATAAGACACTTATGGTTATTAATATATTATAAGTTCTAGTATATTAATAATTAGAATAATAAGATTATTTAATTAGTATTGATCAAGAATTAATCTAGGATTAATTAAGTGATCAAAAGAAGACTAATTAAATATATGGGTTGATTGTGTAAATCAACCATACTTGTATAGTGGGCTAATGCTCCATGGATTATCTAGTTGGGCTAAAACCCATATGATGCTCCATGGATGCTCCATGGTGTATTTGAACCCATGGATCCAAGGAAATGGAAAGTCATGACAATTAGGGTTTGCCCTAATTGTAACACTATATAAAGATATTATTCTTGACAAAATCGACACTAGAGATAGTAACAAAGGGCTAGCCGATTTCATGAAGTCTAGAATTCTCTCTAAGTTATTCCAAGTGCTTATGGTGTTGTGTGAACCATTTGAGGTGTCACACTTGGGGCACTAGGCACTCAAGCTTCATGAAGACTAGCACTAACAAAAGTTATGTTATTCTAACTTGTGTTATTCAAAGTTTAGTATGCTAGAATAGAACAATACCTTGGAAAGTTGATATTTGCATGTATAGTAGAGAAAACATAGATCCAAGGTATTTAGGGTTGCATGTACACTTAGGAGTGTTAGAATGCTCATAACCCAACAATATCATCTTCGGCTCCACGAATCCTAGCTTAATAGCTGAATTCAGGAAGTTGATGGAGACTAAATTTGAAATGAGCACAATGGGTCCAATTAACTTTTTCCTTGGTTTGAATATTAGACAGGGACCAAAAGGTATCTTTATAAACCAGGAGGCATACACCAAGACCTTAATGACAAAATTTGGAATAAAGGGTGATTCAAAAGTGAAGGTTCCTATGGCATTTGACACTAAGCTAACCCCATCTCTGGAGAAACCTGATGTGGATATAACACTTTATCGTCAAATGATAGGGTCCCTTATGTATCTAACAACTAGTAGACCAGATATTATGTTTTCTATTTGTTACTATGCTAGGTTTCAAGCCAATCCAAGAGAACCTCACATGCTTGCTGTGAAGAACATTTTTCGATATCTGAAGAAAACTTCACCTCTCGGTCTCTGGTATCCTGCAAGATCTGGATTCTTCATTCAAACCTTTTCTGATGCGAATCTAGGAGGATGTGGACTGGACAGAATGAGTACTACAGGGGGATGCCAATTTCTTGACGGAAAACTTGTTAGTTGGAAATCCAAGAAACAAACCTGTGTTTCCTTATCCACAGCCGAAGCTGAATACATTGATGCTGCATCTTGTACCTGTCAAGTGGTGTGGATTCAAATTCAATTAAGAGATTATGGACTGAGTATGAAAAAGATTCCTCTCTATTGCGACTCTGAAAGTGCAATTAGGATTTGTCATAATCCAGTGCAACATTCAAAAACCAAGCACATTGCACTTACGTATCATTTCATCAAGGATCATGTAGAAAACGGGAACATGGAAGTACACTTTGTTCGATCTGCTGATCAACTGGCTGGCATCTTTACTAAATCCTTACCCGAAGCAACCTTTAACAAAATCTTACAAGGCTTGGGCATGATGGAAGGAGAGTCGGTACCGAATCCTCAAATCCCTCATTAAAAAAATTAGACAACCGAAATAGACAGACCGCTCGATCTATTTCGGCTCTAGAATTTTACGGAACAGAAATGGACAGACCGCTCGGTCTATCTCGGCTCCGTAATTTTCTGGAACAAAAATGAACCGAATGATCGGTCTATTTCGCTTCACTCATTAAAAGATAAGGTTTTGGTTGTATATTTTGTGCATATCTTTCTTTTTCTTTGAACTTAATTATTTTATCGTTCTGATTTTATTCTTTTTCAGAAAATTTCAAAAATCCAAAAATATTTTATCTTTCTGTTTTTATTCTTTTTCAGAAAATTTCAAAAATCCAAAAATATTTTATATTTCTGTTTTTAGTATTATTTTTCCAGAAAAATTAAAAACTTTCACTAAGTTTTATCTATCTCGAATGTTTGTTTGGTTTGTTTGGTGTATTTCTTTATTCTTCTTATGTGATATGAATACAAGTATAACCGACTGTGGATCTAAGGCAGGTATGATTTAATTTCAAAATGAACTAGTTAAGGGTCCCTAGAAGCATGCTGTTGCATGTTGTCTTAAGTCTCTACGATCTTGAGTAGGCCTTAATGATTCAATCTATACCTATCAATTCTTCCAAATTAGGCTAATTTATACTACTCGGTCTAGAGCTACCTTACTCTTCTCATATGAGTTAAGAGTTTCTCTGCTCTGTCAGGATTATCTAGCAGAAGGTTCATTCGGTTCTTAAGCCACCTCCTTATATTCTCCATCTACTTTCGGTTCACCAACGTAACCCTTGAGACTCTCGGTCTTTACCACTGAGGTTTATGGTTACACAACATTTGTGTTTGTGATCTTAGATACATTTACCACGTGTTGAGTGAAACCCAATATCCAACACCAAGAATGAACTGACAGTGAATTATATATTCAAGAACTTACTGGTTACCTAAGGAAATCTCTTTTTATTTTTGTGTGATCTTTTATGAAATTGTCTACAGCCAAGGCATTTCTTCCCAAAGAGATCCAGTTTATTTTTTTTTTTTGAGATTTCTGATTCCTCTATAGTCACTAAAATAATATTTCCCACCTACCTGTTCAACAGACCACATCGATCTCACAGGTACTTCTTCCAACGATCTGTTTTATGTTAAAACTTGAAGTTCGGTTGAAGACAAGCTACTATAAGCCTATGATTAAAAGAAGCCTTTCAATGTTTATTAACAAACAGTTGATCGTATTTTTCGGGAAACCACACAAGCACTTAAAGTCTCTCTTGACATTGACGGAAGTGATTCTTGCCCGGAATCCTCTGCTTTATGTCTAATAATAAGACATCACTCACATCCCATACACATTTGATTTGTTTCTTTATCTTTCTCACACTTATGCACGAAAATTATTATTTTCCAACATTCTAGTTACTATTTGGTATGAGTTTTGGTTATCTATTGTAACCAAACAAAGGGCTATTTGGAATTTCAAACACCAATTAAAGATAAGATTTAGGCGCGTGAATTTGATCGGTTTCTAAACCCATGCGTGCTGACGTATTCCTGGGAGTAACCACACTATCACATCGCACTTTTTCAGGCAACGTTTTAGCAACCTCATCATCACGGTTTTCTCTCTCCAGGCAATGGTATATAAAGGGATTGAATGTTTTATTTGTCTTTTACCAGCCTCAGCTCTCTCAAATGTAAACAACAATTAAACACTGTTCATCTTCTTCTCCACTCATCAATGGCGACTTCTTCTTCAGCACATGATTAGACGGCATCATCGTCTTTGCTCACCATTAAACCTAACCAAAATATGATCATTGAACTTAGTCTGTTCTTATATGACTCATATATGCTACAGGTTGTGGAATGTTTAAAATATTCCCCCTGGTTTTAGCTCTAACCCAGGTTGAAGCAGTACCAATGTCGCTGCTATCACAGGTTTATTCCACAACGACTTGTGACAAGAACAAAGATCGCATCTATTTTACCATCCACAACAAGAAATCTTCGATTTCAAAAGTGAAGTTTTGTTCGATTTTTGGTCTTGCAATCGATTCTTCAATCATTTCGCCAGATTTTATCATGACAGCACAGTTATTCTCAATGATGTACGAGATGGGGTATACTGATGTGCTCACGACGATTACCAAAGTGAAGAAATCTTGTTTATCATCTCAATGGAATGGTTTGCTCACTCTGCTGATTAAGGGTTTGGCAGAACGCAGTGGTGGTTCTGATACTACCAGCAAGGGTTTTCTCGCTATTCTTTACGACCTCTACAACGGGATCAATCTTGATTATGGCTCCATAATCTGGTCTCAAGTGGTGCAGAGTCTCAATAGTTCAACACGCCATTCAGAGATTTCATGTGGGCGTATTTGGACCCTGATTACAAGGAAGGTCATAGATTCTTTAGAGATTCCAATCATGAAAGATGCTCTACTTGCTACTATTTCCACATTCCATACAAAGAAGATCATTCTCTCTGATCCACGTAAGTTTCGTCATTATGGAATTATTCCTGAAACGATGTATCATTGTGTTTCAGAACAGAGCAACGTCTTGGCGGATTATAGGAAACTTCCTCCTATCGGACCGAGAGTTCTGTCTCTTGAATAGCAAGTTGCATTGGATGCATTGGAGAAGCCTGCCAATAGAGGAAAGAGAGTTTCAAAGAAAGAGGATCCTGATGAACGTAAGCCCAAGTCCTCTAAACGCAAATCTGGTGAAGGAGACTCTTCTCAACCGAAACAGAAGAAGATAAAGAAGATGGCTCGCCAACCCAGGGAGATCACTCCTCCAAGTACAGATCCTGCTGATGAGCAAACTGAGGAAGAGGATGTTCATCATGTCTTGCCCCGAGAGCCCACTCCTCCACGTTCTCCTACTCCACCAGAATCTACAAAACAAGCCAAAGTTCTAACTCCACCTCAATCACCAAAACAAACAGTTCAACTTTCTGCTCCTACTGTTACTCCACCCATTATCACTCAAACAACAACTCTGCCAACTTCATCACCAACTACTTCAGTTCCTATCTCTACTATACCCTTATCTACTCCACTCGTAACCAAATCAACAACCACTACCATTCCCAAGCTCACAGTAGAAGTCAATGTATCTAATACAGGGGCTACTACTATGACTGAACCTCCAGTTATCAACATACCACCTTCACTAACCCCATCCTCCAATTCTGGTGCTACTCTTAGGGGAGATGATGAGGATTTTGACTCCATTTACTACAGTCCTTATAGACTTCCAACCGAAGATGAAGCTGATGCTCCTGTCACAAGTCAGCAGATACACGGCATTCATGAAAAGTTGGATCGATTGCTTGCAGACAGTAAAGCCCATGGTAGTGTTGTTCTCAAAGAATTTTTGGAGACGGCCATTAAACAATACACTGACGCAATTGATAAATCTACAGAGGCAGTTAATGAGTCTACATCTACATGTAAGAAGGCTACCAAGGAAGTTTTTGAGGTTGTTCATACAACTCAGATTTTTCTTGATTCATTGAAGTCTCATGCTGACACCAATGCAACAAAATACCAATCATCAGTGGATTCCTTTTCTAAGTCTCTTCATGATGAAGCTACTAAGTTTGAGGCTGTTCGCACTGAGCTCAAAACAGAAACCACTTCTTTCTTAAAATCTTGTGGATTCTCGTTTTGATGCTCTTGCTGCTAATCTTGCAAATGAGAGTACTCTGAAAGAAGATCTGGTTAAACAACAAGCCACTATTGATGTACAGAAAGTGCAGCTGGCCCAAGTAGAGAAAGAAATTTCGTTGTTAAAAACTCAAAGGGCTGTGTATAAAAGTAGTGCATGAGATGTAAAAGATATGCTGACCAATCTGCTTGAAGCACATGATCCAATTCTAACTTTGACCATTCGGAAACATCTTCAATCTAAACTCCTCCCTTCTATTGCAATTCTCAGCAAAATGAAGGGTGTTTCGGAGGGATACATACCTCCAAAAAAAGGGGAAGAGGGTAGTGCACAACAAGTCAAAACAGAACCGAAGGTTAATTTAGCTTCGGTTTCTGGTTCTCAGTTAAAATAGAAAGAGGTTCGTATTGACAGTGATAGTGATACAGAAGAAACAATTGCTGATGCTCTCAAAAGAAAGAAAATAGATAGAGAGCTTGATGAAAAAATGCAAGTGGCTAGAGAAGCAGAAGAAAGGGAAAGGAAGAATAAGGAAGATGAAGATGCCTTTCAATGGAAGAAGGCTTTATTTCCGGTATGGAACAGAGATACACTTATCAATCAAGCGATTGAGTTTCCTTCTGTCTATTGGTTGGAACCAGTTGCTTCTTTTGATTGTGATAACTCCAAAGACTCGCAGTTTGACATGCCTATTACCAGAAAAGCTTTTACATTTCACTACTTTGAGGCAACTGTTGAGGTTCCATATCCACATCCAAAGGGTGACAGGGAATTAATTGATTTTTACTTGAAGAATGGTCAACCGCAGTACTTGACTTGGAGTGCACAGAAGATTACAAAAGTCAAGGTACTGAAACCTTCACCTACTGGGAGATTTATAAATGTCAATTTCAAGATCAACCGCGGTTCAACAAACACGGAGTCTTTTATCTCTCTGGCAGATCTTCCTAATCTCAATCCGCATGACTGGATTTTTCTATACAACATTTTGCTCTCTAATCTAAGGGAGTATGAGCTGATTCTTAAACATCTTAAAAGAATGTTGGCCTCCTATATTCATGAGCTTGCAACCATGGATCAGGAGATAGCAAAGGTTATGAATAAGAAGCTTACTGTGAAGCTGACATCTAAACCTGGTGACATAAACAAAATGAAATTGGGGCAGATAGATTCAACAAATCTGACTGTTATGTTCACAAAAGGTGATAGACACAAGTTTATGTTTGCTCTGGTCGATAAGCATATGTTTTCAATAGATTGTTTGGAGCATATCATCAACATCATACATCGATGCAAGCAGAACTCGGCGGCTGATAAGAAGAACTTTACTGACCTGCTTCGGTGGTATATTACCTTTCGGCATCGTATCTTGGCCATTATACCCAAGGTGTTTAAAATAGAGAAGAAGCCTTCTTCAGTTAAAAAAGAATGAAGTTTCCGCTCCAAGGACGCAAAGGGGGAGATTGTTTAGTCTATTTGTGTTGCGTCTTGGGCTATGTATTTTGTATCCGGATTAGGTCTGTCCATCCATGTCTAACTAGATTAGTTTCATTGTTATCTAGATTAGCTGTTAGGGTTATAGTATATATATATATATATATATATATATATATATATATATATATATATATATATATATGCATGCATGTATGCGTATATTAACAAGTTGTTTATTACGTTGATTCTTGTAACCCTAAACGCCTCTACAGATTGAAGTTCTTTATCGAGCTCTTCTGAGGTGTTATTGCGTTAATCATTCGACATATTTAGCACCATACTTGTGTTCTTTATTACGTTCTTATTTAATATCTGGCTTAGAATCATACGATCCTAAAAGAACTTTGTTCTAACGGTAATCAATATGGTGATAAATAAAAGGTGGTTTTATTTATATTCAAAAGGGTTCTGAGACCATATTGGATTCGATTATGATTTTGTTTCACTTTGCATGTTTTGACTTCCAGAATAGCTAAGTTATTCTTTCCGAATTACTAAGTTATTTAAACACTCCACAGTCGTTCATATGTTGGAAGTAGGTATGAATTAACACTGTCATGAATAGAGTTTGTAGGTGGCTAAATGTGTTTAGTCATAGCAATTGTTGTTACAACATTCATGAGTGCTCATAAGTTATGAGTATTGGAATTAACCTACGCTCACTTGTATCACTTCATGAAATTTATCTCGAGTGATTGTGAGACAGTAATATCATATAAGTCTTCAAACCTAGAGATATGAGATGTTTCCTATGAGTTGGTTGTGCATTGATTGCACGAAAACGCATCAGTACCTTAATGTTATAAAAAGTGCCTTTGTGTCAATTTAACAAGTAGTAGAATAAGCATATGAGTCGAAGTTTATCTGTTCCTTCTAGAAATAGAAGAGATATCGGGGCCCCTCGATGATTTTGTTTTGACCTATGTACTGGGCCCGGTCAAAACTAAGTTGATGTGTTCAATTAAGTTCTTTGTCAAACAAATCGGAAATTAGGAAATAAACTGTTGGACAATAAGTACAACGTTGTTCCATGTATTTGTCCAGCTGATATCATGAGAATAGAGGATTATATGATGACTTATCTAAAATGGTGCTTCATAGTTCAACAGAGTTTTCGAGAGCTACGATTGCTGGTTGGTTCCTGAAGTAATATAGGAAAATACAATTATTAGACTTATCCAAGTGGGAGACTGCTGGATAAAGTGTCTAAGTCCATAACTTATTTGGTATATACTTGACCCGACCCGGCATGGTCCATTTGGGTTGCACTTCACCCAAACAATTTATGGATAATATTATGAGAATTGTATACTTATGGTTTATTAATATATTATAAGTTGTAATATATTAATATGAAGTCATGTTATTTAATTAGTTTTTAGTCTTAAATTAATTATGAATCAATTTAATGATTAAAAGGAAGACTAATTAAATCATGGGCTATTATGTTTATATAGTGTGGGCTAACACTCATTTGGAAATGGGCTAAGCTTATATGGAAGTCCATGGATGATCCATGGAGCTTTTAACCCATGGATCCTTGGAAAGGAAAAGACATGGGTTATTAGGGTTTTACCCTAATCATGCACACTATATAAACAAGCTTATGTTGCATGAAATTGACACCTAGTGTGTGAAAAAGGGTGTGGCCGATTTCTTGAAGCAAAGTATACACTTTCATAAGTTTTCCAAGTTTGTGGTGATTTGTGATTCCACTTGAGGCATTCACATTATTGGTGCTAAGCTCTCAAACTCAAAGCAATCAATCACTATCAAAAGGTATGTCATTCTTCTAGTGTTTTATGATTCTAGATATTCATACCATGCTAGTTAGGATGTAAACCTTGGAAATTATTATTTGCATGTATTTTAGAGAAAACATAGATCCAAGGTTTATTAGGGTTGCATGTACAATTAGGAGTGTTAGAATGCTCAAAACCTAACACCTTTCTCTTCTTACCCTTTCCTTGGCCAATTGCCAACATGGGAGCAGCCACAACAGGGAATAGTGCAACAGATTTGTCTTTGAGGTTGCTCTCAGCAGTCCTTGGAGTTTGCTCAAGGAGACCTCCTATTTGTTCTTGTGGTAGGTTATTCTGAACTGGTTGTAATAGGAGTTCAAAGAGTGGAGGATTATATCGATAGCCAAATCCTCATCAAACTTAACATTAAGTTTAAGAAGACGATCAACATACCTCTGCATTTTTTGAAAATGAGAGGTTAGGGATTCTCCACTCCCCATCTTAGCGGTGATCATGTTAGTAATTGTCACACCCCGCTAAAGTGGAAATGCAAGGTATGACAGCGATAACGGTTTCAATGCAAAAGATAAAGATACATCACCATAGCAGTATTTAAAAGTTTACAACCCATAGCTTCAAAAGAAACAAAATACAAGTTTTTCAAAATAACATTGTTCAAACTATAGCTTCATAATAGCTTCAACACGATGCAATATGCTCTATGATGATGAATCTTTACATCCACTTACTAATTACTTCCTGAAAAAGCATGTAAAACGAGCGTCAACTATGAAAATAGTTGGTGAGTATCACAAGTTTATAAATCGAGGGTACAATAATGCTTTTCGTAAGTACAAGTACATTGCTTTAATGATAAAACAAAGTTGATTGCTATTAAGGTATACAAGTTTATTGCTAGAACGGGAAACGCTTTTGTATGTGTATGAGCAAACAATGAGTCTCAACCAAACCTATGACTGAAGCCCTATCGAGATCTATGCTTATCGTTCCATAGATGAATATGGTATCATGCACTCCAGCGATTCGAGCGAGTGAGGAGTTGTCAATTCCTAATAGCGCTATCCATAACGACCATTGGCTCAAAGAGTTAATGGTTAGAGATAAGGGGAGGGCCTTAGTACGATAAGTTCTCATGTTCCGTGTTGCATAGACATACATAAAGAAACATAGCAATACAATAGCAATCATGTTTGATACAATTCAATTTAAATACAACATGCAAACAGTAGTTTTTTTGGACATGCTTTTCCACCCCAAAACATAAAAACCGAAAATAGGGGAGTGCGTGAATACTCACGATGTTTTGTGTAGACACAAGCGGTACTTCGGGATGCACCAACGTCTTACTACCGGGATCCTACGACATCAAACACACGCACTAGTGAGTTTCCATGTCGATATCTAATGCTAATATACTAAACTCTACATATAGGGAAATGCCAATTTATGTTTTAGTATTGGATTTTATATCAATTAGTTACACTTTTTCTGAAGTAATGAAATTCTATATATCGGGCGATTAATTACAACCTTGGAATATAAACTTTCCAAATTTTTAAGTCCTTATTACAACATAAATTCACGAAAATAGCATTCGAGGGATAAAAATTCTCAAACTTTTTATTTAACTGTTATTACACAATACTAAGTTGGAAAAATTATAAAAATGGATTTCCAAGCTGTTTAATTATATTTTATGATTTTTGAGCATTTATTTCAATAAAAATTGAAATAAATAGAAAACAGTTTCCAAAATTACCCAAACTTTTTATTTAATTGTTATTATACATAAATAGGTTGGGAAAAATATAAAAGATATTTTTCAGTGGGTATTTCTATTTTTCCTTGCTTTATTCCTTTAAATAGTCATTAATTAAAGAAATAATATTAAACAGTTAAAATAAATCACCATAAATTTTTGTAACATCATTTACAGTATAAATATCCTGGGAAAAATATCAAAAGTGGTTTTCATAATGTATAAACTGGTTTTGGGTATTTATGTATATTTAAGTGTATTTTAGTGCAATTAACTTTAGAAAATAAGAGAAAAATAGTTTACAGTAGAGAAAAATATTCAAAATGTTTATGTAACCTCCTACTCTATAATATTATATCCTGGTAAATTTTCATGAATTTTGGATAATCAGAACTATTTCTCCCATTTTTAGTCCATTATAATTACCAAAAATTGGGAAAAATAGTAAAACATGATGGAAAATCTTGAAATTATTTTCTTGAGTCACCCATCACAGGTAAGGTATGTGAAAATTGTTAGATACAATTTTCACATCCTATAAAGTGGTTTTGTAGTTTATCATGTCCTAAATAAAAGAAAACTAGAAATCATATGAAACTATAAAAACAAATTGCTGAAATTTGGTGAGGGGTCGTTATTCCCCATAAGGATCATCCATGAATTTATTTAGGATTTATTGACCTCTGGAAGTATTTTATATGATTTATGCCCTTGGTTTTAGCAATAATTCTAATAAATCAAAGAAATAACAAAAGCTCTTGAAATTTTCCAGATTATCTCATGCATGCAAGAGCTTTCAAAAGGAAAAATGTAAAAAAATTTATTCAGAAGAGAAATGAGGGCAATGATTCCAAACAATTTAAGAAAAGTTGCATGTAATAATGCATGAAGTGTAAATGTGGCTGAAGTTCATGAATTTGTGTAGCCCATTCAGTGAGGTTTTAAGCCACGAAATTTCAACCATAATTCACTAGATATGTTAAGTTTCTAAGGTATTTTTCCTCAGATTTATGGTTGGGTTTAAGGCCATTGTTTAAGCAAGATAAAAATAGTGATCACAGAAAAAGAGCTGTATGCGCAACCTTTTTGTAAAATCTGCTAAAAATCGGATATTTAATATTTTACAGTGAGACCAGTTGGGTCTGAAAGTTAACTCGTGGAACTAACCAATACAAAAAGAATATCATGATTTTGTTAGGAAATTACTGAGTTATGACTGTTCAAAGTCGAACAAAGTAATCTGGCAGATTGCATGTTTGCTTGTGTGCATTATTAGGGTATTTCAACAAGAACATCATGCATGTCTTTGGTAAGGCCCGATTTCTAACACATGCATGGAATGAATGAGCATCCAAGATGTACTATAAATGGTTTAAATGCTTTTGTTCATGCATGAACACAAAAGAAATGGAGAAGAACATGAAATATTAGGTTTTGATGTCACATGATCATATGTGCATCTTTTCCACTCCTTGCATGGGTTTGATCCCGGATTTTCACCATCTCTAACACATGCATTGTGTTATGGTGAGAATCTACAAACCACAAGGGGAGAATAAAGATTTCTAGCCATGGAAAGGCATAGAATCCGAAAAGTAGAGAAGACTAAGAAGAAAAAGAGGTTTAACCATGAAACTATGGAAGAAGGTGTTGTTGTTTACCTTGGTTTTGACCTTGAGAGAAGTAAGAACACTTCAAGGGCTTCACAATCTCGAAATTTTTCAGAGCAATGAGAGGATTTTCGTGAGTTTAGAGAGAGGGAAGAAGATAGTGAAGTGTGTGAAGAGAGTGAAGTGAGAGAGTGAAGAGGGAAGAGGTGGAGTAAGGGTTTAAGCTTAATGATTGTGTTTTGGGGAAGAGAGAGGGCATGGGGAGTGGTGATGGCCGATTTTTGCATGCATTTTGGCCTCCTCTCTCCTAAATTTTAAACTTTATAAACTTCCCTCCTATATTTTATATAAAAACATTCATTTTTATAAAATGTTTATTAAGCAATTTGATTTATTTAAAAATCTTGTTTTCAACAAATAATTTATGATTAATACTTGTAATTTATATTTCTAGTTCATTGGTATAATCCATAATTTGATTAATAAAATTTGATATTAGGAAGTTTATAGCCAAATTTTATAAAGTTTTTAAGCTTTATAATTTATAACTTTGGATTTTTGGCTCTTTAGGGTTTTTGGAATATTGTTTGATATTCAACAACATGTTGAAGTATAATTAGAATGTTTTAATTTATTTTTAGAGTTTTATACCCTATTTCAATTATAACAAAGCTTGAAGCTTTATTCTAATTATAGTATTGGCATTTCCTATTGTAGCTAAGCAACTTACTAGAATTGTAAGTATCAAGTATATTAGTCCTAGACCTTAGTTGGATCCTAGTTTATGCAAGATTTTTGACCTAATTTATACTACTAGGTCATGGCATGTTGTGCATGAATGGTTATTATAAAGATGCATGAGTCCAAGAATGACCTGAATTGGCAGTTGTCACAGTATCCCCCACTTAAAAAGAATTTCGTCCCGAAATTCATTCTATGTCATCGCAAGGGAATAGTTGCGGATACTTTTCCTTTATGTAGTCCTCGCACTCCCAGGTGTACTCCGGCCCGCGTTTTGAGTTCCATCGAACTTTCACAATCGAGATCTTACTCCGCTTAAGTTGTTTTACCTCCCTGTCAAGGATTTCTATCGGTTCCTCAACGAAGCTCAGCTTATCATTGATCTTAATTTCCTCCAGGGGTACTATCAATGTTTCGTCGGCTAGACATTTCTTAAGGTTGGAGACGTGGAATGTGTCGTGAATGGCGCTTAACTCTTGGGGCAATTGGAGTTTATACGCTACTAGACCAATCCTTTCAAGGATTTCAAAGGGTCCAACATATCTCGGGCTTAGTTTTCCTTTCTTACCAAAACGCACAAGCCCTTTCCAAGCGACACTTTTAAAAGTACCTTGTCTCCTACTTGGAATTCTAATGGTTTTCGACGATTATCCGCATAACTTTTCTGACGATCTCTAGCAGCTTTAAGCTTATCCTTGATGAGACGCATCACAATACACCACAAAGTTCTCTAATCCTTCAGGTAAAGCCAGAATTGGTGCATTGCACAGCTTGTTTTTCAGGATTTGAAACGCCTCTTCGTGTTTCTCTTCCCAGAGAAATTTTCTATCCTTTTGGGTAAAAGATGTTAATGGTTGAGCAATCCTAGAGAAATTCTCAATGAAGCGTCTGTAGTACCCAGCTAATCCTAGGAATTGTCGTATTTCTGTCGGGGTTTTGGGGGCCTCCCATTTCTTGATTGCCTCTATCTTAGCTGGATCTACATGGATTCCTCTTTCACCGATCACATGACCAAGAAAATGTACTTCCCGAATCCAAAATTCACACTTAGTGAACTTGGCATACAATTTCTGTTCCTTCAACAGCTCCAACACTAGCTTTAGATGTCTATTGTGATCTTCTTTGGTCCGCGAGTAAACAAGTATGTCATTGATAAATACAATTACAAACCTGTCTAGGTATGGTCTACAGACCCTATTCATCAAATCCATGAATACAGCGGGTGCGTTCGTTAGTCCAAAAGGCATGACTAAGAACTCATAATGTCCATAACGGGTTCTAAATGCTATTTTGTGAATGTACTCTTCGTGAATTCTTAGCTGATGATACCCTAACCGAAGGTCGATTTTTGAGAAGTAAGAAGCACCCTACAACTGATCGAACAAGTCATCTATTCTAGGGAGGGGATATCGATTCTTGATTGTCAACTTGTTCAATTCTCTGTAATCAATGCACATTCGGAACGAACCATCTTTCTTTTTGACGAATAACACTGGGGCTCCCCAAGGTGAAGAACTTGGTCGAATAAACCCTTTGTCTAGAAGTTCTTGAAGTTGTCCGGATAGTTCTTGCATCTCGGATGGTGCAAGGCGATATGGTGCTTTTGCTACCGGTGTCGCTCCGGGAATTAAGTCTATCCGAAATTCGACCTGTCTATAAGGGGGTAGACCGGGCAATTCCTCCGGAAATACTTTGGGATAGTTTTGAACCACTGGAATCTCCTTGAGTTGCTTAGCTTCAGGTTCTCTTTCTAGCACGTGGGCCACGAATGCAATACAATTCTTTTTCAGGTACTTGTGAACCTTCACGCTTGATACTATGTTTAAACTTCTTCCTGGCTTCTCACCGTGTATGATAAGGGTTTCTCCATTAGGGAGAGGCACTCTAATGACTTTCTCATAACAACCAATGTCCGCTCTATTTTTGGATAACCAATCCATCCCTACTATCACATCAAAACTACCTACCTCTATAGGAATTAGGTCAATGCTAAGGAGTTTATCAGCTAAATTCAATGTACAACCAGGAATTATATCACTAGCCCTAATTTCATACCCATCAGCAAGTTCAATAGCATAAGCATTCCTCATCTTTACCGATTTCAAGCCAATTAACGGTCTAAATGCTAAAGAAACAAAACTCCTATCTGCTCCCGCATCGAATATTACTGATGCAAAATGGTTGTTCAGGAGGAACGTACCTGTTATCACTTCAGGGTTCTGATGAGCTTCTTCTGCACCAATCACAAAGGCTACACCTCTTGGTTGTCCAACTTGATTTCCTTGAAAGTTTTGCCTGGCTTGGCCTTGTCCATTGTTACCAGGTCCATTGTTCAGTTTAGGACATGCTCTACGGAGATGATCAGTACTCCCGCACTCGTAACATGTCCTTTTTCCCTCCTTATTCACCTTACAATACTTCGAGTAATGGCCTGTTTGCTTACAGTTTTGGCACACCGGGCAAGCTCCCTTGTGATGGAAGTTACACTTATTGCACTTCGGAAGCGGCCCTGAGTACTGCTTTCGCTCCTGCACTTCTTGTCCTTGAGTTTTCACTGGTTCTTGCTCCTGGGCTCTTACCATAAAGTTTCTTGAGACTTTCTGCTTCCTCCCTGACTTGCCTCCATACTTTTTCTCTCCCTGATCTGCTGGCTTCCTCTTGCTACTAGAGCTTTCCTTTGCCGATGCTCCCATCCTTATCACATCATTGGTTAGTCGATTTGCTAGGCTTACTGCACTTTGAATGGTAGTTGGGTTTGCTGAGGTAACCATTCCCCGAATCTCTGGTGCCAGACCCCAGATGTAACGATCTATCCGTTTCTCCTCAGGAGTAACCATGTGAGGTACTAGTTTTGCTAGTTCTTGAAATCGGACTGTGTACTTCTCTATTTGTGTTCCAACCATAGAATGGTTCCAGAATTCATATTCAAGCTTCTGAAGTTCATCCTTGGGACAATACTCCTCTATCAGCAGCTTCTTTAGGTCTTTCCAAGTTAGCTGATATGATGTTGTACGGCCTCGGGTTTGCACTAGAGTATTCCACCAGGTTAATGCCCTATCTTGGAATAAGCAAGATGCATACTCAACTTTGTTGCGCTCGAGGCATTTGCTAATATGAAGGACTAACTCCATGCTGTCAATCCATTTCAGTAACCCGACCGCACCTTCCTTTCCTTGGAACTCCTTAGGTTTACAGGCCATAAAGGACTTGTAGTTGCATTCTCTTTCATTGTTTCCCCGATTTCCTCCACTACTTCCTTGGTTAGCATTAAGTCCTGCAGTTACTTGAGTAACAATGTTTGGGATTGCTTGCATGAGTTGTTGTGCTACCATTTGAGCAACATCGGGCGTTTCGTTCTGTGGGCGCCCGCAATTAGGCCTTCCTGACATGGTTCTATGACACACGAGAAGAAATACGTATAAATACATAAAATAATGTATAATATGTATTTCACTACCATTTTGAAAACCGTAAGTGTTGTCAAATTAATGGGTTGCATTAATACTATGCATATAGATTTGAGAAAGGAAAGAAAAGAAAAATCTCTTTTATTCAACCATTTACCAAATAAACTTTAGGGTTTGACCTCATAGTAAAAGTTTTCAAACATAAAATAAAATTTTTCATTACCATTTGAAATAATCTTAAAACCAAACCAATACGTCAATCCCAAAATAAAGTTTTAAATATTTTTCCCAAAAGACACCCAACATGGGTTTTCATTTCAAAACAAAATAAAACAAAATACTGAAATCAGAACCAAAAGCCAATCGCTATCCCAACAAGAAGCATCAACACCACAATCAGGAACAGCCCACCAAACACATAATATGCTGTCATCGCATGACCTGCCTCTCGTCTAGCAGCACTAGCAGTGTCAGCAGTCTCCATCGAATGCTGATACAGGATTTCCATTCCTGCCAAGACTTCATCCAAAACTTCTCGATGCCCAGCTATCACAACGAGACTGTGACGTAGGCCCGCTGCTATCGACTGCAATCTCCGGGACTCCTCCGGGGTCATACCTGGCTGTCTGACAGGTATCCCTATGACTTGCTGAGGTGAGGGTGCTCTCGGTCCTGCATCGCTAGGTTCTGCTCCGCTAGGTCCTGCCGTGCCATGTCCTGCTGTGCTGGAGGGTATCCTTCCTGGAATGGGAACACTCTTCCTCGCTGTCCTCCGAAGGCGAAGTCCATAGAGCGGTGGCTGTGGCAACACCGATGTCGGTGATGCCTCGCGTCGTTGACTCGGGGCGTTGTCATTGCTGATCTCCACCGAGTTCCCAGTATCTTCCGTATCCTCTGATGGGTCTTCTTCTACCGAGGCGGGGGGATTACGTCGAGGGATAACAGTGACGTAGCCGGATTCATCGGCTGAGGCGGTAGCGCGGGAAGATGACGATGTTGACATAGTGGATTGTGACATAGTTTCAATGAGATATGAAATAAATGACAATGCATGCCTATAATATGCAATGCTTACACACACCAAAATTAACCTTTTGAAATTTTGAAATAAAGTTTTCTCAAATATTTTTGTTGAACATATTCCCATTATAATTAGCTCAAGCTTTGTATAAATCTTTTCTTAATTAAACATAGGTGATCAGGCTATGTTTAATCAAGGTCCAATAATACAACTCCCGACCTAATTATACTAGTAATATGTTTGATGTAAAAAGAATTTCTTTGTAAGTTTTAGTTATAGGTTGTGTTTTCTTAAAGAAAAACCGATGTTCTCTATAACTTTAGCTCTGATACCACTTCTGTCACACCCTGCTAAAGCGGAAACGCAAGGTACGACAGCGATAACAGTTTCAATGCAAAAGATAAAGATACATCACCATAGCAGTATTTAAAAGTTTACAACCCATAGCTTCAAAAGAAACAAAATACAAGTTTTTCAAAATAACATTGTTCAAAATATAGCTTCATAATAGCTTCAACACAATGCAGCATGCTCTATGATGATGAATCTTTACATCCACTTACTAATTACTTCCTGAAGAAGCATGTAAAACGAGTGTCAACTATGAAAATAGTTGGTGAGTATCACAAGTTTATAAATCGAGGGTACAATAATGCTTTTCGTAAGTACAATTACATTGCTTTAATGATAAAACAAAGTTGATTGCTATTAAGGTATACAAGTTTATTGCTAGAACGGGAAACGCTTTTGTATGTGTATGAGCAAACAATGAGTCTCAACCAAACCTATGACTGAAGCCCTATCGAGATGTATGCTTATCGTTCCATAGATGAATATGGTATCATGCACTCCAGCGATTCGAGCGAGTGAGGAGTTGTCAATTCCTAATAGCGCTATCCATAACGACCATTGGCTCAAAGAGTTAATGGTTAGAGATAAGGGAAGGGCCTTAGTACGATAAGTTCTCATGTTCCGTGTTGCATAGACATACATAAAGAAACATAGCAATACAATAGCAATCATGTTTGATACAATTCAATTTAAATACAACATGCAAACAGTAGTTTTTCTGGACATGCTTTTCCACCCTAAAACATAAAAACCGAAAATAGGGGAGTGCGTGAATACTCACGATGTTTTGTGTAGACACAAGCGGTACTTCGGGATGCACCAACGTCTTACTACCGGGATCCTACGACATCAAACACACGCACTAGTGAGTTTCCATGTCGATATCTAATGCTAATATACTAAACTCTACATATAGGGAAATGCCAATTTATGTTTTAGTATTGGATTTTATATCAATTAGTTACACTTTTTCTGAAGTAATGAAATTCTATATATCGGGCGATTAATTACAACCTTGGAATATAAACTTTCCAAATTTTTAAGTCCTTATTACAACATAAATTCACGAAAATAGCATTCGAGGGATAAAAATTCTCAAACTTTTTATTTAACTGTTATTACACAATACTAAGCTGGGAAAATTATAAAAATGGATTCCCAAGCTGTTTAATTATATTTTATGATTTTTGAGCATTTATTTCAATAAAAATTGAAATAAATAGAAAACAGTTTCCAAAATTACCCAAACTTTTTATTTAATTGTTATTATACATAAATAGGCTGGGAAAAATATAAAAGATATTTTTCAGTGGGTATTTCTATTTTTCCTTGCTTTATTCCTTTAAAGAGTCATTAATTAAAGAAATAATATTAAACAGTTAAAATAAATCACCATAAATTTTTGTAACATCATTTACAGTATAAATATCCTGGGAAAAATATCAAAAGTGGTTTTCATAATGTATAAACTGGTTTTGGGTATTTATGTATTTAAGTGTATTTTAGTGCAATTAACTTTAGAAAATAAGAGAAAAATAGTTTACAGTAGAGAAAAATATTCAAAATGTTTATGTAACCTCCTACTCTATAATATTATATCCTGGTAAATTTTCATGAATTTTGGATAATCAGAACTATTTCTCCCATTTTTAGTCCATTATAATTACCAAAAATTGGGAAAAATAGTAAAACAAGATGGAAAATCTTGAAATTATTTTCTGGAGTCACCCATCACAGGTAAGGTATGTGAAAATTGTTAGATACAATTTTCACATCTTATAAAGTGGTTTTCTAATTTATCATTTCCTAAATAAAAGAAAACTAGAAATCATATGAAACTATAACAAAAATTGCTGAAATTTGGTGAGGGGTCATTATTCCCCATAAGGATCATCCATGAATTTATTTAGGATTTATTGACCTCTAGAAGTATTTTATATGATTTATGCCCTTGGTTTTAGCAATAATTCTAATAAATCAAAGAAATAACAAAAGCTCTTGAAATTTTTCAGATTATCTCATGCATGCAAGGGCTTTCAAAAGGAAAAATGTAAAAAAATGTATTCAGAAGAGAAATGAGGGTAATGATTCCAAACAATTTAAGAAAAGTTGCATGCAATAATGCATGAAGTGTAAATGTGGCTGAAGTTCATGAATTTGTGTAGCCCATTCAGTGAGGTTTTAAGCCACGAAATTTCAACCATAATTCACTAGATATGTTAAGTTTCTAAGGTATTTTTCCTCAGATTTATGGTTGGGTTTAAGGCCATTGTTTAAGCAAGATAAAAATAGTGATCACAGAAAAAGAAATGTATGCGCAACCTTTTTGTAAAATCTGCTAAAAATCGGATATTTAATATTTTACAGTGAGACCAGTTGGGTCTGAAAGTTAACGCGTGGAACTAACCAATACAAAAATAATATCATGATTTTGTTAGGAAATGACTGAGTTATGACTGTTCAAAGTCGAACAAAGTAATCTGGCAGATTGCATGTTTGCTTGTGTGCATTATTAGGGTATTTCAACAAGAACATCATGCATGTCTTTGGTAAGGCCCGATTTCTAACACATGCATGGAATGAATGAGCATCCAAGATGTACTATAAATGGTTTAAATGCTTTTGTTCATGCATGAACACAAAAGAAATGGAGAAGAACATGAAATATTAGGTTTTGATGTCACATGATCATATGTGCATCTTTTCCACTCCTTGCATGGGTTTGATCCCGGATTTTCACCATCTCTAACACATGCATTGTGTTATGGTGAGAATCTACAAACCACAAGGGGAGAATAAAGATTTCTAGCCATGGAAAGGCATAGAATCCGAAAAGTAGAGAAGACTAAGAAGAAAAAGAGGTTTAACCATGAAACTATGGAAGAAGGTGTTGTTGTTTACCTTGGTTTTGACCTTGAGAGAAGTAAGAACACTTCAAGGGCTTCACAATCTCGAAATTTTGCAGAGAAATGAGAGGATTTTCGTGAGTCTATAGAGAGGGAAGAACAAAGTGAAGTGTGTGAAGAGAGTGAAGTGAGAGAGTGAAGAGGGAAAAGGTGGAGTAAGGGTTTAAGCTTAATGATTGTGTTTTGGGGAAGAGAGAGGGCATGGGGAGAGGTGATGGCCGATTTTTGCATGCATTTTGGCCTCCTCTCCTTAATTTTAAACTTTATAAACTTCCCTCCTATATTTTATATAAAAACATTCATTTTTATAAAATGTTTATTAAGCAATTTGATTTATTTAAAAATCTTGTTTTCAACAAATAATTTATGATTAATACTTGTAATTTTTATTTCTAGTTCATTGGTATAATCCATAATTTGATTAATAAAATTTGATATTAGGAAGTTTATAGCCAAATTTTATAAAGTTTTTAAGCTTTATAATTTATAACTTTGGATTTTTGGCTCTTTAGGGTTTTTGGAATATTGAATGATATTCAACAACATGTTGAAGTATAATTAGAATGTTTTAATTTATTTTTAGAGTTTTATACCCTATTTCAATTATAACAAAGCTTGAAGCTTTATTCTAATTATAGTATTGGCATTCCCTATTGTAGCTAAGCAACTTACTAGAATTGTAAGTATCAAGTATATTAGTCCTAGACCTTAGTTGGATCCTAGTTTATGCAAGATTTTTGACCTAATTTATACTACTAGGTCATGGCATGTTGTGCATGAATGGTTATTATAAAGATGCATGAGTCCAAGAATGACCTGAATTGGCAGTTGTCACAGTAATGATCTCATAGCTCTCTTGCCTCGCGCTTTGGTAGTACCGGTCCAACAAATCCTGATGCATTTCATACGGATACATGTCCTCGTAGGACTTTTGGAGTTCGAGGTTTATGGTGGCCAGCATGATGCAATGAACTTTCGTAGCATCATGCTCGTGGGCCTCAAAGGCGGCCAACTCTTCAGGGGTAGCAACATCTGGGATGATCTTCTCAAGCTTTTCATCAACGATATATTCTTTGTCCTCGTAGCGAGTGATCATGAGAATATACCTCATCCACTCGTTGAAGTTTGAGCCATCAAATGTCACCTTTTGACATAGGTTCATCAATGAGAATGACCCAAAAGCGTTGTTGTTGTTGTTTGTAGACATCTGAAAAAGAAAAGGAACAAAGTTTGATTAGAAATGAGTCCCTAATTAAACAGCCAAATGAGAATTTGGGCTAGGACCCAACAACATTATTTACAACTTAGAAAGGGATTCCGTACTCTAAAAGTAAATAATTTGAAGGTAAGTGAATGACGATTCACTAATTCTCTCCATGAAAAACGAGAAAGAAGATTTAAGTTTTAAATGTATTGAAAACTCCTAGATCTTTGAGATTCATTGAAATTTTCAATGGCATGTTTAAATCTCGATATGCACTTCAAATTTGCGACTGGGATGTCAAGGATCACAAAAAGTTGTGAATAACCATGTGAATCTACATGGTGCACTCAATGCCTCTAGCACCTAATCAATGTGCCGGTAAACCACACATGCTCCATTGATCTATGACAAACATCGAGTCACCCTTCGCCACCAATGTCAATCCCAATTTAGTATGCTAGTTAACCACGCACGCTCCACTAATGTTTGACAAGGGTACAAAGTGTAATTCAATAGAATAACATCATTTTCACATTTTACCCTAAAGTGACTAAGATTGGGAATTTTGTAAAACATGTAGTTACTTTGTATCTTACATTATACTTTTAATGAGGAGAGGATTGCCCTATCCTACCCGTTCGACTAACGACCCTCCACCAGTCAAGCAAGGAGTGGGTGTGAGTGTACACCCATTAAGCGCCATTTTATTGGCAGCAACCTTATACCCACCTTATAAACCGGCTTCATGAATGAGGACTACTAACGGTAAGACTAGCATTTTAATTATACATACATATATATATATATATATATATATATATATATATATATATATATATATATATATATATATTCATTAAGCTTGTAATAATATAATAGTATAGGGTTGAATTTTAAACTTGTAAAACTCTAAAGGTTTGTAATTTAAATTCTTCAAAATTAAACTTTTAATCACTAAATTCAAATTTGAAAACTTGAGGGCAAGTTTTTGAAAATTTTCAAAACTAAAGGAATCAAATAACAAATACTTTAAATTAAACAATTAATTTCATAATTATCTATATTTGACCTAATCTAATTTTAGTCATTAGATAACTACCAAATAATTTTAAATAATCCATATTTATCACATAAACAACCAATATTCGAAAGATTTGAAATTATCTATTGTTTTGGCAAGGATAATCATTTAATTAAGGTAAAATTTGGATTATGTCTTCAAAAAACGATTTAGGCATCAAATCCAAGAGAAAACAGCAACTAAATCCTAAAATATCCTCTACCTGACACACGAACTCGCCGAGTCAGCTCTGAACTCGCTGAGTACGGGCCAACTCGCCGAGTTGAGTCGAGCAGAGGCAAGAAACTCGATTTTTTGCAAGCAAAATAGTTAACCATCACATACAATTGAAACCAATCATGGCTCTGATACCACTGATGGTTTTATGCATAAGAAACAATCCTATGTGCTCATGCAAACCCTAATGCTTGGATCTAGGTTTCTCTATTGTACATGTTTTGAATCCAAGACTTAAAAACCTAGATCTATCACATATAATTCGAAATTATCATAAAGAAAACAGATCCAAGTGTTTTACCTCTTTCATGTAGCTTGAAATCCTTGTAGTCTTCTTGATCTTGAGCTTAGAGTCACAATTGTAACTCGTCTAATGGTTCACAAACCCCACAAGCAAGAAGGCAGCTATATGAGAGAGATAGTAGGATGCTAAACTCGGCCCTAGGGTTCCCTTGTAAGCAAGTGGCCTAATTTGGGAGCTAGGGGTCCTTATTTATACTTGCAGGCTGCTAGGGTTTCAGTCTAAACCCTAATGGACAGCTTAGCCACCATGCAGCCCAAGGAACCTTTTGGAATAAGGCCTTGGACGAAATTTTGATGGATACCCATCATAATTTCGTTCACCCTTTGATCCACTAGGTTTCCTTAGCCCAAAACTCAACTATCATACATTTGACATTTTACACCCCTTTATTTAATTAATCTATTTTAGTCACCAAATTAATTTTCAATTAATTTATGACCAATACTAATTAAATAAATATGATTTCTCCTTTAATGTATAATTCTTATAATATATTAATAAACCATAAATTTTCTCTTTCTCTCCTTAAATTACCTTGTCAAGTTGCTTTGGTAAAGGCAACCCAAAAGGACCATGCACAACTGGATCAAGTATATACCAAATATAGTTACGGGCTTAGACACTCTTCCAACAAAAATGATCATAGCATGGAGGTAGAGAATGTAGAACTATGCCAATATCCAACTCTTTGTCAAAGTTCACATTCAACTTGAGTAGACGATCCACAGATCTCTGCATACATTGCGGCTGGGTCGTGATGGACTCTCCATCCTTCATCTTGGTCGTGATGAAGTGCGTGACTATTTCGTACCTCTATTAACGAGCTCTTTGATGATACTTTTCCATCAAGTCCTAGCACATATCGTAAGGCCAACAGTCTTCGTAGACCCGCTGCAGCTTAGGAGTCATAATGGCAATCGTGATGCACGACACTTTGGTTGCATCTTTGACATGGGCCTTATGCTCAATAATTTCTTCGGGAGTTGATTCGGACTGATCAATCTCGTTCAGCTCTTTGTCAAGGACATACTCCTTGTCCTCGAACCACAACACCATTCGGATGTTGCGAATCCAATCATTGAAATTGGACCCATTGAATGTCACCTTGTCGTAGATGCTTAAGAGCGAGAAAGTGTTAGAGGAGTTGTTGTTTGAGGAGCCGTAAATGTTGTTTGAAGAATACATCTACAAAAGAAGAAAGAAAAGTTTTGATTAGATAAGGAATCCTTAATATAACAACCAAAATGAAATATCAAGGCTAGGACCCATCACAATAATTCACAATTCGAAAGAGGGATGCCGTAATCAAATTGTAAATAATTTGAAGGTACGTAAATGACAATTTACTAATTTCCACCTCGAAAACGAAATTTAAATAAATTAGGTTTCATTAGAAATTCCTAGATCTATACAATTCATTGAACTTTTCAATGGCATGTTTAATCTTGATTATGCCTTTCAAATTTACTGGGATACCGAGGATCACAAATAAGATGTGAATAACCATGCAAATTAGCCTGGTACAATCGATGTCATTTACCACCTAATCAACGTGTCGATTAACCATACACACTCCACTGATTAATGATAATTTATGAGCTACCTATTGTCACGCTTTATTAGTCCAAGTTAGTGTGTCGGTTAACCACACACACTCCAATAACGACTTGGCAAAGTGCAATGTGAAATTTCATGGATTAACATCAAATTCACATTTTCCTAAAGTAACTAAGATTGGGACCTTATGAAAACATTTAGTTACTTTATATTTATCATTACTTATTAATGAGATAATTAATGTCCAATCCTACCTGTTCGGCTAAAGACCCTCCACCAATCAAGGAAGCAGTGGGTGAGAATGGACACTCATTCAACCGCTATTTTATAGGTAGTTTCCTTATACCCGCTTGATAGACCGACTTCGTGAATGAGGCCTACTAATGGTAAGACTAACTTATCTTATATATATATATATATATATATATATATATATATATATATATTAAACTTTTAATATTATAATAGTATAAGGGTGTATTCTAGACTTTTAAAATACTAGGGTTCTATAATTTAATATTTCAAAATTACCTTTTTAATTAAATTTAAATTTCAAAACTTAAAGGGTATAATTTGAAACATTTCAAAATCGTTAGATCAAATTTAAAATAATTAACTAATCACATAACTTGTCACTATCTTAAAATTTGACCAAATCCATCTATTTTGATAAGGAAATCAAATTACCATTCAAGAAATTCAAATTATGATGATTAAAACGAATTATGGTAATTATCTTAATCCAAAATAGCTCAAAAATTCAAAAAACCAGTTAACAGACGAGTCAACTCGTTGAGTCAGGGCATGGGCTCATCGAGATCATCCAACTCATCAAGTTCATCGTAGATCTCGATGAGTTTGGCAATCAGAAAATGATTTCTGCTTTGGATTCGATTTGGACAGTTCACTATTACATTAAATAAAACAGAAGAACATCTTACCATCTAATACCACTGTTAGGTTTTGAGCATAATAACATCCTATGTGATCATGAAACCCTAATTGCTCTAGATCTAAGATTTTATATATTTATACATGCAAATAGAAATTCAAAATCAATAACCCTCATACTAGCATACAATTTTGGAAATCAATATGAAACTAGGGTTAGAATATTACCTTGCTTGCTATCTAGTAATAACAAGAATTCCACGGATGATCTTGACTCTTGAAAGCTTAGTGCCCCAAGTGTTGCACCTCTAATGAAGTCACAAACACTAAAAGAAAAGGATGATTGAGAGAGGGGAAAAATCAGCTAGGGTTTCTCCTTGGGGAACAGTGGCCGAATCTAGGAGGTCTAGGGTCTTTATATAGCTGTGGCTGCTAGGGTTTTTAGGTGGAAACCCAAATCCTTACTTATGCTACAAGAAGCCCATGGAAATCCCTTCTGGAAGGCCTTGGATGATTTCTATTAGGCCTCCCTATAGAAATTCGTCCACCCTATTCCAAGGGAGTCCAGCAGCCCAGTTTGCAATTATCAATGATTTGAAAAACCAGTCCCCGTACTTTTAATCAGTTCCTTTAATCCCAAAATTAGTGCCAAATTAATTTTAGATTAAATATTAATTAAATAATATGATTTCTAATTAACATATTATTCTTATAATATATTAATAAATCATTAAATAACCTCTCTCTCAAAAAGTTATCGTGTCAAGTCGCTATGGCGAAGGCAACCCAAAAGGACCATGCTACTATCAAATAAAGTACATACCAATTATAGTTAAGGGCTTAGACACCTAATCCACAAATAGTTATATAATGGATAAAGTTTCCAGCTTTGTAGATTACAATGGTACCAAGAAACAAGATCTAGTCTTTAAGTCTCAAAAGGACCCAAAAATGAATCTTTTTCAACTTCATCCATTAAATCCAAGTCTCCAACCTTCAAATCCGAAACAAAATGACGTTTAGATGGATAAAGTTTCCAACTTTATCCATAACAAGTTCACAAACTTTCAAGATCTAAACATTATGCACTTAAAGTGACCCAAAGCTCATAACACCAAAAAATAGCTAGATCACTAACACCGAAATTTTCAAAACAAAATTTTGATTTAAAAATAGTTTATCTCTTTAACACTTTTCATAAAAATCTCCATTCTAGTTTTAATTACAATACATGACTCTTTTGTTCAATCACTAAATAACCAGGATCCTCAAAACAAACTTTTCCTCTGGTGTGTACAATCGAGCTGGTGTCGTCCCGGGATCTTGAGAAAACCTGAAACACATAAGACAAAACATTGTAAGCACGAAGCTTACTGAGTTCCCCAAAATACCACACATAACACATACTAGCCACTCGAGGCTATAACTCTGTGGGCC
This sequence comes from Lactuca saligna, assembly GCF_052625555.1. Taxonomy (NCBI): domain Eukaryota; kingdom Viridiplantae; phylum Streptophyta; class Magnoliopsida; order Asterales; family Asteraceae; genus Lactuca; species Lactuca saligna. Next base: position 107,644,164 of record NC_136421.1, on the reverse strand, counting down.
CTTGGGCCCTAACTCTATGGACCCTCTGGTCCTAACTCTGTAAACCTTCTGGTTCTAACTCTGATATACTCTGATATACACATGGCATAAATCACATAGAAATAATGCAGTGCAACGCATCACATAAATAGCATACAATAACTCTGTCACATGACTCTAATTACCACTCAAGGTAAAGTAGAGTGAGAAGACTCACCTCGGATATCTCGGTAAATCTCTGACTCGGTAGAAATATGGTCTAGCCTCCGCCTGATCACATAAGGTAAATACTCTCATAAATATAACTCTTGAGACTAGACTCAACTCTCTCTTGGCGTCCTCAGAAGGTTAAAAGACCATTTTACCCCTCTCTTGGCTCAACGGCCCCATAGTTGACCAATCCTTAAAAGTCAACAAAAGTCAAAGGTCAAACTTTGACCCGACTCGTCAAGTGCACTTGGGCGACTCGGCGAGTCTACACGTGTCCACTATCTCTCTAGTCTCGTTTGGCACATTGAGTCTTTCCCCTTGCTCGATGAGCTACACCTAGAATGAATCGCGGGGCCACCCTGACTCAACTCGTTGAGTCTCAAGAACAACTCGTCGAGTTCCGCCTTGAACTCCGGTCCTCTAATCCCCCTCTGAATCACTGAGTTATTTCCCCAACTCGGCAAGTCTACTCACTAAGTGAATTATGGGAAACCCTAACCCTACTCGCCGAGTCTGATCTTTGGACTTGACGAGTTCATGCCATGCACAAACTCCATTGACCTCCTGAGGTCAGATCTGTTCCTTAAATCCATAGATCTGACCTTCCCAAGCATGATAATCATGTAAAGTTCAGACCTTGACACTCATATAGCATCTAGATGGTCTCACTTGGTGATTTAGGTCCAAAAATAACCTCTTAAGTTCATGGATCCCAAAATAACCCATAAAGCTACAAGGGTTAAGGTCTCTGGACCTCTTTGAGTCCAGATCCAAAGCATAAACTCGAGAAAGGACCAATTACTCCACATATTCACTCTCTAAAGGGAGTTAAAAAACCCTAACTCTAAGAATCAACACCAAATCTGAAGAAGGTCCGAATAAATACCTCAAGATGAAGTCTCTGAACTCTGAAATCACCATAACCGCTCCTCCTTCAGCCTCCTCTTGCCTTGGTCACCTCCTTCTTGCAATCACACCAACAAAATGCATCAAAAGTGGCCTCTCCTTCCTCATAATCGCTCTAGATCTCTTAGGGTTTCTCTCTAGGGTTTGGTAGCCGCAAATGACGGCCCTAAGGGCCTTTAAATAGGTCCCAAACCCGAGAAATTAGGGTTTCATTAAACAACGTGGACACGCCGAGTCCACTCATGGAATCGCCGAGTCGATTCATGAACCTGGATGAAAATCCGCGACCCTACTCGGCGAGTCTAAGCACCAACTTGCCAAGTCCCTCTACAAACTCCAAAATTAATGAATAAAATAATATATCTGGGAATCCAAATGTTACAATTCTCCCCCACTAGAATCAGACTTCGCCCTCGAAGTCTAACTCTACAAACAACTCTGGATGTTGCTCATGCATCTCGCGCTCCAGCTTCCTAGTCAGCTCTGACCATTTCCTTTGCTGCCAATGGACCTGTACCAGAGGCACTTCCTTGTTCCTCAGAACCTTGATCTTCCGATCTCTAATTGTTACCAGTTTCTCAACATAGTTCAGGCTCTAATACCAACTTGTAACACCATTACAAAACATCACAATGTCCTACCTCAACCACTGATCTCTTACTCCCAGCACCATACAGATACAACAATACATTTCCTCTGAACCCCATAAATAATTCTTCATTTACCTAAGGCGCAACTTCAGTGTATCCGAACACTCAATTGGAATACAAAGAAAACGCTAACGTTTTAGAACACGCTGATGATCCTCCGAAGCCCTTTCCCCTACCACTCAAAATCCAAGAAAAAATACACATACCAGTCCAGGAGTTGGCTGCTCGATATTCTTCTATCCATACTTCGACCTAGAAGTCCTCAATTGCCCATACCATCATTACGAGCCTACCACTTGAAACGGCCCCGACCACCACCAGATTCCTGACCATCGACCACCTACCGTGGAGACACTCATCCTATCTCAGAAACGCACCACATGTATTATCTCACTCTGCATCTCTCCTTGATCACCAATGACCCTGGTCTCATGAATTCGAGTTGCATGTCTCTGTATCCAACCCCTAACCGCTCTTGCACAAATCTCTGGTTTCCCTAATAAAATACCCAGTTCTCCCCCATTTAGGGTTCGAACCATCACCAATTGATGCATCAACAATCTACCCCACAGACGGTTTCCGTCAGAAACATTGCATTTATGCTCGGAAGGTGCCACACAACGCCCAATGATCTCCCCACTAGGGATCAAGAAACCTCAAATACCCTAAATTTCCGATGAAATCCTCAGGAATTTCTCATCATGACTACCCCTCGTCGTCCGAAGCCTCATACCATCCCAATACAGAACATCCCAACTGTCCAGTACTATCACTGACTCTTAGACTGAACAACAAATCATCATACTCCTCACCCTCGACTTCTCAACCCCCGTTCCAACGCATGAATCATCACGAGATTAGGGACTCCATTACTATACTCACTACCCATCATAGACAGAATAGCCACCGCTCTGATATACTCATGTGGATTACCCGCTGATGTCGCTACCACACACCCTATTATACCCAATTAAGGTGTAATGTGGTCATTGACCATCTCAGTCCCCACTGAATACCTGCTCATGGTAGATCATTTCCTCATGGTAGACCTGCTGCCTGCTATGCTGGTGGAAAAATCGACATTAATGTCAACCCGAAGGGTTTACTCCTAAACCTAGAACTGAAATCTCACGTTTCTCTTGTTTCCCACAAGAAACATAAATAGCACCCATCAGGTCACAGAAGGTGACATCTCCTCCATCGTCTGATTGCTCACTCAGACCGCAATCCCCCATAAATGTCTTCTCTACTAATCCATGAGTCTTGCAACTACATCTGACATCTTACCAATAATACTCTGAAATGCTCTCGACCTCCCTCTCAAGGGATGCCTCTTCGGACTCAATCATGGCCCTTAGGCCTAAAACTCCATCGCGTCCAAACTCCACCAATCAATCCTGACCGGACAACCGAAGAATTGCAAGCATCATTTGCTAAGAACCATGGTACTCATCCCCTGACATCTCTCCTCAATCGACTACAATATGTGGTACTCGAACTATAACATCACCTCCTTAATCTGCTAAGATGCATGGTACTCGAACCATGGCATCACTTCCCAATCTGCTCCGATGTATGGTACTCGAACCATAACATCACTTCTCAATCTGCTCTGATGTATGGTACTCGAACCATAACATTACTCCTAAATCTTCTCCGATGTATGGTACTCGAACCATAACATCACTCCTTAGTCTGCTCCAATGTATGGTACTCGAACCATAACATCACTCCTCAATCTGCTCCGATGTATGGTACTCGAACCATAACATCACTCCTCAGTGTGCTCCGATGTATGGTACTCGAACTATAACATCACTCCTCAATTTTCTCCGATGTATGGTACTCGAACCATAACATCACTCCTCAGTCTGCTCCGATGTATGGTACTCGAACCATAACATCACTCCTCAGTCTGCTCCTTAGAACCTTCAGAATACTCCCTATATCGAGTATGGGTCCTCTGCTTTCGGTAGTACGGGCCCATACTACCTGCCACATCTACCCATACTTTCCACACGGACCATCCCAGAGCTCCTAAGTAGCTGCTCAACCTCCTCGTTTACCAATTCTGTCACACGTGCTCGCTCCTCAGCGAAATGCTCTACTCCACCAGCGTACTCATCTAGCTAAGGTTACTCCCTAGGCTCTTCCTTGGTCCTCTTACTTCTCCGCCATCATCTGTTGAAGAGCTCCTAATGATGCCAACCATCTACCTCTTGAATATCGTCATATTCACTCGGTAGATGACTCCCATCATCAAGAGTTCCACAAAGCACGAAGCAAGCAACATTCGGGCATCGAAAAATACACGAACTCACTTCGGGTGATAGCTCTGCTTGCTCTGCTCATTCTCCAAAGTACCACCGAACTCTGCAACTCTACCCCTCGCGGGTTCTAACTATTCTCTCGATAAGCACCACAATACTCATCTAGGCTTCTCTCCTAGATTATTCCTCTACTCAAATCCCCTAGAAGGATTCCAACTGAATACTCTCATGCATACTGAAAAGTGCATGACATATAACAGCAACTCCTAGGCTACACCATCACAAATCATACCACTCTAGTCCTAAGATATGAAATACCTAGCCTATCTCTTGCACGCATAATATCTCATAAAATGTATCATAAATATCTCAATCACAAAAGTAGTGGTATTTTTGGAAATCATTGTTTGATCTCTGGTTAAATGTACACACTACTCTTTCTCGCTTTCTCTTTAAACTCTTATTCACCTTTATACAATCATTTATTTGAAAACTTTTCTTACTTCCTCAGTTTGAGTCCAGATTTACCCGAAGGTGCATCCGAATCCCTCAAACCAAGGCTCTGATACCAACTTGTAACACCGAAATTTTCAAAACAAAATTTTGATTTAAAAATAGTTTATCTCTTTAACACTTTTCATAAAAATCTCCTTTTTTGTTTTAATTACAATACATGACTCTTTTTTTCAATCACTTAATAACCAGGATCCTCAAAACAAACTTTTCCTCTGGTGTGTACAATTGTGCCGGTGCCATCCCGTGATCTTGAGAAAACCTGAAACACATAACACAAAACATTGTAAGCACGAAGCTTAGTGAGTTCCCCAAAATAACACACATACCACATACTAGCCACTCGAGGCTATAACTCTGTGGACCCTTGGGCCCTAACTCTATGGACCCTCTGGTCCTAACTCTGTGAACCTTCTGGTTCTAACTCTGATATACTTTGATATACACATGGCATAAATCACATAGAAATAATGCAGTGCAACACATCACATAAATAGCATACAATAACTCTATCACATGACTCTAATTACCACTCAAGGTAAAGTATAGTGAAAAGACTCACCTCGGATATCTCGGTAAATCTCTAACTCGGTAGAAATATGGTCTAGCCTCCGCCTGATCACATAAGGTAAATACTCTCATAAATATAACTCTTGAGACTAGACTCAACTCTCTCTTGGCGTCCTCAGAAGGGTAAAAGATCATTTTACCCCTCTCTTGGCTCAACGGCCCCATAGTTGACCAATCCTTAAAAGTCAACAAAAGTCAACGGTCAAACATTGACCTGACTCGTCGAGTGCACTTGGGCGACTCGGCGAGTCTACACGTGTCCACTATCTCTCTAGTCTCGCTTGGCACGTCGAGTATTTCCCTTTGCTGGACGAGCTACATCTTGCATGAATCGCGGGGCCACCCCGACTCAACTTGCCGAGTCTTAATAACAACTCGGATAGTTCCACCTTGAAATCTAGTCCTCTAATCCCCCTCTGACTCACTGAGTTATTTCCCCAACTCGGCAAGTCTACTCACTGAGTGAATTATGGGAAACCCTAACTCTACTCATCGAGTCTGATCTTTGGACTCAGCGAGTTCATGCCATGCACAAACTCCATTGACCTCCTGAGGTCAGATCTGTTCCATAAATCCATAGATCTGACCTTCCCAAGCATGATAATCACGTAAAGTTCAGACCTTGACACTCATATAGCATCTAGATGGTCTCACTTGGTGATTTAGCCCCAAAAATAACCTCCTAAGTTCATGGCTCCCAAAATAACCCATAAAGCTACAAGGGTTAAGGTCTCTGGACCTCTTTGAGTCCAGATCCAAAGCATAAAGTCGAGAAGGGACCAATTGCTCTACATATTCATTCTCTAAAGGGGGTTAGAAAACCCTAACTCTAAGAATCAACACCAAATCTGAAGAAGGTCCGAATAAATACCTCAAGATGAAGTCTCTAAACTCTGAAATCACCAGAACCGCTCCTCCTTCGGCCTCCTCTTGCCTTGGTCATCTCCTTCTTTCAATCACACCAACAAAATGATCAAAAGTGGCCTCTCCTTCCTCACAATCGCTCTAGATCTCTTAGGGTTTCTCTCTAGGGTTTGGTAGCCGCAAATGACGGCCCTAAGGGCCTTTAAATAGGTCCCAAACCTGGGAAATTAGGGTTTCATTAAACAGTGTGGACTCACCGAGTCCACTCATGGACTCACCGAGTCCAGTCATGAACCCGGATGAGAATCCGCGACCCTACTCGGCGAGTCTAAGCACCAACTCGTCGAGTCCCTCTACAAACTCCAAAACTAATGAATAAAATAATATACCTGGGATTCCGAATGTTACAAGATCTAACAGTTTCCTCATCAATATTCAAACTTTATACCTCTAGAAGAAAGATCAAGGTGAACAAAGTCTGGATCTACAAGCTCCAACACAACCAACACTTCTTTCGTGAGTTCCTTCTTCTCCAAGGTGCACCAAGAACACTCCAAATAACTTAATTACACATTCTTATTGCTCATAAGGCTCAATTTAGGGTTAGGGTTACAAGAGAGGGTGTTAGAGAGGTGGAGGCTGAGAATTGAGGGGGTTTGGGGAAGTTTAGGAGTTGAAATATGGCTCAAACCATTAAAATAGGGTTTGGGCACTAATAACGTATGCCCAACGTACTAGATGTATGCCCAGCGTACTCATGCATACTCAGTACGCCCAACGTACTCAATTTACGCGTACAAACGGTTGTAAATTGGATCATTTTATTTTTGTTTTCAATGTTCTTTATATCCACAGAAAGTTATTAAAGAGCTCTACAATATTATCTAAATAGTTTAGACTAAAAACTCCTCGTACAAAAATCCATATTTCATGTAAGAACACGACCTAGGACTTTTCTCTTTCTACCCTTCGGTCCAAAACACAATTCAGGGGTTAAATCTCTTAACCAACATTACCTCCTTCCACAAGGACTAAACTTTTCTTCATTAAGGCCCAAAGACTCACACAATTGACTTCTAGACCACGAACCAGAAATGTCAGGAAACAGGATGTTACATTTACTTTGGAAGATAATGTACCCTCACAAAGCAGCAACTTGGGAGATAGTGGTGTATTTGTTTGTATGTTTATGGAACAACTAGTATCATGAGAACCAATATGTCAACTTATAAACCCAAAAAATGCAGGATCGCCAAAATTTAGTGGGGATCATTTGTTGGTCCTATGTAGTTAGATGTGATAGGTATGTAAGTGAATGTTTGATTTATAAATTCAAGCGTTTGATTAGGAAAACTAATTTTATATGTAATGCGATACACATTATCTTCATACATAATATAATTATGAACTCAAAAGTTTAAGCATAACAACGATTACACCGTCTTTATTGACGTTGCAACTTCAAACATAACCAAAAGACTTAAAGCTTACAACTTGTAAATAATAATTGCCAAGAATAACACCCAACTAGAAACCAAGGATATATTCAATTTCTTATTTTCAGATTAAAAGTGTTTATTTGCCATAAATATCTTAGCTATTATCATAGAAGATTGGTCCTTGCCTTCATCAACCCAACAGATAAGCCCGCATTTTGGTCCCTATGAATTTAAAGATAGATAAGAAGATAAGTTTCAGTTCAAATATGATAGCGCAAATATTAAGGAACTAAAAATCATGATACCGTTTTTGGCAAGCGTAAAATAATATTTCTGGGTTTTTGGGGGTCCCAGATATCTTAATTATACATCCACCTATGTAATTGTAGTATGCCATTCGTCTAATTTATTTGATCAAATATGAAGAACTTCACAAATAAATTCCATGGAGTTAGTATTACACATTTATATGCAATTTAAATGCAGACAAGTACAATGACTTGTCTTTTTAGTCAGTAAAGTTTGCTTACGGTTTGACTATGAAATCATATAGTTTAACTATGAATCGTTCAAGTTGAACTATGAAGCGCAAATAAGTATAATGACTTGTCTTGCCAATCAGTAAAGTTTTCTTACGGTTTGACTATGAAATCATCTGGTTTGACTATGAATTGTCCAAGTTGAACTATGAAGTGCAGACAAGTATATTGACTTGTCTTCTCAATCAATAAAGTTTGCTTATGGTTTGACCATGAAATCATTTGGTTTGACTATGAATCGTTCAAATTTAACTATGAGTGGCAGATAAGTACAATATCTTGTCTTTTCAATCGGTAAAGTTTGCTTGTGGGTTGACAGTGAAATCAGCTGCTGTAACTATGAAGTAACCAAATTTCAATACTAACTTATGTATATTTATAATCGGGTACGTTTGCTTATCCTAATACACTTTCATTGCATGTGAAAATGACTTCTTACAACCAAAAAAGCTTTTTTGAGCTACCAATATTCTTTCATAATCTTGAAAGAACAAATACTAATACCTTCACAACCATCAAGAAAACTTCTATCGACCGCTTTTTTTGTTTTATGGCTTTAGGTTGTGTGGCATGTCATCTTTATTTTATTGTAGATAATATATCTCATTTATATTTTTCAAGTGACTGATATAAGTATATTTTATTTTTATGCAGATTCATACCTTCCTTAGGTGCATGATACCATTCATATATGTGGGTTATTTACCCCTACTTGGCACTATCTAAAAACAATGTACTTTGCGGTGGCTTTGGACGGAAACCATGAACCCCCAATCTTAGTAGTTGGTTTTGGAACCTTAGAGTGTGAGGAATCTTGGGCATGGTTCTTGAGGAATCTTGGGCATGGTTCTTGGTTTCATCAGCCACCTATGTGATAAAATAGGCTTTATCATTGGGAGAGTCTACCCAAATTTGTATCATGGGTATTGTCCTAGAGAAATAGCTCGGAAGATACGAGATTCTGTCAGACGTAATGATACCAATATTGAAAAGTTGTTTTGGAAATCATGTAGTTCATTTAGTGTGCATAAATTTTACTTGTGTTTGGAAAGCTTCCAAAGTTCATGTAATAGGAATCCAATTGTATGGCTTTACAATATAGCCATTTCAAAATGGGCACAAGCATTTTTTCCTAAAGTACATTACAATGTTAAATCGATGGATATTCCTGTAATTATGAGTAATATATCCACCTACACATATGAGTTACCTATAACAACAATCATTGAGTTAATCCACCAGTCGATTTAAGTGGCATATGTTGAACGAGACGAAGTTGGAGGTAATATTTTTATAATTTGTTATTTCGTGTGTTATTATTTCTAAGTTAACAATTTTGAAAAAATGATTTTTGTTGATGTCACCGCTTATGCTGATAATAAGGTTCAAAAGCTAGTGAATAAGTCTTATAATTAGGAGGCGAGACGTATTTATGGGGATATATTTAAAGTGGATGAAAATTTCGACACCAAGAAAGTACAACTTTAATGTAGGGTATGTAGTTATGGCAAATGGAAAAAAAAAGCGGTATACCTTGTGGCCACGCTATAGCATCACTAAGAACTCGTACGTCTACAACCATTCACAAAATGGTTGATTATAAGCTAACTTCTGCAATGTATCGAGCTGCATTCTGATCTAAGATTGTGAATCCTTTACCTTCATAAATGCAATAGGAAATACCAAATGAAACAATGCTCATGTTACCTCCCAAGTAGAAGTACCTATTGATGTACCCCTTTCCATTTTATCTCCTATTATGTATTAGTTATGGTTTAATGTTTTAACGAAATGAAAATCGATGTGTTTTCTTAATTCACGTTTTATACTCATTACCAAAACAACATACATTAAAGGATTAAGAAGACACACTTAAAATATAAACAACATCACTAACAAACATTCTACATATAATATTCTTAAACTAACATGCATATTAAAAATGAGGGACATTCTTTAAAAGATTCCATGCTTCCCCATGTATAAACTCCCTACAGTTAGATTCGAAACGGTATGGATCCATAGCCACCTGTATGATAATATCTTCATCCATATTTGGATGTTAATTATCCAGCTCGTTATAAATACATTGAAAATGCTTTCACCTTTTGTTTCAAATCCACAAACTTGGATTTGGCATATGTTCTTCTTCGATATTGAGTACGACCCATTTAATGTTGAAACAAATGATAGACACGAGACCAAAATGATCCATCGAGAACTTGTGGTGGACCTGGTAGAAAATCCTCCTCTACAGTTACAATCCAAGCATTAACCAAAGTGACTTCCTCTTGGATTCTCCATCTGAGTGGTATAAGTGGGTCCATATTTGAAAGCTAAAATTGTAAGGTGATAGAATTAATATGGAGATGAGCAATTATTGATAGTGGCCACTTGTTATTCATAGTTGTGTTTTCAAGTAAAACAGTCATGTATTGTATTGTCAGTCAATGCAATGACTTGTCAAGTCAAACAGTCCACTCTTGTGTTGTCGATAAGTAGATTGCCTTCTTCAGTTGAGTTAGACCATGATTTGTAGACAAATTATAAAATTTGATTGCGATTTTATGTAGACAAATATGTTCTTTGGACGAAGCCCCTTGGAATATTTTGAAATATGTGTTGTAGACAAATATGTTCTTTGGACGAACATTATCAGTTGTTCATATATTACTTTTAAAAAATTACAGTCTTTATTTTGCTCACAATGGCTTCAAAACCATGGACCGCTGAGGAGTACTTGGTTCTCAGTCGTGCATATATTCATGTGTACGAGACCATCAAGTTGAATGATCCATTGTTTTGGACTCGTTTAACCTATATATTCAACACTGAAACTCAAGCGACTTTGGAAAACCATCATGACAACCTAGATATTGCAACAAAATGGTATGAAATGAAAACATAGATTCTATTATTCAACGATCTTTATACCAAAATTGACGATGCCCGTTTAGATTCTATTGAGGAGGTCATCTTGGAAGCTACTAAAGAGGAACAAAAATCAATAAGTGACGGGTTGGAATTTTAGTATGAAGCCCCTTGGAATATTTTGAAATATGTCATGTTTATTTAATATCTATGTCTTTGTATTAGGTTATTTATATGTACTTCGTTTGTATTCGATGTACACCATATGTTTTAGGTTATTTCTGAAATAAGTTTGGTTATTTTCTAATTTATTTAATGAAACAGTAATCATAAAACTTACAGATAACAATTTTATAAAGCATTACACATAAAACAATACAAATATGAAATTTGCATAATAAAAAAGCAGACAATATGAAATACCAATTATTTTTAATGAAATTCCAAACATCCTCATACTCGAAGTCACTGCCTTTATGAGCCAAAATGTAAAGCTCATTAACAATATCCAAAATCTGTTCAGCATCTAATAATTTTTGGTATTTTTAACATAATTATATACTCGATCGAACCATATGACTTCTCCCTTTACATCCATCCACTTACTGACAACATCTTATTGTAACTAGTGTTGTCCTTCTCCCATCTCATGGTTGAACAAAGTTGTTATGCGGGTTCATTCATCACCTACCAGACAATGTAGGGAAGCCAATGGCGTTACACCCTCCTGAACGCTAATCCAACATCATGTTATGACCAATACCACGCTTTTCGTCCATGGTCGTGGAGAATTGGAAGCAGCTACTACATTCGAAGAAGTTGGTACATTGCATGATATTTTTTAATATGGGTGTTCGTTTCATATAGATTAAACATCTATTTATATTTTTAAAAAAAGTTTAAAAGGACTTGACCAATCAAGTGGAATCTGTGTGTAATATAGTGACTTGTCATGTCAAACAGTCATCTATGTGTAGTCATTTCCAACTTTGACTAAGAAATTGTTGGCTTTTGTACTACGATTTGTAGGTTACTATAGTGACTTGTCGTGTCAAACAATTATCTATGTGTAGTCATTTTCAAGTTCAACTACGAAATGGTTGTTTTTTGGACTATGATTTGCAGGTTACTACAATGACTTGTCATGCCAAACAATCACCTATGTGTAGAAATTTCCAAGTTTGACTACAAAATGGTTGTCTTTTGGACTACAATTTGCAAGTTACTATAGTGACTTGTCATGTTTAACAGTCATCTATGTGTAGTCATTCCCAACTTTGACTACAAAATGGTTGCCTTTGGACTATGATTTTTAGATTACTAGGATGTATAAATACGACATAAACGATTGTTTTCTTATTAAAAATACTATATATAATCTCAAATTTATTATGAGTTCATCCTCAAATTTCGAAATTTTCTCATGCGACGAAGTAGATTCTTACTACTATGATCCAGTCGACCCCTTTGTTGCACCCTCTTCGGAAGGCCCATATATGTCAGATGAAACTTTTCAAGAACTAAAAAGGGATGAAGAACAACAAAAATAGGATAAAGAGTTGTCACAGGTTCTCAGTGAAGGTCATAAAGTTATTGCATCAGAATGCAAACAAGCTTAAGAATGGATAGAGATTAATAAAAATAAAATCAATGAGCATAAAGAATGGATCAAAAAGACTAAGAAGACTATCACAATGACCGAAAAATGGCTTGCTGAAATGATGCAGAGATGATACATCTTAGGGTGCAAAAGGATCCTTTTTAATATAAAATGAGAATTAGGGACGAGTATATAAGAATCGAGAAAGAGAAGTACCAATGCAGTTCCCTGAGGTTAGTAATTAGTTAAAACATTATCGTTAGATTATCATGTCTTGGGTTTGCTATATGTATTTTTTTAGATTAATATGTTTGTTTACCATTAATTTCCAAGTATTTGTAAAAATCATGTATAAAAACTTCTTGTGCTTATAATGCTCAAACTCAAAGTAAATTACAATATAAAAGCATAAGAACAACATCTTAGAAAATTAATAAAATTATTACAATACATAATGAATTAACAACTATTCAATTTAAGGTAGTTTTAAATCACAAGTGGTGTTATAGCTCTGTGAACAACTTGCATAAGCCCTTCCACTACCGGACACCATTCTAGAACAATTGTTACTTGTGTGTCGTGCTTGACCTGCATGTACAAGACTCTTTTCTTATTGTAACCTTGCTTTGGGATGGGATGTGTCCTATGTTTCTTGGTCTACCTGACTGACGTTTATCCATTATAGGTGGCCTAACAATCATCAAACCATCGGGGATCTCCCATTCAGATGGCTATGGAAAAAGGGTTCACTTATTCCTCATATGTTCTCCTCAATGTTTCAGTACGGTAAGTTTTTAATGCATAAATTGAGAAGTATTGGTAATTGTTGACTGTTACCACTCTTATGACATGACCACAAGGTATGTCATCAAGTTGCCAATGCCTACATGTACATGTCATTTGTTGGGAATCAATAATGAAGTTTTGTCTACCCATTTTTGACCTCGTATTTCTTACTTGAGATTATGCAAACATCCCAATTACTAAAAGTATTTTTATCTTGTGTTACTTTATCATCGACCCAAGGGATGAGTGTTGTTGTTGTTTCTTCAACTAAAAAATAAAAATAAAAATACACAGTTAAGATCAATACCATTTCACACTAACATTAATATTATAACTTACTAACTACAAAGTTACGTCATTGAAACCACCACTGTTGCATTGTTGCACGAAAAAAGTCGATCAACATTAGTATCGACACCTGATGTGCATGTCTAGATAATTCATTTATAGACTCTACACTATTGGATGATATAAGATTGTACCAGTTGTCTCTAAAATGTGCCATAGACCAAGTTTTAGGATTTATACTTTGTAAGTATTCCCAAACTGGTTCTTTTTTCTTTTTCATAAGGTCCATGGCAGCATTAAAATCATTAACTGTATACGCTTAACAAGCCTCCCAAAAATTCCTTTAACTGTCTTACTCTTCCCTTATCTAGCTATTTTGTTGAAATACAAATGAACACCACAAATTTCGTGATGAGCATGAGGAAAAATGTTGGCAACATATGTCACTATAGATGGAGACCTATCATATACAATTGTAAGATCCTCCATATTGCCTATGCAATCATGTAGTTTTTGAAAAAACCATGTCTAATAATCAATACACTCATTTTTGCATATACCATGTGCAACCATTAATATTTGGTTTTGTCCGTCGTTAGTAACTACCAGTAACATGGTACCTTTGAACTCGCCCTTTAGGTGGGCTCCATCTACTACAAGGGTTAGCTTACGATAATTGACAAAAGAGCATACCTATAATACATTATATATCTATTCAAATTAACTGATTATAGTTAACTACATCAAAATAATAATAATAATAATAATAATAATAATAATAATAATAATAATAATAATAATAATAATAATAATAATAAATCGTAATACTAACCGAGAAGATTAGTGCTACATACAATAACTCAAACTGATCATCACCATCTGTTTGAATATGTGTCACTGTGTCGGCATTATGTTTGAACAAATTGTGGAAATAAGCCAAAAGTATGGTAGAAGAATCCTCTTTTGTACCCCTTAACAACAACAGTGCATATTGCTTTACACGCCAAGCATGATGATATGAGATACCAATTTTCAATTGAGAATTTAGATCGTTTATATTATCTTGTCCCCGATGTACTTTACTATAATCTTCAGGAAAAACATCAACAAGATATTCACCTAAAACATGTTTGTTTGCTTGTCGATGATTAGGTTGCAATATTGTTGAAGGACATGTGTGTATGTCAACAAATTTAATCACTTGGAAAAGTCTGGTAGAATTTTAATTCCTTTTGCTCTTACTAACAAAGAACAATTCTTCCTAACACACACAACCTCATAAATTGATTTGGTTGATCTACTTGTCTTCTTATGAAAACCTTCTTGAAGACATTTTTTTACCAATCGTCCATTTTAGAAGGTTTTTGTTGTTAAATATACGGAGACATTCAATCTTTTGATTGATGTATACCATCTGTGATAAGATATCTTCATTAGCATCAACAGGTCATGCTAGTAGAAGGGGCATACCGTAAAAAAGTTTATCGGGAAACTTAGCTTTATGTTCATCACCCAACTCATCTCCATCAGAATTGCTTTCTAAGTCAGTTATATCTAAAGCTACATCACCAACATCAACAAAATCCATGTAACCATGTAGATTTTCATCTTTGAATCATAAATTTTGTCCTTTTACTATTATCGACTCCACCCCTATTCATAAGTTTAACTTCTTTTTGGGGAACGTCAACATCACAACCACCCAAATCTTTAAAATATGTACCAACATCATCATCACAACGTACTTGTAATTTTTAGGATCCACATAGTGAATAGGTGAATACCTCACATTAACATTTTTAGCAACACTATGAAACTAAGGTATACTAGGAGTCATGAAAGTTCCTATTGAGTTGTTGCTCCCTTTATCGTGGCATAAGTTAGCAATGTGGTTTTCATTTTCACCAAAGATATAAAATCACTATAACTAATATACTCGGAAATATCAAAGCGAATTCAGAAATACATCCTTGTGGACATACATATTCAATATTTGTCTCCATAACTTCCTACCTTCCATCAGTTATTGTTAGGTCTAATATTGTGTTTTATCAAATGTATGCTATTAGATATATGTTTAGATTCTGATTTTGAAATGGTTCGGTCCATGTTCGGAACTGTTGTATGTTTTAGTCTATAAATAGTGTGCATGTAACTTTTAGGGTTAAAACTTTTTGAAGGAAGTACAGAGTAGTTCCCCCTCTAGAACTATTCTATTGCTGTGATTAATAATCATTCGACACCTTTTTGATCATTGTTGTTTCTTGTCTTTAATTCATCGCATATCGATCATTATTGTTCTCACAATTGGTATTATAGCAGGAGATAGTGTAACTAATTTGCTATTATTCTGTCGAGTAAAGGGTTTTTCATTAGGGTTTTACAATTTACTCATATTTATTCTTGTTATCTTAATCGTCTCAATCGATTGTAGATCCCAAATCTAGATCTGTAGTTTTCCCTTGAACTCGATTCAAGTTTACACATATGATTAGATATTTATTTTAATTCTCGTTAATATTCCTAACGAAGATCCTCAATCTCTCTCATTCAATATCTCAAACAACATTGGATTAAAAACAAGGATTCATATCCTTTTTCCAGAAGATTATGAGGTATAAGCTCTTCACTTTGAAGATTGCGTACTTGTAATCGAAGAACATGGTTGCAGCATATGGCATGTAATGACAAAGGAAACGTGCACGCATACGAGTACTAGAAAAGAAATAAAAACTCTGGCCGAATATAATACACTTATTATTGAACACACTAACGTTCCACAGGATGAGAAGGATAAGTTGATGTGTAATATAAAGGCAATGAGAATTATTCAATTTGATCTTCCTCCTGACATTTTTCATCTTATTAGTGCATGCGACACTGCAAAAGGTGTTTGGGATAGGCTTGAGGAATTATATTCAGGTGATGTTGGCTAGGAACATTCTTTGCAAATGACGCACTTGTCAGAGTTTGGATCGTTTGTTCAAAAACCATATGAGAAGTTAGATCATACATTTAATCACTTTAATCACTTGTTAAGCAGAATGCTTAAATACAATCTTGAGCGACGAGTCAATGAACAGAAGGTCACGTTCATGAATGGTCTCAGATCTGAATGGAAGTTTATAGTTTCCACTGTTAAGGCACGTGAACAATTCAAAAGCTATTCGTTGGGAAAAATTGTTGGTATTCTCAAAATATCATGAAGTTGAAGTTACTAAGGAAGCAAATCTTGTCTCGAGTGTCGAATCTTTGGCATTGGTTGCTAAAGGAAAGAAGTCAGTGGTTGATGATTCTGATTCTGACATTTCGGATGATGGACTCTGAAAAGAAGATAAAGTGTTGACGGTGACTAACCCAACAAAGTTCATTAAGAAGAATTTATTTCATTTAAGAAACAAGTACAAGCATGGCAATTCTGTTGGATTAGGTATTTAAGCCCATAACTATAATTGGTATGTACTTGATTTGATTGTAGCATGGTCTTTTTGGGTTGCCTCACAATAACAACCGGACAAGTTGAGTTTCTGACAAAGAGGTTAATGAATGATTTATCAATATATTTTAAGAATAATATATTAATTAGTAATCATATTATTTAATTCGTGTTTAATCATAAATTAATTTGGAATGAATTTAGTGGTTAAAGGAACTGATTAAAAGAACGGGGACTGATTATGTAAATCAGTGATAGTTGCAGTTTTGGGCTGATGGACTCAATTGAAAGGGGGTGGATGAAAATCTATGGCAAGCCCCATAGAGTTTTCATCCATGACCTATCATATGGGGGTTCATAGACTACTTTGGGACTAAGCAAGGAAATAGGGTTTCCAACTAAAAACCCTAGCAGCTTCAACTATAAAAAGGAACCCCAACCTCTATAAATCGGCCTACCTGGTTCCTAAGAGAAACCCTAGACGATTTCTATCTCCTTCTCCCCCATTCTTTGCTTGTGGTGTTTGTGACTCCATTAGTGGTGAAACGCTTGGGGGTAAAGGTTTGCTTTGGAAATCTTGTTTGCACATAGAAATGTTGTAATGCTCAAAACCATCAAATTCTAGTTCCGAAAAATCCAAGAGAGGACAGTTACAAGAACTCTCAGAATGAAGAAGAGAAGAAAGAAAAGAAGTTGTTGGGTGATTTTGGTTATGACTATAACTATTTTCAAGGAAAGAATCACTCTGCAAAGGAATGCATGCTACGTATGCAGAATGATAAGAAGGAGAAGGGAAAAGATGAGGCCTACTACACTCAGAAAATAGATAAACTTTGAAAGAAATGTGCATCTTATGTGAAACCTATGTTGATGGCGCAAGAGGAAAGTGATGATGGTCGAGTCGAAGTGTGGTCCACAAACTCAGAGGATGATGAGGTAAGGAGACCTACCCATGGAGGGTCTTTTATGGTGAATTCCAAGAAGCAAGGTTGTCCAGGCAAGGGCTTAATGGTTCAGAGTGGCAAAGGTTTAGATAATTTTTTTGTTACAAAGACAATCAAGGAGTAAATGAGTGAATGTGAGAAGGTGGTCGAAAAGGTACACTCTATTCTCAAGTCTCTTAATATCCCTACATCTCATTATGATTCTAAATTAAATGATTTGCGTCATACGATTTCTGATTTTTGTGATAGCTTAAAAAGGACTCCTATCAGTAATTCTAATCTGAATGATAATCTTAACAGTGTAACATTTAAGAATGAGGAAAGGAGAATAAGAATAGAGGGCATGGAAGCAGAGCTTAATAGATCAAAGGGTGATATAATTTTGCTTAAGAGAGACAATAGAGAGCTTTTGAAATAGAGAAACATTTTTTTTTGATTGCTAAACGTTTATATTTTAATATTACTCAGCTTCATTTGGATTGTGAAATAGGTAAAGGTTTACATAAAATGATTTTGCCTTTCTTGAATTGAAAGAAGATGAAATTGATGTTGATTTCTATAAATGTGAATAAATTGTTTCTTCAGATGATGTTTCTGATTCTTACAAAGTTAGACTTGAGAAAATTGAAGAATATATTCAGTCCAAAGAACATTAAAAAAATTTGAAAGAAATTTTAATTGAAAAAGAGAAAAAAGAAATCAAATTAAGTGTTATGTGAAATGACTGAAATATATGTAGATGAAGAAATTGATTGTTCTAATTTTGTGCAAAATTTTGATGAACCAAAGAAAATTTTAATTTCTGAAAACTTAATCGAATTTTCCAAATTGTCGAAAACAAAGGTTCACAAGTTTTGAAAGAAGGAGCAACAGTTTTTCCAAAAGTGCAAATAGTTTCGAATCAAGTTTTTGTAAAGAAATGATTGGGCAAAAAGGACACTTGTGAATTAACATCCTTAGTTGCTGGTGATAATACAAAAGAGTGTGATGATTTTTTTTTGGTCAAAGCCAATTGACAACTTTGATGAAACAAAAGATCTTTCAGAATTGACCTCTTGGAAAACACAAAAGGGAAATATGTTTCAGAACCTTTGAATCATGTGGACTTTTGTTACGATAAGGTAGGACCAAGTGGTACAAAAGTTGTTTCTAGTGAAACTTCATCAGAAGAGAATGAAACACCAGATAAAAAAGAGAAACCTAAAGCAAATATTCTTAAATCTGATGAAGAGTTAATTGCAAAGAAAAGATAGTTGAATGCTAGATATAAAAAGAATTGAGTGAAAGAAAGAATTTTTGGAAGAAAATGAATTCTAATCAAAATTATGTCAATACATCAAGATTTTCTAATCAAGATAAAGGTTCATCTCAAATTCTGAAACGAAAATCAAGTTGTTCTTCCAATCAAAGTTGTTAACCAAAGTCACAGGTTTCAAAACCAATTGCTAAATCAAAGATTTTAAGGTCGAAAATAAAGTTTCTTCGAATCTAGAAATTACTCTCAAAGAATACGAAGCAAGATTGAAAAAGGAACAAAAAGATTTTTCAAAGTGGATGACTCAAAAATTCAAAGAATATATTCAACGAAAAGCTAATTTTGTTGAAATTAATCATTGTGATAACAAAGTTGAAGTTTTTAAAATGGAAAAAACGATGAACCGTACTTTGAAAAGAAAATCCTTTTGGGTTGAGAAAACAAAGTTTTTTTTTCTTTTTTTTTCTGTTCCAATGAAGTTCTCACAAGGACCCAAGTTGGTTTAAGTTCCTAAACCTTTTTAAATTTTGCAGGTTGTGTGTGACGAGTAGTATGATTCCATATGGTACATCGATAGCGGCTATTCTCATCGCATGACATGAAGAAAGGAGGAATTACGAGAGTTTTGAAATTTAAAAGACGGCAGAAAAGTAAAGTACAAAAACAATGCCACTAGAGAGATAAAGGGATATGGCATGATAACAAATGGAGAATTCTTGATTCATAAGGTAGCCTATGTTGATGGCTTGCAACACAATATGATAAGTGTTTCTCAAGTGATTATAGGTATATGACTCAAAGTGTCTTTCGATGAAGAAGGTTCAGAAATTATAGAAACGAAATCTAAAGTTGTTCTTCTAAACTTAAGGAGGAAAGGAGAAATGTATCATCTGAATCTAAATCCGATCCAAGGAAAACCATCTATTCGCTTGCTTATGAAAGATTCCTCGGATGACAGTTGACTTTGGCATAAAAGGCTTTCTCATCTGAACTTCAAGAATATCAACAAGCTCATAATTGGTGATCTCGTACGCAGACTATCTCTTCTAAAATTTGAAAACGAACACTTATGTGCTGCCCGTGAGATAAAAAAAACAAAGCAGAAAGAGTAATCCAAAATCATTGAGCCACTGGAATTAATGCATATTGATCTCTCTGGTTTTTCAGCCATCGAAAGTATTGGTGGTAACAAATATATTTTGTTTATTGTTGATGATTTTTGTGGATTCACCTCGGTATTCTTTCTTAGACAAAAATCTCACACAACTCAGAAGCCGATAGATTTCATCAAGCAGGTTGAGCTACAATTACGAAAACCAATTCAAAAAATTCATAGTGATAATGGTTCAGAATTCAAAAATCATGCATTTGAAGAATTCTTGACCAGGAAATGGATTTATCACAATTTCTCTCTACCTTATACTACACAATAGAAGACGAAATTGCTCTCTTTGTGAAGCTGCAAGGATAATGCTATCATTTGCGAATCTTCCTTTGTATTTCTGGGCTGATGCTATTGCCACCACTTGTTTTACTCAAATGCGCTCCTACATCAATAAATGATTTACGATTACTCCATATTAAATCATGAACAATCAGAAACTTAATGTTAAATTCTTTCATGTGTTTGGTTCCATGTGATTCTTATTCAATTCTAAAGAAAATCGGAACAAATTCGATGTGAAAGCTGACGAATGAATATTTTTGGGGTATTCATTGACATCAAATGCATATCAATTTCTAAACAAGAATTCAAAGAAGATTGAGGAAACCTACTATGTTATGTTTGATGAAAATTACATGAAGAAATATCAAAAGGTTGATTGTCAAACTAAAGAAACCTTCCCATCAACAAACTCTAAGACTACTCCTCTTAGGAATCTATATGAAAATTTTCTAAATTTGTTTGATGAACCTAAAAAATCAATTTCCTTAGAATCAAATGCCAAGGACAATCAAGAGGATAAATTAATCAAGATTGTTGACGAAGATGTTGAAGATATAGAGATTCTTCCTGAGCAACCAATTCTGAACGTACCTCAGCGAGAACCTTTTGACGCTCTAATCCAGGGGAGATTTCTACTCCAAACTTTAATTCTAATGCTCCACTTCAGGGTGTGGGGGGGGGGGGGAATTCAATTCCGAATGTCGGGTCACATGTAAATTTTCAGGGGGAGAATAATGAAAATAATGACTCAGATACACAATCAGAATTTGAAGATATTTTTGCTGAAATTGATCCAGATTATGGTCAGAACTATCCACCAATGAGAAAATGGACCAAATATCATCCTCCATCTCAAGTCATCGGAGATCCTTCTTCAGGAGTTCTTACAACAAAAAGTGAAGCAAACCGCATTATTTTCAAAATTAGAATTTTGCATGTTTAATTCTTTTATCTCAAAAATTGAACCAAAAACTGTTAAAATTGCTCTTGACGATGCAGATTGGGTTCAGGCGATGTAAGAATAACTCAATGAATTTGATCAAAATAAAGTGTGGAGATTAGTTCCTACTCTAACAGGTGCATATGTAGTTTACATGAAATGGGTATTCCAAAATAAGATGGATAAATAAGGGAATGTAATTCGGAATAAGGCACGTTTGGTTGTTAAAGGTTATTGTCAAGAAGAAGGAATCGAATATGAAGAGACGTTCGCACCTGTTGCTATCAGTTTGCATATTTCTCGCCTATGTTGCTCACAAAAAATTTGATGTCTATTAAATGGATGTGAAGTGTGCATTTCTAAATGGAGAACTTGAATAAACAGTGTACGTCGAACAACCTCCAGGTTTTGAGAACGAAAAAAAATTCCAAATCACTGTTATATTCTAGACAAAGCAGTGTATGGTCTTAAATATGATCCGAGTGCAAGGTATGAGACTCTGACTCGTTTTCTTAAACAATATAAATTAAAACAAGGTTTTGTTGATCCTACCTTCCTTCGGAAGAAGGAGGGTAACCATTTAATGATTGTTCAAAAATATTATTTTCGGATCAACTAATCCCAACTTAATTGTTGAATTCCTAACATTAATGGAAATAAATTTTGAAATGAGTTCTATGGGTATAATTAACTTTTTCCTTGGTTTAAATATAAGACAAAGTTCAGAAGGAATATTCATCAATGAAGAAGCCTTCACAAAGATGTTATTGGCCAAATTCGGAATGGTGGGTGATTCAAAAGTCAAAGTTCGTATGGCATTAGGAACAAAACTCACTCCTTCACTAGACAAACCGACTGCAAATATCACATTATATCGTCAGATGATCGGATCTTTGATGTATCCGACATCTAGTTACCCTGAATTAATGTTTTATGTTTGTTATTATGCCAGGTTTCAAGCGAATCCTCGAGAACCTCACATGGTGGCAGTTAAGAACATATTCAGGTATCTGAAGCGAATTACTTCTCTCGAATTGTGGTATCCATCAAATTTTGAATTTTTTTGTGTAAGCATACTCCGATGCATACTTAGGAGGCTGTGGTCTTGATCGGAAAAGAACATCAGGCGGATGTCAGTTTCTAGATGGAAAGCTTGTTAGTTGGCAATCTAAGAAGCCGGCATGTGTATCCTTATTAAGCACAATACATTGCAGCAACATCATATACTTCCCAGGTGGTGTGGATTCAAAAACAACTAAGATATTATGGAATCAATATGAAACGAATTCCTCTATATTGTGATTCTCAAAGCGCCATTAGAATTTGCCACAATCCAGGCAACACTCCATGACAAAGCATATAGCACTGAGATACCACTTCATAAAGGATCACGTCGAGCATGGAAATGTAAAAGTTAATTTTGTTATATCCTCAGATAAGTTATCTGATATTTTCAGAAAGGCCTAACCTGAAGCATCATTTAATCAAATTCTACAAGGTTTGGGAATGATTGAATCCGACTCAATTCCGAGATCCACTTCGTAATCATCATAGTTCGGAAGTTACTGTTCACATTATGTAACATTTCATTTGAATTAATTAGATTAGATAAAATAAATAAATGAACCCCGAGATGTGAACTATATTTTGTATTATTATTTAAGTGAAGTTCTCAATCCATAATAATATATCGGTGTTAGCTATGGGAGTTAAATATTATAATTGCGGGAATTTGGAGTTTATATTGTTTTAAATGGACTTATAGTGAATGGATTTTCGGAAAACAAGGGCTAAAGGGTAAAATATGGAGTTGCATTGTAATGAATTAAGAAGGAGAGGCCAAATATGTCAATTTGGGTGAATTTTTAAAATGGGACGGGAGTTAAGACCCGTCATTTCCTCCCGTGTATGGAAGCACCACCCAAGCCAAACCCTAACCCTAGATTATACTCTCCAGCCGCGGCTGCTCTCCTTGTCGCTAATGTCGAGAACTGCTCGACCAATTTGACCACCACCCTTCTATATGTTGTGTCGTCATCGTAACGTCACCACCACAACCCTATTTTCGGACGTCGTGGATCGCCGGAAGAGCCATCGAGATAGGTAACGGTAGACGTGTTCGCTGTTGTGTGAGACATCTGTGACCTAAGGGTTCTCGGTAAGGATAACCACCTTCCATCTCTTCTTTTCATCTCATTTGTTCGACGTAGGGTACATCGTAGCTGCCACTCATGGCCTTTGTCCACAGATCTCTTCATTTCCGGCAACGTCAGCCACTTGGGAGGTGGTCGGATGTTTATGTGTTCGAATATATATATATATATATATATATATATATATATATATATATATATATATATATATATATATATATATATATATATATATATATATATGTTGTTATCGTGTTTATGGAGTTATATGCGCATCTAAGAACAACTATATGGAATAGAATATTTAGATTTGGCTTTAGGATAGGGCTCATGGAAAGGATTAGGCCTAATTTGTAAAATTGGGCTATGGATGGGCCATAATTGGGCCTTGATGATTATGAGATATTGGACCATCAGAATACCAAGTGTTTGGATTATAATAAATGGTTGGGCCTTAAGGTAAGACAATGTAGAGGTTTGGGCCCAATTTGGAAAATTGGGCCATATGTTGGGCCTTGGTTGATCATTTGACTTTTGGGCCTTTAGAGTATGAGTTGGGCCTTGGTTTGGGACCAAGCTATGTTAGCGGTAAATGGACCTTTTACCCCAAGTGTATATTTATGGTTATGCATTGAAACCTAAATGGTTAATTGGGTTTGATTAGATGATTGACAGTTTGGGGACCTGTCAGGCAGCAGCAAGATAATTATCCGCGAGACTTCAGAAGTGCGACGTGAGTTTACTCCTGGTTTGAATGGGTCGAAGGCACTAATGCCGACCTGTGTAGTTTGTATGTTCTTGATAGGAACACAGAGTGTGGGCGGGGCCTGTATCTCATTATTACCTGAGTATAGATATCAGTCAGATTGTTGGATTGCTATACTTGTTGCCTGTGTGATACTTGTATGTGTTGTTAGGAATGCGAGTGTGGGCAGGGACCTTATCTCGTAGTCAGCAAAGTGTGCGGGGGGACCATATCTCCTAGTTAGATGACTATGGGCAGGGTCCATATCTCATAGCATTATTTGAGTATGTATATTGGACTGATTGATAGATTTGACTATACTTGTTGTTTGTGTGATACTTGTATGTATGTTTAATAGTTGAGTGTGGGCGGGCTCGTATCTCCTAGTACCATGATTATTTATATGGCATGTGGTAGTTTAGGGAGACTCACTAAGCTTCGTGGTTACAGTTTTCAGTTTTGGTTTCAGGTACTTCAGGTAGCAAGGGGAAGAGCTCGGGATGATTGCAGCGCACACACCATTTGTTTAGTCTAGAATGTTTATACTCTGATATATTTGACAAATGTTCATAGTATTTCGAGAAACAATTACTTATGATTTTTATATGATGATTTGATAATTATAGTTTTCTCAATGATTTAAAATGAAATTTTTGGATTGTATTTTTTGGATGTTTTACATTCTGAATGGTTCTGAGCTTCGAAGTTATTCGGAATTCACTGTTCACTTCCAACTTGTTCTAATCTTTGAAATGGTTATGAACTTACTGTTCATCCGGATATGGTAATTATCTTTTCTTTTTTATAATTCATTGTTCACTTCTGTGACATCCCCAATTTCACGGTTAGAAAAGACCGATTTGTTTATGCTTTGTTTTCAAAATCAGAGTAATCGTTTAAAGAAAATTGTTGCGGAATTTGTCCCCAAAACAAAATATGATAAGAATTTATCAAAGCATTTCTTAAAGAAAACTATTTCATTATATAACAAAATCTCAGGATGTCATGTTCCGATATAGACACATAAGCATGAACAGAACTTACATTTATTTACACTAATGTTTTACATCTCCTTTAATCTCTCAGTGAAATATATCTTCGTATTGATACCTATGATACAAAGAAAACTGAGTGGGTCAGGCCTGGGGAGTCTGGTGAGCATATAGGGTTTTCGACCCACAATAATATAATTATTATATTCAATCATCAAACAATCAACCCAATTACCCATCCCCATTATCTTCTTTATTTCTCAAGGTTTTACCCTAAGAATTCAACTATCATTCATTCAATCCTAAGGATTGACCTAAGGAATTAACACAAAATCCATTGCTACATAAGGCGCATCTACCAACATCATCCTTTAAGCGTCTCTGCCAGGATTACATCATACACTGTGAGGCGTGACTGCCAGGTTAATGACATTCTCTTTTAGACACATCTACCGACATTATCCTATAAGCACATCTGCTAGTATTATGACATTCTCTATTTGGTGCATCTACCAATGTTATTCTTAAGCGCATCTGCTAGTATTACGACATTCTCTAATTGGTGCATCTGCCAATATCAATCTTAATCATCTTATATACCTCATTATTTACCTCATCATTTTATCATATACCAACTATCTCATCTACCCATGTTCTACCCAACATATTAGTAGATATAAATTACATATACAGTTTAACTCATTTAAAAACCATATAAAACATCTATTCCACAGTTATCTCAAATAAACAACAATATATAAACACATAGCATGTATTTCATAGCAAATACTTCATATTTATGTGTTAGAAGAAAGTAACCACACACTCACACATATAAACAACAATATATATACACATAGCACGTATTTTATAAAATACTTCATATCTATTTGTAAGACCAAAGTGACTATACACTAACTTGATAAGACGATGATCGGACAGCGCCTTGTCTCTTAAAATAATCTTTCGCGACGAAACTGAGTTGTTTTCCTTCAAAATCGGGCTTCACGCGGGCAGAGCTTCGGCTCGGGAATCTTTCTACTCAGGATCTTCGGGGCTTCGGAACTTGCTTCAGGGCTCGGTAATGATACTGGGGATTCAGGATATTTCTTGCACGCAAAACGATGTAAAAATAAGAGAGACGGAAGATTTTGAACAAAAGAAATCTGCAGCCCTCGCATTCTATTTATAGGGTGTTGAATCTGGGATTATGCTGGGTGTAAAGCTTGGTACGCTGGGCGTACTAAGCCTTACACTGGGCGTACGAAACGGATAAGCTTTGGTATGCGTGCCATGATCTTCAAAAATTCATAATTTTCGCATATGAGCTCTGTTTTTAACGTTCTTTATATCCACGTGTAGGTGAGATTACGTCTACAACTTTCATTTAGACTCCATTGGCTAATTTTGATTTTTATTTTTATTATATTATTTTTAATAGGTCGGGACAAGATAACTTCGTTATAAATTCATAACTTCTTCATCCGACGTCCATTTTCGTCTTTCTTTTTACCGTTGGACTACTATCAAAAAGATCTTCGATTCTCGTTTAGATTGTTTCGGCTAAAAACTGCTCGATCTGAAATCAAGTATTCGGGCTGCATACCGCTAAGTCGAAACTTAGAAAAATCATAACTTCCTCATACGAAGTCAGATTCGGATGTTCTTTTTATGCACACTCATGATTTAATGAACTCTACAAATTTTGTTTAGATCACTAAGGCTAATTCTGAATCTAACGTAAATTCACTTTTTACGGCATTCAGCGTCGTACCGATTCTGTCACGAAAATTCGACTGGTCATAACTTCTTCGTTATAACTCGGATTTCAGCGTTCTTTATATGCACGGAAACCTTGTAATATATACTACAACTTAGTTAAGATTATTCATTCTAAATAATCATGTATCAAAAAGTCATTTTTGACGCTTATCGTCTCTAAATTGACTTGCCCTAATCTTCGGGCGTTACAACTTCCGACTTGTTCTGAGCCTCAGAATTGTTCGGAAGTTACTGTTTAAATGCTTTCTGAATTCTGATGATTGTATGTCACAATTAGGAATTCTATGCCTTGTAACAACAACAATGATAACATTTGTGAACCAAAAATGTGAAAGCATGTATGACGCTTATTCAACACCAACCAAAGTTTCATCAAATACTCTATACAAACACTGCAAATAGTCAAGTAAAGATTGGAAACATTATAAATCCCGGTTTAAGTCTATTTGGACTAGGATTTCATTATTGGGCCTAATGGGCCAATATGCTTCCAATTTTGACTATTTTGGGCTTAGAACTCTTAAATGGGCTCTAATTGGACCCACTTATACTCTGATATATTTGACAGATGTTTATAATATTTTGAAAAACAATTACTTATGATTTTTATGTGATGATTTGATAATTATGGTTTTCTCAATGATTTAAAATGAAATTTTTGGACTGTATTTTTGGGATGTTTTACATTATGAATGGTTCCAAGCTTCGAAATTATTCAGAATTCACTATTCACTTCCAACTTGTTCTGATCTTTGAAATGGTTATGAACTTACTGTTCATCCGGATATGGTAATTATTTTTTCTTTTTTTATAATTCACTGTTCACTTCTGTGACATCCCCAATTTCACGATTAGAAAAGACCGATTTGTTTATGCTTTGTTTTTAAAATCAGAGTAATCGTTTAAAGAAAATTGTTGCAGAATTTGTCCCCAAAACAAAATATGATAAGAATTTATCAAAGCATTTCTTAAAGAAAAGTATTTTCATTATATAACAAAATCTCGGGATGTCATGTTCCGATACAGACACATAAGCATGAACAAAACTTACATTTATTTACACTAATGATTTACATCTCCTTTAATCTCTCAGTAAAATATGTCTTCGTATTGATACATGTGCTACAAAGAAAACTGAGTGGGTCAGGCCTGGGAGCCTGGTGAGCATATAGGGTTTTCGACCCACAATAATATAATTATTATATTCAACTATCAAACAATCAACTCAATTACCCATCACCATTATCTTCTTTATTTCTCAAGGTTTTACCCTAACAATTTAACTATCATTCATTCATTCCTAAGGATTGACCTAAGGAATTGACACAAAATCCATTGCTACATAAGGCGCATCTACCAACATCATCCTTTAAGCGCCTCTTCCAGGATTACATCATACACTATGAGGTGTGGCTGCCAAGTTAATGACATTCTCTTTTAGGCACATCTGCCTACATTATCCTATAAGCGCATCTGCTAGTATTATGACATTCTCTATTTGGTGCATCTACCAATATTAGTCTTAAGCGCATCTACTAGTATTATGATATTCTCTAATTGGTGCATATGCCAATATCATTCTTATTCATCTTACATACCTCATCATTTACCTCATCATTTTATCACATACCAAAAATCTCATCTACCCATGTTCGACCCAACATATTAGTAGAAATAAATTACAAGCACAATTTAAATCATTCAACACCTGTATAAAAACATCAATTCCAATGATGTAAAAATGAGAGAGACGGAAGAGTTTGAACAAAAGAAATCGGCAGCCCTCGCATTCTATTTATAGGGTGCTGAATTTGGGATTATGCTGGGTGTAAATCATGGTACGCTGGGCGTAAATCTTGGTACGTTGGGCGTTCTAAGCCTTATGCTGGGCGTACGCAATGGATAAGCTTTGGTATGCGTGCCACAATCTTCAAAAATTCATAACTTTTGCATACGAGCTCTGTTTTCGACGTTCATTATATCCACGCGTAGGTGAGATTATGCTCTACAACTTTCATTTAGACACTATTGGTTAATTTTGACATTATTTTTATTATATTATTTTTAGTAAGCCGGGACAGAAAAACTCCGTTATAAATTCATAACTTCTTCATCCGACGGCCGTTTTCGTCTGTCTTTTTACCGTTGGACTACTATCAAGAAGATCTTTGATTCTTGTTTAGATTGTTTCGGCTAGAAAACCACTCGATCTCAAATCGAGCATTCGGGTTGCATACCGTTAAGTCGAAACTTAGAAAAATCATAACTTCCTCATACGAAATCAGATTCAGACGTTCTTTTTATGCACGCTCATGGTTTAACGAACTCTACGACTTTTGGTTAGATCGCTAAGGTTATTTATCAATCTAACGTAAATTCACTTTTTACGTCATTCAGCGTCGTGTTGGTTCTGTCGCGAAACTTCGACAGGTCATAACTTCTTCGTTATAACTCGGATTTCGGCGTTCTTTATATGCACGGAAACCTTGTGACATATACTATAACTTAGTTAAGATTATTCGTTCTAAATAATATTCTATCGAAAATTCATTTTTGACGCTTATCGTCTCTAAATTGACTAGCCCTAATCTACGGGCGTTACAATTATCTCCTCCTTAAGATGATTACGTCCCGAAATAATCAACGAAATAGGGCTTGAATAATGATTCCATACGTTAACTTTCCATCCTAATTAATAACTTTGATGTTCAATCTTACATCTGCTCTTCATACTATGTTGGACTTTCAATCGTAACCTTCAATTTATAAAATAAATCCTTATTGTGGACTCCTTCTTCTTCTTAGGATAAATCCATTCATTTATCTATTGTAACATACCGATGAGTCATGTCCTGATGACCTCTCATCGTATGATGCAACACTTAGACTCAAGTCTCATAGAGTCAAATTCCGGAATGGAATATACCTTCCTTCATATTCTAATGTGATATAATCACATTTTTACATGTAGTGTTTCTAGCTACAAGCTTCCATAACAATGAGCGCGATTTTATCGATCACATTGATTTCAATCTTTTGACTTGAGTCAGATGCTACATCGAAATTGGTTCTATAAACCACGTAACAAACTCGTCGTTGTCGAACTTAATTTGATATGACCGCTAGGGTCAAACTATCAATTATCTTCTTAGTCACTACCGAAACAATGGTAATGACATATTTGAATGAAGCGAGAGCAATCACTAGCTTCTTGGTAACCTTGTGACTTTCCCTGATCCAAGTGTGAGTCTCGTGCTTCCGGTAGTATATGAATTTACCACCTTTCACACCTACTCATACTCGTCCCAATTATTGTCTCTCAGTCGAACCAAGTCACTATACAAAAACCACACAATCATTTAAAACATCAGGTATTAAAACCATAAATATCAAAACCAGGGTTTATATTATAACTTGAAATGATTGCACAAAAATTCAAGTTCACCCTATACTATGCCTTTAATTGGCTACATCATAAGTTGATCCTTGGATATAAATTCCTCATCCTTGATTCGCTTCGTTGAGGATCATGTGGAATGCCATGTGGAATGCCATTGGCTGTTGTGGTGCGTTTAAAGTAGTTTTAATCCAAAAACTCTTCAAGTTCCATAACTTGAGGACAAATTATGGAAGACTTTAAACTAATAAAGAATTAACTTTTTCTTTATTTTATAACTTATGAAATTAATTAAGGTTACATTATTTTTTTTTATTATTATTTATTTAATGAAGAGACTCTTGGTCCTCCATAACTTGAAGACAAATTATGGAGTCATAACTCCAATTAATTAGAACTAGACTCTTCATTTTTGTAACCTTTGCCAACTTTATGAGTTTTATGAGTCTTTAATGTGACTCTTCATGTAACTTGAGGATAAGTTACATAAACACATTTTATACTTAACTCTTAGATTAAAATGGATTGAAGACAACTATTTCATTCAACTTTTCTATTAATCTAAGGAACTCATAAGAACAAGATAATTCAAATCAAACTTTTTCATGTAATTAGTCTAACCTTTAAACTAATACAAAACATGAATCTATTGACAATTATCTTTGAAAATGGATTAGCATGAACATTACCACATTAAAAACAAGTTTATAAGTTCAAAAACAACTTAGGGTAATGTTCATAGTCCATTTCTAGCCAAAAACCTCGAAGATATGCTGTCTGGGGTCCAACTCGTCGAGTGCATGAACACAACTCGGCGAGTTGGATGCATTTTTCCTTGGACTCGTCGAGTCCCTTCATGGACTCGGCGAGTCTGCTGGGCTGACAGCATCAATTTCAGTTTTTCAGCTTCTATTGCAAGTATAACAAGAAAACAAGCCTAGGCTCTGATACCACTGTTAGGTTATGAGCATTCTAACACTCCTAAGTGTACATGCAACCCTAAATACCTTGGATCTATGTTTTCTCTATTATACATGCAAATATGAACATCCAAGGTATTATCCTAATCTAGCATACAAAACTATCAATATAACAAGATAGAATACATACCTCTTTGATGGTGCTTGTCTTCATGAAGCTTGAGTGCCTAGTGCCCCAAGTGTGACACCTCAAATGGTTCACACAACACCATAAGCACTTGGAATAACTTAGAGAGAAATTAGAACACTTCATGAAATCGTCTAGCCCTCATACACACACATAGTGTCGATTTCTTGAGCCATGGGTTTCTTTTATATGGTGGCTATTAGGGTTACACCATGTAACTCATGACTTTACCCATTCCTTATGCTCCATGGATTTTAACCTCCATGGAGTATCCATGGGTCACCCCATGGACTTAGTCCAACATAAGGAATCTTGGATCACAAGCCCACATATATAAGAATGAATGATTTACACAATCAACCCATATATTCAATTAGTCTCCTTTTGATCACTTAATTAATTCCAAATTAATTCTTGATCAATACTAATTAAATAACCTTATTAATATATTAGAACTTATAATATATTAACAAACCTTAAGTGTTATTTCTCTCATTTTAGTCTATCCAAGTGCATGATGCCATGCAACCCAAATGG
Organism: Lactuca saligna; assembly: GCF_052625555.1. Lineage (NCBI taxonomy): Eukaryota > Viridiplantae > Streptophyta > Magnoliopsida > Asterales > Asteraceae > Lactuca > Lactuca saligna. The sequence continues at coordinate 107,611,944 of NC_136421.1, read as the reverse complement.
ACCATGCCGGGTCGGGTCAAGTCTTACCAATTATAGTTATGGACTTAGACATTAATCCAACAATCTCCCACTTGGATAAGTCTAAAACTATTATTGTGTATGACTTCAAGAACCAACTGGCAATCGTAGCTCTCAAAAGCTTCTGTCGAACTCTGACCTTGTAGATGAACTCTGACCTTTGTCAATGACTTGTCCATTAGATAAGGGATCATATATTCCTCCATTCTAGATATCATATGGACTGAGACATGGATTATAATCATTCTCTCTGTCCATTTGTTGTTTCCCGATTTCCGATTTATGACAACTGACTAATTGAACAAATCAAATCAGTCCTGGCCCGGCCGAGCACTTCCATTTGTCATCATCAAATCATCGAGGGGCCCACAGATATCGCTTTTATCCCGAAGGTAAAAGGAATGGATAAACTTTGATTCATATGGCTTGTTCTACTACTTATTGAATCATACACAAAGACACGTTTTATAACATCGAGTTACCAATGCGTTTCGTGTAATCAATGTACTATCAACTCATAGTAACAACTCATATCTTTAGGTTTGAAGAATATAAGATATTATCGTCTCATGATCACTCGTGATAAAACCCATGAAGTGATTCCAATGAGCGCGGGTTGAATCCAATACTCAGAACTTATGAGCACTCATGAGTGTTGTAGCCACTTGTCTAACAACTTAGACCTCTACAAGCCAACCCATGACAGTCTTAATTTATATCTGCTTCCAACATATTACCGACTGTGGATGGTTTGAATAACTTAGTCATTCCGGAAGAATAACCTAGTTTATTCGGGAAGTCAAAACATGCAAAGTGAAACACAATAATAATTGAATCCAATATGGTATCAAAACCTATGAACATAAATAAAACACATTTTATTTATCACCATATGATTACACATTATTCATTGTATACTGTTTCAGCTATCAACTATATTCTTGAATTTAAAACAATAGTTGTCCCATGCTCCAAGCATGTACACTATGTTTTCTAAACACTAGTCATGTCATACACCAAGTATGCATACTATGTTTGTCCATGATCTTTACTTTGTGAACTAGATCAATTGAACATAACTTCAATGATTCTCTTTTCACACTCCCAAATCCTTACTGCAAATGCAAGAATTCCAAATTCATGTCATTTCCTGAAATCTGTTAGATTCTAAACTTATATGCATTGATCCTCTTGTAATGATTATGCACAAAGTCAGAAAGACTTGGCAACAGTCATTACAGAGTATTCCAAAGGAGATCAGCTCCTTAGAAACATCCTTTCTTGCATTAAGTTTCCTTAATCTTATACAGATTGAAATTTCTGACTTTGAAACATTTCCAGATTCATTTTGACTATCACTTCTGAACAAGAGTTGCCTCCTTACAGATTATGTCAATATGGTCCTTCCAGAATTATCACTACACTTCCATTTGTCCTTGAGCAACCAATCTTTGGTAAACCTTAGATTGTCCTCGACAATTGTTTAATCCTTTTAGTCATATCCAGTTCTAAACCTTTTCCCTTCTTAATGCCCTAAGCATTTGGAAAATTTTAGAAAGGATGAATATAGCACATGTAATCGGTCCTATATCCGAAGCATATGGGACACGATTCATGATGTCTCACATAAAGACTAAACCAGTCTTTTGCTATAACATTTCCATTTCTATTTGCCAAGTTCTCATAATTCAGATTATGAAAAGGGATGCCGTAATCATAATCGAATTTTAGAAGGCAAATAATGGACACATATACAGAATTTCCTTATGTTGAGCCATTCCAACATGAAATTCATATATATCCTTGACTAAATGATTAAAACCTCACGATCTAAGCTTATAGATTTGAGATGAAGTATAATTTCCTCTCCCTTAATTATAGCAAAACAACTTTTCCCAATTGAAACATTTTGTTTTCTATAATTAACATTGCTAGCTTGCAATACTTATCGTAATTATCATGCTCCCACTAACATGATGATTATTAGCATAACACTTATGCTCCCACTAGCTTTGACATGTACTCAGAAAGCTCGGCTTCTAGAAATCAATACTTTATTGACTTTCTTACCAATGTTCAGATTTCTGATACTAGATTTTTTTGATAAAACTTTATCAAAAAACATACACCTTCCCTTGGATAGCACACTTGTGTGTCTAAACAATTATGAAGAGGCATGCCGTAATCATAATGGTTAGACCTTTTTGCCACTTCTCACAAGTTCAGGTTAGTGTGCCAGTAAACCACACACGCTCCACTAATGACTTTGAGAATGCAAATATCACAATTGCTATCTAACTAAAATCTACTTAGTGAAAGTGTTTCCTCACCATCATTTTCATGAATCGGAGAGAAACCTTATGACACTTAGATTTAATGGTGTATGAGTTCTTATCCATGTGAATTGTCATAACCATAGTCACAAGACAAGAATTATGACAAATCCAAACTCATATGGATTGAACTTAATCTTAACTTCTTGCCACCTGGCAGCTCAAGGGCCTACCATTGCTTCCAAGTTGTTGTGCAACACATTGAGAACTCTAAGAACACATATGCAAAGCCAACTTTAACTAGAATGGGCACAGAATATGTCAACACGATAGGTTATAAACCTCAAGTCGTGTGCTAGTGAAGAACTTTAGGTTTTATTCTTGATTAGTTCTTGAGACTTTCAAGACCTTTAAGATTCCCACTGTCCTCTTGACCTATAAGACTTCCTTGTCAAACATCCAAGAGATAGTGTGGATTCTAATCAAGACAAACACTTCACACAATTGGCCTAAGTTGGTCTTTGGTTTTATCCAAAACATCACAACTTACCAATTTCAAATGTACAAGAGTAGAAAACTTTTACTCTTACATTTGTCGAGTGTTTTAAACCTTCTTTAAGACATGTCTCTCAAATTACAATATTGGAGTATGACTCTAAGACTTGTATTGGAACGAAGTATGACTCATCTTCTTGATTTAACCATTTCAACAATTCAAGATCCCTTCTTCTTAGTCATAAGAATGCACTAAGACTTCCTTAGAGAACTAATTTTGATATGGTTTCTTAATCATTAAGATGATCACAAAACTGATACTAAAGTATTCTCCCATCTTTTCAGATTTGAGAAACTTCTATCCTTCTGCCTAATTTGATTCTTCTTATCCGCTCTACTATGCATTGAAACCTTTTCCAATGTCTCAGAGTTACACTTAAGCTTGTAAGTATAATCATATTTACTGAGCTTTAGTAAACTATGACGAATAGTCTTATCAATCTTTTGTGGTGGACTTAATCAGTGCACATGACTATGTACTTGATCCCTTAGTCCATTACTTGACTCACACATCCATGTGAATAAGTAATTAGTCTTAATTTTCCAATACTTGAAAGTTCTCATTCATCATGCTATACAACTTGCATGATTCCAAGTTTCGGTCCAACTGAAACTTGGGTGATGAGAATCTTTCCTTATTTGGTAAATTTAGACATTACCACAAATGAAGGAATCAATTTCATATTTCCACTCTTGCTATTAATGGAATCATATAAGCAACAATTTTTCCTCAAATGCCATTGTAAGGATATTTTAAAATAAATAAAATCAAAAAAAAATTCTTTTATTTTAAAACTATGCGGAAAAACTTATCCTTACAACCCATATGAAAACTTGTTGTTATCTATTCCTAAGCAATATCTCATAACTCTTAAGAAGTAGCTCAAGAATCCGATCTTCAAACTACGCGATAGAAATCCATCTATGCGATCAGATTCAGCATATTCTTTCTTTAAGTTCCTTCACTTTTTCTTTGATTCTTAAAACATCAACATGTGACCCAGTCACATCATGTAATAAGAATCTCAGAATAGAAACTTAGCAGAGTTAGATAGTGGACTTTACCTGAAGTAGAGTCAAACTTATTGACTTTAACATCCTTAGGTAAATTTGGCAGCTTCGCAGCTAATGACCCTTACTTTGGCAATATAAACATATGGACCCTTTAATAATGGTACACAGGACTATTACAGACTTAGCCTTTTTCTCTTTACCATTTGTTCAACCGAGTTGACTATGGCCGATCCCTTTCCATTGGGAAGAGAATGCTTTTCTGTATTTCCAGTGTCACTATTGTCAATGTCCATCAAGTTTTGAGGAAGTTGATCTTAACAAATAGATAAGATCATTAAGGGTCTTGTCATAGTCTGTTTCATAGGTGTTCCAAAAGAACTCACTATGTGACTTAGAAAGTAGTTGAACCACCAACTTTCTCAAGACTTTGACACCCAACTCTCCCGGCTTGTCAATATGTGACTACATCTCCAAGATGTGACCACACCAAGACCTTTACTTGCCAATAGGGCTCGAGTGACTTTAAACTTTTAAAGAACTTGTGGGGTAGGGAGAATAATTTGGGGGAGGTGACAGAAGTATGATTTCCATGGGACATCATCTTCATTAGGAATGCTTGTTTCAAGAGATTTGGGAAGATCATAAATGTCTAAAACAGACATGTTTTGGGAGATATTCAAGATAGTTGATCTTAAAGTCCTTAATATGACACCCAATATGAAATATTAAGGCTAGGACCCAACAAACTATTTTATAACTTAGAAGAGGTATGCCGTAATCCAAGCTATAAAACAATTTGAAGGTAGGTGAATGACGATTCACCAATTTCCACCAAGATAAACGAAATATATTATTAGGTTTTAATAGGTTTTTGAAACTCCTAGATCTTTTGAGATTCATTGAACTGTTCAATGGCATGTTTCAATCTCGAGTGTGCCCTTCAGGTTTTGTGACTGGGATGCCGAGGATCACAAAACAAGGTGTGAAGTAACCATGCAAATTACTTGGTACCCTTAAGTGTTTATCCCTCAATCGATGTGCCGGTTAACCACACACGCTCCATCGATACTATGATAAACATTAAGTTACCCTTTGCCTACCTTGTTAAATACGAGTTAGTGTGCCGGTTAACCACACACGCTCCACTAACCGACTTAAACAAAGTGCAGAGTGTAATTTCATGGATTAGCACCTTATTCACATTTTCCTAAGTAACTAAGATTGGGAATTATTAAGAGTTTAGTTACTTAGTATTTATCATTAATACTTTTAATGAAGGGAGAATTATAGTCCTGTCAAACCCGTTCGGCTAATGACCCTCCACCAGTCAAGCAAGCGGTGGGTGAGAGTGGACACCCATTAAGTTGCCATTTTATAGGCAACAACCTTATACCCACCTTATAGACCGGCTTTGTGAATGAGGCGTACTAGCGGTAAGACCGACTTTACTCTTATACATGTATATATTATTAACTTATAATATTATAAAGTATAAGGGTTGAATTTTAACTTTTAAAATTCTAAGGGCTAACTTGGAATTAAAGTATTCATAAGAGAAAACTTTACAAATTCCAAAACTTGAGGGCAAGTTTTGAAACTATTCAAAACTAATTAATTCCATAACTTATATGTTTAAAGTAGTTTTAATCCAAAAACTCTTCAAGTTCCATAACTTGAGGACAAATTATGGAAGACTTTAAACTAATAAAGAATTAACTTTTTCTTTATTTTATAACTTATGAAATTAATTAAGGTTACATTATTTTTTTTTCTTATTATTTATTTAATGAAGAGACTCTTGGTCCTCCATAACTTGAAGACAAATTATGGAGTCATAACTCCAATTAATTAGAACTAGACTCTTCATTTTTGTAACCTTTGCCAACTTTATGAGTTTTATGAGTCTTTAATGTGACTCTTCATGTAACTTGAGGATAAGTTACATAAACACATTTTATACTCAACTCTTAGATTAAAATGGATTGAAGACAACTATTTCATTCAACTTTTCTATTAATCTAAGGAACTCATAAGAACAAGATAATTCAAATCAAACTTTTTCATGTAATTAGTCTAACCTTTAAACTAATACAAAACATGAATCTATTGACAATTATCTTTGAAAATGGATTAGCATGAACATTACCACATTAAAAACAAGTTTATAAGTTCAAAAACAACTTAGGGTAATGTTCATAGTCCATTTCTAGCCAAAAACCTCGAAGATATGTTGTCTGGGGTCCAACTCGTCGAGTGCATGAACACAACTCGGCGAGTTGGATGCATTTTTCCTTGGACTCGTCGAGTCCCTTCATGGACTCGGCGAGTCTGCTGGGCTGACAGCATCAATTTCAGTTTTTCAGCTTCTATTGCAAGTATAACAAGAAAACAAGCCTAGGCTCTGATACCACTGTTAGGTTATGAGCATTCTAACACTCCTAAGTGTACATGCAACCCTAAATACCTTGGATCTATGTTTTCTCTATTATACATGCAAATATGAACATCCAAGGTATTATCCTAATCTAGCATACAAAACTATCAATATAACAAGATAGAATACATACCTCTTTGATGGTGCTTGTCTTCATGAAGCTTGAGTGCCTAGTGCCCCAAGTGTGACACCTCAAATGGTTCACACAACACCATAAGCACTTGGAATAACTTAGAGAGAAATTAGAACACTTCATGAAATCGTCTAGCCCTCATACACACACATAGTGTCGATTTCTTGAGCCATGGGTTTCTTTTATATGGTGGCTATTAGGGTTACACCATGTAACTCATGACTTTACCCATTCCTTATGCTCCATGGATTTTAATCTCCATGGAGTATCCATGGGTCACCCCATGGACTTAGTCCAACATAAGGAATCTTGGATCACAAGCCCACATATATAAGAATGAATGATTTACACAATCAACCCATATATTCAATTAGTCTCCTTTTGATCACTTAATTAATTCCAAATTAATTCTTGATCAATACTAATTAAATAACCTTATTAATATATTAGAACTTATAATATATTAACAAACCTTAAGTGTTATTTCTCTCATTTTAGTCTATCCAAGTGCATGATGCCATGCAACCCAAATGGACCATGCCGGGTCGGGTCAAGTCTTACCAATTATAGTTATGGACTTAGACATTAATCCAACAATCTCCCACTTGGATAAGTCTAAAACTATTATTGTGTATGACTTCAAGAACCAACTGGCAATCGTAGCTCTCAAAAGCTTCTGTCGAACTCTGACCTTGTAGATGAACTCTGACCTTTGTCAATGACTTGTCCATTAGATAAGGGATCATATATTCCTCCATTCTAGATATCATATGGACTGAGACATGGATTATAATCATTCTCTCTGTCCATTTGTTGTTTCCCGATTTCCGATTTATGACAACTGACTAATTGAACAAATCAAATCAGTCCTGGCCCGGCCGAGCACTTCCATTTGTCATCATCAAATCATCGAGGGGCCCACAGATATCGCTTTTATCCCGAAGGTAAAAGGAATGGATAAACTTTGATTCATATGGCTTGTTCTACTACTTATTGAATCATACACAAAGACACGTTTTATAACATCGAGTTACCAATGCGTTTCGTGTAATCAATGTACTATCAACTCATAGTAACAACTCATATCTTTAGGTTTGAAGAATATAAGATATTATCGTCTCATGATCACTCGTGATAAAACCCATGAAGTGATTCCAATGAGCGCGGGTTGAATCCAATACTCAGAACTTATGAGCACTCATGAGTGTTGTAGCCACTTGTCCAACAACTTAGACCTCTACAAGCCAACCCATGACAGTCTTAATTTATATCTGCTTCCAACATATTACCGACTGTGGATGGTTTGAATAACTTAGTCATTCCGGAAGAATAACCTAGTTTATTCGGGAAGTCAAAACATGCAAAGTGAAACACAATAATAATTGAATCCAATATGGTATCAAAACCTATGAACATAAATAAAACACATTTTATTTATCACCATATGATTACACATTATTCATTGTATACTGTTTCAGCTATCAACTATATTCTTGAATTTAAAACAATAGTTGTCCCATGCTCCAAGCATGTACACTATGTTTTCTAAACACTAGTCATGTCATACACCAAGTATGCATACTATGTTTGTCCATGATCTTTACTTTGTGAACTAGATCAATTGAACATAACTTCAATGATTCTCTTTTCACACTCCCAAATCCTTACTGCAAATGCAAGAATTCCAAATTCATGTCATTTCCTGAAATCTGTTAGATTCTAAACTTATATGCATTGATCCTCTTGTAATGATTATGCACAAAGTCAGAAAGACTTGGCAACAGTCATTACAGAGTATTCCAAAGGAGATCAGCTCCTTAGAAACATCCTTTCTTGCATTAAGTTTCCTTAATCTTATACAGATTGAAATTTCTGACTTTGAAACATTTCCAGATTCATTTTGACTATCACTTCTGAACAAGAGTTGCCTCCTTACAGATTATGTCAATATGGTCCTTCCAGAATTATCACTACACTTCCATCTGTCCTTGAGCAACCAATCTTTGGTAAACCTTAGATTGTCCTCGACAATTGTTTAATCCTTTTAGTCATATCCAGTTCTAAACCTTTTCCCTTCTTAATGCCCTAAGCATTTGGAAAATTTTAGAAAGGATGAATATAGCACATGTAATCGGTCCTATATCCGAAGCATATGGGACACGATTCATGATGTCTCACATAAAGACTAAACCAGTCTTTTGCTATAACATTTCCATTTCTATTTGCCAAGTTCTCATAATTCAGATTATGAAAAGGGATGCCGTAATCATAATCGAATTTTAGAAGGCAAATAATGGACACATATACAGAATTTCCTTATGTTGAGCCATTCCAACATGAAATTCATATATATCCTTGACTAAATGATTAAAACCTCACGATCTAAGCTTATAGATTTGAGATGAAGTATAATTTCCTCTCCCTTAATTATAGCAAAACAACTTTTCCCAATTGAAACATTTTGTTTTCTATAATTAACATTGCTAGCTTGCAATACTTATCGTAATTATCATGCTCCCACTAACATGATGATTATTAGCATAACACTTATGCTCCCACTAGCTTTGACATGTACTCAGAAAGCTCGGCTTCTAGAAATCAATACTTTATTGACTTTCTTACCAATGTTCAGATTTCTGATACTAGATTTTTTTGATAAAACTTTATCAAAAAACATACACCTTCCCTTGGATAGCACACTTGTGTGTCTAAACAATTATGAAGAGGCATGCCGTAATCATAATGGTTAGACCTTTTTGCCACTTCTCACAAGTTCAGGTTAGTGTGCCGGTAAACCACACACGCTCCACTAATGACTTTGAGAATGCAAATATCACAATTGCTATCTAACTAAAATCTACTTAGTGAAAGTGTTTCCTCACCATCATTTTCATGAATCGGAGAGAAACCTTATGACACTTAGATTTAATGGTGTATGAGTTCTTATCCATGTGAATTGTCATAACCATAGTCACAAGACAAGAATTATGACAAATCCAAACTCATATGGATTGAACTTAATCTTAACTTCTTGCCACCTGGCAGCTCAAGGGCCTACCATTGCTTCCAAGTTGTTGTGCAACACATTGAGAACTCTAAGAACACATATGCAAAGCCAACTTTAACTAGAATGGGCACAGAATATGTCAACACGATAGGTTATAAACCTCAAGTCGTGTGCTAGTGAAGAACTTTAGGTTTTATTCTTGATTAGTTCTTGAGACTTTCAAGACCTTTAAGATTCCCACTGTCCTCTTGACCTATAAGACTTCCTTGTCAAACATCCAAGAGATAGTGTGGATTCTAATCAAGACAAACACTTCACACAATTGGCCTAAGTTGGTCTTTGGTTTTATCCAAAACATCACAACTTACCAATTTCAAATGTACAAGAGTAGAAAACTTTTACTCTTACATTTGTCGAGTGTTTTAAACCTTCTTTAAGACATGTCTCTCAAATTACAATATTGGAGTATGACTCTAAGACTTGTATTGGAACGAAGTATGACTCATCTTCTTGATTTAACCATTTCAACAATTCAAGATCCCTTCTTCTTAGTCATAAGAATGCACTAAGACTTCCTTAGAGAACTAATTTTGATATGGTTTCTTAATCATTAAGATGATCACAAAACTGATACTAAAGTATTCTCCCATCTTTTCAGATTTGAGAAACTTCTATCCTTCTGCCTAATTTGATTCTTCTTATCCGCTCTACTATGCATTGAAACCTTTTCCAATGTCTCAGAGTTACACTTAAGCTTGTAAGTATAATCATATTTACTGAGCTTTAGTAAACTATGACGAATAGTCTTATCAATCTTTTGTGGTGGACTTAATCAGTGCACATGACTATGTACTTGATCCCTTAGTCCATTACTTGACTCACACATCCATGTGAATAAGTAATTAGTCTTAATTTTCCAATACTTGAAAGTTCTCATTCATCATGCTATACAACTTGCATGATTCCAAGTTTCGGTCCAACTGAAACTTGGGTGATGAGAATCTTTCCTTATTTGGTAAATTTAGACATTACCACAAATGAAGGAATCAATTTCATATTTCCACTCTTGCTATTAATGGAATCATATAAGCAACAATTTTTCCTCAAATGCCATTGTAAGGATATTTTAAAATAAATAAAATCAAAAAAAAATTCTTTTATTTTAAAACTATGCGGAAAAACTTATCCTTACAACCCATATGAAAACTTGTTGTTATCTATTCCTAAGCAATATCTCATAACTCTTAAGAAGTAGCTCAAGAATCCGATCTTCAAACTACGCGATAGAAATCCATCTATGCGATCAGATTCAGCATATTCTTTCTTTAAGTTCCTTCACTTTTTCTTTGATTCTTAAAACATCAACATGTGACCCAGTCACATCATGTAATAAGAATCTCAGAATAGAAACTTAGCAGAGTTAGATAGTGGACTTTACCTGAAGTAGAGTCAAACTTATTGACTTTAACATCCTTAGGTAAATTTGGCAGCTTCGCAGCTAATGACCCTTACTTTGGCAATATAAACATATGGACCCTTTAATAATGGTACACAGGACTATTACAGACTTAGCCTTTTTCTCTTTACCATTTGTTCAACCGAGTTGACTATGGCCGATCCCTTTCCATTGGGAAGAGAATGCTTTTCTGTATTTCCAGTGTCACTATTGTCAATGTCCATCAAGTTTTGAGGAAGTTGATCTTAACAAATAGATAAGATCATTAAGGGTCTTGTCATAGTCTGTTTCATAGGTGTTCCAAAAGAACTCACTATGTGACTTAGAAAGTAGTTGAACCACCAACTTTCTCAAGACTTTGACACCCAACTCTCCCGGCTTGTCAATATGTGACTACATCTCCAAGATGTGACCACACCAAGACCTTTACTTGCCAATAGGGCTCGAGTGACTTTAAACTTTTAAAGAACTTGTGGGGTAGGGAGAATAATTTGGGGGAGGTGACAGAAGTATGATTTCCATGGGACATCATCTTCATTAGGAATGCTTGTTTCAAGAGATTTGGGAAGATCATAAATGTCTAAAACAGACATGTTTTGGGAGATATTCAAGATAGTTGATCTTAAAGTCCTTAATATGACACCCAATATGAAATATTAAGGCTAGGACCCAACAAACTATTTTATAACTTAGAAGAGGTATGCCGTAATCCAAGCTATAAAACAATTTGAAGGTAGGTGAATGACGATTCACCAATTTCCACCAAGATAAACGAAATATATTATTAGGTTTTAATAGGTTTTTGAAACTCCTAGATCTTTTGAGATTCATTGAACTGTTCAATGGCATGTTTCAATCTCGAGTGTGCCCTTCAGGTTTTGTGACTGGGATGCCGAGGATCACAAAACAAGGTGTGAAGTAACCATGCAAATTACTTGGTACCCTTAAGTGTTTATCCCTCAATCGATGTGCCGGTTAACCACACACGCTCCATCGATACTATGATAAACATTAAGTTACCCTTTGCCTACCTTGTTAAATACGAGTTAGTGTGCCGGTTAACCACACACGCTCCACTAACCGACTTAAACAAAGTGCAGAGTGTAATTTCATGGATTAGCACCTTATTCACATTTTCCTAAGTAACTAAGATTGGGAATTATTAAGAGTTTAGTTACTTAGTATTTATCATTAATACTTTTAATGAAGGGAGAATTATAGTCCTGTCAAACCCGTTCGGCTAATGACTCTCCACCAGTCAAGCAAGCGGTGGGTGAGAGTGGACACCCATTAAGTTGCCATTTTATAGGCAACAACCTTATACCCACCTTATAGACCGGCTTTGTGAATGAGGCGTACTAGCGGTAAGACCGACTTTACTCTTATACATGTATATATTATTAACTTATAATATTATAAAGTATAAGGGTTGAATTTTAACTTTTAAAATTCTAAGGGCTAACTTGGAATTAAAGTATTCATAAGAGAAAACTTTACAAATTCCAAAACTTGAGGGCAAGTTTTGAAACTATTCAAAACTAATTAATTCCATAACTTATATGTTTAAAGTAGTTTTAATCCAAAAACTCTTCAAGTTCCATAACTTGAGGACAAATTATGGAAGACTTTAAACTAATAAAGAATTAACTTTTTCTTTATTTTATAACTTATGAAATTAATTAAGGTTACATTATTTTTTTTTCTTATTATTTATTTAATGAAGAGACTCTTGGTCCTCCATAACTTGAAGACAAATTATGGAGTCATAACTCCAATTAATTAGAACTAGACTCTTCATTTTTGTAACCTTTGCCAACTTTATGAGTTTTATGAGTCTTTAATGTGACTCTTCATGTAACTTGAGGATAAGTTACATAAACACATTTTATACTCATGAGTCTTTAATGTGACTCTTCATGTAACTTGAGGATAAGTTACATAAACACATTTTATACTCAACTCTTAGATTAAAATGGATTGAAGACAACTATTTCATTCAACTTTTCTATTAATCTAAGGAACTCATAAGAACAAGATAATTCAAATCAAACTTTTTCATGTAATTAGTCTAACCTTTAAACTAATACAAAACATGAATCTATTGACAATTATCTTTGAAAATGGATTAGCATGAACATTACCACATTAAAAACAAGTTTATAAGTTCAAAAACAACTTAGGGTAATGTTCATAGTCCATTTCTAGCCAAAAACCTCGAAGATATGTTGTCTGGGGTCCAACTCGTCGAGTGCATGAACACAACTCGGCGAGTTGGATGCATTTTTCCTTGGACTCGTCGAGTCCCTTCATGGACTCGGCGAGTCTGCTGGGCTGACAGCATCAATTTCAGTTTTTCAGCTTCTATTGCAAGTATAACAAGAAAACAAGCCTAGGCTCTGATACCACTGTTAGGTTATGAGCATTCTAACACTCCTAAGTGTACATGCAACCCTAAATACCTTGGATCTATGTTTTCTCTATTATACATGCAAATATGAACATCCAAGGTATTATCCTAATCTAGCATACAAAACTATCAATATAACAAGATAGAATACATACCTCTTTGATGGTGCTTGTCTTCATGAAGCTTGAGTGCCTAGTGCCCCAAGTGTGACACCTCAAATGGTTCACACAACACCATAAGCACTTGGAATAACTTAGAGAGAAATTAGAACACTTCATGAAATCGTCTAGCCCTCATACACACACATAGTGTCGATTTCTTGAGCCATGGGTTTCTTTTATATGGTGGCTATTAGGGTTACACCATGTAACTCATGACTTTACCCATTCCTTATGCTCCATGGATTTTAACCTCCATGGAGTATCCATGGGTCACCCCATGGACTTAGTCCAACATAAGGAATCTTGGATCACAAGCCCACATATATAAGAATGAATGATTTACACAATCAACCCATATATTCAATTAGTCTCCTTTTGATCACTTAATTAATTCCAAATTAATTCTTGATCAATACTAATTAAATAACCTTATTAATATATTAGAACTTATAATATATTAACAAACCTTAAGTGTTATTTCTCTCATTTTAGTCTATCCAAGTGCATGATGCCATGCAACCCAAATGGACCATGCCGGGTCGGGTCAAGTCTTACCAATTATAGTTATGGACTTAGACATTAATCCAACAATAATATCATATATGACAAACATATAACATTTAGCACATAAAAGCATTTTAGGAAACTTCCTAAAATATACTAGTGCTCGTGACTTAAAATATGGTAGACATTCATCTCACAATCATTGCTTAGCATTCTAAGTTTAAGTCTAGAAATCCTACATATTTCCTAGTTCTCTTAAACTAATGCTCTGATACCAACTATGACATCCCCAATTTCACGGCCAGAAAAGACCGATTTGTTTATGTTTTGTTTCTAAAATCAGAGTAATCGTTTAAAGAAAATTGTTGCGGAATTTTTCCCCGAAACAAAATATGATAAGAATTTATCAAAATATTTCTTAAAGAAAAGTATTTTCATTATATAACAAAATCTCGGGATGTCATGTTTTGATACTGACACATAAGCATAAACAGAACTTACATTTATTTAGACTAATGATTTACATTTATTTACACTAATGATTTACTTCTCCTTTAATCTCTCAGTGTAAATCATTAGTGTAAATAAATATAAGCATAAACAGAACTGACATTTATTCACACTAATGATTTACATCTCCTTTAATCTCTTAGTGAAATATGTCTTTGTATTGATACATGTGATACAAAGAAAACTGAGTGGGTAAGGCCTGGGGAGCTTGCTGAGCATATACGGTTTTCGACCCACAATAATATAACTATTATATTTAACCATTAAACAATCAAACCAATTACCCATCCTCATTATCTTCTTTATTTCTCAAGGTTTTACCCTAAAAATTCAACTATCATTCCTTCATTCCTAAGGATTAACCTAAGGAATTGACACAAAATCCATTGCTACATAAGGCGCATCTACCAACATCATCCTTTAAGCGCCTCTGCTAGGATTACGTCATACACTATGAGGCGCGACTGCCAGGTTAATGACATTCTCTTTTAGGCACATCTGCCGACATTATCCTATAAGCGCATCTGCTAGTATTATGACATTCTCTATTTGGTACATCTATCAATATTATTCTTAAGTGCATCTGCCAGTATTACGACATTCTTTAATTGGTGCATCTACCAATATCATTCTTAATCATCTTACATACCTCATCATTTACCTCATCATTTTATCACATACCAACTATATCCTCTACCTATGTTCTACCCAACATATTAGTAGATATAAATTACAAACACAATTTAAATCATTTAACACCCGTATAAAAACATCAATTCCAAGTCCATCTCAAATAGACAATTAATATATAACACATAGCACATATTTCATAGCTAATACATTATATTTATGTGTTAGAACAAAGTAACTATGCACTCACACATATAAAGAACAATATGTATACACATAACACTTATTTTATGAAATACTTCATATATATGTGTAAGACAAAAGTGACTATACACTCACTTGATAAGACGATGATCGGATAGCGCCTCGTCTCTTAAAATAATCTTTCGCGACAAAACCAAGATGTTTTCCTTCAAAACCGGGCTTCACGCGGGCAGAGCTTCGGCTCGGGAATCTTTCTTCTCCGGATCTTCGGGGCTTCGGAACTTACTTCAGGTCTCGGGAATGATGTCGGGGCTTCGGGATATTTCTTGCACGCAAAACGATGTGAAAATGAGAGAGAAGGAAGAGTTTGAACAAAAGAAATCGGTATCCCTCGCATTCTGTTTATAGGGTGCTAAATTTGGGATTATGCTGGGCGTAAATCTTGGTACGCTAGGCATACGCAACGGATTGGAAATAGTCAAGTAAAGATTGGAAACATTATAAATCCCGGTTTAAGTCCATTTGGACTAGGATTTCTTATTGGGCCTAATGGGCCAATATGCTTCTAGTTTTGACTATTGTGGGCTTAGAACTCTTAAATGGGATCTAATTGGACCCACTTTCATTTATTTTAACATTTTAGGCCATAATGGGCCTAGAATGAAATCAAATACCCTAATGGGCCATAAAAAATCTAATTAGCCCTAATGGGCCATAAAACTCATTCTTTTATACAAAGTGGGCCATAAAACCTTTTAAGGGCCCAATGGGCCAAAAACCATCAAAATGGGCTCATAATATGGACTCAAGAACACAAAGGCCCAAACTATTCTTTTTCTTCTCCCTTTCTTGGCCCAAGTAGAAAAAAAGAGAAATGAGGGGATTAAGGAGGATTAGCCACCTCCATATTACCTATGGGATTTCCATGCAAATCTCACATACTTCCATGCATCCATCCTTTCACCTCTCTCTCTTCTCCTTCTCTTCTTCTTATCTCTCGGCCAAGGGAAAAACTGTCACACCCCAAAACCAAGAACGGCGGAAACGTTCTGGGGCAGAGGACGTCATGTACAGTATCACAACAATGGAAAGTAGTAAACAAGAAACAACATCATCCATTGCATTAATAATATAATTTTAATACTAGTGTGTTCTGGCAAATTTTGATAGACACTAAAGCATAAATCAAAATGAAAGATGAGTCTTGAACGAGCTTCATCTTCTCTAAACCTTGCATCGGTACCTGTCTATTGATGACCTGAGGATAGCAGTTATTTTGAAAGAGAGTATCAGCTTTAAAGCTGGTGAGATCATAAGTATTTTAGTGTCTTATTTTGTGTGTAAATACTTGTATGTATTTGAAATGTAAGTATTTGTATGAATGAACTGTAAGTATGAAAATGTTTGTAAAACAACTGTAAACGTTTGAAAAAAACCCTAGAAATCCCTATGATTCCTACATTTATAAAAGAGAGTCTTCTACCAAGACCTAACTGCTCTGAATGTAGCCTTCTACCAAGACCTAACTGCTCTGAATGTTCATTTCTTGTAAAAGTGTGTAATTTTCCCAAGTGTAACTATCATTACAAAATATAGTTTTTACATTTAATGTTTAAGTGAAAGATCACTAAATATATGTAAAGGAAAAATTTATGTAGTATTGTAGTGTATTTCTATAAGAACTACTGCTGTACTAACTACCTTAAACCGGATTTATATTAAGGCATCATGTGATTTATTTGTACCATACTATCGACTCGTAACAACGACAAAGGTATGGTCGTAAAAAGAAATGATGTTTGGCACCCGCAAACCTGCAGGTCCGGCTGTAGCTAGCAGCAAGGTGTAGGATAGTCAATCCAGTATATATATATATATATATATATATATATATATATATATATATATATATATATATATATATATATATATATATATATATATATATATATATATATATATATATATGCAAACTCACGCTCTCCCTTCAAGAGATTCTGGATACAACACGAGCCATGACATTTAAGTCATGCTCCGATTCAGATCACTATGGTTAACGTATTCATGTATATGTAATGTAATGAACTGTTCTAGTTGTAATGTATGTGCTCTCTATCTAGCAAGTATAGTAATGTACTGTAATGTTCTAGCTGTATTGTATGTGCTCTCTATCTAGCAAGTATTGACTCATGAATGAACTGACTCATTGTATGATATCGCGTTCTAGTAATAGTTCTAGTATCTTCCTAAACTACCCCTATGGTAGTATACTAGTAATCTAACTGGTACGTATGGACATGGATGTATACCCTTGCTACCCAAGGGCATTGGATGAACTGAATGGGTCTTTATGACTATATATGTACATATGGTATATAACTAATATTTACACGACCTTCGGACGGATACCCTATATCCCACAAGACCACATCTCAAGCCCGAAAAGGAAATAGGGTGGATAGCCTTCCTAAGTCTTTTAAACATTTCTTATATATCTATACATATATAGGCATGCAATTGATAATACAAAAGCATAAAATAAGTTTTGGTAAAATCTTTAAAGAGTTTTAAACTACTAAGAAAGATGACTTGATGTTAGTTTGTAAAATGATTTGAAATCAGTATATAAGAACAGATATAAGTATAAGGAAAACCTTTGTACATAATTATTATCTAAGAAAATATCGACTTGATGTCAAGCTATAAAGCAGTTTTGAAGGAATGGGTTTGATAAAATAGTTTAGTATAAAGTAACATTTGTTTGAAACACAATTGTAAATGAGTTTGAAATGAAACATACAGTGTAATAAGGAGTTTTAAACACATAAAGTGTTTATGAAAAACATTTGAAGTAAACTGTTTGGTAAAACGGCTAATGAGTAGCCAATCATTTGAATGCTGCTTATTAATCACATGTAATTGATATAATAATTAGCATAGTTCTACTTGTATCCCCCCCCCCCATAAAACATTTAAAAATAGTTAAAACGTTGATTAAGGGGTATGAACTCACCTGTTGTGGGTGATACGGATGAACTGAAGAGGTAGGACTGCTAGGTGTCAAGTGAAGACTTTAGACACACACAATGGTCCTAATTTCATATGAAGACATATGTATATAAACAATTAGTGATTATAACACCAATTAAACATGTATAAACATCCTAATGTGAGGAAAACACTTTTGGTCAAGTGCTAGGAGGCTAATGGGTTGCAACAAAGGAGTACAAGACCTCATATGGAAGTTTATGGTCAAATGACCATGTGTGTTGGAGTTTACGGCCTAGGGGAGTAAACTCCTGGCTGTAAACTCTCAACTAGGTCTCTAAATGAAGCTTAAATTTATTACAACTTAAGTAGTGAAATGCTTCTAGGCTTAAACAAGTGTTAGGGCTTCCTTTTTAACTCCTTTGAGGAGTTCACAGCCCTAGGACCATATCCCTTGGAGATTACAGCCGTAATCTCCCCTGGGAGGGTGTTTGTGGTGTTTTCAAGTCCCTAATTTAGCTAAGAACTAAACTATGCTAGTGTATAAGACTTTAAAAGAGTTTATAGCACCATTTGGCACTATTGTTTGGAGTTCACGGCCCTGGAACTTCTTGGGCCATGAACACCTTACTCTTGGTGTTCTAATGGTGTTTGCTAGTCCTAAACTCATTAGGGTACATGTCGAAATTCAATCCTAAGCCTTAGGAAGTGTTTGTGGCATCAAAACACCCCTAACTTGAGTTTTCAGCCCATGAACCATTTGGTCATGATTTTGCGGCCGTGAACACCCATAGGTGTTGGTATTTTGATTGTTTTCGGTCCTAGACACGTCAAGTTAATGTGCTATGCTAGTCTATTGGCTCAATGAAGGCATTTAGGGCATTTTGGCAACCTAAAATTGAGTTCATGGCCCAAGAAATTCCTTGGCCGTGAACTCACTTTCAACCTTGGATTCTTAATGATTTTGTGGTGTAAAACATGTAAGGGTAGTTCCTAGGTTGAGTTCCAAGGCTTTGAGGGACATTGGGCACTCTTTTGGCCCTTAAAAAGGAGTTTACTCTCCAAGTGTTCTTGGGCGGTAAACTCCCAAATCTTGGGGTTTTGATCTGATTTTGATGTTATAAATTACAATCTAAGCTATATAATATAACTAGATAGAAGTACTCATGATTTGGGATAAAAACCCGAAGATCCGTGAGAGAGAATTCGGCTTTTCTCTAGTTGAAAATGCAACTAATGAATGAATATGGTTCAGATTTCTATATATACTCCTGAGATTTTTGGCAGAAAATATTTTATTACCGGAATGAACTCTAATATCATAGAGTATTGGAATAACATTGTTGCACAAAACCCTAGTGCATCCACTCTCCTGATATCTCCTTAAGTACTAAACCTGAAATACTCAAACTTATACCCAAAGTCTGGAATTTCACTAAAACTGTTCTAACTTCTATTGGCTTGATATGGTTTGTTTAGAATGGAAATTTCAGGTTGTCACAAACACAAACACACACACACACACAATTCACTTAAGCTTCTCTCAAGGACTCACAACAACTTCATCACTTCTCCTTCAAAATTTTCGAGAGTTAGGACCTTTCAAGGAGGTTCTCCCACAAAAATAATCATCCTAGGTAAGTTGATGCTTAGATCCATGGTTTAGCTTCTTGAAATTGTTATAAATCTCCTTCTAACTCATGAAAGTTCATGATCATGCTTCTTAGAACCTATCTAAGCCAAAGTCTTCTCAAGATGCTTTCTAGGGCCGAAAACAACATCAAACTCTCCTGTTTCCTTCTTCAAAACCGAAAACAACAAGCAAAGGTGAGTTCATACCCCTCTCTTTTCGGTTTTCATAAGTTTTATGGGGGAGAATACAAGAAAAATGTGTAGATCTATGTGTATGTGTATGTTATGTGTGATTTCAAGTGTTCATGTGGTAATTATGTAACAAAAATAAAAGAAATCTTGAGATCTATGGCTATAGGAAGAAGATAAACATGATTTAAGAAAGGTTACACTAAATAAGTCAAGAAAAATTACCCTCTAAGGTGATAATAAACATATTGCAACATAAAACCCATTTTTGGGCTTAATTTGTCAAATAAACAAAAGTTGGGTTTAAAGTTGCCATCCACGGTTTTCTTAAGGACCAAAAGAGTCAAAACTGTAAAAATAAATGTTTTTATGAATATTATACTCTTTAAAGGACAAGAAATGTAATTTGTAGCTTAATGGGCCAATTTTGGGGTTTTTCGGCCCATAGAGCCAAAAATTGCGAAAAATATGATTTTCAAGGGATTGAAATGGTGAACTTCTCAAAACAGGGGGTAAAAGGGTAAACAAAACTAATTCAGGGGTTAAAATGATTTTTTTTCCAAACTAGGATAAAAAATGTAAAGTTTTTGGATTTTGGGCCAAATTTGTAAAAGTTACAAAAAGTTTGGACTTTAACTGAAAAACTCTTTAATGGAGCAGCTGAAACTGCCAAAGAGTAAATTTTGAGCTAAAAACATCACTTAAACTAGTTTATGGGTCAAAAATGACAAGAAAATGGTTTAAGGGCCAAAAATGTCTTTTTTAGGGACTAAAATTGTCATTTTTATTAAAGAAGGGCTGAATAGGTCAAACCAATATTTTTTAGTCAATTATTTTATTACTAAGATATTTGGATCAAAATACCAAGTTATAACCTATGAAAATAGAATGAAGAATATACATATATTTTCAAATATCGTTATAAACAATAGACAAGCTTCGTGCCGTTGTGAATTTAACAATTGTTAAATCAAACTTTCCGACAAGTATACTATACCTAAAACAGGTAAATATTCAACTCGTTGGGCTTGAAAGTTTCTAATCACGCTTATTGGGCCTTTGTGACCCATTAACATGACTTTTGAGCCTAACAATAATAATAAATGTTATTGGGCCTCTTGTGACCCAATTACATGTTTAAGGGACCCTCAATGGCTTTCACATGCTATTGGGCCTCAGTGACCCATTAGCGTTGCTAGTAAGGTCCAAATAAATCATATGTAAAATAGGCCAACGCGCCCTTCGTATACTCAACAGCCTTAGATAACATATGCGATTAGTATGACCTCGTGGTCCTCTTCTCCTCGTATATTAGGCTTACCTTCTATTCAAGTAAACAAAAATCGGCTCGTTAATCCAGAGTAATCAAATTCATTTGGATTAAGTGAGTAATAACGGGAGACACCATTGAGTTTTGGTCATAGTCTGTAGTTATAATCAAAGTCCCTTGGAGGGAGAGCGAGAGTTTGTGTATAGATCTATATGGGGGTGACTCCCCCACACCTCAGCTGTTCGCTACAATTAGACTCGGCAAGTCTAGGGTGACAAAATCTAAGGATCAATTTCGACGTTCACTAGAATGCCAACACAGACGAACTAGTCACTATCATGCATGGTTATAACGACTCACATAAATAAATCCAATACCATCTGAGTAATCAAGGGAGTTCGTAATCATTAGTTGTGATGTTATAATAATTCAAAACGATCATACTGTTTATCGGAAAACATCGGGTTTTCCGGGGTAATCAACATTAATCACTTGTACTTTCAATAACTACAACTCCAAACCTCTTATATATATATATACACGTTTTCAAATCATTCATGCATAAACCTATGGATCTTCACACTTTTTGTATAAACAATTGTTGTTTTAGAAAATTTCGGATTTTCTGGGTTTTATAAACTATACAAAGCATTTTCATACCAAACCTGCTTATGAACTCACCAACATTCTATATGTTGACGTTTTCAAAATAACTTGTATTCTCAGGTAACAGGTAAGCTGAAGAGTAATACCAAGTATGTTAGGATGTTATGTTTTGAAAACTTTCAAACAATTTATGTTATGAAAATGTAATATTTAGACACTGTACTTGGATTGAACAATGTCAGTTTCAATGTATTAATGCATGGTGATGTTTATGTTATGATTCATGTATATTCATTGTGATGATATTCAATTTAAGTCATGCGAGCCCTCGGACGTTTCCACCGGCTGGTTCGGGGGTGTGATAGGTTGGTATTAGAGCTCTATTTATAGTGAACTGGCATATCTAACCACACATTAATATGCAACTATAAACCAAAGGACTAAAACAACTCTGAACAAAACAAATAAAATATACTAATAAAACACCTCTACTTGTACGATATAGGAAAAATAACATAATACCAAATCAAATAAGATGATACTGGCATCTCGGTTAAGTCGGGACTGTTCATAGTTGCATTAAGGGGTGAATGTAGCCTGATCAACTACATTTCCTCCAAAGTACAACTATCACATGTCCTAGGGAAATCACGATGGTTGGTAAACCTAATAACATACCCCTTTGTTACCAAGAACAGAACATCAACTCAATTTACATAATAATTAGAACATCTTAGGAGTAATAATAGTTTATTCATATACCTCCTCTTAGTCACCATGGAAGGGGAGCACCATGGCATTCAGTTTCATCAGGTATTAGTGGCCCACGGGATGATCGAGGACAAACTCGAGGGAGATCAGGAGGGAGCACACGGTGTTGGGCCCGATGAGTATACGGGCACAGACTACGAGTTTGATGGGACCGATGATGACATGGAGGAAGAACAAGACATAGAAGAGGATTCTGTCACACCACCTACCAGCGAGATGCAGCAGAACCACCCTGCCCCACCCGAGAATCCTGCGAGAGAGAATCGTTCTTCGGAAGCTAAGATTGCCACTCTGCGGCAACAACTATTCACCATGGAAGCACGAGCGGTGTAGGCTGAATAGGAAAGAGATGAAGTCATTAGAGAAATGACTAAGATAGCCCAGCTGTTGGCACAACACTTCGGTATATGACCTCGTTGCCATCGTCGGGCGCTCCTTAGAGTCTTATAGATTTTTATCATTTATTAGCTAAATTATTGCATTTCATGGACAAAAGATACTTAAAAGTGCTTGTATTATGTTTTCATTCCAAAGTTGAAGCTTGGAAGCGAAAAGAAGCAGGAGAAGCGGTTTGGAGCTCGGGAATTGAACAAAGAAGAAAAACCACCAAAAACAACACCTACTTGGCGAGTAGGGTCATCTACTCGGCGAGTCCGAGCGAAGGATAGAGAAGATAATGAAAAGATAAAGACCCCGTGACTTACCGTACACGGGATTCAAGTGATGGACTCGGCGAGTTGGACATCGACTCGGCGAGTCGGGTCGAATCTATATATACGGCTTTCCAGATCGACATTCAATATTTTGGAACCCTTGGGGAGAAGTAAGCTGCGAATCAGAGCCATGAGAGACCTGAAGAACGAAGATACAACCTAGAATTCAATCCCGAAGGAGATTTGAGGCAAATCTACATCATTCTACTTAATCTTTTGTTTTCCATTATGGCTAGACAATTAGAATTCGTTTTTATGTTGTTTATTACCTCAATCATGAGCTAAAACTCTTAAACTTCTGTTGGGGGATACAATATTGATACTATGGATTGATTATTATCGTAGGATTAATTCAATGTTGGTGATTTTGTTGATTTTAGCTTGTTAAAGAACCTTATGTGTGGATGATAACTATTTTTCTGTTAATAGGAAGATAATTAGATAGTATGAACATCTTTTAATTATCAACCTCATATGTTATGTGACCACTTTGTCATATGTCTAGGATTAATGAACATGAAACTAGAATTAATAAGAAAATAGGTAAATTAATATGTGAGCTTGTATGATGACCATCAACAAGAAGTTAACTAAAGGACCAAATTAGTTAGCTATTACAAGTCTAAATTAACCCGAATAAATAATCTAGTGAATTAAATTAAATTGGACAACTGATCACTGTTTGAGTTAGTTTGTTCTCTAAGGATTAGTGCAGCGAATGTGAATCTAATTAATTGAATCGGTAACCAATAGAAGAATTAACCCATTGCAGTATTACCATAATTTCAACCATAGGATCAATTGAGTTGAACTAAACAGAAGTCCTTTTCATTTGTTAGAATTTAGTTAAATCTCTGCTTTTCTAGTTTTCTTAGTGATAGTAGTAAGTTTCTATTCTTGTAAAACTAGAGAAACCCCCTACTTATTAATTAATTTAGATAAAATTAGTTTTTAGCTTTAATTTACCGTTCCCTATGTTCGATACCCTACTTATTCAGCTTTACCATAATTGATAGGTCCATTGCCTCTGTGTGTTTATTTTATAATTAAAAGTAGGTTTAAAACTAGTTGGTTTTAAACACATCAAACAGCCTTACCCTACTAGTACTATGATCTATGCTATGTACCATCGACTCTATGTTTAAGTGATTACACTACTCGTAGAGTCGTTACACTGCCAAACTCGCACCACTTATGTATGCTCTTTCGAGCAAATTTTCATGTATCAAAGTACGGATATTATTAGTGGAAAATATATGTGTTCTATTGTGATGTTGTTATCTATTATGTGTTATGTATCCATGATTGTATGTTAACATGTGAAACTACTTAAGTACATTACATGCAATACACCTGGTTTATAGGATCACAAACTCACAAAAATCATAAGCACTCAACCTCTTTCTGCTCCATGACAGAAAGATGCCACAACAACCTGCTCGTGGAAACCCTAGGCCAACTCCACCAAAAATCAACTCAGCTGCATTTCAAGTAGCTGTATCTGCGGTAGTCACAACGGTGCTATCACAAATCAACAATGGGGACAATGGTGGAGCCAATAGACAAGGGGATGGAAGTTCGAACAATGGAATAAATCAAGGACCTACCAAGAAATGCTCTTATAAATATTTCACCAACGCCAAGCCACGAACCTTTAATGGAACAGGTGGAATGATAACCCTAAAGAGATGGATCGAAAAGCTGGAATCGGTATTTGAGATATGCGAATGCCCCGAGGAGATGAAAGTGAAGTTTGTTGCTTGCACATTCGTTGACCAAGCTCTCACCTAGTGGAATGGACATGTAGAAGCCATGACTATCCCTGTAGCCAACTCCATGCCGTGGGCGGAGTTGAAAGAAATGTTGATGGTTGAGTGCTGCCCATGAGGCGAAATTCAGAAAATGGAGCAACAGTTGTGGAACCTCACCTTCCGAAACTCCGACATTGATGCATACATATCAAGGTTTAGCGAACTGTCACTGTTGTGCCCTGGCATGATTACTTCAGAGGGGAAGAAAATCGAACGATTCATCTGGGGATTAACCTCCCCAATTCAAGGAAATGTGATAGCTGCAAATCCTGAAACCTTTGATAGTGCCAAGAGGTTGGCCAAGAAACTGTACGACCACAATAACAAGAAGGGCGAGAAACCAAGGAATATTGAACGAAAGAAGGAGAGTGACAACAAGAAAGGAAAGAATAATTAGAGAAAGGGGAGACAAGGCTCAGAGTCGTCAAAGAAGCAACAAACAGTGACAGTCAATGCTGCAACCACCCAAGTTCCCTCCACACCACATGCTCCAGTCTCAACTACTCCAAGTGCCCCTAGGCAGTATTTCGGGAATCTCCCAAAGTGCAACAAGTGTAGTATCCATCATAATGACAAATGCAGGGAGATGCATTGTACCAGTTGCAATTGAAAGGGTCACATGGAAAAATATTGCAGGACCTATCCTTCCCAAAACCAACAACAAGGAAACAACAACAACAACAACAACCGCAAAAATAACAATGAAGGGTCTAATCAAAGGTTTGGTCTAGGCTTTCACTGTAATGGGGTCTTTTGGTTTATTATGCATTTTTGGTAGTATATGTGTCAGTTTACGGCCCAGACCAGACTTTACGGCTGTAATCCTGTTTACGGCCGTAAACCCAAAGGCCGGCCCAGGTCTGTTATAAATAGGGGTTTGCTAGGTCATTTATTGGTTGTTGATGCCTCAGAGTCTCATGTGCCATTCCATAAGTTGTACTAGATGCTTTTTCCAATTGAAGCGTGTGCAAGCTTGTCGATATTCTGTTTTCTACTTTGTTCTTAATTGTTATTGATTGTGTTTGTTCTTTGATCACTGGTAAGATCCGTTTGAGGACCTTACAATTGGTATCAGAGCAAAACCGGTGTCAAAGCGGAATACAATTGAGTTTTTGACTGTTTACGATTGAAAATTGGTTTCTACTGCGAAAGGCTTTTAAGATCAATTCAGAAATCAAGGTTTTCTCGAACTTCTGGTAGTTCACGGCCCAAGCTTACGGCCGTAAACTGTGATTATGGCCGTAAACTCTTCATTGTTCTTAAACCGTAACCTTCGTTCTAAGGCCATAAAAGGAACATCTTCAACAACCGTACACTTCACCACATATACCTTTACGACCGTAAACTCAGACCTTAAACCGAGTTTATGGCCGTACACTACTCTCGAATCGTAAACTCTTAATTTGACAGGAAACTAATTTTTTTTTTTATAAATAATCAAATTTCTAATTAATTTTAAATGGAGTCACCAAGTCAAACTCACCACCACGAGCTGGATTCTGTAATGGGCACAACCACGTCAATTCCAAGACTGCTGTCTGCTGAAGGATTTCCGGAATGGAAATACATGATTGAAAAGTACATCAAAATGAAGGACTTCAAAATATGGAGAAGTATCATAAAAAAATCCTATCAGAATAACCACCACTGTTGCTGGACAAGTGGTTGATAAAGCGGCTGAAAATTACACCAATGAGGACTTTGAGAAGGTGGAGGAGCAGGAAAAGGCTTTGGCCACTCTGACTATGGCCCTGTCCCCTGATATTGCTCAAGGCTTTAAGGAGTACACTTCTGCTAAGGCTTTGTGGGAAGACCTGATCGAGGTTTATGAAGGCAATGAAGACATGAAGGAGAGTCACCAAGATATGTTGTGACAACGATTTAACATGTTTAACTACATTCCTAGAGAAACTCTTGAGCAACAGTTGCAGCGGTTTACCACTCTTACCACTGAAATGACTTTGGTCGGGATTGTTTATACCAAGTCTAAAATAAACAAGAAGCTATTGAATTCTCTCCCAAAATCATGGGACATGAATATAGTTGTGATCAAGACAACTAAGGAACTCAACCAACTCTCTCTTGCTGAAATGATGGCGATCATCAATGCCTGCGATATTGATGACAAACAGCGGGAGATAAATCACGTGAATTCATACTTAGCTGCAAATCTCGGGATCTCCTCTAACAATGATCTTTCATCTTTCACTTCTCCTTCTGCAGGTCAATCCTTTTTTGCTCAGCAAGGTCAAGCTTAGTCCTTTTTTACTCCATCAGCTACTTCACTTCTTGCTTAGTTGTTTGTTGCTACTCAAGCTGGTTCTTCATCCAATGTGGGTTCCTCATCAAACGGAAAGGAGGGTGATGAAAATATTGCACTTGCTACAAGGCTTGTTAACCGATACAATGCTCTTGTAGCTGGAGATCTTCCACCCCAGTTGTCTTTTTCCGATCTCTATCAAATTCATCCTGAAGACGTAGAAGAAATGGACATCACATGGCAAATTGTCATGGCAGTTTTTAGGGCAAAACAGTTTGCAAAGAAGACCGGGAAGAACAACTGGGGGATGAGTGCTGACAAGAAGGTAGGGTTCAGCAAGGGAAAACTACGTTGTTTCAACTACCACAAGCCAGGTCATTTTGCTCGTGAGTGCCCGAAGCCAGATAGAAGATTGAACAATGATCGGATGATAGTTGCAGTAAGAAACAATCAGAGTTGTGTACAAGTCAACAGCGAGAAGGCGATGGTTGCGCAATCCTTTGACTGGGAGGATTAAATGTAGGCCTTGAACATATCAAGACCTGAAAATGCTCATTTGGCTTAGGTTTGTGATGATGCTCCTGTTGAGGTTGTTGCGGCTGAAGATCAAATGATGGAGCTGCAGTTTGCAATGATGGTATCCTCTTCTCCTGAACC
The DNA here is from genome assembly GCF_052625555.1 of Lactuca saligna. Lineage (NCBI taxonomy): Eukaryota > Viridiplantae > Streptophyta > Magnoliopsida > Asterales > Asteraceae > Lactuca > Lactuca saligna. Next base: position 107,583,741 of record NC_136421.1, on the reverse strand, counting down.
AAACAAAACCGAGGTAAGTCTACCCTCGTGCTCTCAAGCTTGTAGTGATTATGTTAAATCTCTCCTTGAGAAAATTGAAACCCTACGTAGTGAAGTAGAGGACCTTAGGTATGAGGGTTACCAACTTAGAAACGGACAAAAACCACTTAAGGGACAGTTAGACTCTAAAATAAAGGACTTTAGAAGACTTCAGGAGGACTATAGTAATAAATGTGAGAATTATGATTACATAAAGAGACAAAACGTTGAGTTATTGACTGAAATTGAAACATTAAATGGAAAATTTGAAACTGCTGATTTTGATTTTAGAAAATTTGATGTATCAAGTGAGGTAGTTGTAAATATGATAGACCATTGCATGAAATTTAAACGTAACCAGTCTAAGGGTCTAGGGTATAATAAAGTGTCTCCTCCTTTCAATCATACATATCAGTTTCAACCATTGTCCAAAGAGGAGATTGCCAATAAACCATCCATGGTTTACGGCAAGCCATCAGGTTTTGTTTCAGGAGGATTTATTATAAAGTACTAACATTTCTACTTCTCCTGCAGATCAATCCTTGAATTAGTCAAAGCATGAAGTTGAAGCATATGTTTCTGAAAATAAAATTGAGTTTGAACCTGAAGTTTTAGTTTTAAATAAAGACTTTAATTTTTCTCATGTTGCTAGTGACAATGTTTATTTTTTGTGATGTTTCTGCACCTTCTGATACTGTTTTGAATGGTTTTAAAGTGTTTGATGATGTGGTTGACAATTCTAATGTTTGTGATGATTATAAAGAAAATCCACCAATTTCACAAGTCTTTATATCTGATGCACCCTCACTTATCTCACAATCTACTTCTTGTTCCTGTTCATGTTCATGTGAGAAAACCAAGGGTGTTGGTATGGAAAACAAATTTGAGAAATGCAGTACAAGTTTTAACAAAAACAAACAGATTTGTTTCAATTGTGGCATTGGTGGTCATATAGCTAGGAATTGTCCTAATCGAATGTTTGTACATTTTGAGTCACCAAGAGGAGAGAACGAATCCAGAGGAAGGTCTTTAATTAGAAAGTCCTATAGAACTCATTCTCGGAATGATGATTGGAAGGATGATCGTAGTAGAAACGAACTTTTTTTCAAAACCATAAAAGGGTCTTTCATAACAGAGTCCCAAACAGTTTGCCAAAACTGAACATGGCCAAGCCAAGGTTGGTTTCGTCAACAAGCAGCAATTGGTCTTTAACCAATTCTGGTAGAAAATCCAAGTGCTCCAAGCAAACTGATAAAAAATTTATTTCAAAATCACCCGGGACTATTAGAAAACCTAATTATCAATGGTTGCCCAAAATAGCCTCCAATCCATCATCTATGTCCTCTGAGAAGTTATTAGATAATGATAAATTTAAAAAGGCATCGGGACAACCCAGGAAAGTAATTACCTGGGTTCCCAAATCTAAATGAACCCGCACATTTTGCAGGGACAGTTATGGGGGAATGTCATCAGACCTTGGTTCATCGATAGCGGCTGCTCCCGGCATATGACAGGAGATATAGCCCAACTAAACAACATTCAATCTTTTAATGGGGGTTATATTTCCTTTGCGGGTCGAGACAGAGGCCAGATTACTCAAAGAGGAACCGTCACAAATGGGGTGTTAAGTTTCGAAAATATTAACTTTTCTCCCGAATTCAAGCATAGTTTGTTGAGTGTATCTAAGATATGCGATAAAGGCTATTCTACGCATTTCACTTATAAGGAATGCATGATTCTCAAGCCAGGATTTGTCATTCCAGAAGAGTGGATTCTTGTAAAATCTAAAAGGGATGGGAATGCCTACATCATTGTTATGAATAGCAATCTTCCAAACCAAGTTATGTGCCTCTTTTCAAAGATCTTAGAACAAACTGCAATGATGTGGCACCGAAGACCTGGTCATGCTAACTCCAAGAACTTGAATCGTCTTGCAAAGAATGATATGGTATGTGGTTTGCTGTCAAAGACTTTATAACTTTTGAAAAGTGTGTGTTATGTGCCCAAGGTAAGCATCACAGAAAACCACACCTGCCAAAACAGGTCAACTCAATCAGTCAGGTGCTTTAATTGCTACATATGGATCTGTTTGGACCAGTTAACATTCTCAGTATAAACATAAATTCATATTGTCTGGTTGTGATTGATGATTTCTCTCATTTTATGTGGGTTTTCTTTCTATACAACAAAGCTGGAGTTGTTGATCTGATTAAGAAGTTCATTGTGTTAATTGAGAACCAAACTAACAACCGGGTGAAGGCGCTTCGTACCAACAATGGAACAGAGTTCAAGAATTATATTCTCGATAATTTTTGCGCATAAAGGGGTATTATGCGTCAATATAGCTCTGCTCACACCCATTAACAAAATGGTATTGCTGAGAGGAGAAACAAAACCTTAAAAGACATTGCAAGGACGATGATGTGTGACTCCAAACTGCTAGTTTTCTTTTGGGCCAAGGCGATAAACACTGCCTACTACGTTCAGAATCGCGTGTTGATCAACAAAGAACAGATGAAGACCCTGTATGAGATTCTATATGGTCACAAGCCTTCAGTCAGTAATTTCCATGTATTTCGCTGCCCTTGCACCCTTCTTCACCTAGAAACCAACCCGAAGTTTAATGCCAAAGCTGATGATTGTTACTTTGTAGGGTATGCTACTGGCACCACCTATAGGGTCTACAATAAGAGGACAAAGCAGATTGTGGAATCTGATGATGTGCATTGGTTGGAAGAAAATGACACGGATGCTAGAATGGGTCCGGATTGGTTGTTTGATTACAAATCGTTGTTCAAATACATAAATGTGTCTTTGGGTAGCTCATCTAGATTTTTCTCTGGTTCGAAGAATATTTATGAAGATGAAGACGAAGAAGTTGTCTACAGACCTCCAATGGTATCCTCTTCTTCACCATCTGAGGGGGGGGGGGTCCTCTGCTACGCCTGAGGGGGAGTCATCTGTGCAACATGATAGTCCAAAATCTCCATCCCAAAATGATACTCCTAATGCTGAAACTATGCCACTCACTGCTATAGAAAGAGAGTTCATGCCTAAAGATGCTTCCGCTGTCTCTTCAACCTTTATAAAACTACTCTTTCCTGAAATCATTTCAAATGAGTTTGTAGCAGAGCCGTCTGGAGTGGCTCAATCAGCAAATGAAGGAGGTTTCAACATTATTGCTCTTCTTGTCTCTCTTAATGATATCAGCCAAGAGATACCTTCAAGGATTCAACGCGATCATCTGATCGAAAACGTCATTGGTCAGCTAGGCAACAGTGTTAAAACCAGAAATCAGAGTGGAGATGTCAATACTTGTATTTACTCTTGCTTTATCTCTCAAATAGAGCCCAAGAATGTTGAAATGGCTCTAAATGAGCCCAGCTAGGTAGATGCAATGCATGAAGAACTACATCAATTTGAAAAACTCGGGGTTTGGAAGTTGGTTGAGTTGCCAAAGGGAAAAAAAAGTCTCTTGACACACGATGGTTCTATCGCAACAAGCAGGATGATTCGGGGGTTATTGTGCGAAATAAAGCTAGATTGGTGGTTCACGGGGTTCGACAAGTCGAGGGTCTTGATTACACTAAGGTTTATGCTCCAATAGCTCGCTCGGAGGCTATTCGTATCTTCCTCGCATATGCCTCTTACATGAACTTTACTATTTACCAAATAGACGTCAAGATAGACTTCTTGTATGGCAAGGTGAAGGAAGAAATCTACGTTGATCATTCCCTTGGGTTTGTTGACTCGAAGTTTCCTAATCATGTCTACAAGTTTGACCAGGCATTGTATGGGTTACATCAAGCTCCTCGAGCGTGGTATGCGAATCTAACAAAGCACTTGCTCGAGCATTGATACTCTCGTGGCACTATCAATCAAACTTTTTTTATCAAGCATGTCGGTAATGATCAAATTCTTGTACAAATCTATGTTGACGACATTATTTTTGGGTCGACCAGTCCGCAGCTTTGCAAGGAAGTCGAAGGTGTTATGAAAAAGCGGTTCGATATGAGTTCGTTGGGGGAAATGACCATGTTTCTGGGGCTTCAAGTCAAACAAAATTCAACTGGAATCCTACTACATCAATCCAAGTACGTGGAAGATATTCTTGAGAAGTTAGGGTTTCACAACGCTAAATCTGCATCGACACCAATGGCTGAAAAACCTCTTCTAACTCCAAATACTGATGGCGACTCCGTAGATCAGACTCTCTACAGATCGATGATCGGATCGCTGATGTATCTTACTGCAAGTCGTTCAGACATCATGTTTGCAGTTTGTCAATGCGCACGTTATCAGGCTAATCCTAAACTTTCACATCTTATTTCTGTCAAAAGAATTTTTTGGTATATCAAAGGCATCCCAAAATTGGGTCTTTGGTATCCGAAGAATTCTGAATTTGATTTATATGCTTTTGCTGACAGTAATTATGGAGGCTGTGAGCTTGACAGGAAATCTACTTCAGGAGGATGACACTATCTTGGTGACAGGCTAGTGTCATGGCAGTGCAAGAAGCAACACACTGTCTCAACCTCAACAGTGGAGGCGGAATACGTTGCTGCATCTACCTGTTGTTCTCAAGTTATTTGGATCCAACATCAGCTGTTGGACTACGGTTTGAATTTCTTAGAAACCCCATATACTATGATAATGAGGCCATGATTCAAATTGCCAAAAATCCTGTCCAACATTCTAAAACCAAGCACATCGACATTAAAATTCATTTCATCAGAGATTGTTATGAACGTTTACTTATCCGGCTGGAACAGGTTCCCACTGCTAATAATGTGGCGTATCTGTTCACTAATCCCTTTAACAAAGCTCGCTTCGATCTGCTTGTGGGATTTCTGAATATGATTCGTTTTGAGGATTAAGTTTTTCTATTTTTTGTGTTCTTAATTCTTCTTAAATTTTCAAATTTATTCTTGTTTTTGTAGGTAGGCTAATTTTAATTTGTGCATTTTATTTCATTTTATTTTTCATTCTCAACCATGCACAAATTTAGGGGGAGAAATAATCCAGAAAATCCAAAAACAATAAAAAATCTAGAAAATCAAGAAAATTATATTGCTGACAATTTTGTTGGTGTTGTAACGGGAAATGATATTAGCAAGTGATAACGGGCAATCTAAATCTACGTAATGTACCTAAATTGAATCATCTACACTCTATGCTCGATGCGCTGGTAGGCACGAAATATTTTAAATGGACTTGACTTGGGAGAGTTGAACTTAATGAATTCAAGGACTTGACAAACATTAACCTAGTTAGATCCGTTTAGCCTGACATCACGACGCTCGGATAGGTTGAGCAGGGAGATATACATGAAAATCTACCGATCACATTAAAATATACCATATCTAGAACTGTGGATTAACTTTTCCTCAATGTGCGGATTCTGTCCTTAATTCCGGTTTTGATGGGGTGACTGGGGAATTCTGATAAACTAGGTCTGTAGAAGGTTATTTTCTTGCTTTCTGTCTGTTAGTCATATGTTGCCTCCTCTGCGTGATCGAGAGATCCCACCTACACTGTAACATATGCAATTCTATCTCTCTGCATCTTCTCTCTATGCAATTCTTTCTATCTATTAGCCACATATTGTCTCCTTTGCGTGACTCATAGTCCGACCTGGTACACAGTATATGCAACGTTCTCTTCTCAATCCCTCTAAAACTTTAGTTAGTCATATGTTTCATCCTTTGCGTGATTGGAAGAGATCCGACCTGGATGTACAACATATGCATTCTAAATCTATCTTCTCTCTTAATAATTGTCTGCTTATCGGGTGTAAAGAGTATTTTGGAAGTCCTTGATGGTTGGGGCATATCAGGAAGCAGGAAACACGTTCTAGTACAATTAAAATGAACACATACAGGTTGTTTGTAGATCTCGCTACTCAATTTAGGTGGACAATAATATCCCAGGTTGTAGTCAGTTAAATGGTCATGGAAAAAATTTATTTAAGAATTAGTGCTAATAATAATAATTATATATATATATATATATATATATATATATATATATATATATGTGTGTGTGTGTGTGTGTGTGTGTGATGTGATTGGTAAATTGTTCAAATTTTGTCAAAAATATTCCGTGCTTAAGTGGACCACAATATTGGCGATTGATCAGACGAAGACGTGAAGATAAGGGTACCGACAAGTGGAATAAGACTGTCCAAAAACTTTGATCCCTGCGTCACAAATTTATTCTCAGTAATTAAATTTTTAAGTTGTATAGTTTATTTGATTTTGATTTTATTTTATTTTTAATTTTTAATTTTTATTTAATCAAGCGTTAAAATTTAACGTTTGTTTAATTTTAAATTTTACAGATTAAATTTTATTTTATTTTATTTTTAATTTTAACCCTCAAAAGGTTTTGTTTTTGAAATTTTTGAAAAAATATTGGATTGTATTGGATTGTGTCTTACATTGTGATTTCATCATGTAAAAGGGATCTAGGTATAAAAGGTGTTTACAGCCGGAATCCTCCTCACTTTTCTGATTCCGGCCGCAAACACTCCCTCTCTCTCTCTCTCCTCGAAAATTTTTCTCGATTTTTGCAAAATTAATTTGATAGCTTTGAAGGTATCATGTTTTCGACCAGGAATATGGCTTTGTTTCAGTGATTGGATGATTTTTGAGCCTGAAATCAACGAAAAACCAAGTGTCGAAGTTTACGGTCGAAGCTTACGGTCGTGAAGAGTTTACGGTCGTAAACTCCATTTGCGGCCATTAGCATACGGTCACAGGTTTACGGCCGTAAACCCCCGTTGACCGCAAACTCCAATTTTTACCTAAAATTAAATTTTAAAAATTATTAATTTATTTTTGGGGTCAAAATTAAATCATTTAAAATATTAATTGCTTATTTTTCTCTCTTGTCTTATTTGGTATGTTTTAGTGCAGATAAAATGGCGGCTTTGAAATTTGCAGATATGCACAACCTAGCGATGGTTCTTGCTGATCCTCCAGTGGCTCATGTGGACTTCAAATCAATGATTCATCGATTGCGAGAATGTTGCTTGGCCTCTGCCATTACAATGAACACTGCTGTCTATCAGAAAATTATTAGCGAGTTCTGGCAGACTGCCAAGATGACGAGGGATGATGATGGTGCTGTGACTGTGGATGCTGTTGTTCAAGGATGCAAAATTATAATCAATGAGCAGTTCATCAGAGATACATTGCTGATCAATGACCTTCCAAGCTTTCCTACCAAGATCGGCATTGAAGACGCTCAGAAGATTCTAAGGAAGATGGGATATGAGGGTGTCTCTCCACCGACGATGAAGAAGCTTATGCCGCCCTACTGGAGATATTTAGCTCATGTGTTTGTAAGATGCATCTCCAATAGGAGATCTGGTGCAGATGAAATCTCATTGAGGAACACTGGTGCCATAGTTTTCTCTTGCTGCGGGAATCAGTTTCAATTTCTCAAGGTTTATACTGGATGAATTTATGGTTAACATCAATGCCACTACTAGGAATACCTTCATAATGTATCTCAGGTTCATTCAGCTCTTTATAAACAAACAGTTCCCAAACATGGTTAAGAAGGGTGATTCGCTAGACATGAAGTCCTTGGGCCCACACACCATTGGGCTAATCAAACAGAATCATAAAGGAAAGGTCACTTTTCAAGGACTCTACCCGTTGGTCAAATTTGGACATTTCGCTGAATCGAATGATGCTTCTGAGTCTCATAATTCCTCTAAAAAAGTGTCATCATAACACACCTCGTCTGAGAAGATAATTTCGGAAGGAGACATGATTACAGTCTCAGATCAAGAAGGGGAGGAGACAGTCGCTCCTAACGTGGTTGTAGCCGAGGAACATATTCTAAGATCGGTGCACATTGAAAGTGACTATAATGAGGGATCTTCTGTTAATGTGACTGAAGATGAGCAATTTGAAGACCTTGATCTCACTGGTTTTGATCAAGATGACATTCCTACAACTTTTGGAAGCAATGATGATTTCTTAACAAGCGTAAATCTCAACACTCTGATGGATAATGCCAGTGATGTTGCTATCCCAGCAATGGAGACAAGGGAAAAGGAAGACGTTTTTTTTATTCAACCCCCGTTTCTCAAGAGCAAGTGGTTGGTTCTACAACTCTGACGGTGACAGTGTCAGGGATTCCTCCCCTTGACAGTGCTTTGCCTATATCTGAACCACTTCAAGATAGTCAATCAATAGACCAGACTGTGCAACCCCCCATCTAAAAGAAGACGAAGAGATCCTGGGGTCAGGCTTTTGGATTCTAGCCTTTCTCAAGGCGTGCCTATTACTCCAACTACCACTCCAGCTATCGTAATTGCATAACCGTTAAGTGAACGCCCTAGTACCATTTTTGAAACCATGGCTCCTCTGTTCCACCAGGGTTTTCTCCCATACGGGCAGATCTCGAAGAGGCTTCCATACATTTGGCTCAGCATCTGGCTCAAGAACAAACTACTGCAACTGCTTCTAAGGCTAAAGGAATTGCCTTTAGAGAAGGTCAGTCAAGAGATGAAGATTCTATAATCGACGAACTTCAGAAGAGAGTAAATGTGTTGGATCAAAAAAACATTGAGCTCAACATCCGAGTTGAAGATCTTCTAAGTGAGAATACTAATTTGAAGCTTCAAGTTTCTGATCTCCATGATGATAGAGCTATAAATACAAAGCAGATCTCTGAGCTCCAAGCTCATTTCAATCTTTTGACCTCCAGCTATTTTGATCTCAAGAAGAAGCTTGAAGAAGATCTGGGTGTTAAGTACAAAACTTCTGGTGATGAGTATAGAATTAATCTTCATTCTCAGGCTCACCCTATTGTTGTGCCAACTGCTGAGACCTCACGGGTCGTGAACTGCTTCGAAGAAGAACCTGCTCATGCTCCACACGTTGCGGAGATTATCAGAGACAGATAAGCTAAAGCGGCTGAGAAGGGACAACTCTTATTCAAGAGGAGTTCCGACAAAAACGCACCCGGGAACAAATCCACAATTACTGGTACGGATCTCGAGGCCGTAAGGTTTAGAGACATGTATGGTGATAGGTTGGGAATTATATCTTGGGGTTTTCATGATCCCTTGAAAATGTGGATTGTCCGGAGAAACAGGGGTAATACGGAGCTCTATAAAGACTGTCATGACTTTAATTCTTGGACCAGGGTAGATCTTTCAAAGATATCTCAATCTCCATTCTCAAACCCGACAAATAATCATCAAGTGACTAACTTCAAACACTTCCTGGATGATCAAGTGAAGTAGGGCTTTCCATCAATGAAGACTGTTGAATATGTGATAAAGCATTATCCATATATCATTGATCCAAAAACTGGTCATCCCCTCCAGGTGGTGATGTGGTCTGCTACAAATTAGGTCAAACAAATTCTAGTGCTTCAGAGTTATCTGGATGGATCCTTGAGTTCTATGCTTTATTGGGTATTTGATGAGACCACAACATTTGTTGTCATCAAGCTGAAGGAAGGATGCATTCGTTTGTATGACAGAAGGGATTTGTTCCAGTTTATAAAATGGGACATTCATCATTTGAGCCATTATCAGATCCAAGTTGCTGAGGAGATATTTGAGTCGGCCGCGAAAGTGTACATTGCTATGGTTGCTGAAATTATAAACAAGAGAATGTGGAATGGAGCGATGGGGCTAGAAGATGTAATGATCGTGAACAAAAATTAACTTAAAGCTAGCACCAAACCAAGGGGGAGATTGAAGGGTCTAATCAATGGTTTGGTCTAGGCTTTCACTGTAATAGGGTCTTTTGGTTTATTATGCATTTTTGGTAGTATATGTGTCAGTTTACGGCCCAGACTAGAGTTTACGGCTGTAAGCCTATTTATGGCCGTAAACCCAAAGGTCGGCCCAGGTCAATTATAAATAGGGGTTTGCTAGGTCATTTATTGGTTGTTGATGCCTCAGAGTCTCGTGTGCCATTCCACAAGTTGTACCAGACATTTTTGCCAATAAGCGTGTGCAAGCTTGTCGATATTATGTTTTCTACTTTGTTCGTAATTATTATTGATTGTGTTTGTTGTTTGATCACTGGTAAGATCCGTTTCAGGACCTTACAAACAACAACACCAACAACAGTGGCAACAATGCGGTACCAAGCCACGCCTTCTATGGATGTGGAAAGACTAGGCATTTCCGTCGAAACTGCCCCAACATCAACAACCCTGGAAATGGAGGAGTCGGGAGAGTGTTGACCATGGGTCAGGGAGAAGCGGTTCAGGATCCCGCTGTTGTCACCGTTACATTCCTCCTAAACCACACTTATGCATGCATCCTATTTGACACCGGGTCATAATGAAGCTTTCTGAGTAATAGATTCAAACACTTCTTAAAACAACAACCCCAGAAGCTTAATGAAACCTTTACGGTGGAAATGGCTAATGGGAAAACAGAATCCAATGGGGAAATCTACATCGGATGTACCCTAACCTTGAACCATCACGTCTTTTAAATAAACTTAATGTATGTATCCATTAGGAGTTTTGATGTGATTATCGGTATGGACTGGTTAAGCCCCTACCATGCTGAAATTATGTGCTACGAGAAGGCCGTTCGCCTTCACCTCCCAAATGACAAAACCCTAATTATATACGAAGACAAACCTATCACGAACCTTCGTCTTATCTCGTGCATTAAGGCACAGAAGTATCTACGAAAGAAATATTTGTCGTTTCTGGCTCATATAGTGGGTAAGTCCAAGGAAGAGGTCAATATTCGAGACATCTCAGTGGCTTGCGATTTCCCAGACGTCTTTCCTGAAGATCTTCCGGGGATACCCCCAGAAAGACAATTCAAGTTCCGAATCGATCTCGTGCCAGGAGCTACACCCATCGCCATATCGACTTATAGATTGGCTCCTGCGGAGATGCAAGAACTGTCCAGCCAACTCAGTGAGATTTTGAACAAAGGATTTATCCGACCCAGCTTCTCACCTTGGGGAGCTCCGGTTCTCCTTGTCAAGAAAAAGGATGGTTCCTTTAGGATGTGTATTGACTACAAGGAATTAAATAAGCTCACCATCAAACATCGCTATCCACTCCCGTGAATCGATGATCTATTCGACCAGCTTCAAGGAGCGAGTTATTTCTATAAGATAGATCTACGATCCGGATACCACCAACTCAAGGTCCTGGAAGAGGATATCCCCAAAACCGCTTTCCGAACTCGTTACGTACATTACTAATTTGTTGTAATTCCCTTCGGTCTAACGAATGCCCTTGCCGCATTCATGGACCTGATGAATCGAATCTGCCGACCATTCCTCGACAATTTTTTCATTATTTTCATCGACGATATCCTAGTCTATTCTCGAAGAAAAGAGGAGCATGGCCAACATCTCCGGCAAATCTTGGAAACCTACGAACCGAAAAGTTATACGCAAAACTCTCTAAGTGTGAGTTTTGGCTCCGTAGTGTGAACTTTTTGGGTCATGTTGTTAGTCAAGAAAGGATACATGTGGATCCTTCTAAGGTCAAAGCCATTGAAGGATAGGCGATCCCAACGACAACCATAGAAATTCGTCAATGTTTAGGTCTCGTAGGCTATTACAGGAGGTTCATCCAGAACTTCTCTAAAATAGCCAAGCCACTTACCATGCTTACACAAAAGGGCGTACCCTTTGAATGGACAGATAAGCAAGAAGTTGCATTACACCGATACTATCACTACCATAGGGAACAGAGGACTCCGTAGTTTATTGCGATGCGTCGAATCAGGGTTTAGGTTGTGTACTTATGCAACGTGGGAAGGTGATAGCTTATGCGTCCTGAAAACTAAAGACACATGAGCTGAATTATACCACCCATGATCTCAAATTGGGAGCTGTGGTCTTCGCCTTGAAAATTTGGAGGCACTAACATTATGGTACAAAGTGAACCATTTTCACGGACCACAAGAGTTTCCAACACATTTTAAGTCAAACGGAGTTGAACATTAGGCAACGAAGATGGTTTGAACTGCTAAACAATTATGAGTTCGAAATCAAGTACCACCCGGGAAAGGCTAATGTAGTAGCTAATGCCTTGAGTCGAAAAGAATACCCGAATTGTCGTGTGAAGACTCTCTCCATAACCATTCAATCCCACCTGACCTCGCAAATCAGAGCACTCTAGTTCGATGCCATGAAGGTAGAAAACAAAACAAGCAAAGCGTTACATGGAATGGAAAATAATTACGAAGTGAAGGAGGACAGAGCATATTATTTCATGAACCGCATTTGGATCCCTAAACTTGGAGGATTCATAGAAGTAGTCATGAATGAAGCCCACAAGACACGATACTCCATCCACCCAAGTTCAGATAAAATGTACTTAGATATCAAGCAACATTATTGGTGGCCCAACATGAAGGCAGAAATTGCCACCTATGTTAGCAAATGCCTTACTTGCGCTAAAGTGATGGTGGAATATCAGAAGCCCTCGGAATTACTACAATAACCAGTAATTCCCAAGTGGAAATGGGAAAGGATTACCATGGACTTTGTAACCAAACTACCCAAGATCACTGATGGTTCAGATACCATATGGTAATAGTTGACAGGTTAACAAAATCTGCTCATTTCCTGCCAATAAAAGAGTCATATAAGATGGAACGATTGACAAGGATCTATATCAAGGAAATTGTGAGACTCCACGGAGTGCCAATATCTATCATCTCAGATAGAGATAGTAGGTTTACTTCACGCTTTTGGAAATCGCTTCAGAAAGCTATGGGAACACAACTTGACCTGAGCACTGTCTACCACCCACAAACGGATGGTCAAGGCAAGCGAACCATTCGAACGCTCGAAGATTTGCTTCGTGCATGTGTGATAGACTTTGGAAGGTCGTGGGATACCCACTTGCCCTTGATCGAATTCTCGTACAACAACAGTTATCACTCAAGCATCAAAGTTGCTCCATTCGAGGCATTGTATGGGCGTAAATGTAGATCACTGTTGTGTTGGGCTCTAGTAGGTGACACTTAACTAGCCAGAGGACAGACCCTAAGCAATGCATTAACAGAACCAGAAATCATACGTGAAACGATAGATAAGATAATTCAAATCAAAGCTCGACTACAAGCATCACGAGACCGACAGAAAAGCTACGCTGATAAACGGCAAAAGCCCTTGGAATTTCAAGGCGGGGATCGGGTGTTGTTAAAAGTCTCTCCCTGTAAAGGGGTGATTCGTTTTGGGAAATGGGAAAACTAAACCCATGATACATTGGACCCTTCAAGATTCTTGCCCGAATCGGTCTAGTGGCTTATAGACTGTAGCTCCCTGTCGGTATACACCCCATGTTGCATGTTTCAAATTTGAAGAAGTGCTTATCTGACAAAACTCTTGTCATCCCATTGGAAGAAATCGAAATCAATGAGAATCTCCTGTTTATTGAGGAAGCAGTTGAAATCATGGACAGGGAAGTGAAGCGTACAAAACAAAGTCGCATTCCGATTGTAAGGGTTCGATGGAACGCTAGGCATGGATCGGAATTTACATGGGAACGCGAAGACCAGATAAAACAAAAGTACCCTCACTTATTCTTTTCTTCTCAAAACTAGTTTAAAAAGAATTTCGGGACGAAATTCCCTCTAACGGGGGGATGATGTCCCAATTAGGAATTCTATGCCTTGTAACAACAACAATGATAACATTTGTGAACCAAAAATATGAAAGCATGTATGATGCTTATTCAATAACAACCAAAGCTTCATCAAATACTCTATACAAACACTGCAAATACTCAAGTAAAGATTGGAAACATTATAAATCCCGGTTTAAGTCCATTTGGACTAGGATTTCCTTATTGGGTCAATATGCTTCCAATTTTGACTATTTTGGGCTTAGAACTCTTAAATGGGCTCTAAATGGACCCAGTTTCATTTATTTTAACATTTTGGTCCATAATGGGCCTAGAATGAAATAAAATACCCTAATGGGCCATAACAAATCTAATTAGCCCTAATGGGCCATAAAACTCATTATTTTATACAAAGTGGGCAATAAAACCTCTTAAGGGCCCAATGGGCCAAAAATCATCAAAATGGGCTCATAATATGGACTCAATAACATAAAGGCCCAAACTATTCTTTTTCTTCTCCCTTTCTCGGCCCAAGTAGAAAAAAAAAGAGTAATTAGGGGATTAAGGAGGATTAGCCACCTCCTTATTACCTATGGGATTTCCATGCAAATCTCACATACTTCCATGTATCCATCATTTCACCTCTTTCTCTTCTTCTTATCTCTCGGCTAAAGGGAAAAACACACACACACACAATTCACTTAAGTTTCTCTCAAGGACTCACAACAACTTCTTCACTTCTCCTTCAAAATTTTCAAGAGTTAGGGCCTTTCAAGGAGGTTCTCCCACAAAAATCATCATCCTAGGTAAGTTAATGCTTAGATCCATGGTTTAGCTTCTTGAAATTGCTCCTTCTAACTCATGAAAGTTCATGATCATGCTTCTTAGAACCTATCTAAGCCAAAGTCTTCTCAAGAAGCTTTTCAAGGCCGAAAAAAACATCAAACTCTCCCATTTCCTTCTTCAAAACTGAAAACAACAAGAAAATGTGAGTTCATACCCTTCTATTTTCGGTTTTCATAAGTTTTATGGGGTAGAATACAAGCAAAATGTGTAGATCTATGTGTATGTGTATGTTATGTGTGATTTCATGTGTTCATGTGGTAATTATGTAACAAAAATGAAAGAAATCTCAAGATCTATGGCTCTAGGAGGAAGATAAACATGATCTAAGATATGTTACACTAAACAAGTCAAGAAATTTTACCCTTTAAGGTGATAATAAACATATTGCAACATAAAACCCATTTTTGGGCTTAATTTGTCAAATAAACAAAAGTTTCGGGTTTATTGGTTTCAATACTTACTCGGTTTCATTAAAGACTCATTATTTTACAACAGTTTTCATTAAAGTCCCATTATTTTACAATAATTTGGGACTTATTCGTAAATTATGGTAAAGTAATGGGACATTATTAAAACCGAGTAAGTAATGAAACCGGTAAACCGGGAAAATAGGGCCAAATCGTCATTTTTACCAGTAATTGAGACTTTTTCGTAAACAAATTTTAGTTTGGGACTTTTTCGTAAATTAGGCTAAAATATTGGGACTTTTCCGGAGATTTCCCAGCCAAAAATTGCGAAAAATATGATTTCAAGGGATTTAAATGGTGAACTTCTCAAAACAGCGGGTAAAAGGGTAAACAAAACTAATTCAGGGGTTAAAATGATTTTTTTTTTCAAACAAGGATAAAAAATGTAAAGTTTTTGGATTTTGGGCCAAAATTGTAAAAGTTGCGAAAAGTTTGAATTTTAACAGAAAAACTCATTACTGGAGGGGCTGAAACTGCTAAAGAGTAAATTTTGAGCTAAAAACATCACTTAAACAAGTCTATGGGTCAAAAATGACTAGAAAATGGTTTAAGGGTCAAAAATGTCTTTTTTAGCAACTATAATTGTCATTTTTATTAAAGAAGGGTTGAATAGGTCAAACCAATAATTTTGAGTCAATTATAAGTTATTTGGGTCAAAATACCAAGTTGTAATCTATGAAAATAGAATGAAGAATATACATATATTTCCAAATATCGTTATAAACAATCGACAAGCTTCGTGCCGTTGTGAATTTAACAATTGTTAAATCAAACTTTTCGACAATTACACTATACCTAAAACAAGTAAATATTCAAATTGTTGGGCTTGAAAGTTTCTAATCATGCTTATTGGGCCTTTGTGACCCATTAACATGACTTTTAGGCCTAACAATAATAATAAATATTATTGGGCCTTCTGTGACCCAATTACATGCTTAAGGAACCCTTAATGGCTTTCACATGCTATTGGGCCTCAGTAACCCATTAGCATTGCTAGTAAGGTCCAAATAAATCATATACGAAATAGGCCAACGCGCCCTTCGTATACTCGACAGCCTTAGATAACATACATAATTAGTATGACCTCGTGGTCCTCTTCTCCTCGTATGTTAGGCTTACCTTCTATTCAAGTAAACAAAAATCAGGTCGATAATCAAGAGTAATCAAATTCATTTGGATTAAGTGAGTAATAACGGGCGACACCATTGAGTGTCGGTCGTAGTCTGAAGTTATAATCAAAGTCTCCTGGAGGGAGAGCGAGAGTTTGTGTATCTATACGGGGGTGACTCCCCCACACCTCAGCTGTTCGATATAGTTAGACTCGGCCAGTCTAGGGTGACAAAATCTTAAGATCAATTCCGGCGTTTGCTAGAATGCCAAGACAGACGAACTAGTCATTATTATGCATGGTTATAACGACTCGCATAAATAAATTCAATACCATCCAAGTAATCAAGGGAATTCGTAATCATTAGTTGTGATGGTATAATAATTCAAAATGATCATACTGTTTATCGGAAAACATCGGGTTTTTCGGGGTAATCAACATTAATCACTTGTACTTTCAATAACTACAACGCCAAACCTCTTATATATATACACGTTTTGAAATCATTCATGCATAAACCTATGGATCTTCACACTTTTTGTATAAACAATTGCGGTTTCAGAAAATATCGGATTTTCTGGGTTTTATAAACTATACAAAGCATTTTCATACCAAACCTGCTTATGAACTCACCAACATTCCATATGTTGACGTTTTCAGAATAACTTGGATTCTCAGTTAACAAGTAAGCTGAAGAGTAATACTAAGTATGGTAGGATGTTATGTTTTGAAAACTTTCAAACAATTTATGCTATGAAAATGTAATATTTAGACAATGTACTTAATGTGAACAATGTCAGTTGTAATGTATTAATGCATGGTGATGTTTATGTTATGATTCATGTATATTCATTGTGATGATATTCAATTTAAGTCATGCGAGCCCTCGGACGTTTCCGCCGTCTGGTTCGGGGGTGTGACATCGTAATTCAACGGGAAACCACACAAGCACTTCAAAGTCTCTCTTGACTTAGAAGGAACAGATCGTTGCCCGGGATCAGTTAGCTTTTCATATCAAAACTATATGATATCATACAATCCCACATATTAGATTTGCTTTATTTCTTTCTCTTTAGCACACTCTTGCACTAATATCCTTGTGATTTTACCAAGTCTGGTTTCTATTCCGAATGAATATTTACAGAGCTGGAAGTTAGAACGACAATTCCAAAAAGGATAGTTCTAAACATGGTCAATCCGAAAAGTTTATTTCATTATTTTTGGATAACTTCAAATATTGGAGCGATTTTTGAATTTCCCTGACAGTGCGTGGTTATTGTAAAGGCTTCTGACAGTCATTGATGAGCTGGCACGATTTTATTGGCTAATTTTTCAGCGTGCAGGAATGTGAAATGGTGGTTTCTCTCTCAACTTATCATATTTCATATAAAAGGCTACCAAACGGTTCATTTTCCTTCACCGCAAACACAACTCATAGATTTTCAAAGCAAAAACTGCTCCTACTCTCAACTATTCATCATCTTTCTCAAAGCTTCAATGGCTAGTTTATTTGAGAATGTTTCTTTCGTAGATCAGTCTGCTTCAGTCATCATGCTCACAGTTAAGCCTAACCAGAACATGATCATCGACTTCGACTCTTCTCGTTACAATGCCCTAATTAGGCCCATGATTGAATGTATCTAGTTCTCGCCGCTGATGAAGGTGTTAACAATGGTTGAAGCAGTTCCACTGGATCATCTTTCTAAATCCTTCTCTACTTCTCTCTACAACAAAGATAAAGACGTTATCCACTTTGAGGTTGTCAACCATAAGACATCAATTTCAAAGCCCCACTTCTGCAAACTTCTAGGGCTTCTTACACCAGAAGTAAGTGTCGATCCTTAATTAATCCATGCAACCTCTATGATCAAAATGTTCTACCAAATGGGGTACACCAGAGACATCTCCTTTCTCACCAAGTCCAGAAAGTCCTTTTTGCCGCCGATGTGGAATGGGTTATCTACCCTTTTGTTCAAGAGCTTATCTAAAAGGGTTACAAGATCTGACAATGCCAGTAAGCATTTCAACACTTTAATATATGGCCTCTACCATGGAATCAACTTGGAATATGGGTCTGTTATCGAGAATCAATTTATCCAAAGCACCACTTCATCTACACGACACATAGAAATTTCGTGTGCTCATTGCTGCTCTAAAGTTATGAACCGAGCCCTAACTCACTTCAAGGTTCCACTGATGAACAAATCTCTCATCGCTTAAATTCCAATCCTTTAGACGACTACATTTGTTATGTCGGATCCAAGGAACTTCAAGTCTGTTGGTTCTATTCTTGATGCTATGTTGGAAAAGGTGTCACTGGACAATGTAATTATCAGGGACTATCGGAAATTACCCTCTTTGGTGTTCGTCCCATTCCAGCATAATTACAAAAGATAATAGATGAGGGCGATAAACCGAAGAGTGGGGGGGGGGGGTGGAAGCAAAGGGTGCTACTTCAGAAAGCGTCAAAGTTCCTAAGAGAGCAAAGAAACGCTTCAGAAACCGAGATCTCCATCTCTGGTTATTCAAGAGGAATCTAAAGAGTGAACTGTCACTGAAATTTAGGAGGACAACACACTCCAAAATGAAGAGGAAGATACGGCTGCAACTTCTGAACCAAACCCTACAAAAAATATTCCAAAGGTATGATCTCCATTATCTTCCTCCATTCCATCTTTAACACTACTACTCCACCAACAACACCTGTTACTCCACCAACCTTACCAATGACATCCTTACCCATTACCTCCACAATTCTGATAACATCCATCCCTCCTCTACTACCAACGAGTTATGTTGGAATTTCACTTCCTAAGATCTCAATCCCTCTCTCCTCCCCCATCTTCATAGATTCAACTCCTCCTACCATATCGATGATTTCTACTCCACCAGAAGTTCCTTATTTCAAATCCGTTTCAGAGGAGATCAAGACTTCGGGCATCCCTGTCAACACATCTGATGTGGGGAAAAATGCTAACATTGGTGTGACATCCGAACATCCTTCATCTTCGGTTCCTCCTGAACATAACGATAATAACATCTTTTTTGGTGAAGATCAAGAACCGATTACTGATTTTGTCTTTAACCCATTCACTATCAACATCAACAGTGATGATGATGCTCCGATGATAAAAGGACAGTTCAAGTAGCTGAATGAAAAGCTTGATTCTATGTTGGAGTCTTCCAATTCAACTTCTTTGTAAAAATGGGAATACATGTTGACATCTCATAGAGCTACTGTGGAGATGCTCACATCTTCAAATGCCAAAGTCCTTGAAGAAACAACAAAGGCATGTTAAGCTTTAGAAAAGAGGATCACGAAAACTTTTGAAAAGGTCAAGCAGTTACAAAAGGAAATCAAGGAATTTATGGCTGACTTTAGGACTTCCTCTGATCACAACATAGCTGACATGAACAAGGTCATTGCAGGATTTCGGTCCTCTTTGCAAGCTGAAAAACAAGCTCTCTCAACACTTCATGCTGACATCAAGCTTGACAATACTGAGCTCAACACCTCCATTTATGAACAGCTTACCAAGTTACAAAATGACTTGGCTGCTAAAAACAAGATTATGGATAAACTGTTAGAGTAGATGCAAAAAAGCAAAGGTCCTAGTTGAGAAGCTGAAGAATGCTACCCAGAACATTGCCAAACTTGAAGACAAAAGATCTTTAGTTAAAGGGTGCATTTTCAAAATCAATACACGCTTGTTGCGAATCATCGAAACTCGTGATTATTCCATCACTATCTCTGTTAGACAAAATCTCTCTGAAAAGCTTTATCCTATATTCATAATGCTAAATTAACTACAGGGTGTTTCAGGAAGCATGGCTTCTACGAAACAAGGGGGAGATGAGGAAGAAAAGTTAAAGAATAAGATTGATCAGAAGGATAATGAAGCTTCTAGTTCAAGAAAAGATAAAGGCAAATGTATTTTTGAAGAAGACAACAATGATAATCCGATGATGTCTGAATCGGAAAGGATTGCTATGGAGAAAAAAGGCAAAGAGCTTGACGAACTCAATGCTCTTCGGAAGAAATTCGAGGCAGAGGAAGCTGAAGCCAAGAATGCAAATCTAATGGCTAATTCTATACATTCGCAGATGGTTGGGGGAAAATCACAAATAAGCTTAATCCATCTACGATTTTGATGTCTATTTTTGTAAAAAAAAAAAAAAAAAAAAAAATTTGCTATTTTTTACAAAGTAATTAAGGAAAATAACTAATTTTGTAAAAAAAAAAATTAATCTCACATTATCCAACTTCTTCCCTCCTTTCTTTTATTAAACTTCAGCATTTCATTTTTATTAAATCTTAATGCATTATTTTTGTGTTAATAACATATTTTATTAACAGAAAAACTCAAAAGGGAAACCGAAAAATCACACGCAAAGATCGCAAGACTGAGACCAATCCGAGAAAAAAACATAACGACACGAGACCATCCCACACGGTCCGAAAAAACATAGACCGTTCCAAAACTAACTCAGGGCCGTTCTAGGAGCATCGATATGCATTTCTATCAAGTGTCCGATCTCACATGAACTTTGAACACTGTATGGTATAATATACTCATTGACATCTTTGAATTTACCACAGTGGATACCCTCTAAGGTGACTAGCATAACGGGCTAAGGGCTACTCAATTTCTTTAAAGTTAAATGTTCGACCTCTTTGAAATTACCATATTGCATACTCTTATGTGAAGTAGTTTTAAAATTAAAAACTTTCTATAAAAAAAATGTAAACCAATACTCTCAAACAAATCATTTTCCTTAATTCTATCTTTTTGATAAGCTAAAAACTTCAACCTCCTAAAATCTTGTTGCCAAACACACCCATAGTGGTTAATTTGTCAACTTTTAGCAGAAATTTCAAAAGACAAGAGAAGAAAACGAATTTGACATACTTGACCCCATATGTTTTGTATCTTCTACTAAGTTTGACCTACTCATACTAAGACTGAAACTAATGAAACGTGGGACAGACAAAGACTCTGCCTCAATCTCCCCTATGTAAAAATAAAAAAGACATAAATACCCTCCTAGTCCTATTCATAAGAATATCCCTACAAAGCATCCAGTCAAATAATTATTAGCGACAACAAACAAAATGACTTTTCCTTTACATTCAAACCAAAAAATACTTTAAAAATATTTATAGACATCTAAAAAGTGAGGTAGTGTGACTTCTACCAACATATATACTACCAACAAAGTAACAAACACTATGATGATGATGATGATGATTCATTTGTTTTTGGGGCATATTCATTCATTCATTCATCAGAAGCATTTTTTAGTTTACCCTCATCCACTTGTTCTTGTTCTTGTGCTTCAGCAGTAGATGCCTGGATTGGCTTCTTGAATTGCACCAAAATCATGGTCATGTTGTCACATCCCTCTCCTGTGGATGTTGATGGAGCCAAACATTTATCAAACACTCTCTCACATATTGTTGAAAGTTTACTTTCCTGCATAATATTATATTATAATTCCAACAGTTAGAATATATAAAAACAGTCATTTGACATTCATCATCACTTTTAAGTTTTAAACACAAGGGTATAATGGTCATTCTCTTTCCTGTATAAGTCCAATAGTTACAACTTACAACTCCCAATTTATAACTACAAACGGTCAAATAAACAATCATTGGATATTCATAATCACTTGAATACAAGGGCAAAATCGTCATATTTACGTTTGTGTATGATTCCAAGAGTTAGAATTCCCAAATTATAACGATAATCAGTTATTTAGAAGTCTAATTTAGAAAAGTTCCCACTCTCAAATATACAGCTATTAGTTCTTTAGAATCACTAAACATGAGGCTAAAATGGTAATTTACTTTTCTTGCATATTCCAACGGTTAGAATTCCCAAGTTATTACTATAAACAGTTATTTAAAATTTTAATTCACAACTGACCTCAAATAAACAAGCAATTGTTGTTCAATATCACTTTTTAACAGAGTGGTAAAATGGTCATATACTTTCTTGTATAACTCCAACAGTTCAAATTCTGAATTTGTAATTAGAAATAGCTATTTACAATTTTAATTTATAACAGTTACCAAAATAAAACAGTCATTTTTATTATTCAGCATCACTTTTAAACAAAAGGGTAAAATGGTCATTTACTCATATTGAGACGTTTCAATTATTCCAAAAAAAAAAAAGATATTATGTTTTTACAACAATTAATCCGTACATCATTTAGCTCTTCTTTTTTAATTAATCCAGAAAGTACATTGGTCAGTATAGGACTTTCCTCGTTAAATCCTAACCTTTCACAAATTTGCCCTTGATTATTTTTTTCATCCACTTTGTCAGATGTGCCATTATATTATTTTCTCAAATATCTTTTAGACATTTATTTTAACACTCAATGGGGAAAAAAAAAAAAAAACAACTTACCGATTTCAGTTGTTCATGAACAAAATCCACTAATTGTTGGCTTGACATGCAATCCCTGAATAAATGAAGTAAACAATTCAGCAATAAGGAAAAAAAAATAGCATTGTACTTTCCTACTTTTTTTAATTACAGAATTATGCTTCCATTTTATCTTATTACAACATTGTACTTTGTAATAAAAATGTGGTACTTTCAATTCAATTTAGTTAATTAAAAAAATGAAAAAATAAATAAAATATTTGATAATGTGGAGTGGTGGGTATTCGTATACCCCATGGGCTTATAAAAGATATTCTAATTGGTTATTAAAGATTATTACATTAAAAAAAAAAAAAGTCATATTGGAGATAACTGAAGAAGCAGCCCTTACCAGATACCATCACATGCCAGCACAACAAAATCATCATCATCACAAAGCTCAACCTAAACAAAAATATAAAATTTATATCAAAAATAAAAAATGAAATTAAAAAACAATTGAGTTATTCCAATTACTCTATAACAATAATAATAGCAAAGGGGCTTACAGTGTTCACATCAGGATTTGCAGTAACAATTTGCTTTTCAGCAGACAAAAACTTGTTCTGCTTAAATTCCATGTCACCTGCAAAATTATTAATAATTACATTTACATCACCATTACTAAGCAAAAAGATAAAACGGATAACAAGGTTCCACAAGCACAAGGGCAAAAAGGTAAAAGTACCTATAGCTCTTGTAAGATTAAGACTACCATTAACTCTTCCCGCATGAATAAATCCACCTGCTTTTAGTATCCTATCTCTCTCAACCTCAAGCCCTGGCTTATGATCTCTTGAAAGATTGTATGCCTGCAATTTTTATTTACATTACATCAAACTTGTTTTGTATATTTATCAATTATCATATCATATCATATAATAATAAAGGAAAGATTTTTGATATTTGATATTTGATATTTGTTTATTACCTCACCCTTCCTGGAAATTACACATCGGGAATCACCAGCATTTGCAACAATCAGTTGATTGTTTCTCATGATAGCAACACATGCTGTACATCCGGATGTGGGCCCCGTGAAATCAGAATGTGGACCCTACAAATAGAATATGCTATTATTATAACCAAAAATAAATAAAAGTACATTGCTGTTTTTGGAAGAAAAAAAAAGTACCTCCTCAAAAGCCCATTCATCAAGCTGATGGCTTGTTTCTCCTCCTCTTGGAGACCATATGAGAGACTCAATGACACCCGAGAATTTGTTTATTCTATCTCCCAAAACAGATAACTCCCTCCACCCTCTTTGTCCTCTCATCATCTCATCCATTCTGCATTATAGAAACGGAATCGGTCATTCCATTGGATACGATGGAATCAGAGAAGGAATGGAATCCGTCATTCCATTGGGTTGTTTGTTATGCCTGATTGAATGTATTGGGGCAATTTATGAAAGTAATTGATTGTTTTATTATTATAACCTTACGTCGGTTCTAATGAGATTTTATCATGTTTCATTTTCAAGCTTGGTAGATTATAAATTCCACATTAATCAAAAAATAATATATATAGAATGATAGTTTTCCATGTTTCTAATAGAACTAAAAAAAGAGGATCATGACTATATGAAGAAATAAAACAATATATAAATCCAGTAGAAGTGTTTCAAATATATAACCTTATAAATGACTTCTCCACAGAAGTTTCAATATCTCCACTAGAATATGCTTCATGCTTCAGCACTTGTCGATGGAGATATTTAGCACAAAACTTGGCAACCACTTTACCTGAGATGAATAAAGTAAAAACATCAAAAGTCAACATATATATATATATATATATATATATATATATATATATATATATATATATATATATATAAAGTAATGATTGGTACACACCTCCATGTCCATCATATACACCAAAAAAAGAGGTAGAATGGTCGAGGTCAGGAAGTGCTGCATGCTAAAGAACACGACCAAAAGAAACAATTATGTTTTAATTTTCTAATATGTAAAGATTTGGAATTGATGACATGGCATTTCATGAGAAACTAAGTGCAAATATTGCCAAAAATGAAACTCCAGGCACCAAAAAGTAGCATTCATGTATTTACCTAATCAAAGTCAAATGTAATCTATTTATCCAAGAAAAATGATAACAAATTAATTCATTCCATTTTCCATATAGATATAGAAAATCTTTAAAACTTGGAAGTTGGAAGTGATTATCTACTTACAGCATCTTCCATTGTTGCACGCCACCCTTGCATTGATGATAAACCATATTTCACCCTTCCATTCTCACCATCTTCAGAGAACTTTTCTGTTTTAGGAGTGCTGAGATATGTACCCATCTTTTTACCTGAAATTACAATAAAACCAAATGGTCGAAAAAGCATCGATGAGCTCTTAAAAGTAATGATAAGAATATTCACATGTCAATTGTTTCAAGCATCAAGCTCTGCTGCAAAAAGTCATTTAGGCCCCATTTGTCACATAGGAAAAAACATCATGTATAACTGAAAATAACCCAATGGAGTAGAAGATCCTTCAGGAACCTTGTCAATTTCATTCAAAAGTCAAAAAACCAGTCTAAAGATGGATTGAGACAAAGGATCCACACTTGAAAAAAAACAGTCCGCGTTTACGAATAAGAAAAGTGTTTCAATCGTCGTCTTTCAACTCCCATATAATCGAGAGATTTGGGATCAAATCATGAGAATTGAAAATTATTCCAAGATTTCTAGTTAACGAATCGATAGAGCAGGAACAGGAACAGGAACTGAAACTCCAAAATCGAGATCGTATGACATGAACTTATCAAAATCACTGATGAATAAAATAGTGATAGTTTAGGGGATTTACTTACCTAGATTGCCCGATTGGGCTGCCAAACAATTCGATTAACAAACCGAACCAAACTCGATTGAAGCTTCAACAAATCCAATCGCTATCAAGATTCGCGGTGCCCTAGAAGACCTAAGGACTTTGGGAGATGAAGATGGTAGGGTAGGAAAGAAGAATGTCGACGAGAAAGGACAACTGTTGAAGGGTGTTAGCAAGGCTGGTGTGATGCACAATACGATCTGGAGTGACGTGTGATGACAGAGTTTTGTACTTATCCATGGAAAACCGGTTGCTACTTTTAGCTTTGACTCTGAGTCAACTTTCAAACCAGGTGCCATGGCTGACTAGATGGTGAGTGGTGAGTTTTCAACCATATGAAAAAGACTAAACCATGGTTTGGAACGTGGTTTAACATGGTCGATAGGCTTACAGTAGAATTCAACTTTTAGCATTTTATATACATGGTCGATAGGCTTACAATAGAATTCAACTTTTAGCATTTTATATACGTCATCTTAAAAAATAATAATAGTAATAATATCCCAGTTCCTAATTTTGCTTAAAAGTTGTCATTTACCTATTGTAACGTGATAAAAGAAATATTTGTTTTTTACATTATCTTTTCTGTCAATATTGTACAAACTGTGATCCCGATCTGATCCAGATTCGAGTTTTGATTACGTCATCAATGATCTGATTCAACTTTGATCCAATCTGGTTTCGGTTTGGTTCGATTTTCCCATTGTAGTTTGGACTGATTTGATTGATCCAAGTTTTTCCTGGTTTAGACCAAATCTAGAAAATTTAATATGTTTTTTATTCTAAATAATGAAAGACTAAACAATGGTTTGGAACGTGGTTTAACATGATTTATAGACTTATAATAGTATTCAACTTTTAGCATTTTATATACATTATCATAAGAAAAAATTAATCTCCCAATTCCTAATTTTCGCTTCTAAGTTGTAATTTTCCTATTGTAACGTGATAAAAGAAATATTTGTTTTTTACATTATCTTTCTTGTCAATAGAGATGCTGCGATCCCGATCTGATCCAGATTTGGATCCGGATCTGATCCAGTTTTTATTACGTCAACAACGATCTAATTCGACTTTGATCCAATTTGGTTTCGGCTTGGTTCGATTTTCGCATTGTAGTTTTGGATTGATTTGACTAATCCAAGTTTTTACCGGTTTAGGCCTAATCTAGTAGGTTTAATATGTTTTTGGTTCTAAATAATGAAAGACTAAACAATGGTTTGGAATGTGGTTTAACATGGTCTATAGACTTACAATAGTATTCAACCTTTAGCATTTTATATACATTATCTTTAGAAAAATTAATCTCCCAGTTCCTAATTTCGCTTCAAAGTTGTCATTTTCCTATTGTAACCTGATAAAAGAAATATTTGTTTTTTACATTATCTTTCCTATCAGATTATCTTATTTGGTTTGGTAAAAAAATAGTTTTGGTAGGACTTGGTTTTTCAGATCAGATCAAATATATATCGAGAATCTAATTTTCATATGCATCTCTACCCAGACACGACTCTATGTGTAACACCTCGATCATGGTATGTACTTTTATATTAAGTTGTTCATTTTGCTTATGGACTTGACGAGTTGGAGGCCCAAACTTGTCGAGTAGAGTGGGAATGGGAATGGGACGCGGGACTTAAGTTATCTACTCGACGAGTCAGAAGCCCCAACTCGACGAGTAGAGTTGTCAGGGCGAAACC
The DNA here is from genome assembly GCF_052625555.1 of Lactuca saligna. Lineage (NCBI taxonomy): Eukaryota > Viridiplantae > Streptophyta > Magnoliopsida > Asterales > Asteraceae > Lactuca > Lactuca saligna. The sequence goes on along the minus strand of NC_136421.1, from coordinate 107,556,729 downwards.
CTAATTTTAAGGGTTTGCATCCTATTTAAACACCTTAATTGGCTTCCTTTATAGCCTCCAGCATGCTCAGACCATCCTCACGAAACCCTAATCGATGTTGAGTGTTCTTGAGCTCTTTGTGCCATTTTGTATGTGTTTGAAGCTTGGGAAGAAAGGGGTGGCTTGGGAGATCAAGAGAAGGCAAGTAGATCCAAAAGTTTTGGCACATTTTCAGCTTGTTTAAGGTAAAAAGCTTCAACCTTGACCATTTATCTCTTAGATATCTAGTTAGGGCAAGTTTCTACCTTTTCTAAGCTTTAGTAGAGCCATTTTAGGGATGTTGTGGTTCTAAGGGAGTATATGTCACACCCCCAAACCAGAATGGCTGTCACACCCCCAAACCAAGGATGGCGGAAACGTCTGGGGGTGGAGGACTTCATGTATAGTATCATAACCACAATTTCAATAGTAATTTAAGCAAACACAACCAACATATATATAATTGAAAAAGTTACATCACTTGTATGAATTACATGTTTCAAAATCAATTACAATATGTTGACAAAATATGAAAATGTTTGACGCCTTAACGTCCCATCCTCAAAAGCACTTGATTACCTGTTTAGTGTTTTCCTGAGAATACAAGTTGTTTGAAAAGTGTCAACACAAAGGTTGGTGAGTTCATAAGCTTTTATTAATAAACTTAGTAGAAGTCTTTCACATGTAAATGTCACGTTTGTTTCAGAAAAATCCGATATTTTCCTTGAAATCCGAAAAATGTAGCCTTATAACCAAAGACTAAAATGTATAAGAAATCATCATTTCTTAGTAGAAATGTCGTGAGTTTAAAATGATATGGAAAGTAAATTTCTTTATCAACCTAAAACCTACTTCGGTTTTATGAAACCCCGTAAACTTTATGAATTGTTATCTCCCTAGGTGAGTCGCTATAATCATACTGTGACTATGTGAACCTGCCACAACGTTTCTCAGGCGTCGCGAAAATGAAATGACATTTGTCACCCGTAGACCTGCAGGTCCCACTGTAGCTAGCAGCAAGGTATGGGGTGTCAAACCCAATATAGATCTATATACAAGTATCACGTTCTCCCTCAAGGAGATTCTGATTATAACTACCAGGAATTATATCCCGCACTCGGACGTACGGGGAGAGAGAGAGTCTCACAACATAGGTTAACAAGTTTATGTGAAATGTGTGTGGATATAAATCTTTCTTGTATGAATGTACCCTTTTTGTATGAGTGTGTTGAGTGATGTATCATAAACTATACCTATTATAGTTTATCTAAAATGTATATAATATGTATGAATTCTTTTATGGAAATGTATTAGTGTTGTGAATTTATCAAACTATACTTTTTATAGTTACATAATACGTGTTCTAAATGAATGAATAATATTTAATATGAATGACTTAGTTTCAGTTCATAATGATAAACTAACAAGGAAACACATTCAAATATTAGAACTTATGATTATACACTTTGCTCAACATATTACAAAGTGTTATGATATTTACATGCTGTTGGCTAACTTTAGCAATTCTGCCCTGTTTTAGAAAAATCATAGAAAAATCATACGAAGTCGAAAACTAGATCCGTAAATTCTGAGAGTTCACAAAATGTGTCTAGTTTACTCATAATTTTTATCACGATTTTTAATGACCTCCAACTTGGGTGAAAATGTCCATAATCACAGACTGGTCCGGATTGTTGTTTGAAATGATAGGCAATTTTGTAAAAATCACCATAAATTGTAGAAAAATCGTATCGAGATGTGCAAGTAGTCATTTTAAAGATACAAAATTGAACTATTTGCACCTTGTACAGTTTTGAAAACAAAAATGTTTAAGATTCCCAAAACAGTCCGTGAATGGAGTTGAACTTTTCTGATGAAGGCTGTTAGAAAAATTTAGTTATGTTCTTAGTGTTTTAACTTGTATTCCCCCCCTGAAAACTTGAGAAAACATGAAAATGTAGGGGTATGAACTCACCTTAAGTGATTTCAGTAGATGATTATTGAAGAATGGAAGTGTTTAATTCAAGAACACTTGGAGATGCCTTGAAGGTTTTCGAGAATCTAACATTATAGTTATGGAGTTTGTGTAAGCAATCAAAGATTTGAGTAGAAGGAAGTGAAATAATAATAGGGAGGATGAATTTTTACTTACCAAGAGTGGAAGAACACTTGAAATCAGCCTTGAATCTCGAAAATTTGTGTAGAAAAAGTTTGAGAGAAAAGTGGTGTTTGTTACTTAGTGGAATGAGAGAAATGAGAGAAAATGAAGAGTGTGGTTGTTTGTTCCAGCTCAAAAAAAAACGTGGGAGTGAGTGAAATTTGAGTGTAAGGGGACATTGAAGTGACATAGGTAAGGTGGGGAGGTATGGCTGGTCATAGAGTGGGTGTGGGGTGGTTGCTTGTGTCATAAGTTAAGGCAAAGTCAACACTCCACCTTAAATAAATCCCCCATTAGATCTTTATTATTTAAATAATGATTTTCATCAAAATATGTTTAAATTATGAATACTTAGAGTTTATTATGTTAAAATTTAATTTCTGGAGAAAATCCCGCTTTAAAATCACGAAAAACGGGCTTAAAATGTTAAAAATATCAAAAATGGGCTAAACGTGACAATTTCCCGAAGTCTGGCCGAGGTTCGGCCTTCTGGTGTTGAACCGAGAGAGAGGGAGGCAGAAACCGAGAGGGAAGAAGAAGGAGGGAAGGAACCGAGAGGGGAGAAGAGAGAACAGAGGGGCGCGAGTAGAGACAGAGCGAGAGAAGGGAAGAGACAGAGAGGCGGGTAGAGACAGAGCGAGGAGCGAGCGACAGAGACAGAGCGAGAGAAGGGAAGAGACAGAGAGGCGGGTAGAGACAGAGCGAGGAGCGAGCAACAAAGACAGAGCGAGAGAAGGGAAGAGACAGAGAGGCGGAACAGATGAGGCGACCGAGAACCGAGGCTCGGTCCTCGCGCCCTTAGCCAACAGAGGCTCGGTTCGGAGATAGAAGGCGAGAAGTCAAAAACCGAATGAACTGTAGTGAACAGTAGCGAACAGTACCTTCGGTTCGGTTCAGCAGCCTTCTTCATCAGGAGGGTTCGGTTCCTAAGAGGGGTTTCGGTTCCTAAGAGGGGTTTCGGTTCCTAAGATCCGTTTTTTGCGTTTTCGCCCCGTTTTAAGCCGTTTTTGACCCGGTTAAGGGCCGGAATGACCCGAATGATTCTAAAAAGTTACGGGAACTATTTGAGGGAGATTTGGGAGAGATTTCTCATACTTGGAGAGATTTGGGAGAGATTTGACATTCTTGGAGAGATTTCTCATACAAAGAGGTATTTGAGAGAGATTTCACATACTTGGAGAGATTTGGGAGTGATTTGACATTCTTGGAGAGATTTCTCATACAGAGAGATATTTGAGAGAGATTTCGCATACTTGGAGAGATTTGGGAGAGATTTGACATAGAGAGAGATAGAGTGAAAACGATTGAGAGAGGATCCATGTGTGACAATTGTGAGTGTCCGGCATCGTAATGCATGGTTCGTAAACCCTGTTAAGCCTTGTTTAAGGATCTTACACACTCCCGATGAGTATGCATCATTGTTTTTATCAGTTTAGTTCATTGATTAGCACTAGGGCTTAGGAATTTTTTAACACAAGACTTTTCTCAAGTGATGTTTTCCCATTAATATAGCAAGTTATACAGTATGAACATAACACAAACCCTAATACACAAGGTTTAATCGAGTTGACCGGCTTGACTTGATGACTTGACTTGACTCAAGATTGACGATTGTCACATCATCCCCCCGTTAGAGGGAATTTCGTCCCGAAATTTAAATTCGGCTGGGACTTCAAGGATGGGAAAAGATGTGGATACTTTTGCTTCATTTGATCTTCACGTTCCCAGGTAAACTCAGGCCCTCGTTTCGCGTTCCAACGAACCTTCACTATGGGAATGCGACTTTGTTTTGTTCTCTTGATCTCTCGATCCATGATCTCGACGGGTTCCTCCACAAAGTGGAGATTTTCATTAACTTCGATTTCTTCGAGTGGTATTATGAGTGTCTCGTCAGACAGACACTTCTTTAAGTTGGATACGTGGAAGGTAGGGTGTACATTACTAAGTTCTTGTGGTAGTCGGAGTTTGTACGCCACAGGACCAATCCTAGCAAGGATTTCGAACGGACCAATGTACCTTGGGTTTAGTTTCCCTCGTTTACCGAAACGTATCATTCCCTTCCAGGGGGAAACTTTTAGTAGTACCCGGTCTCCGACCTGGAATTCTAAAGGTTTGCGTCGCTTATCCGCGTAACTCTTTTGTCGATCACGAGACGCTTTTAGTCTTTCCCGAATCTGAATGATCTTTTCTGTGGTTTCCCTTATGATTTCAGGCCCAGTAAGGGTGCTATCAGGGACTTGCCCTCTGGCTAGCTGAGTATCTCTAACTTCGGTCCAACACAGTGGTGATCTACACTTACGACCATAGAGAGCTTCGAATGGAGCGACTCCAATGCTAGTGTGATAGTTATTATTATAAGAGAATTCGATAAGCGGTAGATGGGTATCCCATGCCTTACCAAAATCAGCATGTCTTCCAATGTATGGATGGTTCTCTCGCTTTGTTCTTCAGTTTGTGGATGGTAGGCGCCGTACTCATGTCTAGCCTGGTTCCCAGAGACTTCTGTAGGGATTGCCAGAAATGCGAGGTGAATCTACTATCTCGATCAGAGATAATGGATGTTGGTACACCATGTAGTCGCACGATCTCTTTAATGTACGTCCTGGTTAACTTCTCCATCTTGTCTGTTTCCTTTATTGGCAGAAAGTGCGCGGACTTGGTCAATCTGTCCACAACCACCCATATGGTATCCATCCCACCTGATGTCTTAGGCAGTTTGGTTATGAAGTCCATGGTTATTCGCTCCCACTTCCACTCGGGTATATCCGGTTGTTGAAGTAGTCCTGATGGCTTCTGATATTCCACCTTGACCTTGGCGCAAGTGAGGCACTTGCTCACATAAGTAGCAATTTCAGCCTTCATGTTTGGCCACCAGTATAACCTTTTGAGGTCTAGATACATCTTATCTGACCCAGGGTGAATGGAGTATCGAGTCTTGTGGGCCTCGTTCATTACAACATCTCGGTACCCACTGAACTTCGGTGTCCAGATTCGATTCATGAGATAACGAGTTCCATCCCCTTTGATTTCCAAGTTCTTATCCATCCCCCTTAATGCTTCGCTTGCCACGTTTTCTGGTTTCAAGGCTTCTAATTGGGCATCCTTGATCTGGGTGGCTAGTTGGGAGTGGATGGTCATGGCTAGGGATTTTACTCGGCGACCCGAGTATTCTTTCCTGCTTAAGGCATCGGCTACTACATTGGCCTTGCCCGGGTGGTAGCGAATTTCACATTCGTAGTCATTCAGTAATTCCACCCATCTTCTTTGGCGCATGTTAAGTTATTTCTGATTGAGAATGTGCTGAAGACTTTTGTGATCAGTGAAGATGGTGCACTTGGTGCCGTAGAGGTAGTGCCTCTAGATCTTCAGGGCGAACACCACCGCTCCCAGTTCAAGGTCGTGGGTTGTGTAATTAACTTCATGTGTCTTCAGTTGCCTTGATGCATAAGCGATGACTTTTCGAAGCATGAGCACACAGCCGAGGCCTTGATCCCCTTTGCATGAGCACACAACCGAGGCCTTGATTCGAAGCATCGCAATACACCACAAAATCATCGGTTCCTTCTGGAAGAGACAAGACTGGTGCGCTGCATAGGGCTTGCTTTAGTGTCTGGAAGGCGGCTTCTTGTTTATCTTCCTATTCGAACACCACACCTTTCTGAGTCAAGGTGGTGAGAGGCTTAGCGATCTTGGAGAAATTTTGTATGAATCTTCGATAGTAGCCTGCGAGTCCTAAAAACTGTCGGATTTCTGTTGGTGTTGCAGGTGTTGACCAATCTTCGATTGCTTTGATCTTTGAGGGGTCCACATGTATTCCTTCTTTTCTTACTACGTGGCCAAGGAATCCTACTTCACGGAGCCAAAATTCACACTTTGAGAATTTGGCGTAAAGCTTCTCGGTTCTTAAAATCTCCAGAACTAGTCGTAGGTGTTGTCTGTGCTCTTCTTCGCTCCTCGAATAGACCAAGATATCGTCGATGAATACGATGACGAATTTATCCAAGAAGGGTCGACACACTCGATTCATCAAATCCATGAACACCGCAGGCGCGTTAGTTAACCCGAATGGCATCACTACAAACTCATAGTGCCCATAACGAGTTCTGAATGCCGTCTTGGGGATATCCTCTTCCTGAACTCGCAGTTGATGATAGCCCGACCTCAGGTCGATTTTTGAAAAGTAGCTGGCTCCTTGGAGCTGGTCGAAGAGGTCATCGATTCGGGGTAGGGGATAACGGTTCTTGATAGTGAGTTTGTTTAGTTCTCGATAGTCTATGCACATGCGAAAAGACCCATCCTTCTTCTTTACAAATAAGACTGGTGCTCCCCAGGGCGAGAAGCTTGGCCTGATGAACCCTTTGCTCAATAGTTCATTCAGCTGGCTGGATAGTTCTTGCATTTCTGCCGGTGCTAAGCGATATGGAGCCCTGGCGACGGGGGTAGCTCCTGGGATTAAATCGATCCGAAATTCGACTTGTCGTGCGAGTGGTATACCTGGCAGATCGTCTGGGAAAACATCAGGGAAGTTGCATACTTATGGAATTTCTTTGATGTCCTTTACCTCCTGTTTCTTGTCTACGATTTGGGCTAATAAAGCATGGTATTGCTTTCGGAGGTACTTTTGGGTTTTAACACAAGAGATGATTTGTAGGTTCGCACTAGGTTTATTGCCATAAACGGTGAGAACGTTGCCATTCGGCAGATTGAGGCGGATGGCCCTTTCGTAACATAGAATGTCGGCACGATGAAGGCTTAACCAATCCATACCAATGATTATATCGAAGCTTTTTATGGTGACAGGCATAAGGTCAATTTTGAACAAATGGTTGTCTAGAGTGAGAGTACACCCTATGTAAATATCATTAGCGCGCTCAACCTTTCCATTTGCCATTTCTACGATGTAAGAATCTTCTAGTGGTTGAGAATTTTGCTTAAGTATATGTTTGAATTGGTGACTTATGAAACTTCTTCCTGCCCCACTATCGAAAAGTACGCATGCATAAGAGTTATTGAGGAGGAACGTACTAGTAACCACAGAGGGATCCTTGACTGCTTCTCCCTGCCCTAAAGTTAGGACTCTCCCTACACCCCCAGCATTAGGGGCTCGTGCCTTGGGGCAGTTCCTCCTGAAGTGTCCCGTTTCACCACATCCATAGCAGGTTTGGCTTGCTCCGGTGTTGGCGGTCGTAGCGACTTGTGCGGCGGGTTGGGTAGTCGCTCTACAGAATCGTGCGGTGTGCCCCTTTTGGTTACAGTTATTGCAGTGTAACTCTCGACAAGCACCATTATGGTGGTAGTTACACTTGTTGCACTTGGGAAGAGTTCCTGTATACTGTTTCGGCGGCGCTGGAGCGACAGCAGTAGTGGCGGCACGAACAGCAACAATCTATTGCTTTTTGGCGGGGTCCTGCATTGGTTGTTTCTTTTTATTGCCCCAGAACTTCCTCTAGTTGTTCCCTCCTTTTGTTCGGTCGGTGGTGGTTATTACGGTACCACGGCTAGCCCTGTGATCTATGAGTTGTTGTGCCAATTCCTTGGCACTCTCAAAGGTAGTGGGTTTCGAGGCCAATACACTATCTTGAATCTGGGATGATAGCCCACAGAGATATCGTTCCACCTTCTTCTCTTATGGAGTGACCATTGTTGGACAGAGGAGTGCTAGGTCGTTGAAACGGGCAGTATAAGTTTCAAGATCAGTGCCTGTCATTCTGAGGTTCCAAAGTTCTTCTTCAAGTTTTTGTATTTCGCCCCTCGGGCAGTATTCCTTTAACATTAGGGCTTTCAAATCCTCCCAGCTGATTGCGTTAGCTACTGCGGGAGTAAGTGATTTAACTCGGCCATTCCACCAAGTAAGTGCTTTTTCCAGTGAAAGTGAATGTCGCATACTTGACCTTGCTCGCTTCGGGACAAGCGCAGATTTCAAAAACTACCTCGGTCCTTTCGAACCATTGCACCAGAGTGATAACGCCCCCGCTTCCATTGAAAGGGTCGGGTTTGCCATTCGTGAAGTCTTTGTAAGAGCACTCCCTCGTACGCCCCGTGTTGTCCCCATGAATGGAATTGGTAGCTCCGGATCCAGAACCGCCAGAACCATTGGTTCCCATTTGCGACATCGCTGCCGCCACGGCTGCCGTTACTGCAGCCTGGAACATTGCAGGATCAAACTGCGGAGGTGGTGGTGGAGGCGGCACTGTGTTGTTGGAAGGCCTTGGTCTTTTCCTTGGTGGCATGGTTCTGTCATAAAAAAAAATGACTAGTCGGTAAGACTTTAATAGTGATAACGGGTCGAGTGTTACTGGTTTCATCCCTCTTGTATTTTATCAAAACTTTATTATTCGTAAACTGTTTGTGTGATCAGGTTATGATGTATAGTGCCAAACATTCAATAAATAAAACACATGCCAAATTTCATTGATACTATTAGTACATAACATTTAGAGGGAAAAGTTTGACCTCATAAGGGTCTACATTACATCGTTACAAAAGATAGTTTTTGGCATTACAAAAACCCTTTGAATAGTGTAATCACATAGTCGTAGGGTCGACCTACATACAAAGAGTAGCACCAACGCATACTCCTAAAATTTTACTACCAAAACATGAGAATAGTAATGAGTTCTAATCACTGCGACCCTTCTTTGGCGGAGGCTGTGATGATGTTGATGCGCCCTGTAGTTCCGCCAATCTGCGTTCGGCTGCAACCATTCTTTCTTCGAGTGCCATGTATCTTTCCCGATACTCTCTTGTTTCTGCTTGAGCTGCGAGAAGGTCTTGAATGAGTTGGTCTCTGTGGTGGGAGCCTCGTTCCAGGTCTCTGGTGCGATCAGTAGTAGACTGTACGATGGCACTTAACTCCCAGACCTGATCGGTCGTCGTCCTTCCACGATCATCCATACTTGCTATTCGTTGTATCGTGACGGGGAGAGCTCTGTCAGCCGGTCCACCATGAGTGAGATCACAGTAACCTCGTTGGTAGCCATATGGTGACCGCTGGCGTTGTTGTCGGCTCCATCTTTCGATCGTTGTTACCCAAGGGGGTTCAGGTCCGTTGTATCCAAAACGGTGCGCGGGTACCCTCGCGATGTAGGGGGTTGCATACTTCTGGTGGTTCCTCCGCTTCTTTCCCAAACATGACTACCTCATCACCTTCCTCTTCTTCCTATTCCTCTTCCTCTTCTTCTTGGTCGCCTTCCTCTTCTTCTTCTTGTTCGTCTTCCTCTTCTTCTTCTTGTTCGTCTTCCTCTTCTTCTTCTTGTTCGTCTTCCCCCTCGGGCTCCCCCTCGGGATCCTCCTCAGGATCCTCTTCGGGATCCTCCTCGGGATCTTCTTCAGGATCCTCCTCAGGCTCATCTTCGATCCATCCCGCGTTTCCCTGATTGGGAAAATAGGGGTCCCCGGGTATGTGAAATCCTGCCATGTCGTCTGCACGAGAAACGGGGTTAAGAAGCACATATCGGAAAATAATAATCTGGCATTATAGAAACGTACAAATACTCCTATAGTATTTTTAAATGTTTATATTTGGTTCTTAGCGTGTTCTTTATGGAGTGTAATTAGGTTATCAGATTTGTTGCTCATTACGACTATTCCTTAGTGTGCGTAAGTTACTTCTTGGACGGATATAGTTGATCAGGCTATATCCCTCCCAGAACTGATTACACATGCTAAGGCGTACTAATAATGTTCGACTCCTCCTCTTTCAATTTATGTTCTCCTAAGATATGACACCATGCTAGTATAGAATGCATGTAAGTATACTTTAAAACAAGAAATTATTTGTTTTCTAAAAGTACAACTCGTTAAAGCATTTTAAGAATCAGAGACTTTTAGTCCCAAATATGTTTATAGTTTGTATATCTTATGTGGTTTGACATACTTAATTCACTATAAACCGTGCTCTGATACCAATCTGTCACACCCCCAAACCAAGGATGGCGGAAACGTCCGGGGGTGGAGGACTTCATGTATAGTATCATAACCACAATTTCAATAGTAATTTAAGCAAACACAACCAACATATATATAATTGAAAAAGTTACATCACTTGTATGAATTACATGTTTCAAAATCAATTACAATATGTTGACAAAATATGAAAATGTTTGACGCCTTAACGTCCCATCCTCAAAAGCACTTGATTACCTGTTTAGTGTTTTCCTGAGAATACAAGCTGTTTGAAAAGTGTCAACACAAAGGTTGGTGAGTTCATAAGCTTTTATTAATAAACTTAGTAGAAGTCTTTCACATGTAAATGTCGCGTTTGTTTCAGAAAAATCCGATATTTTCCTTGAAATCCGAAAAATGTAGCCTTATAACCAAAGACTAAAATGTATAAGAAATCATCATTTCTTAGTAGAAATGTCGTGAGTTTAAAATGATATGGAAAGTAAATTTCTTTATCAACCTAAAACCTACTTCGGTTTTATGAAACCCGGTAAACTTTATGAATTGTTATCTCCCTAGGTGAGTCGCTATAATCATACTGTGACTATGTGAACCTGCCACAACGTTTCTCAGGCGTCGCGAAAATGAAATGACATTTGTCACCCGTAGACCTGCAGGTCCCACTGTAGCTAGCAGCAAGGTGTGGGGTGTCAAACCCAATATAGATTTATATACAAGTATCACGTTCTCCCTCAAGGAGATTCTGATTATAACTACCAGGAATTATATCCCGCACTCGGACGTACGGGGAGAGAGAGAGTCTCACAACATAGGTTAACAAGTTTATGTGAAATGTGTGTGGATATAAATCTTTCTTGTATGAATGTACCCTTTTTGTACGAGTGTGTTGAGTGATGTATCATAAACTATACCTATTATAGTTTATCTAAAATGTATATAATATGTATGAATTCTTTTATGGAAATGTATTAGTGTTGTGAATTTATCAAACTATACTTTTTATAGTTACATAATACGTGTTCTAAATGAATGAATAATATTTAATATGAATGACTTAGTTTCAGTTCATAATGATAAACTAACAAGGAAACACATTCAAATATTAGAACTTATGATTATACACTTTGCTCAACATATTACAAAGTGTTATGATATTTACATGCTGTTGGCTAACTTTAGCAATTCTGCCCTGTTTTAGAAAAATCATAGAAAAATCATACGAAGTCGAAAACTAGATCCGTAAATTCTGAGAGTTCACAAAATGTGTCTAGTTTACTCATAATTTTTATCACGATTTTTAATGACCTCCAACTTGGGTGAAAATGTCCATAATCACAGACTGGTCCGGATTGTTGTTTGAAATGATAGGCAATTTTGTAAAAATCACCATAAATTGTAGAAAAATCGTATCGAGATGTGCAAGTAGTCATTTTAAAGCTACAAACTTGAACTATTTGCACCTTGTACAGTTTTGAAAACAAAAATGTTTAAGATGCCCAAAACAGTCCGTGAATGGAGTTGAACTTTTCTGATGAAGGCTGTTAGAAAAATTTAGTTATGTTCTTAGTGTTTTAACTTGTATTCCCCCCCTGAAAACTTGAGAAAACATGAAAATGTAGGGGTATGAACTCACCTTAAGTGATTTCAGTAGATGATTATTGAAGAATGGAAGTGTTTAATTCAAGAACACTTGGAGATGCCTTGAAGGTTTTCGAGAATCTAACATTATAGTTATGGAGTTTGTGTAAGCAATCAAAGATTTGAGTAGAAGGAAGTGAAATAATAATAGGGAGGATGAATTTTTACTTACCAAGAGTGGAAGAACACTTGAAATCAGCCTTGAATCTCGAAAATTTGTGTAGAAAAAGTTTGAGAGAAAAGTGGTGTTTGTTACTTAGTGGAATGAGAGAAATGAGAGAAAATGAAGAGTGTGGTTGTTTGTTCCAGCTCAAAAAAAAAACGTGGGAGTGAGTGAAATTTGAGTGTAAGGGGACATTGAAGTGACATAGGTAAGGTGGGGAGGTATGGCTGGTCATAGAGTGGGTGTGGGGTGGTTGCTTGTGTCATAAGTTAAGGCAAAGTCAACACTCCACCTTAAATAAATCCCCCATTAGATCTTTATTATTTAAATAATGATTTTCATCAAAATATGTTTAAATTATGAATACTTAGAGTTTATTATGTTAAAATTTAATTTCTGGAGAAAATCCCGCTTTAAAATCACGAAAAACGGGCTTAAAATGTTAAAAATATCAAAAATGGGCTAAAAGTGACAATTTCCCGAAGTCTGGCCGAGGTTCGGCCTTCTGGTGTTGAACCGAGAGAGAGGGAGGCAGAAACCGAGAGGGAAGAAGAAGGAGGGAAGGAACCGAGAGGGGAGAAGAGAGAACAGAGGGGCGCGAGTAGAGACAGAGCGAGAGAAGGGAAGAGACAGAGAGGCGGGTAGAGACAGAGCGAGGAGCGAGCGACAGAGACAGAGCGAGAGAAGGGAAGAGACAGAGAGGCGGGTAGAGACAGAGCGAGGAGCGAGCGACAAAGACAGAGCGAGAGAAGGGAAGAGACAGAGAGGCGGAACAGATGAGGCGACCGAGAACCGAGGCTCGGTCCTCGCGCCCTTAGCCAACAGAGGCTCGGTTCGGAGATAGAAGGCGAGAAGTCAAAAACCGAATGAACTGTAGTGAACAGTACCTTCGGTTCGGTTCAGCAGCCTTCTTCATCAGGAGGGTTCGGTTCCTAAGAGGGGTTTCGGTTCCTAAGAGGGGTTTCGGTTCTTAAGATCCGTTTTTCGCGTTTTCGCCCCGTTTTAAGCCGTTTTTGACCCGGTTAAGGGCCGGAATGACCCGAATGATTCTAAAAAGTTATGGGAACTATTTGAGGGAGATTTGGGAGAGATTTCTCATACTTGGAGAGATTTGGGAGAGATTTGACATTCTTGGAGAGATTTCTCATACAAAGAGGTATTTGAGAGAGATTTCACATACTTGGAGAGATTTGGGAGTGATTTGACATTCTTGGAGAGATTTCTCATACAGAGAGATATTTGAGAGAGATTTCGCATACTTGGAGAGATTTGGGAGAGATTTGACATAGAGAGAGATAGAGTGAAAACGATTGAGAGAGGATCCATGTGTGACAATTGTGAGTGTCCGGCATCGCAATGCATGGTTCGTAAACCCTGTTAAGCCTTGTTTAAGGATCTTACACACTCCCGATGAGTATGCATCATTGTTTTTATCAGTTTAGTTCATTGATTAGCACTAGGGCTTAGGAATTTTTTAACACAAGACTTTTCTCAAGTGATGTTTTCCCATTAATATAGCAAGTTATACAGTATGAACATAACACAAACCCTAATACACAAGGTTTAATCGAGTTGACCGGCTTGACTTGATGACTTGACTTGACTCAAGATTGACGATTGTCACAATGGCGGAAACATTCGGGGGGTGGATGACTTCACGTAGTATTATAACAGTTGAGTATTTGTAAAGAAAGTAAACACAACCATCATAAATATAATTTAAAAGTTACATTGTTGAATGTAATACAAGTTTCAAAATAAATTACAATATGATGATTTAATAAGTTTTGAAACTGACGCCTTAGCGTCCCTTCCCCAAAAGCTGGTGTTTACCTATATTATTGAATACCTGAGAAATACAAGTAGTTTTGAAAAAGTGTCAACAATTAAGTTGGTGAGTTCATAAACATTTTTGTATAGGAATAGTGTGCCTTTTAGTATAAAGAAATTCGAGTCTGTTTATAGAAAATCCAATATTTTCCATAATTGAGTGGTGGTTTTAAAAGTTCCAAAAACCGGAATGCATAAGTATTTTCCATACCTAAAATAGTATAAGTAGATATATATATATATATATATATATATATATATATATATATATATATATATATATATATATATATATATATATATAATCACTAAGGCGTTTGACAGCCCCGTAAACCAATATGTATTAATACTTCATGTGAGTTTTTATAACCGTGCTATTGACCAAAGTTGCCTGTAACAACATTCTTCAGGCGTTGGAATGATATGATGTTTGTCACCCTAGATCTGTCGGTCTAACTGTAGCTAACTGTTTAGGTGCGGGATTGTCAATCCCATATAGATCTATACACAAGTATCACGCTCTCCCTACAGAAGATTATGGCTTATAAAACATGACTTAATCTACGAACTGAAAGGTTCGATGAAGTCAGATATCTCACAAAATTTAGTATCAACAGGTTTACGAATGAAAAGTCCATTTTTCTTGTGAATATAAGTATTTCCTCTTTTGTTTATAATATGTGAAACTATCATGAATAACTCGTAAACTATACCTATTATAGTTTTTCAAAAAGTGTGTTTTATTTGAATGATAAACCTTGGTTTGAGTGCCCCAATCTTCTAAATTGCGTAACTTTCGCATATAATCTCCGTTTTTGGCGTTCTTTATATCCACGCGTAGGTGAGAATGTAATCTACAAGTTTCATTTAGACTTCGTTGCCAAATTTTGACTTTATTTTTAGTTATATATTTTTAATAGGCTGGGACAGGAAAAGATCGTTAAAAAATCATAACTTCTTCATCTGATGTCCATTTTTGTCTATCTTTCTACCGTTGCACTATTATTGTCGAGATCTTCAATCCTTGTTTAGGTTGTGTCAGCTAAATATCGCTCAATCTCTATTTCGAGTTTTTAGCTGTCTACCGTTACTCTAAAACTTAGAAAAATCCTAACTTCCTCATACGAAGTCAAATTTGGACGTTCTTTTTATGTACGTTCCCGGTTTAATGATATCTATGTCATTCATTTAGATACCTAAGGCTAAAAAGTATTTTATTGAAATTTAGCGTTTTACCGGTTTTGCTGCGGATTTTCGATTGGTCATAACTTCTTCGTTATAACTTGGATTTTTGTGTTCTTTACATTTCTAAAAACCTTGATACGACATCTATTGTTTTATGCAACCCAATTGATACTTTTGAACATTTTATTTTTGGCGCTATTTTTATTATATCAAAAGTAGATTAGAAATCCTTGACTTTTAGGTCATTACATTGACTTGAAATATCGGGTTGTCACATCATTCCCCCGTTAGAGAGAATTTCATCCTAAAATTTATTTTAAGGTAAGTATTTATGGACTAGGGAAAAGATGCGGGTATTTTTGTTTCATTTGATCTTCTCACTCCTAACTGTATTCAGGTCCTCGCTTTGCATTCCAGCAGACCTTCGCAACAGGTATGCGACTTTGTTTTGTTCTTTTAATTTCCCTATCCATGATTTCTACTGGTTCCTCTACAAAGTGGAGACTCTCATTGATTTCGATTTCATCCAGAGGGACGACGAGGGTCTCATCGAACAAACACTTCTTTAAGTTTGACACATGAAAAGTAGGGTGCACATTATGGAGTTCTTGCGATAATCGAGGCTTGTATGCTACCGGGCTGATCCTAGCAAGGATCTCGAATGGTCCGATATACCTTGGATTTAGTTTCCCACATTTTCCAAAACGTATTAACCCCTTCCAGGGTGAGCCCTTCAATAGTACCCGGTCCCTAACCTGAAATTCCAAGGGTTTCCGTCTTTTGTCCGCATAACTCTTTTATCTATCTCTTGAAGCTTTTAGTCGTTCCCAGATTTGGATAATCCTTTCGGTCGTCTCTCTTATGATTTCTAGGCATGTGAGATTGTTGTTAGGTATTTGACCTCTAGCTAGTTGTGTGTCACCCACTTCAGCCCAACATAGAGGTGATCTGCACTTGCGGCCATAAAGGACTTCAAATGGAGCAACCTTAATGCTAGTATGATAACTATTGTTGTACGAGAACTCGACTAGTGGTAAATGGGTATCCCATGCCTTACCAAAATCAATCACACAAGCTCTTAGCATATCTTCCAGGGTTTGAATGGTCCTCTTACTCTGACCGTCGGTTTGTGGATGGTAAGCGGTACTCATATCTAGTCTCGTCCCTATAGATTTTTTTGTAGTGACTGCCAGAACAGTGACGTGAATCTACTATCTCTGTCGGAGATAATGGATATTGGTACACCATGCAGTCGCACAATCTCTCTAATGTATGTTCGAGATAGTTTCTCCATCTCTTCAGTTTCCTTTATTGGTATGAAGTGCACGGATTAGGTCAATCTATCGACAATCACCCCAAATGGTATCATAACCACCCATTAACTTGGGTAAATTAGTTATGAAAACCATTACATGGATTATGCCCGATTCATCTAATACAGTTTTGTGTATATGATATTTGCATATTTAGTCTTTGTCACACCCCCGAACCAGACGGCGGAAACGTCCAGGGGCTGTTGTGACTAGATTGAATACCATCACAATGAATATATATGAAACATAACATCATACATCACCAAGCATTGGAATAATACAACCGGTCGCATTTACATTTAGTACATTGTTCCCTAACATTACATGCCCAAAAAGTAGATTGTTCGGTGCTAATTAAACAAGCAGCAAAACGTCACTGAGTACACTTATCCCTTCGATTTATCTGTTACCTGAGAATACAAGTATTTTGAAAAACGTCAACATATGAAATGTTGGTGAGTTCATAAGTAATGTTTGAAATCCAACGTTTGTATTATTTTGAAAACCACCAGAAAATCCGATATATTCTGAAAATAGTATAGTGTAAAAAAAATGTGAAGATCCACAAGTATGCTTGTTTGTTTTCTATAGGTGTATGCGTACAATTTGTAAAACTCGGTACGTAGTTCGTAGGTGTATTAGTTGAAAACCCTAGGAAAACCCGACGTTTTCCTATTACCTTGCTTCAATTAGTTTATGTGTTGTTGTTTCGTTACATTAGAGGTATTCGTTGAGCTCCGGAGGCATTGAGTATACAGTGGGTTGTGAATTGTTGTAACATACGTTAATAAAAACGTCCAGTTAACAACCGTACTAGCGATCCCTTAGGCGTCGCTCGCACTTATTCACATAACTCAACCCTCCCGGACTTGTGTAGTCCCACAACCGAAGAGAAAAAGAGAAGGTGCGAAACCCTCGGTATTTCCCTACGTCGTTCAAGACCATTGCAATTGCGAAGGGCCCGAAGCCCAACCCGCAATCGTGAGTTCTCGACTTTACTAGCAGCAGTGAAGGACCCTTGGGGACCAGCAGCACGTTTGCCATTGAAAGTCCTTTTACACGCGGTTAAGTCGTATTGGACCCAACTACATGTAAGCAAGTATCCTTTGGGCCTAAAGATCATGTCATCGGGCTAGCTAGGCTCAACAAGCATGATTTGAAACTTTTGGGCCTAAGGAATGTACGTCGACGTATTGAGTAATTCCACGAGAGTATAGAGTTCCGAGAGTTCCATATGTGTATTGAGCGTTGTAGTGTTAGTAGTTTTGGATTTGTTATTGATTCGAGACCGAATCAATTCGTTTGTTAACGATTTTTGGTGTTGTTGTGAATTGTAATTCATCGAGAGTCGTAGTGTCAGTCTTGTTCACAACAAGTGTATTGAATTGTCATTGAGAATTTTCTGTTTACAACCCCTCTTTATTTTGTAAATTTACTTTTTCACCCCTTTAAGTAAATTAATTTCTGGTTTAGTCCTTAAATCATCTTTCTTGGCATTTTAACATCAAAACTTAATGAAATTGATATTTTTCAGCACCTTTTTAGTTGAAAACAGTTTTAGACCTTGAAAATACAATTTTTCTCGGTTGTAGCCCTTCATTTCGCAATTTTTACACATTTGGCCCAAATTGGAAAATTTTTACAACTTTAGTCCTTTTTAACTATGGAAAGCATTTTTTACCCTTGAAAAGCAATTAGAACACTAATAACCCACTGTTTTACAGAAAAACAAGGTTCAGCCCCTCAAATTTGGGAAATTTCGCATATTGGGCCCTATTGGGCCGAAAATGTTGTTTTTAGCCCATTAAGCTTGAAATTTATGTTTTTAATCCTCCAAAAGAGTATATTTTCAGAAAATACATTATGAAAATTGTTTTGACTCATCTCACCCATCAGATTTTGAAATATTTCATTTTGGGCCCTTCAACTTTGTATCTTTGACATTTTATGTCTAAAAAAAAAATGAGTTTTTAGCCCAAAGTATGTGTTGTTAAGCCACTTAGCTATTTTTCTTGGTATACTTTGTATGTAGTAGTATATTTTATACTAGCATCATTTAATATAAAGTATATCTCGGTTTTTAGTGATTCATGATTAGATCCAACATCATAATCATACAAAACACACATATAAGCATAGAAATCACACAAGGCATACACATAATGATAGATCTACACCTTTGCTTGTATTCTCCCCCAAAAAAACTTATAAAAACTGAAAATAAGGGGGTATGAAGCTCACCTTTGGATGTTGATTCGGTTTTTGAAGAAAGGATGGAAGAAAGCTTGGTGATTTTTGACCCTAGCACCCCTTGA
Source organism: Lactuca saligna (assembly GCF_052625555.1). NCBI lineage: Eukaryota > Viridiplantae > Streptophyta > Magnoliopsida > Asterales > Asteraceae > Lactuca > Lactuca saligna. Next base: position 107,538,204 of record NC_136421.1, on the reverse strand, counting down.
TGAAGTTTTCGAGTTTATGGAGTTTTCTAGGATGCAAGATCACGATTTTTGCATGGATTAGGAAGAGATTTTGATAAAACAAAGAATCTAAGTCATAGATCCAAGCATAACCTTACCTTATAGATGAAGAGTTTGTGTAAATATCCTCTTGAAAGCCTCCTAATTTTCGAGATTTTTGAGTGGAGAGGAAGGATGTGTTCTTGAGTATTCTAGAGAGAATTTGTGAGATATTTGTGTATGTGTGTGTGTGTTTTGGCCGAGAGTGAGTGAGAGGGAAAGAAGAAGTGATCTTTGAAGTGATATGCTCCTAGAAGTATGAGAGGTGGATGGAAACATGTTGGATATAAGTGAGGTGGCATGCAAATAGTCAACACTTCTCCATTTCTTCTTGGACTTGGGCCTTGGGCCAAGAATATGGAAGGAAAAAGAGAAATGTGGGCTTTAATGCCCACAAGCCCATGTGTAAATTAAGTTGGGTGAGTTTTAACCTAAAAAAATATAATATGATTTTCACATTTTGTTGGGCTAGTTTCGGTTATTCATAGATCAAAGCTTTTAATTCATTTCATTCTAGGCCTAATATGGCCCATAATGTTGAAATAATTTAATGTGGTTTCAATTAGAGCCCATTTAAGGGTTCTAAGCCCATGATAGTCAAATTGGAAGCTTATTGGTCCATTTAGGTCCAATAAGGAAGTCCTAGTCCAAAATGGACCTAGACAAGGACTTCTAGGGTTTCCAATTGGTTGTTGACTATTTATGGCCCTTGCATGATGTATTTGATTGAAGTTTTTGATGTCATTTAATAAGCATCACACATGCTTTCAAGTTTTTGGTTCAACATTTTTCTTGAGTTTAGTGATTACAAGACACAAAATTTCTAGTTGTGACAGTCTTATATTAAGTATAGATTTTTTTTTTATCATTTATTAGCTAATTTATTGCATATCATGGACAAACGATACTTAAAAGTGTTTGAATTGTGTTTTTAGTCCAAAAGCAAAGCTCGGAAGCAAAAGGAAGCAGGAGAAGCGGTTGGGAGCTCGGTGTTGAACAAAGAAGAAAAATGCTAAAGATACAAGGTACTCGGTGAGTAGGGTCGACTACTCGGCGATTCGCATTGAAGAATCGAGAAGATAAGGACTCTATGACTTACCGTGCACGGGAATTAAGTGATAGACTCGACGAGTCGGTCATGGACTCGGCGAGTCGATTCGAATCTATAAATACAATTTTCCAGATCGACATAAAGAATTCTGGAACCCTTGGGGAGAATCAAGTTGGGAATTAGAATCAGGAGAGATCTGGAGAACGAAGATACAACCCTAAACCTAATCCCGAAGAAGATTTGAGTCAAATCTACATCGTTCTTACTTTAATCTATTGTTCTTCATTATGTTTAGACTTTTAGATTTCATTTTTGAGCTGTTAATTACCTCAATCATGAGCTAAAACCTTTAAACTTCTATTTGGGGAGACAAAATTGATATTTTGGTTTGATATATGGTAGGATTGATTTAATATTGGTGATTTTGTTAATTCTAGCTTGTTAAAGAACCTTATTTGTGAATGATAACTACTTTTCTGTTAATAGGAAGATAATTAAGCTGCATGAACATCTCTTAATTGTTACCTCATATTATTTATGTGACCAGTTTATTATATGACTAGGATTAGCAACTGTGAAACTAGAATTAATAGAAAAATAGGTAAATTCATGTGTGAGCTTGTGTGATAACCATCAACAAGAGGTTAACTAAAGGACCAAATTAGTTAGCTATTACAAGTCTAAATTAACCCGAATAAATAACCTAGTGAATTAAATTAAATTAGACAACTGGCCATTGTTTGAGTTAGTTTGTTCTCTAAGGATTAGTGCAACGAATGTGAATCTAATCACTTGAATCGGTAGCCAATAGAAGAACTAATCCATTGCACTATTACCATAATATCAACCATAGGATCAATTAAGTTGAACTAAACAGAAGTCCCCTTCGTCATTGAATTTAGTTGAATCTTTGCTTTTCTAGTTTTTAGTCTATGTAATAATTAGTTGTAAAACTAGAGAAAACCCCTTTTATTATTTAAGTTTATATAAAATTAGTTTTTAGTTTTAATTTACCGTTCCCTGTGTTCGATACCGTACTTATTTAGCTTTACCACAATTGATAGGTTCACTGCCTTTGTGTGTTTATTTTATAATTAAAAGTAGGATTAAAACTAGTTGAGTTCACACACATCAAGTTTTTGGCGCCGTTGCCGGGGAACGATTCCAAATTAGCATTGATTTCTATTTTTATCGATCCTTTGTGTGGGATCTATCTTACACGAAGTTAATTCTTAGGTAATTTAGTAGTTAGTATAGGTTTTGATAAATATCTGTTTTAATAAGTTAATTAGATTTTTTTTTACCTTGAACTCGTCGACTGCACTCGGGACGACTCGGCGAGTCCATCGTTGTTCACAGTTTTAGTTTTTATTTTATTTTTGTTCTTTTTACGCATTTCTTGTTTTATTTGCAGTTGTTTCATGACCGGAGGATCTGATACACCTTTGGTTCCTCCACTAGAAGACCCGGAGTCCGCCCTAAGGAAGAACAAAGGAAAATCCGTTGGAGAATCCGTTTCTTCAAAGAACTCGCCACTAAAGAATCTAAAGTCCGTTTTCAACAAGAAGAAGAGTAGCAAATCAGGAGCTTCCAGTGCCTCTATAGCAATAGAAGACCCGATCAAAGAGGACACCGAGTACGAAACCGAAGGAGAAGAAGACCCCACTTTCGGGCACGAATCAGACTTTAACAACGAATTAGCCATTATCATGGCTAACATCGATGAAATCCTTATGGGGAATGGAAGAAGAGGATGCGTAACGATACTGGCCCGAGACTTGTGCAACCCGCAATTCCCACTACTGCTACTTTCAAACTAAAGGGCCACATACTCACTCAACTAAAGGAGATTCCTTTCTATGGAAAAGACCACGAAGATGCTTACAAGCACTTGGATGAAGTCAATGATGTAGCTGATTAATTTAATGTTCAAAATGTGCCTCATGAGACCCAGCTACTTCGCATGCTTCCAGTTACATTCAAGGGTGCTGCAAAAGATTGGCTCAAGTCACTCCCTCCCGGGTCGGTCACCTCATGGGCTAAGATGAAAGAAGAATTTATTGACCACTTCTGCCCACCTTCTAAAATAGCCAAGCTGAAGAAGGCCATTGCTAACTTTGAACAACAAGCTGTAGAGTCACTATATGAAGCTTGGGAGAGGTACAAGAGCCTCCTAAGGAATTGCCCACACCATAACCTTAATAGCCAACAAGAAGTCTCCATCTTCTATGACAGAGTCAATGTCACAACAAGGTAGTTACTTGACTCGCAAGGCCCGCTCATAAGGAAGCCACCCCCGGAGATCAAAGAATTAATTGAAGAGTTCTCTAAACATTCTAGAGAATACCACAACCCATGAAATGAAGTAAGTAGGGGGGGTAGTGAACATGGTCAACGATAGCATGGCAGCAATGATGGCTAAACTAGACAATTTAGATAGAAGAATAACGAAGATGGATCAAACAATTCACGATATCCGGGTGGGATGTGAGAATTGTAGGGGACCTCACCTAACTAAAGATTGTGATTTGGACGAGAATGGAAAAAAAAGGCGCAAGTTTTATATTCAAGTGGTGACATATACGATGAAAATTAGCGGAAACTAAAGAAGGAAGGGCTCCCATATGAAGAATACAAAAAGGCAAAAGAAGAGAAATACAAGCAAAAAGAGAGGGGTTTCTATCAAAATGAAGAACCGGTTGTGGAAAAAAGAGCCAATTTAGAAGAGATGCTCAAAAGATTTATAGCTGCGTCCGAGAAAAGACACAATGATCATGATGCTGCAATCTAAGAGACTACAACTATACTTAGGAATCATCAAACATCTATTCTTAACATTGAAAAACAGCTTGGGCAACTAGCACATCAAGTGAACGAGAGAAGACCGGGTGAACTTCATAGTAAAACCGAGAATAATCCGAGAATGGAGAATGTGAATGCTATAACATCTAATTATGGGGAAATTTTCACTCCTTTGACCCCTGCTCAGAAGGTCTCAACTAAGGTGCAAGCAGAAAAGACAGAAGATTCGAGTTCAGCAAAGCCCAACCCGACTCGTCGAGTCCCTCTAATGGACTCGACGAGTCCATGCCCTGATGACAAATCTGTTGTTTCCTTATAGCCTTACAGGCCCCCTTTGCCATTTCCAATTCGAGCCATACCTGATGAAAAGGTCAAAGCGTAATAGTGCTTTCTTGGAACATGTTAAAGCCCTTCAAGTCAACATCCCATTTGTTGAAACGATGCTTCAAACACCCAAATATTTAATCTTGCTTAAGGGTCTCTTTGCTGCTAGAAAAGATATGGCAGAAGTCATGGAATTAGTATTAAATGAACTACCAAAAAAGAAGGGCGATTCGGGAAGCATCTCCATTCCTTGCCAATTTGGAAATATACTTACTACTCAAGTATTGACCGATTCAGGTGCAAGTATTAACTTAATGCCTTTTTCTTTCTTCAAGAAGCTGAATTTACCGAAGCCAAGGTTTATTAATATGAAAATCCATTTGGCGGACAAGACAATCATTCGTCCAAGAGGTGTTGGGAATATCTTCTCATAAAAGTGGACAAATTTGTATTCCCCGTGGACTTTGTAGTGCTTGACATGGAAGAAGACCCCAAAATTCCAATTATTTTGGGGAGACCATTTTTGAATACCGCATGCGCATTGATAGATGTATGCGAGTCCACACTAACATTGAGGGTAGGAGATGAGTCAGTTGTGTTTAAATCTATACCAGAGATTAAGCAAGAAGAAACAAGAAAAGAAGAAGTTTCCTTCATTGATTTGGATGATGAAATACTCCAAAAAGAACTTGCACTACTACAAGAAGAAGATCCAAGTAAATTTCTACTATCTTCTGGAGGAAATGATGATGTTGAAAAAGACTTAGAGGAGATAGAGAAGCTGCTGGAAGGAACTGATTCAGAAAACACAATGGAATGTGAGGAATTCACACTGACTCGATGAGTCCAGTTAAAAATTTCAGCAATTTGGATTATCTTGACCTTCTTATCACCAGTCCCTGGTCTGATTTGGACATGAGGAATTTTCCTAATTCCTTAGAAGATTGAGCAGCAGAAGGCGGAATTGTTAAAACACATGGTGACTTCCAACACGTTCAAGTAGCTTGTCTCGATACAATGATGCAAGAAGATGAAGACATTCGACTTGACGAGGAGGCAAGTTTTGGAGAAGAGGAGAATGCAACGGTTAGGATAAATGATGCTGATAACCTATTCATTGAGTCACGTATAAACAAACCTCGGGCCCGAGTTTTTACCAATTATGAAGTAATTAAGTTTAAAGAAGGAGAAGTACAAAAGAGGGTTCAAGAGAATGGGGTGAAGAAGAAGAAGGTGGGGAAAAGGAACATGCATGAAATTGAAGAAGATGCCACAAGGAAAAAAAGAGAAGAATTGAGACGGGCATACAAGAGGAAGATACATGCCTATAAGACGAAGTATAAACCGCAAAAGATTAGGCGTGCATTCCCGATGCAGGAAAATGAAGAAACCTAGATAGGAAGGAGTCCAGCTAACGAATCCTTACTATGAAGCGCTTGGCGGGAGGCAACCCGTTATGAGAGTTTGCTTTCTTTTATCTTTCTCATTTTAGTTTTTGTTTGATTTTCGTTTTTAGGATTTTCTTTTTCTGTTTTCATCTTATAAATCATCAAACATGACTGCTTGAGAGTACGCATGGTCTGAGTGTGGGGTGGATTAAATATTATTTTTATAAATACATGACAAAATGATATAATTTTTGAAATGTTTGCGAGTGACTCGGCGAGTCTGACCCTAACTTGACGAGTCTATTTAGAATCCAGATGAGTTTCAATTCGCGACTGTACTCGCTGAGTCTGACCCTGACTCGACGAGTCGATTTTATTTATAGAAAAATAATAATTATTATATTTTTACATCTGGTAAAACTAGGGTTTTTATCCTAATGAGGTCATATTTTCATTCATACTCGTCGTGCGCCAACTCTTATTCTCTATCTCAAGCACTCATCAAGTTCTTCAATTTTTCTTCAAAATACTCGAATTTCATCAACCAAGGCACTTAATTTCTTCAATAATTCTCTTAAAGTTATGATTTTTAGATGTTATAGGGTATCAATTTTATAGAATACCCATTTTTGAAGTTTAATGAATTTTTAGGGTTTTGATTTTGGATTAATTGTAGTGTTTTGGATGGATGTTCTTGCTCTAATACACCTTATGGACATCCCTGGACAAACCCTTGGATGAATTTTGAGTTTTTATGGGTGCATTGGCACTGACCTGTCGATTGACTCGCGCAGTTCATCAGAATCGCCGAGTCGGTCATGGACTCGACGAGTCCAGTCGGGAACCTAGAAAGATTTTGTTTTAATGTATTTTTGTGTCTCCTGGATTGTTTGTTCTTTGTTTTACAGGAACCATGTTTTCACGGGGACGAAGCTCTCAAGGGAGTCAAGGAGATTTTCCTTGGTTGCATTTTCCACAAATCAACTCAAATTCCACAAGGAATAATTTGAAGAAGAAGCTTGAGGAACTCAAGAAAAAAGAGATATGTGCTCCCAATACAACTGATTGGGAATGGTTGGGGAGCGTTCGTTATGAAGAAGAGTTGGCCCCTTATATAATCAATATGTTTGTACACAATTGAGTGTCCATCACTTGTGATGGATGGAGTCATGTCTTCCGTATTCAAGAACCGATCTATTGTGAGTTGTGCTTGGAGTTCTTTTCCACAATACATTTCCAGGGTGTGGATGATTATTATAGACGCGGAAGTGTTACTTTTTGTCTTGGTGGCGAGCTTCGTCATTGTTCTATGGTCGAACTAGCTTGGAGATTGGGGATAAATGACCAACATGTGGTCAACACGGGTGCATTTTGTACATTTTTTGAGCATTGCCATAAAGCATTTCCAAATGGGATCACAAGTTCAAGTTGGTGGGCCACCATTGCTAATAAAGTTTACATTCCGAAGTCGGCACAAGAAGGGAGCATACGATCACCTACACACCGCCTTATTCACCAGCTTATTTCAAACACCATTAACCAAAGGAAAGATGATGACAAGGTTTCTAACCTTGATGTTTTCTTTCTTTGGAGCATCATTACACCTAATACTTTTTGCAACATTCCATGTTGCATCGCTTCTTACTTGGCGGAAGGAGAGGTCAAGGACCGCAAGACTTGAAAAATTAATGGTGGCATGTTCGTGACACGTTTAGCTCACTCTTACGGGTTAATGACTAGTGGTGCTTGGAACTTGCTGACGGAGATCCTGACATCTCCCTTTAATCCTATTCTTTTTCGTAGGGCACGCATTATTGAAGATTATGGAGGAGGTCATTATGTTATCCCACATGACGATCCAGTGATCGGGCCCGAGGCACCGGGACGTAGGGTTCTGTAACGCCGAAAATTTTCAAAACAAATTTTTCAATTTTTATAAAACATAATTCCATTGATATTCATTAAACAACCATTTTAATTATCCAAACAAGACAATACAAAATCCCAAGATCATGATATCAAGCTCCGAATGTGTGTGTGTACGGATCAAGTCGGCGCCTTCCCGCGGTCGTCACTAGTACCTGAAACAATAACATCAACACTGTAAGCACAAGGCTTAGTGAGTTCCCCAAAATACTACATATAACACATATTAGCCACTCGAGGCTATAACTCTGTGGGTCCGTGCACCCAAACTCTGTGAACCCTCAGGTTCTAACTCTGTGAACCTTCCGGTTCTAACTCTGTAAACATGCACAACATCAAACACATAGAAGTAATGCAGTACAACACATAACATACATAGCATACAAATACTCTATCACATAACTCTGGTTACCTACTCAAGGTAAAGTATAGTGAGAAGACTCACCTCGCGTGTCTCGGTAAATCGTAAACCTGAAATCGCTAATCACTCGACCTGTCGAGCTGTCGTCCCCCTATAGCACAATACACCTCTAATTAACACTTTCCCAACTAGGGTTGACCACACTATAACAAGTCAATCTAGGTCAACGCTGGTCAACGGTCAACGGTCAACTTTGACCGGACTCGGCGAGTACCCAGGCGACTCGGCGAGTCTGGGCGTGTACACCAATTTCCCTGGAATCCTCCCTTGACACGTCGAGCATTCCCTCAACTCGATGAGTTCCACCTGGCACGAGTTGTGGGGCCACCACGACTCAAATCGCCGAGTCTCAAGAACAACTCGGCGAGTCCAGTTAGACTCAGTCCACCTGTCCATTCTGACTCCCCCTTGACTCACTGAGTCCACCTTTCCCAACTCGGCGAGGCCACTCACAGTGTGGTCGGGCAACATTCATGCTACTCGCCGAGTCTGTTCTTCGGACTCGGCGAGTCCATGCCATGCATTGACTCAATCTTGCTCTAAAGGTCAGATCCAGTTCATTAATCCATAGATCCAGTCCCTCCAAGCTCATTTAGCACGTAAAGTTACAATCTTGATGCACATACAACCTCTATATGACCATATATGATGTTTATGACTCAAATACTACAACACAAGGTCAAAGACTCTATTGTCACTCATAAAGCTTGATGAGTGAGGCTCTCTGGACCTCTATGGATCCAGATCCATGGCCTCAACTCAAAGAGGGAACCAATGGGCATCAAATCATCCCATAAATGACCACCACAAGCCCTAAATTGCATCATGCTTCACTAAACAGAAAATGGTCCGAGATAATACCTCTAGAGTGATGATCTAAGCTCCAAATCCACGAAATAGCAACCTCCTTTGCTTCCTCTTGCCTAGGGTCTCCTTCTTCTTGCTAAATAACACACACAAGATCAAGAATGGCTCCTTTCTCTTCACAAATAGCTCAAGAACACAAGGGTCACTCACTGAGGGTTGGGTGAGCACAAATTACGGCCATAAGGCCCTTTAAATAGGCCTCAAACCTGGAGATTTAGGGTTTCATTACACAGCGCAGACTCGCCGAGTCCATATCCTGGACTCGCCGAGTCCAGGCGCGCACCAATGTTCAATTCCGCGTCTCTACTCGGCGAGTCTGAGCTCCAACTTGCCAAGTCCCTCTCACAATATGACAAAATTAGATTTACAAGATACCTGGTAAAATCCGGATGTTACAACTCTCCCCTACTAGAACTAGACTTCGCCCTCGAAGTCTCGCTCTAAAATAGCTACGGATGCTGCTCCCGCATCATACCCTCCGGCTCCCAGGTCATTTCTGATCCCTTCCGATGTTGCCACTGTACCAATACCAGAGGTACCTCCTTTTTCCTCAAAATCTTGATCTTCCGATCCCTAATAGCCACTGGTCTCTCAGCATAATTCAGGCTTGCATCTACCTGAATATCCTCTAATGGAACCACTGCCGACTCGTCGGCTATACATTTCTGATCCCTTCCGATGTTGCCACTGTACCAATACCAGAGGTACCTCCTTGTTCCTCAAAATCTTGATCTTCCGATCCCTAATAGCTACTGGTCTCTCAGCATAATTCAAGCTTGCATCTACCTGAATATCCTCTAATGGAACCACTGCCGACTCGTCGGCTATACATTTCCTCAACTACGATACATGAAAAGTGTTGTGAACCTGCCCCAACTCTGCTGGTAACTCCAGCCGATAGGCTACCCGGCCTACCCTTTCGATCACACGAAACGGACCTATAAACCGGGGCCCCAATTTGCCCCTCTTCCTGAACCGGATCACTCCTTTCCAAGGAGAAACCTTCAGGAGAACAAAGTCGCCGACCTGAAATTCCAGCTCGGACCGGCGTCTATCCGCGTAACTCTTTTGTCGGCTCTGAGCGGTCAATAACCTCTGTCTGACCAGCTGTATCTGCTCTGTCGTCTGATTCACGATCTCTGTACTGCCCATTACCCTTTGCCCAACCTCTCCCCAACAAATGGGAGTCCGACACCTCCTACCATACAACAGCTCAAAGGGCGGCATACCGATGCTCGAATGATGGCTGTTATTGTAGGAAAACTCCGCCAAAGGCAAATACGTGTCCCAACTACCCCCAAAGTCCAATACACATGCCCGAAGCATGTCCTCAAGTGTCTGAATCGTCCGCTCACTCTGGCCGTCGGTCTGGGGGTGGTATGCGGTACTAAAATGCAGCTTAGTACCCAACTCCTCATGAAATTTCTTCCAGAAGCGGGAAGTGAAACGCACATCGCGGTCTGAAACGATCGAGATCGGCACCCCATGCCGAGATACAACCTCCCTCACATAAATCTCCGCCAACTTCTCCGCCGAAGAACTCTCACTGATGGCAAGAAAGTGAGCGCTCTTCGTCAACCTATCCACAATCACCCAAATTGCATCGACTCCTCTGGCAGCCCTCGGCAATTTGGTGATGAAATCCATAGTGATCTGTTCCCACTTCCATTCGGGAACCTCCAATGGCTGCAACTTGCCATGCGGTCTCTGGTGTTCGGCCTTTACCCTTCGACAGGTCAAACACCTCTCGACAAACCATGCGACATCCCTCTTCATACAAGGCCACCAATACTCCTTCCTTAGGTCCAAATACATCTTTGTAGCCCCGGGATGGATCGAAAATTTCGATCTATGAGCCTCCTCCATCAATGTAGTACGTGTACCGCCTACAAACGGTACCCAGATCCAGCCCTGATAAGTCATAAGGCCTCGACTATCCGATACGAACTCAGAAACCAACCCAACGACCCGCTCTCTCTTCTGCATCTCCGGACGCACAGCCTCGGCCTGTGCCCCACGAATGGCGTCCAGAACTGGAGCTATCACAGTCAGTCGCAAACATATATTTTGCAGTGGAGCACTCTCCGCCCTGCGACTCAATGCGTCGGCTACCACATTAGCCTTGCCCGGGTGGTACAAAATCTCGCAATCATAATCCTTGACCACATCTAACCACCTTCTTTGCCGCATGTTTAGGTTAGGCTGATCCATCAGGTACTTCAAGCTCTTATGGTCCGTGTAAATCGCACACAACGAACCCCATACAAGTAGTGCCGCCAAATCTTGAGGGCGAACACCACTGCCCCCAACTCCAGATCATGTGTGGGGTACCTCGTCTCGTGAGGCTTCAACTGCCTCGATGCATATGCTATCACATGTCCTTTCTGCATCAGTACCGCTCCCAGTCCTAAAATCGATGCATCACAGAATACCACAAAACCCTCCATCCCTTCCGGAAGAGCTAATACCGGAGCTTCACACAACCTCTGGCGAAGCGTCTCAAAGGAGGTCTGCTGCTCGGGACCCCATAGAAATGTAACACCCTTCCGGGTCAATCTGGTGAGTGGAACCGCAATCTTGGAGAAATCCTTAATAAACCTCCGATAATACCCTGCCAACCCAAGGAAACTCCGGATCTCAGAAGGTGACCTTGGCACCTCCCACCTCATCACTGCGTCAACCTTGGCCGGATCGACCAATATCCCCTTCTGGTTAACGAGATGTCCTAGAAACTGGACCTCCCGCAACCAAAAATCGCACTTGGAAAGCTTTGCATAAAGTTTCTCCGATCTCAAAACTCCAAGAACCTCCCTCAAATGCTCCTCGTGCTGCTCTCTAGATCTCGAATATACCAGAATATCATCAATGAACACAATCACCGACCGATCTAACATCGGCCGACATACCCTGTTCATGAGGTCCATGAACACAGCCGGGGCATTGGTGAGCCCAAAAGGCATCACCACAAACTCATAATGCCCATAACGCGTCCTGAATGCTATCTTCTGGACGTCCTCGTCCCGTACTCTCACCTGATGATAGCCCGACCTCAAATCAATCTTGGAGAACCAAGATGCTCCCTGTAACTGATCGAATAAATCGTCGATCCTCGGCAACGGGTAACGGTTCTTGACCGTCAACTTATTCAGTTCCCGATAATCAATACACATGCGATGCGAGCCATCTTTCTTCTTCACAAATAGGATGGGTGCTCCCCACGGCGAGCTACTAGGCCGAATAAACCCCTTCCCCAGCAACTCCTGAAGTTGCGAGGATAACTCTTGCATTTCTGGAGGCGCAAGGCGATACGACACCTTAGTGATAGGCGCGGCTCCCGGAACCAAATCGATACCAAACTCCACTTGCCTCACGGGAGGCACCCCTGGTAATTCTTCGGGAAATACATCTGGAAACTCACGCACCACCGGAACTTCATCCACCGAACTCGGTCTCTCGGAGATCACTCGCGTATCCATCACATACGCCACAAAACCCTTACAGCCCTGCTGTAAACACTGCCTCGCCCTAGCAGCCGAACAAAAGGCTGATCCAGAACGTGTACCCTTGCCGTAAACCGAAAGAACTCCCCCACTAGGATCTCGTATAGTCACCAGCTGGCGCTCGCAATCGATAACCGCGCCGAATCGGCTCAACCAGTCCATGCCCACTATAACACAGACATCACCCATCGCAATAGGAATAAGGTCGATCGGGAACTCTACCCCAAAAATCTCCAATACACATCCCCAGAGGACCTCCGTGGCACAAATCACTCTGTTGGCGGCTATGGAAACCCGCAGGGGCCGACTCAGTGCCCCACGACTAACACTGATATGCTGACTAAATGTCAAAGATACAAAAGATCGACTCGTACCCGAGTCAAATAACACTAAAGCAGGTACAGAATTCACAAGGAAGGTACCTATGCATAGCATAATATAAGCATAATATCTCGACACCATAAATAAATAATAAAAGGAAAGCGTACCAGCCACAACGTCGGGTGCAGCGCGGACCTCTTCCGCAGTCAGCTGAAAGGCTCTCCCCCGAGCCCTCGGTGCCTCGGCCTTCACGGGCCGACTCTCTGTAGCAGTAGCTTTGATGGCGGCGGGAGCAGACCCCTGAGATGCTCCGCGTAGCAGCGGATACTCTGCCTTCCGGTGTCCGGTCTGGTTACAGTGGAAGCACTCTGTAAACCCCTTGGGGCAGTCCTTGGCCATATGCCCCTCCTTGCCACATTTGTAGCAAGACCCCGCTCGACAGACTCCATCGTGACCCTTGCCGCACTTTCCACAAGTGTGGCCCTTCTGGCTCCCGGGTCGGGGATCAGCGGGCTTGGCCCGCTTGGCTGCCGGCTGGGACTGTGCCGGCCGCCGATCCCTCCCCAGAGACTCCGCCTCCTCCCTGGCCTGAGTCTGAAGCTCAATCTCCCTCTTTCGAGCATTTGCCTGAAGCTCGGCAAATGTCCGATACGAGGAGTTTGCAGCGAACTCCCGAATATCCCGTCTCAGAATGCTTAGGTAATGGCTCATACGTGCCTGCTCGGTGGACACGTGCTCAGGGCAGAACATCGCCCTCTCATGAAACATCCTCGTAATAGCTGTGACTGACTCGGTACCCTGCTTGAGGGTCAGAAACTCCTGTGTCAGACGTTCCCTCTCCACCTGAGGAACGTACTCATCTCGGAACATGGTAGTGAACCTCTCCCAGGTCACTGCCGAAAGCTCAGTCGGTGTGAAGTGTGCCGTCACAAACTTCCACCAGTCCTTCGCTCCCAAGCGAAGCTGGTTCAGCGCGAACCGAACCTTAAAATGCTCAGGGGACGAGCAAGTGAAGAAGCATCCCTCCATATCAGATATCCACCTCATAGCTGCCACTGGATCCTGCGTACCATCAAACTCTGGTGGCTTGGTGTTGCTGAACTCCCTAAACAATGTCGCATCACCTCCCTGGGGTCTTGCCGCAGCAATCGCTGCGGTAGCCGCTGCAACCGCAGCCTCAGAAAGAGCGGCATAACGCTCGTCAAATGTCTCAATCACGCGGTCTTAATGGACCCGAACATCTCTGGTAACTCAGCTCTGATGACCGTAGCCACCTCCTCATGAATGATCTGTCGAATCTCCTCATCGCTAGTTCCGGCATCCTCCGGCATGTGACGTGTCCTCACCATGATCAACCTCTGAAATACAACATGCGATAATTAGAATTTACTCGAGCACTCTTACATTCGACAATCCACCCCTCCTTGATTCTTGGTATCCCAAGATTCTTATTTGGACTGTGTACCGCACCGGTGCTTTCAGTAGTACGGGCCCAATACTACTGTCCGCACCGTCTCAGTACACACCCCAAATCTTCCCCTCCGGATCCCAATCCCCAAATACTCTATTATACTTAAATCACTCTGCAACAGGTCTCACACAAAGTCCTAGCTGCTACCTAATTACTCTCAGCATCTCATAGCAGCTCACCCCTCCCTAGGCTAAGGCATCACAAAACAGGCCACTCTAGTCCTATTAGCAATACCTAGCCTACTCTAGCATGCAAATACATCACATTAATAATAATTATCACATAATATAAAGGTATTTTGGGAATTCACCGTTCGGGCGCTGGCTGATCGTACACACGTTTCTTCCTGGAAAATCTTTTACTCTTAGAAAACTTTGGTTTTATTTTGAAATATCTCTTCAATTCCTCAGTTTGAGTTCAAATACCCCCGAAGGTGTACCCGAATCCCTCAAACCAAGGCTCTGATACCAATTTGTAACGCCGAAAATTTTCAAAACAAATTTTTCAATTTTTATAAAACATAATTCCATTGATATTCATTAAACAACCATTTTAATTATCCAAACAAGACAATACAAAATCCCAAGATCATGATATCAAGCTCCGAATGTGTGTGTGTACGGATCAAGCCGGCGCCTTCCCGCGGTCGTCACTAGTACCTGAAACAATAACATCAACACTGTAAGCACAAGGCTTAGTGAGTTCCCCAAAATACTACATATAACACATATTAGCCACTCGAGGCTATAACTGTGTGGGTCCGTGCACCCAAACTCTGTGAACCCTCAGGTTCTAACTCTGTGAACCTTCCGGTTCTAACTCTGTAAACATGCACAGCATCAAACACATAGAAGTAATGCAGTACAACACATAACATACATAGCATACAAATACTCTATCACATAACTCTGGTTACCTACTTAAGGTAAAGTATAGTGAGAAGACTCACCTCGTGTGTCTCGGTAAATCGTAAACCTGAAATCGCTAATCACTCGACCTGTCGAGCTGTCGTCCCCCTATAGCACAATACACCTCTAATTAACACTTTCCCAACTAGGGTTGACGACACTATAACAAGTCAATCTAGGTCAACGCTGGTCAACGGTCAACGGTCAACTTTGACCGGACTCGGCGAGTACCCAGGCGACTCGGCGAGTCTAGGCGTGTACACCAATTTCCCTGGAATCCTCCCTTGACACGTCGAGCATTCCCTCAAATCGACGAGTTCCACCTGGCACGAGTTGTGGGGCCACCACGACTCAAATCGCCGAGTCTCAAGAACAACTCGGCGAGTCCAGTTAGACTCAGTCCACCTGTCCATTCTGACTCCCCCTTGACTCACTGAGTCCACCTTTCCCAACTCGGCGAGGCCACTCACAGTGTGGTCGGGCAACATTCATGCTACTCGCCGAGTCTGTTCTTCGGACTCGGCGAGTCCATGCCATGCATTGACTCAATCTTGCTCTAAAGGTCAGATCCAGTTCATTAATCCATAGATCCAGTCCCTCCAAGCTCATTTAGCACGTAAAGTTACAATCTTGATGCACATACAACCTCTATATGACCATATATGATGTTTATGACTCAAATACTACAACACAAGGTCAAAGACTCCATTGTCACTCATAAAGCTTGATGAGTGAGGCTCTCTGGACCTCTATGGATCTAGATCCATGGCCTCAACTCAAAGAGGGAACCAATGGGCATCAAATCATCCCATAAATGACCACCACAAGCCCTAAATTGCATCATGCTTCACTAAACAGAAAATGGTCCGAGATAATACCTCTAGAGTGATGATCTAAGCTCCAAATCCACGAAATAGCAACCTCCTTTGCTTCCTCTTGCCTAGGGTCTCCTTCTTCTTGCTAAATAACACACATAAGATCAAGAATGGCTCCTTTTCTCTTCACAAATAGCTCAAGAACACAAGGGTCACTCATTGAGGGTTGGGTGAGCACAAATGACGGCCGTAAGGCCCTTTAAATAGGCCTCAAACTCGGAGATTTAGGGTTTCATTACACAGCGCAGACTCGCCGAGTCCATATCCTGGACTCGCCGAGTCCAGGCGCGCACCAATGTTCAATTCCGCGTCTCTACTCGGCGAGTCTGAGCTCCAACTCGCCGAGTCCCTCTCACAATATGATAAAATTAGATTTACAAGATACCTGGTAAAATCCGGATGTTACAGGTTCGATCGAGACGTGAGCGGGAAGTGGAGGAGGAACCGGTGGTGATTCCGGTGGACAATGATGAAGTACTAATGGATTGGTACAATGTCGAGATGAGGAGACTCTAAGACCAAATGGCGAGGTGTATTAATTTTAGCAACGAATCCCACATGCGACTTTTTGACCATTTTCATATTCCACACATTGATGGGGGTAACTTTCCCTACATTCATTCTTAGGACGAGATCATTAACGCAAGGCGGAGTGGAGCTGGTGGGAGCGGGGATGTGCATGGACATGATGAGGAAGAAGATGATGATTAAATGTGGTTTAGGAAATGCTTGCATAAGGAGTCTAGACTATGTGAGAAAAACATGGAAACGAGTCAAGGAAGGTCGACGTATTGAGTTTAAGTGTCAAGTCCGGTTCGAAAGGTTTTATGAGTGCACGTTTACTGAAGCTATGAGAAGTTTTGAAGTCCACTAGAAGCTAGATTCAGGATAGAGTTAATTATTTTTCACCCAGTGTTGACTCGTCGAGTGCAGTTAACCTACTCGACGAGTCGCAGTACATTTTCACGATTTCAGCAATTTCGCGCTATTACTCGACGAGTCGTTTATATGAATCGATGAGTCCTTCATTTATCTACCTCAAGGGTTGCTGACTTGATGATGATGGCTACACCACTTGACCGCTTATTCTTTGCAATCAATTCGTGAAGATTTTACAGTATTTTTCCTACACATTTGAAGCTACCCACATGTGATTTGATGCCCAAGACATGGATGAGCTGTTCCCATAGCTTAAGTCGATTGAAGTAGGAGCTTAATATAAGATGATCAGCCTATCAACTGCTACTCCAGGGGAGTTTGTTCCAATTCCCTCTATATTTTTTGTTTTTCTTTCATGCAATACATGCAATGGGGACATTGCATGAATTAAGTGTGGGGTAGGGGGTTGATTTCATCTTAGTAAATTTAGAATCTTAATTTAGGTCAACTTTAAAAAAATTTAAATTTTTGCATACCAAAAATGTTGCTTAGGACTTAATTTAGAAATTTTGGTAAAAAGTAATTAGGATTCCATGTTAGAATTATGTTGATGATTGCTTGAAGACCCAAATGTTTAGTTGAGCCTATATACGTTCTAGTGCATTTGTGACTTCCTTATTCTAGTGAAATCATGGGACAAAAACATGGCCTCGCTTAGTTTGAAGGATGCAATATGTTTAGCATCGTGTACCAAAAATGTATCCAGGAAAATTATTATCGCTAACCAATAAAGGTTGAAGTTGAGTGCCCCTGCTTAAGCATGTAGGGTTTTGAGTGAAAACAGTGAGTTACATGTTAAAAAAAAAGAGAATTACAAGAAAAGTTTGAAGAATTTTTGGAGCATCAAAATTAAATGTGAAATTAAAAGATCGAAAATTCTGAAGAAATTCAAAAAAATTGAAGATACCAAAAATCAAATCAAACAAGGTGGTGAATTCAAAGAAATCAAAGATCAAATTATCAAGGAAATGAAGAATTCCAAAGAGCTCCAATGTGGTATCATAAATTGTAATTATCTAGATTATGTATGCTTGGGTTGCTCAACCAAAAATATGAGCTTAAGAGGTTTTTCTGAGGATGGAATTAGAGGGATGCATAAAATGAGCATTGTTCGGAAAAAGTGGGCGGATGTTTATGAGGATTGTGAGTATTTGGAGTATGGGGGGTTATTAGGAAAATTTTAGACACAAATGCATGCGTTGCGGTCTTGGCATAATGACTGGGTTCGATTGGAGTTGTCTTATGTGATTCTAAAGTGTTAAAATTCAGTTTTGCTTGGAAGCAAGCAAAAGTCAAGTGTGGGGTATTTTGATATTTGCATATTTAGTCTTATATTAAGTATAGATTTTTTTTTATCATTTATTAGCTAATTTATTGCATATCATGGACAAAAGATACTTGAAAGTGTTTGAATTGTGTTTTCAGTCCAAAAGCAAAGCTCGGAAGCAAAAAAAAGCAGGAGAAGCGATTAGGAGCTCGGGAGTTGAACAAAGAAGAAAAATGCTAAAAATACAAGGTACTCGGCGAGTCGCATCGTAGAATCGAGAAGATATTTGAGGCAAATCTACATCGTTCTTACTTTAATCTATTGTTCTTCATTATGTTTAGACTTTTAGATTTCATTTTTGTGCTATTAATTACCTCAACCATGAGCTAAAACCTTTAAACTTCTGTTTGGGGAGACAAAATTGATATTTTGGTTTGATATATCGTAGGATTGATTTAATATTGGTGATTTTTTTAATTCTAGCTTGTTAAAGAACCTTATTTGTGAATGATAACTACTTTTCTGTTAATCGGAAGATAAATAAGCTGCATGAACATCTCTTCATTGTTACCTCATATAATTTATGTGACCACTTTATTATATGACTAGGATTAGCGACTGTGAAACTAGAATTAATAGAAAAATAGGTAAATTCATGTGTGAGCTTGTGTGATGACCATCAACAAGTGGTTAACTAAAGGACCAAATTAGCTAGCTATTACAAGTCTAAATTAACATGAATAAATAACCTAGTGAATTAAATTAAATTAGACAACTGACCACTGTTTGAGTTAGTTTGTTCTCTAAGGATTAGTGCAGCGAACGTGAATCTAATCACTTGAATCGGTAGCCAATATAAGAATTAATCCATTGCACTATTACCATAATATCAACCATAGGATCAATTGAGTTGAACTAAACAGAAGTCCCTTTCGTCATTGAATTTAGTTGAATCTTTGCTTTTCTAGTTTTTAGTCTATGTAATAGTTAGTAAGTTTCTAGTCTTGTAAAACTAGAGAAAACCCCTTTTATTATTTAAGTTTAGATAAATTTAGTTTTTAATTTTAATTTACCGTTCCCTATGTTCGATACCCTACTTATTTAGCTTTACCACAATTGATAGGCCCACTACCTTTGTGTGTTTATTTTATAATTAAAAGTAGGATTAAAACTAGTTAAGTTCACAAACATCAGTATACGAGTTGTATATATTTAAGATTGAAAAGGCAGTCAAATAAATTATCCATCTCTAGGCCCACATCCAGACAAGGAAAAGGAGTCAAAGTGAAATCATCAACTCTAAGCCTGTAGAATCTTAATTATGTACTAATCTTATGTATACATTTGATAGTATTAGATAAATCGCATATATTTTTAGGGTCTATGTTGGTGAACTTGACTTTCTGTGCAAGTAGTATTCCTGGAAACTTTGTTTGCAGTACTTGAGCAAAGTTATAGAAAATATGGTGCTCCTTATGTGACTACTTCGTTGGAGGTTTTTATTGGTTTCCTTGATAGTCATTACGGTTCGAAGTGTCGACTCCATTTTCATTTTATTTTGTGTGGTTAGGGTTGAATTGCGCCATGACAGCACTACAGCCGTTATAGCGGCTTGGAACGTAGCTGAGTCTATGTGTAGGATCAGGGTTTCGTTAGCTGGTTGATCAAATTAGTCGTCTACGCGAGGTAGTGGGTAATAATTCTTAATGGTAAGCTTGTTCAGTTCTCGATAGTCGATGAACATACAAAACGATCCATCTTTCTTCTTGACAAACAAGACTGATATTCCTTATGGAGAGAAGCTTGGTCTAACAAATCCTTTTACTAAGAGGTTTGTTAAGCTGACCAGAGTGTTCACGCATCTCTGTTGGAGCTGGATGATAAGGCGATTTAGCTACAGGGGTAGTTCCTAGAATTAAGTCGATTCGAAACTCGACTTGACGTTGTGGTGGTAATCCTGATCGTTCTTTTGGAAAGATTTCAGGAAGATCGCGTCCTTCTGGGATTTTATTTGGTGTTCTTTTCTTTAAGTCTACAAAAAACTATTGGGCAGGTTAAAAGGGCGTGGTACCCCTCGCATGGGTATTTCTGAAGGGTTTTGCATTATGGGTAGGAAAAATTTCATCTGATGGTTGTTTAAGGGAAGAGTTTTTTTCATCTAGCACATAAACTTTGCATGGTAAGAACCAATGCAAACCATGTCGGATGATGATGTCTTAACTTCTTGATGATTTTAATTTTATTTTTGTCTGGAAGAAGAAATGATTACTAGGATGAAGAACTTGTTGGGTTATGAGCATTGTAACACTCCTAAGTGTACATGCAACCCTAAATACCTTGGATCTATGTTTTCTCTATTATACATGCAAATAAGAACATCCAAGGTATTATCCTAATCTAGCATACAAAACAATGACTATAGCAAGATAGAATACATACCTCTTTGGTGTAGAAAGTCTTCATGAAGCTTGAGTGCCTAGTGCCCAAAGTGTGACACCTCAAATGGTTCACACAACACCAAATACACTTGGAATAACTTGAGAGAATTCTACACTTCATGAAAATCGGCTAGCCCTTTCTTACTCTTTCTAGTGGCCGATTTTTCCCAAGAATATGATCTTTATATAGTGTTACAATTAGGGTAAACCCTTAATTGTCATGGCTTTCCATTTCCTTGGATCCATGGGTTCAAATACACCATGGAGCATCCATGGACCATCCTATGGGTTTTAGCCCAACTTGATTATCCATGGAGCATTAGCCCACTATACAAGTATGGATGATTTGCACAATCAACCCATATATATTTAATTAGTCTTCTTTTGATCACTTAATTAATCCTAGATTAATTCTTGATCAATACTAATTAAATAATCTCATTATTCTTATTATTAATATACTAGAACTTATAATATATTAATAACCATAAGTGTATTATTTCTCTCATTTAGTCTATCCAAGTGCATGATGCCATGCAACCCAAATGGACCATGCCGGGTCGGGTCAAGTCTTACCAATTATAGTTATGGACTTAGACATTAATCCAAAAGTCTCCCACTTGGATAAGTCTAAAACTATTATTGCGTATGACTTCAGGAACCAACTGGCAATCGTAGCTCTCAAAAGCTTCTGTCGAACTTTGACCTTGTCGATGAACTCTGACCTTTGTCAATGACTTGTCCATTAGATAAGGGATCATATATTCCTCCATTCTAGATATCGTATGGACTGAGAAATGGATTATAATCATTCTCTCTGTCCATTTGTTGTTTCCTGATTTCCGATTTATGACGACTGACTAATTGAACAAATCAAATTAGTCCTGGCCCGGCCGAGCACTTCCATTTGTCATCATCAAATCATCGAGGGGCCCACAGATATCGCTTTTATCCCGAAGGTAAAAGGAATGGATAAACTTCGACTCATATGGCTTGTTCTACTACTTGTTGAATCATACACAAAGACACGTTTTATAGCACCGAGTTACCAAATGCGGTTTCGTGTAATCAATGTACTATCAACTCATAGTAACAACTCATATCTCTAGGTTTGAAGAATATAAGATATTATCGTCTCATGATCACTCGTGATAAAATCCATGAAGTGATTCCAATGAGCGCGGGTTGAATCCAATACTCAGAACTTATGAGCACTCATGAGTGTTGTAGCCCTTTGTCCAACATCTTAGACCTCTACAAGCCAACCCATGACAGTCTTAATTCATATCTACTTCTAACATATGACCGACTGTGGATGGTTTGAATAACGTAGTCATTCCCGAAGAATAACCTAATTTATTCGGGAAGTCAAAACATGCAAAGTAAAACACAATAATAATTGAATCCAATATGGTATCAAAACCTATGAACATAAATAAAACACCTTTTATTTATCACCATATGATTACACATTATTCATTGTATACTGTTTCAGCTATCAACTTTATTCTTGAATTTAAAACAATAGTTGTCCCTTGCTCCAAGCATGTACACTATGTTTTCTAAACACTAGTCATGCCATACACCAAGTATGCATACTATGTTTGTCTATGATCTTTACTTTGTGAACTAGATCAATTGAACATAACTTCAATGATTCTCTTTTCACACCCCCAAATCCTTACTGTAAATACAAGAATTCCAAATTCATGTCATTTACTGAAATCTGTTAGATTCTAAACTTATATGCATTGATCCTCTTGTAATGATTATGCACAAAGTCAGAAAGACTTGGCAACAATCATTACAGAGTATTCCAAAGGAGATCAATTCCTTGGAAACATCCTTCTTGCATTAAGTTTCCTAATCTTAAACAGATTGAAAATTCTAACTTTGAAACATTTCCAGATTCCATTTTGACTATCACTTCTGAACAAGAGTTGCCTCCTTACAGATTATGTCACTGTGGTCCTTCCAGAATTATCACTATACTTCCAACTATCCTTGAGCAACCAATCTTTGGTAAACCTTAGATTGTCCTCGACAATTGTTTAATCCTTTTAGTCATATCCAGTTCTAAACCTTTTCCCTTCTTAATGCCCCACGCATTTGGAAAATTTTAGAAAGGATGAATATAGCACATGTAATCGATCCTATATCCGAAGCATATGGAACACGATTCATGATGTCTCACATAAAGACTAAACCAGTCTTTTGCTATAACATTTCCATTTCTATTTGCCAAGTTCTCATAATTAGATTATGAAAAAGGATGCCGTAATCATAATCGAATTTAAGAACGCAAATAATGGACCCATATACAGAATTTCCTTATGTTGAGCCATTCCAACATGAAATTCATATATATTTCCTTGACTAAATGATTAAAACCTCACGATCTAAGCTTATAGATTTGAGATGAAGTATAATTTCCTCTCCCTTAATTATAGCAAAACAACTTTTTCCCAATTGAAACCTTTTGTTTTCTATAATTAACATTGCTAACTTGCAATACTTATCATAATTATCATGCTCCCACTAACATGATGATTATTAGCATAACACTTATGCTCCCACTAGCTTTGACATGTACTCAGAAAGCTCGACTTCTAGAAATCAATACTTTATTGACTTTCTTACCAAAGTTTAGATTTCTGATACTAGATTGTTTTGATAAGAGTTTATCAAAAAACATACACCTTCCCTTAGATAGCACACTTGTGTGTCTAAACAATTATGAAGAGGGATATCGTAATCATAATGGTTAGACCTTTTTGCCACTTCTCACAAGTCCAGGTTAGTGTGCCGGTAAACCACACACGCTCCACTAACGACTTTGAGAATGCAAATATCACAATTGCTATCTAACTAAAATCTACTTAGTGAAAGTGTTTCCTCACCATCATTTTCATGAATCGGAGAGAAACCTTATGACACTTAGATTTAATGGTGTATGTGTTCTTATCCATGTGAATCTTCAAAACCATAGTCACAAGACAAGGATAATGACAAATCCAAACTCATATGGACTGAACTCAATCTTAATTTCTTGCCACCTGGCAGCTCAAGGGCCTGCCATTGCTTCCAAGTTGTTGTGCAACACATTGATAACTCTAAGAACTCATATGCAAAGCCAACTTTAACTGGAATGGGCACAGAATATGTCAACACGATAGGTTATAAACCTCAAGTTGTGTGCTAGTGAGGAACTTCAGGTTTCATTCTTGATTAGTTCTTGAGACTTTCAAGACCTTTAAGACTCCCACTGTCCTCTTGACCTATAAGACTTCCTTGTCAAACATCCAAGAGATAGTGCGGATTCTAATCAAGACAAACACTTCACCCAATTGGCCTTAGTTGTTCTTTGTTTTATCCAAAACATCACAACTTACCAATTTCAAATGTACAAGAGTAGAAAACTTTTACTCTTACATTTGACAAGTGTTTTAAACCTTCTTTAAGACATGTCACTCAAATTACAGTCTTGGAGTATGACTCTAAGACTTGTATTGGAACGAAGTATGACTCATCTTCTTGATTTAACCATTACAACAATTCAAGATCCCTTCTTCTTAGAATGCACTAAGACTTCCTTAGAGAACTAATTTTGATATGGTTTCTTAATCATTAGGATGATCACAAAACTGATACTAAAGTACTCTCCCATCTTTTCAGATTTGAGAAACTTTTATCCTTCTGCCTAATTTGATTCTTTTTATTCGCTCTGCCATGCATTGGAACCTTTTCCAATGTCTCAGAGTTACACTTAAGCTTGTAAGTATAATCATATTTATTGAGCTTTAGTAAACTATGATGAATAGCCTTATCAATCTTTTGTGGTGGACTTAATCAGTGCACATGACTATGTACTCGATCCCTTAGTCCATTACTTGACTCACACATCCATGTGAATAAGCAATTAGTCTTAATTTTTCCAATACTTGAAAGTTCTCATTCATCATGCTATAGAACTTGCATGATTCCAAGTCCCGGTCCAATTGAGACTTTGGATGATGAGAATCTTTCCTTATTTGTTAAATTTAGACATTACCACAAATGAAGGAATCAATTTCATATTTCCACTCTTGCTATTAATGGAATCATATAAGCAACAATTTTTCCTCAAATGCCATTGTAAGGATATTTTAAAATAACTAAAATAAAAAATTTTCTTTTATTTTAAAACTATGCGGAAAAACTTATCCTTACAATCCATATGAAAACTTGTTGTTATCTATTCCTAAGCAATATCTCATAACTCCTAAGAAGTAGCTCAAGAATCCGATTTTCAAACTACGCGATAGAAATCCATCTATGCGATCAGATTCAACATATTCTTTCTTTGAGTTCCTTTACTTTTCTTTGATTCTTAAAACATTACCATGTGAGCCTGACACATCATGCATCAAGAATCTCAGAATAGAAACTTAACAGAGTTAGATAGTGGACTTTACCTGAAGTAGAGTGTAACGACCCAATTTTCATGTACAAAAATTTCATTTTAAAATATTACTTTAGAAAACATTAATAAATAAAAACATTGTTTGATCACACCATAACACATCGCAAACCATGTTTTAAAAGTCAAACCATACATCCCATCAAATATCAGAGTACAATCCCAGTGAATCTCGTAAATGCGGAAACCGAAGAGTGTGTGTGTGACATGCTGCTACCGCGCCGGCTCCTTTCCCCTAGCTGAGGAGGTACCTGAAACCAAAACTGAAACCGTAAGCACAAAGCTTAGTGAGCTCCCCCATAATACCCCATACCATACAAGCATTTAACATATAACATGCAATTAGGAGATACGGGCCTCGCCCACACTCATGAAGATACGGGCCCCGCCCACAACTCACTTTCTGAGAGATACGGGCCCCGCCCACACTCGTGAAGATACGGGCCCCGCCCACACTTCGCTACCTGGGAGATACGGGCCTAGCCCACACTCCATTCTCGGAGAGATATGGGCCCCGCCCACACTCAACCGCCAACTCATATCATACAAGTATCACACAGACAACAAGTGTAAACAGTTCTATCATGCTGGTATATAACATAATCAACTTAACTAATAGATACGGGCTTGGCCCACACTATAATACTAACGTCTCATCTATACGGGCCGGCCTTGGTGCCTTAGACCCGTTACTACTAGAAGGAAACTCACCTCGGAATAGCTGCTGGTCTGTGTGGGAATTGATCACCTACTACTGCTGCTGCTGCTCCGGAAACTCCCTGGCTGTAATTCCCACAATATACTTAATCATACACTGCTAACTGTCCTTTGGGTAAAAAGAGCATTTTACCCCTGGTCTAGCCCTAAGTCAAATCGAAGTCAACTTTTAGTTGACCCAACTCGCCGAGTGGATCTCCACTCGCCGAGTCCCTAGCAAACTATTGTCCTGGTTCCCTGATTCTACTCGTCGAGTTGAGCTATGACTCGACGAGTTCATCTTCTAAACTGTCATTCAACTCCTTCATCCTACTCGCCGAGTTGTATGAACAACGCGTCGAGTTCATCTTCATCCGAAGAACACATATGCTAAGACTCGCCGAGTTGTATGAACAACTCGCCGAGTTTGTTCTTGATCTATGAAGATTGCCTTGGACTCGCCGAGTCAGGGCATTGACTCGCCGAGTCCTATCATGAGTGAGTTCAGCTTCCAACTCACCGAGTCACCCCCTGTGACTCACGGCTCAATTCGATACATCTTAAAGGGACCAGTTCAGTGACTCGCGACCAGACTCGTCGAGTCACATATATGACTCGCCGAGTCGCAGCCATGCATCCATCAAATACACCGATTTGCTCGATTCCAGTCCATGCCATTCACAGATCTGGGCTTCTAGGACACAATTCACACGTAAAGTTTCCAACTTTACGTGTAGGTATTCACCAATATGGATTTTAAGGCTCAAAGTGCACCAAAAGAGGTAGATCTAGGGCTTTCATGCAATATGACCCCATAAAGGCAATAGATCCAAGCTCCAGGAACTAAATCATGCCTAGATCTAAAGGCTAACAACTTATTATCACCCACAAAGCACAAACAAGCTTGGGGAAGAGCCCAAGAAGGACTCCAATGAAGCAAAAAGGGATTACAAGCTTGAAAACAGAGGGGAAACGAGCTATACCTCAAGGAATATGTTGAAATGACACAAAGATGCCTGATCTCCTTCTCCTCTTCTTGAGCTACACCTCTTTCTCCTCAAAACCTTCAAGAGCACTTCAATCTCTCAAGGAAATAAGGGAAAAACGATGTTGGGGAGTTCTGGGGGGGTGAATGGGGATGAGTTGGGGCGGAATGAGGGTTTAAATAGGGTGCAAACCCTTGAAACTTAGGGTTTCATCCAGCAGCGGTGACTCGCCGAGTCCAGGATATGGACTCGTCGAGTCGCCCACTTAAACGTGTCCTGAGTCTCGTCCCTACTCGGCGAGTCGGACCTTATGACTCGCCGAGTCCAAGGCTAAAATAGGGCAATGCTCAAATAAAATTCATATACCGGAAACCAGGTGCTACAAATCTCCTCCACTTATTTTAGACTTTGTCCTCGAAATCTGCTGCCCGGTCCTGAAACAGCTCGGGGTAATGCTCCATCATCTCGTCCATCGGTTCCCAAGTCCATTCCGAACCCTTGGGTGCTGCCATTGCACCTTTACTAGTTCTACCCTCTTGTTTCTCAAAGCCTTTGTCTTTCTGTCAAGTATTGCGACTGGGCGCTCAATGTAATTCAAGCTGTCATCAACCTGAATATCCTCCAATGGTACTACTGCTGAATCGTCCACCAGGCACTTCCGCAGCTGCGAAACATGAAAGGTGCTGTGGATCTGACTGAGCTCGGCTGGCAGGTCCAGCCTATACGCCACCTTGCCCACCCGGGCTGCAACCCTGAACGGCCCGATGAATCTTGGGCCTAACTTGCCCCGCTTCCTGAATCGAATGACACCTTTCCAAGGCGACACTTTCAGGAGAACCATATTCCCGACTTGGAACTCCAAGTCGGATCGACGCCTATCGGCGTAGCTTTTCTGACGACTCTGTGCAGTCTGAAGTCTGCTCCGAACCTGCTGGATCCTCTCGGTCGTCTCTAGCACCACCTCGGTGCTTCCCATGACTCTCTGGCCAACTTCACCCCAACATATCGGGGTTCTGCACTTCCGCCCATACAACATCTCGAACGGTGGTCGGTCAATACTCGCGTGATAGCTGTTGTTGTAGGAGAACTCAGCCAAGGGAAGATAGGTATCCCAGCTACCACCGAAATCCAACACACACGCCCGCAACATGTCCTCCAAAGTCTGGATGGTCCGCTCACTCTGACCATCTGTCTGCGGGTGAAAGGCGGTGCTGAAATGCAGACGAGTGCCCAACTCGTCATGGAATTTCTTCCAAAATCTGGAAGTAAAACGCACATCCCTGTCCGAGATTACCGATACTGGCACTCCATGCCGTGCCACAATCTCCCTGATATAGATGTCGGCCAATTTTTCGGCCGATATGCTCTCCTGGATTGGAATAAAGTGAGCACTCTTGGTCAATCTATCCACGATGACCCAAATCGAATCCACTCCACGTGCGGTCCTGGGAAGCTTTGTGATAAAATCCATTGTGATATCTTCCCATTTCCACATTGGGATGTCCAACGGCTGCATCTTGCCATGCGGTCTCTGATGTTCGGCCTTGACCTTCCTGGAGGTCAAACACCGCTCGACGTACCATGCCACATCCCGCTTCATGCAAGGCCACCAGTAATCCGGACGAAGATCCCTATACATCTTCGTCGCCCCGGGATGAATAGAAAATCGGGACTTGTGCGCCTCCTCCATCAAAATCTGACGCACGCCACCGTGATACGGCACCCACACCCTACGGTGTAGTGTCAAAAGTCCTCTGCCATCATAATCAAAGGAGGAAACCTGACCCATCACACGCTCGCTCTTCCGATGCTCCTCCTTGATAGCCTCCTGTTGAGCCTCCCGAATCTGCTCCAATAGGGGAGTCACCACGGTCATCCTCAAGCAAACGTCCCTGATCGGCACCGTCTTGCGGCTAAGCGCATCGGCCACCACATTGGCCTTCCCCGAGTGGTAAAGGATCTCGCAATCATAATCCTTCACCACGTCCAACCACCGCCGCTGCCTCATATTCAGATTCGGCTGGTCCATGAGGTACCTCAAACTCTTGTGGTCCGTGTAGATGGTACACCGAACCCTGTAGAGGTAATGTCGCCAAATCTTGAGGGCAAAGACCACCGCCCCCAACTCCAAATCGTGCGTCGGATAGTTCGCCTCGTGAGGCTTGAGCTGCCGCGAAGCGTAGGAAATGACATGCCCCCTCTGCATCAGAACTGCGCCCAACCCCGAAATGGACGCATCGCAGTAAACCACAAAATCCTCTACGCCCTCAGGCAGGGCTAGGATCGGCGCCTCACACAATTTCTGTCTCAGCATCTCAAACGCAGCCTGCTGCTTGGGTCCCCACTGAAAGACCACGGCTTTCTTCGTCAGTCGTGTCAGGGGTACGACTATCTTGGAGAAATCTTGGATAAATCTCCGATAGTAGCCTGCCAATCCCAGGAAGCTCCGAATCTCAGATGGAGACTTCGGGACCTCCCATCTCATCACGGCCTCGACCTTGGCCGGATCAACCAGAATCCCGTTCTGGTTGACGAGGTGTCCAAGGAATTGCACCTCGCGCAACCAAAACTCACACTTGGAGAACTTGGCATACAAGCTCTCCCTCCTCAGGGTCTCCAATACCTCCCTCAGATGCTCCTCGTGTTCCTCCCGAGTCTTGGAATAGACCAAGATATCATCGATAAAGACTATCACAGACCGATCCAGCATCGGTCTACACACGCGGTTCATGAGGTCCATGAACGCGGCAGGAGCATTGGTGAGCCCAAACGGCATCACCACGAACTCGTAACGACCATAGCGCGTCCGAAACGCGGTCTTCTGCATATCCTCCTCCCTGACCCTCATCTGATGATAGCCCGAACGCAAGTCAATCTTGGAGAACCAAGATGCTCCCTGAAGCTGGTCAAATAGGTCATCAATCCTCGGAAGCGGGTATCGGTTCTTCACCGTTACCTTGTTCAGCTCCCGATAATCTATACACATCCGATGCGACCCGTCCTTCTTCCTTACAAACAGAATCGGGGCTCCCTAGGGTGAACTACTCGGACGAATAAATCCCTTGTCTAGCAGCTCCTGCAGCTGCGTAGACAACTCCTGCATCTCGGGAGGAGCCAACCGATACGGTGCTTTGGCTATCGGAGCCGCACCGGGAATGAGGTCAATCCTGAACTCCACCTGTCGCTCCGGAGGTATCCCAGGTAGTTCCTCCGGGAAAACATCTGCAAAATCTCGAACCACCGGGACCTCGCTCATGGTCGCCTTACCCGCCTCCCGGGTATCCATCACATACGCGACATATCCCGCGCATCCTTGCTGAAGGTAGCGCCTAGCCCTCGCTGCTGAACATACAGTGGGTCCACACTGCGGCCGTTCGCCATGAATCACTAACTCTCCCCCGCTTGGGGTCCTGACTCGCACTAGCTGCTGCACGCAATCTATCACTGCCCCATTAGGGCACAACCAATCCATACCAATAATCACCTTGTTCCCACGCAACGGGATGGGAACCAAGTCTACCAGGTAATGCTCCTCAAACAGTCGCAGAATACAATCTCGAAACACCATCGATGCTCGCACCGATCGATCGTCAGCAATCTCTACCTCTAATGGGCAATCTAACTTGCCTGAAGTCTCATGAAATCTCTTGCTAAGAGCAAGAGAAACGAACGATCGGGATGCACCCGAGTCGAACAATACCTGAACCGGGATGCCGTTCACATGGAACGATCCTAATACACATGTATACACACGGAGCACTTATCAATACCATAACATCATAAAACAAAAGATAGAAGGAAAGAATCATACCCGTCACCACATCGGGCGCGGCGCGTGCCTCCTTGGCAGTCAACTGAAATGCCCGACTCCTCACCACTGGAGCCTCTGCCTTGCCCTGCCGACCATCCGTGATCCGCAGGGTCGCTGGAGCCGGCGCCTTCACTGGCGCTGCAACTGACAACTAGGGGCAATTGGCCTTCTTGTGGCCCCTCTAGTTGCAGTGAAAACACAGCAACTCGGATGTCTGAATAGCTGAAACTGGAGCAGTACAATCCCTGCTAAAGTGCCCTGTCTTGCCGCACTTGTAGCAGCCTCCTGATCCCATCCTACATATCCCCACGTGCGTCCTGCCGCATTTCCCGCAGCGGCTCGATCCTGAATGACCCTTCGGTCTACCGTCTGATCCCTTGGGCTTCTTCCCCGAAGCCCCTCCTGCCTGACCGTCCTCTAGTTTCCGTTTCCGGATGTTCTCCAAATCTATCTCCCTCTCCCTAGCCCTGGCAATCATAGAGTCCAGGGTAGGGCAAGCCGAAAAGCTAACATGCTCCCGGATGTCAGCTCGTAGCATATCATGGTAACGAGTCCTCCTCATATCCTCATCACCGGCATACTGGGGCACCAATAAAGCCCTCTCCCGGAACTTGGCGGTGATCTCCGCCACAGTCTCCGTCGTCTGCCTCATGTCTAGAAACTCCCTGGCCAGCTGCTGAAGCTCAACCGCCGGTGCAAACTCTGCCCTGAACCTAGTCACAAAGTCCGACCAGGTCATTGCCTCGATAGCCTAGGCTCCCAACGAGTCACCCACTGACTCCCACCAATCCCGGGCTCGGTCCCGTAAACACCCCGCTGCGTACCTCACCTTCGACCCCTCGGGGCAGAAGCTAGTCAACTGGGCAGACTCGATATCCGCAATCCACCGCCTAGCGACAATGGGGTCCTTCACCCCATGGAAATCCGGTGCACCACTGCCCCTGAAGTCCTTGAAGGACAGTGTGCGAGATCCTGACTGGCTAGAGGCTAAATCGCTCCTGAATGCCCGTAGGCGATCCTCCATCAACTCCATGATCCCTTCCTTGATCGACCCAAAGAGGATGGGGGTCGACTCAAGGATGCCCCTGGTGATCTCCGACGTGATGAACTCACGTAGCCTCTCATCAATCGGCTCGGTGCCTGATCCCGAACCTGACCCCTCTCCTGAACCGCCATCTGTCGGTCTCGGTCGAAGTACCACCATTCTGCAAGACATCATAATAATCATTAGTGATACTGCTACTTTCTGAGGGATCTCAACTACTTACAGGTTCCTTGGTCTCATCTTGGACTTCCTCGGCTCGGGTACGGATCCTCTGCTTTCAGTAGTACGGGCCCATACTACCTTCCACATCTATCCGTACCTTCTCCGAGGAATTCCTTGACTTCACCAGATCCCCTTTACTACTGCTACTCTCTGCTATTCTCATCCTAGGCTTGCCCTAGGGAAAACTCAAGTTCAACACGACTGGTCCTCAGCTGCTGTAGGTCTCCTCATAATGCCAGTTAGCCACCACCTAAACACCATCACATGTGATGAGGATTAGATAATCCTTCAAGTAAAAGATCCGTCCCTACAACGGTTGGACTCAAACAAGAGCTGCGCAATAGGGCCAGTTCCAGTACTTTAGGATTATTCAAACCTGATTACATGTGGTGTGACGTGTTCACCTAGTGGCTAACTCCCATTGCTCAGAACCCCACCTAGCACGAAGCAAGCAGCATTCGGATAAGGGGAAACAGACTCAAGCCAAAACTATTCTTATAACAAGAAACGGCACTAGCATAGGATGCTAAGCTCATACTATCAGGCATAACCTAAACAGGCTATCCTACTGCTGTCTACTCAATTCTAGCATGCAATACTCATAAAGCTGTAACACATAAGCAGGCACATAAGGCATCACTCCTAGATCCTTAGCCCTATTCTAGCATGCGGTTCTACATAAGCTGATAAACATAACATAAACTTGTATGGGTACTATGGGGAATACTTACTTGAGCTCGGCCGGTCGCGCACGTCACACACTTCGCTCTTTCTTATGACTCTTTTCCGAGTTTTAGAGAACATTTTCTTTTGGAAAATCTTTCAATCCCTCGATTTGAGTTCAGACACTCCCGAAGGCGTGTCCGAATCCCTCAAACCAGGGCTCTGATACCAACTTGTAACAACCCAATTTTCATGTACAAAAATTTCATTTTAAAATATTACTTTAGAAAACATTAGTAAATAAAAACATTGTTTGATCACACCATAACACATCGCAAACCATGTTTTAAAAGTCAAACCATACATCCCATCAAATATCA
The DNA here is from genome assembly GCF_052625555.1 of Lactuca saligna. Classification (NCBI taxonomy): domain Eukaryota; kingdom Viridiplantae; phylum Streptophyta; class Magnoliopsida; order Asterales; family Asteraceae; genus Lactuca; species Lactuca saligna. The sequence continues at coordinate 107,505,387 of NC_136421.1, read as the reverse complement.
GAGTACAATCCCAGTGAATCTCGTAAATGCGGAAACCGAAGAGTGTGTGTGTGACATGCTGCTACCGCGTCGACTCCTTTCCCCTAGCTGAGGAGGTACCTGAAACCAAAACTGAAACCGTAAGCACAAAGCTTAGTGAGCTCCCCCATAATACCCCATAACATACAAGCATTTAACATATAACATGCAATTAGGAGATACGGGCCTCGCCCACACTCATGAAGATACGGGCCCCGCCCACACCTCACTTTCTGAGAGATACGGGCCCCGCCCACACTCGTGAAGATACGGGCCCCGCCCACACTTCGCTACCTGGGAGATACGGGCCTAGCCCACACTCCATTCTCGGAGAGATACGGGCCCCGCCCACACTCAACCGCTAACTCATATCATACAAGTATCGCACAGACAACAAGTGTAAACAGTTCTATCATGCTGGTATATAACACAATCAACTCAACTAATAGATACGGGCTCGGCCCACACTATAATACTAACGTCTCATCTATACGGGCCGGCCTTGGTGCCTTAGACCCGTTACTACTGGAAGGAAACTCACCTCGAAATAGCTGCTGGTCTGTGTGGGAATTGATCACCTACTACTGCTGCTGCTGCTCCGGAAACTCCCCGGCTGTAATTCCCACAATATACTTAATCATACACTGCTAACTGTCCTTTGGGTAAAAAGACCATTTTACCCCTGGTCTAGCCCTAAGTCAAATCGAAGTCAACTTTTAGTTGACCCAACTCGCCGAGTGGATCTCCACTCGCCGAGTCCCTAGCAAACTATTGCCCTGGGTCCCTGATTCTACTCGTCGAGTTGGGCTATGACTCGACGAGTTCATCTTCTAAACTGTCATTCAACTCCTTCATCCTACTCGCCGAGTTGTATGAACAACAGTCGAGTTCATCTTCATCCGAAGAACACATATGCTAAGACTCGCCGAGTTGTATGAACAACTCGCCGAGTTCGTTCTTGATCTATGAAGATTGCCTTGGACTCGCCGAGTCAGGGCATTGACTCGCCGAGTCCTATCATGAGTGAGTTCAGCTTCCAACTCACCGAGTCACCCCCTGTGACTCACGGCTCAACTCGATACATCTTAAAGGGACCAGTTCAGTGACTCGTGATCAGACTCGTCGAGTCACATATATGACTCGCCGAGTCGCAGCCATGCATCCATCAAATACACCGATTTGCTCGATTCCAGTCCATGCCATTCACAGATCTGGGCTTCTAGGACACAATTCACACGTAAAGTTTCCAACTTTACGTGTAGGTATTCACCAATATGGATTTTAAGGCTCAAAGTGCACCAAAAGAGGTAGATCTAGGGCTTTCATGCAATATGACCCCATAAAGGCAATAGATCCAAGCTCCAGGAACTAAATCATGCCTAGATCTAAAGGCTAACAACTTATTATCACCCACAAAGCACAAAAAAGCTTGGGGAAGAGCCCAAGAAGGACTCCAATGAAGCAAAAAGGGATTACAAGCTTGAAAACAGAGGGGAAACGAGCTATACCTCAAGGAATATGTTGAAATGACACAAAGATGCCTGATCTCCTTCTCCTCTTCTTGAGCTACACCTCTTTCTCCTCAAAACCTTCAAGAACACACCAAGAGCACTTCAATCTCTCAAGGAAATAAGGGAAAAATGATGTTGGGGAGTTCTGGGGGGGTGAATGGGGACGAGTTGGGGCGGAATGAGGGTTTAAATAGGGTGCAAACCCTTGAAACTTAGGGTTTCATCCAGCAGCGGTGACTCGCCGAGTCCAGGATATGGAGTCGCCGAGTCGCCCACTTAAACGTGTCCTGAGTCTCGTCCCTACTCGGCGAGTCGGACCTTATGACTCGCCGAGTCCAAGGCTAAAATAGGGCAATGCTCAAATAAAATTCACATACCGGAAACCAGGTGCTACATAGAGTCAAACTTATTGACTTTAACATCCTTAGGTAAATTTGGCAGCTTTACAACTAATGACCCTTCCTTTGGCAATATAAACATATGGACCCATTGATAATGGTACATAGGACTATTACAGACTTAGCCTTTTCTCTTTACCATTTGGTCAACCTAGTTGACTATGGTCAATCCCTTTTCCTTGGGAAGAAAATGCCTTTTTTGTATTTCCAGTGTCACCATTGTCAATGTCCATAAAGTTTCAGGAAGTTGATCTTAGCAAATAGAGAAGATCATTAAGGGTCTTGTCATAGTCTGTTTCATAGGTGTTCCAAAAGAACTCACTATGTGACTTAGAAGGTAGTTGAACCACCAACTTCCTCAAGACTTTGACACCCTTCTCTCCCGACTTGTCAATATGTGACTACATCTCCAAGATGTGACCACACCTAGACCTTCACTTGCCAATAGGGTTCGAATGACCTTAAACTTTTTAAGAACTTGTGTGTTAGGGAGAATAATTGGAGGAGGTGAAAAGAAGTATGATTTCCATGGGACATCATTTTCATTTAGGAAAGCTTGTTTCAAGAGATTTAGGAAGATCATAAATGTCTAAACCAGACATGTTTTGGGAGATATTCAAGATAGTTGATTTAAAGTCCTTAATATGACACCCAATATGAAATATTAAGGCTAGGACCCAACAAACTATTTTTATAACTTAGAAGAGGTATGCCGTAATCCAAGCAATAAAATATTTGAAGGTAGGTGAATGATGATTCACCAATTTCCACCAAGATAAACGAAATGTATTATTAGGTTTTAATTGGATTTGAAACTCCTAGATCTTTGAGATTCTTTGAACTATTCAATGGCATGTTTCAATCTCAAGTGTGCCCTTCCGGTTTTGTGACTGGGATGCCGAGGATCACAAAACAAGGTGTGAAGTAACCATGGAAATTACTTGGTACCCTTAAGTGTTTACCCCTCAATTGATGTGCCGGTTAACCACACACGCTCCATCGATACTATGATAAACATTAAGTTACCCTTTTCCTACCTTGTTAAATACGAGTTAGTGTGCCGGTTAACCACACACGCTCCACTAACCGACTTAAACAAAGTGCAAAGTGTAATTTCATGGATTAGCACCTTATTCACATTTTTCCTAAGTAACTAAGATTGGGTATTTATAAGAGTTTAGTTACTTAGTATTTATCATTAATACTTTTAATGAAGGGAGAATTCTAGTCCTGTCAAACCCATTCGGCTAACGACCCTCCACCAGTCAAGCAAGCGGTGGGTGAGAGTGGACACCCATTAAGTTGCCATTTTATAGGCAACAACCTTATACCCACCTTATAGACTGGCTTCGTGAATGAGGCGTACTAGCGGTAAGACTGACTTTACTCTTATACATATATATATATATATATATATATATATATTATTAACTTATAATATTATAAAGTATAAGGGTTGAATTTTAACTTTTAAATTTCTAAGGGCTAACTTGGAATTAAAGTATTCATATGAGAAAACTTTACAAATTCCAAAACTTGAGGGCAAGTTTTGAAACTATTCAAAACTAATTAATTCCATAACTTATGTATTTAAAGTAGTTTTAATCCAAAAACTCTTCAAGTTCCATAACTTGAGGACAAATTATGGAAGACTTTAAACTAATAAAGAATTAACTTTTCTTTATTTTATAACTTATGGAATTAATTAAGGTTACATTTTTTTTTATTTAATGAAGAGACTCTTGGTCCTCCATAACTTGAGGACAAATTATGGAGTCATAACTCCAATTAATTAGAACTAGACTCTTCATTTTGTAACCTTTGCCAACTGTTATGAGTTTTATGAAACTTAAATGTGACTTTTCATATAACTTGAGGACAAGTTACAAAAACACATTTTAGAATCAACTCTTAGATTAATTTGGATTGGAAACAACTATTTCACTCAACTTTTCTATTAATCTAAGCAACTCATAAGAACACGATAATTCAAATCAAACTTTTTCATGTAATTAGTCTAACCTTTAAACTAATACAAAACATGAATCTATTGACAATTATCTTTGAAATTGGATTAGCATGAACATTACCACATCAAAAACATGTTTATAAGTTCAAAAACATCTTAGGGTAATGTTCCTAGTCCAATTCCAGCCAAAAAAGTCGAATTTATGCTGTCTGGGGATCCAACTCGTCGAGTGCACTAACCAACTCGGCGAGTTGGATGCTTTTTGCCTTGGAATCGTCGAGTCCCTTCATGGACTTGGCGAGTCTGCTGGGTAGACAGCAACAAAACTCGATTTTTCAGCTTCTATTGCAAGTATAACAAGAAAACAAGCCTAGGATCTGATACCACTGTTGGGTTATGAGCATTCTAATACTCCTAAGTGTACATGCAACCCGAAATACCTTGGATCTATGTTTTCTCTATTATACATGCAAATAAGAACATCCAAGGTATTATCCTAATCTAGCATACAAAACAATGACTATAGCAAGATAGAATACATACCTCTTTGGTGTAGAAAGTCTTCATGAAGCTTGAGTGCCTAGTGCCCCAAGTGTGACACCTCAAATGGTTCACACAAAACCAAATACACTTGGAATAACTTGAGAGAATTCTACACTTCATGAAAATCGGCTAGCCCTTTCTTACTCTTTCTAGTGGCCGATTATTCCCAAGAATGTGATCTTTATATAGTGTTACAATTAGGGTAAACCCTTAATTGTCATGGCTTTCCATTTCCTTGGATTCATGGGTTCAAATACACCATGGAGCATCCATGGACCATCCTATGGGTTTTAGCCCAACTTGATTATCCATGGAGCATTAGCCCACTATACAAGTATGGATGATTTACACAATCAACCCATATATATTTAATTAGTCTTCTTTTGATCACTTAATTAATCCTAGATTAATTCTTGATCAATACTAATTATATAATCTCATTATTCTTATTATTAATATACTACAACTTATAATATATTAATAACCATAAGTGTCTTATTTCTCTCATTTAGTCTATCCAAGTGCATGATGCCATGCAACCCAAATGGACCATGCCGGGTCGGGTCAAGTCTTACCAATTATAGTTATGGACTTAGACATTAATCCAACAGAACTAACCTTGGTATTAATACTATGAACCCTATTGTATCACAAATTACAAGTACAAACTAAATGAGGGTTCTGATAATTTGAAATAATGAACTTTCGTGAAGTAACCCCTACTAGGTTTTTCTATTATCGTCCGGTGTGTGCAAGAAGGTATAATTATGATGTAACGTGTAAAATTCTGTAAAATCTCAAGGGTCTAATTATTGAGGTTTAGATACGTACAAAAATTTCCTAGTAGAGTTCCTTGATGTTTTTTCATGTTCCGTTGTTACACTCCTCCTGTTCCCCATCATTCATATCCGTTGGGCAGTCCTTCTTGAAGTGTCCTATTTCACCGCAAAGGTGACATATTAAATTGCCTCCCACATTGGTGGTTGAAGTGATGAGATCGACCGGTGTCCTACAAAAATGGGTCGTGTGCCCCTTCCTGTTGCATCTATTGCAATGCAACACTCAGCACTACATAATGATGATAGTTGCACTTACTACAGTGTGGGAGGTTTCCTAGGTACGGTGTGGTCGGTGTTAAGATAGAAGGATTGATGGGGATATTGACTGCCCCAACTTGATTCCCTTCTGAAGGTCCTTGAGTTGAACTGCTCTCTTTTTCGTTCTTGAACTTTCGTTCCGGATATTAGGTTTGAGGTCTGGAATGTCCTTACAAACAGGCACTCTTTGCTGTACTTGGTTATCACCGTGATTGGGGTTGTCGATAACATTTCCACTAAAATTTGTGTTGTTAGCATTTAGGTGAGTCATGACAGCTGCCACGGTAGCTATGACCGCAACTTGAAATGTAGTTGAATATATCTGAAGAGTTGGTGCTTTGTTAGCAGTTTGTTACGTTTCTTCAGATGCATGATTCTGTTATATGATAAGAAAATGAGTTTGTGAGCGATTATGGTTGGCTCTAGATGTATTTTAATCATTCATGCGAATGTAAGTTTATTTTTCGTTCTGTGATACTGTTCTCGATGATTTGACCTACATCCCTATGATGCAGTCCTGTTAAAGAGAAGAAGTAAGTTTCTAAAATGGTTATGAGACGATTTTTATCCGACTAAATAATATTTGGTTGGAGGTATAATGCTTTCCACTTTCGAAAAGATTTGATAGTGTTACATGATGGAGTCTACACAAGGTAGACTTATGAGTTTGAGAATTATTCACTATCGACTGGAATTCTGTGATCCGATATATTGCTATCATCCATAACGGAAAGACGATAAGCTTAAAACCTAACGCGAGAAATGTAATCACTAAATCACTGGGTGGCATTAGTGGTCTTTACTATGACGAAGGGGTATTCAAGCACTTCGCATGGAACACACATGGTTTTTCCTTGGTTCTATGATTTAATCCAAGTGGTAATGGTTCGTTCTCCCTTGGTATTTACATGGTGTCCTTCTCCTCTGTAGGTACATGGAATTTCTGTGCCGTCTTACTTCTGATTCTTACCCTGATCCCCATTACTTCATAACGGAGAGTTCGAATCCTGGAAGTTCACACAAACTTTTCCTCGGTGTATTTAACAAGGTAACGGCATGTTGTGGTTTCTTTATTTTCCCCTTGGTTGCGAATATAGACGGTGTTAATTTCAGAGGCAGGACCTATCAACTAAGTTTGCAAAGATGGAGATAATGATAAGAATTCAAGAGTGAGAATAATGAAATTAATCCATGAACTCAATCACCATAGCTCAACCTTTAAATGAAAGTGTGATTTTGGTAGAGTTCTAACAATAGAAGGATGAAAGTATTTGGAAAAATATTTCCCTAGGAGATTAGACATTTGCCGTGGTCATTGGTAGCAAAGATGTGATAAGTTCGGGAAAAATTGACCTTGGAGTAGGACTTACATCACACCAGAATTGAGAAAATGAAAGGTCTAATTAGTGGTTTGTTCTAGGCATTCTATGTAATAGGTTCTTTTGGTCATTTGATAGCTTGTAGTAAGTTGTTTGGAGTTTACGGCTGTTGTAAGTTGTTTACGGCCGTAAACCCAAGGCCGACCCAAGGTAGTATATATAGAGGTGTGCTAGGTCTTTTTGTAGTTGTTGATGCATCAATATTCTCGGGCCTGTAGACCACAAGTTGTACCAGACGTGATTCTAATAGAAAAACGTGTGCAAGCTTTTTTGTTCTTGATTCTACTCGTTCTTTATTGCTAACTGATTGTATTTGTTGTTTGATCACTGGTAAGATCTGTTTCAGGACCTTACAATTGGTATCAGAGCAAAACCAGCATCAAAAGCACTCTATAATCGATTTTGGACCGTGTTCTCATCTGTTTGCGACTAAAGTTGGTGATTGCTGCAAAAGGGTTTCATGTTTCGTTCAAAAATCTGTAATTCTCTCGAGTTTTGGATGTTTATGGCCTTAGCTTACGGCTGTAATCAGAGCTTACGGCCGCAAACACTTCACAGTTCTTGAACCGTAAATTTTGTTCTTAGGCAGTGAATAAAGATTGTTCATCAATCGGAAAGTGAAAATTCTTGGACCATGAACTTAAACCGGAAACACCTTTCGACCGTAAATTCAGAGTTTATGGTCGCCAACTCTGAACGGACCGTGAACTCAGTTTACGGTCGCAAACATAATTTGACCGTAAACTTGTGTTTGACCAAAAACTTAATTTACTCTTAAATATTTTAATTTCTATTTCATATTAATTTAATAATAATGTATTCTCAAAGTCAAACACACCACCACGAGCTGGATTCTGTAATGGGCACAACCACCCGAATTCCTAGACTCCTGTCTGCTGAAGGTTTCCCAGAATGGAAGTATAGGATTGAAAAATACATCAAGATGAAGGGCTTCAAAATATAGAGAAGCATAATAAAAGATACTGTCAAAATAACCACTACTGTTTCAGGACAATTGGTTGACAAGAAGATTAAAAATTACACAGACGAAGACTTCGAGAAGGTTGAAGAACAAGAAAAGGATTTGGCCACTTCAACCTTGGCTCCATCTCCAGACATTACTCAAGGTTTCAGGGAGTACACTTCTGCTAAGGCTTTGTGGGAAGCCCTAATCGAGGTCTATGAAGGGAATGAAGATATGAAGGAGAGTCGCCAAGATATGATGCGACAATGTTTCAATATGTTCAACTACGTTCCTAGACAAACTCTTGAGGCACAACTGCAGCGGTTCACATCTCTTCACACTAAAATGACTGTAGCCAGGATTTTCTACACCAAGTATGAGATAAAAAAGAAGCTGCTAAATGCTCGCCCAAAGTCTTTGGACATGAATGTACCTGTTATAAAGAAGACTAAGGATCTTAGCCGACTTTCTCTTGCTGAAGTAATGGCTGTCATCAAGGCCTATGATATTGATGACAAGCAGTGAGAGATAAACCATGTGAGCTCATACTCAGTTGCGAACCTTAGGATCTCCTCTAACAATGCTCTTTCATCTCTTACTTTTTCTTCTGCAGGTCAATCATTTGTTGCTCAGCAAGCTCAGGTTCAGTCCTTCTCCACTCCATCAGCTTCTTCTCTTCCTGCTGCATCAGCCATGCCTCTTTCTCAGAACCAATCGTTCGTGGCCGCTCAAGCTGCTTCTTCCCCCATTGTGGCTTCTTCTTCAAAAGGAAAGGAGGGTGATGAAAATATTGCTCTTGCTACATGTCTTGTCAACTGCTACAATACACTTGTGGCTAGAGATCTTCCATCCCAACTGTCATTTACTGATCTCGATCAGATTCACCCTGAAGATTTAGAAGAGATGGATATCACATGGCAAATTTCCATGGCAGTCTTCAGGGCGAAACAATTTGCCAAGAAGACCAGAAAGAAAAACTGGGGGATGAGTGCTGACAAGAAGGTTGGGTTCAACAATGGAAAGCTGCAATGTTTCAACTACCACGAGCCAAGGCATTTTGCTCGTGATTGTCCACATCCAGATAGAAGACTGAATAATAACAGAATAATGGTTGCAGTTGGAAATAGTAGAAGCGGTGCTCAGGTCAACAACGAGAAGGCCATGGTTGCACAATCTTTTGACTGGGAGGATCAGATGCATACCTTGAACATATCTGGACCTGAAAATGCCCATTTGGCACAGGTTGGTGATGATGCTCCGGTAGAGATTATTGCAGCTAAAGATCAAATGATGAAGTTGCAGTTTGCACTGATGGTATCTTCCTCTCATGAACCTAATAAAAACGAGGTAAGTCTACCCTCATGCTCTCAAGCTTGTATTGATTATGTTAGAATTTTGCATGAGGAAATTGAGACACTAGGTAGAGAAGTAGAGAACCTTAAAATTCTCCATGAACATAATGACTTACTAAAAAGGGAAGTAGAGGATCTTAGGTATGAAGGTTACCAACTCAGAAAAGGTCAAAAACCTCTTAAAGCCCAATTAGAATCTAGAATAAAGGACTTTAGGAGACTTCAGGAAGACTATAGCAATAAATGCGAAAATCATGACTATATAATGAAACAGAACGCTGAACTAGTGGCTGTAATTGAATCATTAAAGGGAAAAATTGAAACTGCTGATTTTGACTTTAGAAAATTTGATGTATCGAGTGAGGTAGTTGCAAATATGATAGACCACTGCATGCAATTTAAACAAAATCAGTCAAAGGGTCTAGGGTATAATCAAGTGCCTCCTCCTTTCAATGATACATATCCGTTTCAACCATTGTCCAAAGAAGAGATTGCCAATGAATCATTCATGGTTTATGGCAAGTCATCTGGTTTGTTTCGGGAGGATTTAATAATGTTAAAAGTACTAACATTTCTACTTCTCCTGCAGATCAATCCTTGAATCATTCAAAGCACGAAGTTGAAGGATCTGTTTCTGAAAATAAAACTGAGTCCGAACCTGAAGTTTTAGTTTTAAATAAAGACACTAATTTTTCTGATGTTTCAAGTGACAATGGTTTTTGTGGTGTTTCTGTTTCTTCTGATACTATTTTGATTGGTTTTCAAGTGTCTGATACTGTTTTGAATAATGTGGTTGGTAATTCTAATGTTTGTGATGAAAATATTTAAAAACCACCAGTTTCACAAGTTTCTCCATCTAATGTACCCTCACTTGTCTCACAACCTAATTCTTGTTCTTGTTCTTATGAGTGAAGCAAGGGTGTTAGTATGGAAAACAAATCTGATCAATGTAGCACAAGTTATAACAATAACAAACATAATTGTTTCAATTGTGGTATTGGTGGTCATATAGCTAGAAATTGTCAAAATCATATGTTTGTACATTTTTAATCTCAAAGAGGAAAGAACGAATTCAGAGGAAGGTCTTTAACTAGAAAGTCCTCTAGAAATCGTTCTCGGAATGATGATTGGAAGGATGATCGGAGTAGAAAAAGGGCTGTTTTTCAAAAGCACAAAAGGATTTTTCATAATAAAGTCCCAAGCAGTTTGCCAAAACTGAGCATGGCCAAGCCAAGGTCGGTTTCGTCAAGAAGAAGCAGTGGGTCTTCAACCAATTCTGGTAGAACACCCAAGTGATTCAAGAAAACTGATAAACATCATATTATAAAATCACCCGGGACTATTAGAAAACTAATTATCAATGGTTGCCCAAATTTGCTTCCAATCCATCATCAGTGTCCTCTGAAATATCCTTAAATGACAATAGATCTGAAAAGGCATCGGGACCACCCAGAAAAATAATAACCTGGGTTCCCAAATCTAATTAAACTCGCACATTTTGCAGAGATAGTTGCGGGGGAATGTCGTCAGACCTTGGTTTGTCGACAACGACTGCTCCCGGCATATGACAAGATATATCACCCAACTGCACAACATTCAATCCTTTAATGGGGGATATATCTCCTTTGAGGGTGGAGATGGAGGCAAGATTACTCAAAAAGGAACTGTTACAAATGGGTGTTAAGTTTCGAAAATGTCAACTTTGATCCCGAATTAAAGCATAGTTTGTTGAGTGTATTCCATATATGTGATAGAGGCTATTCTACGTATTTCACTGATAAGGAATGCATGATTCCCAAGCCAGGCTTTGTCATTCCAGAATAGTGGATTCCTGTAATATCTAAAAGGGATGGAAAGCCTACATCATTGATATGAATAGAAATCTTCCAGAACAAGTTACGTGCCTCTTCTCAAAGATCTCAGAACAAACTGCAATGCTGTGGCATCGAAGACTTGGTCATGCTAACACCAAGAACTTGAATCGTCTTGCAAAAAATGAGATGGTCCGTGGTTTGCCTTTCAAAGACTTTATCACGTTTGAGAAGTGTGTGTCATGTGCCCAAGGTAAGCATCATAGAAAACCACACCTGCCAAAACAGGTCAACTCAATTAGTCAAGTGCTTCAATTGCTACATATGGATCTGTTTGGACCAGTAAACGTTCTCAGCATTAAGAGAAATTCTTATTGTCTGGTTGTGATTGATGATTTCTCTCGTTTTACGTGGGTTTTCTTTCTATCCAACAAAGTTGGAGTTGCTGATTTGATTAAGAAATTCATCGTATTGATTGAGAACCAAACTAACAACCTGGTGAAGGCGCTTTGTACCGAAAATGGAACAGAGTTCAAGAATTCTGTACTCGATCATTTTTGCGCAAAAAAGGGTATTATGCATAAATACAACTCTGCTCACACACCCCAACAAAATGGTGTTGGTGAGAGGAGAAACAGAACTTTAAAAGACGCTACAAGGACGATGCTGTGTGACTCCAAACTACCAGTTTTCTTCTAGGCCGAGGCGATAAATACGGCTTGCTACGTTCAGAATCGCGTGTTGATCAACAAAGCTCAAATGAAGACTCCGTATGAGATTTTATATGGTCACAAGCCTTCCATTAGTCATTTCTATGTATTTGGCTGCCCTTGAACCCTCCTTCACCTAGAAACCAACCCGAAGTTTAATGTCAAAACCGATGATTGTTACTTCGTAGGGTATGCTGCTCGCACTTCCTATAGGGTCTACAATAAGAAGACAAAGCAGATTGTGGAATCTTATGACGTGCGTTGGTTGGAAGAAAATGAGACGGACGCTAGAGTAGGTCCGGATTGGTTGTTTGATTACACATCGCTATTCAAATCAATAAATGTATCTTCGAGTAGCTCATCTTGATCTGTCTCTAGCTTGAAGATTATTTCTGAAGACGAAGATGAAGATGTGACATCCCTAATTTCACGTCCAGAAAAGACCGATTTTTTTATGCTCTGTTTTTCAAATAAGAGTAATCTATTAAAGAAAACAGTTGCGGAATTTGTTCCCAAAACAAAATATGATAAGAATTTATCAAAGCATTCCTTTAAAGAAATGTATTTTCATTATATAACAAAATCTCAGAATGTCATGTTCCGATACAGACACATAAGCATAAACAAAACTTACATTTATTTACACTAATGATTTACATCTCTTTTAATCTCTCAGTGAAATATGTGTTCGTATTGATACCTGTGATACAAAGAAAACTGAGTGGGTCAGGCTTGAGAGCCTGGTGAGCATATAGGGTTTTCAACCCACAATAATATAATTATTATATTCAACCATCAAAAAATCAACCCAATTACCCATCCCTATTATCTTCTTTATTTCTTAGGATTTTACCCTAAGAATTCAACTACCTGTCATCCATTCATTCCTAAGGATTGACCTAAGGAATTGGCACAAAATCTATTTCTACATAAGGCGCATCTACCAACATCATCCTTTAAGCGCCTCTGCCAGAATTACGTCATATACTATGAGGCGCGACTACCAGGTTTATGAAATTTTCTTTTAGGCGCATCTGCCGAATTTTCCTATAAGCGCGTCTTCCAGGATTATCCCATAAGCACATCTGCTAGTATGATAATATTCTCTATTTGGTGCATCTACCAATATTATTCTTAAGCGCATCTGCTAGTATTATGACATTTTCTAATTGGTGCATATACCAATATTATTCTTTAATCATCTTACATACCTCATCATTTTATCACATACCAACTATCTCATCTACCGATGTTCTACCCAACATATTAGTAGATATAAAATACATATACAGTTTAACTCATTTAAAAACCATATAAAACATCCATTCCACACTTATCTCAAATAAACAACAATACATAAACACATAGCATGTATTTCAAGCAAATACTTCATATTTATGTGTTAGAAGAAAGTAACTATACACTCACACGTATAAACAACAATATATGTACACATAGCATATATTTTATAAAATAATTCATATCTATGTGTAAGATGTAAGTGACTATACACTCACTTGACCAGAAGATGATCGGACAGCACTACGACTTGTGGAAGTAGTATTCTTCGGTAGATCTGGAAGATCTTCACACAAACCGGGCTCCTCGCGGGCAGAGCTTCGGCTCGGAAACTCTTTTCTTCTCAGGATGTTTGGGCTTTGGGAATCGGGATGATATCGGGGCTTCGGGATATTTCTTACATGTAAATCAAGGTAAAATGGGAGAGAGGAGAAAAAATAGCAACCCTAAACGGCTGGCCCTTCAAATCTATTTATAGGGCAAAATTTGCCCTTGCCACGTCGTGGCACCTTTTTCCACGTTGTTGGCTTGGTCGTCAATACATGCATCATCGCAAGTTGAGTCTGGGGACTCCAGGAGGTGTCTGAATACTTGCCACGTCGTGACACTGCTTTGCCATGTCGTGGTATCTGACAGTTTTGGGGTTTCGTGACCCAAACTTCAGAAATTCATAACTTTCGCATACGAACTCCGTTTTCGACGTTCTTTATATCGACGCATAGGTAAAAACAATATCAACAACTTTCATTTAGATTTCGTCGGCTAATTTTGACTTTATTTTTATTATAATATTTTTAGTAGGCCGGGATAGGAAAACTCCTTTATAAATTCATAACTTCTTCATCCGACGTCTGTTTTTGCCTATCTTTTTATTGTTTTGCTACTATCAATGAGACCTTCGATTCTCATTTAGATTGTTTCGGCTAAAAACCGCTCGATCTCAAATCGAGTATTCGGACTACGTACTACTAAATCGAAACTTAGAAAAATCATAACTTCCTCATACGAAGTCAGATTTGGACGTTTTTTTTATGCATGCTCATGGTTTAACGTATTCTACGACTTTCGTTCAGATCTCTAAGTCCAAATCCCACTCTATCATAAATTCACTATTTACGTCGCGCTGTGTCGTGCCGGTTCTATCGCGAAACTTCGACAGGTCATAACTTCTTCGTTATAACTCGGATTTCGGCGTTCTTTATATGCACAAAATCCTTGTAACATATACTAAAACTTAGTTAAGATTACTCCTTCTAAATAATATTCCATCAAAAAGTCATTTTTGACGCTTATCGTCTCTAAATTGACTAGCCCGGATCTATAGCCTGGATATACAGACGTTACAATTATCTCCCTCTTAGGATGATTACATCCCGGAATCATCAATGAAATAGGACTTGCATAATGATTCCACACGTTATATCTTCATCCTAGGTAATAACCGTAACTTCTATGTTTCCTCGAAAGAGTATTTAACTCTATGGATTTCTTGACCGCAGACGATGCCTAATCTTGGATCTGCTTATCGTACTATGTTGTACTTTCAATCATAACTTCCGAGTTACCAAATAAGTCCTTATCGTGGACTCGTTCTTCTTCTTAGGATAAATACTTTCCTTTATCTATTGTAACAGACCGATGGGTTGTGTTCTAATGACCTCTCATCGTATGATGCAACGCTTAGACTCAATTCTCTTAGAGTCAAAATCCAAAATGGAATATACCTTCCTTCATATTCTAACGTGATATAATCACATTTTTACATGTAGGATTTCTAGCTACAAGCTTCCTTAACAACGAGCATGATGTTATCGATCCCATTGATTTCAATCTTTTGACTTAAGTCAGATGTTACATTGAACTTGGTTCCATGAACCACGTAACAAACTCCTCGTAGTCGGACTCAATTTGATATGACCACTAGGGTCGGAATAACAACCATCTTACTAGTCACTACCGAAACAAGGTTAATGACACACTTGAACAAAACGGAATCAGTTACTAGCTTCTTGGTAACCTTGTGACTTTCCCTGATCCAAGTGCGAGTCCTGTGCTTCTAGTAGTATATGCATCTACTACCTTTCACACCTACTCATACAAGTCACCATACAAGAAAAATCATACAACCATTCAACACACCAGATAACAAAACTAGGGTTTATATTATTTCCTTGAAACTATTACATAAAAGTTCAAGCTCACCCTATACTATGCCTCTAATAGGCTACACCACATGTTACTATTCACATCGCTACTTTATAACTTGATCTTTAGATATAAAATCCTTATTCCCGATTCCTTGCATTGCCGCCTGCTTCATCAAGGATCATTTGAAATGCTCTTGCCTTTGGCTTTGGCGGTGCCTCTAGCCTTGTTGCTTGATTTTTCCTTGGGCAGTCTTGCTTGAAGTGCCCCTCTTCTTTACATTCGTAACACACCTTTTTGTTGAATATACATTCATCAGCATAGTGCCCATGCTTTCCACACTTGAAACATGTCACCTCCGTGCCACATTTTCCCGAGTTCTTCTTCATGCACTTATCGTACCACCTTGCTTCATCTTTTCCTCCTCCTATAGACTTCGATAATTTTCTTTTCTCATTATAACCCGAAGTTCCTTCCAACTTTCTCTTCTCGCCAACTTCAACCTTGCTGGCGGTTCTCCCCTTGATCATATTCTCAACAGACTTGGCAGCCCAAATAGCTGCCTCTAGAGTAGGTTCTTGACGCACTGGCACCGCATACTCGCATGGGAGTCCCTTTGCGTACCGGTCAACTTTTGTCAGTTCGTCTGGGATGATGCGCAAAGCAAACTCCATCTTGTATGTGAAGGCATTAGTGTATTCATCCACTGACATGCTGTCTTTCTTCAATATCAGAAATTTGTTCTCCAACTCTAGCAGGTTTTGGGCCAAGCAGAACTTGCGCTTGAATTACACCAAGAACTCTGCCCAGGACAGTTGCAATGGCTCGTTAGGGATTAGGGTCTTCCCCAGAGTATTCCACCAGCGAACAACACCACCTCTGAACTGACATACTACAAATATGGTTTGTAACTTGCCCTTGCAACCACATGTCATAAAGGCTAATT
This sequence comes from Lactuca saligna, assembly GCF_052625555.1. Classification (NCBI taxonomy): domain Eukaryota; kingdom Viridiplantae; phylum Streptophyta; class Magnoliopsida; order Asterales; family Asteraceae; genus Lactuca; species Lactuca saligna. The sequence continues at coordinate 107,489,245 of NC_136421.1, read as the reverse complement.
CCATTTCTAAAATCTAGTCCATGACTCCAATCGGATCCTCCTTCCCAGTGAAGGTCGATGGTTTGCAAGTCAAAAAGTCTTTGTACTTGCATCTAAGTCCATCAATTCCTCCCTCCTGATGGTTTTGTGTAACTAATGGTGTGTTGGCTTGACTAATAGTCCCACTGAAGTTACCTCCCTCCGAATACCCTCCATTCACTTCGGGTTCTTCCATTTGAATTGAAAGTTCTTCACGATTCTGCCTAAGCAAACATCTCATTTCTTCCATATGACGATCCAATATTGTTTGAATCATCATTTGTACACCAGCCATCGTTATTGGCTCGGGTGCAGCAGCTACAATAAGTATTTGCTCAATCACTGGTGGTTAATTCCTGTTTTGATTTGCATTTCCAACTCAACTTCGGGTTCTACCATTTTTGATCTACACACCAAATATGGTGAATTCAGATCCTCAATCACGATAGATAATTAAGTCATCCTTATCACTCCAAAACATTTACATGCTAGTTCTAATATCGTAGTCGTACGCTTAGAATCCTAAACACATAAGGTTTCCAGATCCGGTCAGCAACAGACCATAGATCCGAACAAATAATAGCATCAATTTAGCTATCACACAAAACATTTAGCACACAAAAGCATTTTAGGCATCATTCCTAAAATAAATTAGTCCTTCTGTCAATTTAGGTGTACTACCTAACATATTTTAGACACACTCCTCACAATCATTACTTAGCATTCTAAGTTTAAGTCTAGAAATTTCCAACAAATTCCTAGTTCGCTTAAACTAATGCTCTGATACCAACTGTGACATCCCCAATTTCACGACCAGAAAAGACCGATTTGTTTATGCTTTGTTTTTAAAATAAGAGTAATCTTTTAAAAAAACAGTTGCGGAATTTGTTCCCAAAACAAAATATGATAAGAATTTATCAAAGCATTCCTTTAAAGAAATGTATTTTCATTATATAACAAAATCTCGGGATGTCATGTTGCGATATAGACACATAAGCATAAACAAAACTTACATTTATTTACACTAATGGTTTACATCTCTTTTAATCTCTCAGTGAAATATGTCTTCGTATTGATACCTGTGATACAACGAAAACTGAGTGGGTCAGGCTTGGGAGCCTGGTGAGCATATAGGGTTTTCGACCGACAATAATATAATTATTATATTCAACCATCAAACAATCAACCCAATTACCCATCCCCATTATCTTCTTTATATCTTAGGATTTTTGTCACACCCCGAAAACCAAAGGCGGAAACGTCTCCGGGGTTGACTCCAAGTTGAGTATCAAATCCAATATACATAGTAAGCAAAGTAAACAACCATTACATTACATATCAAAGTGTACATTTGTTCAAAAGTAAAGTTGTACATTCGTAATACATAGTATATATGAACAAAAGTAGAGACGAGTCTTCTGTACGCTCCGTCTTCTCCAAAAGATTCGCTAGGTACCTGTCTAATGTTAACCTGAGAATACAAGCAGTTTGAAAATCAGCATAAAGCTGGTGAGTTCATAAGATGTTTGCTTTGTGAATATGTACGAGTTTCCTTTAGTTTACCGAAAAGTTGTTATCCAAGAAAATACCATATTTTCTTAAGAGAGAAGATTGGTTGATTGTACTTAGATTCACATCTTCATATTCGTGTTCTTATTCTTAATTAGTTATAATTGTACTTATTCGTGTTCGTACTCATATTCGTTAATGTATTCGTTTCTTTATTCCTACTCCTATTACTATTTGTATTCGTATTCTTATTCGCAGTCGTATTCATATTCGTATTCGTATTCGTAGTCGCATCCCTATCCCTAATCCTACTCCTAATACTATTCGTAGTTGTATTCGTATTCGCAATCGTATTCGTATTTGCAGTCGTATTCGTATTCGTTCTGTTCCTAATTATAGTTTCGTTATCCATTCTGTTCCTAGTTATAGTTTCGTATTCGTTTTCGTTTTTCGTACTTAGTTATAATCGGAAATTTGTATAAGTTATTCGTCGATTATGAAACATAGTTTAGATTAGAGCATTTTATCGAGAAATCTATGATTAGTTTGAAAGCTAAATTCGTAATTCGAACTATTTGATAAACACAGTTATTGATATTAGAACATACAGAATGAAAACAATTAAGCTGGAAACAATAAGTTTAAGTACAAGATTTCCTTGTACTTTTGCTTGTATTCCCCCCTGAAAACAGTGAAAACAGTTGAAAAAGGGTAGGGGTATGAACTCACCGGACGAGAAATGTGGCGAATTCGGATGCTAAGTGTTGGTCCGGGGCTTGCAAACACACGAGTTTCCTAAGTATGATGTAAAGATACACATTTGTATCTAATTAGGACTTAGGTTGGTTATTTGATGAGGACAATTGTTTCTAGTCGCGATAACACCCCGATACAAGTGTTTGGAGGGACCCGGGTGGCGTTTAAGGACAGGAATTGAAGCGAGGGACTTGGGACTTGAGTTTACTCCCCATTTGTAACAGCCCGGATCCCCAGGTACCTTCATTTCTTTATATATTTTGGCATTCTGTGAGGGGACTCGGCGAGTTGGTGGTTGAACTCGTCGAGTCGGGTCGCGGTTTTTAGCGGGGGTTCGCGTCCGGACTCGGCGAGTCCAAGGGATGGACTCGACGAGTCCAAGGGATGGACTCGACGAGTCCGTTCTGTTTAATGAAACCCTAATTCCCCGGCCCTAAGCTCTATTTAAAGGACCTTATGGCCCTCATATGCGGCCACCTTGAACCCTAAGAGCCTCCATACGTCTGTAAGCCCTTGTGTGTGTGTTTGAAGGCCTCTTGTTCTTCATTTTGTGTGTTAGTGCAAGGAAAGGAGGGAGAGGAGCAAGCTTGAAGTGTTGGGGAGCTTAGATCTGTTGCCATTTCTTCAAGGGGGTCTTCTTGAGGTAACTTTCTGAGCCAATCTTCGTGTTTTGTGTTGATGGGCCAAATCTAGGGTTTCTTCTTGCCTTTCTTGGCTTGAATAAGAAGTATGAGAGGTTCCATGGAGACATGGAACCTAGATCTGGACTTTAGCAGGTCCAGGAGACCCCTTATGACAAGCTTTATGCCCATCCATTTGAGTTAGAAGTTATACTTGCCATATTGAAGGTTGTTTCTTCAAAATAAGCCTTGTATGCATTGCATGGCAACCAAGACTGAGACTTTACGTGACAAATAAGCTTGGGAAGGCCAGATCTATGTATTTATGGAACGGATCTGACCGCAAGAGCCAGTTTTAGCTGGTGCATGGCATGGACTCGCCGAGTCTGAAGAACAGACTCGACGAGTCACTTGAAGATTGTCCTTGAAACCATCTTGTGTGTAGACTGGACCGAGTTGTGGGCGACTCAGTGAGTCGCAGAGAGTTGGAAAGGTTTTGACAGGTGGACCGAGTCAGGATGGGACTCGCCGAGTTGGCCTTAGACTCGGCGAGTTGAGTCGCGGTGACCCTGTGATTCAGGCCCAGGTGGAACTCGTCGAGTCAGGGGAGTACTCGACGAGTCAAAGGGAAAATTCTTGAGAGTTGGTAAAAAACGCGTAGACTCGCCGAGTCACTATTGTGCACTCGCCGAGTCTAGTCCTAATTAACTAAAGACTGCTGACCAGGTCAACCGGTGTTGACTTGGGTTGAATGGTCCACCTTAGTGGTACAAGTAATATTTATAGAATTATATCTATATCGTAGGAGGATTTCAGCTCGAGGGTTCGAGCCCGAGTGATCCCAGGATTTGCGGGTAGCAACTTAGCGAGGCATACGAGGTGAGTCTTCTCACTATACTCTACCCGGAAGGGTTTTGACTATGTGACCGGAAGGTTGAATATGATATGGAATATATGCTTTATGTGTATTAAGTTAATTGCTATATGTGATATGTGTGATACGTTTGATATGGGCCGGAAGGCGTGGTCATATGGACTGTAAGAATTGATGTGGGTAGGACCGGAAGGTTTACCCAGTCGGGATGGAAGTCCCCTGAAATACATGGACCGGAAGGTCAAGGCCTGGAAAGGCGTATGTGCGTATGTTGTATTTTGGGAACTCACTAAGCTTTATGCTTACAGTTGTTGCTTATGTGTTTCAGGTGCGAGTGAGGACCGTGGGAAGGCGCCAGCGTGATCGTACACACACTCGGGGAAAACTATTTTATTTTTTGTTATGTAATCGTTGGAGACTACGACGTTATTTGGAAATCTAAATTAATTACTCATGTCTTAATGGTTGTAAAATGAAAATTTTTGGTTGGAAATTTTATGACGTAACAAGTTGGTATCAGAGCCTTGATTTGAGGGATTCGGGTACACCTTCGGGTGTAACTGGACTCAAAACGGGGATTGAAGAAAATTGTTTTTACAAAAATTTAATTTAAGTAAATAAAATTTAAATTTTGAAAGATGAGACGACCAAAGAAGAAAAAGTGTGTACGGTCAGCCAGCGCCCGAACGGTATAAATCCCCAAAATACTTTTATTATATGTGTTACGATATATGATATGATATGATACGCATGCTAGTAGACTAGGTATACATGTTAGGGCTAGAGTGGCCTGATTTTGTGATGCCTTAGTCTAGGAAAACTTGCTTCTATGGGGTGCTCGAGAGCGAGTGAGTAACAAGAGTATGAAAAGAATAGTGTGCTCAGGATTCGAGGATGGGGAGGATGACTTGGGTGAATACCGACGCGGTGTAACTGGCAGTATTGGGCCCGTACTGCCAAGGACACCGGGTCTGTAGGCAGCCAAGTGGGAACCCCTGAGAATCGAAAACTGAGCAGGACTGCGTTATCGAGTGCGATTTTTGTCCGATAGGGTCTCTGATATTCTTTTGTTGTATTTCAGAGACATCATGGTGGGACCACGACACAGACCTGGCACGAGTGGGGTGACTGACGAGGAGCTCCGTCAGATGATCCATGAGGAGGTAGCCGCAGCGATCCGGGCCGAGATTCCGGAGATGTTTGGGTCTATCAAGACCACGCTGATGGAGACGTTTGATGAATGGTATGCCGCGTTGGCTGAGGCTGCCGCTGCTGCAGCTACCGCAGCTGTGGCTGCTGCCAGGCCACAGGGGGGTGACTCGTTGCTGTTCCGGGAGTTCAGCAACACGAAGCCACCGGAGTTTGACGGGACTCAGGATCCGATTGCTGCGATGAGGTGGATTGCCGATATTGAGGGATGCTTCTATACTTGTTCATGTCCGGAGCATCTGAGGGTGCGGTTCGCCCTGAACCAGCTCCGCCTGGGAGCGAAGGATTGGTGGAAGTTCGTGACGGTGAACTTCACTCCCGCGGAGGTTTCAGCCTTGTCTTGGGAGAGATTTACTACTATGTTCAGAGACGAGTACGTTCCCCCGGTAGAGAGGGAACGGTTGGTTCAGGAGTTCTTGACCCTCAAGCAGGGTAATGATTCGGTTGCAGTGATCACGCAGAAGTTTCATGAGAGGGCGATGTTCTGCCCCGAGCAGGTGTCCACAGAGCAGGCTCGGATGAGCCGGTATTTGGGAGTGCTGAGGAGAGACATCCGGGAGTTCGTATCGAACTCATCATATCAGACTTTTGCTGAGCTTCAGGCGAATGCCAGGAAGCGGGAGATCGAGTTGGAGACCCAGGCCAGGGAGGAGGCCGAGTCTCAGCGGATGGATCGGCGGCCGACGCAGTCGCAGCCGGCAGCCAAGCGGACCAAGTCCACTGATTTGAGATCCGGAGGACAGAAGAGCCGTACGTGTGGGAAGTGCGGCAAGGGTCATGAGGGGGCGTGTCGATTGGGTGCTTGCTACAAGTGTGGCAAGGAGGGGCACATTGCGAGGGATTGCCCCAAGGGATTTATGGTTTGCTTCCATTGCAACCAGACTGGCCATCGGAAGGCCGAGTGCCCCCAGCTTCGCCAGGGATCTTCGCCTGCTGCCAGGGTTCCTGAGGTTCGGCCAGTGAAGACCGAGGCCCCGAAGGCTCGTGGGAGAGCTTTCCAGTTGACTGCGGAAGAGGTCCGCGCGGCGCCTGACGTAGTGGCCGGTATGTATTCTTTCACGTATTTACATTTGTGCTGAGACATTATGCTTATATTCCTATATGCGTAGGTACTTTTCTTGTGAATCATGTGCCTGCTTTGGTATTGTTCGACTCAGGTGCGAGTCGGTCCTTTGTTTCGCTGGCCTTTAGGCAGTACATCGATATCGATCGGGAGACGATGAGTCGTCCCCTGCGAGTTGCTATAGCAAACGAGAGAGCAGTATACGCCACCGAGGTGATTCGAGGATGCGTACTCGATATTTTTGGGGTCGAGTTTCCTATAGACTTAGTCCCTATAGCTATGGGGGATGTTTGCATTATCGTGGGCATGGATTGGTTGAGTAAGTTTGGAGCTGTCATTGACTGCGAGAGACAGCTGGTGATGATTAGAGACCCTAGTGGGGGAGTGCTCACGGTTTATGGCGAAGGGACCCGGTGTGGGTCAGCATTTTGTTTGGCGGCCAGGGCAAGGCAGAGTTTGCAGCAGGGCTGTGATGGATTCATAGCCTATGTGATGGATACTCGTGTGACCGCGGAGAGGCCCAATTCGATTGATGACGTTCCGGTTGTATGCGAGTTTGCGGATGTGTTTCCCGAGGAGTTACCAGGCGTGCCTCCGGAGAGGCAAGTGGAGTTTCGTATCGATTTGGTTCCGGGGGCGGCGCCCATCGCCAAGGCGCCTTACCGTCTCGCTCCACCGGAAATGCAGGAATTATCCTCGCAGCTTCAGGAGCTGTTGGGGAAGGGATTCATTCGACCCAGTAGCTCGCCTTGGGGAGCGCCGATTTTGTTTGTCAAAAAGAAGGATGGTTCACATCGGATGTGTATCGATTATCGGGAGTTAAACAAGTTGACGATTAAGAACCGGTACCCGTTACCTAGGATCGACGATCTATTCGATCAGTTGCAGGGGGCATCTTGGTTTTCCAAGATTGACTTGAGGTCGGGATATCATCAGATGAGGGTTCGCGAAGAGGATATCCAAAAGACTGCCTTCAGGACTCGTTATGGGCATTATGAGTTTGTAGTGATGCCTTTTGGGCTCACCAATGCCCCAGCTGCATTCATGGATCTCATGAACAGGGTGTGCCGACCGATGCTGGATCGGTCGGTGATCGTATTCATCGATGATATTTTGGTATATTCGAGGACTAGGGACCAGCATGAGGAGCATTTGCGGGAGATTCTTCGGGTTTTGAGATCGGAGAGGCTGTATGCCAAGTTCTCCAAGTGTGATTTCTGGTTGCGAGAGGTCCAATTCCTCGGGCATCTTGTGAACCAGAAGGGGATATTGGTCGACCCGGCCAAGATTGAGGCGGTGTTGAGGTGGGAGGTGCCGAGATCGCCCACCGAAATCAGGAGTTTTTTGGGTTTGGCTGGATATTACCGCAGATTTATCAAGGATTTCTCCAAGATTGCTGTGCCGCTTACTAGGATGACCCGGAGGGGTGTTGCGTTTTCATGGGGACCAAAGCAGCAGTCCTCGTTTGAGACGCTTCGTCAGAAATTGTGCGAGGCTCCAGTGCTTGCACTCCCGGAAGGGATGGAGGACTTTGTGGTATATTGTGATGCCTCTATATCGGGCTTGGGGGCGGTGCTTATGCAGAGGGGTCATGTGATAGCGTACGCTTCGAGGCAGTTGAAGCCTCATGAGTCGAGATATCCCACGCACGACCTGGAATTGGGGGCGGTGGTGTTTGCCCTCAAAATCTGGCGACACTATTTGTACGGGGTTCGGTGTACGATTTACACGGACCTTAAGAGCTTGAAATACTTGATGGATCAGCCAAATCTGAATATGCGTCAGAGGAGGTGGTTGGATGTGGTGAAGGATTACGATTGTGAGATCCTGTACCACCCGGGCAAGGCTAATGTGGTAGCTGACGCTTTGAGCCGTAGGGCGGATAGCGCCCCGATCCGAGACATTTGTATGAGGTTGACGGTTTTGACCCCGATTCTGGATATTATTCGAGGGGCTCAGATGGAGGCTTCAAGGCCGGAACACCAGAAGAAGGAGCGGGTGGTAGGTCAAGTACCAGGATTTATCACGGATGGTCGGGGGCTTATGACTTTTCAGGGGCGGATTTGGGTGCCGTTTGTGGGCGGTGCGCGCACTATTTTGATGGAGGAAGCACATCGATCGAAATTCTCGATTCACCCTGGTGCCACGAAAATGTATTTGGATCTCAAGAAGGAGTATTGGTGGCCATGTATGAAAAGGGATGTCGCTTGGTTCGTCAAGAGGTGCTTGACTTGTCGGCAGGTCAAGGCCGAACACCAGCGACCGCACGGTAAGCTGCAACCGCTAGAGATCCCCGAATGGAAGTGGGAACAAATCTCTATGGATTTCATTACCAAGTTACCGCGAACGGCGAGAGGAGTCGATGCGATTTGGGTAATCGTGGATCGACTAACAAAGAGCGCTCATTTTCTAGCTATAAGTGAGAGCTCTTCTGCGGAAAAGTTGGCTGAGTTATATGTGAGGGAAGTAGTATCGCGGCATGGGGTGCCAATCTCGATTATTTCAGACCGCGACGTGCGTTTCACTTCCAGGTTCTAGAAGAAATTCCATGAAGAGTTGGGTACTAGGTTACATTTCAGTACGGCATATCATCCTCAGACAGACGGCCAGAGTGAGCGGACCATTCAGACCCTCGAGGACATGCTTCGGGCATGTGTGTTGGACTTCGGAGGGTGCTGGGACACCTATCTACCTTTAGCAGAGTTCTCGTATAACAACAGCCATCATTCGAGCATTGGTATGCCGCCCTTTGAGCTGTTATATGGGCGGAGGTGTCGCACCCCCATCTGTTGGGGTGAGGTGGGACAGCAGGTTATGGGCAGCATGGAGATCGTGCTTCAGACGACCGAGCAAATTCAGATGGTCAGGCAGAGGTTGCTGACCGCTCAGAGCCGGCAGAAAAGTTATGCAGATAGGCGACGGTCCGAGCTTGAGTTCCAGGTTGGTGATCTCGTGCTCCTGAAGGTCTCTCCTTGGAAAGGAGTGATTCGATTCAGGAAGAGGGGCAAGTTGGGGCCCCGGTATATTGGTCCTTTTCGTGTGATTGCAAGGGTGGGACGGGTAGCCTACCGTTTAGACTTGCCAGTAGAGTTGGGACAGATTCACGACACTTTCCATGTGTCGCAGCTGCGGAAATGTATAGCCGACGAATAAGCGGTGGTTCCGTTAGGAGATATTCAGGTGGATGCAAGTCTGAATTATGCAGAAAAACTTGTAGCCATCAGAGATCGGAAGATCAAGGTTTTGAGAAACAAGGAGGTGCCCCTGGTATTGGTTCAGTGGCAGCATCGGAAGGGATCAGAGATGACTTGGGAGCCGGAGCGGGAGATGCGGGAGCAGCATCCAGAACTTTTTGACTAAGCGGGACTTCGAGGGCGAAGTCTTATTCTAGTGGGGGAGATTTGTAACAGCCCGGATCCCCAGGTACCTTCATTTCTTTATATATTTTGGCATTCTGTGAGGGGACTCGGCGAGTTGGTGGTTGAACTCGTCGAGTCGGGTCGCGGTTTTTAGCGGGGGTTCGCGTCCGGACTCGGCGAGTCCAAGGGATGGACTCGACGAGTCCGTTCTGTTTAATGAAACCCTAATTCCCCGGCCCTAAGCTCTATTTAAAGGACCTTATGGCCCTCATATGCGGCCACCTTGAACCCTAAGAGCCTCCATAAGTCTGTAAGCCCTTGTGTGTGTGTTTGAAGGCCTCTTGTTCTTCATTTTGTGTGTTAGTGCAAGGAAAGGAGGGAGAGGAGCAAGCTTGAAGTGTTGGGGAGCTTAGATCTGTTGCCATTTCTTCAAGGGGGTCTTCTTGAGGTAACTTTCTGAGCCAATCTTCGTGTTTTGTGTTGATGGGCCAAATCTAGGGTTTCTTCTTGCCTTTCTTGGCTTGAATAAGAAGTATGAGAGGTTCCATGGAGACATGGAACCTAGATCTGGACTTTAGCAGGTCCAGGAGACCGCTTATGACAAGCTTTATGCCCATCCATTTGAGTTAGAAGTTATACTTGCCATATTGAAGGTTGTTTCTTCAAAATAAGCCTTGTATGCATTGCATGGCAACCAAGACTGAGACTTTACGTGACAAATAAGCTTGGGAAGGCCAGATCTATGTATTTATGGAACGGATCTGACCGCAAGAGCCAGTTTTAGCTGGTGCATGGCATGGACTCGCCGAGTCTGAAGAACAGACTCGACGAGTCACTTGAAGATTGTCCTTGAAACCATCTTGTGTGTAGACTGGACCGAGTTGTGGGCGACTCAGTGAGTCGCAGAGAGTTGGAAAGGTTTTGACAGGTGGACCGAGTCAGGATGGGACTCGCCGAGTTGGCCTTAGACTCGGCGAGTTGAGTCGCGGTGACCCTGTGATTCAGGCCCAGGTGGAACTCGTCGAGTCAGGGGAGTACTCGACGAGCCAAAGGGAAAATTCTTGAGAGTTGGTAAAAAACGCGTAGACTCGCCGAGTCACTATTGTGCACTCGCCGAGTCTAGTCCTAATTAACTAAAGACTGCTGACCAGGGCAACCGGTGTTGACTTGGGTTGAATGGTCCACCTTAGTGGTACAAGTAATATTTATAGAATTATATATATATATATCGTAGGAGGATTTCAGCTCGAGGGTTCGAGCCCGAGTGATCCCAGGATTTGCGGGTAGCAACTTAGCGAGGCATACGAGGTGAGTCTTCTCACTATACTGTACCCGGAAGGGTTTTGACTATGTGACCGGAAGGTTGAATATGATATGGAATATATGCTTTATGTGTATTAAGTTAATTGCTATATGTGATATGTGTGATACGTTTGATATGGGCCGGAAGGCGTGGTCATATGGACTGTAAGAATTGATGTGGGTAGGACCGGAAGGTTTACCCAGTCGGGATGGAAGTCCCCTGAAATACATGGACCAGAAGGTCAAGGCCTGGAAAGGCGTATGTGCGTATGTTGTATTTTGGGAACTCACTAAGCTTTATGCTTACAGTTGTTGCTTATGTGTTTCAGGTGCGAGTGAGGACCGTGGGAAGGCGCCAGCGTGATCGTACACACACTCGGGGAAAACTATTTTATTTTTTGTTATGTAATCGTTGGAGACTACGACGTTATTTGGAAATCTAAATTAATTACTCATGTCTTAATGGTTGTAAAAATGAAAATTTTTGGTTGGAAATTTTATGACGTAACACCATGAATAAACTTATACAAGAGTTTTTGGTCCAAAACACCCATTCCACATGAGTTTACGGCCGTAAACTCATGGTAGGGTGGTTTATGGTGCAAATTTGGGTCATAAATGGATATGGACACTTAGAAATGCCTGGAATGATTTTACCTAAGGCTTGGATTGAATTAAAAACACCATTTGCAACACTTAAGGGAGTTTACGGCCATGAGACATGTTCTATGGCCGTAAACTCTCAAATCCCTTTGATTAAGTGTTTTAAGGTCTTAAAATTAATCACATGTGATTCTAAAAATTCCCACAAGCATAGAAATGAGTTTGGGGCACCAATTGACACCATTTTATGAGTTTACGGCTATGAGACATGTTCTATGGTTGTAAACTCTTATATGTGGGGTTTTGATGTTTTTAAAGCCCTAAAACTATTTTTGGTTGGTCCTTTGATTTATTCCAAGGCTTTTGGTGGTGTTGGATGGCTTTCTAACACCTTAGAATTGAATTTATACCCATGTTTAAGGAGTTTACGGCCCAAGCACATGCCTTGGCCATAAACTCACACAAACCCTTCAAAAATGATCTTTCAAGTGTCCAAATGCTAATACCAATATTCTATAATTCATATCTAAGCCTTGTTTGTGATTTGGAAGGGTTTAAGGGCATGAAAACCCCATTTATATGAGTTTACGGCCCAAGCACATGCCTTGGCCGTAAACTCCTTCAAACCTCACAAAATCCATGTTTTAAATGTTTAGAGTCCATATCTTGAAGTCATTTAGCCATATCTAGGTCCCAAAATTGTCAAGGAGGGGTTTAAGGGCTCAAAACCCTTCATTTTTGGTGTTTACGGCCTAGGCACCTTCCTGGGCTGTAAACTCATACTTTGTGTCCTATTTCATGATTAAGTCTCGAATTTGGAAGTCAAATAAGCTATACAATGAGGTTAGGAAGTTACCTTAAGGATTTGAGGCCTTAAAATTGAGTTTTGGACCCTAAATCTCTGATTTTAGGAGAGAGGTTAGAGAGAGAAGGAAAAAGCTTCAAATGAAAGGTTTAACATGTTTATATAGTTCCCAAAACTTGGACGTGGTGGAATTCTACCCGATACCGGCATTAAACGGGGCTTGAGGTCGCACCCGATTAAGTTACCGTCACCCGGCGGGAATGTTTCTAACTTTTTGAAATGAATACTTTTGGGTTAATTTTATGAGTTCCAAGGGATTTGAACACTCATTAAATTATAATAAACGTATAAATTTAATTAATTAACCCAAATCGAGAACGAAACGAATCGACTAACGGCGAAATCTCATGGGTAGAACAAGTTTTCGACGATAGAAAACTTCGGGTTGTTACATTATCCCCCCGTTAGAGGGAATTTCGTCCCGAAATTCAAAGATTTGGACTCAAATTGCAAGTTGAAAAGAGAATCGTGGATGAGTTTACTGCTTTGGATCTTCACGCTTCCACGTGGAATCGAGTCTCCACTAGACGTTCCAGTGAACCCTTACTATCGGGAAGCGTCTAGGTTTTGTTGGGTAGATATTTCTAAAAGACCGAGACGTGACGTACCATAGGAATGTTTCTAAGTTTCGAGGTTAATAGAAGTTTGTATGTTACGGGATCAATCCTAATGAGGATTTCGAAAAGTTCTACGTTTATGGAGAGATTCGAATGAATAGATAACAGTTTATCTTTCTAGATTAGAGTTGAAAAAGAACTGCAAGTAAAATGGTTGTCGAAAAGGAATATACCTGGGGCAACTGTGGGATCAGTGGATGTCTCACCTTGTCCTATAGCTAGGAATCTTCCAGAGTTGCCAGCTGTTGTTGCATTGGGGCAGTTTCTCTTCTAATGCCCGACCTTTCCGCAAACATAACAGACCTGATTGATGCCTGCTCCGGGAGCTTGATTTGTTGGTGTTCTACAATTTCGTGCAAGGTGACCCTCTTGGCCTCAATTTTTGCAAAGTTTTATACGCCAGGGACTGGGGATATAGTGGTGGTAACTGCACTGGTTACACCATGGGAGAACACCGGCATATCCGGTAATAGGTGCTTGAGTTGAGGAACCGATGACGGGTACAACAGCAGGGGTGGTGGCAGCGTGGACTGTCACCATTTGTTGTCTCTTCGAGAACTCTTGGGAAGGCTGATATTTATCCCCTGCCTCCCAGTACTTTCTTTTCTCACCACTTCTTTCTGTCGGCTCAGGAGTGGTGGCTGCTTCCTCTACATCCTCACTATGGTCAATCAAGATTTGTGCTAGGTATTTGGCGCTATCGTATGTATCCGGCCTCGCAGCTAAGACGTTCCCTTTGGTTGGCTGGGTTAATCCCCAGATAAACCTCTCAATCTTCTTACTTTCAGGGGGTAACCATCCCTGGACAAAGAAGCGCTAAGTCATCAAATTTGGATGTGTAGGCAGCGATATCGGAACCTTTCATCTTCAGATTCCAAAGTTCATGCTCCAACTTCTGGATTTCACCCCGAGGGCAATACTCAGCGTGTAGAAGTTCCTTCATAACTTCCCAACCCATATCATTGGCTACAGGTAGAGTTAGAGATTTGACTCGGATGTTCCACCAAGTCAGGGCTTTGTTGGTGAGAGTGCAAGCGGCAAACTTCACTTTGTCGGATTCTGAACAAGCACATATCTCGAAGATAGATTCGATCCTTTCTAACCATCGAGTTAGAGCAATGACACCTCCTGTGCCATCAAAGAATGTAGGTTTTGCTCGCATAAAGTCTTTATAGGAACACTCCTTTCGGTGTCCCTGGTTATTTTCCTGATTTTGACGTTGGGGACCACCTCCCGAACTACCGGGGTTCGTTTGCGACATGGCTGCTGAAAATGCTGCAGTTAAAACTAACTGAAGGGTTGCCAGGTCGATTTAAAGAGAAGGTGGTGTTTGAGGAGGATTGTTGTTGTTCTGCGAGCTGGGTCTCTTTCTTGGAGGCATCTTGATCTAATAAGATCAGGAAGAGAGGATGATAAGTCATCTGAATTGAATCAAGAGATATGATACAAAGGATATCTCTTTATAGCATACATAGAATTCTATTAAGCGATAAAGCAGGAAGGAGTTATCAAACAGATAAATTATTGCTAAAGGAATGATTAAGGAGCAACGCTGGGATGAGGAAATTTTATAACGGATTTGGCTCGAGAAATACTCCCATAGTATTTCATGATTCGCTGCAGCAACGGCTCATTGTTTGGGTATTGGGTAAGTTTTAGGCATGTTGTGTACCACAATCACTCCCAAGCACATGTTGGCCGTGTCTCGAATGAATATAGTTGGACAGGCTATATTGATCCTAGACACGACTACATAACTGCCCAGGTTTAACCGCAGTGTACAACACCCATTTACTTATGTTTTGTTCTACTTGTATTTACGGATTTTCGACTATCGGGTATACTTGTATACTTTTGAAAATACTTATATTTGAGGTATACTTTTAGTTCAGAGCATTTAGGCCCTTTTGTGTTTATAGTTTTATACCATGTAAGGTTTGGTATGCTCCATTCACTATAAACAAGGGCTTTGATACCAATCTGTCACACCCCGAAAACCAAAGGGGGAAACGTCTCCGGGGTTGACTCCAAGTTGAGTATCAAATCCAATGTACATAGTAAGCAAAGTAAACAACCATTACATTACATATCAAAGTTTACATTTGTTCAAAAGTAAAGTTGTACATTCGTAATACATAGTATATATGAACAAAAGTAGAGACGAGTCTTCTGTACGCTCCATCTTCTCCAAAAGATTCGCTAGGTACCTGTCTAATGTTGACCTGAGAATACAAGCAGTTTGAAAATCAGCATAAAGCTGGTGAGTTCATAAGTTGTTTGCTTTATGAATATGTACGAGTTTCCTTTAGTTTACCAAAAAGTTGTTATCCAAGAAAATCCCATATTTTCTTAACAGAGAAGATTGGTTGATTGTAAGGTTATACAGTTCTAATTGATTAACTATGATCCCAGGAAAGTCCCATGCTTTCCTGATTGTATATTACTAGTTGTAAAAGATGTAATGTAATTTAGTTTGTTACTATTTCTAGTTATATGAGTGTTACCCAGGAAAGCCCCATGCTTTCCTGCATGCTGGTTTATAATGTGAATGATGTTAAAGATGTAAAAGATGTAACCTGATTAGATAATGTTTTGTTTTCCCCATGAAAGTCCCGTACTTTCCTAAAAGTAATTGTTAGTTATTTGATTTCGATATACTGATTTATTTCCATTCGTACCTATTGTATTAACTAGATATGCTGATATCCTAATGATAATATCTCGGAATATACTTAGATTCACATCTTCATATTCGTGTTCTTATTCTTAATTAGTTATAATTGTACTTATTCGTGTTCGTACTCGTATTCGTTAATGTATTCGCTTCCTTATTCCTACTCCTATTACTATTTGTATTCATATTCGTATTCGCAGTCGTATTCGTATTCGTATTCGTAGTCGCATCCCTATCCCTAATCCTACTCCTAATACTATTCGCAGTCGTATTCGTATTCGCAATCGTATTCGTATTCGCAGTCGTATTCGTATTCGTTCTGTTCCTAATTATAGTTTCGTTATCCATTCTGTTCCTAGTTATAGTTTCATATTCGTTTTCGTTTTTCGTACTTAGTTATAATCGGAAATTTGTATAAGTTATTCGTCGATTATGAAACATAGTTTAGATTAGAGCATTTTATCGAGAAATCTATGATTAGTTTGAAAGCTAAATTCGTAATTCGAACTATTTGATAAACACAGTTATTGATATTAGAACATACATAATGAAAACAATTAAACTGAAAACAATAAGTTTGAGTACAAGATTTCCTTGTACTTTTGCTTGTATTCCCCCCTGAAAACAGTGAAAACAGTTGAAAAAGGGTAGGGGTATGAACTCACCGGACGAGAAATGTGGCGAATTCGGATGCTAAGTGTTGGTCCGGGGCTTGCAAACACACGAGTTTCCTAAGTATGATGTAAAGATACACATTTGTATCTAATTAGGACTTAGGTTGGTTATTTGATGAGGACAATTGTTTCTAGTCACGATAACACCCCGATACAAGTGTTTGGAGGGACCCGGGTGGCGTTTAAGGACAGGAATTGAAGCGAGGGACTTGGGACTTGAGTTTACTCCCAATGAATAAACTTATACAAGAGTTTTTGGTCCAAAACACCCATTCCCCATGAGTTTACGGGGGTGGTTTATGGTGCAAATTTGGGTCATAAATGGATATGGACACTTGGAAATGGTTGGAATGATTTTACCTAAGGCTTGGATTGAATAAAAAACACCATTTGCAACACTTAAGGGAGTTTACGGCCATGAGACATGTTCTATGGCCGTAAACTCTCAAATCCCTTTGATTAAGTGTTTTAAGGTCTTAAAATTAATCACATGTGATTCTAAAAATTCCCACAAGCCTAGAAATGAGTTTGGGGCACCAATTGACACCATTTTATGAGTTTACGGCCATGAGACATGTTCTATGGCTGTAAACTCTCATATGTGGGGTTTTGATGTTTTGAAAGCCCTAAAACTATTTTTGGTTGGTCCTTTGATTTATTCCAAGGCTTTTGGTGGTGTTGGATGGCTTTCTAACACCTTAGAATTGAATTTATACCCATGTTTAAGGAGTTTACGGCCCAAGCACATGCCTTGGCCGTAAACTCACACAAACCCTTCAAAAATGATGTTTCAAGTGTCCAAATGCTAATACCAATATTCTATAATTCATATCTAAGCCTTGTTTGTGATTTGGAAGGGTTTAAGGGCATGAAAACCCCATTTATACGAGTTTACGGCCCAAGCACATGCCTTGGCCATAAACTCCTTCAAACCTCACAAAATCCATGTTTTAAATGTTTAGAGTCCATATCTTGAAGTCATTTAGCCATATCTAGGTCCCAAAATTGTCAAGGAGGGGTTTAAGGGCTCAAAACCCTTCATTTTTGGTGTTTACGGCCTAGGCACCTTCCTGGGCCGTAAACTCATACTTTGTGTCCTATTTCATGATTAAGTCTCGAATTTGGAAGTCAAATAAGCTATACAATGAGGTTAGGAAGTTACCTTAAGGATTTGAGGCCTTAAAATTGAGTTTTGGACCCTAAATCTTGGATTTTAAGAGAGAGGTTAGAGAGATAGTAGAGAGAGAAGGAAAAAGCTTCAAATGAAAGGTTTAACACGTTTATATAGTTCCCAAAACTTGGACGCGGTGGAATTCTACCCGATACCGGCATTAAACGGGGCTTTAGGTCGCACCCGATTAAGTTACCGTCATCCGGCTAGAATGTTTCTAACTTTTTGAAATGAATACTTTTGGGTTAATTTTATGAGTTCCAAGGGATTTGAACACTCATTAAATTATAATAAACGTATAAATTTAATTAATTAACCCAAAGCGAGAACGAAACGGATCGACTAACGGCGAAATCTCACGGCTAGAACAAGTTTTCGACGATAGAAAACTTCGGGTTGTTACAATTTTACGCTAAGAATTCAACTACCCGTCATCCATTCATTCCTCAGGATTGACCTAAGGAATTGGCACAAAATCTATTGCTACATAAGGCGCATCTATCAACATCATCCTTTAAGCGCCTTTGCCAGGATTACGTCATATACTATGAGGCGCGACTGCCAGGTTTATGACATTCTCTTTTAGGTGCATCTGCCGAATTTTCCTATAAGCGCATCTTCCAAGATTATCCCATAAGCACATCTGCTAGTATTACGATATTCTCCATTTGGTGCATCTACCAATATTATTCTTAAGCGCATCTGCTAGTATTATGACATTCTCTAATTGGTGCATCTACCAATATTATTCTTTAGTAAGCTTACATACCTCATCGTTTTATCACATGCCAACTATCACATCTACCCATGTTCTACCCAACATATTAGTAGATATAAAATACGTATACAGTTTAACTCATTTAAAAACCATATAAAACAGCCATTCCACACTTATCTCAAATAAACAAAAGTACATAAACACATAACATGTATTTCTAGCAAATACTTCGCCTGTCTTTTTATCATTTCGCTACTATCAATGAGACATTTGATTCTCGTTTAGATTGTTTCGGATCAGAACCGCTCGGTCTCAAATCGAGTATTCGGACTAGGTACTTCTAAGTCGAAACTTAGAAAAATCACAACTTCCTCATACGAAGTCAGATTTGAACGTTCTTTTTATGCACGCTCACAGTTTAATGTATTCTATGACTTTCATCGAGATCTCTAAGTCCAAATCTCGCTCTATCGTAAATTCACTATTTACGCCGCCTTGTGTCGTGCCGGTTCTGTCGCGAAACTTCGACAAGTCATAACTTTTTCGTTATAACTCGGATTTCAGTATTCTTTATATGCACAGAATCCTTGTAACATATAATAAAACTTAGTTAATATTAATCCTTCTAAATAAACTTCCATCGAAAAGTCATTTTGATGCTTATCATCTGTAAATTGACTAGCCCAGATCTTCGGGCGTTACAGAAGAAGTTGTCTACAGACCTCCATTAGCATCCTCTTCACCATCTGAGGGGTAGTCCTCTGCTACGCCTGAGGGGGAGTCATATGTGCAACATGATAGTCCTAAATCTCCAGCCCAAAATGATACTTCTGATGCTGAAACTACGCCACTCACTCCTATAGAAAAAAGAGTTCATGCCTAATGATGCTTCCGCTGTCTCTTCAACTTTTATGGAACTACTCTTTCCTAAGATTATCTCAAATGAGTTTGTAGCAGAGCCGTCTAGAACGACTCAATCAAAAAATGAAGGAGGTGTCAACATTCACACTCTACCTGTCTCTCTTAATGATATCTGCCAATAGATACCTTCAAGGATTCAACGCGATCATCCGATTGATAACATCATTGGTCAGCTAGGCGATGGTGTTAAAACCAGAAGTCAGAGTGGATATGTTGATACTTGTTGTTACTCTTGCTTTATCTCTCAAATAGAGCCCAAGAATGTTGAAATGGCTCTAAATGAGCCCAGCTGGGTAGATGCATTGCATGAAGAACTATATCAATTTGATAAACTTGGATTTTGGAAGTTAGTTGAGTTACCAAAGGGCAAGAAGTCTCTTGACACATGATGGGTTTATTTCAATAAGTAGGATGATTCAGGGGTTATTGTGCGAAATAAAACTCGATTGGTGGTTTGCAGGTTTCGACAAGTCGAGGGTCTTGATTACACTGAAGTTTATGCTCCACTAGCTCGCTTGGGGGCTATTCGTATCTTCCTAGCATATGCTTCATACATGAACTTTACCGTTTACTAAATGGACGTCAAGACCACCTTATTGTATGGCAAGGTGAAGGAAGAAATCTACGTTGATCAACCCCCTAGGTTCGTTGACTCAAAGTTTCTTAATCATGTCTACAAGTTGGACAAGGCATTGTATGGGTTACATCAAGCTCCTCGAGCGTGGTATGAAACTATGACAAAGCACTTGCTTGAGCATGGTTACTCTCGTGGCACTATCGATCAAACTTTGTTTATCAAGCATGTCGGTAATGATTAGATACTTGTGCAAATCTATGTTGACGACATTATTTTTGGGTCGACTAGTCCTCAACTCTGCAAGGAATTCGAAGGTGTTATGAAGAAGCGGTTCGAGATGAGTTCATTGGGGGAAATGACCATGTTTCTGGGGCTTCAGGTCAAACAAAATTCAATCGGAATCCTGCTACATCAAGCCAAGTATGTGGAGGATATTCTTGAGAAGTTCGGGTTTCACGATGCTAAATCTGCAACAATGCTAATGGCTGAAAGACCTCTTCTGACTCCAGATCCTGATGGCGAATCCGTAGATCAAACACAGTATCGATCAATGATCGGATCGCTAATGTATCTTACTGCAATCCGATCTAACATCATGTTTGCAGTTTGTCAATGTGCATGTTATCAGGGTAATCATAAACTTTCACATCTTATTGCTGTCAAAAGAATTTTTCGGTATATCAAAAGTAGCCCAAAATTGGGTCTTTGGTATCCGAAGAATTCTAAATTTCATTTATATGCTTTTGCTGACAGTAATTATGGAGGCTATGAGCTTGACATGAAATCAACTTCAGGAGGGTGTGTCACACCCCAAAACCAGGAACGGCGGAAACGTTTTGGGGCGGAGGACGTCATGTATAATATCAACAACAATGTAAAGTAGTAAACAAGCAACAACATCATCCATTGCATTAATAATATAATTATTATACAAATGTGTTCTGTCAAATTTTGATAAACACTAAAGCATAAATCAAAATGAAAGATAAGTCTTGAACAAGCTCCATCTTCCTTTCTCCTTGCATCGCTACCTGTCTATGATGACCTGAGGATACAAGTAATTTTGAAAGCGAGTATCAGCTTTAAAGCTGGTGAGATCATAAGTATTTAGTGTCTTAATTTGTATGTAAGAATATGTAAGTACATGTATTGTAAGTATTGAAAGTGTATATGAATAGTAAGTGTTTGAAAAAAAACCCTATAATCCCTATGATTCCTACTAGTAAATGAAGGTGTCTTCTACCAAGACCTAACTGTTCTAAATGTATGTTTCTTGTAAGAGTATGTATTTTCCCAAGTATAACTATCATTATCCAAAAATATAGTTTCTACATTAATGTGCGTCGTGTGAATGTTCATGAAGTGAATGTAATGGGAAAATGAAATAGTATTATGGTGTAGTGCTGTAAGAACTATTGCCATACTAATTACCTTAAACCAGATTTTATATTAAGGCATTATGTGATAAATTGCACCATACTATCGACTAGTAACAACGACATAATGAATGGTCGTAATGACGGAATGACGTTTGGCACCCGCAGACCTGCAGGTCCGACTGTAGCTAGCAGCAAGGTGTAGGATTGTCAAAACAGTATAGATCTATACACAAACTCATACTATAGACTGGTTACATCGACATAAGAATGGTCGAAATTAATGTATGACATTTGGCACCCGCAGACCTGCTGGTCCCGCTGTAGCGAGCAGCAAGGTGTAGGATAGTCAGTCCATTATAGAATCTATACGCAAACTCACGCTCTCCCTCCAAGAGAATTCTGGCTACAACTCGAGCCATGACATTTAAGTCATGCTCCGATTTAAATCACAATAATTAACGTATTCTTGTATATGTACTTTAATGAACTGTTCTAGCTGTAATGTGATGAACTGTTCTAGCTGTAATGTGATGAGCTGTTCTAGCTGTAATGTACGTGCTCTCTACCTAGCAAGTATAGTAATGTAATCGTTCTAGTATAGTTGTATATGTTCTCGTCCTAGTATAGTTGTATATGTAATGTAATGTAATGTTCTAGAAAGTATTGACTCATGAATGAACTGACTCATTGTATGATATCGCATTCTAGTAATGGTTCTAGTATCTTCCTGAACTATCCATATGGTAGCTTTCTAATAATCTAAGTGGTACGTGTGGACATGGATGTATACCCTTGCTACCCAAGGGCATATGTTGAACTGGAAAGACCTTTTATGACTATATATGTACACATGATATATAACTAATATTTAAACGACTTTCGGATGAATACCTAATATCCCACCAGACCACATCTCAAGGCGCGAAAATGAAATAGGGTGGATAGCCTTCCTAAGTCTTTTAAACATTTCTTATATAACTATACATATAGAGGCATGCAATTTATAATATAAAAGCATAAATAATTTTTGTAAGACATTTGAAATATAAGTATTATTTTAAGAAAAGATCGACTTGATGTCAATCTATAAAACAATTTGAAGGCATAAGTTTAATAAAACAGTTTAAGTATAAGGAAACATTTGTTTGAAACACAGTTGTAAATAAGTTTGTAGGAAATGTACGGAGTAAGCTGTATAGTGTAAAAAGGAGTTTAAAACATATAAAATGTTTATAAAAAATTCATTTGAAGGAAACTATTTGGTAAAACGGCTAATGAGTAGCCAAATCATTTGAATGCTGTATATTAATCACATGTGATTGATGTAATAAGTAATACAGTCCTACTTACTAATCACATGTGATTGACATAATAAGTAGCATGATTCTACTTGTATCCCCCCCCATAAAACATTTAAAAATAGTTTAAAACATTAATTAAGGGGTATGAACTCACCTGCAGTAAGTGACTGGAATTGAACGGACTGTTATCGTACGGAAGGATCGGACAAGTGCTTGGTGTCAAGTGTAGACTTAGACACACACAATGATCCTAATTACATATGAAAACATATGTATAGAAATAATTAGTGATTATAACACTAATTATACAAGTTATAACATTTAAGCACGAGGATAACACTTTTGGTCAAGTGCTAGGAGGCTAAAGGGTTGCAACAAAGGAGTGCAATGCCCCTAATGTGAGTTTAAGGTCAAAAGACCATATTCATTGGAGTTTACGACCCAAGGAATTAAGTTCCTGGCCGTAAACTCTCAACCAAGTCTTGAAATGATGCTTACAATTACTACAACTCTAGTAGGAATTTATTCAAGGCTTATACAAGTGTTTGGGCACCATTTTGACTCCTTTGGGGAATTTACGGCACAAAGACCCTTTTCCCTTGGAGTTTACGGCCGTAAACTCCCTTGGGAGGTGATTATGGTGCTTTCAAGTCTCTAAAATAACTAGGAACAATTCTAAGCTTTTGTACTTGGCCTTAAGAGGATTTATGGCAGCATTTGGTACCATTTCTTGGAGTTTACGGCTATAGTACATCTTGGGCCGTAAACTCCCTCAAACATGGGGTTCTAAATGTTTTAGCTAGTCCATAACTCATCTAGGTACTTGTCCAAATTGTCCCTTGGCCTTAGGAAGTGTTTAGGGTGTCCTTTGACCCCTTTATGGGAGTTTACGGCCCAAGAACCATTCTTGGCCGTAAACTCTTCAATAATTGTGCTTTTCTTATGTTTCCTAGGTTCTAAACACATTAGTGTACATGTATAAAATGAAGCCTAAGACTTTGGGGAAAGTAGAGCACATTTAAGCCCTTGAAAATGGTGTTTACAGTCCAAAAAACTCTTGGGCCGTAAACTCCAAAAACTTTATGTTCTTGGATGGTTTCTAGCCTCAAAACATCATACAATAAGTCCTTAACTAGTTGTCTAACAAGGAAATGGGACTAGGTGGCCTTTAGGCCTTGTTTTGGAGTTTACACCCCAAGAACGTTCTTGGGCCGTAAGCTCCCGGATCTTGTGTTTTGGACATGTAAATAATGTTATTAAGCATATAACAAGTATTAAAACTCATCTAGGGAAGTAGACTCACAATCTGGGATGAAAACCCAAAGATCCTTGAGAGAGAAATGGGCTTTTCTCTAAATGGAATTCAACTAATGAACCAATTTGGTTTAGAATTCTATTTATAGTCCTGAGATTTTTGGCAGAAAATATTTCTATTCTCGGAATGGATTCTAATGATCTAGGGTAATGGAATTTACAGTGTTGCACAAAATCCTAGTGCAACCACTCTCCTAATACCCCTTTTTGGTGTAAAACCCTAAAACTACCAAACTTATATTCTAAGTCTGAATTTTCATTGTAACTGCTCTACTTCTATTGGATTGAAATGGTTTGATTAGAATGGAAAATTTCAGGTTGTCACATCATCCCCCTGTTAAAGGGAATTTCGTCCCAAAATTAGAATTTGGGCAAGGAAGTATGCACGAATGATCGAGTCGTGAGGAGAAAACTTCCTAATCGATTGGTTCTAGCGCACTTAAGTGAAATCGGGTTCTTGGTTAGCATTCCAACGAACCTTCACTAACTGGCGACGGCGTTGCTTCGTCCGCTTGACCTCTCGATCGAGGGTCACTACGGTTCTAATACGAAGGCGAGGATCTCGACGAGTGGACTTGCAAGAGTCCTAACGGAAGGTATGGTTTCACGATCGAGATGCGAAGAGTAGGAAGTATGTTACCGAGTTCACGGAGTAGGTCTAGTTTGTGCGAGGCACAAGACCGATTCTGATAAGAATCTCGGAGGTCCTGTCTACCTTGGATTTAGCTTTCCACGCTTTACGAAGCGTATTAAGCCATTCCCAGAGTGAGTTTATCCTAAAGAACTTGGTCACTCACTTGGAATCTCAAAGGTTCCTTTTCTTGAGTAACTTCCCACTCAAGGCCACCCCTTGCTGGGTCAAAGTCGTACGAGTTTCTATAGTTTGCAAGGAGTTCTGAATGAACTAAGGCGGTAGGTCGGTAAGACCTAGAGTCTGGCAAAAGAATGTCGGTGTCTCTGATGTCGATAAATGCTCAACGGTTTTTGACAAATTGAAAGAGTACTCAAAATTTCCCACACTACTAATAGTGGGTCTTAGAAATTTGACTCTTCAATTTCAAAACTCGTGCTTTGAGAACATCGTTAAAAGTTCCTCTGAAGGGAATGTTTTCCCATGGGTTCCTTCTTACTACTAGGGTAGATAAGCATGTCATTTCATGGAGAAATGACGAACTGATCCAGGTAAGAAAGATGTACCCTACTCGTTTTAGCTCATAAAAGCTATGGGTGTGTTGGTCCTATCCGAAGGGTATCACTACGGACTCGAAGTGTCCGTATCTAGTTCAGGAGATAGTCTTCCGGACGTCTTTCCCTAACACTCGAACTGGTGATATTTGGATCCCGGATCCATTCCTGGAAGTAGTTTCTTTCTTTGCATTTGCTCAACCATTTTGTCGATGCGCGGCAGAGATAACGATTTCTAATGAAAAATCTCGACGGAGTCCTCGATAACCGAGGTACATGCAATGCGATCCGTCGATCTCTAGAAGAATATGACCGAGGTTCTCTAGAATGAGAAACCTAGTATTCTAATTCTATTTATGTGTAGTTTGCTAAGTTGTCCAAACTGTTCTTGTATCTCCGTGGGTGTTTAAACTATAAGGTGATCTGTTTACGGGAGTCGTATGTTCTATGCTTGTTCTCATGACGATGTGATTACTCGTACTTAGGCAGTTCTTCGTCCTGAAGTTCATATTAGAATTCATACCTAGTTTCACAATCACCCTTTCATGTATACGAGTGATATATAACTAAGGTTGAAAATGTAGTCGAATAACTGGTTCTTCTTTAAGTTCACATCCCATCGGGGAAAAAGAATTTAAAGTGGAATCATCAATTCTAAACCTGTAGAACCTTGATTATATATCACTCTTATGCATACATTCTTCAGTGATAGATCAACGGCATGAATCCCTGGATTAAACTTGATGTACTACACGAGTGGTACTTCGAGGATTTCTTCGGAAAGAAAATAACTAATAGGTACTCCTGGCATGGGTACTTCGGTGTTCTAATGTGATGGTTTCGCTGGAAAAGTGATCTAGAAGAAAGGGGTGTATGTACGAAGCTGTTTTGTGAGGATCAAATTGAATCGAGTCGTATGATATTGTCGAAATCATACCGAAACTTAAAGACATTAGATTTGAACATAAGACGTTTACAGACAAAACACAACCGTGCAACCATGAACAGAGTTATAGTACTTTAGGTTTACCACAAGACTATTGCTGCGAATAAGGTATACTACAAAAGACAAGTATACGCAGCACGAGAGTCCTTATACAGATAGGTTCTCGCAAAAGGTAAGACTCTAGTTGCACTAGTTCTAGATAGTTTATAAGTCTGATACAACGAAACGCCTAATTTATATATAACGTGGTTCCGGAGCAGGCTCTCCTGCAGCTGTGATCCTGAGAATCTTCCCGTCTGCACCAGAGTTCTGCGTTATCGGGCAATCCTTCCGGAGATGTCCAATTTCACCGCATTGGTGACATATCTGGACAGTACCCACGTCAGTGGAGGAAGTGAAGTGTCGAGGAGGAGTTATGGGGACACGACTGCTTTCATTGATCTCCCCTTTTGGGCAATTTCTGTAATAGTGCCCCGCCTCACCACAACTATAGGAAAGTAGGCTTGCTCCCGTGGTGGAGGTAATTCTACAAAAGTGAGCAATATGTCCCATCTTGTGGCAATTATTGCATTGCCAAGTTCGGCAAATTCCCTTGTGGTGGTGGTTGCACCGGTCGCACTTCGGGAGTGTTCCTTTATATGGTATGCTCTGCCTGGCAATTTTCTGAAACCGTTTGCATTCTACTTTGGCTTGACGTTTTCTTTTCTTGAACTCTGAGTTATTGTTTTGGGTGGTGGCGACTGTTACTATTTGTTGATTCCCCGGATCGTTAACACGATCAGGATCGTCAACTTCTTTTTCAGCCTTGCTTGCGTTGGCAGTGCTGTGGTTTGCCAGGACTGCCGTCATGGCAGCCATCACGACAGCTGTAACGATGGCTTGAAAAGTAGCGGCGTCCATAGGAAAAGTAGAGGTCTCGTTGCTTAGCTGGTTGTTTCCGGATGACGACATGATTATGTTAACACAAAAGAATAAAGATTTTGTGAGCGATTCTGGTTGACCCTGATGTACTTAGATTGTTCATGTAAAGAGTAGAAGTATGTTCTCGAAAGTTGGACCTACATCCCCATGATGTAGTCCTAGTCACGGGTGGAAGTAAGTTCGTAGAATGGTCTCAAGACGTTTGTTGTTCAAGCTTAGGTATCGTGGGTTGGTGAATAACAAGATCCTACCACTGAAAGAGACTTGGAAATGTCTCCGGATCCAACTTGCTATAGTCCAATGACTTGACTATAGCATGATTCAGATAGACTCTAATGGTAAGAGTACTTAAATGAAGAATGACACAGAGGTTAGCCAGCTGTCAATATCTTTGATATTCATGATGTAAAGATTTTGGCAAATGACCTTGTAAAGGTCTTACATCATATTCGCTGAAGATAGTTTCTGACAGCATAAAGACCTAACTAAAGTACTTACGGTACAAGATAATTTCATAGAAAATGCCACATCGGGCATAGACAGACTAATATGATTCCTCATTATAAGGAAATAAAGTAAAGCGTCTACTTCTGGCGATGGTCATCCCTCTGGTGAACTTCTCAGTTCAGCCAATTGACGTTCCATGTCAAACGGGTGTCTTTCGAACACCATCTGGCATACTCGGAGTTCTAAGACTTCGGCTCATGATTTCAGCCAGTGCTTGCAGCAGGGTTTCATGGCTTCTCTCTGATCTCTCGTGTGCATCTCCTAGATGAATGGTGTGGAGGGTATGCATTCTAGCATAGGCGACTATTTCTGAAATCTGATGTAGGGCTGTCCTGGCTTGAATCTCATTTCGGGCCTCTCTATGGACCAAGATTGGCAAGACTATATCTATTAAGCCCTCATTGCTTAAGTCGTAAAAGCTTCAGTCGCCATCAAATAGCATAGGCTGATCTTGTCCTTGGCTCCATATTTCCAAGCATTCCACTCACTCAGGGTCGGGCCATGAAAAGCCGAACGAGGGTTAGGAATTGGAAAGGGAGTTACTCGGGGTAGGTTTTCAACTTCTGCTTCGGGGTTAGCATCATATGAAAAGTCTTCTCTGGTTATTCTCCAAACCAACCAGCTATGACATCATTTGGAAGGTACTGGTTGTCGAGGGGATGGAGTCCAGTTATGTTTTCTATGCGAGAACTTAAGGTAGGGGAATAATTATTAGACGAACTATCTAGATAATTATTTAGAAAACCTTCATTAGTTACATCGCTATTTGTAAAGTGCACACCAGCTATGTGTAATCTAAACAGGATAGACCTTCGAATAAGTGACCTTAATTTCCAAATTCACACAGAATAGGGGTAAGGCAAAATTATCACAGATTCTAAGTCTATAACATCCTAATTACATGTAGCCTTAGTGTATCCACTTAGCAAATATCAACTTAGTAATGAAGATCCCATTTTACTTCTCAAGTATAAAGTAATTATAGTAACAACAAATACTCATATAGTATTTTAATTTTAATGTTATGTTCTATTGTTCTCATTGTGGTAGGGTTGGTAAGATTTTGCATTGTTGCAACCACACACTTAAACTTAGGGACATGCTAGTCAACCCTCGGATAATATAGGTGATCAGGCTATATCTTCCCAGTTTTGACCATATGTCTCTAAGCCCACTTGTGTTGCCCAACAATCGTAATTCTTTTGTACTGTCCTAGTGACATTGATTTTAGTATGAATGCAACACGTATACTTACTTAAATATTTTACTATTTAAAGTATAAACTCTTGGTCAGAGTATTTTTAATCCCTTATGTATTTATAGTTAGTATATCTTTTATGGGTTGATATACTTAATTCACTATAAACAATGCTCTGATACCAATCTGTCACACCCCAAAACCAGGAACGGCGGAAACGTTCTGGGGCGGAGGACGTCATGTATAATATCAACAACAATGTAAAGTAGTAAACAAGCTGTTGGATTAATGTCTAAGTCCATAACTATAATTGGTAAGACTTGACCCGACCCGGCATAGTCCATTTGGGTTGCATACCATCATGCACTTGGATAGACTATAATGAGAGAAATAAGACACTTATGGTTATTAATATATTATAAGTTCTAGTATATTAATAATAAGAATAATAAGATTATTTAATTAGTATTGATGAAGAATTAATCTAGGATTAATTAAGTGATCAAAAGAAGACTAATTAAATATATGGGTTGATTGTGTAAATCATCCATACTTATATAGTGGGCTAATGCTCCATGGGTAATCAAGTTGGGCTAAAACCCATAGGATGGTCCATGGATGCTCCATGGTGTATTTGAACCCATGGATCCAAGGAAATGGAAAGCCATGACAATTAAGGATTTACCCTAATTGTAACACTATATAAAGATCTTATTCTTGACAAAATCGGCCACTAGAATCACATTAGAAAGTGAAGAAGAGGGCTAGCCGAGTTCATGAAGTGTAGAACTCTCTCAAGTTATTCTAAGTGTTTTGATGATTGTGATTCCATTTGAGGATTCCACACTATTGGGGCTAGGCACTCAAGCTTCATGAAGACTTTCTACATCAAAGAGGTATGTATTCTATCTAGTTACACTCATTGTTTTGTATGCTAGATTAGGATAATACCTTGGATGTTCTTATTCGCATGTATAATAGAGAAAACATAGATCCAAGGTATTTAGGGTTGCATGTACACTTAGGAGTGTTAGAATGCTCAAAATCCAACAGTGGTATCAGAGCCTAGGCTTGTTTTCTTGTTATACCTGCAATAGATGCTTAAAAAATCGAAAGTGTTGCTGTTTGATCATCAGACTCGACGAGTCCATCAAGGGACTCGGTGAGTCCATGCCTAAAAATTGATCAAAATGATCCAACTCGCCGAGTCGGTTCTTGCACTCGACGAGTTGGACCCCTAGATAGCATATTTTCGAGGTTTTTCGCTAGAAATGGACTAGGAACATTACCCTAAGTTGTTTTTGAACTTATAAACTTGTTTTTTAATGTGGTAATGTTCATGCTAATCCATTTTCAAAGATAATTGTCAATAGATTCATGTTTTGTATTAGTTTAAGGTTTAGACTAATTACATGAGAAATTTTGATTTGAATTATCTTGTTCTTATGAGTTGCTTAGATTAATAGTAAAGTTAATTGAAATAGTTGTTTTCAATCCATTTTAATCTAAGAGTTGAGTATAAAATGTGTTTGTGTAACTTGTCCTCAAGTTACATGAAGAGTCACATTAAAGACTCATAAAACTCATAAAAGTTGGTAATGGTTACAAAATGAAGAGTCTTGTGTCATTGATTTTTTTTTTATGACTCCATAACTTGTCCTCAATTTATGGAAGTTCAAGAGTCACTTCATTAATAAATATATAAATAAAGTGTAACCTTAATTAATTCCATAAGTTATAAAAATAAAGAAAAGTTAATTCTTTTATTAGTTTAAAGTCTTCCATAAGTTATGGAACTTGAAGAGTTTTTTGGATTAAAACTACTTTAAACACATAAGTTATGGAATTAATTAGTTTTGAATAGTTTCAAAACTTGCCCTCAAGTTTTGGAATTTGAAAAGTTTTCTCTTATGAATACTTTAATTCCAAGTTAGCCCTTAGAATTCTAAAGAGTTAAAATTCAACACTTATACTATTTATAACATTAATGGTTAATTATTATATATATGTAGAAGAACAAGTCGTTTTACCGTTAGTAGGCCTCATTCACGAAGCCGGTCTATAAGGTAGGTATAAGGTTGTTGCCTATAAAATGGCGACTTAATGGGTGTATACATTCATACACCGCTTGCTTGACTGGTGAAGGGTTGTTAGCCGAACGAGTAGGACAATGACTTTAAATTCTCCCTTCATTAAAAGTATTAATGATAAATACTAAGTAACTAAAATTTTAATAATTCCCAATCTTAGTTACTTTAGGAAAAATGTGAATTTGGTGCTAGCCCATGGAATTCACACTTTGTACCTTACCAAGTCGTTGGTGGAGCGTGTGTGGTTAACCGGCACACTAACTTGGACTAGTAAGGACCACGAAGGGTGACTTAATGTTTGTCATAGATCAATGGAGCGTGTGTGGTTAACCGGCACATTGATTAGGTGATAATATTAAGGGTACCAAGTGAATTGGTATGGTTATTCACACCTTGTTTTGTGATCCTCGGCATCCTAGTCACAAAATTTGAGAGGGCACACTTGAGATTGAAACATGCCATTGAAAAGTTCAATGAATCTCAAAAGATCTAGGAATTTCAAATCCAATTAAAACCTAATAAATTATTTCGTTTTTCATGGTGGAAATTGGTGAATCGTCATTCACCTACCTTCAAATATTTTATAGCTTGGATTACGGCATCCCTCTTCCAAATTATAAAATATTGTGTTGGGTCCTAGCCTTAATATTTCATATTGGGTGTCATATTAAGGACTTTAAATCAACTATCTTGAATATCTCCCAAAACATGTCTGGTTTAGACATTTATGATCTTCCCAAATCTCTTGAAGATGATGTTCCTCAACATCATGCCTCACTTCCTCTATCTCCTCCAATTATTCTCCCTCACCCACAAGTTCTTGAAAAGTTTAAGGTCACTCGAGCCCTAGTGGCAAGTAAAGGTCTTGGTGTAGTCACATCTTTGAGATGTAGTCACATATTGACAAGCCGGGAGAGTTGGGTGTCAAAGTCTTGAGAAAGTTGGTGGTTCAATCACTTTCTAAGTCACATAGTGAGTTCTTTTGGAACACCTATGAAAAAGACTATGACAAGACCCTTAATGATTTTATCTATTTGTTAAGATCAACTTCCTCAAAACTTGATGAACATTGACAATAGTGACACAGGAAATCCAGAAAAGCATTCTCTTCCCAATGGAAAGGGACCGGCCATAGTCAACTCGGTTGACCTAATGGTAAAGGGAAAAACTAAGTCTGTGATAGTCCCGTGTACCATTATCAATGGTTCCATATGTTTATATTGCCAAAGAAAGGGGCATTGGTTGCAAAGCTGCCATAATTTACCTAAGGATGTTAAAGTCGATAAGTTTGACTCTACTTCAGGTAAAGTCCATTATCTAACTCTGCTAAGTTTCTATTCTGAGATTCTTGATACATGATGTGACTGGGTCACATGGTGATGTTTTAAGAATCAAAGAAAAGGTAAAGAAACTTAAAGAAAGAATATGCTGAATCTGATCGCGTAGATGGATTTCTATCGCGTAGATTGAAGATCAGATTCTTGAGCTACTTCTTAGGAGTTATAATATATTGCTTGTGAATAGATAACAACAAGGTTTTCATGTGGATTGTAAGGATAAGTTTATTCCGTAAAGTTTTAAAATAATAGAAAAAAAGGGTTTTAATTTTATTTATTTAAAAAAAAATATCCTTACAATGGCATCTGTGGAAAATTTTTGCTTATATGTTTCCAGTAATAGCAATATTGGAAAGTAGATTTGATTCTTTCATTTGTGGTAGTGTCTGAATTTACCAAATGAAGAAAGTTTTTCATCACCCAAGTTTCAATTGGATAGAAACTTGGAATCATACAAGTTGTATTGTATGATGAATGAGAATTTTCATCTTTGAAAATTAAGACTAATTATTTGATATATGTGAGTCAATTGAAGGACTAAGGAATTAGGTACACTGGGTGTGCGCTGGTCAAGGTCCACCACAAAGATTGATTTGTCATGATTTACTAAAGATTAGTAAATATGATTATACTTATAAGGTTAAGTATAATTCTGTAACATTGGAAAGGTTCCAATGTATGGCAGAGCGAATAAAAAGAATCAAATTAGGTAGAAAGATAAAAGTTTCTCAAATCTGAAAGGATGGGAGAGTACTTTAGTATCGTATTTCATGATCATCTTAATGATTATGAAACCATATCACAAATTCATACTCTAAGGATGTCTTAGTGTATTGTTATGGCTAAGAAGAGAGGTCATGAATTGTTGGATTGGTTAAGATCAAGGAGATGAGTCATACTTCGTTCCAAAACAATTCTTAGAGTCATACTCCAAGATTGTAACATTAAGTGACATAAAGTAAGGTTTAAAACACTTATCAAATGTAGTATGAAATGTTTCTACTCTTGTACATTTGAGATTGGTATGTTGTGATGTCTTGGATGAGACAAAGACCAACTAAGACCAATTATGTGAAGTGTTAGTCTTGATAAGAATCCGCACTATCCCTTGAATATTTGTTTTGTCAAGGAATGGTTCTTGACTGGGGAAACTTATATGTCAAGGGGACAGTGGGAGCCTTAAAGATCCTGAAAGAGTTTCATGATTTAATCAAGAGTAAAACCTGTAATTTATCACTAGCACACGACTTAAGGTTTGCAACCTATCGTGTTGACATAATTCTTATTTCTGTACCTACTTCAAATAAGTTGAATTTGCATGTGAGTTATCAGAGTTCAACTTGGAAGCATTGGTGGGCCTTGTGCTACCAAGGTGACAAGAAAGTAAGATTGAATAAGTTTAATCCATGTAAGGCTGAATTTGTCACTAACCTTATCTTGTGATTATGGTTTTAACAAATTCGCATGGATAGGAACTCATACACTATAAAATCTAAGTGTCATAAGGTTTCTCTCCGATTCATGAAAATGATGGTGAGGAAACGCTTTCACTAAGTAGATTTTACGTAGATATCAATTGTGTTATTTGCATTTTCAAAAGTCGTTAGTGGAGCGTGTGTGGTTAACCGGCACACTAACATGGACTTATGAGAAATGGAAAATTCCTAAGAAATTGAGACTATGATTACGACATCCCTTTTCATAGTTCTGAAAATTGTTTAGACACACATGTGAGCTATCTAAGAAAGGGTGTATGAATCTAAATTCCAGAAGTCCAGCAGATTTCTGGAAATATGTCGGAGTTAGTGGGAGCATAAGTGTTATGCTAATAATCATCATGTTAGTGGGAGCATGATAATTATGATTAGTATTGCAAGTTAGCAATGTTAATTATAGAAAACAAAGTTTCAATCCGTGAAGTTGCAGGGGTTGAAAAGTTGTTTTGCTATAATTAAGGGAGAGGAAATTATACTTCATTTCAATTCTAAAGCTTAGATTGAGATTTTAATCATCTTTAGTCAAGAATATATATGAATTTTGTGTTGGAATGGTTCAACTTGAAGAAATTCTATATATATTGCATTTTCAAAATTCGATTATGATTACGGCATCCCTCTTCATAGTTAAAATTTGAAAACATGGAAAATAAAATATTGTAGCAAAAGACTGGTCTAGTATCATGTCTTTATGTCAAACATCATGAATCGTGTCCCATATGCTTTGGATATAGGATGGATTGCATGTGCTATAATATTCATCTTTTCCAAATGCTTAAGGCATTGAGAAGGGAAAAGTCTAGAACTGGATATGACTAAATTGATTAAGCAATTGTCGAGGACAATCTGAGGTTTGCCAAAGATTGGTTGCTCAAGGACATTTGGAAGTATAGTGTTAATTTTAGCAGGACCATATTGACATTTTCTGAAAAGAGGTAACTCTTGTTCGGAAGTGATAGTTAAAATAGGACTATGGAAATGTCTCCATAGGTGGAAGTTATTCAATCTATGTAAGATTAGAAAACCTTAATGCAAGAAGGATGTTCAAAGGAATGTACTTTGAATATGAGACTTCCGTTCCATAGAAGTTAACCTTCTTTGGAATACTCTGTAATGGTTGTTGTCAAGTCTTTCTGACTTCGTGCATAATCATTACAAGAGGATCAATGCATATAAGTTTAGAATCTAACAGATTTCAGTAAATGACATGAATTTGGAATTCTTGCATTTACAATAAGGATTTGGGATTATGAAATGAGTATCATTGGAATCATGTCCAATTGATCTACATCACAATGTAAGGATCATAGACAAACATAGTGTGCATACTTGAGGTATGGCATAACTATTGTTTAGAAAAACAAAGTGTACATGCTAGGAGCATGGCACGACTGTTGTTTTTATTCAAGTCTTAAGTTGATTATTTGAAACATTGAATAATGTGTAATCAATATGGTGATAAATAAAAGGTGGTTTTATTTATGTTCAAAAGGGTTCTGAGACCATATTAGATTCGATTATTATTATGTTTCACTTTGCATGTTTTGACTTCCAAAATAGCTAGGTTATTCTTTTCGAATGACTAAGTTATTTAAACACTCCACAGTCGTTCATATGTTGGAAGTAGGTATGAATCAAGACTGTCATGAATCGGGTTTGTAGATGGCTAAATGGGTTTAGTCATGACAATGGTTGCTACAACATTCATGAGTGCTCATAAGTTATGAGTATTGGAATAAACCCACGCTCACTTGTATCACTTCATGGAATTTATCTCGAGTGATCGTGAGACGGTAATATCATATAAATTTTCAAACCTAGAGATATAAGTTGTTACCTATGAGTTGGTTGTGCATTGATTTCACGTAAACACATCAGTAACTTGATGTTATAAAACGTGCCTTTGTGTACAATTCAACAAGTAGTAGAACAAGTATATGAGTCAAAGTTTATTTGTTCCTTCTAGAAATAGAAGCGATATCTGGGCCCCTCGATGATTTTGTTGTGACCTATGTACCGGCCGGTCAGAACTGAATTGATGTGTTCGATTAAGTTCTTTGTCAAACAAATCGAAAATCGGGAAATAAACTGCTGGACAATAAGTACGACGTTGTTCCATGTATTTGTCCAGCTGATATCATGAGAACAGAGGATTATATGATCCCTTATCTAATGGACAAGTCATTGACAAGATCAGAGTTCATCTACAATGTCAGAGTTCGACAGAAGCTTTTGAGAGCTACGATTGCCAGTTGGTTCCTGAAGTTATACGCAATAATAGTTTTAGACTTATCCAAGTGGGAGACTGTTGGATTAATGTCTAAGTCCATAACTATAATTGGTAAGACTTGACCCGACCCGGCATGTTCCATTTGGGTTGCATACCATCATGCACTTGGATAGACTATAATGAGAGAAATAAGACACTTATGGTTATTAATATATTATAAGTTCTAGTATATTAATAATAAGAATAATAAGATTATTTAATTAGTATTGATCAAGAATTAATCTAGGATTAATTAAGTGATCAAAAGAAGACTAATTAAATATATGGGTTGATTGTGTAAATCATCCATACTTATATAGTGGGCTAATGCTCCATGGATAATCAAGTTGGGCTAAAACCCATAGGATGGTCCATGGATGCTCCATGGTGTATTTGAACCCATGGATCCAAGGAAATGGAAAGCCATGACAATTAAGGATTTACCCTAATTGTAACACTATATAAAGATCTTATTCTTGACAAAATCGGCCACTAGAATCACATTAGAAAGTGAAGAAGAGGGCTAGCCGATTTCATGAAGTGTAGAACTCTCTCAAGTTATTCTAAGTGTTTTGATGATTGTGATTCCATTTGAGGCTTCCACACTATTGGGGCTAGGCACTCAAGCTTCATGAAGACTTTCTACATCAAAGAGGTATGTATTCTATCTTGTTACACTCATTGTTTTGTATGCTAGATTAGGATAATACCTTAGATGTTCTTATTTGCATGTATAATAGAGAAAACATAGATCCAAGGTATTTAGGGTTGCATGTACACTTAGGAGTGTTAGAATGCTCAAAACCCAACACAAGCAACAACATCATCCATTGCATTAATAATATAAGTATTATACAAATGTGTTCTGTCAAATTTTGATAATCACTAAAGCATAAATCAAAATGAAAGATAAGTCTTGAACAAGCTCCATCTTCCTTTCTCCTTGCATCGGTACCTGTCTATGATGCCCTCAGGATACAAGTAATTTTGAAAGCGAGTATCAGCTTTAAAGCTGGTGAGATCAGAAGTATTTAGTGTCTTAATTTGTATGTAAGAATATGTAAGTACATGTATTGTAAGTATTGAAAGTGTATATGAACTGTAAGTGTTTGAAAAAAAACCCTAGAATCCCTATGATTCCTACTAGTAAATGAAGGTGTCTTCTACCAAGACCTAACTGTTCTGAATGTATGTTTCTTGTAAGAGTATATATTTTCCCAAGTATAACTATCATTATCCAAAAATATAGTTTCTACATTAATGCGCGTCGTGTGAATGTTCACGAAGTGAATGTAATGGGAAAATGAAATAGTACTATGGTGTAGTGCTGTAAGAACTACTGTCGTACTAATTACCTTAAACCGGATTTTATATTAAGGCATTATGAATTGCACCATACTATCGACTAGTAACAACGACATAATGAATGGTCGTAATGATGGAATGACGTTTGGCACGCGCAGACCTGCAGGTCCGGCTGTAGCTAGCAGCAAGGTGTATGATTGTCAATCCAATATAGATCTATACACAAACTCATACTATAGACTGGTTACATCGACATAAGAATGGTCGAAATTAATGTATGACGTTTGGCACCTGCAGACCTGCAGGTCCCGCTGTAGCGAGCAGCAAGGTGTAGGATAGTCAGTCCATTATAGAATCTATACGCAAACTCACGCTCTCCCTCCAAGAGAAATCTGGCTACAACTCGAGCCATGACATTTAAGTCATGCTCCGATTTAAATCACAATAATTAATGTATTCTTGTATATGTACTTTAATGAACTGTTCTAGCTGTAATGTAATGAACTGTTCTAGCTGTAATGTGATGAACTGTTCTAGCTGTAATGTGATGAGCTGTTCTAGTTGTAATGTACGTGCTCTTTACCTAGCAAGTATAGTAATGTAATCGTTCTAGTATAGTTGTGTATGTTCTCGTCCTAGTATAGTTGTATATGTAATGTACTGTAATGTTCTAGAAAGTATTGACTCATGAATGAACTGACTCATTGTATGATATCGCGTTCTAGTAATGGTTCTAGTATCTTCCTGAACTACCCATATGGTAGCTTTCTAGTAATCTAAGTGGTACGTGTGGACATGGATGTATATCCTTGCTACCCAAGGGCATATGTTGAACTGGAAAGACCTTTTATGACTATATATGTACACATGATATATAACTAATATTTAAACGACTTTCGGACGAATACCCAATATCCCACCAGACCACATCTCAAGGCGCGAAAAGGAAATAGGGTGGATAGCCTTCCTAAGTCTTTTAAACATTTCTTATATAACTATACATATAGAGGCATGCTATTTATAATATAAAAGCATAAATAAGTTTTGTAAGACATTTGAAATATAAGTATTATTTTAAGAAAAGATCGACTTGATGTCAATCTATAAAACAATTTGAAGGCATAAGTTTAATAAAACAGTTTAAGTATAAGGAAACATTTGTTTGAAACACAGTTGTAAATAAGTTTGAAAGGAAATGTATGGAGTAAGTTGTACAGTGTAAAAATGGTTTAAAACATATAAAATGTTTATAAAAAGTCATTTGAAGGAAACTGTTTGGTAAAACGGCTAATGAGTAGCCAAATCATTTGAATGTTGTATATTAATCACATGTGATTGATGTAATAAATAATATAGTCCTACTTACTAATCACATGTGATTGACATAATAAGTAGCATGATTCTACTTGTATCCCCCCCCATAAAACATTTAAAAATAGTTTAAAACATTAATTAAGAGGTATGAACTCACCTGCAGTAAGTGACTGGAATTGAACGGACTGTTATCGTACGGAAGGATCGGACAAGTGCTTGGTGTCAAGTGGAGACTTAGACACACACAATGATCCTAATTACATATGAAAACATATGTATATAAATAATTAGTGATTATAACACTAATTATACAAGTTATAACATTTAAGCACGAGGATAACACTTTTGGTCAAGTGCTAGGAGGCTAAAGGGTTACAACAAAGGAGTGCAATGCCCCTAATGTGAGTTTAAGGTCAAAAGACCATATTCATTGGAGTTTACGGCCCAAGGAAGTAAGTTCCTGGCCGTAAACTCTCAACCAAGTCTTGAAATGATGCTTACAATTACTACAACTCTAGTGGGAATTTATTCAAAGCTTATACAAGTGTTTGGGCACCATTTTGACTCCTTTTGGGGAGTTTACAGCACAAAGACCCTTTTCCCTTGGAGTTTACGGCCGTAAACTCCCTTGGGAGGTGATTATGGTGCTTTCAAGTCTCTCAAATAACTAGGAACAATTCTAAGCTTTTGTACTTGGCCTTAAGAGGATTTATGGCAGCATTTGGTACCATTTCTTGGAGTTTACGGCTATAGTACATCTTGGGCCGTAAACTCCCTCAAACATGGGGTTCTAAATGTTTTAGCTAGTCCATAACTCATCTAGGTACTTGTCCAAATTATCCCTTGGCCTTAGGAAGTGTTTAGGGTGTCCTTTGACCCCTTTATGGGAGTTTACGGCCCAAGAACCATTCTTGGCCGTAAACTCTTCAATAATTGTGCTTTTCTTATGTTTCCTAGGTTCTAAACACATTAGTGTACATGTATAAAATGAAGCCTAAGACTTTGGGGAAAGTAGAGCACATTTAAGCCCTTGAAAATGGTGTTTACGGTCCAAAAAACTCTTGGGCCGTAAACTCCAAAAACTTTATGTTCTTGGATGGTTTCTAGCCTCAAAACATCATACAATAAGTCCTTAACTAGTTGTCTAACAAGGAAATGGGACTAGGTGGCCTTTAGGCCTTGTTTTGGAGTTTACACCCCAAGAACGTTCTTGGGCCGTAAGCTCCCGGATCTTGTGTTTTGGACATGTAAATAATGTTATTAAGCATATAACAAGTATTAAAACTCATCTAGGGAAGTAGACTCACAATCTGGGATGAAAACCCAAAGATCCTTGAGAGAGAAATGGGCTTTTCTCTAAATGGAATTCAACTAATGAACCAATTTGGTTTAGAATTCTATTTATAGTCCTGAGATTTTTGGCAGAAAATATTTCTATTCTCGGAATGGATTCTAATGATCTAGGGTAATGGAATTTACAGTGTTGC
The DNA here is from genome assembly GCF_052625555.1 of Lactuca saligna. Classification (NCBI taxonomy): domain Eukaryota; kingdom Viridiplantae; phylum Streptophyta; class Magnoliopsida; order Asterales; family Asteraceae; genus Lactuca; species Lactuca saligna. Next base: position 107,449,666 of record NC_136421.1, on the reverse strand, counting down.
ACAAAATCCTAGTGCAACCACTCTCCTAATACCCCTTTTTGGTGTAAAACCCTAAAACTGCCAAACTTATATTCTAAGTCTGAATTTTCATTGTAACTGCTCTACTTCTATTGGATTGAAATGGTTTGATTAGAATGGAAAATTTCAGGTTGTCATAGGGTGTCAATATCTAGGTGACAGACTAGTGTCGTGGTAGTGCAAGAAACAACACACTGTCTCAACCTCAACAGTGGAGGCGGAATACGTGGCTACATCTGCTTGTTTTTCTCAAGTTATCTGGATCCAACATCAGCTGTTGGACTACAGTTTGAATTATTTAGAAACCCCTATTTACTGTGATAATGAGGCTGCAATTCAAATTTGCAAAAATCCAGTCCAACACTCTAAAACCAAGCACATCGACATTAAAATTCATGTTATAGGAGATTGTTATGAACGTTCACTAATCCGGTTGGAAAAGGTTCCTACTGCTAATAATGTGGCGGATCTGTTCACTAAGCCTTTTAACAAAGCTCGTTTCGATGTGCTTGTGGGATTTCTAAAAATGATTCATTTTGAGGATTAAGTTTTTTTTTTTTTTTTTTTAATTTTTTTTTTAATTTTTGTGTCTTTTCTTAATTCTTCAATTTTTTAAGTTTTTTCTGTGTAGGTAGGATACATTAAATTTACGCATTTTATTTTCTTTCTTATTTATTTTATTCTCATCCATGCACAAATTTAGGGGGATAAATAATCCAAAAACAATAAACATTTAAAAAAAATCCAAAAACATTAAAAAATTCAGAGAATTAAAAAAAGTATATATTGCTGATAGTACTGTTTGCAGGTGTTATGTTGAGAAATGAAATTATCAAGTGATAACGGGGAATCTGAATCTGCGTAACGTACCTAAGTTGAATCATTTATGCTCTGTGCTCGATGTGCTGGTAGGCACGAAAGATTTTAAATGGACTTGACTAAGGAGAGTTGAACTTAAGGAATTGAAGGACTTGACAAACATTAACCTAGTTAGATCCGTTTAGCCTGACATCATGACGCTCATATAGGTTGAGCAGGGAGATATACATGAGAATCTACTGGTCGCATTAAAATAAACCGTATCTAGAACTGTGGATTAACTTTTCGTCGATGTGTGGATTCTGTCCTTAATTCCAGTTTTGATGGGGTGATTGGGGAAATCGGATAAACTAGGTCTGTAAAAGGTTATTTTATTGCTTTCTGTCTGTTATTCATATGTTGCCTCCTGTCCGTAATCGAGAGGTCTGTCGTGGACTGTAACATATGCAATTTTGTCTCTCTGCATCTTCTCTCAATGCAATTCTTTTTATTTGTTAGCCACAAACTGTCTCCTTTGCATAACTCATAATCCGACCTGGTACACAGTATATGCAACGTTCTCTTGTCAATCCCTCTAAAAGTTCAGTTAGTCATATGTTTCATCCTTTGCGTGATTGGAAGAGATCCGACCTGGATGTACAACATATGCATTCTAAATCTATCCTCTCTCTTAATAATTGTCTGCTCACCCGGTGTAAGGAGTATTTTGGAAGTCCTTGATGGCTGGAGCATATTCGGAAGTGGGAAACACGTACTAGTACAATTAAAAATTGAACACATACAGATTATCTGTAGATCTCGCTGCTCAATTTAGGTGGACAACAATATCCATGGTTGTAGTAAGCTAAATGGTCATAGGAAAAATTTATTTAAGAATTAGGGCCAATCATGAAAATAAAAATTATATATATATATATATATATATATATATATATATATATATATGTGTGTGTGTGTGTGTGTGTGTGTGTGTGTGTGTGTGTCATGTCATTGGTAAATTGTCCAAATATTGTCACAAATGTTTCATGTTTAAGTGGACCACAATACTAGCGATTGTTCAGACGAATATGTGAAGATAAGGGTACCGACAAGTGGAATAAGGCTATCCAACAACTTTGATCCAAGCGTCACAAATTCATTCTCAATAATTAAAGTTTTCAGTTGTATATTTTATTTGGAGTTATTTTATTTTATTTTTATTTTTAAAATTTTTATTTTATTATATTTTTTATTTTAGTTTTAATATTAATCCTCAAAAATATTTGTTTTTAAATTTTTGAAAAATATTGGACTGTGATGGATCTTGCCTTATACTGTGCGGTCATCAGGTAAAGGAAAGCTAGGTATAAAACGAGGTTTACAGCCGGAATCTTTATCATTTTCCTGATTCCAGCCACAAACGCTCCCACACTCTATCTCCTCGAAAAAAAAAATTCATCGATTTTTGCGAAATACATCTGATAGTTTTGAAGGTACTGTGTTTTCGACCAAAAATATGCATCTCATTCAGTGATTAACCGTATTTTGAGGCTGAAATCGATGAAAAATGAAGTGTCGGAGTTTATGGTCGAAGCTTACAACCGTGAAGTGTTTGCGACCGCAAACTCCCCTTGTGGTCATTATCATACGGTCAAGGGTTTACGGCCGTAAACCTTCGTTGACCGCAAACTTTGACTTTGACCTAATTTTCAATTTTAAAAATTATTACTTCACTATTGCGCTTAAAATTAAATTATTTAAAACATTATTTGATTAAGCTTCTCTATTTTCTTACTTGGTGTGTTTTAGTGCAGATAAGATGGCAGCCTTAAAATTTGTAGATATGCACAATCTGGCTATGGTTCTTGCTGATCCTCCGTTGACCCATGGGGACTTCAAATCGATGATTCACGGATTACCGGAATGCTGTCTGGCCTCTACCATCACTATGAACACGGTTGTCTACCAGAAGATCATTCGGGAATTTTGGCAGACTGCCAAAATGACAAGGGATGATAATGGAGCTGTCACTGTAAGTGCGATCGTTCAGGGATGCAAGATTGTTATCGATGAGACCTTTGTGAGAGAGACTTTGCTGATCAATGACCTTCCTACCTTTCCCACGGAGATTGGTATTGGTGATGCTCAAAGAATATTAAGGAAGATAGGATACGAGGGCGATTCTCCACCGACAATGAAGAAACTTCTGCCGCCCTATTGGAGATTTCTAGCCCACGTGTTTCTGAGCTGTATCTCCGGCTGAAGGTCAGGTGCCGATGAGATATCCATGAGAAACACTGGCGCTATTGTTTCTCTTGCTGCGGGGATCAGTTTCAACTTTTCTAGATTTATTCTGGACAAGTTTGTGGTGAACATTAATGCCACTACTCGGGATACTTTCTTAATGTACCCTCGGTTCGTTCAGCTCTTCATCAATAAGCAGTTTCCCAATTTGGTAAAGGATGGAGAAACACTCGATATGAAATCTTTGGGTCCTCACACCGTTGGACTCATTAAACAAAACCGTAAGGGGAAGGTGGTGTTTCAGGGGTTGTATCCATTGGTCAAGTTCGGACGATTTGCTGAACCGAATGAAGCAATCGAGTCACATGGATCATCAGACAAGATTTCATCAGAGCATACTTCGTCGGAAAAGGATATCTCAGAAGAAGATGTGATCACACTGTCAGATCAAGAAGGAGAAGAGACTGTTGCTCATGCTGTATCAGTTGCAGAGGAGCATAACCTACAAAATGTTCAAGTTGAAGGAGATTACAATGAATGATCATCTAAGAACACTACTAAGCCTAATCAATTTGAAGACCTTGATCTAACCGGATTTGATCAAGATGACATTCCTGAGACTTTTAGAAGAAATGATGACTTCTTAACAAGTGTAAATCTCAATACTTTGCTAGATAATGTCAGTGATGTTTCTATCCCAGCAATGGAGACAAGGGAAAAGGAAGACGTTTTTTATTCGACCCCCATTTCTCAAGAGAAAGTGGTTGGTTCTTCAACTCCTACGGTGACAGTGTTAGGGATTCCTCCCCTTGACAATGCATTGCCTATATCTGAACCACTTCAAGATGATCAAGAAACAGATAAGACTGTGCAACCTCCATAAAAAAAGAAGAAGAAGAGATCCTAAGGTCGGGCTTCTAGACTTTGGCCTATCTCAAGGCGTGCCTACTACTCTGGCTATCGTAACTGCAGAACCATTCAGTGAAGGCCCTAATGTCGTTTTTGAAACCGGTGGCTCCATTATACCACCAGGGTTCTCTCCCCCAGGGGCAGATCTTGAAGAAGCTTCCGTTCGTTTGGCTCAGTTTTTGGCTCAAGAGCAAACCGCTGCAACTGCTGCTAAGGCGAAAGGCATCATTTTTAATGAAGGTCAGTCTAGAGATGAGGATTCTGTGATCGACGAACTTCAGAAAAGAGTAAATGTGCTTGATCAGAAAAACATTGAGCTCAGCATCCAGGTTGAAGATCTTCTAAGTGAAAATACAAATCTAAAGATTCAAGTCTTTGATTTCAAAGAAGATAGAGCAACAAAGACCAAGCAGATCTCTAAGATTCAAGCTCATTTTAAGCTTTTGACCTCCAGCTACTTTGATCTAAAGAAGAAGCTTGAAGAAGATCTAAGTGTTAAGTAGAAGACTACTGCTGATGAATATAGAATTAATCTTCACTCTCAGGCTCACCCCATTGCTGTGCCAACTACTGGTACCTCACGGGTCGGGAATCGTTTCGAAGAAGAACCTGCCCATGCTTCTCACATTGCAGAGATCATCAGAGATAGAAAAGCTGAAGTGGCAGAGAAGGGACAACTCTTATTCAAGAGGAGTTCCAATAAAAACGCACCTGGGAACAAATCCACAGTCACTGTAACAGATCTTGAGGCCGCAAGGTTTAGAGACACGTATAGTGATAGGTCGGGAATTATATATTAGGGTTTTCATGATCCCTTGAAAATGTGGACTGTACGGAGGAAGAGCGGTAATACAGAGCTCTACAAGGACAGCCATGACTTTAATTCTTGGACCAGGGTGGATCGTTCAGAGTTGTCTCAATCTCCCTTCTCAAATCCAACAAAAAATAACAGGCAACCAACTTCAAACATTTCCTGAAAAACCAAGTGAAGAAGGGATTCCCGTCAATGAAAACTGTTGAATCTGTGATAAATCACTATCCAGATGTCATTGATCCTAAAACTGGTCATCCCTTCCAGGTGGTGATGTGGCTTGCTACAAATCAGGTCAAACAAATTCCAGTGCTTCAGAGTTATCCGGATGGATCCTTGAGTTCAATGCTTTACTTAGTATTTGATGAGACTACAACATCTGCTATCATCAAGCTAAAGGAAGGATGCATTCGTCTATATGACAGAAGCGATTTGTTCCAGTTTAGAAAATAGGACATTCATCACTTGAGCAATTTTCAGATCCAAGTTGGTGAGGAGAATTTCAAGTTGGCTGCGAAGGAGTACACTGCTATGGTTGCTGAGATTATCAGAAAGAGAATGTGGAATGGATCCATGGGGCTAGATGATATAATGATCATGGACAAAGATTGACTTAAAGCTAGCACCAAACCAAGGGGGAGATTGAAAGGTCTAATTAGTGGTTTGGTCTAGGTTTCTATGTAATAGGTTCTTTTGGTCATTTGATAGCTTGTAGTAAGTTGTTTGGAGTTTATCACTGTTTTAAGGAGTTTATGGCCGTAAGCTGTTTACAGCCGTAAACTCCTTACAACAGTCGTAAACTCCAAACAACTTACTACAAGCTATCAAATGACCTGTTTACGACCATAAACCCAAGGCCAGCCCAAGGTAGTATATATAAAGGTGTGCTAGGTCTTTTTGTAGTTGTTGATGCCTCAGTATTCTCGGCTCCTATAAACCACAAGTTGTAGCAGACGTGATTCTAATAGAAAAGCATGTGCAAGCTTGTTTGTTCTTGATCTACTTGTTCTTTATTGCTATTTGATTGTATTTGTTGTTTGATCACTGGTAAGATCTGTTTCAGGACGTTACAGAAAATTTTGACATTACAAAGACCTAACCGACTAAAAGTTCAAGGTCTTAACATAAGCATGAAATTAATACTAGAGTCTATACATAAACCTAATTTATATCCAAAAGAGAGTGTAGAGTAGACTCTACTTGCGACGAGAACTCCTCGAATGAGTCCTTAATTCTGCCGAATGACGCTCCATGTCTAACATGCATCTTTTAAATGTTGCCTGACGACCTCAAAGTTCCCTGACTTCAACTTGGTTTGTAGTTAGTTCTCTCTGCAAGGCCACATTCTGGTTCAGGGTTCTTCCATGAGTAGTCTCTAGATGGCGAATATGAACTGTATTGACTCCTGCATCAACATTAACCTCCATGACCCGATTGATGGCTGCCTTTCCCTGTTCCTCATTACGAGCAACCCTGCGAACCAGAACAGGCAGGATTCTGTCTGTTGAGCTTCCCTCGCTCAGATTGTAGAAGCTTTGGTCCTTGTTGTAGGGTAAGGGTTGACCTTTCTCGTGACTCCATCTTTTCAAGTTTGCTGCCTACAGGGGTGTGGGGCCTTGAAATCATGGTCGAGGGTTAGGATTTGTGATAGGAGCCACCAGGGGTAGATTATTGACTTCTGGCTCCGTATCGATCCATCCACCATTACCTTGGTTGGGAAAGTATGGGTCGTCGGGGAGATAGGATTCAGCCATGAAATCTATGTGAGGAAAGGGATGTAAGAAACATATGATAGACGTACTAGTTAGATAATTATAGGATGATCCTTACTAGTTACTTCAATACTTGCGTAGTGCAGACCAACCATATGTAACCAAGATAGAATAGGCCATCGAATAAGTGACCCTAACTCTAAGTCCACAAGCAAACAAGGAATAGGAAGTAAAGCAAAGATCACAGATTCTAAGTCTATGACACCCTAGTCACATATAACCTTAGCGTATCCACTCAAAAACTATTAGCCTACTAACAAAGTCCTTTTTTTTCTTGAATAAGTAATTATAGCAACACAAAATACTCCTATAGTATTTTAAAATTTTTAAGTTTGATTCTAGTGTTTTCTTTGGTAAGTTTTCAACTTGTTGTTCACTATGACTATTCCCCGACATACGTTGGTCGTATCTTGGATAAATATAGTTGATCAGACTATATTCATCGTAGATCTGATTACGTATTCCGAGGCCTAATCATAATGTCCAACTTGTCTTAATACTTTTGTATAGTTTTGACTAGGATACTAGACCGTTGCATGCATGTACTTATACTTTTATAAAACTAACATTTAGCTTTATTAAAAGTATAGTTTGTGAAAAACGTTTTGTCAGAGAGTTTTAGTCACTTTGCATTTATAGTTTGTATATCTTATGCGGTTTGATATACTTAGTTCACTATAAACAATGCTTTGATACCAATCTATCACACCCCCAAACCAGAATGGCGGAAACATTCGGGGTGCATGACTTCACGTAGTATTATAACAGTTAAGTATTTGTAAAGAAAGTAAACACAACCATCATAAATATAATGTAAAAGTTACATTGTTGAATATAATACAAGTTTCAAAATAAATTACAATATGATGATTTAATAAGTTTTGAAACTGACGCCTTAGCGTCCCTTCCCCAAAAGCTGGTGTTTACCTGTATTACTAAATCCCTAAGAAATACATGTAGTTTTGAAAAAGTGTTAGCAATTAAATTGGTGAGTTCATAAGCATTTTTGGATAGGAATAGTGTGCCTTTTAGTATAAAGAAATTCGAGTTTGTTTCTATAAAATCCAATATTTTCCATAATTAAGTGGTGGTTTTAAAAGTTCCAAAAACCAGAATGCATAAGTATTTTCCATACCTAAAATAGTATAAGTATATATATATATATATATATATATATATATATATATATATATATATATATATATAATCACTAAGGCGTTTAACAGCCTTGTAAACCAAGATGTATTAATACTCCATGTGAGTTTTTATAAACGTGCTATTGAGCAAGACTGTTTGTAACAATGTTCTTCAGGCGTTTGAATGATATGACGTTTGTCACCCAAGACCTGTCGGTCTAACTATAGCTAACTGTTTAGGTGTAGGATTGTTAATTCCATATAGATCTATACACAAGTATCACGCTCTCCTTACAAGAGATTATGACTTATAAACCAGGACTTAATCTACGAACTGAAAGGTTCGATGAAGTTAGATATCTCACAAAGTTTAATATAAACAGGTTTACGTATGAAAAGTCCATTTTTCTTGTGAATATAAGTATTTCCTCTTTTGTTTATAATATGTGAAACTATCATGAATAACTCGTAAACTATACCTATTATATATTTTCAAAAAGTGTGTTTCATTTGAATGATAAACCTTGGTGTATTACCAACTTTTCTTGTAAAGTAGTCTATAACATTAGGAGTAACGTTATTTTACGTATTTAACGTTTATACATAAGATGTAGATAAAACATTAGAACTTATATGTAACGATTTGTATATTAACATAAGTTTTTCTTGCGTTTCACTTGTATTTACCCCTTTAAAACATAGAAAAGACGTGAAAATATAGGGGGTAAGAAATTACCTGAAAAGTGTGATGATTTGAAGAAAATGAGACTTTTCTCGAGCAGCATTTCCACCAGAGAGTGGTATATTCCTCGGGAATATCGGAACTGTGGACCTTCGTCGGTGTTTGGATATGGAACTGGGGCGTCGGGGTATCTTCGAAATTCTCGAAAGTGAGAAAATGGGAGAGAAATGGTGTAAATTAGCAAAAGAAGCCGGAACCCTCACATCTTATTTATAGGGGTGGATGCTGGTCTCGTACGCTGGGCGTACTCCGGAGAATGCGGGGCGTTCCTCGTACGCTGAGTGTACTTCTCTTACGATACACGTACGTCAGCGAAGACGACACCCTTAGACGTCGGACTTCAAATGGGACGGGATAGAAGGCATAGAGGGAGACGTGGCCGAACCAAGGCCCCGTATGGCGTACGATGGGCGTACCCCCTCTATTTGAGTGCCTGTATCTTCTAAATTGAGTAACTTTCGCATACGAGATCCAGTTTGGCGTTATTTTTATCCACACATAGGTGAGAATCTAATTTACAACTTTCATTTAGAATTCTTTGGCAAATTTTGACTTTATTTTAGTTATATATTTTTAATAGGCGGGGACAGGAATAGACCGTTAAAAAATCATAACTTCTTCATCTGATGTACGTTTTAATCTATCTTTTTACCGTTGTACTACTATTGTCGAGATCTTCAATCCTTGTTTAGGTTGTGTCGGCTAAATATCGCTTGATCTCTATTTCGAGGTTTTAGCTCTCTACCGCTACTCCGAAACTTAGAAAAATAATAACTTCCTCATACGAAGTCAGATTTAGACGTTCTTTTTATGTACGTTCCCGGTTTAATAAAATCTACGTCATTCGTTTAGATACCTAAGGCAAAAAAGTATTTTGTTGAAATTTCATGTTTTTTATGCTTAACAGTGTTTTCCCGGTTTTGCTGGTCATAACTTCTTCGTTATAACTCGGATTTTGATGTTCTTTACACTTTTGAAAACCTTGATATGCCATCTATTATTTCATGCAACCCAATTGAGACTTTTGAACATTTTATTTTTGGCGCTATTTTTATTATATCAATAGTAGATTGCAAATCCTTGACTTTTAGGTCATTACATTGATTTGAAATATCGGGTTGTCGCAGTATAACCTCAGATCTCGAACCATTGAGGGTTCCCATGTCATAAAGATGCCAAATTTATGGCCATGGGAGTCCCATACACCTTGTGGACCTCTTTATTGAGTCTTTTGAGCTTGTAGATCCATGCATGGACGTAATGTTTATGACTTTACGTGTCATATGGACCGTAGGAGGTTAGATCTATGTTATGGAGGCATTAAAGCCAACTGAAATCGACTAAATAGTTTTGGACATGGAGGGACTCGGCGAGTTGGGTCGTAGTTTCCTCCAAACCTCTTCTGATAACGAGCAATGTGTTGTGTTGGAAGAAGAGTCAGCCAGTTGGGTTAATTATCGACCTGAAGATCATGGAACTCAGCGAGTTCAAGAACAAACTCGGCGAGCTCAAGAATAAGTCCCAACTGCATGAAGAAGAACTCGAAGAGTTCATGGAGAACTCGACGAGTCCAAGACTATACGTGCCAACTTACATGAAGAAGGACTCAACGAGCTCAAGGATGAACTCGGTGAGTCAGTTGTAGAAGGTCCCGATTCTGTATGAAGGAGAAATCAACAGGTTCTTGAAAGACTCTGTGAGTAGGGTCGAAGCTTTTAGAATTCTAAGGACTATGGAACTCAGCAAGTTGGTGGATCAACTCAGCGAGTTGAGTCAACCAGATGTTGACCTTGACCAAAAGTTGACTTTGACCAAGGTGTTAACCTTAACTTTGACTTTGACTTGAGTTGACCCTTGAAAGGGGGTTAAGAGTATGAAATGGTAATTAAGGAAGATTATTATGTTTATGAGTTGAGAGGAGTTGATCCCGACATCTAGGACAGTTCAGACACTTCACAACATTAAAGTGAGTTACCTTCCAGTAGAAGTGGGTCTAAGGCACCAAGGCCGACTCACTAGTAAGAGTTATGTATAGATAATTGTCTTCGTGATAATTATCTGGTGTGTTGTTATCTGTTATGATCATGTGTTAGTCTGATATGATGTTATGTGATAGTAGGTAGTAGCGGGAATAGTCCCCATGTTACGGTCGAAAGGACCAGAGGGTAGGTAGGGCACCCCAGATATGCTCGACAATATGTTTATGCTATGTGATTATGTGGTAGTAGTAGTAGGGGTGAAATAGTCCCCGTAGCAGTTTAAGTTAAACTGGAGGGTAGGTCGGCACCCCAAAATCGCCAGACAGGGTAGGTCGGCGCCCCATAATTGCTAGACAGGGTAGGTCGGCACCCCAAAATTTCCAGATAAGGTAAGACGACACCCCATAATTGCCCGACAATATGTTATGTATGATTGTACTCTAATATTATTACTATTTTGTGATATGGATTTGTGGAATGTGATTGTGGCTTTGATTAATGATATGACTTGATAATGATTTTCTTATAAATGTTTTCTAAATCATCATATAAAAATGAAATTTTTGGTTTTAAATTTTGGGATGTTACACTATGGGTGTGTTTGATACGGACCGTTTGAGAGCATTTGAGAGCTTTTAGTGTTTGATTTTTTTTTTCTGAAACAGTTTTATTGTTTGATAAAACGTTTCGTTTTAAACAAAAAGTCTTGTTTGACACTACAAGCTTTTAGTATTTAGTTTAAACAAAATGCTCCAAATATAAAAGGTATCTCACATAGCTTTTAACAAAACGCTACCAGTTACCAATTAATTGTTACCCGCTACCAGCTAGTTTTGCAAAACACGCTTGTATGTAAATGATTATATTATCATGTCATATCAATAAATTATGGTTTACATCATACATCAATTGAAAATAAAGCTTGGGATGACTCCAAGCTTATAAAATGACTCTAAGACTTTGGTTTCATAGCACCCCAATCAATATAATTGAAGTGTTTTAGTTTTTTTCTTTTTTTAGAGTGTAGAAATTGTTAGTCAAAACTTTGGAAAGTGTGGGTATAATTTGGAGAAGGCTTGAGAGATTAATCAATGTGATTATAATAATTTATTATAAAATTGATTGTTTTCTCTAGAAGCATGTGGGTTTTCTCCGATTTTAAAAATTTTCATTTATATTCTTATGTTCATTTATTTTCTATATTATTGTTATTAGAAGGATTGTTGGGGATCACTGAAAACATTTTTCCAACACCATAAACAAATAACCAAATAGACCTCAAGCTTGCGATGGTTTAAGATACATCTAGCAAACATATATGGTGGTGTAATGGACTAGTTGGTCCATAATGGGAGTTTAACATTCATAAACAAGCATTTAGGATATATTTGGCAAAAGTTGTTGTTAGCTATAAAGTAGGTAGCTGGTAGTGTGTAGCAGGTAGCTGATAGCTATAAGTTATAGCTTTTATTTGTTATATAAATGTTTGGCAAAAGTAGTTGGAAGATTTTGCAATATATAAAATTACATCAAATGACAACAATTTACAAATAAATTAATATATAAAATTATAAATATAATTTTAAGGGCAATTATGAAATTTGATTTCAAAAGCTCAGTAACGTTTTGTTAAATACTACATGAAGTAGCTTTTAGATTTGTAGTGTTTTGATTAAACTAAAAGCTAAATGCTCGTACTGTCAAATGAAGCCTTTTGTTTAAATGAGAGCGTTTTGTCAAAAGCTAAAAACTATGAGTGTTGGATTAGGTATCTAAGACCATAAGTATAATTGGTATGTACTTGCTTTGATAGTAGCATGGTCCTTTTTGGTTGCCTTCACACTGACAACTGGACTAGATGACTATTGGAGAGAGAGGCTGAGTTTATTTTTTGGAATAATAAATTGGTGCATAAAAATGATTTATTAATATATATATATATATATATATATATATATATATATATATATATATATATATATATATATATATATGAATAATATATCAATTAGAAAACATATTATTAATTAGTATTTAATTAGAAAATAATTTCGGGATTAAAGGAACTGATTAAAAGTGCAGGGGATGTTTTGCAATTATTTGATAGTTGATGTTTTGGGCCATTAGATCACCCTTATTAGGGAGGGCCGAAAATACCTAGAAGGTTCTAGAGATTTTTGTCCAAGCCTTAAGGTAAGGGAGTCTATGGACTTGCTTAGGCCCTAAGCTAAGGGATTAGGATTTCTACCTCCAAACCCTAGCTAGCCTCAAGTATAAATTGAGCCACTTGGCCATTTGAATTCGTGCACCTCATTGAAACCCTAGAAGAGCCAAATTTATGAGCAAGTGAATCCTCTCTCCTCTCTCATATTCATCATCTTTCCCTAGTGTGTTTGTGAGCCATTAGAGGTACTACGCTTGTGGTACTTGTTCTCAAAAGCAAGGATCTTCAAGAATTGGTTGTTATTTGTCACAACTGTAAATTTTGAGCCATGTAATCTATATATTCAAGTTAATGTGAATCAAAAACTTCAATCAAATACAACATTCTACTACCACAAATAGTCATCAAACAATTGGAGACCCTAGAAGCTCTTGTTAAGCCTATTTTAGACTAGAACTTCCTTATTGGATCCCAATGGACCAATAAGCTTCCAATTGGACTATCATGGGCTTAGAACCCTAATTGGGCTCTAATTGGACCCACACTTATTTATTTCAATATCCTGGGTCATATTGGGCCTAGAATGAAATAAATCACAAGCTTTGATCCATAATTTAACCTAACCTAGCTTATTAAAGCATAAAAATCACAATTTTATTTTATAAGGCTAATAAGCACCCAAAACTAACTCTAATTTTGGGCTTAAGGGAAAAAGCCCAAATTTTTCTTTTCCCTCTCTAAAATCTCGGCCCAAGGCCCAAACACAAGAAAGAGTTGACTTTCAAGTGACACCTCATTATTGTCCATAGGATCTCCATGCAAGATATTTCCTTTTCCCATGCAAGTATCACTTCAAAAATCATCTCACTCCTTCCTCTCTCTCACTCTCGGCCATACACCCACACACACACACAAAAATCTCTCAAATCCTCTCTAGATCACTCAAGAACAACTCTCCCTCTCCACTCAAAAATCTCGAGTTCTAGGAAGCATTCAAGAGGAAATCTCCACAAAATTCTTCATCTAAGGTAAGATTATGCATAGATCTATGGTTTAAATTCTTTTGTTATCAAAATCCTTTCCTAATCTATGCAAAAATCGTGATCTTGCATCCTAGAACCATCTCAAAACTCGAGATCTTCATCAAAGAGAGCTAAGGCCAAAAACACTTCATTTTCCTTCCATTTTTCATTGCAAAACCGAATCAACACCCCAAGGTGAGCTTCATACCCCCTATTTTCTGTTTTTATGAGTTTTGTGGGGGGGGGGGGGGGGAATACAAGTGAAAGTGTAGATCTATATGTGTTTTGTATGTCTTGTATGATTTCCATGCTTATATGTATGCTTTTATGTGTTTTTATGTTGGATCTAGCCTTAAAACCCATCAAAACCGAGATATATCTTGTGTTAAATGATTTTAGCTTCAAATATATTTCTAAAACACAAAGTGCTTCAAGAAAAATGGCTAAGTGGCTTAGTAATAATTTTCTTTGGGTTAAAAACACAAATTTTGGGCCTAAAATGTGAAAAATGCAAAAATAAGGGCCCAAATTGACATTTCACAGATTCTGATGGATGAAGTGTGCCAAAACAGTTTCCATAAATAAATTTCTGGAAATATACTCATTTAAGGGATTAAAATCATAAATTCCAAGCTTAATGGGCTAAAAATGAAAATTTCGGCCCAATAAGGCCCATTATGCGAATTTTTCTGTTTTGGAGGGCCAAAACGGTAACTTTCTGTAAAACAGTGGACTATAAGTGTTCCAAATCCTTTTCAAAGGTTTAAAATGCTTTTTAAATTTAAAAAGGACCAAAGTTGCAAAAATTTTCCAATTTGGGCCAAAATTGTCAAAGTTGCGAAAAGAAGGGATTAAAACCGAGAAAACTGCATTTTCAAGGACTTAAACTGTTTTTTTTATGAAAAATATGTTGAAAAATATTAATTTCAATAATTTTTGGTGTTAAAATGTCAAGAAAAATAGTTTAAGGACCAAACCGGGAAGTATTTAATAAAAAGGGTTGAAAATGTAAATTTTACAAATAATGAGGGGCTGAAAACAGGAATATTTCAAGGCTAGTTCAATATACACATTTTGATCAAATAATGGCACCGCGACTATCGACGAAATACAATACATTACAATACCAAAAGTCGTTGTTAAACGAATTGGCTCGGTCTCGAGCCAATAGAAATCTACAAGTACTAACACTACGACACTGCGATTCATACAAGTAACGTTTGGTTATACATATACATACGAGTGTGCACAGACGTCTACGCACCATCTTTGGGCCCCACAAGTGTAAAATCTTGTTCGTTGAGCCTAGCTAGCCCAATGACCTGATCTTAAGGCCCGAAGACATTTTTTTTACGGTGTGTTGGGTTTTACCGATCCGACACAACGTAAATGGACTTTCAATGGCTTGTATACCACCGGTCCCCAAGGGTCCTTGGGTATTGCTAGTAAAGTCTACATTTCATGCGAGGCGGGTCGGGGACCCCTCGTACATTTTATCCCCAACCGGCTAATGGAGTTACCGGGGTCTTCGTGACCTCTTTCTCTTCGGATGTGGGACTACACCTAGTCAGGGCGATTGGATAACGCGATTAGTACTGACGACGCCTTCGGAGTCGTTAGTATAACTATAAACTGGGCGTTTGTGTAACGCGGGTTTGTAGTAAATAATCCTGCTCGAGAACCTTCCAACGTCGCCTGGGACTGACACAATACGCTATGCAATGGTTTCAATGTAACATCACGTAATTCAAGGAACTAGGAGGACATCGGGTTTTCCTAGGGTTTTCAATACTTACAAATTTGAAATGAATACATTTTCAATGAACATTTTTTTTACAAGTATAGAAACAAACAAGCATACCTATGGATCTTCACAAATGTCTTCAAAAGCTTATCTTTTCAGAAAATATTGGATTTTCTGGTGGTTTTTCAAACAATACAAACATTCGATTTCAAACACTACTTATGAACTCACCAACATTTCATATGTTGACGTTTTTCAAAATACTTGTATTCTCAGGGAACCAGTGAATCAAGGGAAATCATATTCAGTGACGGTTGCAGTTTATTTTTGTATGGATTGAACAAATTAATTTTTGGGAAATGTAATGTTTAAACAATGTGTGATATGTAAACACTACTGGTTGTACTATGTTGATGAATGGTGACGAATGTGGTTATGTTTCATATATATTCAATGTTATGGTATCCAATTGAGTCACGGCAAGCCCCCGGACGTTTCCGCTGTCTGGTTCGGGGGTGTGACAGGTTGGTATCAGAGCTTTGTTTATAGTGAACTAGCATGTCGAGCCATACATTGATATGCAACTATAAACCAAAAAGAGGGACTAACATAACTCTGAACAGAACAAGTAAATAAAACACACTTGCTTGCATTAGGAATAAGGATCCAACGCTGAATCAAACACAATAACACTGGTATCTCGATTAATTCGGGACTGTTCTTGGTGATACCAAGGAGTGAACGTAGCCTGATCAACTACATTCTCTCCAAGGTAAAACTAACACACGTCTTGATGAGATCGGGATAGCCAGGGAACCAAGAACTATACCCTTATCACCCAAAAAGAGAATGTTTGCTTAGTCTGTACAATAGTCATAGCATCCTAGGATAATGTAGCATATTTACGTACTCGCGCAGACAGCATGGCTGGTTTTCATCACCCGGGATACCCCTACTTCCCTAATCAGGGAAACAACGGGTGGCTAGAGGAGGAGGAGGAGCCCGAGGAGGAGCAGCAGGGTATTCAGTTTCATCAGGCCTTAGTAGCTCACGGGATGCTTGTGGATGAACCAGGAGGGAATCCAGACGAAGCACACGATGTCGGACCCGACGAATACGTAGACACTGACTACGAAATTGGAGAGCTCGACGATGACGACGAAGACGGCCGGGTCGGGGACCAGGACCCCATCCCGCCATGCGAGGACGAGGCACAACCAGATCACCCTGCTCCACCAGCGAACACCCCAAGAGAGAACCGTTCCCTCGAAGCTGAGATCGCCGCACTGCGACAACAGCTGTATGCGATGGAGGCTCGGGCAGTGCAAGCAGAGCATGAGAGGGACGAGGTTATAGGAGACATGGCAGAGATGGCGCAGCTACTGGCACAACATTTCGGCATATGACTTCGGCACCACCTCCTGACGCAGCTCATCGCGGTTAGGAATAGACTTATCATAGTAGGTTATTAGGAACTATGTTATGTACTCCGGCTCTATGTTTTAGTGACTACACTACTCATGGAGCCGTTATGCTGTCAGATTAGCGTTATTTATGTATGCTCCTACGAGCAAATTTTCTTGTACTAAATGCGGGTAATATTAATAAACTTTTGTGTGTTTTGCTAAATTATTCTTAGTTGCTATGTGTTGAGACATTATGATTGCATGCTTGATGATAGTAATGTTTAGGTTCGCACCATACACCTAGATAGTAGGGTCGCAACCTCCCAGAAACCACGAACACTCAACATCTTTCCGTTTCATGACAGAAAGATGCCTCGCCCACCTACTCGCGGAAACCCAGGACCAACCCCGCCCGAAGTTGACTCCACTGCTTTCCAGGCAGCCGTGTCTGCTGCAGTCACAGCAGCTATGGCACAACTTCACCGAGGGAACAACGGAGGAGGTAACGGGCAAGGATCTAGAAGTTCGAACAACGGGACGAACCAAGGACTCACTAAAACGTGCACCTACAAGGATTTTGCGAACGCTAAACCCCGAACTTTCAACGGTACCGGAGGAGTGATCGCCCTAAAGCGATGGATCGAGAAGGTAGAGTCGGTGTTCGAGATATGCGAGTGCCCCGAGCAGATGAAAGTGAAGTTCGCGGCCTGCACTTTTGTGGACCAAGCACTCACTTGGTGGAATGGTCATGTGGAAGCTATGACACTCCCTGTCGCCAACTCTATTCCCTGGGCAGAGATGAAAGAGATGTTGACGGCTGAGTACTTCCCCCGAGGCGAAATACAGAAGATGGAGCAGGAACTATGGAATCTCACGGTGCAGAATGGGAACATCGATGCTTACATCTCGAGATTCAGCGAACTATCTCTGTTGTGCCCGGGTATGATCACATCAGAGGGAAGAGTGATAGCATATGCGTCCCGTCAACTAAAGACGCACGAAGTAAATTACACAACCCATGACCTAGAACTGGGAGCTGTGGTCTTCGCCCTAAAAATTTGGAGGCACTACCTGTACGGTACAAAGTGCACCATCTTCACAGACCACAAAAGCCTCCAGCACATCTTGAATCAGAAGGAGCTGAACATGAGACAACGAAGATGGGTGGAGTTGTTAAACGACTACGAATGCAAGATCAAGTACCATCCAGGCAAGGCCAACGTGGTAGCTGACGCATTAAGTCGGAAGGAGTACATAAATCGCCGTACGAAAACGCACTCGATAACCATTCAGTCTCATCTGACCGCTCAAATTGCACCAGTCCAGGCAGAGGCTATGAAAGCGGAAAATAGAACTAGCGAGGCATTACGCGGTATGGAGAAGAACCTGGAAGTCAAAGAGAATGGGGTATACTACTTCATGAACCGTATTTGGGTTCCAAAAATCGGAGGATTCAGGGAGATCGTTATGAAGGAAGCCCACAAGACACGATACTCCATTCATCCTGGTTCGGACAAGATGTATTTGGACATTAAGCAGCACTATTGGTGGCCTAACATGAAGGCGGAAATCGCAACTTATGTTAGTAAGTGCCTTACGTGTGCCAAAGTAAAAGTGGAATACCAGAAACCTTCCGGATTGTTACAGCAACCGGCAATCCCTGAGTGGAAATGGGAGGGGATTTCTATGGACTTCGTGACCAAGCTGCCCAAGACGTCGGACGGTTTGGACACCATATGGGTAATAATCGACCGACTGACGAAATCTGCCCATTTCCTGCCGATCAAAGAGTCCTACAAGATGGAGAGGCTGACGCGTTTGTACCTACGAGAGATTGTAAGACTTCATGGAGTGCCAAAATCTATCATCTCAGATAGGGACAGTAGGTTCACGTCACGCTTTTGGCAGTCGCTCCACAAGGCAATGGGAACTCATCTTGATATGAGCACCGCGTATCACCCACAAACGGACGGTCAAAGCGAACGAACCATTCAGACGCTTGAAGACATGCTTCGTGCATGTGTAATAGACTTCGGAAAGTCTTGGGATACCCACCTACCGTTGATCGAGTTTTCATATAACAATAGTTATCATTCGAGCATTAAGGTGGCCCCTTTCGAAGCACTGTACGGGCGTAAATGTAGATCACCGTTATGTTGGGCTGAAGTAGGAGACACCCAGCTAGCAAGAACACATACGTCAAACAGAGCATTAACGGGACCGGAAATCATTCGCGAGACCACAGAAAAGATTGTCCAGATCAAAGCTCGACTACAGGCATCGCGTGACCGGCAAAAGAGCTACGCTGATAAACGGCGTAAGCCCTTAGAATTCCAGGTCGGTGATCGAGTAATGTTGAAGGTCTCACCCTGGAAAGGGGTTATACGTTTCGGAAAACGGGGAAAGCTGAACCCGCGATACATTGGACCTTTCGAAATCGTCGCCCGAATAGGTCCAGTAGCATACAGACTACAACTACCCGCAGAGCTAAACGGTGTACACCCCGTGTTTCATGTTTCTAATCTGAAAAAGTGCCTATCAGATGAAACCCTTGTCATTCCTCTTGACGAAATCGAAATCAATGAGAATCTCCTGTTCGTCGAAGAACCAATCGAAATTATGGACAGGGAGGTGAAGCGTACTAAGCAGAGTCGCATCCCGATCGTGAAGGTACGGTGGAACGCAAAGCGTGGGCCAGAATTCACGTGGGAACGCGAAGATCAAATGAAGCAAAAGTACCCTCACCTATTCTAGCATTCTCAAATCTAGCTTTCAAACATAATTTCGGGACGAAATTCCCTCTAACGGGGGGATGATGTCACAACTGTAAATTTTGAGCCATGTAATCTATATATTCAAGTTAATGTGAATCAAAAACTTCAATCAAATACAACATGCTACTACCACAAATAGTCATCAAACAATTGGAGACCCTAGAAGCTCTTGTTAAGCCTATTTTAGACTAGAACTTCCTTATTGGATCCCAATGGACCAATAAGCTTCCAATTGGACTATCATGGGCTTAGAACCCTAATTGGGCTCTAATTGGACCCACACTTATTTATTTCAATATCCTGGGTCATATTGGGCCTAGAATGAAATAAATCACAAGCTTTGATCCATAATTTAACCTAACCTAGCTTATTAAAGCATAAAAATCACAATTTTATTTTATAAGGCTAATAAGCACCCAAAACTAACTCTAATTTTGGGCTTAAGGGAAAAAGCCCAAATTTTTCTTTTCCCTCTCTAAAATCTCGGCCCAAGGCCCAAACACAAGAAAGAGTTGACTTTCAAGTGACACCTCATTATTGTCCATAGGATCTCCATGCAAGATATTTCCTTTTCCCATGCAAGTATCACTTCAAAAATCATCTCACTCCTTCCTCTCTCTCACTCTCGGCCATACACCCACACACACACACAAAAATCTCTCAAATCCTCTCTAGATCACTCAAGAACAACTCTCCCTCTCCACTCAAAAATCTCGAGTTCTAGGAAGCATTCAAGAGGAAATCTCCACAAAATTCTTCATCTAAGGTAAGATTATGCATAGATCTATGGTTTAAATTCTTTTGTTATCAAAATCCTTTCCTAATCTATGCAAAAATCGTGATCTTGCATCCTAGAACCATCTCAAAACTCGAGATCTTCATCAAAGAGAGCTAAGGCCAAAAACACTTCATTTTCCTTCCATTTTTCATTGCAAAACCGAATCAACACCCCAAGGTGAGCTTCATACCCCCTATTTTCTGTTTTTATGAGTTTTGTGGGGGGGGGGGGGAATACAAGTGAAAGTGTAGATCTATATGTGTTTTGTATGTCTTGTATGATTTCCATGCTTATATGTATGCTTTTATGTGTTTTTATGTTGGATCTAGCCTTAAAACCCATCAAAACCGAGATATATCTTGTGTTAAATGATTTTAGCTTCAAATATATTTCTAAAACACAAAGTGCTTCAATAAAAATGGCTAAGTGGCTTAGTAATAATTTTCTTTGGGTTAAAAACACAAATTTTGGGCCTAAAATGTGAAAAATGCAAAAATAAGGGCCCAAATTGACATTTCACAGATTCTGATGGATGAAGTGTGCCAAAACAGTTTCCATAAATAAATTTCTGGAAATATACTCATTTAGGGGATTAAAATCATAAATTCCAAGCTTAATGGGCTAAAAATGAAAATTTCGGCCCAATAAGGCCCATTATGCGAATTTTTCTGTTTTGGAGGGCCAAAACGGTAACTTTCTGTAAAACAGTGGACTATAAGTGTTCCAAATCCTTTTCAAAGGTTTAAAATGCTTTTTAAATTTAAAAAGGACCAAAGTTGCAAAAATTTTCCAATTTGGGCCAAAATTGTCAAAGTTGCGAAAAGAAGGGATTAAAACCGAGAAAACTGCATTTTCAAGGACTTAAACTGTTTTTTTTATGAAAAATATGTTGAAAAATATTAATTTCAATAATTTTTGGTGTTAAAATGTCAAGAAAAATAGTTTAAGGACCAAACCGGGAAGTATTTAATAAAAAGGGTTGAAAATGTAAATTTTACAAATAATGAGGGGCTGAAAACAGGAATATTTCAAGGCTAGTTCAATATACACATTTTGATCAAATAATGGCACCGCGACTATCGACGAAATACAATACATTACAATACCAAAAGTCGTTGTTAAACGAATTGGCTCGGTCTCGAGCCAATAGAAATCTACAAGTACTAACACTACGACACTGCGATTCATACAAGTAACGTTTGGTTATACATATACATACGAGTGTGCACAGACGTCTACGCACCATCTTTGGGCCCCACAAGTGTAAAATCTTGTTCGTTGAGCCTAGCTAGCCCAATGACCTGATCTTAAGGCCCGAAGACATTTTTTTTACGGTGTGTTGGGTTTTACCGATCCGACACAACGTAAATGGACTTTCAATGGCTTGTATACCACCGGTCCCCAAGGGTCCTTGGGTATTGCTAGTAAAGTCTACATTTCATGCGAGGCGGGTCGGGGACCCCTCGTACATTAACCGGCTAATGGAGTTACCGGGGTCTTCGTGACCTCTTTCTCTTCGGATGTGGGACTACACCTAGTCAGGGCGATTGGATAACGCGATTAGTACTGACGACGCCTTCGGAGTCGTTAGTATAACTATAAACTGGGCGTTTGTGTAACGCGGGTTTGTAGTAAATAATCCTGCTCGAGAACCTTCCAACGTCGCCTGGGACTGACACAATACGCTATGTAATGGTTTCAATGTAACATCACGTAATTCAAGGAACTAGGAGGACATCGGGTTTTCCTAGGGTTTTCAATACTTACAAATTTGAAATGCATACATTTTCAATGAACATTTTTTTTTACAAGTATAGAAACAAACAAGCATACCTATGGATCTTCACAAATGTCTTCAAAAGCTTATCTTTTCAGAAAATATCGGATTTTCTGGTGGTTTTTCAAACAATACAAACATTCGATTTCAAACACTACTTATGAACTCACCAACATTTCATATGTTGACGTTTTTCAAAATACTTGTATTCTCAGGGAACCAGTGAATCAAGGGAAATCATATTCAGTGACGGTTGCAGTTTATTTTTGTATGGATTGAACAAATTAATTTTTGGGAAATGTAATGTTTAAACAATGTGTGATATGTAAACACTACTGGTTGTACTATGTTGATGAATGGTGACGAATGTGGTTATGTTTCATATATATTCAATGTTATGGTATTCAATTGAGTCACGGCAAGCCCCCGGACGTTTCCGCCGTCTGGTTCGGGGGTGTGACATTATTAATATATAGCAACAAATGTATGTGTTCTAATCTTTCTTATGTAGATTTTGAAATATTAGATGCATATTAGGGTTTTCTATTTTACGTTTAATACTTGTATGTCTAATTGAAAAAACATAGATTCAATCTAGGGTTGCATGCACACATAGGATTGTTTGTATAAAACCCATGAGTGGTATCAGAGCATTTTGTTTTGTTTTCAATTAGATTTGATACAATAGATTGAACTTGACAAAATTAGGGTTTATGGCTTTTAAACCCTAACGCTTGGATTTTTCAAAATTAGGGTTTATAAACCCTAGTTTTGAAACTTGGTTAGGGTTTGCTAACCCTCATGATTTTGATTTTCAGGGTTTGCTAACCCTAGAATTTTCAAAAATGCCTTCCCCAATATTTGATTTCGAAAATCCATACGATAAAGGGATTAGGTTAAATTATTTATTTTATTTAATGGATAATCCTTATGAGATTTAGTAATTTAAATTAATTGTTTAATTTTGGATAATTATTAAATAAAGGTTTTTAATATTTAAGATTTTAAATTAAAAGGTGTCACACCCCAAAACCGAGAACGGCGGAAACGTTTTGGGGCGGAGGACGCCATGTATAGTATCACAACATAGTGATAGTAAACAAGTAAACAAACATCATCCATTGCAATAAATATATAATTTTAATACATGTGTGTTCTTTGTAATGTAATAGACACCAAAAGTGAATGATCAAAATAAAAGATGAGTCTTGTTTGTGCTCCGTCTTCTCAAAAACCTGTCACCGGTACCTGTCTACTGATGACCTGAGAATACAAGTTATATTGAAAGCATAGATCAACATTTAAGCTGGTGAATTCATAAGTATTTTAGTGTCTTTGATTTGTAAAACTGTAAGGAAAAGACTTGTAAATGTTTGATGAAAAACTTCGTAGAAGTGTGAAAACCCTAGGAAATCCTATATTTCCGACTAGTATAAAAATTAGTCTTCTACCAAGACCTGATAGTTTTGGAGGTTTGTTTCTCCGTATGAATGATGGTTTTTCCTTATGTAACTACTATTATCAAAATATAGTCTACCTCATCGTTTATGTGAATGTGTCACAAAATAAAAGTAAAAGGGAAAATTATATAATCATTGAAGTATTATCCTTTGGTACCAGGATAAACACGACATAGTAACTTGCCGAATAGTATAACCGTAGACATCTGTCGATGTGTATTTTCCCTCTATAGGTAACAGCTGGGTGTAGAATGGTTAGTCCCGTACGTATATAATAGTATCTATTCATATAATATGTAATAGTATCTCATCATATAGTATGTAATAGTATCTCTTCATATAGTATGTAATAGTATCTCTTCGTATAGTATGTAGTACATTTGTATAGACTCATGAATGAACTGACTCTTGTATGTTCCAATTGTACTAGGAATAGTAAGTAGTATCTCCCAAACTATACCTATTATAGTTTACTAGTAATGTAGTTTTAAGTGTCCACATATGTTTATACACCTTTTCTATACAAGGTGTTGGAGCTGAAGTCACAACCATCTTATCAAATACATACATATACATATACATATATATATACACACACACACACACACACACACACATATATATATATATATATATATATATATATACTTACCACATAAGTGTATAGATATGGTATTTAAGAATACATAAGTGGAAAAGCGGTTTTTGTAATACATTTAAAAGGTTTGAAACAATAAATAATCATGACTTGATGTCAGTTTATAAAACGATTTAAAAGTAGTTTGTTTGATAAAACGGTTTGAAAGTATAGTAAATCCATATTTTTGATAATTATTAATCACATGTGATTGATATAATAACTATGATATTAGACTTGTATTCCCCCCATAAAAGCATTTAAAAGTAGGCAAAATCATTTAAAAGGTTGTTTAAGGGGTATGAACTCACCTGGAATGAGTGATGCGATAGTAGGATCGGTAAAGGATGCTAAATGTCAAGTGAGGACTTGGACACACACAATGATCCTAGTTAACATATAATAAAACATATATGTATCTAATTAGTCATTTAACAACTAATTAACCAAGTTAAAACACACTAGGACATGGAAACACTTTGATTCAACTGTTATAGGTACCAAAGGATTGCATCTAAAGGTTGTATGGCATGGCATTGGAGTTTATGGCCTAAGGACTACTCCTTATGGAGTTTACGCCCAATGGTCATTTTCCCATGAGTTTATGGCTGTAAAATCATGGTACTAAGTGCCATATGGTGTTTTGAGGTCTTATAAGTCAGTATTGAGCATCCATTGATAAAGTGCAAGCCATAAGAAGCATTAGGGGCACAATATCACCACTTTGTAGAGTTTGCGACCTAAGGACCATTTCCTTATGTGTTTACGACCATAAAATCTTATGGGGACATGTTTTCTTTATTGTTTAAGGTCCTAAACACTTCAAGGAAGGATCAAGACTTGCATCCAAGGCATAGGAAGGGACTAGGGTTCATTTAACCCCATTTAGAAGAGTTTACGACCCAAGAACATCCCTTGGCCATAAAATCCATTGATCATGTGCTTCTTGATGTTTTATAAGTGTAAACAAGTTCATTATAAGCACACAAAAATCTAGGGCAAGTGTAATTACAAGATAGAAGCTTGATTGGGTGTTTAAGGTCCAAGAACACTAGTGTGTGTTCTTGGTGTTTTGAAGAGCACTTGAAGATTTAAGTGAAAATCAATAATGAATGGGTGAAATGATGTATAACAACTAGATCATAGGTTATAACAACAAATCAAGTTAAGAAACACTTACGTTTTCGGAAGATCGGGTGAAGAACGGGATGCCACTTGAGATAGAATGGTAAGTGTTCTTGAGTGTGGAAGTTGAGAAATGAAAGAAATGGGGAGTAAACTCATGCCTAAGGAATGAGTTTGCTGCCGTATGGGAGTTCACGACCCAAACTCCCTTTGTTTGACCGTGAACACCTAACTAAGGTGTTTGTTGTTCCATTGTTACCCGGATATTCTATAAACTACTTCCTTTTATCCGTTTGTTTCAAGAATAATTATTAAAAATACTCAAACGGACTTTAAACTGGCTAAAATTTAGCAGAAAAGTATTTAACTTTTAATTGAAGTGCTTGACTATAGGGTTTGTATGAATGAAAATTTCGGGTTGTCACATCATCCCCCTGTTAGAGGGAATTTCGTCCCGAAAATAGAGTTTAAGCAAATAAAGTAGTTACAAATAACTAAGCGAATAGATGAGGATATTTCAATTTCATTTGATCCTCGCACTCCCATGTGAATTCCGGTCCTCCCTTGGCGTTCCAGCGAACCTTCACAATCGGGATATGGCTTTGTTTCGTTTGCTTGACCTCTTGGTCCATGATCTCTACAGGTTCTTCCACGAAGTTGAAGCTCTCGTTGATCTCGATCTTGTCGAGTGGGATTACAAGAGTCACGTCGAACAGACACTTTTTCAAGTTCGAGACATGGAAAGTAGAATGTACGTTACTGAGTTCACGCGGTATATTGAGTTTGTAAGCTACAGGTCCGATCCTAGCAAGAATCTCGAAAGGCCCTATGTATCTTGGATTTAGCTTTCCACGCTTATTGAAGATTATCAAGCCCTTCCAGCGTGAGACTTTAAAAAGGACTCGGTCACCCACCTGGAATTCCAAAGGTTTCCTTCGCTTATCTGCATAGCTTTTCTGACGGTCTCTAGAGCCTTTCAATCGTTCACTAATCTGAACGATCTTCTCTGTCATCTCCCGTATGAGTTTCGGCCCTGTGAGAGTGCTGTCAGAAACTTGTTCTCCAGCTAACTGGGTGTCACCCACTTCAGCCCAACACAGAGGGGATCTACACTTTCGGCCATAGAGGGCTTCAAATGGAGCAACCTTTTTCTTGTGTGGTAACTGTTGTTGTAGGAAAATTAAACAAGGGGTAAATGAGTATCCCATGCCTTCCCAAAGTTGATCACACAGACTCTCAACATATCTTCCAAGGTTTAGATAGTCCTCTCACTCTTGCTGTCGGTCTGTGGATGGTAGGCTGTACTCATGTCCATCCTCGTTCCTAGGGAACTTTGTAGCGACTGCCAGAACTTTGAAGTGAATCTGCTATCTCTATCGGAGATAATGGATATGGGAATACCATGCAGTCATACAATTTTGCCTAATGTATGTTCTTGTTAATTTCTCAATTTTGTCAGTCTCTTTGATTGGTAGGAAATGCGCGAATTTGGTCAATTTGTCGACGATGACCCAAATGGTGTCAACTCCACCGATTGTCTTGGGCAACTTGGTTATAAAGTCCATAGTAATCTGCTCCCATTTCCATTAAGGTATCTCCGGTTGCTAAAGTAAAGTTGATGGTTTTTGGTATTCGACCTTGACCTTTGCTCAAGTAAGGCATTAAATCACAAAGGTAGCAATCTCTGCTTTCATGTTAGGCCACCAGTATAACCTTTTAAGATCCAGATACATTTTATCTGAACCCGGGTGAACGGAATACCGAGTGTTGTGCGCCTCGGTCATGACTACATCAATGAAACCACCGTGTTTCGGTGTTCAGATTCGGTCCATGAAATATAACGCTTCACCACCCTTGCTTTCTAGGTTCTTATCCATTCCTCTTTGGGATTCGCTTGCCACATTTTTAGGTATCAAAGTGTAACAACCCGTAGTTTATTCCGTCACTATAAACCGTTCCCGATAAATAAAACCGTTTGTATTCAAAATTTTCCGTTAACCTTAGAGTTAAAATTAAATTAATCGCGACTTTTAATTCATTTTCATAAGTGTCGGGATGCGTTAAAAACATTAAAATATTTTCCATATTTATTTGGAAAATTTTTAGTTTTATTTAAGTCGTGATTTCGGCAATTTATCGGGTACGACCAAAAGCACCGTCTAACGGCAGTATCGGGTAGAATTCCACCGGGCCATAAACTCGACCCCTATATAAGGGAGTGAGTGACATCATTTTGAAGCTTTTTCTCTCTCTCTAAACACTTTCTCTCACTACTCTCTCTCTAGAATTCAAAATTCATGAAAAAAACCCCATTTCAAGCTTCAATTTGGTAAGTACCTCATCCTAGCTTGTTGTTTAACTTGTTTGGCATGCAAATTCAAGTTTGAAACTTCCAAAAACACCCAAGAACAAGTGTTTACAGTCTAGGGACCCTCCCAAAACCGTGAACACCCCTTGAGAGGGTTTTGAAGCCCTAAAACCCCTCCAAACCCATTCTAGTGCTTAGATATGGCTTAGAAACTTGCATGCATGAACTTAGGACCCCAAATTCGTACCATTTGAGTATTGGACATGAGTTTACAGTCCAAGAACATGCTAGGACCGTAAACCCACACTCATGGACCATAAACTCCTTTTAACATGTCAAAATGCCCCTAAACACTTCCAAATGCTTCCATGATGCTTCCATGAGAGTGTAGAACCTTATAATCCTTCAAGTGATGCACCAAAACATATGTAAATGGATCAAACTTGAGTTTACGGTCCAAGAACATTCCTAGACCGTAAACTCATATCCTTGGACCATAAACCCATCTTCTTGGACCATAAACTCTTCAAATGGGTGTTAAAGTGCCTTTAACACCTTGTGTGGCTTGGAATTGAACCTAGAACCTTGTATGCTTAACCTTCAACCACAAAAACGCATGATTCATGGAAAAATATGAGTTTAAGGTAGTAAACTCATGTGTTTAAGGTAGTAAACTCCCCAAGAGCATCTTCATAAACCGTAAACTCCTTTTCCAAGGCCCTTTCAAGTCCAAATCATTTCCTAAGTCATAGAATCAACCCTAGAACTTTCCTTTGTGCATTGTAAGACCATTTAGCATCAAAGAACACACCACCCATGAGTTTATGGCTGTAAACTCATAGTAATATGGTCATATAACCGTAAACCCTCTTATGAGTTTACTCTTGAGGAGTAAACTCCATTTCCGAGCCTTATACGTCCCTAGATGTCACCCGGGTCACTCCAAACACTTGATTTGAAGTGTTTTCGCATCTTGGAGTGTATAATCATATCTAATTAGTGATTTAAAGTCTAATTAGATACATTTTCATATCATTTCATATTACATAGGAACCTCACGCGTTATCAAGCCCCGATCTGATACTTAGCATCCAATCTGACACACCTCTCGACCGGTGAGTTCATACCCCTACCATTTTTCAATGTTTTTCACTGTTTTCAAGGAGGGAATACAAGCAAAGTACAAGTAATACTTGTACTCAAAACTATTTTATATGTGTTGTGTTTTATACTACTTATGTTTTTAACGCTGTTAATCATAACACTGATAACCGTTTGAACTTGCAGATTTCATTATCATAGTATTTGTGTAAAACGTTATAAATTGTCGTATTCTATATTTTCACAAACGATTTTCCTTATTTCAATATTTAAAAACATAACCTTTAAACTTTGAACAGGAAACTTAATAAGTTGTTTTGTCCTCGGTAACACTCCACGGAGATACGCGAGTGGAGGATAGTAGATAGAACATATGTAATGTCTTTAATAAAACACCTAGGTTCGAGTGTAAAGGATAGACACCATTAGGAAACATAAAACAATTGTATTGAACTTAATAAAACACCTGGGCTCGAGTGTAAGGACAGGCACCATTAGAATATAGTTAGTCATAGGTACTACTTCCCTAGACAAGAGAAGTAATGAGTAATCTTAAAGATTGGAGACACGTCCTTTGTAACACATCGCGTGGCACGAGAGTGAAGGACTACCCCTATAACTAGAATCTCCGAACGTAGGAGAATGTGACTTGAGTGTATAGATCTATACGGGAATGACAATCCTGCACCTGGCTGCTAGCTACAGCCGAACTGAAAGGTTCAAGGGTGACGAAAGTCATAGAAAGGATACTGGCCATGACCCGAGTCATATCTAGTCTGAAGTATGGTTAAGGACTCGCAATCGAGATTATTAACACTTTATACTTATTTATTAGTTTTACGTACGTAGTAAAACTAATGTATGTTTGAGGATAATCAGAATCGGTAACGGTTCACACTCACACATTCAGGGAAACATGGGGTTTTCCTTGGGATAACATTGAACATAATCAGAATCAGTAACAATTAACACACACACACAATCAGGGAAACATGGGGTTTTCCTGGGGATAACATTGAACATAATCAGAATCGGTAACAGTTCACAGACACACATTCAAGGAAACATGGGGTTTTCCTGGGGATAACATTGAACATAATCAGAATCGGTAATAGTTCACACACACACACACATGTAGGAAAATATAGGATTTTCCTGAGTAACAGTAGTACATAACCAGAAAAGTGTAACAAGTTAGATAACTAAACTTTACAATTCACAAGAACAATCATGTTTTCAGTGTACATCTTTTACCTTACAATTTGGATTTGGTAAACTTTACTCTTAAGAAAATATGGGATTTTCTTGGTTAACCACTTTTTCAGGAAACTAAAGGAACTCGTTCTTTTCATAAGACAAACTGCTTATGAACTCACCGGCTTTATGCTGATTTTCAAACCGCTTGTATTCTCAGGTCCGCATTAGACAGGTACCCGACGATCTCTTTTGGTGAAGATGGAGTGCGTAGAAGACTCGTCTTTCTTTTGTTTAAACTATGTATCTATGAAACATGTACTATTTTACTTTTCAAACTGATGTAATGAAATCTAAGTAATGTAATGTTATGTGTTTTACTTTGCTTACTATGTACATTGGTTATGATATCCCCATGAAGTCACCTCCACCCCGAGACGTTTCCGCCTTCGATTTCGGGGTGTGACAGATTGGTATCAGAGCCCTTATTTATAGTGAACCGAGTATACCAAACCTTACATGGTATAAGACTATAAACATTAAGGGGCCTAAGTGCTCTGAACTAAAAGTATGTTTCAAAATATAAGTATTTTCAAAAACATACAAGTATACCTAACCGTCGAGATCCGTAACTACAAGTAGAACAAAACATTAGTAAATGGGTGTTGTATGCTACGGTTAAACCTGGGCAGGTATGTAGTCGTTTCTAGGGTCAATACAGCCTGATAAACTATATTCATTTGAGACACGACCAACATGTGCCTGGGAGTGACTGTGGTGTTTAGCATGCCTAAAACTTACCCAAATATCCCAAACAACGAATCGGCGTCGCAGTGAATCATGAAATACTATGGGAATATTTCTAGATCCAAATTTGTCGTAGAAAATTCTTGTTCAAGCGTTGTCCTTCGATCATTCCTTTAGCGATAGTTTATCTGCCTTGATAATTCATTCCTGCCCTATCGCTTAATAAAGTTATATGTCTGTCATAAAGAGATATCCGTGTTTCATATCTCTTGAATTAATGCAGAGGACTTACCATCCTATTTTTCCTAATCACTTTAGATCGAAATATCTCCAAAGAAAGGATCCAGTTCAAGTAAGAACAACCCTCCGACGCCACCTCCTTCTCGATTCGACCCAGTGATGTTCCAATTGGCTATTTCTGCTGCAGTGACTGCCACAGTTCTGCCCCGACAAGTTCAGTGGACCAGGAAGTAACACCAACCTCCAAAACCATGAAAATGTTCAAGAGCATCAGAACAAGCGTAATAAGAGTAAGAAAACTTTCTGGAAAAAGCGAAAGGGTCAGAGTTCACAAGGACCCTCCAAGAGGAATGAAACTATGGCAGTTCAAACTACCGCTACTCCTGTTGTTATGTCTGCAGTTCAAGCTACCGCTACTCCAATTGTTGCGCCTACAACTTAAGCGCCTGTCACTAGATATGCGGGTAACCTCCCTTGGTGCAACAAGTGCACGTACCACCATTATCCCTCTGTCCCGTGCCTTGAGAAGATCTTCAAAAGATGTGGCAAAAAGGGCCACACCGCTCACAACTGCAAAACACCAGTTCATCTAATCAATCAAGCTTCTGGATCGAGTACTATTCGAGCCTGCTATGGTTGTGGAGAGATCGGGCATTTCAAGCGAAACTGCCCAAAAATAGAAACCACCAACAACATCAACAACGCCGAAATGGTTTTAGCTGTGAAACAAGAGGAGGCAGCCGCTGATCCCACCACCACCGCGGGTATATTTTTTAAGATAATTCTTGTGCTCGCATTCTTTTCGAATCTAGTGTCAAGAAAGTTTTATTAGTCATTCATTCAATTATCTTCGTAAACATAGTCCTCATCTAATAACCGAAACATTTGTCGTCAATATGGTTACCAGTGAGAATGAATGCACTAACGACTTATCCCCAAGTTGTATCCTTACCTTGAACAATCATTCTTTCCTCACTGATCTGATGTCATTTTCAATAAAGAGCTTTGATGTTATCTTTGGCATGTATCAGTTGAGTCCTGATCATATTGATACACTTTGTTACGAAAAAGCTAATTCGTCTCAATTTCCTTTCTGACCGAACCCGCATGATATATGATGTCAAACTTAGCCCACATCTTCGCATCATTTTCTGTATCAAAGCTCGAAAAACTTATCCAAAAAGGAGTATCAGGTATTCCTATTCCATGCAATCACCGAGAAACAAGAAGTTAAAGACCTCTAGTGCGTCCCCGAAAACTGTAGTATTCCTGAAAAGCTCCCGAGAATTCCTCCCAAATGCCAAATTGAGTTTCGCATCAATCTAATCCCTGGAACTAATTTCGCAGCCAAATCTCCGTACCATTTTTCCCCTGCAGAAATGCAGGAGTTATCCAGTCGACTAAATGAGTTGAGAGTTAAAACCAATATCCTCTTTCCTGAGTAGATGACTTCATCGATAGAATTCAGGAGCTAACTACTCCTCGAAGATAAACCCTAGGTCGATACATCATCAGCTACGAGCTCGCAAGGATAATGCTTCCAAGACAGTATTCAGATGTCGATATGATCAATAAGAGTTCGTATTGATACCCTTTGGTCAAACCATTTTCCCTTGGTCATGTAGTGAGCAATGAAAACATACACGTGGATCCTCATAAGGTTAAAGCAATAGAGGATTGGTCGGCACCGAAGATACCCATAGAAAACCTGTCAATTCTTGGGTTTCGCCGGCTATTATTGCAGACCTACTCAGAAATTCTTCCAGAATCACCAAACCCTTAACCACTTCGACACGGAAAGGTGTACCCTTTTGTTGGAGTAAAAAGTGCAGATTCGCTTGTGTTAGGTCAAGGTAGAAGACACACAGCTAGCCAAGAGTTAATTCCCCAGTAGTACCCACACTGGTTCTGAAACCATCCGCGAAACCATCAAGAAGATCATCTAGACCCGAGAACAATTGAAAACTTCACTACATCGATAGAAGAATTCCGTCAACGTACAATGGAAACCTCTAGAATTTCAGGTTGGAGATCGTGTCCTGTTAAATGGTCTCGCCCTGGAAAGACATGACACACTATGGAAAGCACATAAAGCTTAACTAGTGGTACATTAGACCCTTCGAGATCCTCATTAGGATCAACCTTGTAGCCTTCAAACTCCAAGTACGTTCAGAACTTAGTAACATCCATCCTGTCTTCCATCTCTCGAATCTTTAGAAGTGCCTACCCGGTGAAACCTTAGAAATCTCTCTTGGACAAAGCCATGTCCCGTTAGTGAAGGTTTGCTAGAATTCCAAGCGAGAACATGAATTCACTTGGGAGCGCGAACACCCAATACAGCAGACACATCCACATCCTTTTCCATAACTTGTACCTTAATTCTTGAATTTCGGGCCGAAATTCCCTCTAATGGGGGGATAATGTAACAACCCGTAGTTTATTCCGTCACTATAAACCGTTCCCGATAAATAAAACCGTTTGTATTCAAAATTTTCCGTTAACCTTAGAGTTAAATTAAATTAATCGCGACTTTTAATTCATTTTCATAAGTGTCGGGATGCGTTAAAAACATTAAAATATTTTCCATATTTATTTGGAAAATTATTAGTTTCATTTAAGTCGTGATTTCGACAATTTAGCGGGTACGACCAAAAGCACCGCCTAACGGCAGTATCGGGTAGAATTCAACCGGGCCATAAACTCGACCCCTATATAAGGGAGTGAGTGACATCATTTTGAAGCTTTTTCTCTCTCTAAAAACTTTCTCTCACTACTCTTTCTCTAGAATTCAAAATTCATGAAAAAGCCCCATTTCAAGCTTCAATTTGGTAAGTACTTCATCCTAGCTTGTTCTTTAACTTGTTTGGCATGCAAATTCATGTTTGAAACTTCCAAAAACACCCAAGAACAAGTGTTTACGGTCTAGGGACCCTCCCAAAACCGTGAACACCCCTTGAGAGTGTTTTGAAGGCGTAAAACCCCTCCAAACCCATTCTAGTGCTTAGATATGGCTTAGAAACTTGCATGCATGAACTTAGGACCCCAAATTCGTACCATTTGAGTATTGGACATGAGTTTACGGTCCAAGAACATGCTAGGACCGTAAACCCACACTCATGGACCATAAACTCCTTTTAAAGTGTCAAAATGCCCCTAAACACTTCCAAATGCTTCCATGATGCTTCCATGAGAGTGTAGAACCTTATAATCCTTCAAGTGATGCACCAAAACATATGTAAATGGATCAAACTTGAGTTTACGGTCCAAGAACATTCCTAGACTATAAAATCATATCCTTGGACCATAAACTCTTCAAATGGGTGTTAAAGTGCCTTTAACACATTGTGTGGCTTGGAATTGAACCTAGAACCTTGTATGCTTAACCTTCAACCACAAAAATGCATGCTTCATGGAAAAATATGAGTTTAAGGTAGTAAACTCATGTGTTTAAGGTAGTAAACTCCCCAAGAGCATCTTCATAAACCGTAAACTCCTTTTCCAAGGCCCTTTCAAGTCCAAATCACTTCCTAAGCCATAGAATCAACCTTATAACTTTCCTTTGTGCATTGTAAGACCATTTAGCATCAAAGAACACACCACCCATGAGTTTATGACCGTAAACTCATGGTAATATGGTCATAGAACCATAAACCCTCTTATGAGTTTACTCGTGAGGAGTAAACTCCATTTCCGAGCCTTATACGTCCCTAGATGTCACCTGGGTCACTCCAAACACTTGATTTGAAGTATTTTCGCATCTTGGAGTGTATAATCATATCTAATTAGTGATTTAAAGTCTAATTAGATACATTTTCATATCATTTCATATTACATAGGAACCTCACGCGTTATCAAGCCCCGATCTGATACTTAGCATCCAATCCGACACACCTCTCGACCGGTGAGTTCACACCCCTACCCTTTTTCAATGTTTTTCACTTTTTTCTGGGGGGAATACAAGAAAAGTACAAGTAACACTTGTACTCAAAACTATTGTATATGTGTTGTGTTTTATACTACTTATGTTTTTAACGCTGTTAATCATAACACTGATAACCGTTTGAACTTGCAGATTTCATTATCATAGTATTTGTGTAAAACGTTATAAATATTCGTATTCTATATTTTCACAAACGATTTTCCTCATTTCAATATTTAAAAACATAACCTTTAAACTTTGAACAGGAAACTTAATAAGTTGTTTTGTCCTCGGTAACACTCCACGGAGATATGCGAGTGGAGGATAGTAGATAGAACATATGTAATGTCTTTAATAAAACACCTAGGTTCGAGTGTAAAGGATAGACACCATTAGGAAACATAAAACAATCATATTGAACTTAATAAAACACCTGGGCTCTAGTGTAAGGACAGGCACCATTAGAATATAGTTAGTCATAGATACTACTTCCCTAGACAAGAGAAGTAATGAGTAATCTTAAAGATTGGAGACACGTCCTTTGTAACACGTCCCGTGGCACGAGAGTGGAGGACTACCACTATAACTAGAATCTCGGAACGTAGGAGAACGTGACTTGAGTGTATAGATCTATATGGGACTGACAATCCCGCACCTGGCTGCTAGCTACAGCCGAACCGAAAGGTTCAAGGGTGACGAAAGTCATAGAAAGGATACTGGCCACGACCTGAGTCATATCTAGTATGAAGTATGGTTAAGGACTCGCAATCAAGATTATTAACGCTTTATACTTATTATTAGTTTTATGTACGTAGTAAAACTAATGTACGTTTGAGGATAATCAGAATCGGTAATAGTTCACACACACACACATTCAGGGAAACATGGGGTTTTCTTGGGGATAACATTGAACATAATCAGAATCAGTAATAGTTCACACACACACACACATTCAGGGAAACATGGGGTTTTCCTGGGGATAACATTGAACATAATCAGAATCGGTAACAGTTCACACACACACATTTAGGGAAACATGGGGTTTTCCTTGGGATAACATTGAACATAATCAGAATCGGTAATAGTTCACACACACACATGTAGGAAAGTATAGGATTTTCCTGAGTAACAGTAGTACGTAACAAGAAAACTGTAACAAGTTAGATTACTAAACTTTACAATTCACAAGAACAATCATGTTTTCAGTGTACAACTTTTACCTTACAATTTGGATTTGGTAAACTTTACTCTTAAGAAAATATGGGATTTTCTTGGTTAACCACTTTTTCAGGAAGCTAAAGGAACTCGTTCTTTTCATAAGACAAACCGCTTATGAACTGACCAGCTTTATGCTGATTTTCAAACCGCTTGTTTTCTCAAGTCCGCATTAGACAGGTACCTGATAATCTCTTTTGGTGAAGACGGAGTGCGTAGAAGACTCGTCTTTCTTTTGTTTAAACTATGTATCTATGAAACATGTAGTATTTTACTTTTCAAACTGATGTAATGAAATCTAAGTAATGTAATGTTTTGTGTTTTACTTTGCTTACTATGTACATTGGTTATGATATCCCCATGAAGTCACCTCCACCCCGAGACATTTCTGCCTTCGGTTTCGGGGTGTGATACAAAGCGTCGAGTTGAGCCTCTTTAATTTGTGTGGACATGTGTGAATGGATAATCATAATCAAGGATTTGACTCTACGACCAAAGTATTCCTTCCGACTTAGGGTGTCAGCTACTACGTTGGATTTTCTAGGAGGATAACGAATTTCGCATTCGTAGTCATTGAGTAGCTCGAACTACCGTCGTTGTCTTATGTTGAGCTCCTTCTGGTCGAAGACGTGTTGGAGGCTTTTGTGGTCTATAAAGATAGTACTTTTTGTACCATACAGATAATGTATCCAGATCTTTAGAGCAAACACAACTGCTCCTAACTCAAGATTGTGTGTGGTGTAATTGACCTCATGCGTCTTCAGCTGCCTTGAGGGATAGGCAATGACCTTAACTTGTTGCATCAGAACACATCCGAGCCATTGGTTGGATGCATCGCAGTAGACCATGATGTCTTCTATTCCTTCTGGGAGGGATAGTATTGGTGCGGTGCATCAGGCTCGTTTCAGCGTTTGGAACGCCTTCTCTTGTTTCCCTTCCTATTTAAAGGCCACACCTTTCTAGGTCAGTGTGGTAAGTGGTTTCGCAATACTAGAGAAGTTTTGAATGAACCTGCGATGGTAGCCAGCGAGACCTAAAAATTGATGAATTTCTGTAGGTGTCTTCGGTGTTGGCCAGTTCTCAATAACCTTAATTTTAGAAGGGTCCACGTGTATTCCCTTTTCACTAACCACGTAGCCCAAGAATTCGACTCTTCGAATCCAAAACTCACACTTGGAGAACTTTGCATAGAGCTTCTCCGATCGTTATGTTTCTAAAAAAATTTGTAGGTGTCGACTATGCTCCTCCTTACTTCGGGAGTAGATAAGTATGTCATCGATGAAGACAATAACGACCTGATCCAAGTAAGGACGACACACCTTATTCATCAGGTCCATGAATACAACTGGTGTGTTGGTTAATCCAAATAGCATCACTACAAACTTGTAGTGTCCATAACAAGTTCGCAAGGCTGTCTTGGGGACATCTTCTTCTAGCAATCGCAACTGGTGATGCCCGGATCGTAGATCTATCTTCAGGAAGTAATTTTCTCCTTGAACTTGATCAAATAAGTCGTTTATTCGGGGTAGAGGATAACAAATTTTAACGGTAACCTTGTTGAGTTCCCTGTAGTCGATGCATATACGAAACGATCCATCTTTCTTCTTGACGAAGAAGACCGGTGTACCCCATGGTGAGAAGCTTGGGCTTACGAATCCCTTCTTGAGAAGTTCATTAAGCTGACAGGAAATTTCCTACATCTCCACTAGTGCCAGACGATAAGGAGATTTGTCTACTGGCGTAGCCCCTGATACTAAGTTGATTCTGAACTCGACTTGGCGTTGCGGTGGTAATCCCGGTAGTTCTTGTGGAAAGATGTCGGGAAAGTTGCGTACTTCTGGAATGTTCTGAATTTCCTTTACGTCTTGACTTGTATCTACGATGTGTGCAAGGAATGCATTTTCATTTCGTAAGCACTTTTGAGCTTGAATACTCGAAATGATGCGAAGGTTCGTACTAGATTTGTCGCCATAGATAACTAGGTTTCGTTGTTAGGGAGGTTAAGACGAACTACAGTTTGTACTTTCCACTTTCCCGTTTGCCATTTCTATAGTGAATGATTCCCCTAATGTACGTGGTTTTTGTTTAAGTAAGTGAACAAATTTATGGCTTACGAAGCTTTTCTCTACTCTGCTATCGAGTAGTATGCATGCATATGAATTATCAAGGAGAAACGTACCGGTAACTATCGTAGGATCAGCTAAGGCTTCCTCGTATCCCATAGCCAAGACTCGTCCCACTCCACCGGTATTTTCTGCCTTCGGGCAGTTTCTTTTGAAGTGACCCACCTTGCCACAACCGTAGCAAGTTTGGCCCACACCAGCTGTAACATACACGTTTTGAAATCGTGTTTTGTAATGAATAAAATTGTGAAATACTATGTGAAATTGAGTCTTGAGGTCTAACAGATTGTCACACCCCCAAACCAGAATGGCGGAAACATTTGGGGGTGGATGACTTCACGTAGTACCATAACAATTGAATATCGTAAAGAAAGTACACAACCATCATATATATAATAAACACGTACATTGTTGCGTTATACATATTTCCAAAAGAATATTACAATATGATGATATAAATGTTTAACGATAAACGTTCTTAGCGTTCCTTCTTCCAAAGCTTGATGGTTACCTGTATTACTGGTTCTCTGAGAAATACAAGTGGTTTTGAAAAAGTGTCAACAATTAAGTTGGTGAGTTCATGAGTGTTTTGAGTTGAAAAGTATATCCTTTTTGGTAGTAAATCGGTAAATGAGGTTTTCAGAAAATCCAATATTTTCTATAAATGATTCGAAGAGTTTCTGGAGTTGGAATGCGTTAGTATTTTTCGTACTTGAATGATAAAGATAACTTTGTATGAAAAATAATGTAGAAAACTGTAATGCATATATGAATCTCGTAAATCAAACTTGTTTTTATACTTTTTATGTGAGTTTTATAACCATACTATTGACACTGAATGCCTGTAGCAACATTCTTAAGGTGTTGTAGTGTTATGACATTTGTCACCCCAGACCTGCCGGTCTAACTATAGCTAATAGTTTAGGTGCGGGATTGTCAATCCCGTATAGATCTATACACAAGTATCACGCTCTCCCTCCAAGAGATTATGGTATATAATACAGGACTTGAAATGCATACATAAATGTACGTTGAAGTTTGAATACCTCACATTGCTTAGTATAAATAGATTTACAATAAGAATGACTTTACTTCTTTTGAAAGTGTTTCGTTTTTCAAGATGTATATGTAAAATGTACGATTGACTCATTAACTATACCAATTATAGTTTTTCAGAAAGTATGTTCCATTTGGTGAAAATAACTTGGTGATATAATAGCCTTTTATACATAAAGATGTTTGTATCGATATTCAAAGATAGACATTACATTTATGTTTATAAAATGATACATTAGCGTGTAATGTACTTGTATTCCCCCCCTAAAACATGAAAAGAATTGAAAGGTAAGGGTATGAACTCACTCGTTTGGTTCGAAGAGAGAGAGGCTAAAGTTGAGCAGAACTTTGATCGCGGAAAGCTGCGTCTTCGGGGATCTCGGTAGCGTAGATCTTTCGTCGGGGGCTTGGGTACGAAAACCGAGGTGTCTTGATGGTCTCTGGAGCTCTAGGGTGTGTGAAAGTGAGAGAGGATCTGAGAATTGTGTGCAAAAACCCGAAGTTCAACCTCTCTATTTATAGGATGGAGGATCCTCGTATGTGGGGCGTACTATCGGAGTACGCTGGGCGTACCCAGTACGCGGGGCGTTTTTCGGTTACGCGGGGCGTAAAAATGCGTCATGGCTTACGACTCAGGTCTAGCTAGCATAGAGCACTCTTGGATTACGCGGGGCGTAATCCAGTCTGCCATCTTCTAAATTCCGTAACTTTCGCACACAGGCTCCGTTTTTCGTGTTCTTTATATCCATGCCTAGGTGAGATTATGCTCTACAACTTTCATTTAGACTCCGTCGACTAGTTTTGACTTTATTTTTAATGATATATTGTTAATAGGCCGGGACTACTAAAGTCCGTTAAAAATTCATAGTTTCTTTATTCGACGTCGGTTTTTGTTTGTCTTTTTATCATTTTATTACTATTGTGGAGATCTTCAACTTCCGTTTAGGTGGCGATAGCTAAATAACACTCAATCTTCAATTCGAGTTTTTAGCCCTCTACTACTGTTACAAAACTTAGGAAATTCGTAACTTCTTCATACGAGGTCCAATTTGGGCGATCTTTTTATGTATGTTTACAGTCTAACGAACTCTACATCTTTTGTTTAGATACTTTAGGCTAAAATGCATTTTATTGAAATTTCACTTTTTACGTTAAATAGCGTTTTAACGGTGTGTCGTAAATATACGAGTTGTTATAATTTCTTCAATATAACCCAGTTTTGAATGTTCTTTATGTTTTTGGAAACCTTGGGACGATGTCTAACATTTTATGTATCCCAACTCAGATATTTGAACACTTTATTTTTGAGGTTAATTTAATTGACTCCAAATAATTTTTGTTGTATTTGACTTTTGAGCGTTACACTGCTTTTGGAAAATATCGGGTTGTCACATCATCCCCCCGTTAGGGGAATTTCGTCTCGAAATTTAATCTAAGATAGAGTTTACAGGTTAAGGAAAAATGTGCGGATACTTTTGCTTTATCTGATCCTCGCGTTCCCAGGTGTATTCAGGTCCTCGCTTGGCGTTCCAGTGGACCTTCACAATAGGTATGCGACTTTGTTTAGTCCTTTTTATTTCCCGGTCCATGATCTCTACTGGTTCTTCCATGAATTGGAGATTATCATTTATTGCAATTTCGTCTAGCGGGATGACAAGGGTCTCATCGGACAAGCACTTCTTTAGGTTTGATACGTGAAAGGTAGGGTGTACATTGTGGAGCTCCTGAGGTAATCGAAGTTTGTACGCCACTAGACCGATCCTGGCAAGGATCTCGAATGGTCCGATGTATCTTGGGTTTAGTTTCCCACGCTTTCCGAAGCGTATTAACCCCTTCCAGGGCGAGACTTTTAGTAGGACTCGATCTCCAACCTGGAATACCAAGGGTTTTCGTCTTTTATCCGCGTAACTCTTTTGTCTGTCCCTTGATGCCTTCAGGCATTCCCGGATTTGAACAATCTTCTCCGTAGTTTCCCTTATGATTTATGGTCCAGTGAGCGTGTGGTCGTTTGCTTGTCCTCTTGTTAGTTGTGTGTCCCCCACTTCGGCCCAGCACACAGGTGATCTGCATTTACGGCCGTAGAGGGCTTCGAATGGGGCAGCCTTGATACTAGTGTGGTAACTATTGTTGTACGAGAACTCGACCAAGGGAAGATGGGTGTCCCAAGGTTTGCCAAAATCGATTACGCAAGATCTCAACATATCTTATAGGGTTTGTATGGTTCTCTCACTCTGGCCGTCAGTTTGTGGGTGATAAGCGGTACTCATGTCTAGTCTTGTTCCTAGAGCTTTTTGTAGTGACTGCCAGAACCTTGAGGTGAATCTACTATCTCGGTCCGAGATAATGGATATGGGCGCACCATGTAGTTGTACAATTTCTCTGAGGTACGTCCTAGTTAGCTTCTCCAATTTATCCGTCTCCTTGATCGGTAGGAAGTGCGCTGATTTAGTTAACCTGTCGACGATCACCGAGATGGTGTCGAGTCCGCTTGCCGTGCTGGGTAGTTTGGTTACGAAATCCATGGTTATACGTTCCCACTTCCATTCGGGTATTTCCGGTTGTTGCAACAATCCTAAGGGCTTTTGGTATTCTACCTTGACCTTAGCACACGTTAGACATTTACTTACGTTGGTAGCAATTTCGGCTTTCATGTTCGGCCACCAGTACAACTTTTTGAGGTCGAGATACATTTTATCGGAGCCGGGGTGTATGGAGTATCGTGTCTTATGGGCTTCGTTCATGAGGACTTCTCTAAATCCTCCAAACTTCGGTGTCCAAATCCTATCCATGAAGTAATGAACTCCATCATTCTTGACTTCAAGCTTCTTATCCATTCCCCTTAAAGCTTCCCCTGCCACATTCTCAGATGTTAAGGCTTCTATTTGAGCTTCTTTGATTTGTGTGGACAGGTGTGAATGGATTGTCATGGTTAAAGACTTCACTCTGCAGCCCGAGTATTCCTTCTGGCTGAGTACATCGGCCACCACGTTAGCCTTTCCGGGATGATATCGAATCTCGCATTCATAATCATTTAGCAGTTCTACCCACCGTCTTTGTCTCATGTTGAGTTCTTTTTGGTTGAGGATATGTTGGAGGCTTTTATGGTCAGCGAAGATTGTACATTTCGTGCCGTAGAGGTAGTGTCTCCATATCTTTAGAGCGAAGACGACTACTCCTAGCTCAAGATCGTGCGTTGTGTAGTTCACTTCGTGCGTCTTTAGTTGCCTTGAGGCATAGGCGATGACCTTCCCTCGTTGCATCAG
Organism: Lactuca saligna; assembly: GCF_052625555.1. Classification (NCBI taxonomy): domain Eukaryota; kingdom Viridiplantae; phylum Streptophyta; class Magnoliopsida; order Asterales; family Asteraceae; genus Lactuca; species Lactuca saligna. The sequence continues at coordinate 107,407,204 of NC_136421.1, read as the reverse complement.
GACACACCCGAGTCCTTGGTTTGATGCATCGCAATAGACCACGAACTCCTCCGTTCCTTCTGGCAAGGTTAGGATGGGCGCACTACATAATGCTCATTTTAACATTTGAAACGCGGCATCTTGTTTTTCTCCCGAGTCGAATGTCACATTCTTCTGAGTTAGTGTGGTGAGTGGCTTGGCAATCTTGGAGAGATTTTGTATGAACCTTCGGTAATACCCGGCGAGTCCCAAAAATTGCCGGATCTCCATAGGGGTTCTTGGAATCTTCCAACTCTCTATTGCCTTGATCTTCGAGGGATCCACATGTATTCCCTCTTTGCTTACTACGTGTCTTAGGAAATCCACCTCCCGAATCCAAAATTCGCACTTTGAAAATTTTGCGTACAGTTTCTCTGTCCTCAATGTTTCCAACACCTGGTGGAGATGTTGGTTGTGTTCTTCCTGGCTTCTAGAATAGATGAGTATATCATCTATGAACACGATCACGAATTTGTCCAGGAAGGGACGACATACTCGGTTCATCAAGTCCATGAACACCGCTGGAGCGTTTGTCAATCCAAAGGGCATTACTACAAACTCGTAGTGACCATAGCGTGTTCGGAAAGCCGTTTTGGAGATGTCTCCTTCCATTACTCGTAGTTGGTGATAACCAGATCTTAGGTTGATCTTTGAGAAGTAGCTCGCTCCCTGTAGTTGGTTGAACAGATCGTCTATGCGTGGAAGGGGATATCGGTTCTTGATTGTGAGTTTGTTCAGCTCCCGGTAATCGATGCACATGCAAAAAGATCCGTCCTTCTTTTTCACGAACAGGACCGGTGCTCCCCATGGTGAGAAACTCGATCTGATGAAGCCCTTGCTTAGCAGCTCGTTTAATTGACTGGACAGTTCCTGCATCTCGGCTGGGGCTAAACGGTAAGGCGACTTTGCTACTGGAGTAGCTCCGGGGATTAAGTCGATTCTGAACTCGACTTGGCGTTTTGGTGGAATCCCTGGAAGATCTTCTGGGAAAATGTCTGGGAAGTTGCAGACTTCCGGAATGTCTTTAATGTTCTTTGGTTCTTGTTTCTGGTCTACTACGTGGGCTAGAAAGGCATGGTATTCCTTGCGAAGATATTTTCGTGCTTTAACATAGGAGATGATTTGCAAATTTGAACTAGGTTTGTCTCCATATATGATAAGATTTTCACCGTTGGGCAGATTGAGACGAACGGCCTTTTCATGGCAAAGAATGTCGGCATGGTGAAGACTCAACCAGTCCATACCGATGATTACATCAAAACTTCTTATCAAAATGGCCATAAGGTCGATTTGAAATAAGTGTTCATTTAAATTTAATGTGCACCCTACGTACATATCACTTGTGCTTTCTGTTTTTCCATTAGCCATTTCTACAGTGAATATTTTATTGAGTGGTTGGGGTCTTTGGTTTAGCAGGTGTTTAAATTTATGACTCACAAAACTTCTCTCTGCACCGCAGTCAAAGAGTATGCATGCATAAATGTTGTCTAGGAGAAACGTACCCGTAACCACTGTTGGATCAGTTATTGCTTCATTTTGACCTATCGCCAGCACTCTCCCAATACCACCAACATTCCTTGTCTTGGGGCAATCCCTCTTGAAATGCCCAGTTTCTCCATACCCATAACATGCTTGGCTTATCCCAGTACCAGGAACTTGAGTGACTAGTCGCGCTGGCGCTTTACAGAAACGGGCAGTGTGCCCTTTCCTGTCGCAGTTCTTACAGTGCATCTCGCGGCAATTACCGTGGTGATGGTAGTTGCATTTGCTGCACTTGGGCATGTTCCCTGCATATTGTTTTGTTGGCGCCGGGGTAGTAGGAGTTGTGGCAGGAGCAGTAGCAGCATGAACCGCTACCATTTGTTTCATTGAAGGTTCTTGCGAGGTTTGCCCCTTTCTCTTGTTCCAGAATTTCTTCTTGCTGTTGTTGTTGGCATTGTTATCGTTGTTGTTGTTGTTCCCTTTGGTTGGTTCAGCTACGATAGTCGTGACTCCTTGGCAGACGCCATGATCAATGAGAGATTGTGCCAGCTCATTGGCGTTGTCGAAGGTCATGGGCTTGGAAGCTAACACACTTCCTCGAAGTTGGGGTGATAGTCCCCAGATGTACCTCTCCACTTTTTCGCTTTCCAGAATCAACATCCCTGGACAAAGTGTTATCAAATCACTGAACCTGTTGGTGTAGTCTGCGATGTCCGAGCCTACCATCGAAAGGCCCCACAGTTCCTGTTCAAGCTTCTGAATCTCGCGTCTTGGGCAGTATTCTCGTAGAAGCATTCGTTTCAGGTTTTCCCAACCCATGGAGTTCGCCACCACTAGGGTTAGTGTCTTGACGTGTCCGTTCCACCACGTCAGTGCGCGTTCAGCGAAAGTAAAAGCAACAACTTTTACTTTGCTTTCTTCAGGGCATGCGCAAATTTCGAATACGGCTTCCGTTTTCTCTATCCATTGGGACAGAGCCAATACTCCCCCAGTACCATAAAAGGGAATAAGTTTTCCATTAGTGAAGTCTTTGTAAGTGCATACTCCGGAACGGCCTTGGCTTGGGCCACTTGTAAAGCTGTTTATTCTTCCTCCTGACCCATTGTTGCTCATTTGAGCCATCGTCACGGTTACAACGACTGTTACAACAGTTTGGAACATAGCTGCATCCATAGTTCGAGGGGGTGGTGGAGGTGGTGCTGGAGTTGAGTTTCTGCGTGTTGATCTACGAGGAGGCATGTTCTGGTTGAGAAAATAAGAACGAATACTATAAGTTTCTAATGTTTTGACAATCGTGTATTTGAGGGTTAGTCGTATCTTGTAATTTGTTTTGACTTTAGTTTTTGGTTTCAAATTAGATACAACAATTTAGTTAATTTCATAGGTTTTGAGAGGTATATAAAGAAGTACTTCATATTTATATATATATGTCACACCTAAGGTGTGTTACATTATGCTTCTAGTTTTAGGAAAATTTGACCTATCTAGAGGTCTCCGTTTACAGATACAAAAGAAAATAAGGGAAAAACTTTATCCGAGGTCCTAGTCTATATCAAAATTGTTGGAGCTGAGCAAGTTCTACTTGCAGGGTGTTGTACGTTTGGAGTTAGATTCGGCATCTGACCGCTTGACTCCCATCAGGCGCCTTTCAAGATCTGCTTGTTGTTCCTTCATTTCTCTTATTTCTGCTAGTGCGTTCACAATTTGATTCTGAAGCGTCCCCGTGTAGATTTGGGTATTTTCGTGTAGTCCTTCCAGAATACGGATGTCTGCGGCGTTACCCTGAGTAGCAGCATTGATCTCGCGAACTCTGGCTGCTTGCTGGTCCGCATGGTAGGTCTGGGTAGCGATAGTGCCCACAATAACAGGAAGTGCTCGATCAGCTGAGCCTCCCCCACTGACATTGTAAAAATCTCGACACATGCCGAAAGGAGGGCGTACACCGAGTTGGCAGCTCCAGTTGTAGAGATGGCTTCCCCAGATGGGGATGGGTCCTGGGTAATATGGTCTGACTTCGGGAGGATAAGGAGCAGGAGGGTCGATCACTTCCGGTTTGGAGTCTGTCCCACTAGAAATTTCCACGATTTCCTCATCGACTTCGAATTCTTCTCTGACTTCGACTTCGAATTCTTCTTCGACTTCCTCCTCGAACTCTTCTTCGACCTCTTCCTCGATTTCCTCTGGGTCTTCCTCCGGGTCTTCTTCTATCCAGCCGCCGTTACCTTGGTTTAGGTAGTAGGGGTCTCCCGGTGAAGGAAATCCGGCCATTTGTCTGTACCGGGATAGAGGTATGAGATTTTTATAAGAAAAGAAATTTCTATTTAACGACATCCTATGTTTAACTATATCTTATGGAGTGCAAGTTTTTCATTGTACTATTATTTGTAACAATAGTCCTTTAGTATTCCAAATTAGCGAATCTAGAATAATTTTATAAGTTTTTGGCTTGTTGACTACTACGACCATTCCTCGACGTACATTGGTCAAATCCAGGAAAAATATAGTTGATCAGGCTATATTTATTCTTGATTTGATTACATACCCCAAGGCCCAATCTAGGTATCGCAACTTGCCTTAATACTTTTTAGAAAACTTGTCATGATACGAGACTAATACATGTGGGTAAAAATGTATATACTTAAAGGAAAATATATTTTTATGAAATGTTTTGACAGAGGGTTTTTGGTTCCCGTTGTATTTATAGTTTGTATATCTTATGTGGTTCGATATACTTAGTTCACTATAAACAATGCTCTGATACCAATCTGTCACACCCACAAACCAGAATGGCGGAAACATTCGGGGGTGGATGACTTCACGTAGTACCATAACAATTGAATATCGTAAAGAAAGTACACAACCATCATATATATAATAAAAACGTACATTGTTGCGTTATACATATTTCCAAAAGAATATTACAATATGATGATATAATTGTTTAACGATAAACGTTCTTAGCGTTCCTTCTTCCAAAGGTTGATGGTTACCTGTATTATTGGTTCCCTAAGAAATACAAGTGGTTTTGAAAAAGTGTCAACAATTAAGTTGGTGAGTTCATGAGTGTTTTGAGTTGAGAAGTATATCCTTTTTGGCAGTAAATCGGTAAATGAGGTTTTCAGAAAATCCAATATTTTCTATAAATGATTCGAAGAGTTTCCGGAGTTGGAATGCGTTAGTATTTTTCGTACGTGAATAATAAAGATAACTTTGTATGAAAAATAATGTAGAAAACTATAATGCATATATGAATCTCGTAAATCAAACTTGTTTTTATACTTTTTATGTGAGTTTTATAACCATACTATTGACATTGAATGCCTGTAGCAACATTCTTCAGGTGTTGTAGTGTTATGACATTTGTCACCCCAGACCTGCCGGTCTAACTATAGCTAATAGTTTAGGTGCGGGATTGTCAATCCCGTATAGATCTATACACAAGTATCACGCTCTCCCTCCAAGAGATTATGATATATAATACAGGACTTGAAATGCATACATAAATGTACGTTGAAGTTTGAATACCTCACATTGCTTAGTATAAATAGATTTACAATAAGAATGACTTTACTTCTTTTGAAAGTGTTTCGTTTTTCAAGATGTATATGTAAAATGTAGGATTGACTCATTAACTATACCCATTATAGTTTTTCAGAAAGTATGTTCCATTTGGTGAAAATAACTTGGTGATATAATAGCCTTTTATACATAAAGATGTTTGTATCGATATTCAAAAATAGACATTACATTTATGTTTATAAAATGATACTTTAGCGTGTAATGTACTTGTATTACCCCCCTAAAACATGAAAAGAATTGAAAGGTAGGGGTACGAACTCACTCGTTTGGTTCAAAGAGAGAGAGGCTAAAGTTGAGCAGAACTTTGATCGCGGAAAGCTGCGTCTTCGGGGATCTCGGTGGCGTGGATCTTTCGTCGGGGGCTTGGGTACGGAAACCGAGGTGTCGGGATGGTCTCTGGAGCTCTAGGGTGTGTAAAAGTGAGAGAGGATCTAAGAATTGTGTGCAAAAACCCGAAGCTCAACCTCTCTATTTATAGGCTGGAGGATCCTCGTGCGGGGCGTACTACCGGAGTACGCTGGGCGTACCCAGTATGCGGGGCGTACTTCGGTTATGCGGGGCGTACTTTGGTTACGCGGGGCGTAAAAATGCGTCATGGCTTACGACTCAGGTCTAGCTAGCGTAGAGCACTCGAGCCGATGGGACTTGACACTGGGTCTAGTACGCGGGGCGTACTCTGGGATTATGCGGGGCGTAATCCAGTCTTCCATCTTCTAAATTCCGTAACTTTCGCATACGGGCTTTGTTTTTCGCGTTCTTTATATCCACGCGTAGGTGAGATTATGCCCTACCACTTTCATTTAGACTCCGTCGGCTAGTTTTGAATTTATTTTTAATGAATATTGTTAATAGGCCGGGACTACTAAAGTCCGTTAAAAATTCATAGTTTCTTTATTCGACGTCGGTTTTTGTTTGTCTTTTTATCATTTTATTACTATTGTGGAGATCTTCAACTTCCGTTTAGGTGGTGATAGCTAAATAACACTCAATCTTCAATTCGAGTTTTTAGCCCTCTATTATTGTTACAAAACTTAGGAAATTCGTAACTTCTTCATACGAGGTCCAATTTGGGCGATCTTTTTATGTATGTTTACAGTCTAACGAACTCTACATCTTTTGTTTAGATACTTAAGGCTAAAATGCATTTTATTGAAATTTCACTTTTTACGTTAAATAACATTTTAACGGTGTGTCGTAAATATACGAGTGGTTATAATTTCTTTGATATAACCCGGTTTTGAATGTTATTTATGTTTTTGGAAACCTTGGCACGATATCTAACATTTGATGTATCCCAACTCAGATATTTGAACACTTTATTTTTTAGGTTAATTTAATTGACTCCAAATAATTTTTGTTGTATTTTACTTTTGAGCGTTACACTGCTTTTGGAAAATATCGGGTTGTCACACAGATGGTTTTTACTAGAAATGAAGTAAAACTATGTTTAGAATCACTCAGAAAATATTGGAAGTTTTATGAGATTCCAATTAAAATCCAAATAGTGAAATTTAGTGAAAATATAAATTTTTATTATTTTATGTTGTAGATAATCTCGTTAGAAACTTGTAGGCGAAAACCTCATCGAAATCTGAGTTATAACGAAGAAGTTATGACCAACCGAAGATCCACGACAAAACCGGCACGGCGCCGAATGACGTAAAAAGTGCGTTTTTGATAAACTATTTTTTTAGCCTTATTAATCTAAATGAAAGTTGTATTATTCATTGAACCCAGAAATTCGATAAAAAGATCGCCAAAATCTGAGTTCGTATGAGGAAGTTATGATTTTTTGAAGTTTCAACTTAGCAGTAGACAACTAAAAACTTGAATTTTAGATCGACCGATATTTGACCGATACATCCTAAACGAGAATCGAAGGTATCGTCATTCGTAGTACAATGGTAAAAATTCTGATGAAAATGGATGTCGGATGAAGAAGTTATGAATTTTTAGAAGTTCGGGGCCCGAAAACCGAGAATTTTCGCATGAATTGTGCCAGGCCACGTCACCTCGCACGAAGCAGCAGTGTCACCAGAGACGTGGCCCAATCCGAAGCCGGCACGTGTTGCAAGTTAATTCGCCGAGGCCGAGGTCCAGCAAGAATGAGACACGTCTCGCATCAGTGGCCAGTACGACGCGAGAGACGTCTCGCCTACCAGCCTCGCATCCGAGCCACGTTGTCCCTCGCTGCTGATGCCACCGAGCTGCTTCGTCGCTTCCTGTCCGAGCCTCGCATGCGTGCCAGCTCCCCTCCTCTCGGTTCATGGCCTTCGCTCCAGCGGCCGCGTGTCCCTTCTACCAGCGCACCTCCGAACCTCGGCCCTATAAATAGAGACCTGCGAACCCTCCTGGCTAAAATTAGAATATTGACACTTTTTCACCCTAATTCCATATATTCACTATTTTGACTTTTCCCGAAGCACCGGTATCAATTTTAGCTCCCGAAACACGCCCCGAGAACCCCCGAGAAGCCCGAAAATTTTATCTTTTCGGTTTTGAAGCCCTACCTTCGCAGAGCCCGATTTTCAATTAAGCTCCTGGTTTTCAACATAGAAAGTCATATTTAAAGCCGAAGTACTGTCCAAATTACTATTTTAACCCCCGATTAACTTAAGGTGAGTTCAATATATAGGAACAATTGTATGTTATGTGTTATATGTGCTATGTGCTTTTCAGTGTTATTATTCTGAGTTATTTTCCCGTGTTATTTTATTCGCTATGTTTATAGCAATTGTAATACCTTTGACCATGTGATCAGTGAAAGGACTTAGATTCACATTGGTACTAGTACGTAGCCTCTGGCCATGTAGAGCATGTCTCCATAAGAGAATGAATTCTATTCTATGGCATTGGCAAATGGTTAGACATGACTATAAGCCTGAAATCTAACAAGATGGTAATCAGAAATTGCATGTCTTCTATGCCATTTGGGCCAAAGTTTTATTGATGTATATCAAGCATTGAAAAGTATATCTTTGAATAAAGTCTTTGATTGATACGAACGCTTGTCACATGATTTACACATACATCTTGTTGTTCCTCTTTGCTTTTGCCACATTGAAGTATATATATGGCATAACGTTATATTGTATCTATTATTGAACTCACTAAGCGTCACCGCTTACCCTATCAATGTTTAACAATTGCAGGTGATAAGTAACTAGTATGTTCACATACTGTTGAAGAATTTAGAATAGTTTGTAATAGTACTTTTGTACTTCAGTTTATGTTTGTATAAATTACAATATCTTGGGTAGTTATGTAACATATAACACTTTGTAATAGACGGTTTATATCCAATAGTTAGTAATCCTTTTATCAATGTAAAATATTGCTTTTATGAATATGCAAGTAGCATGTTTTGGAGTAATGATATTGTGAAGTATGAAAGTTTGGGTCTTTCAAATATATGAAAGTTGGGGTCTTTCACCAGTATTGGGAACTTGAGTGCTCGGCTTTGCGGGAGCCTTGCAGAAACGGACAGTATGCCCCTTTGTGTTGCAGTTGGAGCAATGCATTTCCCGGCAAGGTCCGGTGTGGTGGAAGTTACATTTGTTGCACTTCGGAAGGTTACCCACGTAAGGCTTTGCCGGGTAGGGGTTAGTATGAACTGTTGGGTTATAAGCATTCTAACACTCCTAAGTGTACATGCCACCCTAAATACCTTGGATCTATGTTTTCTCTAATTATACATGCAAATAAGAACTTCCAAGGCTTTAATCCTAACTAGCATATTATGAAACACTTATACTACAAAGTGCTAGTTAGATGACATACCTTTTTGATGTAGCTTGATGTCTTCAAGCTTTAAGAGCTTAGCCCCAATAGTGTGGAAGCCTCAAATGGAATCACAAATCACCAAAACACCTTGGAAGACTTTAGAGGATATGGATACTTGGTTCTCTCTTGTGAAATCGGCTAGCCCTTCTTAGTGTACCACACTAGTGCCAATTTCACCAACCAAGTACATCTTTATATAGTGTTGAGGATTAGAGTTAAACCCTAATACCCATGACCTTTCATTTCCTAGGATCCATGGGTTAAACACTCCATGGACTATCCATGAAAGCTTAGCCCAACCTAAATGAACTTGGCCCATTCCATATATATAAGAGTCCATATTTAATTAGTTCCTTTTGATCACTTAATTAATTATAAATTAATTCTTGATCAATACTAATTAAATAATATGATTCCATAATAATATATTAGAACTTATAATATATTAATATGTAATCATAAACATACTATTCTCAAAAGATTATCCATATAAATTGTGTCGGTGTAACAACCCGAAATTTCTGCATCATTTCAATGTAACTCTTTCGCGCAACCGATCGTCGTTCCGATTTCCGATTTCTCCGTTTAATTAAGTCATTAATTTGTACACATTTAAAATGACTTAATGGGTGTCTTAATACATTTAGAAATCAATTTAACACCCAACTTTAGTGATCGGGATAATTCTAGAATTTACCGTATCGGGTTACGGTAACTTAATCGGGTACGACCAAAAACCCCGTCTAACGCCGGTATCGGGTAGAATTCCACCGTATCCAAAACTTAAACACTATATAAACGTGTTTAAAACTTCATTTGAAGCCTTTTGGAAAGTTTCTCACTAAACTCTTACAACCTCTCTCCTCAAGCTAGAATTAAGGTCCAAATCACAAGTTTAAGGCTTCAAATCTTTAAGGTAACCTCCCTAACATGTTATTCAACACCTTTAGCCTTCAAATTGATGAAATAATTGAGTTTTAGGTCCAATAACATGAGTTTACGGCCAAGGAACAAGCTTGGGCCCTAAACTCCATTTAATGGGGTTTTAAGCCCTTAAACTCCTTCCTAAACTCAATTGGACTTTAGATATGGCTATGGGACTTCAAGATATGGACTTAGAACATTTAAAACTATGATTTTGAGCCATTTAAAGGAGTTTACGGCCAAGGCATAAGCTTAGGCTGTAAACTCATGTAAAAGGGGGTTTTTCATGCCCTAAAACCCTTCCAAATCACTCCTATGGCTTAGATATGAATTGTAGGACCTTGGTTTTAGCATTTGGACACTTGAAACATGAATTTTATGGGACTTATGTGAGTTTACGGCCAAGGATAGTGCTTGGGCCGTAATTTCCCCAAAATGTGACATAAAACCAATTCTAAAGTGTTAGAAAGCCATCCAACACCACCAAAAGCCTGGGAATAAATCACGGGACCAACCAAAAATGCTTTAAGGGTCTAAAACACATCATTTGTGGGACTTATAAGGGTTTACGGCCAAGGCTTGTCCTTGGGCCGTAAACTCCAAAACATTTGGTGTTAGAATGCAAACTAAACACCCCTAAAGCCTTTAGATGAATTTTAGAAGCCCTTCTATGCAAGTTTTAGACCTTGAAACACTTTGTATGACCCTACATTAGAGTTTACGGCCATGAGGAGGGTCTCATGGGCCGTAAACTCCATAACACCCCTCAAATGTCCCATAAAACTCATGTAAGGTCTTGGAATAATTCTAGTAATCACATGTGATTTGTTTTAACAACATTAAACATCATTTTCATGAAGATTAAGGAGTTTACGGCCAGGAGCCTATACTGGGCCGTAAACTCCCATAAAATAATCATTTTTATGATTTAAACTCATTCCAAGTGTTCCAAGGCAATTTAGATAATCCATTCAAGCATCCTCTATGTCCATTTGAGCCCTTAAACCCTCAAAACCACACCAACATGAGTTTACGGCCTTAAACTCATGTGTGAGTGTGTTTCATGGTTGTAAACTCATTTAAATGTTTACTTATGGAGAGTAAACTCAAGTCCCAAGTCCCTAGTGCCATTACAAGTCCGAAGATGTCACCCGGGTCACTCCAAACGCTCGTTTTGAGGTGTTTAACCTCATTGGAGTGTAATGTTCCATATGATTAGTGAATGTATCTCTAATTGTATATATATGGACATTATATCATCTTACATAGGGTCATCGCAAGTAATCAAACCCCGAACCAACGTCTAGCATTCAAAACCGACACGTTTCCGAGTCCGGTGAGTTCATACCCCTACCCTTTTTCACTGTTTTCACTGTTTTCAGGGGGGAACACAAGCAAAGTACAAGGGAATTCTTGTACTCATAACATGTTTTCAATGTGTGTTTCATATTCTTATGCTTTCATAACTGATAACTACAACTGATAACAGATCGAACATACAGATCACGTAACATATATTTGTGAAATAAGTCTTTAAACTAGTATGTTTTACATGTATTTCACAAATGGTTTTCCACATTTTTTTCAGTTAAAAGCATGACATTAAGATATTTGAATATAATACCTGTACACTGTTTTGTCCTCAGTAACACTCCACGCACACACGCGAGTGGAGGACTTTCATATTATTACTAGTAAATTTGTTATTCCGGTATGATTGGAGACACGTCCTCGGAGAACACTCCACCTGGATTACGCGAGTGGAGGACTACACCCATAACCAGAATCTCTGGTATTTAGAGAGCGTGACTTGAGTGTATAGATCTATACGGGGCTGACTACCCCACACCTGGCTGCTAGCTACAGCCGAACCGAAATGGTTCAAGGGTGACGAAAGTCATAAGTATGTGGACGACTTATTGCCACATGTGGACTACTTATTGCCACAGGTTACAGTCTATTGTATGGTTATTAAACTCGCAATTAGGATAACAGAGATTTACTTACAGAAATAATGGATTTCTTCATACATCGTTTACATCTTTTACATCTTTTACTTACCGTAACTAACATTCAGGAAGGTACGGGACCTTCCTGGGGAAAACATGGAATCCAATCACGATTACATCATTTACATCTTTCACATCGTTTACATAAGATACATACATGCAGGAAAGCATGGGGCTTTCCTGGGTAACACTTACATAACTAGAAGGGGTCACAGAATGGATAACATTACATCTTTTACAAATTGGTAACATACAATAAGGAAAGTATGGGACTTTCCTGGTAACACATGATAAGTAAACAGAACAGTTTAACCAGTCAGATAATCAACTATACATTTTCACATGAGTAAACATGTTTTCAGTGGACAAACTTACTAAACTTTACATTGTGAAACAATAACCAACTTTTAAGAAAATACGGGATTTTCTTGGTGTACATAACATTTCGGAAATAGAAAGGAAACCGATACATTTTCGTAAAACAAAACCGCTTATGAACTCACCAGCTTTATGCTAATTTTCAAACCGCTTGTGTTCTCAGGTCAGCGTTAGAACAGGTACCCAAATATCCTTTTGCATAAAGACGGTGCACATGAAGACCCGTTACATTTTGTCTATATATATATACTAAGTATCACAATTGTACAAACTTTACTTTTGAAACAACTGTAAAACTATTATTATGTAATGTAATGCTTGTTTTACTTTGCTTACTATGTACATTGGATTTGATACTCAATACGGTAGTCAACCCCGGAAATGTATTCCGCCTTCGTTTTTCGGGGTGTGACAGATTGGTATCAGAGCTCTTGTTTATAGTGAATAAAGTATACCAAACCTTACATGGTATAAAACTATAAACACTAAAGGGGCCTAAGTGCTCTGAATCAAAAGTATCTTCAAATTATAAGTATTTTCAAAAGTATACAAGTATACCGAACCGTCACCATCCGTAAACACAAGTAGAACAGAACATAAGTAAATGGGTGTTGTGTACTACGGTTAAACCTGGGCAGTTATGTGGTCGTGTCTAGGGTCAATATGGCCTGGCCAACTATATTCATTCGAGACACGACCAACATGTGCTTGGGAGTGACTGTGGTATGTGGCATGCCTAAAACTTACCCTAATATCCCAAACATCGAATCATTGTCGTAAACAATTCATGAAATACTATGGGAGTATTTCTCGACCTCGATCCTCTGTAATAATCCTCATTCGAGTAGTTCTCTGTGATCACTCTTAGCGATAAATTATCTGTTCGATAACTCTTTCCTGCTTTATCGCTTACTCGAATCATATAACTATCATATCTATCGATTCAATGTAGAGGACTTACCATCCTCTTTTCCTTGATCTTATTAGATCAAGATGCCTCCCCGAAAGAGACCTAGCTCGAAGAACAACGATAATCCTTCTTCGCCGCCACCTCCTCCCCAGTTTGACCTAGCATCAGTTCAGACAATGATGACAGCTGCAATAGTAGCAGCTATGTCACAAATGAACCCTAGTGGTTTGGGTGGTGGTACTCAATCTCAAAACCCTGAGGTTAGCTAGGGACACCAAAAAGGGGGTTCCTATAAGGATTTCATGAATGCGAAACCAACATCCTTTAATGGCGCTGGAGGTGTCATTTCTTTATCTCGATGGTTCGAGAAAATCGAGTCCATCTTTGAAATCTGTGCTTGTGCGGAATCCGATAAAGTCAAATTTGCAGCCTGTACCTTCGCGGATAAAGCTTTGACTTGGTGGAATGGCCGAGTCAAATCTCTGACCTTACCCGTAGCCAATGCCATGGGCTGGGAAGCCATGAAGGAACTTCTCATTGCTGAGTATTGCCCCCGTGGTGAAATGCAGAAATTAGAGCACGAGCTCTGGAACCTGAAGATGAAAGGTTCCGACATTGCTGCATATACTTCCCGATTTGATGATCTCGCACTTCTCTACCCGGAGTTAGTCACTCCTGAAAACAAAAAGATCGAAAGGTTCGTTTGGGGGTTATCTCAACCAATAAAGAGTCATGTTTTGGCTGCTCGTCCGGATACCTATGATAGTGCCAAAACCTTAGCACAAATTCTGATTGATCACAACGACGATGTCAAGGAAATCACTACCACTTCTGTTCCAACTCAAAGGAGTGGTGAAAAGAGGAAATTCTGGAAAAAGAAGAAAGGTCAATCTTCTCAAGGATCATCTAAGAAACAACAGACGGTAGCAGTCCATGCTGCTACTGCTACTCCTGTGGTTGCTGTTTCTGCCATGGGATCCACTGCCTCAACTCCTACCAGTAAATATGCTGGTAACCTTCCTCAATGTGACAAGTGTAAATACCATCATCATCCGGGTCCCTGTCGAGAATTGTCTTGCTCCAACTGTGGTAAGAAAGGGCACACAGTTCGGTACTGCAGAACCCCTACTCAATCAGCTAAGCAATCATCAGGAGCAGGTATTAGTCAAGCCTGCTACAACTGTGGCGAAGTTGGGCACTTTAAAAGGGATTGTCCCAAGAAGTCAACTGCTGGTAACACTGGAAGGGTCCTAACCATGGGACGGGAGGAAGCAGTTGCTGATCCCACTGTTGTTTCGGGTACGTTCCTTCTCGACGACTCATATGATAGTATTCTTTTCGATTCGGGTGCTGAAAGGAGTTTTGTTAGTCATGCATTCAAACATAATCTAAAACCAAATCCTCAACCACTAGCTGAAACGTTTACCGTCGAGATGGCTAACGGTGAGAAAGAAAGTGCTAACGATGTATTCATAGGGTGTACGCTTACCCTAAATGATCACTCATTTCATATAGACCTCATGCCCGTTTCCATTAAGAGCTTTGATGTTATCGTTGGCATGGATTGGTTGAGTCCCAATCATGCTGACATTCTTTGTTACGAAAAAGCTATCCGTCTCAATCTTCCTTCGAATCAAACTCTCGTAGTCTATGGCGATAAACCCAGTTCCAACCTTCATATCATTTCTTGCATCAAAGCTCGAAAGCTCCTTCGAAAGGAGTGTGTTGCATTCTTAGCTCATGTGATCAACGAGAAACAAGAAGTTAGAGACCTCGCGAACATTCCCGAAGTCTGTAACTTTCCCGATGTGTTTCCCGAAGAACTTCCAGGAATTCCTCCCGAGCGTCAGGTCGAGTTCCGTATTGACCTAATTCCTGGAGCTACTCCCGTAGCAAAATCCCCGTATCGCCTAGCTCCCGCAGAAATGCAGGAGTTATCCAGTCAACTCAATGAGTTGCTCAATAAAGGATTCATTAGGCCGAGTTCCTCACCCTGGGGAGCTCCGATTCTGTTTGTCAAAAAGAAAGATGGATCCTTTCGGATGTGTATCGACTACCGTGAGCTGAACAAATTAACCGTTAAGAACCGATATCCTCTTCCAAGAATAGACGACCTCTTCGATCAACTCCAGGGAGCCAGTTACTTCTCTAAGATAGACCTTCGATCAGGGTACCATCAGTTACGAGTCCAGGAGAATGATGTTCCCAAGACAGCTTTTAGGACTCGGTATGGACACTACGAGTTTGTAGTGATGCCCTTCGGTCTAACCAATGCACCGGCTGTGTTCATGGATCTGATGAACCGGGTGTGCCGTCCTTTCTTAGACAAATTCATTATCGTATTCATTGATGACATCCTCGTATACTCCCGAAGTGAAGAAGACCATAAACAGCACTTGAGGCTAGTGTTAGAAACTCTTAGATCCGAAAAGCTTTACGCAAAATTTTCCAAATGTGAATTCTGGTTACGGAAGGTAACTTTCCTTGGTCATGTACTAAGCGAGGAGGGTATTCATGTAGATCCTTCCAAGATTAAAGCGATAGAGAGTTGGTCGGCACCGAAAACGCCCACGGAAATTCGTCAATTCTTGGGTCTTGCCGGCTACTATCGACGATTCATTCAGAACTTTTCCAAAATCGCCAAACCGTTAACCACTCTAACACAGAAAGGTGTACCCTTTTGTTGGAATGATAAGCAAGAAACTGCATTCCAAACGTTGAAGAGGGCCTTATGCAGCGCGCCTGTTCTGTCTCTGCCTAAAGGGACAGAGGACTTCATTGTCTACTGCGATGCGTCTAATCAAGGATTGGGCTGTGTGCTTATGCAAAGAGGAAAGGTGATTGCCTATGCCTCTAGACAGCTGAAAACACACGAAGTCAACTATACCACACACGAGTTGGAGCTAGGAGCAGTAGTCTTCGCATTGAAGATTTGGAGACATTATCTCTACGGAACCAAGTGCACAATCTTCACTGATCACAAGAGTCTGCAGCACATCTTTAATCAAAAAGACTTAAACATGAGACAACGGCGATGGGTAGAATTACTCAGTGACTATGAGTGTGAAATCTGTTACCACCCCGACAAGGCCAATGTGGTAGCAGATGCCCTTAGCCGAAAGGATAGTACAAGCCACAAAGTGAAGAACCAGACGATGACCATCCATTCCAACTTACCTACGCAAATCCGAGAAGCTCAGTATGCAGCCCTCAAACCTGAAAACGTTTCAGACGAAACCTTGAGAGGAATGGAAAAGAAACTTGAGATCAGAGGTGACGGAGTTCACTGTTTCATGAATCGAATCTGGATTCCCAAATCCGGTGGATTCAGGGAAATAGTCATGAAGGAAGCACATAGAACCAAATACTCTGTTCACCCAGGTTCGGACAAGATGTATCTGGATCTCAAGGAACAATACTGGTGGCCAAACATGAAAGCTGATATAGCTACATTTGTGGGCAAGTGTCTGACTTGCGCCAAAGTCAAAGTCGAACATCAGAAACCTTCAGGTCTGCTCCAACAACCCGAAATTCCCGAGTGGAAATGGGAGATGATTACCATGGACTTCATCACCAAACTACCCAAGTGTTCTAATGTGTACGATACCATTTGGGAAATTGTCGATCGTTTGACAAAATCCGCTCACTTCATCCCAATCAAAGAATCATACAAGATGGAGAGACTCACGCGAATCTACATCCAGGAAGTAATGTGTCTACACGGTGTACCTGTATCCATTATCTCTGATAGAGATAGTAGGTTTACCTCCAGATTCTGGCAATCTCTTCAGAAAGCCCTTGGAACCAAACTAGATATGAGCACGGCGTATCATCCTCAGACCGATGGACAGAGTGAGAGAACAATCCAAACCCTGTAGGACATGCTCCGGGCATGTGTCATTAACTTTGGAAAGTCGTGGGATACACACCTATCCTTGATCGAATTCTCATACAACAACAGTTACCACACCAGCATTAGGGCTGCTCCGTTCGAAGCCCTATACGGTCATAAGTGCAGATCCCCTCTGTGTTGGGCCGAGGTGGGGGATACACAGTTAGCCAGGAATCGAGTCCCCGACAGTGCTCTCACTGGTCCTGAAATCATCCGCGAAACCACCGAAAAGATCATTCAAATCCGTAACCGACTAAAAGCCTCACGTGCTGATAATCGTCGGAAACCACTAGAATTCCAGGTTGGAGACAGTGTCCTGTTAAAAGTCTCGCCCTGGAAAGGCACTGTACGCTTTGGCAAGCGTGGGAAACTTAATCCGAGGTATATTGGACCCTTTGAAATCCTCTCCAGGATTGGTTCAGTTGCTTATAAACTTCATTTACCTCACGAACTCAGTAACATTCATCTTGTCTTTCATGTTTCAAATCTTAAAAAGTGCCTATCCGATGAAACTCTAACAATTCCCTTAGACGAGATCGAGATCAATGAAAACCTCAACTTTGTGGAGGAACCGATCGAAATCATGGATCGAGAAGTCAAACGTACAAAACAAAGTCGCATCCCGTTAGTGAAGGTTCGCTGGAATGCCAAGCGGGGACCGGAATTCACTTGGGAACGGGAAGACTCAATGAAACAGAAGTATCAACAACTCTTTTCTTATCCATGATTTGTACCTTGTCTTATGTTCTAAACTTGAATTTCGGGACGAAATTCCCTCTAACGGGGGGATAATGTAACAACCCGAAATTTCTGCATCATTTCAATGTAACTCTTTCGCGCAACCGATCGTCGTTCCGATTTCCGATTTCTCCGTTTAATTAAGTCATTAATTTGTACACATTTAAAATGACTTAATGGGTGTCTTAATACATTTAGAAATCAATTTAACATCCAACTTTAGTGATCGGGATAATTCTAGAATTTACCGTATCGGGTTACGGTAACTTAATCGGGTACGACCAAAAACCCCGTCTAACGCCCGTATCGGGTAGAATTCCACCGTGTCTAAAACTTAAACACTATATAAACGTGTTTAAAACTTCATTTGAAGCCTTTTGGCAAGTTTCTCACTAAACTCTTACAACCTCTCTCCTCAAGCTAGAATTAAGGTCCAAATCACAAGTTTAAGGCTTCAAATCTTTAAGGTAACCTCCCTAACATGTTATTCAACACCTTTAGCCTTCAAATTGATGAAATAATTGAGTTTTAGGTCCAAGAACATGAGTTTACGGCCAAGGAACAAGCTTGGGCCCTAAACTCCATTTAATGGGGTTTTAAGCCCTTAAACTCCTTCCTAAACTCAATTGGACTTTAGATATGGCTATGGGACTTCAAGATATGGACTTAGAACATTTAAAACTATGATTTTGAGCCATTTAAAGGAGTTTACGGCCAAGGCATAAGCTTAGGCCGTAAACTCATGTAAAAGGGGGTTTTTCATGCCCTAAAACCCTTCCAAATCACTCCTATGGCTTAGATATGAATTGTAGGACCTTGGTTTTAGCATTTGGACACTTGAAACATGAATTTTATGGGACTTATGTGAGTTTACGGCCAAGGATAGTGCTTGGGCCGTAAACTCCCCAAAATGTGACATAAAACCAATTCTAAAGTGTTAGAAAGCCATCCAACACCACCAAAAGCCTGGGAATAAATCAAGGGACCAACCAAAAATGCTTTAAGGGTCTAAAACACATCATTTGTGGGACTTATAAGGGTTTACGGCCAAGGCTTGTTCTTGGGCCGTAAACTCCAAAACTTTTGGTGTTAGAATGCAAACTAAACACCCCTAAAGCCTTTAGATGAATTTTAGAAGCCCTTCTATGCAAGTTTTAGACCTTGAAACACTTTGTATGACCCTACATTAGAGTTTACGGCCATGAGGAGGGTCTCATGGGCTGTAAACTCCATAACACCCCTCAAATGTCCCATAAAACTCATGTAAGATCTTGGAATAATTCTAGTAATCACATGTGATTTGTTTTAACAACATTAAACATCATTTTCATGAAGATTAAGGAATTTACGGCCAGGAGCCTATACTGGGCCGTAAACTCCCATAAAATAATCATTTTGATGATTTAAACTCATTCCAAGTGTTCCAAGGCAATTTAGATAATCCATTCTAGCATCCTCTATGTCCATTTGAGCCCTTAAACCCTCAAAACCACACCAACATGAGTTTACGGCCTTAAACTCATGTGTGAGTGTGTTTCATGGTTGTAAACTCATTTAAATGTTTACTTATGGAGAGTAAACTCAAGTCCCAAGTCCCTAGTGCCATTACAAGTCCGAAGATGTCACCCGGGTCACTCCAAACGCTCGTTTTGAGGTGTTTAACCTCATTAGAGTGTAATGTTCCATATGATTAGTGAATGTATCTCTAATTGTATATATATGGACATTATATCATCTTACATAGGGTCATCGCAAGTAATCAAACCCCGAACCGACGTCTAGCATTCAAAACCGACACGTTTCCGAGTCCGGTGAGTTCATACCCCTACACTTTTGCACTGTTTTCACTGTTTTCAGGGGGGGAACACAAGCAAAGTACAAGGGAATTCTTGTACTCATAACATGTTTTCAATGTGTGTTTCATATTCTTATGCTTTCATAACTGATAACTACAACTGATAACAGATCGAACATACAGATCACGTAACATATATTTGTGAAATAAGTCTTTAAACTAGTATGTTTTACATGTATTTCACAAATGGTTTTCCACATTTTTTTTCAGTTAAAAGCATGACATTAAGATATTTGAATATAATACCTGTACACTGTTTTGTCCTCGGTAACACTCCACGCACACACGCGAGTGGAGGACTTTCATATTATTACTAGTAAATTTGTTATTCCGGTATGATTGGAGACACGTCCTCGGAGAACACTCCACCTGGATTACGCGAGTGGAGGACTACACCCATAACCAGAATCTCTGGTATTTAGAGAGCGTGACTTGAGTGTATAGATCTATACGGGTTGACTACCCCACACCTGGCTGCTAGCTACAGCCGAACCGAAATGGTTCAAAGGTGACGAAAGTCATAAGTATGTGGACGACTTATTGCCACATGTGGACTACTTATTGCCACAGGTTACAGTCTACTGTATGGTTATGGAACTCGCAATTAGGATAACAGAGATTTACTTACAGAAATAATGGATTTCTTCATACATCGTTTACATCGTTTACATCTTTTACATCTTTTACTTACCGTAACTAACATTCAGGAAGGTACGAGACCTTCCTGGGGAAAACATGGAATCCAATCACGATTACATCATTTACATCTTTCACATCGTTTACATAAGATACATACATGCAGGAAAGCATGGGGCTTTCCTGGGTAACACTTACATAACTAGAAGGGGTCACAGAATGGATAACATTACATCTTTTACAAATTGGTAACATACAATAAGGAACGTATGGGACTTTCCTGGTAACACATGATAAGTAAACAGAACAGTTTAACCAGTCAGATAATCAACTATACATTTTCACATGAGTAAACATGTTTTCAGTGGACAAACTTACTAAACTTTACATTATGAAACAATAACCAACTTTTAAGAAAATACGGGATTTTCTTGGTGTACATAACATTTTGGAAACAGAAAGGAAACCGATACATTTTCGTAAAACAAAACCGCTTATGAACTCACCAGCTTTATGCTGATTTTCAAACCGCTTGTGTTCTCAGGTCAGCGTTAGAACAGGTACCCGAAGATCCTTTTGCATAAAGACGGTGCACATGAAGACCCGTTACATTTTGTCTATATATATACTAAGTATCACAACTGTACAAACTTTACTTTTGAAACAACTGTAAAACTGTTATTATGTAATGTAATGCTTGTTTTACTTTGCTTACTATGTACATTGGATTTGATACTCAATACGGTAGTCAACCCCGGAAATGTATTCCGCCTTCGGTTTTCGGGGTGTGACAGTCGGTGAAGTGCAACCCAAATGGACCATGTCGGGTCGGGTCAAGTACATACCAAATATAGTGATGGACTTAGACATTAATCCAACAGGAACAACAGTAGGTACCACAACAGCATTTACTATAACTAGCTGTCATTTCTTTGAGTATTCTTGTGAAGACCCTCCTTTCCTCTTGTTCCAACCTTTCCTCCTGTTGTTGCTTCCCTTTTGTTGATCGGGTGAAGCAATTGTTGTGTTCTGTTGGTTTCCGTGATCGATAATAGATTGTGCCTGTTCTTTAGCACTATCAAAAGTAACAGGCCTTGAAGCTAGCACACTTGCTTGTATCTGAGACGACAGTCCCGAAATAAATCGCTTTATCTTCTTGCTCTCAGGAGCAACCATATCCGCGCAAAGAATTTCCAGATCACAGAATCTATTGGAATATGTTGATACATCAGAATCAACCATCTTAAGACCCCAAATTTCATGATCGAGCTTTTGAATTTCCCCTTGAGGATAATACTCTCTCATCAGCATGGATTTCATGTTCTCCCAGCTTATCGAGATTTCCACAATTAGAGTCACTGACTAAAAGTGGCCATTCCACGAAGTTAAAGCCCTGTCAGAAAAGGTGCAAGTAGCAAACTTGACCTTATTGTTCTCTGGGGAGGCGTAGATTTCAAAGACTGCTTTGGTCTTTTCTATCCACTGCCTTAAAATCATCACCCCTCCTGTTCCATTGAAATTCTGGGGTTTGGTATTTGTAAAATCCTTGTAGGTTGTCACACCCCAAAACCGAGAACGGTGGAAACGTTCTAGGGCGGAGGACGTCATGTACAGTATCACAATAATGAATAGTAGTAAACAAGCAACAACATCATCCATTGCATTAATAATATAAATTTAATACAAGTGTTGTGACATGTTTAATAGACACTAAAGTATGAATCAATAATGAAAGATGAGTCTTGAACGAGCTCCATCTTCTCTAAACATTGCATCGGTACCTATCTACTGTTGACCTGAGGATACAAGTTATTTTGAAAGAGAGTATCAACTTTAAAGCTGGTGAGATCATAAGTATTTTAGTGTTTGTATTTGTATGTAAGAATTTGTATGTATGTGAAATGTAAGTACTTGTATGTTTGTGAATTGTAAGTATGAAATGTTTTGAACATCCTAGAAAACCATATGTTTCCTACTAAAAGTATCCTTCTACCAAGGCATCTGGTATTTGTGTGTGTGTCTCTTATAAGAGTGTGTATTTTCCCAAATCTGACTATCATTAACCAAAAATATAGTTTCTACATTACCGTGCATCGTGTGAATGTTCACGAAGTGAATGTAATGGGAAAATGAAATAGTACTATAGTGTAGTGTCAAATAACTACAACCGTACTAACTACATTAATTCTATGGTAATTTCGTAAGTACTGTAGTATTTGTAATAAGTGACTACTTCTTTACTGATATTGCCTTATTTGAGGGATAAGGCATAATGTGATGGCTGGATCCCAGGCTAGACGCTCTCATGTCAAAGAGATTTTGGGACCCATACACGACCCCTACATATTTGCAAGCCGTGAAGATCCACATTACTATGATCACGTATATCCAATATAACTATCACAATGCATTGTGATTCATTGGTATAGTTAGATCGTGAAATCGTTCCATGCTATATCACATAGTGATGTCTGTTCTATTATCGTATATGTAAACACACTCATGTAAACGTATCTATGTAAACGTACTCATGTAAGCGTAATCATGTAATAGTATAGTGGTGTACTGAAATGTTCTGCGTGTGCTAGCTGTAACGTGTGTTGTCTCTCGATCTAGCATGTATAGTAATGTATTGTGTGTACTAGCTGTAACGTGTGTTCTCTCTCTATCTAGCATGTATAGTAATGTACTGTATGTACTAGCTGAAATGTGTGTTCTCTCTCTATCTAGCATGTATAGTAATGTACTGTATGTACTAGCTGTAAAGTGTGCTCTCTCTCTCTCTCTATCTATCTATCTATCTATCTATCTAGCATGTATAGACTCATGAATGAAATGAGTCGTTGTATGTTTCATTGTTCTAGTAATAGTATTAGTATCCTCCTGTGCTACCCTTATGGTAACTTACTTGTGATGTAACTGGTACGTATGAACATGGAACTATACCCTTGCTACCCAAGGGTACTGAATGAACTGGAAGAAACTTTATGACTATATATGTACACATGATATATAACTAATATTTAAACGACCTTCGGACGGGTACTCGATACCCCACCAGACCACATCTCAACGGAGAAAAGGCAACAAGGCGGGAAGGCCTTCCTAAGACTTTTAAACATTCCTTATATAATTATACATATATAGGCATGCAATTGACAATATAAAAGCATAAAATAAGTTTTGTAACACTTCTGAACATGATTCCTATGTAAGTAAAGGTCGACTTGATGTCAGCCTATAAAAATGGTTTGGAAGTATTTGTTTCAAAACACTGTTTAAGTATAACGAAAAAATTGTTTGAAACACAATTTTAAACGAGTTTGAAATGAAACGTATAGTATATAAAGAACAGTTTAATAAGGAGTTTTAAACATATAAAACGTTTATAAAAATCGTTTGACAACAACTGTTTGGTAAAACAGTTAATGTGTAGTAAATCATTTGAATGTTGCATACTAATCACATGTGATTGATATAATAACTAGAATGATTCTACTTGTATCCCCCCCCCCATAAAACATTTAAAAACATTTAATACATTGATTAAGGGGTATGAACTCACCTGTAGTGAGTGGTACGGATTAACTGAAGATGTAGGATTGCTAGGTGTCAAGTGAAGTCTTGAACACGGTCTATGATCCTAGTTAACATGTAATATCACATATATGTATACAATTAGTCTTTAAAAAACTAATAAACAAAGTTAATACACCGTAGGACATGCTAAACACCTTATACAAGTGTTATAAGTCTCAAGGGTTGCATCTAAGTGTTGTAGGCAAAGGCTAGTGTGTTTGGGGTTCAAGGAACACTCCTTTAAGGAGTTTACGATTTTATGGTGACTAGCAAAAGGGTTTACGGTCGTAAACCCTTGGGTTTATGGTCGTAAGCTCACCTTCTTTGTGACCATTTGATGTTTGAAGCTTTCTAAGCCAATCCAAGCATTCCTACTTCATGCTTAGGCCTTAGAAAGTGTTGTGTGGCATCAAAACACTACTAGGAGTTTACGGTCTATGGACCATTTCTCCATGAGTTTACTACCGTAAAATCTCATGGACTTAGGTATTTTGGGGTTTTCAAGTCCTTAGCTCATCATGGTAATAGTCTAGGTTAGATTCTAGGCATTAGGAGTAAATATGGGACATTTAAACACCTTTCGGGGTGTTTATGGTTTTTGGAGATCCCCAAACTGTAAACACATCTAAATGATTGTTTTTGTTGTTCTTTTAGGTGATAAACACATCAAGGATGGATCTAGACAAGTCCCTAAGGCATTGTGAAGCATCTAGACACCCTAAAGCACCCCTTTGGCCCTATACTTGGTGTTTACGGTTTTGGGAGCCTCCCAATACCGTGAACACCTTGTTCTTGGGACGTTTCCTTGATATTAAGATGTATAGCAAGCTTTAAATGACTCTAGGATAGAAGTACTTACTTTGTGGAAGCTTGAAATGAACTACAAGTCCAAGAACACTAGTGTGTGTTCTTGGTGTTTTGGAAATCTAATCAAAACATGAAACTTGATGGATTAAAGGATGTATAATCACTAGATGTTATGTTATATCAACCAATCAAGTCGAGAAACACTTACGTTTTTGGGAAATCGGGCGAAAACCGAGATGATACTTGAGAGAGTTTGGAGTTTACTCTTGAGATTGCAAGAAAGAATGAGGCATATTGGGGAGTAAACTCATGCTTATGGCATGAGTTTACAGTTTTTAGGGGAGTTTACGGCCCAAACATAAAAGTTTGGCCGTGAACTTCTAATCTATGTGGTATTCGCGGTATAGAAATTTCAAGACCCGAGACGACACATTCTTTCACCCGTTCATTTAAAGAATAATTATTATAATAGTCAAACGAACTTTAAATTTGTTAAAACCAAATAGAACTGAAATTGACTTATAATATGAAGTGGTTGACTTTTAGGGTTTGACCGAATGAAAATTTCGAGTTGTCACATAGGTGCACTCCCTGGGATGCCCATGACTCTCACCATGGTTAGAAAGAGGTGTACCAATTCTCGATCCACTAGGGACTTGATTATTGATGTGTGACATAGTAGCCGCTACTACCGCAGTGACAGCTGCCTGGATCATAGCAGCATCAAACCGAGGAGGTGGAGGTGGTGGTGGTGTCAGTGCGTCCTCACCATTGTTGCGCCTGGGATTTCTACGAGGCGGCATTTTTCAACTATAAGTTGAAAAGATAAAGACAATGATAAGAATTCAATAGTATAGATAATGAATGTGTCTCATGAACTAAATCACTATAGTTCAACAACAGATGATATTATGAGTTCCTGAATAGATTACATAACATGCCAAAATTACTGGTATTAATGATGTAAATAAGTTCGGGAAAATGACCTAACTAAAGGTCTTACATCATACCATAGGGGAAAATGTTGGCAATTTAGATGTCTAATAGAGTACTTGAAAGACAGGAATAATTTACAAACAAGTGCTACTTAGAGCATAGGTAAGAAAGTTGTTCCTTAATTAGAAGAAAAGATGTGCTAGACATCTTCTAACGGCGATAGGAATTCCTCGGGTAAATCCTCAGATCTTCCATCTAACGAACCACTTCTTGAAGGTGTTGTTCATGAGCCCTCTGGCGAACTAGAAGTTCTATGACTTCAGATTGGGAGGAAGCTAGTTGTTGCTGCAGAGTCTCATTGGTCCTCCTGGTTCTTTCCATCGCCTCTTTGAGATGGTGAATGCGGACCGTGTTGACACCCGAGTTGGCATCAATCTCCACTACTCGGCCGATGGCTGCCTGACCTTGTTCAACATTCTGAGCAATCCTGCGGACCATGATAGGTAGGGCTCGGTCAGCCAAGCCACCATCACTTATGTTGTAAAAGCTTTGATCCCCGTTGTAGGGTAAGGGTTGAACCTATTCATCACTCCAGCGATTCAAGTTTGTTGCCCACAAGGGTGTTGGACCTTGAAACATGGGTTGGGGGTTGTTATTCGAGGCTTGACCTACTTAGGGTAGGTTGTTGACTTCGGGCTCAGAGTCAGAACCATCCGAAAAGCCTTCTACGAGGAGATCATCCAAAGGGATTGGATGCTCATCTTCGGGCTCTTCTTCAAGCCATCCAACATTGTCGTGGGGTGGAAAGTACGGGTCGCCATGATGATGGAATCCAGCCATGTTATCTACGCGAGAAGTAGGGGTAAACGAATTAGTTTAAGAGACGTACTAGCTAAGATATTTATAGTAACACGAAATACTCCTATAGTATTTTAAGTTATGTTTTGTTCTAAAGTTCTCATTGTAGTAGTGTTGGTAAGTTCTTAGACATGTTGCAACATCACAACCAGTATTGGGCATATGCTAATCACTCATCGGGCCAACATAGTTAATCAGGCTATGCCATTCCCAGGATTGACCATACATCCCCGAGCTTACTTGTGATATTCAAAAATCGTAATATTTTTGTATTTGTCACTGTGACACTGATTTTAGTATGAACGCAGGTATGTGTACTTATTTAAATATTTTATTATTTAAAAGTATAAACTCTTGGTCAGAGTGTTTTAATCCCATTGTACTTATAGTTAGTATATCTTTTATGGGTTGATATACTCAATTCACTATACACAATGCTCTGACACCAATCTATCACACCCCAAAACAGAGAACGGTGGAAACGTTCTGGGGGCGGAGGACGTCATGTATAGTATCACAACACAGTAATAGTAAACAAGAAAACAAACATCATCCATTGCATTAAATATATAATTTTAATACATGTGTGTTCTTTAATAGACACCAAAAATGAAAGATCAAAATAAAATACGAGCTAGTCTTGTCTGTGCTCCGTCTTCTCAAAAACTTGTCATCGGTACCTGTCTACTGATGACCTGAGAATACAAGTTATTTTGAAAGGATAGATCATCATTTAAGCTGGTGAATTCATAAGTATTTTAGTGTATTTGATTTGTAAAACTGTAAGGAAAAGACTTGTAAATGTTTGATGAAAAACTTCCACTAGTAGAAAAACAGCCTTTTACGACGCTCATTGCGCGTCGTAAAAGGCTCAGACGATGCGCAAATGCGTGTCAAGGAAGGCCTTGTCATAAAGAGAGACGACGCGCATTTACGACGCTCATTTACGACGCGCAGTTACGACGCGCATTTACGACACGCAATGCGTATCAAGAAAGCCCCTGTCAAAAAAAGCCATGTCATAAATGAAGATGACCCACATTTTTGCGTATCGTAAATTTAAATGTTTTAAAAAAATAAATTTATATATTTATTAATTTTTTAATTAAATTTGCATTTAATTTCTCATAATAGAAATAAAATACCATATACAAAAAATACAATCCATTGCATAATATAAAATAAAATTTCATACTCAAAAAATAAAATAAATTGCACAAATTGTAATGTCATACAAAGAATCATTCAACTGTTAAACAAAAATAATACATTGCTAACATGGGTTATACATTCCTATAAAACTAACAAATAATCATACAACTCTGTTTCTTACTGGAAAGGAATGTCAAACATGATTACATGTCTCCCTTAATCTTGATTACTCACCTACTTATGTAGAATGTTATTGTTGAGAAGGTTACCTAGCAACAGAGAAAAACACAACACCTCTCCCACAATCACAACATCATTTACAGAGAAAGGGTTGTCAATTACTTTCATTAAGACTTTCATTCAATCACAAAAATATTAAATAAAAGGGTGAAATAGTAACTTACTTTTGATAAGTTGATCTCCCTTAGAGCAAACACAGCTAAAGCATTGAACAAGACCCTATTTCCCTCTTCTTTTAAAGTTTCCAGAATGTTTAGAATGCTCTCCTTACCCTGTTATTTCAAGTGTCAGGGGAAAAAAAGTCCTCACTTTTGGTTCCCTATCAGATGCAGCATCAAGAACAGAGAACATGATCTCACCAAACATAATCAATAATCAGATTGAATTATATATTATGAGTAAGTAATAAAGTACATGTAACGTAATAAAGTATTATTAAGGAACTTATGATTTAAAATATTATTTTTTACACTCAGATGGCAAAATATTTTATGTTATTCTTTTACAAGTTGAGAACCAACTCAAACATGAAAGATAATAGTCCATCTGGTAGCTTTTGATGACATGGCAAATGAAATTTCTCAGAGATAGAATAATACCTGTACTATTAAAATGATGGCAACCACAACAGGTGGTCCAATAACTACAGCCAAAAACATGCCTTTAATCATGTCTGGAAAGAAAAGAAAGATTGTTTGCTGCAATCATAAATCCCATGTGTTACAAACTTATATCCAAATTTAAATTAAATAAAAAGAGAAAATTGTAAAAACAAATTATATCCAAGGTAATACACCATACAACAAAATAGCAGAGTCCATCAGTATTGTTACAAACCCATGAAGGAAGTGGAAGTTACTGGAAAAAAAACATATGATTTGAGGCCTGTTCTCCATTCTTCCTAATAAGATAAATTGAGAAGCATTTTTCAAAAAAACACCATTTTCTTAATTATTAGAACACATTAGAAAAGCTTTATACTCTTTGATTTAAGAAGCTAAGTAAACTATAAGAAATCCACAACAAAAAGAAACTATAAGAAATCCACAACAAAAAGAAACTATAAGAAATCCACAACAAAAAGATTTGAAACTTACCTGTCCAGTAAGAAGAGGGGTATCAGCAACAAGCTTGAAAGCAACAGGCCTTGGATTATGCACAGGCCAAGCCTGCAAATAAAAGGTGCATCAAGTATAAAAGAGAACATGGAAACTGATATTAAAAACAAGAACTTTGATCATTAGAAAAAAAGAGAGAGAGAAAAATAGAGAGGGAAGAAATGGAATGGAATGACTCATTCCATTCCTTTCCATTCTATATTCCAACCTTTACCTTGTTTTCTTATCATTATCAGTTGTATCTGCACCTCTTTCATTTCCTTCAAGATTTAAAAATGAAGAATGGCATGTGATCGTGAAGATTCCTCATTTGCATCTGTTGTCCCTGTGATTGTAAATTAGTAAAAGCATAATATAAAAAACTGAAGTAGAGAAGTGACTTCTGTACTTGATAATATATTTCTCATTTAGGCAAAATGGCTTGAAGAACGCGACATGCAGCATCTTGCAACATAGGTTCCCTGTCGCTTTCAAATATGGTTTCCAACAACTTCTTGCATTTTAGTTTGTTCAGCTTTCTTTTTACTTCCTCCATATTAGAAGATCAATTTGGCTTACACAACGTGTATAATCTGGAGGAAAGGTTAAGTCCATCTGCAACAACCTGTTCTTCAATAGGAGTAACTTGACCAATGCAACGTTTTTTCCCAGATCCTGAAACCCAAGAACTGCTACGAAGCACACGTGCCTCCATGTCCAGTACTGCATCCATTTTCTCCTTCCAACCAAATTCATCCTTTACTCTACCATAAATTTCTAAAGTGTCTATTCTTGGTAAAGTTGATCTGTTGAAAGTTGTTCCTATGGAGATTGTAATTTCTTCATCAGCTAGAAGGGATTCTGCAACTGTAAATGGGATGTCATACCATGACCTCATGCCTTCGTCTAGTTTTATAACTCTTTGGAAAATTGTTATCTCAGAGGGTATATGGTTTGCTAATGTGTTCCCCACATGGACACGAAATCCAACCATTACTATGTTTGGATTCGAATTGGAAACTGTTACCTGGAATAGGAAAACACAAGGTATCAATCATGAATCAATACAAATAATTCAGGGGCTGTTTCTTATTTCTTTTATTTTCCCGTCAAGTCTTGTATGGTAAAGTGGCTGAATGGTTAGCAACTACAAAACAGCCCCTAAGACCAAATGACCATTTTACCCTTACATCCCAACAAACAAATTTCATAATCATCATCAATTTTAACATGAGAGAAGTTGGTGGAAAAAATATTAAGGGCAAGTAGGGGAAGGGTTGGAGTTTTGATACACTAAGCTGTCCAGATTAAGTGGTTAACCAAGAAAGCCCATCAAGTCAAACAAAAAAAGTAAAACATAAATAGCATTGTAACAAAGCATACCTTGAACCCTATAGGCATAGGACTTTCAAGAAATCCTTCTTCTGTTGACCAAATCCAGGTCAAGGAATTTCTTCTGTAAATCTGGATTGAAATTAGGGCATATGTCTCCAGAAAAAAGATCAACAAAGAAAGTAAGGACCTTCACATTAACCGATTCAGAGTTGCAATTATCCAATGCATCGAAAAAGACCAAAATATCGCCACACTGAGAGCCAAATCTGTCATCAAGTTCTTTTGAAAGATCTCCATCAGACATGAAAAACTTTAGCAATTGTGCCCTTGAAGGATCCTTTATGATGTTGTCTATGATATCAATAGCTTTGGAGACTCCACATTCGTTAACAGAGCTATCAACACTTTCTCTTCTCTATCTTTCTGCTCGTTTTTTCTTTTCTTTCCCATTTTCTGTTCAGTCTTGTCACACACACACAAAAACCATCTAGGAAGTAGGACGACGTGAACGATGGTGGAGATGATAGCCGGCGGTGGCTGGTTTAGGGCTTTTAGAGAATATGAGATATTTCTGTTTAGAGAGAGAAAGTGGAATCGATGAGAATGTAAGCTTCGGTTACTTTATAGCAGAGATGGCATCATGCTTGAAGGTGGTTACAATCAGCATTGATTTTGGGTGGATGGTAGGTGAAGTGGGGATGTCGATCGACGTTTCAGAGTAAAATCAGTGATTAGAGAGCCCAAGAGGAGAGAATGAGAGCCCAAGAGTAAAATCACAAAAGTATGGAGTGTGAATGAGTTTTTAGGGTTCAATGGTAGTGACGATGGCTTAGGGTTTGCAGATGGTGGTGTATGGGTCGTCGGTTGCTTTACAGAGAGATACGAATTCGAGACGAAAAGACGAGATTGACCCATCTGGTAATAAACGGACTCGAGAAGCTGAACAAAATGACCCGAGATTGACCCATCTAGTAACAATGCTATTGATGCCATTCCTTCCATTTTCGACTGTTCATCCTCCACTTCCTCTACTGCTACTTCTTCACCATCTTCTATTTTTTCTGTATTTAGACTTGAGAGTATAATTAGGGCTTTTTCTAACAATTTCAACATCGAGTGGGAGATATGGTGGTTCCAGTAGGTAGAAGTGAGGGAAGAAGTAGGTAGCAGTCAATGTCGGGAGGGGGGAAGGAAGGAGCGTCCATAATTTCGCCAAGAGGGAAAGGAGAAAAAAAAAGGAAGGCGGGATTTTTAATTTTTTCAGAATTTCATTTCCCCCTACTGTTAAAGGATGGAACGCGCGTTCCATTAAAAATTATAAAGCGACATCCTTAGACGACGCGCATTTTATTATAGGTGCCCTCCGTGTTTTTTTTTTGTTAGACACTAATTTAAGGGCACGCAATAATGCATGTCCTCTATTGTTAAATTTTTTTAAGAGATGACACTTTTTTAAAGTCACTCTCTTTTGCGTAACATAAATCAACGAGTGTTGTGGTTTGCGCGTCGTAAAAGGGTCTTTTTCTTGTAGTGTTCGTATAAGTGTGAAAACCCTAAGAAATCCTATATTTCCTACTAGTATAAAATGTAGTCTTCTACTAAGACCCGATAGTTTTGGTGGTTTGTTTCTCTGTATGAATGAAGGTTTTTCCCCATGTAACTATTATTATCAAAATATAGTCTACCTCATCGGTTATGTGAATGTTTCACAAAATAAAAGTAAAAGGGAAAATTATATAATTATTTAAGTATTATCCTTTGGTACTAGGATAAACACGACATAGTAACTTGCCGAATAGTATTAACCGTAGACATCCATCGATGTGCATTTTCCCTTTGTAGCTAACAGTTGGGTGTATAACGGTTAGTCCCGTACGTATATAATAGTATCTATTCATATAATATGTAATAGTATCTCATCATACAGTATGTAATAGTATCTCTCCATTAGTATGTAATAGTATCTCTTCATATAGTATGTAGTACACTTGTATAGACTCATGAATGAACTGACTCTTGTATGTTCCAATTGTACTAGGAATACTAAGTAGTATCTTTCAAACTATACCTATTATAGTTTACTAGTAATGTAGTTTGAAGTGTCCATATATGTTTATACACCTTTGCTATACAAGGTGTTGGAGCTGAAGTCATAGCCATCTTATCAAATATATATATATATATATATATATATATATATATATATATATACTTACTACATAAGTGTATAGATATGGTATTTAGGAATACATAAGTGGTAAAGAGGTTTTTGTAATACATTTAAAAGGTTTGAAACAATAAATAATCATGACAAGATGTTAGTTTATAAAACGATTTAAAAGTAGTTTGTTTGATAAAACGGTTTGAAAGTATAGTAAATCCATCTGTTTGATAGTTATTAATCACATGTGATTGATATAATAACTATGATATTCAACTTGTATTCCCCCCATAAAATCATTTAAAAGCATGCAAAAGCGTTTAAAAGGTTGTTTAAGGGGTATGAACTCACCTGAAATGAGTGATGCGATAGTAGGGTCGGTAAAGGATGCTAAGTGTCAAGTGAGGACTTGAACACACACAATGATCCTAGTTAACATATAATAAAACATATATGTATCTAATTAGTCATTTAACAACTAATTAACCAAGTTAAAACACCCTAGGACATGCAAACACTTTTATTCAAGTGTTATAGGTACGTAAGGGTTGCATCTAAAGGTTGTATGGCATGGCATTGGAGTTTATGGCCCAAGGACCACACCTTATGGAGTTTACTGCCCATGGTCATTTCCTGTGACAACCCGATATTTCAACTCTATGTAACGACCTAAAAGGTCAAGTATTGTAACCACTTTTGTTATATTGAAATTAACATCGAAAATAAAATGTTCAAAAGACTTTAATTAATTACCTACTGTGTTAGATGTCATTAAACTGTGATCGTACGTAAAAAGAACGCCTAAATCTGACTTCGTATAAGGAAGTTATGAATTTTCCAAGTTCGGCTTAGCAACGGACAGCTAAAAACTCGAAACGGAGATCGAGCGAATTTTGGCTAGAATAACCTAAATGAGAAACGAAGGTCTCGACAATGGTTTTCAACGGTAAAAAGTCTGGCAAAAACAGATGCCGGATAATGAAGTTATGAATTTCTAATGAAATTTTCTCACCACGACCTTTTAAAAATAAATAATAAAAACAATTTCAAAATTTGCCGACAGAATCTAAACGAAAGTTGTAGAGCGTAGTCTCACCTACACGTGGATACAAAGAACGTCGAAAACAGAGTCCGAAGGATGAGTCACCAGGCCAATCCGAGTTACGCCCAACGTACACTCGTACGCCCAGCGTACTCGAGGCCTAGGCCTCGGATCGTTGACGTCGCCCCTATGCGAGGCTATGCCCCGTCCCAGCATACCCGCGGACGCCTAGCGTACCGAGGCGGTTCCCACCCCCTATAAAAGGGATGTGAGGGTTCCGAAGAAAAGGCCCAATTCCTCTCATCTTTCTTGCGTCTTTGCCTCGTTTTCCGTGCACGTGCTATCCCGAAGCCCCGGTTTCCTTGCTCAGGTACCGAAGGTCGTTTGTGCTCCCGAGATTCCCGAGAAAATCCACTTTCTTGAGTCGAAATTATGCTCAGTTTTCATCTCGCCTTCTTCGATCTTTCATGTGAGTTCATACCCCTATAATCCACACTTTTAAATGTTTTATAAATGTTTTTATATGCTTTTAAGGGGGGGGGGGGGGGGAATACAAGTAAAACACACGATTATTACCGTGTGTTATATAAAGTTTCATTATACACTTTTTATTAATGGAATCATATGTGATTTATAACTATTATAGAGAAACTTTCCGTATGCAAAATATACCACGATAACATCTTATCTTTGAAATAAGAAATGATTTATGTATATATGTAAATCAAACACTCTGATTATACTGTATGTATATGTGTCCATCTTTGGCACTACAAAAATTATACTTTTCATAACAAGTGAGCATTTCACTAGGGATTACTATACAAACGAAACACACTTTTAGAAAACTATAATAGGCATAGTTTTACGAGAACACTACGAACTTTTACATACTAGAAATACTATTTCAAGAAATTACTTTCATATACAAGAACAAACGAACATTTTCACACGTAAATTTGTTTTATACTAAGTTTTGTGAGACATTAAACGTCACGTACGCTCGAGTACACATTTCAAGTCCTGTATTATATACCAGAATCCCTTGGAGGGGGAGCATGGTGTTTGTGTATAGATCTATACGGGATTGACAACCCCGCGCCCTGACTGTTAGCTACAGCACACCATTTGGGGTGACAAACGTCAGAACATTCCAATGCTTGAAGAACGTTGTATATAGGCATTTCTAGTCAAATAGCATGGTTATAAAACTCACATGGAGTATCAAAAACACATTGATTTATAGGGTTTTTCAGACGTATTGGCAATTTTATACGTACATTAATTAACGACTTAAGGCATGAAAAACCTTATCGTGATACAATTTTGGAACTTCTAAACCACTACCCACATACGGTAAAACATAAATTTTCTAGAAACAAACATTGGTCTTGATAGAAGGCTACATTTGTACTAGTATAGGATATGGGATTTTCTAGGAACCAACAAACAAAAACAAACCATTTCATTTTAGTTCATGCAAATAGTGTCATTTAATACTTATGAAACTCACCAGCTTATATGCTGATCTACTCTTTCAAAACTACTTGTATTTCCTAGGAATTCAGTAATTGCATCTAACAAACAGCTTTTGAAGAACGGACGCTGTGCGCTAGTTTAAATTCATATTTTGGTATCATATTGTAATTGGTTTTGAACGTGTACCTTTTAAAAAATGTAAACTTTCAATTATATATATATATATATATATATATATATATATATATATATATATATATATATATATATATATATATATAATGGTTATGTTGCTATCTTTACTATGTATTCAATTGTTTCGTTAACACATGAAGTTATCCGCCCCGAACGTTTCCGCCGTTTCGGTTTTGGGGGTGTGACAGATTGGTATCAGAGCAATGTTTATAGTGAACTAAGTATATTGAACCTCATAAGATATAAAAACTATAAATTCTTAGGGACTCAAAGTCTCTGACAAAACGTTTTTACACCTAAAACCTTGTTTCAATTAAATAGATTATTTCAGGTCATAAAAGTACAAAATACATGCATACAACGATATATTTTCATGGTTAGAACTATATAAAAAGTATTAAGATGAGTTGGATACTACGATTAGTTCTCGATATGTGTAATCGAATTTGGGACGAATATAGCCCGATCAACTATATTTATCCGAGATTAGACTAACGTATGTCTAGGAATGATCGTAGTGAGCAACAAGTCAAAACTTACCAAAATAGACACTAGTATCAAACATACAAATTTAAATACTATAGGAGTATTTGGTGCATACAATAGTTTAATCGACATGATTATTGTTACATGTTTTCAAATTTTGTCCAAATCTTATAACCCTATTCTCATATAGTCAAATGGTTGGATTCCACCCACCGGGGGACCCCTACTACCCGAACCAGGGCAATGGAGGATGGGTAGACAAGGATCCCGAAGAGGATGAAGAACCTATCGAGTTGGAAGAAAGGGATAAATCTGGTACGGACTCAGAACCAGAAGTAGTCGACCCTCCAGCCATTAGGAGGAACTTCCACGGACCGACTCCTGTTTGGGGAAGTCACCTCCACCATTGGAGCCAACAACAAGGGATACGATCTCCCTACGGTATGTGTCGGAACTTCTACAACATCAGGGATGGAGGTTCAGTTGACCGAGCACTCCCGGTCATGGTAGGTAAACTGGCCAACCAATCCTATCAATCGGGGGTCCAAGCAAATCGAATTCGCAAAGTCAATGTGGAAGTACAAGTTCACACTTCCGACATCCGTCGACTGGATATGTTGCAGGATGACACCCATCTCCGCACCAACACATTCCAAACACAAATGATTGCATCCCTCACAGAGTTGAGGGAACAACAAGCCGCCTTTGATAGGCGTCTTATGGAATCAAAGCAATCGGAGGCGGAGTCAAGCTCCAAGCGCAACCCACATCGCAAGTAGCGCTTGCCAAAATCCTAAATTTTGTTATAAGTTAGGACCTCGGCTAAAAGTTTTATTTCTTAAACCTTGTAACCGGAGACCCTTTTAGGGGTCAAATTTTCGTGATCGTTGTATCATCTATTATATTAATATAATTGGCACACTATTATTACTACGTTGAGTATTTCGTTCAATCTTTAAAATATTATGGAAAAAACATACACTTGTTTTATATATTCGGATTTACGAATAACTTTCATTCTTCTATATGTGAGACTCATACTATCATTTGTTGTTGAACTATAGCGATTAGTTCATGTGACACATTCATTTTCTATACTATGGAATTCTTACCCTTGTCTTTTCAATCTATAGTTGAAGGATGCCTCCGCGTAGAAATCCGAGACTTAACAACAGTGGGGAAGCACCGATACCACCACCACCTCCACCTCCTCAATTTGATGTTGTCATGTTCCAAGCAGCAGTCACCGTAGCTGTGGCGGCTGCCATGTTACAGACCAATACCCATGTTACTACTGGTTCAGGAATTGGCACACTTCATTCCAACCATGGCGAGAGTCATGGGCAACCCTGAGAGTGCACCTATAAAGACTTTATGAATGATAAACCCCGGATGTTTAATGGAACTGGTGGTGTGATGATTTTGAGGCAGTGGATTGAAAGGATAGAATCAGTCTTTGAAATCTTCTCCTGTCCCGAGCACAACAAAGTCAAGTTTGCAACTTACACACTTACTGATAGAGCCTTAACTTGGTGGAATGGGCACGTTAAGGTACTTACTCTGATAGTGGCGAATTCAATAAGCTGGGAGAGCTTAAAAATCATGCTGATGAGAGAGTACTGTGCACGAGGAGAGATTCAAAAACTCGAGCACGAACTCTGGACTCTTGGAATGATTGGTACCGACATAGCAACTTATACCAACAGATTCTGCGATCTGGCAATCCTTTGCCCAGATATGATTGCTCCTGAGAGCAAGAAAATAGAGAGATACATTTGGGACTGTCACTGCAAATTCAGTCAAGTGTGTTAGCTTCGAAACCTGACACTTTTGAAAGTGCCAAAGAGCTGCACAATCTCTTATTGATCACGGAATTCATTAGAACTCAACAATTTCTACACCAAAACCACAAAAGGGAAACAACAACAACAATAACAAGAAGAGAGGATGGAATAAGGGGAAGGGTGGGTCTTCCCAAGAATCCTCGAAGAAACAACAACTAGTTAAAGTGAATGTTGCTACTGTACCTACTACCGTTCCTACAAATCTCTACCCAACAAAGCCTTATGTGGGTAACCTTCCAAAATGCACCAAATGCAATTACCACCACAATGGACCTTGTCGGGAAATGAAGTGCTCCAACTGCAACAGAAAGGGACACATTATCCGTTTTTGCAAAGCCCCCGTAAAGCCGATCACTCAAGTTCCCAATGCTGGTGTATGCCAAGCTGGCTACAAGTGTGACAAGGTGGGTCACTACAAAAGAAATTGCCCAAAGGCAGCGAATACCACATAATGGAATGAGTTTTGGCTATAGGTCACGAAGAAGCCGTAGTTGATCCTATAATAGTTGCTGGTACGTTTCTTCTCGATAATTCATATGCATGTATACTATTCGATAGTGGAGCAGAGAGAAGCTTCGTGAACCAAAACATTATTCACTTACTTAAACATAAACCTAGCATGTTAGAAAAATCATTCACTGTAGAAATGACAAATGGAAAAACGGAAAACACTAACTGCATATACATGAGTTGTACATTAACTTTAGATGGTCATTCTTTCCCAATCAACCTCATACCGATCCAAATTAAAAGTTTCGATGTCATAGTTGGCATGGATTGGTTAAGTCTTCTTCGCGCCAACATCATGTGCTTTGAAAAAGCAGTTCGCCTTAATCTCGCTAACGATGAAACATTAGTGATTTACAGCGACAAATCAAGTACAAACCTTCGCATCATTTCGCGCATCCAAGCTCGAAAGTGTTTGCAGAAGGATTATCATGCATTTCTTGCACACATAATCCATACGAGTCAGGAAGTAAAAGACATTAAGAGCATTCTATAAGTACGTGACTTTACCGATATCTTTCCAAAATAACTACTGGGATTACCACCACAACGCCAAGTCGAGTTCAGAATCGACTTAGTTCCAGGGGCTACCCCAGTAGCAAAATCGCCTTATCGTCTAGCACCAGCAGAGATGCAAGAACTTTCCAGTCAGCTTAACGAACTCCACCAAACAGGATTCGTAAGACCAAGCTTCTCACCTTGGGGAGCACCGCTCTTGTTTGTAAAGAAGAAAGACAGATCGTTCCGTATGTGCATCGACTACAGAGAGCTGAACAAACTTACTGTTAAAAATTGTTACCCTCTGCCCCGCATTGACGACCTATTTGATCAACTTCAAGGAGTGAACTACTTATCAAAGATAGATCTACGATCTGGATATCACCAATTACGAGTGCTAGAGGAAGATATTCCCAAGACAGCCTTCCGAACCCGTTATGGACACTACAAATTTGTAGTGATGCCGTTCGGATTAACCAATGCACCAACGGTATTCATGGACCTAATGAATTGAGTGTGCCGTCCTTAATTGGATCAGTTCGTCATCGTCTTCATCGATGATATACTTATCTACTCATGAAGTAAGGAAGAACATAGTCAGCACCTACGAAGAGTCTTAGAAACACTACCATCGGAGAAGCTCTATGCAAAGTTCTCTAAATGCGAATTTTGGATTCGAAGAGTCGAATTTTTGGGCCACGTTGTTAGCGAAAAGGGGATACATGTGGACCCCTCCAAAATTAAGGCCATTGAGAATTGGTCGGCACCGAAGACACCTACAAAGATTCATCAATGTCTAGGTCTAGCTGGCTACTATCGCAGATTCATAAAGAACTTCTCTAGTATTGCGAAACCTCTTACTACATTAACCCAGAAAGGCGTGGCCTTTGACTGGGAAGCAAAACAAGAGAAGGAGTTCCAAACACTGAAACAGGCCTTGTGCACCGCACCGATACTATCCCTCCCGGAAGGGATAGAAGATTTCGTAGTGTATTTCGATGCATCAAATCATGGACTTGGTTGTGTTCTTATGCAAAGAGGGAAGGTTATTGCCTATGCCTCCCGTCAGCTTAAGATACACGAAGTAAACTATACAACACACGATCTTGAGTTAGGAGCAGTGGTATTTGCTCTGAAGATCTGGAGACACTACCTGTACGGAACGAAGATTACTATTTACACCGACCACAAGACCCTTCAACACATTTTCGATCAAAAGGAGCTCAACATGCGACAACAACGATGGGTCGAGCTACTCAATGACTACGAATGCGAAATTCGTTATCATCCTGGCAAGGCCAATGTAGTAGCTGATGCCCTCAGTCGAAAAGAATACACTGGTCGAAGAGTCAAATCTCTAAATATGACTATCTATTCCCACTTATCCATACAAATTAAGAAGGCTCAACTGGAAGCTTTGCAACCTGAACATGTGACGGGTGAATCCCTGAATGGAAAAGAATCTAGAAATCAAGGTTGGCGGAGCCTATTATCTCATGGACCGTATCTGGACACCAAGAAATGGTGGCTTCAGAGACGTGGTCATGACCGAAGCACACAACACGAGGTATTCCATTCACCCAGGTTCAAATAAAATGTTTATGGATCTTAAGAAACTGTACTGGTGGCCTAACATGAAAGCAGAAATTGCTACCTTCGTAGGTAAATGTCTTACTTGCGCTAAGGTTAAGGTTGAGTATCAGAAACCTTCAGGATTACTAAAACAATCGGAGATACCTGAATGAAAATGGGAACGGATTACTATGGACTTCATAACCAAGTTGCCCAAGACAACGGGTGGACTTGATACCATATGGGTCATCGTCGACGGATTGACAAATTCGCGCATTTTCTACCAATCAAGGAGACTGACAAGATGGAAAGGCTTACAAGAACTTACATAAGGGAAATAGTGCGACTGCACGGTGTTCCGATGTCCATTATCTCCGATAGAAATAGTAGATTTACTTCAAGGTTCTAGCAGTCACTACAAAGTTCCCTAGGGACTAGGCTAGATATGAGTACAGCCTACCATCCACAAACATACGGGCAAAGTGAGAGAACGATAAAAACTTTGGAAGATATGCTGAGAGCCTGTGTGATTGACTTTGGAAAGGCATGGGATATCCATTTACCCCTTGGCGAATTTTCATACAACAATAGTTATCATACGAGCATAAAGGCTGCTCCATTTGAAGCCCTCTATGGCCGTAAGTGTAGGTCCCCTCTGTGCTGGACTGATGTTTGCGACACACAGTTAGCTAAAGGATGAGATCCTGAAAGCACTCTCACCGATCCAGAAATCATACGGGAAAAGACAGAGAAGATCGTTCAGATTCGTGAACGGTTGAAAGCCTCTAGAGACCGACAGAAAAGCTACGCTGACCAAAGGAGGAAACCTTTGGAATTCCAAGTAGGAGACCGCGTTCTATTGAAGGTCTCACCGGGGCAAGGCTTAATACGCTTTGGAAAGCATGGAAAGCTAAATCCAAGATACGTAGGGCCTTTCGAGATTCTCGCCAGAATTGGCCCTGTAGCTTACAAAATTAATCTACCACGTGAACTTAGTAACATACATCCAACCTTCCATGTCTCGAACTTGAAAAAGTGTCTGTCTGATGAGACTCTTGTTATCCCACTCGACGCGATCAAGATCAACGAGAGCCTCAACTTCGTGGAAGAACAGGTAGAAATCATGGACCGAGAGGTCAAAAAAACAAAACAAAGTTGCATAACCATTGTGAAAGTTCGCTTGAACGCTAAGCGAGGACCTGAATTCACATGGGAACGCGAAGATCAGATGAAACAAAAGTACCCACATATTTTTCTTTGATTCACAAGTATCTTTCTTACTTTAAATTTCGGGACGAAATTCCCTCTAACCGGGGGATGATTTGACAACCCGATATTTCAACTCTATGTAACGACCTAAAAAGTCAAGTATTGTAACCACTTTTGTTATACTGAAATTAACTTCGAAAATAAAATGTCCAAAAGTCTCTAATTAATTTCCTACTATGTTAGATGTCATTAAAACGTGATCGTACATAAAAAGAACACCCAAATCTGACTTCGTATAAGGAAGTTATGAATTTTCCAAGTTCGGCTTAGCAACGAACAGCTAAAAACTCGAAACGGAGATCGGGCGACTTTTGGCCGGAATGACCTAAATGAGAATCGAAGGTCTCGACAATGGTTTTTCAACGGTAAAAAGTCTGGCAAAAACAGACGTCGGATAATGAAATTATGAATTTCTAACGAAATTTTCTCACCGCGACCTTTTAAAGATAAATAATAAAAATAATTTCAAAACTTGCCGACGGAATCTAAACGAAAGTTGTAGAGCGTAGTCTCACCTACGCGTGGATATAAAGAACGTCAAAAACAGAGTTCGTATGAAGAAGATATGAATTTTTTAAATTTATTAAATAATAAAAATAAAATTTTTATATTTAATTTCGGTATTATCCGAAGGATAATCACTAGGCCAATCCGAGTTACGCCTAGCGTACTCGAGGCCTAGGCCTTGGATCATCCACGTCGCCCCAATGCGAGGCTATGCCCCGTCCCATCCGAAGGTCCGAGGCAATCACGCATGATGCCAGCGTACGCCCAGCGTACCAAGGCTATTCCCACCGCCTATAAAAGGGATGTGAGGGTTCCGATGAAAAGGCCCAATTCCTCTCATCTTTCTTGCATTTTGCCTTGTTTTCCGTGCACGTGATATCCTGAAGCCCCGGTTTCCTTGCTCATGTCCCGAAGGTCATTTGTGCTCCCGAGATTCTCGAGAATCCCGAGAAAATCCACTTTCTCGAGTCGAAATTCTGCTCAGTTTTCATCTCGCCTTCTTCGATCTTACAAGTGAGTTCAAACCCCTATAATCCACACTTTTAAATGTTTTATAAATGTTTTTATATGCTTTTAAGGGGGGGGGGGAATACAAGTAAAACACACGATTATTACCGTGTGTTCTATAAAGTTTCATTATACACTTTTTATCAATGGAATCATATGTGATTTATAACTATTATAGAGAAACTTTTCGTATGCAAAATATACCACGATAACATCTTATCTTTGAAATAAGAAATGATTTATGTATATATGTAAATCAAACACTCTGCTTATATTGTATGTATATGTGTCCATATTTGGCAATACAAAAATTATACTTTTCATAACAAGTGAGCATTTCACTAGGGATTACTATACAAACAAAACACACTTTTAGAAAATTATAATAGGCATAGTTTTACGAGAACACTACGAACTTTTACATACTAGAAATACTATTTCATGAAATTACATTCATATACAAGAACAAACGAACATTTTCACACGTAAATCTGTTTTATACTAAGTTTTGTCAGACATTAAACTTCACGTACGCTCGAGTACACATTTCAAGTCCTGTATTATATACTAGAATCCCTTGGAGGGGGAGCATGGTGTTTGTGTATAGATCTATACGGGATTGACAACCCCGCGCCCTGACTGTTAGCTACAGTACACCATTTGGGGTGACAAACGTCAGAACATTCCAACGCCTGAAGAACGTTGTATATAGGCATTTCTAGTCAAATAGCATGGTTATAAAACTCACATGGAGTATCAAAAACACATTGATTTACGGGGTTTTTCAGACGTATTGGCAATTTTATACGTACATTAATTAACTACTTAAGGCATGAAAAACCTTATCGTGATACAATTTTGGAACTTCTAAACCACTATCCACATACGGAAAAACATAAATTTTTCTTGAAACAAACATTGGTCTCGATAGAAGGCTACATTTATACTAGTAGAGGATATGGGATTTTCTAGGAACCAACAAACAAAAACAAACCATTTCGTTTTAGTTCATGCAAATATGTCATTTAACACTTATGAAACTCACTAGCTAATATGTTGATCTACTCTTTCAAAACTACTTGTATGTCCCAGGAATTCAGTAATTGCAGGTAACAAACAGCTTTTGAAGAAGGGACGCTACGACGCTAGTTTAAATTCATATTTTGGCATCATATTGTAATTGGT
Organism: Lactuca saligna; assembly: GCF_052625555.1. Classification (NCBI taxonomy): domain Eukaryota; kingdom Viridiplantae; phylum Streptophyta; class Magnoliopsida; order Asterales; family Asteraceae; genus Lactuca; species Lactuca saligna. The sequence continues at coordinate 107,363,744 of NC_136421.1, read as the reverse complement.
TTTGAATGTGTACCTCTTAAATAATGTAAACTTTCAATTATATATATGATGATTATGTTGCTTTCTTTACTATGTATTCAATTGTTACGTTACCACATGAAGTCATCCGCCCCTGAACGTTTCCGCCATTCCGGTTTGAGGGTGTGAATATTTCTTCATGAGTTTATGGCCATAAACTCATGGTACTAAGTTCCATATGGTGTTTTGAGGTCTTATAAGTCAAGATTGAGCATCCATCGATTAAGTCCAAGCCTTAGGAAGCATTAGGGTCACAATATCACCACTTTGTAGTGTTTACGGCCTAAGGAGTTAAATGTATAATACTACGTACAAGAGTTGTTGTTTCCGTGGTTTGTAAGTTTCTCATAACCATACTAGACGTGGTACTAATGTCGACATTTGTCACCCCAGACCTACTGGTCTAACTGGAGCTTACAGTTTAGGTGCGGGTTCATCAAAACCATATAGATCTATACAAAAATTCGCGCTCTCCCTCAAGGAGACTCTAGTTAAAGATGGGGACTTTCGTTTTGGTACTAACAAAGCCATATGTCTCACATGACTGCTAACAACAAGTTCACGAGAAATATAATGAAATACCTTTTGTATGAAAAGATTATCCTTGTTATGAAGAATGCATACTTGTAAATAAAACGTTGGTATAGTTAGATCCGTAAGTGTTCTCATACTATAGTATTTTAGTATGTTCTCTTTGTCATAGTATATTAGTATGTTCCCTTTATCATATTATATTAGTATGCTCCTTTGATTATAGTATTCTGTGTTATAATATTTGTATACGATAGTATTCTCCTAAACTATACCTATTATAGTTTACTAGTAAGTTTCGTTATAGAAATTGAAGAAATGAATGTACACCTTTGCTACTCAAAGGTATTGAAATGATTGAATTGTACTTTTATATCAAAATATGTATACATAATATATAAGTTTAAAAGAAAAATTCGTAACACACATGAATGAGTTTAATCATAAATACTGATGACTTGATTGAGGTGTATACAACGATTTAAAAAAGTAGTTTGTTTGCTAAGACAATGTAAAGTAATAGAAATCCCTTGATCGAAAACACAGTTATAAATCGCATGTGATTGATTATATAACAAAGTGTATAACAAAAGATTTATGTTTTTTCACACGATGATAATCGTGTGTTTACTTGTATTCCCCCCTTAAAGTGTATAAAATGCATTTATAAGACATTTGAAAGTATAGTTATAGGGGTATGAACTCACTTGATTGATGGGAGAAAGCGAGATGATAATCGAGCAGAACTTCGACTTGGAAGAGTTGATTTTTCTCTGGATTCTCCGGAATCTCAAGTATATCAGGAATCTCGAGAGTGTGGAACCTTCCTTTGGAACTTGAGTGTGAAAACCGGTGCTTCAAGATTGATTTTTGAGGTAATTACGTAGAGTAACAACACTTACATGGAAAGAGATGAGCATCAAACTCGGCACCCTTAACCTTCTATTTATAGGGGCATATCTGGTGTGCGACATCGTGGTGAGCAAATATTATACTCTTCCATTGATTGGACGCCCTCAGTCACTTGTTGGGTCGCGGCCAACTGTGCCACGTCGTGGCAGATGTGACAACCTCGAATTTTGAACCTTAAACTTGTAAAATCCGTAACTTTCGCGTACGAGCTCCGTTTCGACATTATTTATATGCACGCGTAGGTGAGAATATAGTCTACAACACTCATTTAGACTTCATCAGCTAATTTTGAATTTATTTTAATTATTTATTTTTAATAGGCCAGGACTGGAAAAGCCCGTTAAAAATCCATAACTTCTTCATCCGACATCCGTTTTTACCAGACTTTTTACCGTTGCGCTACTTTGGTTGAGACCTTCGATTCTCATTTAGGTTGTATCGGCCAAAAATCTCTTGATCTCTATTTCGAGTTTTTAGTTGTCTACAGCTATATCCGGATCTTGGAAAAATCATAACTTCCTCATACGAAGTCAGATTTGAATGTCCTTTTTACATATGTTTACGGTTTAATGATATCTACAACTTTCATTTAGATACTTAAAGCTAAAAACCATTGCATCGAAATTTTGCATTTTTACGTTTAATTGTATTGACGGTTTTGTCGGGAATCTTAGAATGGTTATAACTTCTTCGTTATAACTCGGATTTTAGTGTTCTTTATATGTATGAAAACCTTGATACGATTCCTACCTCTTTATTTAACCCAAATAAGAATTTAGGAAAGTTAAATTTTGACCTAAATTTGACTGGTGTTACATTACATTGTCTCGAAATATTGGGTTGTCACAGTAAACAAGTTCATTCTAAGCACACAAGAAGCTAGGACAAGTGTACTTACAAGATAGAAGCTTGATTGGGTGTTTAAGGTCCAAGAACACTAGTGTGTGTTCTTTGTGTTCTTGGTGTTTTGAAGAACACTTGAAGATCTAAATGAAAAGCAATAATGAATGGATGAAATGATGTATAACAACTAGATGTTAGGTTATAACAACAAATCAAGTTAAGAAACGCTTACGTTTTCGGAAGATCGGGTGAAGAACGGGATGCTACTTGAGAGAGAATGGTAAGTGTTCTTGAGTGTGGAAGTTGAGTAATGAAAGGAATCGGGAGTAAACTCATACCTAAGGAATGAGTTTGCGACCGTATGGGAGTTCACGACCCAAACTCCCTTTGTTTGGCCGTGAACACCTAACTAAGGTGTTGGTTGTTCCATTGTTACCCTGATATTCTTTAAACTACTTCCTTTTATCCATTCGATTCAAGAATAATTATTAAAAATACTCAAACGGACTTTAAACCGTCTAAAATTTAGCAGAAAAGTATTTAACTTTTAATTGAAGTGCTTGACTGTAGGGTTTGTATGAATGAAAATTTCGGGTTGTCACAAAAGATATTAATTTCGAAAATGTTAAATTATATTAAAAACCCTAGTATTTTGAAATGGTTAAAATACATCCTTATACTATTATAATATAGGTTTAATTTATATATGTATAAGATGATTCGGTCTTACCGTTAGTAGGCCTCATTCATGAAGTTGATCTATAAGGGGGTTTAAGGAATTTTCCTAAAAATGGTGGTTGAATGGGTGTCCACTCTCACCCACCGCTTCCTTGATTGGTGGAGGGTCGTTAGCCGAATGGGTAGGATAGGACATTAATGAAGGGTTTTGAGCATTCTAACACTCCTATGGTGTACATGCAACCTAGATACCTTGGATCTATGTTTTCTCTATTATACATGCAAACTATCAATTTTCCAAGGCATCATCCTAACTAGCAAATTATGGAGTATATACAATACAAAAATCTATTTGAACGAGATACCTTTTCTTGTAGCTTGAAACCTTAAGCTTTTAAGAGCCTAGCACCCCAAGTGTGATGCCTCAAATGCTTTACACAACATCACCAACAACGGAGAACTTGAGGGGAGGTTACTTGCACTCACAAAATCTGATTGCCCTCTTATGTATCACTTAAGTGCCAATTTTGGTAGCTATGAGACTTCTTATACAGTGTGACACAACTAGGGTTACACCATGCAAAACCTAATGTGAATGACTTTCCACATTCCTCATGCTCCATGGCTTTTAACCTCCATGGAGTATCCATGGGTCACCACATGGGTTTAGCCCAACATAAGGAACTATGGATCATAAGCCCACTTTATAAGAATGACAATCAATTGCCATATATTTAATTAGTCTATTTTGATCACAAAAATAATTCCAAGTTAATTCCAAATTAATTCTTGATCAATACTAATTAAATAATAGGATTTCATATTAATATACTAAAACTTATAATATATTAATAAATCATAAATATCCTCTTCTCAAAAGTCCATCCCACAAATTGTTCCAGTGCCATGCAACCCAAATTGACCATGCTACTCTCGGGTCAAGTACATACTAATTAGAGTTATGGAAAATGTGAATTTGATGCTAATCCATGAAATATAAAGTAACTAAATGTTTTTATAAATTCCCAATGTTAGTTCCTTTAGGAAAATGTGAATTTGATACTAATCCATGACATTGCAAATTGTGCTTTGTCAAGTCGTTAGTGGAGCGTGTGTGGTTAACTGACACACTAACATGAACTAAAAAAGAGTGGAAATGGCTAGCTCATAAATTATCATTGATAAATAGAGCGTGTAAGGTTAACCGGCACATTGATTAGGTGGTAAATGACATCGAGAATACCAAGCTAATTTGCATGGTTATTCACACCTTATTTGTGATCCTCGATATCCCACTCACAAACTTGAAGGGAATAATCGAGATTAAACATATCATTGAATAGTTAAATGAATCTAAAAAGATCTAGGAATTTCATTTAATAAACCTAATTTATTTAAATTTCATTTTTTGTGGTGGAATTGGTAATTCGTCATTTACCTACCTTCAAATAATATACAATTGGATTACGACATCTCACATCCTAATTGTGAATTATTGTGTTGGGTCCTAGCCTTAATATTTCATTTGGGTGTTATATTAAGGATTTCATATTTAATCGAAAACTTTTCTTTCTTCTTTTTTAGATGTATGGCCGAAATAATGTTCCTGGCTCAATCTCCAACAACAACTCCTTGAACCTACTCTCGTTCCTGAACATTTATGGGATGGATACTTTTGATGGATCCAGTTTCAATGATTGGATCAGAAACATCAGAATGGCCTTACGTTACGAAGATAAGGAACATATACTCGATAAGGAACTTGTCAAGATAGATGAAGCCACTGCTACTCCCGAAGAAATGGTTGAGTATAGGGCCAAATGCAAGGAAGCAACCAAAGTGTCGTGCGTTATGGTGGCCATTATGACTCCTGAGCTATGAGGGTTCTATGAGGACTAATGGCCTTACGAGAAGTGCTAGGACTTGATGGAAAAGTACCATCAAAGAGCATGTCAAGAGAGGTTTGAAATAGTCACCTCATTCATAACAACAAAGATGAAAGATGGAGAGTCCATCACAACCCACCTGCAAATGATGCAGAGGTATGTGGATTGTTTGCTCAAGTTGAATGTCAACTTTGATGAAGAGCTGGCTATAGAGACAGTCTTGCACTCTTTGCCTCCCTACTATGATCAGTTCATGATGACTTATCATCTGAGCAAGGAGGAAGTCACCTTGAGCAAACTTCAAGGTTTGTTAAGAACTGCTGAAAGTAGATTAAAAAGAAAAAGTGTTGTATCCACTCCTGTTGCTACTCCAGTCCTATCTATTGGAGATGGAAATGGGAAAAAAGGAAAGCCCTCTCAAAGAACTGGAAGGTAAAGTCTCATGATGGATCTTCTACAAGTGGATCTAAAGGAAAAACCGGTTTTTTCCCTCCCTCCTCAAATCCAAAAGAAGCAACGTGTTTCTACTGTCATTATAAGGGGCATTGAAAACGAAGCTGCTCGAAGTACTTGCAGGACATCAAGGATGGGAAGATAAAGCCCGACTTTGTAGGTTTTTATACTATTCTATCTAGAAACTCATCACATACTAGTTCTTGGGTCCTTGATACAGGATGTGGTTTTCACATTTTTTTTACTAAGAAGAAGTAAGGATGTGTAGCATGAAAAAGGATATGAAATCATCTCCTATTACCAAGATCGGAGTTTACTCTTTAGTGCTTAGTAGTGGGTTAGATTTAGATTTGAAGGATTGTTGCTACTCGTCAGAAATGACGAGGAATATTATTTATTTTCATGGTTTGTACAGATAAGGATTTAGATATTCATTTAATAATGAAAGTGGTTCTATAAATGCTTATTATAATGGTACTTTTTATATTGAAACATTTCCTTGTAATGGTGTATATGAAACTGTGATGGTTGTAGATAACTTAGGAAATAATGTATTGCATATTGATTCGTCTAATGATTTGTAACACCATAAATTTTCAAATAAAATTTTCATTTAAAATCACATTAATCTCATTAGAACAATCACAAAAATCCTCAGTTTATATTAACTTATCAAAAACACATGTTCAAAAGTTGTTTATAGCACAATCCAGGACCCTCCAGAACAAATCTCGAACTCATGTGTGTACGATTAAGCCGGTGCCTTCCCGTGATCCCGAGAAGCACTTGAAACACATAAGACATAACACGGTAAGCACGAAGCTTAGTGAGTTACCAAAAATACCATATGCTCAAATAATAACCCTCTCATGGATATAACTCATCATGGACCCTCCAGTCTCATGCATCTCGGTAAGGACCCTCTGGTCTCACGGCTTGATATGGACCCTCCGGTCACGTGTCTCACTGAAGACCCTCCAGTTTCACAGCTTGGGTGGACCCCCCGGTCCTAACTCGGTAAAGCTCAGAATAATACACAACATAAATACACAAAGACATAACGCAGGATACAACAATACTCAATATAACACATACGACCCTCCGGTCACACAAAGATTACCACTTTAGGTAAAGTATAATGAGAAGACTCACCTCGAAAGCAAGCAAGCAATAAACCTCGCACACGAATCTCTGAACTAGCCTCCGACTGAAACAGGAGGCCAAAATGAAGTATATAAGAGATCCTCTGCCTCCCCATTAATCCATGCTCCTAAATCCTCACGACTCTTCAAGAATCCCACCAAAATAAGCATCTTAAGCCTCATACACACTCAAGATAGGGTTTAGCTCACTAGGGTTTGTTCTCTGGATGTGGAGAGTGATGAGGGAGATGGGGTGGAGGCTTAGAGTCCTTTAAATAGGGTGCTAAACCCGAATAATTAGGGTTTCCTCATACAACTCCAACTCGCCCAGTTGGCCTCTTAACTCGTCGAGTTGGTCATAAAACTCAAGCGACCAACTCAACCTCTACTTGATGAGTCTAAACCTCCAACTCGTCGAGTCACCCAACTAAAAACAAATATATAATCAATTAAATTTGTATATGTTTCAAGATGTTACCTGATTTAGACAAGGCATGCTTGTGGCATTGTCTTCTTGGACATGTTAACAAAAAGCGCATTGCCCAACTCCAAAAAGGATGAAATATTAGTGTCTTTTGACCAAAGGTCAGATGACACGAGTGAGTCCTGTTTGCTTGGAAAGATGACTAAATCACCTTTCACTGGAACTTGTGAAAGAGGTGAGGGATTGTTGGATGTCATACACACAGATGTGTTTGGGCCCTTAAGACCCACCACAAGGGATGCAAATCGCTTAGATGTGACTTTTACTTATGATTATAACAGATATGGCTATATCTACTTATTCAAGCATAAGTTAGAGACCTTTGAAAAGTTCAAAGTGTTTAAGAAAGAAGTAGAGAACAAATTAGGCAGGAAGATAAATACGCTCAGATCTGATAGAGGTGGTGAGTATCTTAGTATTGAGTTACACGACTATCGTAAGGAATGTGGAATTTTTTCACAATTGAAACCTCCTAGGACACCACAACTTAATGGTGTGGATGTGAGGCGTAATTGGACCTTGTTGGACATGGTTCGTTCCATGATGAGTCAAGTTTCGCTATCAATCTCATTACGGGGGTATACCTTAGAGACTATCACCCATATCCTTAATCTAGTCCCAACTAAGAAGGTTGCCAAAACACCTCACGAGATGTGGAAAGGGAAGGTTCACTCGTTGGCACATATCAAGGTTTGGGGTTGTGAAGCTTTCGTAAGACGAGAGACTCATGACAAGATTGAACATCAAAGTGAGCGGTGTATTTGTCACACCCCCGAACCAGACGGCAGAAACGTCCGGGGGATCATGTGACTAACAATTGAATTATCATCACAATGAATATACATGAAACATAACACATTCATCAACAACATTACATATAACAACCATCATTGTTCACATTAAGTACATTTTCATAAGTCACATAGTTTCAAAGTATTAAAAGTACGATAAGTGATGTTACACAAAATAAATCCATACATTCTTGAAATCCTTCTTGCTTAACGATTACATGAGAATACAAGTTATTTTGAAAACGGTCAAAATATATAATTTTGGTGAGTTCATAAGTATGGTGAATAAAAGTCTTTGTATCTTTAGTAAAAACCCATAAATTCCGTTATTTTCAGTTAAATGTCTAAAAATGATGTGAAAATCAAGTATAAATGCATGTGTGAATTTCATAGTTGTAACATATATGAATGTAGTTTAGATTCATTGTATTGTGAGTAAGTCATAATTGTATATGAATATTTTTCCCAGAAAATCCGATATTTTCTGTTTTATAACAATGTCGGGGTTCTTGTATCGTTTAATAAGTCGTTTTTGCATTGACACAATCGAAGGGTTCATCTTCAAAACGTTAAATTTGGTATGGAATCTCTATATGAGTCGTTATAACCATACATGATAATGACTAAGTTGCTCGTCTTGGCATTTTTCCAAATGCTGGTATTGCTCAAGATTTTCTCGCCATAGACTGGCATAGTCTAGCTGTAGCAAACAGTTAACGCGTGGGGGGTCACCCCGTATAGATCTATATACAAACTCCAGCTTTCCCTCCAAGAAACTCTGATTATGACTGCAGGCTATGATTGTACACTCAAAGGTGCCAACCGACATGTCTCACTAGATTCTCAACGCTTTGTACTATGTTTAATGTTTAAGTGTATGTTGTATGTTTTCATATTCAAAAGGTACATATAGAAGTATACGAAGTTCAATAATTACGCAAAGGTATAGTTACGATCTACTAGCATGTGAATTGCATTCTAAGCCAAATTAGCATGTAAATGGACCATAAAGGCCCAATAACATGTAAGAGGGTAATTTGGGCCCAATAGTCATGTGAGCGGACCACTAAGGCCCAATAGACTTTGACCCATAGCTCAGGCCCAGATTAACATGTAAATGAGTCGCCAGCCCCGATAAACATGTCATGGAAAAATATTGGGCTCAATATACACTTAAATGGTCCCTTAAAGCCCATTGACCATATAGTGTGAATATTAGGCCCAATAAATTAGTTATTGGCATATTTCATCCATCATTATTGTTTTGTTGTTTGTTTTAGCTCAAGGTTTACCAAATTGATGATAAAAGTCCCCTTTTTATAAAAACGACGTTTTTGGCCAATAATCCTCAAACTTTCAATTAAGGCCCAAAGTTTTGTAGAAATAATACTTTAGTCCATAATTTATAAAAATTTGTAATTTTGTCCCAAATGTTTAGAAATTCATGGATTTAATCCAAACATTTATATTTTGACATTTATGGCCCAGTTTTGCAAAAATTACATTTTTAGCCTCTTGTTTGTAAAAATTATCACATTCGGCCCAATTTTGATAAAATTTACATTTTTTGTCCAATTTAGAAATAAATGTTATTTTCACCCCAAAATTTGGTTTATTTACATTTATGATTCAAACTTTGGCCAAATAACATTTTTAATCCCAAATATTCGTTTTTTTCGCAAATTTGGGCCCAAAAACCGTGAGGCCCAAATGTTTGGGCCATTAAGCTCATATTAAATTTTTTGGTCCTTTAGAAACTATGTTTATCATAAAAATCCCTTTTAATACCAGTAGGACCTGTTTGATCCCGATAAAAATATAAATGTCACTCTTTGCCCTTATCTTTTGTTTTCTTGACAATTTTTGGCCCTTAACAAGGTTTTTGTTGTAAACATTTATATCTTAAAAATATACTCACTTTTGACTTGTTAATATGATGTATAAAGTATCTTAGTTCACGGATCTTTGCTCAGTGTTACTTAAAATATCGATATGGTTAAGATCTAGCATATTTTCCACAAAATAAACTAAGAAATCACACAAAACATGCATATAACACATAGATCTACACAATTTACTTGCATTCTCCCCCAAAAATCATATGAAAATAAAAAACAAGGGGGTATGAACTCACCTTTGCTTTGATGTTTACGTTTTGAAGAGGAAGTGGAAGAAGTTGATGTGATTTTGGCTCTAACAAGCTCCTTGAGTGGGTTTCGAGCTTATGAAGTTTCTAAGATGTTAGATCACGAAATGTAGCTTCATAAGAGAATGTTCTTAGCTTTAGGATGAAAATCAAAGACTTAAATATGATAACAACTTACCAATGAGTGATTATCTAGGTGAGAATCTCTCGAAGATCCACACAAAGTCTCGAATTATCGATGAAAGAGAGGTATTCTTTAGATGATTTTGAAATGAAATGAAGGTGGTGAGATGTTGGTGTTGGCCGAGAATAATAGAGAGAGAGGAAGAGAGACTAGTCTTGAAGTATGTTAGGTTATACAAGTCTACATAGAAGTATGAGAAACAATTACATTGTTGTGTGGTCAATAATATGGAGGTGGCACCTCCAAAGTCAACCCCCACCCCCCATTTCATTTTTTTTTGTTAAATGGTGTTGGGCCGAGAGTTTGAGCCAAGAAGATAGGAATGAAATAGTTTTAGTCCATTAACTTTAGTTAGGATTTTTTGAACCTAATTATAAAATTTTCGGCCCTTTGGCCCTTAGAAACACTTACGGCCCAACATAAGATAAAGGGATAGGTTTTAGGTCCATTAGGGTCAATTGGAGTGGTTATGGCCCAATAAGGCCCATTAGGGTTAGAATGGATCATTTTAGGCCCAAATGTTCCAAAATATTATAGATTTATGGAAGTGGGTCCAAATCCAAACAGGGTTTCCATGCCTAAAATAGTTGAATTGAATGCTTATTGGTCCATTAGGCCCAATAAGGAAATCCTAGTCCATTATGGATTCAAACCGGGATTCTTAGGGTTTTCAGACTCTTTGTTGAACATGAAAGGTGAAATTAAATGAGCACTGAGTGATATTTACTTAGAGTATATTTTTTAGAATATTTGAATGATTACATGAGAATAGAATTTCCTAGCTAAAATGCTAGTTGTGACATCATCAACCCGTTAGAGGGAATTTCGTCCCGAAATTCTCTTGAAAACTAGGATTGTGAATGAAAGAATAAGTGAGGGTACTTTTGCTTCATTTGGTCTTTACGTTCCCACGTGATTTTCGGTCCACATTTTACGCTCCATCGAACCTTCACAATCGGAATGCAACTTTGCTTTGTACGCTTCACTTCAAAATCCATAATCTCGACTGGATCTTCGATAAACATGAGATTCTCGTTTATCTCAATCTCTTCCAAAGGGACGACAATGGTTTCATCTGATAGACACTTTTTCCGATTCGAGATGTGGAACGCTGGGTGTATCGCGAGTAGCGCGAGTTCAATTTTCCTCGTTTCTCAAAACGAATCATTCCCTTCCATGGAGACACCTTTAATACCATGTGATCCCCTACTTGAATTTCTAGTGGCTTTCGCCACTTGTCAACATAGCTCTTCTATCGGTCTCGCGATGCTTGAAATCGATCTTTAATTTGGACTATCTTTTCAGTTGTTTCATGGATGATTTTGGGTCCTGTATGAGCACTCGATGGCGATTTCCCTTTTGCTAGTTGAGTATCACCCACCTTGGCCTAGCATAGGGGCGGTCTACATTTACGACCATAGAGAGCCTCGAAGGGAGCAAACTTGATGCTCATGTGATAACTGTTATAATAGAATTCGATTAGAGGCAAGTAGGTATCCCATGACTTGCCGAAGTGGCACTTTTCAAATTCTAGTCGCGAGGGTTCGCACCCTCCTATTTATAGGCTGAGGTTCGGAGTCGGCTGGGAAGGAAGCAAGCAGCGAAGCAGCTCGGTGGCATCAGTAGCGAGGGCCATGTCGCATCTACGAGGCTCGGATGCGAGGAAGAAGATGTTGCTTCTGCGAGCTTCGGCCATCTGGCAGGAGGAGCGCAGACCACGAGGCTGCTGCGAGGCTCGGACGTGGCATCAGGAGAACGAAGCACGTGGCTCACATGCGAGAGGGGGGGGGGGCGGTGGCGAAGCGAGGCTCGGACACGCGTGCGACACGCGTCGCTCTTCGGACGTGCTGCGACTCCAGTGATGCACCTGCTTCGTGCGAGGTGACGTGGCCGGTACTATTCATGCGAGATTTCTCGATTTTCGATCCCCGAACTTCTAAAATCCATAACTTTCGCATAAAAGCTCCGTTTTTGACGTTCTTTATATGCACGCGTAGCTAAAATTACGATCTACAACTTTCGTTTAGACTTCGTTGGCTAATTTTTAATTTATTTTTAATATTATTATTTTTAACAGACCGGGACAGGAAAATCCGTTAAATATTCATAACTTCTTCATCCGACATCCGTTTTCGTAAGACTTTTTACTACTGTACTACAACTGACGAGAACTTCGATTCTTGTTTAGGATGTATCGGTCAAACATCGCTCGATCTAAACTTCGAGTTTTTAGCTGTCTGCTGCTAAGTTGAAACTTCGATAAATCATAACTTCCTCATACGAAGTCAGATTTTTGCGTTCTTTTTATCAAATTTCTCGGTTTAACGAATACTACGACTTTCATTTAGATTAATAAGGCTAAAAAGTATTATTATCAAAAACTCACTTTTTACGTCATTCAGCGTCGTGCCGGTTTTGTCGTGGATCTTCGGTTAATCATAACTTCTTCGTTATAACTCGGATTTTGATGAGGTTTTCGCCTACAGGTTTCTAACGAGATGATTTACAACATCAAATAATAAAATTCTACTTTTTTCAAATTTTATATTTTCGCTAAATTTCACTATTTGGCTATTAATTGTAATCTCATAAGACTTCCAATATTTTCTGAGTGATTCTAAACATAGTTTTACTTCATTTCTAGTAAAAACCATATGTTAGAACCAAACACTCAATTTCACATAGTTTTTCACAATTTAATTCATTAAAAAACACGATTTCAAAACGTGTATGTTACAAATACCTCCTCCTTTTGAGGATTTCGTCCCCGAAATTACATCGATGAAAATAAATGGGGATATTTTGCTTTTATCTCATTCTTATTCTCCCATGTATAGTTTGGGCCACGATGGTGTTTCCACTTGACAAGCACCAGTTCTACTTCTTTATTGCGTAGCTTAGTTGCCCTTTCATTCACGATTTCTTCAGGGTCTTCAACATATCTTAACTTATTATCCAATTTCACCTCGGATAATGGAACTGTCTCATCGTAGATGCTCAAGCATTTGCGCAGATAACTTACATGAAACACATCATGCATACCTGCCAAATCTTTAGGCAATTCTAAGCGATATGCTTGCTTTCCAATCTTCTGGATGATTTTGAAAGGACCAACAAATCTAGGACTCAACTTTCGTTTCTTCCCAAATCGCATAAGGCCTTTCCATGGGGATACCTTCAGCATCACGAAATCACCCACTTGGAATTCTATAGGTCGTCTTCTCTTTTCTGTATAGGACTTCTGTCGATCTTGGGCCACTTTCATTCTTTCTCGTACGATTTGAATCTTGTCGGTGGTGTCTTGAATCATTTCAGGGCCTCCAAGGATCTTCTGTCCTACGTCACGCCAATATAACGGCGTACGGAATTTGCAACCATAACTGTTATTATACGAAAATTCGACAAGCAGTAAGTATTTATCCCAATTACCACCGAACTCCAAAACACATGCACGAAGCATATCTTCTACTGTTTGGATTGTCGTCTCCGTCTGACCATCTGTCTAGGGATGATAAGCGGTGCTGAGAGCAACTCGAGATCCCAATTCGCGTTGCATACTCGCCCAAAAGTGAGAAGTGAAGCGAGTATCGCGATCGGAAATGATCTTTAGTGGCACACCATGTCTTGCAACATTTTCATCCAAGTATACTTGTGCGTATTTCTCCATTGGAGTTGTTTCACACATGGTGAGAAAATGTGCACTCTTAGTCAGGCGGTCGACGATTACCCAAATGCTATCATGCTGTCTAGCAGTCTTCGGCAATTTGGTAATAAAATCCATGGATAGCTCTTCCCACTTCCATACAGGAATACTAAGACTTTCTGGGGTTCCATAAGGTTTTTGGTGCTCTGTTTTGACTTGTAAGCATACTAAGCATTCCTGTACATATCTTCCAATGTATCTATTAAATCCAGGCCACCAATAATCAGCTCTTACATCATAGTACATTTTAGTTGTACCAGGATGTATTGATAGCTTAAACTTATGAGCTTCATCTAAAATCTTCTATCTTAATCCACCAATCTTTGGAATCCATAGCCGAATCTTAAATACTTCTAATCCTCGTGGATCATTAAGTAAAACATCAGGATAATGTACCATTCCTTCCTTCTTCACATTTTCTAAATTTAAGGCTTCAACTTGCCACTTCTCTAGTTCATCAAGAATGGTGAACTTCACCGTAGTGTGAGTAATAGTATAACTCATACTATTACGATAAACTTTCCTGCTAAGTGCATCTGCAACCACATTAGCCTTTCTAGGATGGTACAGGATTTCGCAATCATAGTCCTTGATCAGCTCCATGGCTCGTTGTTGTCTCATATTCAGAGTTTGCTGACTGAATATATACTTGAGACTCTTGTGGTTGGTAAATAATTGGCATTTCGTACCAAAAAGGTAACGTCTCCAAAGTTTTAAGGCAAATACTACTGCAGCGAGTTCAAGATCATGGGTGGGATAATTCTTTTCATAATATTTCAGTTGTCTTGAGGCATAGGCTATCACTTTATCACACTGCATCAACACACAACCGAGTCCCAATCTTGAAGCATTGCTATACACGGAGAAATCATCATCACCTTCTGGGAGTGATAAGATGGGAGCATGAGTCAAAAGATCTTTTAGAGTTGAGAAAGCTTTCTCTTGAGCTTCACCCCATTCGAACTTCACTTCATTCCGTGTAAGACTTGTGAGAGGTTCGGCTATACGAGAAAAGTCTTTAATGAATCTCCGGTAATATCCCGCGAGACCTAAGAAACTTCGAATTTCGGAAGCATTATGGGGCACTTCCCAATTTTGAATGGCTTCGATTTTGATGGGATCTACAAATATACCGTTACTAGAAATAATATGGCCGAGAAATTGAACTTGACGAAGCCAAAATTCACGTTTAGAGAATTTAGCATAAATTTTCTCCTTTCGGAGAAGTTCTAAGATTTCACGAATATGAACGGCATGATCGGCTTCAGACTTGGAATAGATTAGAATATCGTCAATGAATATGATGACAAAATTATTGAGCATTGGGCGGCACACTCGATTCATCATATCCATGAATACGGCAGGAGCATTTGTCAAACTGAATGGCATGACAAGGAATTCAAAATGTCCATAACGAGTACGAAAAGCAGTCTTCGGTACATCTTGCTCTTGTACTTTCAACTGATGATAGCCAGATCTCAAATCAATCTTTGAGAAATAGCTAACACCCTGAAGTTGATCGAATAAATCGTCGATGCGAGGTAGTGGGTACTTGTTCTTGATATTCACCTTATTAAGCTCACGATAATCAATACACATTCGCATCGATCCGTCCTTCTTCTTGACAAACAATACTGGAGCACCCCAGGGAGAGGTACTCGGTTGAATAAAGCCTTTGTCAAGTAACTCCTGAAGTAGGATCATCATTTGTTTCATCTCGACTGGCACAAGACAATAAGGAGTCTTTGCAATCGGAGCAACACCGGGCACAAGGTCAATTCGGAATTCTACTTGTCTGTCCGGAGGAAGTCCAGGCAGATCATCGGGGAAAACATCAGGATATTCGTTAACAATGGGAATATCATTTACAGTTTTATTCTCTTTTCTTGAGATGTCAACTATATAGGCCAGATAGGTAGGACAACCTTTCGATATGAATTTACGAGCTTTGATGAAAGAGATTATTTTAAGATCCTTTATTCACCATAGACATGAATGGAATCTCCCCCTTTAATAGGAATGCGTACCATCTTTTCGTAACATAAGAGTTCTGCATGGTTCTTTGACAACCAATCCATGCCGAGAATAATATCGAAATTAGGCAAGATGATAGGGATTAGGTTAGCAAGAAAATTATAGCCTTCAATTTCTATGACACAATCCCTATATATTTTATTAGCAAGTAATGATATACTTCCTGCAGTATCTACGTGAAATGGTTGCACGAGTGCATAGCAAACAGTTTGAAAATAATGCGCAAATTCATAAAATACGAAAGAATCCGAGGCACCGGAATCAAATAAGATGTGAGAAGGTCTAGAGTTGACAAGAAATGTACCCGTTACGACATTCGGGTCCTCACGTGCTTCCTCTGCGGTAATCTGGAATGCACGACTCTTAGCTTTTGGCACCTCCTCCTTTTTAGTTGGAGTACTCTTCGGTTGTTGGACAGGGACTTGACTTCTCACTGGTTGTTAAATAGAAGCTTGACTTCCCGTCTCTTGGCTGGTAAGAGTAGGGCAAAAACGCTTCTTGTAGCCAGTAATACCACATGCATAACAAGTCACATCCTTCCTTGGGCAAGCTGGCTTGATATGACTTGTTTCTCCACACCCATAATAGACAATAGATTCCTTGTCTATTTTGCATTGACCTGGATGATTCCTTCCACAAACGCGACATGACGGCGATTGAATAAAAAAATATTGTGACCTACCACGGCCACGAAAATCACTCTGAGATTGTGCTTGCTTGCTAGGATCAGTTCAAATAGATTGAGCTGGTGGAATAGTGGAAGCAGGAGTAGTTCTTTCAGTACGTGGATGCTTTGGAATAGTAAGAGTGGCACAACGTATTCCTAAGTCATGCTCACGCCTTCGAGCATACTCAACGGCTTTATCAAATGACATAACATCCCGGTTGATAACGAAATTTCATGTCGTAGTCCCTCCATGAATAACTGAATTTTCTCGTCTTCAGTTGGAATATACTTCGTAGCAAACCTTGCTCTTTGATTAAATTGATTTTCATAATCATTCACAGTCATTCCTCCTTGTTTACTCTCGAGGAATTCCTTCTCCAATAATTTCCTCATATCTAGAGGATAATACTTCTCTAGCACACGAGTCTTGAACAACTCCCAGGATAAGTTCTCCTGGTCACATCCATCGAGAGCTTCGTATGTTGCTTCCTACCAGACTAAAGCTTCTCCAATGAGCATTGCAGAAGCATAGATAGCCTTGTCTTCATCATCCACATGAGAAACACGAAATACTTTCTCGGTCTTATGAATCCAAGTTAGAACAATTATAGGATTAAGGACATCAGAAAACTCTGTAGCACCACTACTCTTGAAATCTTTAAACAAGGGACGCTTCACCTTTCCGCTTGAGGATTCTCCAGTGACTTTCTCTTTTCCTTTATCATCATTCTGTTTGTGTTCTTCGAAAGTCTATCGAATAACACTGGTAAGTTTACCTAAGAGTCGCTCCTCACGAGGAGATACTAGAGTATTCACTTCCTCGGGTTGAGGATCTCCACGAACATCAGGGATATGGCTACTTACTTGTTCAACCATCGATCTGAAATACAGAGTAAGATAGTATTTTAGAATATTAGGGTTTACTATTACCTAATACTTTTACTTATATGTTTCTTATGGTTTGTATCCCTATACTTACAATGATTAAGTTCATATATTGAATTTCCTATAGTTGAAGTCTAAATACCAATCCGTGGAATTTAGTTCGCTTAAACTACTGCTCTGATACCATGGTTGAAAGACCCAAACTTTCGTATTTTTGAAAGACCCAAACTTTCGTACTTCACAATATCATCACTCCAAAACATGCTATTTGCATATTCATAAAAGTAATATTTTACATTGATAAAAAGGGAATTACAAACTATTGGATACAAACCTTCTATTACAAAGTGTTATGTATATTACATAACTACCCAGGATATTGTAATTTATACAAACATAAACTGTAGTACAAAAGTACTATTAAAAACTATTCTACATCTTTCAATAGTATGTAAACATACTAGTCACTTATCACTTGCAATTGTTAAACATTGATAGCGTAAGCGGTGACGCTTAGTGAGTTCAAAAATAGATACAATATAATGGCATGGCATATATATACTTCAATGTGGCAACAGCAAAGAGGAACAACAAGATGTATGTGAGATCATGTGACAAGTGTTCATATCAATCAAAGACTTTATTCAAAGATATACTTTTCAATTCTTGATATACATTAATAAAGCTTTGGCCCAAATGGCATAGAAGACATGCAATTTCTAATTAACATCTTGTTAGATCTTAGGCTTATAGTCCTGTCTAACCGTTTGCCAATGCCATAGAATAGAAGTCATTCTCTTACGGAGACATGCTCTACATGGCCAGAGGCTACGTACTAGTACCAATGTCAATCTAAGTCCTTTCACTGATCACATGGTCAAAGGTATTACAATTGCTATAAACATAGTGAATAACACGAGAAAATAACTCAGAATAATAACACTAAAAAGCATATAGCACATATAACACATAACATACAATTGTTCCTATATATTGAACTCACCTTAAGTTAACCAGGGGTTAAAATAGTAATTTGGACAGCACTTCGGCTTTAAATATGTCTTTCTATGTTGAAAACCGGGAGCTTAAATGAAAATCGGGCTCTGCGAAGGTAGAGCTTCAAAACCGAAAAGATAAAATTTACGGGCTTTTCGGGGGTCTCGGGACGTGTTTCGGTTGCTAAAATTGATATCGGGGCTTCGGGGAAAGTCAAAATGAAGAAAATATGGAAAGAGGGGCTAAAAGTGGCAATTTTCAAATTCTAGCCGGGAGGGTTCGCACCCTCCTATTTATAGGCCGAGGTTTGGAGTCGGCTGGGAAGGAAGCAAGCAGCGAAGAAGCTCGGTAGCATAGCAGCGAGGGCCACATTGCATCTGCGAGGATCGGATGCGAGGAAGAAGACGTGGCTCCTGCGAGCTTTGAATATCCGGCAGGAGGAGCGAACGCCACGAGGCCGCTGCAAGGCTCGGACGTGGCATCAGGAGAACGAAGCACGTGGCTCGCATGCGAGAGGGGGCGGCGGTGGCAAAGCGACTCTCGGACACGTGTGCAACACACGTCGCTCTTCGGACGTGCCACGCCTCCGGTGACGAACCTACTTCGTGCGAGGTGACGTGGTCGGTACTATTCATGCGAGATTTCTCGGTTTTCGAGTCCCGAACTTCTAAAATCCATAACTTTCGCATACGAGCTCCGTTTTTGACGTTCTTTATATGCACGCGTAGCTAAAATTACGCCCTACAACTTTCGTTTAAACTTTATCGGCTAATTCTGACTTTATTTTTAATATTATTATTTTTAACAGACTGGGACAGGAAAATCCGTTAAAAATTCATAACTTCTTCATCCGAAATCCGTTTTCGTCAGACTTTTTACGGCTGTACTACAAATGACGAGACCTTCGATTCTCGTTTAGTATGTATCGGTCAAATATCACTCGATCTAAAATTCGAGTTTTTAGCTGTCTACTGCTAAGTTGAAACTTCGAAAAATCATAACTTCTTCATACGAAGTCAGATTTTTGCGTTTTTCTTATCGAATTTCTCGGTTTAATGAATACTACGAATTTCATTTAGATTATTAAGGCTAAAAAGTAGTTTTTATGAAAAACTCACTTTTTACGTCATTCGGCATCGTGCCCGTTTTGTCGCGGATCTTCGGTTGATCATAACTTCTTCGTTATAACTCGGATTTTGACGAGGTTTTCGCCTACAAGTTTCTAACGAGATGATTTACAACATCAAATAATAAAATTCTACTTATTTCAAATTTTATATTTTCGCTAAATTTCACTGTTTGGCTATTAATTGGAATCTCATAAAACTTCCAATATTTTCTGAGTGATTCTAAACATAGTTTTATTTCATTTCTAGTAAAAACCATCTGTTACAACTCAACACTCAATTTCACATAGTTTTTCACAATTTAATTCGTTACAAAACACGATTTCAAAACGTGTATGTTACATTATAATATATTAATATAAATCACTAGTATCCTTTTTTTCCTGATCTTGTCTATCCAATTGTGTCGATGCCATGCAACCCAAATGGACCATGCCGGGCCGGGTCAAGTATTACCAGTTATAGTTATCGACTTAGACATTAATCCAACAATATCCCACTTGGATAAGTCTAAAACTATTATTGAGTATGACATCAAAACCCGACGAGCAATCGTAGCTCTCTTAAGCTTCTGTCGAACTCTTACATGTTAACTGAACTCTGAGCTTGTCAATGACTTGTCCATTAGTTAGGGGATCATATATTCCTCCATTCTAGATATCATATGGACTGAGACATGGATGATAAATCATTCTCTCTGTCCATTTGTTGTTTTCCGATTTCCGATTCATGATGACTGACTGATTGAACAGATCAAATCAGTCCTAGATTGGCCAAGCACTCACATTTATCATCATTAAATCATCAAGGGGCCCACAGATATCGCTTTAATCCTGAAGGTAAAAGGAATGGATAAACTTCGACTCATATGGTTTGTTATACTACTTTTTGAATCATAAACAAAGGCACGTTTGTAGCATCGAGTTAACAATGCGGTTTCATGCAATCAATGTATAACCAAATCATAGTAACAACTCATATCGCTAGGTTTGAAGAATATAAGATATTATCGTCTCATGTCCAACAACTTAGACCTCTATAGGCCAACCCATGACAGTCTTGATTCATATCTACTTCCAACATATGACCGACTATGGACGGTTTGAATAACTTAGTCATTCAGGAAGAATAGCCTAGTTTATTCTGGAAGTCAAAACATGCAAAGTGAAACACAAGAATAATTGAATCCAATATGGTCTCAGAACTTATGAATATAAATAAAACATCTTTTATTTATCACCATATTGATTACCCATCATTCATTGCATACTGTTTCAAACTATCAGCTTTATTTGAATTAAAAAACACTAGTTGTTCCATGCTCCAAGCATGTACACTATGTTTTTCTAAATAATAGTTTTGCCATACACTAAGTATGCACTCCATGTTTGTATGTGATCCTTACTTTGTGAAATAAACCAATTGAACATAACTTCAACGATTCTAATTTCACACTCCCAAATCCTTATCGAAAATGTAGGAATTCCAAATTCATGCCATTTATCGAAATATGTTAGATTCTAAACTTATATGCATTGACCCTCTTGTAATGATTATGCACAAAGTCACAAAGACTTGACCACAAACATTACAGAGCATTCCAAAGGAGATCAACCCCTTGGAAACATCCTTTTTGCATTATGTTTCCTAATCTTACACAGATTTATTGAACAACTTCCACCTTTCCATATTCTCGTTTTGACTATCACTTCTGAACAAGAGTTGCCTCTTTTCAAAATATGTTAATATGATCCTTACAAAGATTAACATTATACTTCCAACTGTCCCTGAGAAACCAGTCTTTTGTAAACCTTAGATTGTCCTCGGCAATTGCTTAATCATTTTAGTCACTTTTCCCTTCTTAATGCCCCATGCATTTGGAAAATTTTAAAAATGATGAATATTATAGCACATGAAATCGATCCTATATCCAAAGCATATGAGACACGATTCATGATGTCTCACATAAAGACATGATACTAGACCAGTCCTTTTGCTACAATATTTCTATTTGCCAAGTTTTCATAATTCAAATTATGAAAAGTGATGCCGTAATCATAATCGAATTTTAGAACGCAAATAATAGGCCCATATATAGAATTTCCTTATGTTGAGTCATTCCAACACAAAATTCATATATATTCATATATATTCATATATATATATATATATATATATATATATATATATATATATCCTTGACTAAAGATGATTAAAACCTCAATCTAAGCTTTTAGAATTGAAATGAAGTATAATTTCCTCTCCCTTAATCATAGCAAAACAACTTTTCAACCCCTGCAACTCCACTAATTGAAACTTTTGTTTTCTATAATTAACATTGCTAACTTGCAACCTTTATCATAATTATCATGCTCCCACTAACATGATAATTATTAGCGTAACACTTATGCTCCCACTAGCTTTGACATGTACATAGAAATCAGCTGAACTTCTAGAAGTCAATACTTTACTAACCTTCTTACCAAAGTTCAAATTTCTAAGACGAGATTACCTTGATGAGACTTTATCAATATCATACACCTTATCTTAGATAGCTCGCAGGTGTATCAAAACAATTTTAGAAATATGAAAAGGGATGTCATAATCATAGTCTCAGTTGTTTAGATATTTTCTATCTGCTTCAAATCTACTTGGTGGAAGTGTTTCCTCACTATCATTTTCATGAATGCGAGAGAAACCTTAGATTTTATGGTGTATGTGTTCTTATCCATGTGAATTTGTCAAAACCATAATCAAAAGAAACAATTAATGACAAATCCAAACCCATATGGATTGAACTCAATCTTAATTTCTTGCCACCTGGTAGCTCAAGGGCCTACCATTGCCTCCAAGTTTTTATGCAACCAATTGAGAACTCTAAGAACTTATGTGCAAAGCCAACTTTAACTGGAATTGGCACATAAATAGAAATATGTCACGATAGGTTATAAACCTTACATCATGTGCTAGTGTTAAACTACAAGTTTTTATTCTTGATTAGATCTTGAAATTCTTCTCAGGATCTTTAAGACTCCTACGTATCCTCTTGACATATAAGACTATCTTGCCAAATATTCAAGTGATAATGCAGATTCTTTATCAAGACAAACACTTCATAGAATTGGCCTTAGTTGGTCTTTGTTTTATCCAAAACATCACAACTTACCAATTTTAAATGTACAAGAATAGGACACACTTTACTCTAACATTTGATTAGTGTTAATAAACTTTCCTTTAAGATATGTCACTTAGGTTACAATCTTGGAGTATGACTCTATGAATTGTTTTTGGAACGAGGTATGAATCAGCTTCTTGATTTTACGACTTCAACATTTCATAGCTCCTCTTCTTAGCTACCAGAATGCACTTAGAGGATGAGTTATGACAAGGTCTCTTAATCATTAAGATGATCATATTACATGATAACAAAGTACTCTCCCATCTTTTCAGATTTGAAAAACTTTTATCCTTATGCCTAATTTGATTCTTCTCATTCGTTCTGCCATACATCTAAATTTTTCCAATGTATCAGAATTACACTTAAACTTGTAAGTGTAACCATATTTACTAAACTTTAGTAAATCATGACAAATAGTCTTATAGATCTTTTGTGGTGGACTTGATCAGTGCACAAGAATGTGTACTCGATCCCTTAGTCCTTCACTTGACTCACATATACATGTAAACAAGGAACTTGTCTTAATTTTTCCAAAGCTAAAAGTTATCATTCATCATATTGTACAACATGTATGATTTCCAAGTTTCTATCCAACTGAAACCTTGGGTGATGAGAATCTTTCCTTATTTGGTAAATTTAGACACTACCACAAAAGAAAGAATCAAATTCATATTTCCATTATTGCTAGAAACATACAAACATCAAGTTTTCATAAATGCCATTGCATGGAGATATAAAATAAAGTAAAACAAACTTTTATTTATTTATAAAATGCGGAAGAAAAGTTTTCCTTACAATGCAACTTTAAATGAAAACTATGCTATTACATGTTTCCTAGCAATCTATCATAACTCCTAAGAGTAGCTCAAGAATCCGATCTCGAATTAAGCGATAGAAATCCATCTTCGCGATCAGATTCAACATACTCTCTCTTTAAGTTTCCTTCACTTTCCCTTTGATTCTTAAAAAATCAACATGTGACCCAGTCACATCATGTAATAAGAATCTCAGAATAGAAACTTAATCGAGTTAGATAGTGGACTTTACCTAAACTAGAGTCAAACTTATTGACCTTACCAGCCTTATGATCTTTCAGGTAAATTTGGCAGCTTCGCAACCAATTCCCTTTCCTTTTAGCAATAGAACCATATGGACCCTTTGGGAATGGTACATTGGACAATCTCAGACTTAGCCTTTCTCTTTATCATTTGGTCAACCGAGTTGACTATGGCCAATCCCTTTCAATTGGGAAGAGAAAGCTTTTACTGGGTATCCAATGCAAACATTGTCAATGTCTATTGAAGGTTTGAGAAGTTGATCTTCTAATCAAATTTGCTTTACTAGTCCTCCTAATCATTGCTGATTTAGAAGCACCAAGAAAATAGATAAGGTCATTAAGGGTCATGTAATAGTCTGTTCCATAGTAGTCCCAAAGGAACTCACTATGTGACATAGAAAGTGATTAAACATCCAACTTTCTCAAGATTTTGGCACCCAACTCTCCCGGCTTGTCAAGATGTGACTTTATCTCCAAGATGTGAGCACACATAGACTTTGCTTTCCAATAGGGATTGAGTGACCTTGAACTTGTGCGTTATGGAGAATAATTGGAGGAGGTGGAGGAATTGAAGTTCCAAGATATTTGGGAAGATCATAGATGTCTTAATTAGACATCTTTTGGGTGATATTCAAGATAGTTGACTTAAAGTCCTTAATATAACACCCACTATGAAATATTAAGGCTAGGACCCAAAACAATATTTTATAACGTGGAAGAGGGATGCCGTAATCCAAGCTGTAGAATATTTGAAGGTAGGTGACTGACGATTCACCAATTTCCACCATGAAAACGAAATAATTTATTAGGTTTTACTTGGATTTGAAACTCCTAGATCTTTTAAGATTCATTGAACTGTTTAATGGCATGTTTCAATCTCATGTGTGCCCTTAAGGTTTTGTGAATGGGATGCCAAGGATCACAAAACAAGGTGTGAATAACCATGCAAATATACTTGGTACCCTTAATTTTTACCCCTTAATCGATGTGCCGGTTAACCACACACGCTGCACTGATACTATGATAAAGATTAAGTTACCCTTTTCCTACCTTGTTAAATCAAGCTAGTGTGCCGGTTAACCACACACGCTCCACTAACCGACTTAAGCAAAGTGCAAAGTGTAATTTCATGGGTTAGCACCAAATTCACAAATTTCCTAAGTAACTAAGATTGGGTATTACTAAGAGTTTAGTTACTTAGTATTTATCATTAATACTTTTAATGAAGGGAGAATTATAGTCCTTGTCCTACCCGTTCAGCTAATGATCTTCCACTAGTCAAGGAAGCGGTGGGTGAGAGTGGACGCCCATTAAATTGCCATTTTATAGGCAGTAACCTTATACGCCCCTTATAGATCGACTTCGTGAATGACGCCTACTAATGGTAAGACGACTTTCTCTTATACATATACATATACATACATACATATACATATATATATATATATATATATATATATATATATATATTAACTTATAATATTATAAAGTATAACGGTTAAATTTTAACTTTTAAAATTTTAAGTGCTTAACTTGGAATTATAACATTCATGGGAAAATTTATAAATTCCAAAACTTGAGGGCAAGTTTTGAAAATATTCAAAACTCTTGGATTTTCATAACTTATGAGTTTAATTAAAGTTTTAATACTTTTAATGAAGAGACTCTTGGACATCCATAACTTGGGGAAAAGTTATGGAGCCATAAAAACTATTTAAAAGAAAAAGACTCTTCATTTTATGTAACCTAAGGCATTTTTATGAGTTTTAAGATTCATAAATGTAACTTTTCATATAACTTGAAGACAAATTAGAAACACACATTTTATGAAACAATTTTAGATTAATTTTGATTGAAAACAAATAAAACACAATTTTTTCTTCCATTAATCTAAACTAACTCATAAATCAAGGAAACATAAAACTTTTTGTAATCCATAACTTGAGGACAAATTATGGACTCCATTAAAATACATTTAGATCAAGAATTAACTAACAAACACTTATGTAAATAATTCCTATAATCTACCAAAACTCATAAGCATGAACAATCCATATCAAAAATTTCAAGAATTACATCAACATATATAAAACATGAAATTTTGATTTTAACCTTGAAATTGGTTTACTATAATCATTACCACTTTTAAAAACATGTTTTATAAGTCCAAAACAGCTTAAGGTAATGATTCTAAACCAATTACTGCTTTAAAACTCGAAGATATGCTATCAGGGAGTCCGACTCATCGAAAGCACAAACCAACTCGGCGAGTTGGATGATTTTTGTCTTGGACTCGTCGAGTCCCTTCATGGACTCGTCGATCCCCCTGCCCAGACAACAAAAATCTTCGAATTTTCAGCAATTTAAGCAAGTATAACAAGAAAACAAGCCTAGGCACTGATACCATTGATGGGTTTTTGAGCATTCTAACACTCCTATGGTGTACATGCAACCCTAAATACCTTGGATCTATCTTTTCTCTATTATACATGCAAATATGAATATTCCAAAGGTATTACCCTATCTAGCATACAATCGTTTAATACTTGGGTAATATAACAAGTTAGAATACATACCTTTTTGATGTAACTTGTCTTCATGAAGCTTGAGTGCCTAGTTCCCCAAGTGTGACACCTCAAATGGTTCACAACACTTGGAATAACCTTGATAATAAGGATACTTTTGGTTCCTTCTAGTGAAATCAACCTTGCCCTTTTTTCTACACACACTAGTGCCAATTTGACCAACCAATGACATCTTTATATAGTGTGGAGATTATTGTTAAACCCATGACCCATCATTTCATATGAACCATTGGTTAAACACTCCATGGATTATCCATGAAAGCTTAGCCCAACCTAGATGAACTTGGCCCATCTATATATATATATATATATATATATATATATATATATATATATATATATATATATAAGAGTCCGTATTTAATTAATTCCTTTTGATCACTTAATTAATTATAAATTAATTCTTGATCAGTACTAATTAAATAATATGATTATATATTAATATATTAGAACTTATAATGTATTAATATAAATCACTAGTATCCTTTTTTTGCTCATCTTGTCTATCCAATTGTCCCGATGTCATGCAACCCAAATGGACCATGTTGGATCGGGTCAAGTCTTACCAATTATAGTTATAGACGTAGACATTAATCCAACAGGAAGATGAAGGCGAACGACCCTCTCGTGACACATAATATTGGCATGATGGGGGCTCAATCAATCCATGCCGATAATCACATCAAAACATCTAATATTTACAAGCATCAAGTTTATTTGGATGGTGTGATTGTTTAGCGTTAGTGTACGCCCTACATAGATATCCCAAGTTGATTCAGTCTTCCCAATAGCCATTTCCACCGTGAAGGCTTCATTAAGCTTTTGGGTTGTTGTTTTAGTAAATGTTTCAACCTATTACTCACAAAACTTCACTCTAGTCTGCTATTAAATAAGATGCATGCATACGAGTTGTTAAGAAGGAACGTACCGGTTACAACAACTAAGTCCTGCACTGCTTCACCCAGACCCATTGTTAGTATTCTCCATACTGCTCCTACCACTTGATTGTTTGCATTTGGGCAGTTTCACCTGAAATACCTGGTTTTCCCACATCTGTAACAGGTATAACTGGCTACAACATTGGTTTTGTTGTTATTGTTGTTGTTGTTTGGCATCTGGTTTTTTTGAAGCTGAGTCCTGCAATATTTTGCTGTATGGCCTTTCCGGTTGCACCTTGCACAAATCATCTCTCTGCATTCTCCATGATGGTGGAAGTTGCATTTATTACACTTGGGGAGATTTCCTTAGTACTACTTCGGAGCATTTGGCGTGGATGAGGCTGGAGCATGTGGTATAGTGGTAGCTTGAGTTGCAGCGTGGACAATCATATTTTGTTGCTTATTAGATGATTCCGAGTTCTATTTCCCTTTCTCTTGTTCTTTCTTCCTTTCTTAATCTCTTCTTCTTTCTTACCCTCCGCTTCCACTGTTTTGGAACCCTTCTTGTTGCCATGATCATATAGTTTCTTGGCCAGTCTCTTGGCACTATCAAATGTCTCATGGTTTGCCGCAATTACATCCCCTTGGATAGGTGCAGTCAATCCCCAAATAAACCTCTCAATTTTTTTTCCCTTCTGACGTGATCATTCCGGGACACAGAATAGACAACTGACTAAATCTTGATATGTATGCATCGATATTGGAGTTTTGAACCGTGAGGTTCCACAACTCTTGTCACATCTTCTGAATTTCACCTCTAGGACATTATTTTGCCAACATCATCTCCTTTATCTCTTCACAAGGCATTGTGTTCTGATGGGTTTTGAGTAATACATCAATCTTATGGTGTACATGAAAACCCTAATAGCTTTGGATCTACTTTTTCTAATGAGCATGCAATTGATAATCCAAATCCATAAACCCTAGATCTAGGATACAATTAATCATATTAACATAAAATAGGGTTTAGATCTAACCTTTGATCGTTATACAGCAATAACAATCTAATCCTTGGCTTCAGAAAGCTTAGTGCCTCAAGTGTTGCACCTCTAATGGAGTCATAAACACCACTGAGCAACAAGATGAAGAAGAGAAGACAGAGGAGGCACCAAAACTGCTTGAAACCCTAATCCAAGTGTTAGCCACGTTTTTGATGCCTAAGGGCCCCTTATATACTTAGGCTATTAGGGTTATCAAGCTAGGAAACCCTAATTTGACTGCTTAAGCCCCAAGCAGCCCATTGACTCCTTCTTTAGAACCCTTGGATGATTTCTAATGGGTTTCCACATAGAATTCGTCCACTCCACCTTCTATGGAGTCCATAAGCCTATCTATGTAATTATCTTATAATTACACAATAAGTCCCTTAAGTTTAATTAATCTATTTTAGCCACAAAATTAATGTTTAATTAAATCTTGACTAATATTAATTAAACAATACGATTTCTCCTTTAATATATTATTCTTATAATATATTAATAAATCATAATCAAAACTTTCTCTCCTTAATTCATTCTACATATTGCTATGGTGAAGGCAACCCAAAAGGACCATGCTTATAATCGACTTAAGTACATCACAAAATAGTTATGGACTTAGACACTAATCCAACAGTCTCCCACTTGGATTAGTCTAATAACTATTTTGCGTAACTTCAGAACCTGATCAACAATCGTAGCTTTCAAAAGCCGCTATCAACTCTGATCTTCTCAGATATGCGTGTCCTTTAGATAAGGGATCATATATTCCTCAATTCTCAAGATATCGTATAGACATAAGACATGAATTTTAATCATTCTCTCTATACTATTTCCCGACTTCCGATTTATGAAGACTAACAACAGACTACAATTGAACACATCAACTTAGTCTCGGCTTGCCCAAGCGCTTAGGTGTCATCACTAAATCATCAAGGGGCCCATATATATTGTTTTTATCCCACTTTGGGTAAAAGGAATGGACAAACTTTGACTCAAATGCTCACTTGTACTCACTCATCGAATCAAACACAACAGTAAGTTTTATAACACCAAGTTATTGGTGCGTTTACTTATCATTAATGTGCAACCAACTAGCAAATAACAACTCACACATCTTGGTTTCAAGAATATACAATATTATTATCTCACTAATCACCCATGATAAATCCATGAAGTGATCCAAGTGAGCGTGGGTTCCATCCAATACTCTAACCTTATTAAAGCACTCATGAACTCTGCAACAAACTTGTGCTATGTCTAAACTCTTCAAAAAATCTACAGACTTTTCATGACAGTCTTGCTTCATACCTACATCCAGAGTATGATCGACTGTGGAGGTTCGAATAAACCAGTTATTCTGGAAGTCAAAACATGCAAACTGAAACACAAGAATAATACTTAATCCTATATGGCCCCAAACTTGTGAGAGCAAATAAAACACTTCTATTTAACCACCATATTGATTACTCAATATTCATTGTTTACAGTTTTAGAAAATCAACTTATTACTCAAATTACAACAATAGTTGTCTCATGCACCCAGCATGCACACTATGTTTCCTATGGTCCTTACTTTGTGAAATAGATCAATTGAAAAACTTTTCAATGATGCTCATTTCACAATTCCCAATCCTTATCATTAGTGTACGAACACAAGGTTCTTGACACTATTAAAATATGCTAGATTCTAACATTTTATGCAACGATCCTTTTGCAAATTCAAAGCACAAAAGTCACCAAGACTTGGCCAATGAAATTACAAAGTACTCTATCAGAAATTGTTACAAGACAATTCCATAGACGTGAAGTCTCACATTCAAAGTACATTCCTTTGAACATCCTTCTTGCATAAAAGTTTCTAATCTAGACATAGACTCTCAACATCCAACTCCCAATATGGAAACATTTCCATATTTTCCATATGGCAACTCATTCTTAATAGAATCTTATCTATTCATAATGAAGTCGATATGGTCCATCCAATACCACGCTTCCAACTACTCACAAGTGACAAATCCTTAACGAAATTTGGATCGTCCTCTGATGATTGTTTAATTATTTTAGTCAAAACCGATTCTAGTCCTTTTTCCCTTTTAATGCGCTACTTGAAGTGTATGGGACACGATGCATAATGTCTTACATAAAGATATGATACTTTATCAATCTGCTGCCATAATATTTTATGTGTCACGTTCCCACAATTCGAACTATGAAGAGGGATGTCGTAATCATAATTAAAATGTAAGAACACACTATGTATCCTTTGACTAAATTTATTAAAAAGTTTCAATCTAAGCTTTAGATTTTGAAACGAAGTATAATATTCTCTCCCTTAATTATAGCAAAACAACTTTTCAACCCTTGCGACTTTGCAAAGTGAATCTTTGTTTTCTATAATTGATATTGCTACCTTGCAATACTTACCATAATAATCATGCTCCCACTATCATGATGATTATTTCCTTTCAAGCATAACATTTATGCTCCTACTAGCTTTGACATGTATTCAGAAAACAATTGAACTTCCAGAAAACAATGTTTATTGAATTCCTTAAGTTCATATTTCTAACATCTGATGCTTTGATAAGCCTTTATCTAAGCGTCTTAAACCCATACACCTGTGCTTTAGAAAGCTCTCATGTGTATCTTAACTAATTCAGAACTTATATCAATAAGTCCCAAATGTTAGACTAATTGCCAAATCTCACAACTCAAAGTATGGAAAGGGATGCCGTAACCATAATCAAATTTGAGAATACAATTTTCAAAATTTCTATCTTCTTAAAATCTCTCTTAGTGAAATCATTTCCTCACAATCATTTTTCATGAAGGAGGGAATCTTATGACACTTAGATTTTATGGTGTATATGATCCTATCCATGTGAATTTTCCAAAACTAAAGTTTGCTACAAATCCAAACTCATATGGACCGAACGTGCCTAATCTCGATTTCTTGCCTCATGGTAACATGAATGCCCACCATGTCTTCCAAGCAACACACCCTTCCATATCAATGTACTTTCCATTGATCAAGTTGCTTTGTCTTTATGCATTCAAATGAGAACTCATAGAACTCACATGCGTAATTAACTCAATTGGAATGGCACAGAAACGAAATAATGTCATCACGATAGGTTGTAAACCTCAACTCGTGTGCTAGTGATGATTGATAATGTTTATTCTTGATTTGTTATTGAAACCTTTCAAGATCATTAAAACTCCCACTGGCTCCTTGACATATAAGGTTCTCTTATCAAGAAACATTTATTGATGAACAAATATTCAAGAGTTAGTGTAATTAGTATCAAGACAAAACACTTCACATAATTGCTCCTAGTTGGTCTTTGTCTTATCCAATATAGCACAACTTACCAATTTCAAATGTGCAAGATTAAGAAAACTTTTCCAAATTCCAAATTTGTTGAGTGTTATAAACCTTCCTAAATCTTGTCACTCAATTCACAATCTTGGAATATAACTCTAAGACTTGATTTTGGAACGAAGTACGATTGACTTCTTGATTTTAACCATCTCAACAATTCTTGATTCGTCTGCTTAGACATACAAATGCACTAAGACTCACTTAGAGGATCAATTGAGATATGGTTCTTAATCATTAAAACTTATCATAAAACACAATAAAAGGTACTCTCCCTTCTTCTTAGAACAGAGAAACTTTTATCTTTCTGCGTACTTGATTCTTCTTATTCGTTATGCTATTCATTAAAACATTTTTCAATCAACTCAGAATTACACTTAATCTTATAAGTATATTCATATTTACTAAACTTTAGTGAATCCTGACGAATATCTTATCTTTCTTTGTGGTGGACTTGATCAACACACAACCTAGTGTACTCGGTCTCCTAGTCCTTCACTTGACACTTTGTCAAAGAATTAGTCTAATTTCCAAATATGAAAGTTTTCATTCATCATACAATACATGTTGCATGATTCCAAGTTTCTGTCCAATTGAAGCTTGGGCAATGAGAAACTCTCCCGATTTGGTAAATTCTTGACATTTCCACAAATAACATAATTAAGAATCAAATCCATAATTGCTAATAATAGAAACCTCCAAACATCAATTTTTCATACACGCCATTGCAAGGATAAATAAATAAGATAAAATCAAAATTTATTATATTGCGGGAAAATTTGTCCTTGCATTGCAATTCAATTGAAAAACTATGTTATGACATATTTATTAGCAGTCTATTCTAACTCCAAGTAGTAGCTCAAGAATCTAATCTTCAAGCAATGCGATCGAAATCCATTTCTTTATGATTAGATTTAGCTCACTTCTTCCCTTAAGCTTCGTCTATTTTCTTCGATCCTACAAAACATCAAAATGTAATCTTATCACATCATGTATCAAGAATATAGAATAGGAACTTAAAAAAAGTTAGATAGTGGATTTTTTACCTGAAATAGAGCCATATGCCTTGACTCTCCCATCTCTTAGATTTCTCAGGTAAATAGGGCAACTTCATCTCTAATGCCCCTTCTCTTGGCAATAAAAGCAAATGGACTCCTTTGGCACATTAAATTGGACAATCTCATGCTCAGTCCTTTCTGGACTTCCAATGTTGCTAGTGTCCATTGAATCTAGGGAGTTTGACTCACCAGACAAATTTTCTTGACCAGCACGCCAGAGCATTGCTGATTCAACAGCTATAGGCAAATAAGTGAGATCAATTAGGGTCACGTCGTGTTCCATCATATAGTACTCTCTTACGAACTCACTATAGATTCAGGAAGTGACTGAATAACCCAGTCAACAACCAACTCACCTGAAATCTCAACACCCAACATCCTTAACTTGTCAATGTGTGACTTCATCTCTAAGACGTGTGCACACACAGGTTTCCCATCTTCGTGTTTATTTGCCAAAAGGGCTTGAGTGATCTTGAACTTTTCAAGCCGTTGAACTTGTGGGTCAGGGAGAACAATTGGAGGAGGTGGAGGAAGTGAAGCATGACTATCATTTCCTTGATCTATCTTGGAACGTCATCTTCAGTTGGAAAGCTTGTTCCAAAGAATTTGGGAAAACCATTGTAAGATTTAGACATCTACAAAACGGGAGAAAATTCAAGTCAGTTGATAAGAATCCTTGATGTAACACCCAAAATGAAACATTAAGGCTAGGATCCAACACAATATTCTACAACCTAGAAGAGGGATGTCGTAACTAGTTGTAGAATATCTGAAGGTAGGTAAATGACGATTTACCAATTTCCACCATGAAAAATGAAAATAATGTTTAAGTTTTAAATGAATTGAAACTCCTAGATCTTTTGAGATTCATAAATTTTTTTCAATGGCATGTTTAATCTCGATTATTCCCTTCAAGTTTGCTACTGGGATGCCGAGGATCACAAACAAGATGTGAATAACCATACGAACCTACGTGGGGAGCTAAATGCTACTATCACCTAATCAATGTGTTGGTTAGCCACACACGCTCCATTGATCTATGACAAACATCGAACCACCCTTCTCAACCAATGACAAACCCAAATTAGTGTGTCGGTTAACCACACACGCTCTAATAATGTCTCGACAAGGGTGCAAAGTGTCATTCCATGGATTAGCATATAATTTCACATTTTTCCTAAAGTAACTATGATTTGCGAATTCGAAAAACATTTAGTTACTTTGTACTTCATTATACTTATAATGGAAGGTTTCGTCCTATCCTATCTATTCGGCTAACGACCATCCACTAGTCAAGAGTGTGGTGGGTAAGAGTGGATACCCATTCAATCGTCATTTTATAGGCAATTTCCTTAGATACCCCTTATAGACCAGCTTCGTGAATGAGGCCTACTAACGGTAAGACTGAATGTGTACTCATATATATATAATATTAGACTTTTAATATTATATATAGTATAGGGTGTATTTTACACTTTTAAAATACTTGGTGGTTTAATTTAGTAAATTATACTTTTAATCTAATTAAATGTAAACCAAAACATAATGGGTTTATTAAATCTCTTTTAATTATACACATTAATTAATTAATTAATAAAACCATAAGGGTGTAATTTGAACTTTACAAAATACTAGAGTTTTAGAATTTAAAATTTCAAACTAAGACTTTTAATTAATTTTAAAATCAAAAACTTGAGGGCAAGTTTTGAAAAAATTTCAAACTTAGGGTTAGAATTTAAATATTTCAAAATTAACCTTTTAATGAAAATTTAAATTCCAAAACTTGAGGACAAATTTTGAAACTTTTCAAGCATCAGGGTTTAACTATTTAAATTTCAAAACCAAAACATTTAAGTTCAAATTTAAACTATAAAACCTAAAGGGGGAAAAATAAAACGTTTTCACAAGATAATTCATATCTAAATTACAAATAATCAATATTTATCTAATAAAACAAATGATTATCTAAATTTTGACAATTAACTTCGATTTTGTCAAGGTAATCACCAAATATCATAAAAATCCGATTTTTTTGAATCAAAAACATTTTGATAATTATCGCACAGCAAAAAAGGCAAGAAAATCGCAAAAATAAGCTGTCAGACCCGCTGACTCGTCGAGTCCACTATGGACTTGGCGAGTCACCTAGTTGACTCGGCGAGTCCAGTCGAAAAACCCCAAAAAATCCAATTTTCAGTCAATTTTCGATCAAATAAGCATCAAATTGACTAACAAATAGCCCTAGGCTCTGATATCACTAATGGGTTTTGAGCAATACATCAATCCTATGGTGTACATGCAAACCCTAATAGCTTTGGATCTACTTTGTCTAATGAACATGCAATTGATAATGCAAAGCCATAAACCCTAGATATATCATACAGTTAATCATATTAAGATAAAATAGGATTTAGATCTAACCTTTGATCGTTATACAACAATAACAATCTAATCCTTGGCTTCAGAAAGCTTAGTGCCTCAAGTGTTGCACCTCTAATGGAGTCACAAACACCACTAAGCAACAAGATGAAGATGAGAAGAGAGAGGAGGCACCAAAAACGGCTAGAAACCTAATCCAAGTGTTAGCCACGTTTTTGGTGCCTAAGGGCTCCTTATATACTTTGGCTATTCGGGTTATCAAGCTAGGAAACTCTAATTTGACTACTTAAGCCCTAAGCAGCCCATGGACTCCTTCTTTAGAAGCCTTGTACAATTTCTAATGGGTTTCCCCATAGATTTTGTCCACTCCACCTTCTATGGAGTCCATAAGCCCATCTATGTAATTATCTTATAATTACACAATAAGTCCCTTAAGTTTAATTAATCTCTTTTAGCCACAAAATTAATGTTTAATTAATTCTTGACTAATATTAATTAAACAATATGATTTCTCCTTTAATATATTATTCTTATAAGATATTAATAAATCATAATCAAACCTTTCTCTCCTTAATTCATCCTACATATTGCTATGGTGAAGGCAACCCAAAAGGACAATGCTCATAATCGGGTCAAGTACATACCAAAATAGTTATGGAGTTAGACACTAATCCAACAGTGTTCGCCACCGGGAGTGTCATGGCCTCTACGTGGCCATTCCACCAGGAGAGGGCTTGATCAATGAATGTGCAGGCTGCAAACTTGGCCTTACAATCATCCGGAGACCCGTAGATTTCAGAAACATATTCTACTTTCTCGATCCATCACTTCATGGCTATTACACCTCCTGTTCTATTAAAGGTTCGAGTTCCCTGTCTGCAAACTTGGCATTGGTGAAATCCTTGAAGGTGTATGGTCGTGCGATTCCATGGTTTGCTCCTTGATTTGTGCTTCCAGTTCCCTGTCTGTTGCCTACTCTGTTGTTTACATTGCAAATCTGCACAAGTGTCGCAGTGACCGCAGCAGACACTACTGCCTGAAATGCAACCGAGTTTATTTCTGGCGGGGTCGGTGTTGTGTTGTTTCCACGGTTGGGCCTTTGAGGCATCTTTCTGCCATGGAACGAAAAGGTGTTGAGTGCCTATTGTTTTGCGAGTTTAGAATTTCCATAGAATAGGCGTATAGTGTGTATTCAAGTAATTTCACGCATTAACATAAAGCAAGGAAATAAAACACATAGCAAATAACAACGTCATGATAAAACATAAGGCATTTTCATGAATACTAATTGTTTTGATACCTGAAAATTTTCCAGAAGGCATACAATACATAGGAAATATAAAATCCGGCAGCATAACGACCCTATGAGTAGTGTAGTCACTTAAACATAGAGATGATAGTACATAGCACAGTACACTTAAGAGAAACCTAATATTAATAGATATACTAATGATCCCAATCATAATGAGAAGTTCCTAATGGTGGTAACGAAATCATATCCCAAAGTGTTGGGCCAACAACTGAGCCACCTCGGTCATTTCTCCGATGACCCCATCCCTTTCCTGCTCAACTTGCACGACTCGTGCCTCCATAACAAATAGTTGTTGTCGAAGTGTGGCAACCTATGCTTCCAGAGAACGATCCTCACTAATAGGATCCCTTGGTGGAGCAGGGTGGTCCTGGGGTACCTCATCGGTAGATGGTTCGACGAGGGATTCATTTGTGTCCTCATCCTCCTCCATGTCTTCATCAGTCCTATCAAACTCGTAGTCTGTATCAGTGTAGTCATCGGGCGCAATTCCAGGGGCTCCCCCTTGTCCTTCTTCGGGATTCTCCTCTAGCATCCCATGATCAACTAGGGCTTGATAAAAATGAACTCCTTGCCGATCATCTTCCATGGTGACTGCATGAGGGTGCGGGAATAAGTCATATTTTGATTATTCCTATAGTATATTTAATTATTTGTGTTTGGGTTCCGTAGATTTATTAGAGAGTGAAGTAGGCTTTTGGATTCATTTACCGCTATGATTACTCCCGAACACACGTTGGTCATATTCTGAATAAATATAGTTGATCAGACTATATTTATCCTTAATATGACTACATAACTGCTCGAGTTTAATCATAGTGTTTAATTTCCTCCAGAAGCTTTTATTAAATATTGTTAGGTTATTATCCTAATATACGCACATAAGTGTGAAATTTTTGTTTCGTTCAGAGTTATTTAGTCCCATTGTGTTTATAGTTGCATATCATGTATGGTTAGATATGCTAGTTCACTATAAACATTGTTCTGGTACCAACCTGTCACACCCCCAAACCAGACGGCGGAAACGTCCGGGGGCTCGTGTGACTAACAATTGAATTATCATCACAATGAATATACATGAAACATAACACATTCATCACCAAAATTACATATAACAACCAGCATTGTTCACATCAAGTACATTGCCATAAGTTACATAGTTTCAAAGTATTAAAAGTACGATAAGTGATGTTACACAAAATAAATCCATAGATTCTTGAAATCCTTCCTGCTTAACGATTACATAAGAATACAAGTTATTTTGAAAACGGTCAACATATATAATGTTGGTGAGTTCATAGGTATGGTTGAATAAAAGTCTTTGTACCTTTCGTAAAAACCCAGAAAATCCGATATTGTCTGTAAAATGTCTGAAAATGATGTGAAAATCAAGTATAAATGCATGTGTGAATTTCATAGTTGTAACATATATCAGTGTAGTTTAGATTCATTGTATTGTGCTTAAGTGATAATTGTATATGAATATTTTTCCCAGAAAATCTGATATTTTCTGTTTTATAACAATGTCGAGGTTCATGTATCGTTAAATAAGTCGTTTTGTGTTGACACAATCGAAGGGTTAATCTTCGAAATGTTAAATTTGGTGTGGAATCTCTATATGAGTCGTTATAACCATACATGATAATGACTAAGTTGCACGTCTTGGCATTTTTTCAAATGTCGGTATTGCTCAAGACTTTGTCGTCCTAGACTGGCCTAGTCTAGCTGTAGCGAACAGCTAAGGCGTGGGGGGTCACCCCGTATAGATCTATACACAAACTCCCACTTTCCCTCCAAGAAACTCTGATTATAACTGCAGGCTACAATTGTACACTCAAAGGTGCCAATCGACATGTCTCACTAGATTCTCAACCATTTGTATTATGTTTAATGTTTACGTGTATGTTGTATATTTTCATATTCAAAATGTACATATATAAGTATACGAAGTTCAATGATTACGCAAAGGTATAGTTACAATCTACTAGCATGTGAATTCCATTCCAAGCCCAATTAGCATGTAAATGGACCACAAAGGCCGAATAACATGTAAGAGGGTAATTTGGGCCCAATAGTCATGTGAGCGGACCACTAAGGCCCAACACACATTGACCCATAGCTCAGGCCCAGATTAACATATAAATGAGTCGCAAGCCCTAATAAACATGTCATGGAAAAATATTGGGCTCAATATACACTTAAATGGGCCCTTAAGGTCCATTGGCCATATAGTGTGAATATTAGGTCTAATAAAACAGTTATCGTCATATTTCATCCATTCATTATTGTTCCGTTGTTTGTTTTAGCTTGAGGTTTACCAAATTGATGATAAAAGTCCTCTTTTTGTAAAAACCACGTTTTTGGCCTATAATCCTCAAACTTTCAATTAAGGCACAAAGTTTTGTAGAAATAATATTTTAGTCCATAATTTATAAAAAATTGTAATATTGTCCAAAATGTTTAGAAATTCACGGATTTAATCCAAAATTTTATATTTTGACATTTATGGCCCAGTTTTGCAGAAAATTACATTTTGAGCCTCTTGTTTGTAAAAATTGTCACTTTCGGCCCAATTTTGATAAAAGTTACATTTTTTCCAATTTAGAAATAAATGTTATTTTCACCACAAAATTTGGTTTATTTACATTTATGATTCAAGCTTTGGCCAAATAACATTTTTAATCCCAAAAATTCATTTTTTTTTTTTCAAATTTAGGCCCAAAACCGTGAGGCCCAAATGTTTGGACCATTAAGCTCAAATTTATATTTTTGGCCCATTGGAAAGTATGTTTATCATAAAAATCCCTTTTTATACTAGTAGGATCTGTTTGGTCCCTATATAAACATAAATGGCACTTTTTGCCCTTATCTTTTATTTTCTTGACAATTTTTTGCCGTTAACAAGGTTTTTGTTATAAACTTTTATATCTTAAACATAGAATTACTTTTGACTTGTTAAAATGAAGTATAAAGTATCTTAGTTCACGGATCTTTGCTCAATGTTATTTAAAATATCGAGATTGTTAAGATCTAGCATACTTTCCACAAAATAAACTAAGAAATCACATAAGAAATGCATATAATACATAGATCTACACATTTTATTTGCATTCTCCTCCAAAAATCATATCAAAACTGAAAAAAAGGGGGGTATGAACTCACCTTTGCTTTGATGTTTCCATTTTGAAGAAGAAATGGAAGAAGTTGATGTGATTTTGGCTCTAACAAGCTCCTTGAGTGGGTTTCAAGCTTATGAAGTTTCTAAGACGTTAGATCATGAAATGAAGCTTCATAAGAGACTGTTCTTAGCTTAAGGATGAAAATCAAAGACCTAAATATGATAACAACTTACAAAAGAGTGATGATGTAGATGAGAAACTCTTGAGGATCCACACAAAATCTCGAAATTATGGATGTAAGAGAGGTATTCTTGAGATGATTTTGAAATCAAATGAAGGTGGTGAGATGTTAGTGTTGGCCGAGAATAATAAAGAGAGGAAGAGAGACTAGTCTTGAAGTATGTTGGGTTATACATGTCTACATAGAAGTATGAGAAACAATTACATTGTTGTATGGTAAATAATATGGTGGTGGCACCTCCAACGTCAATCCCCCCCCCCCCCCCATTTCTTTTTTTTTTTCTTAAACGGTGTTGGGCAGAGAGTTTGGGCCAAGAAGATAGGAATGGAATAGTTTGATCCCATTAACTTTAGTTAGGATTTTTGGAACCTAATCAAAAATATTTTAGCCCATTGGGCCCTTGGAAACACTTACGGCCCAACATAAGATAAAGGGATAGGTTTTAGGTCCATTAGGGTCTATTGGAGTGGTTATGGCCCAATAAGGCCCGTTGGGGTTAGAATAGGTCATTCTAGGCCCAATTGGTCCAAAATGTTATAGATTTATGGAAGTTGGTCTAATTAGAATCCAAGTAGGGTTTCCAAGCCCAAAATAGTTGAATTGAATGCTTATTGGTCCATTAGGACCAATAAGGAAATCCTAGTCCAATATGGATTCAAACTGGGATTCTTAGGGTTTTCAAACTCTTTGTTGAACATGAAAGGTGAATTTAAATGAGCACTGAGTGATATTGACTTAGAGTATATGTTTTACAATAGTTGAATGATTACACGAGAATAAAATTTCCTAGCTAAAATGCTAGTTGTGACAGTATTTTAATTAGCTATCCATAGAAGTCCTTTGGATATCTACTCTACATACCTAATGAGAACGTGGTCTTCGTACACGGAGGGGAGTCTTTCGCGAGAGAGAACTCATATGCCAAGAGGACAATGGGAGAACAATTGATCTTGAAGAGATTCAAGAGTCAAGGGGTGAAGGAACCTCTAACACTAGTGCTCAACTTGAGGAAGATATTCCTGCTGAAACAGTTAACGTGTCGTTACCTCTTAGACATTCTAGTAGAGTTAGCGTTCCACCTGTTTTATATGGTTTCCATATAACCGCTAAAGGTGATACTTTTATGAGTTATAGTACACTGATATATTTGGATAAACCTAATAACTACAAAGAAGCCATGGTGGGCCCTGAGTTTGCCAAATGGAAAGAGGCAATGGACAATAAGATCCAGTCCATGTATGACAATCTAGTTTGGAACTTGGTTGACAATGTACCAGGTCGAAAGACAGTTGGGTGCAAATGGATCTTCAAGAAGAAGACCGATATAGATGGAAGGATGCACACATTCATGGAACGACTAGTTGCAAAGGGATTTACTTAAACCCCAGGGGTTGGTTATGATGAGTCCTTCTCGCCAGTAGCCAAGATCAAGTCTATTAGGGTTATGTTATCCATAACTGCATTTCATGATTATGAAATCTAGCAGATGGATGTCAAAACCGCTTTTCTTAATGGGAAGTTGGCTGAAGATGTTTACATGTGTCAGCCAGAGGGTTTTGTGGATGCTAAAAACCCTAATTAAGTGCGCAAGTTTGAGAAATATATTTATGGTTTGAAGCAAGCATCTCGCAAATGGAATATTTGCTTGGATGAGAAAGTCAAAGAGTTTGGTTTCACTAAGAGTAAGGATGAGTACTGTGTATATGTCAAAGCTATTAAGCGTATAGTTAGCTTTCTAGTATTGTATGTCGATGACATACTACTCATAGGAAACAACGTTCCAATCTTGCAGGAGGTTAAGTCTTGGCTTGGAAAGTGTTTTGCTATGAAGGATCTAAGAGAGGCTGCTTATATTCTGGAGATAAGGATTTTAAGAAACAAAAGTACAAGACTAATTGGACTTAGTCAAAATACTAACTTGGACAAGGTGCTGAAACATTTTAGCATGGAGAATTCCAAGAAAAAGGAGCTACCTATCCAGAGTAATACCAAATTGAGTAAGACTCAGAGTCCGAGTACCGATGCAAAGATAGCGGAAATGAGTCCAGTGCCATATGCTTCCGTCGTTGGCTCGATCAACGGAACCCGGGTAGAGCTCACTGGATAGATGTTAAGAATATTCTTAATTATCTACGGAGGACTAGGGTGTAACATCCCGGAATCGCAAGAGTAGAGTTGAAGGGCTAAAAGTGTAAGTTTTAGAGGATGACTCGGCAAGTCCATGGATAGACTCGGCGAGTCAGGTCGCGGTCATGGTCGCGAGCCAAGTGGCCTACTCGGCGAGTCCCAAGTATGGACTCGGCGAGTAGGTGCTGTATGGAGAAAACCCTAGTTTCCGGGGTTGAGCCCTATATAAAGAACATTATACCCCTCCACAGCCTCTCTTATTCCCCCCTTGAGTTCCAGAAACCCTAATCTCGTGGAGAAGAGCATTGGTGGAGCAAATTGGAGCTTGGAGAGGTGTTGCTTGGAGAAATCTTGAAGGAGAAGTGGTTTGGATCAAAGGGCTTTGCTTGGATTCGTGTTTAGCTGTTATTGAGGCATCTTCTGGAGGTAATATCTTCGTCCTTAAGCTGTGCATTCCTAGTTTCTTCATTTGGGGTTGTGTGGGATGCTTGGTTGTGTGACATTTTGGTGTTGGAGGATGGATCTGAGGTTGCTACCTCAGATCTGGAGTGGAGAAGTCTTTGAGTGCATTAAAGTCCCAACCTTTGTGCTATGAGTGAAGCTATCATGTCCCAAACCTTGGTTTTAAGGTGAAAATGGCCTAGATCTCGTTTGATTCACGTAAAGTTTGCCACTTTACGTGATGGATGGATTGTAGGAGGCTGGATCTATGTTTTGGATCAATTGCATGGCCTGAGATGCTTCTGTATGGATTCAGACCGGTGGAACTCGGCGAGTCACATGGGTGGACTCGACGAGTTGCTTGAAGATGGCCTTGAACTCGACGAGTTGGAAGAACAACTCGGCGAGTAGGTTGAAGATTGCCTTGGACTCGGCGAGTCCAGCTGGACTCGGCGAGTCATGTCGAGGAAGTCCCAATATTCCTGGTTGAGTCGACGAATCGGTGAGTCGAGGGATGACTCGGTGAGCTGGGTGCGAGTGGACTCAGAGTTGTTGCACTCGACGAGTCTTGGGGTGACTCGGCGAGTTGGGTCACTAAGTGAGGGAAGTCTGAGCATAAGGACTCGGCGAGTCATCGGGTTGACTCGGCGAGTAGGGTCTGTCAGGGGTTGACTTTGACTTGTCCAGGGTTGATCAGTTGTCTTCCAGGGGTATTTCGGTAATTATGGGTATTTATTGGGTTGTTGTTGATGTTCAGTGGAGGAGTTGTGTCAGAGTTCGAAGCAGCGGGATCTTATCTTTTCAGCCGTCAGTTTCGAGGTGAGTTATCCTCACTATATCAACAGGGTCTAAGGCACCAAGGCCGGCCCTTTATTGTATTGAGATTCAGTTACGTTTATCATGTTATTGCTGGTTGTGTCTGCATCCTGGTAGTTAGGATGGTACATGCTAGGGGACCTTGTAAAGGTCAATCCTCGATATGCAGAGTAATGCTATGCTAGTGAACGGGTAGGTCGGTAGCCCGGTTAGAGTAATGATATGCTATGTGATATGTTTACTCGGTTTGTTGATTATGACTGTTATATGAATGTATGTTTTGTGCACATGGTTGTTTGGACTGGAGATGGGTTGAGGCGGGTCCTGCTTTGTGCTGTAGGCCAAGATACCCAGGGCGGACCGGTTGTTCCGAAGGCCAGCGAGCGGTCCGGATAGGCTGTAGGCCCCATGAGGGCGGACCAGACGTGCCGAGGCTCGGGGAGTGGACCAGGCCGACTGTAGGCCCGATGCGGGCGGACCAGTCACACTGTAGACTCAGAGAGTGGACCAGGTGGGTTGAAGGCCTGATGCGGGCGGACCAACCCCACTGTAGACTCGAAGGACATGACTAGACCCGGAGGATGGATCCGAAGGATTGAAGGCCCGATACGGCGGACCAGTCACGTTAGACCCGATATGCATGGTTGTTCTATGTTCTGTTATGTTATGTATGATTTATATGTTTTGGGCCGGAAGGTCGTAGCCTGGAAGGGCGTATGCGTGGTTGGTATCTTGGGGGTATCTCACTAAGCTCTCGGGCTTACAGTTGTGGTTTAATGTTTTTCAGGTTCTTCAGGAGACTGTGGCAAGGCGAAGGCGCGATCGTACCGCTCCTTATGATTTCGTAACGACATGATTCTGGGAATACTTAAATGAATTGTATTGAAAACCTTTTTGTAAACATTTTAATGAAAATCGGGTTGTTTAGAAAATTTTAAATTGGTTGTGTTTTTCGGACGTTACATAGGGGCTGGGTCCTTGTGCTTGGTGGCAGTGATGACTTAAGAGTCATAGGTATAGTGATACCAGCTTTCAAACCGATAGAGATAACATTCGCTCTTATTCGGGATGGGTGTTTACCCTAAATGGAGGAGTAGTAACTTGTAAAAGTTCCAAGTAGGAGACTGTAGCTGATTCAACGTGCGAATCAGAGTACATTGTTGCGAGCGAAGCATCGAAGGAGGCTATATGGTTAAAGAACTTC
The DNA here is from genome assembly GCF_052625555.1 of Lactuca saligna. NCBI lineage: Eukaryota > Viridiplantae > Streptophyta > Magnoliopsida > Asterales > Asteraceae > Lactuca > Lactuca saligna. The sequence continues at coordinate 107,319,453 of NC_136421.1, read as the reverse complement.
GTTGGAGACCATGGATCATGATTGAAGAACTTCATTGGAGTTGTACTAGCCATAAAGAAGCCCATGGAGATTATTTGCGATAGTGAAGGAGCGGTTGCCTTAACAAAGGTACCAAGGGATCATGGTAGATCCAAACACATCGACATAAAATACCACTTCATTAGACATCTGGTAGAATGACTCCTCGTTGTCAAGAGGGCATCGTCAAAATAGAATCCTGCTGATCCACTCACAAAGTGTCTGAATAGGATTAATCACGTTCAACATGCGAGGAGCACTGGTCTGATGGATGATATTAATTTTAGTGATTAGATAGATATTTAGAAACTTGTAACAATATAAATGCAATTAACATTTGGTGATTAAGTAATGGAAGATTTATTTATGAGGAAAGTTTACTATGATATGTCAATTGTTTATATTGTGTTTCACTTTTGCATGTTTTACTTTTTGAATAATTGGATTGTTCAAATTATCCATAGTTGATCATACTTTGGAAGTAAGTAATGAAGTAAGACTGTTAGGAATTAGCTTGTAGATTCTTTAAGTGTTTAGACATAACAAATGTTTGTTGCAACATTCATGAGTACTCTTGAAATGAGATTTGAGTATTGGATTAAACCCACACTAATTTGAATTACTTCATGGAATTTATCACGAGTAATTGTGAGACGATAATATCGTATGATCTTTAAGTCAAGATATATGAGTTGTTGTTTACGAGTTGTTTGTGCATTGATAATGCGTAAACCCATCAGTAACTTGATGTTATAAAACATATTATTGTGTACAATTTAATGAGTAAATAGTACAATCATATAAGTCAAAATTTATCTGTTCCTTTTATCCCAATGGGTAAAAGCGATATATTAGGCCTCTCGATGATTTTGTGTTAACTTATGTGCCGAACTCTCTCAGGACTGAATTGATATGTTCAATTAAGTTCGTTGTCAAACAAATCAAAAATTGGGAAAAAAATTGTCGGACAAAGAGAATGATTATGTTCCATGTCTTTGTCCACATGATATCTTGCAGAATGGAGGATTATATGATCCCTTATCTTAAGGACTTGTAATTGACTAGGTCAGAGTTCGACAATGGCATTTGAGAGCTACGATTGCTATTCAAATTTTGGAGCCATACTTATACAAGTGGGAGACTGTTAGATTAGGTGTCTAAGACCATAACTATAATTGGTATGTACTTAATTTGATAGTATCATGGTCCTTTTGGGTTGTCTTCACACTGGCAACTAAAAAGGATGACTGTTGGAGAGAGAGGCTGAGTTTATTATTTGGAATAATAAATTGGCACATAAAATGATTTATTAATATATTATAAGAATAATATATTAATTAGAAATCATATTATTAATTAATATTTAACCATAAATTAATTTGGAATTAATTTTGGGATTAAAGGAACTGATTAAAAGTGCAGGGGCTGTTTTTCAATTATTTGATAGTTGTGGTTTTGGGCCATTAGATCACCATTATTAGGGAGGGACAAAAATCCGTAGAAGGTTTTAGATATTTTCGTTCAAGCCCTAAGGTAAGGGAGTCCATGGACTTCCTTAGGCCCTAAGCTAAGGGATTAGGGTTTCTACCTCAAAACCCTAGCTAGCCTCACATATAAATACAGCCCATTAGCCTCTTGAACTCGTGCACCTCAATTAAACCCTAGAAGAGCTGAATTTATGAGGAAGTAACTCCTCTCTCCTCTCTCTCATATTCATCCTCTTGCCCTAGTGTGTTTGTGAGCCATTAGATGTACTACGCTTGTGGTACTTGTTCTCAAAAGCAAGGATCTTCAAGAATTGGTTGTTATTACTACATAGTAACAAAGGTATGTGTTCTAATATTTCTTATGTAGATTTTGAAATATTAGATGCATATTAGGGTTTTCTATTTTGTGTTCAATACTTGAATGTCTTATAAAGAAAACATAGATGCAATATAGGGTTGCATGCACACATAGGATTGTTTGTATAAAACCCATCAAGAAGCTCCCAAACGCTTCCAAAAGCTCCATGTCAAAAATGCCCCTAGATTAGATTTTTTATGATTTAAATCAACCTCCTACATTTAATGATTGTGAACTGGAAGAAAACTCGTGCTTTGCATGGGGTAAAAGGTGTTGTTTTTTTTTTCTTAACAAGAAAATTCTATACTTAAAAATTAAGCCTAAGTATAACAACTGAAAAGGTAATAAGAAAGAAATTAATAAAACTAGGTTAGTGTTCCTTCCGACAATTTTAACATGGTTCTAAAGTTTGATTATGGGAGACTATAGTATTGATTCTTTCGTTGTGTTTGCATTTATAGAGGAGTTGTAAGGCTTCAATTCTTTCATTGTATTTGTATGTATGAAGATAAAAGCATATTATATACCTAGTACTTGTCCTATGTACAATATGTCTCTTTATCTCATCAAGAGATCTTCTCTTACACATCTAGTACTTAACCCGTTAACTATTTAGTATTTGTCTATGTCTAGTGACATACATGTATTTTACATAATGTCAGAATGTATAAACTTAGATACATACACTTATGATTACATTACGTATAATGATTCTCTATCTCTATCTTAAATCTCTTAGGGAGGAGGAAGTTGTGGTGGTTTAGGGAGCTGGTATGGGATGGTACCGTCGGCTTACGATTCTCGCGAGCTAGAGGGTGAGGCGGTTGGTGTATGTAACATCCTGATTTTTCGGAATGAGATTTTAGGGATTTCATGAAATTAAACAAGCATACTCGACGAGTTGGAGGCCCTAACTCGTCATGTAGAGTTTAGTCATCCCGTATGATTAATGAGGTCTACTTGACGAGTTGGAGGACCCCAACTCGACGAGTGGGAGCTAGAAGATGAAACCCTAATTTCCAGGGTTTTACACCTTATTTAAAGGGTCATTAGCCTCTATCTGCCTCCCTTACCATCCCTATTGAGCTCAAAAAACCCTAATCACATCTACTCTCTATTTTTGTGTGTTAAGAAGCTTGGAAGGTGGATTTTGTGAAGAGAGCGTGAAGTCTAAGGAGCTTGGAGAAAGGAGAAGCTTGTGGATCTAATTTCTACTTCGTCTTAGCATCATTTGGAAGATAACAATTCGTTACCTTGGCTTCTCTCTAGTTAGATCTCTTCATGCAAAGGTTTAGGGCTATTTCTAGTGTGATGTGGAGTTATTTTTGGTTTTGGGCATGATCTGAGGTTATAACTTCAGATCTGGAGTCCTCAATCCCCTTAGAGTCATAAAGTTATAGTATTTAGCAAGTAATGGCCTTCTCGTTATCTAGAACTTCTTGTTTAGCTTGGTCTTGGCCTTTAATACCTTACATGCACGTAAAGTTTGCAACTTTACATGATAACTATGCCTTAGGAAGCTATATCTACAATTTGGAGCTTTGGGGTAGCTTAAAAACATCTGAATGAGAAATGGACTGAAGGGACTCGACGAGTTGCATGGTCAACTCGACAAGTTAGATGAAGATTTTCCATTTTGGTTTCTGCATGGATTCGGCGAGCCAGTGAGACGACTCGACGAGTCAGTTAGGGTTTTCCCGACATTTGGACACTACATGGACTCGACGAGTTGTTTGGAAACTCGGCGAGTCAACTAGGGTTTTCACGATTTCTCGAGTTCTAGAAGGACGCGACGAGTCAGTGGCCTATACTCGATGATTCGGGTCAACATGGACTATTGACCTTGACCGTTGACTTTGACTTTGACCAAGGGTTGACCAGTCAGACTTCTGGGGGTATTTTAGTAATTTGGGAATTTATGAAAGGGGATCATTGGTGGATGTAGGTGATTGAGTTTGGAGCTGCATCTGGGGAGTTGGACATTTATCATCCCGAGCTACTTGTAAGGTGAGTTGTCCTCACTATACTAACAGGGTCGAAGGCACCAATGCCGACCCTTTTTGGATTTGTATCCGGGTTTATTGCATGATATGCTTATTGATTTGCATCCTGGTAGTTAGGATGATGATATGCTTAGTGACCTGGTAGGTTGGTATCCTGGTATATAGGATGCTAATTTAGTGACCAATTAGGTCGGTATCTTGGTTATAGGATGTTGCTATGATTAGTGATCTGTTAGATCGGTTTGACTGTTATATATGTTAGCGTATGATATTTATGTGCACATGATTGTTTGATTGGGGGTTGGGTTGAGGCAGACCTGCTTTGTGCTGAAGGCCAACATACCTAGGGCGGACCGGATAGATTGTAGACTTGAATAGGGCATACTAGTCAAGCCGAAGGCCCAGCGAGCGGTCCAGATAGGCTGAATTCTCTAAGAGGTGGTCCAGACGTGTCGATGGCTTGGAGAGCGGTGTAGATAGACTGATAGCCCTGTGAGGCAGTCCAGTCAAGCTGATGGCTCATTATGCATCTTGTTTGTTTATGTGATACAGTAATGGTTTGTATGGCGTTGGTATTTTGGGGGGACTCACTAAGCTTTGGGCTTACAGTTGTTTATTTTGTTTCAGGTACTTCTGATGATCGCGGGAAGGTGATGGCGTGATCGTGCAGCTCCTTATATTTTATGATTTAATTCTGGGATACACTGACATTAAACAATTTTGAAAACATATTTGTAATAATTATTGGTTTTTGAATGACTTAAAAAAGGTTTTAAATTTGCTTGATTATTATAGGTGTTACAGTGTAATTGTTGTCTGAGCTGGTTGGTGATCCCGTGAGTGAAGTCACATCCTCTCTCTCTCTCTCTCTCTCTATCTCTCTTTCACCCCTCCTCTCTCTCTCTCTCTCTTTCACCCCTCCTCTCTCTCTCTCTTTCTCTCTCTCTCTCTCTCTCTTATTCTTCTTCTATTATTTACCAAATTCTTGCTTTTTGACGAGGAGGAGAGCAAATTTCCTGCGAGGCTAGAGTATGTGAAAAAAAGAGTCTTGATGGGTGGAGATCCAAATTCTAATGGAAGAAGATGGAGTCGGCTTTAGGTACAAAAGTAGTTAATGTAAAAAGTTACATTTTAGCCGATATAGTTTATAGATTTGATTAAAACATAATTATTTGTTTTTTCTATCTTATTTTTTTAATAAATTATGCTTCTTTTATTTTAAATTATATGGTATAAGATATATGATAAAACAAATATTATAAATGTTTTTAAAATAGTATAAACTTCAAATATTTTGGATAATTTATATTTGTTTTATAATTTATTAAATAATAGTTGTTTTAATTAACTATTTATTTTAGGGTTAATACCTTAAAAACCATTATTTATACATATCCGTTTTGATTTAACTCCAATATTTATATTTGTTACTTATTTGCCATTAATTGTGTTGACTGGTTTTGAAAAATCAATGGTAGCCGGTGTCGTTGGTTTAACAGGTAACCCTAACCTTTTACATACCCTAAATCGTTATTTGCACCAAAACCTCTCCTTCACTCTTGCGAAAGGCGTTCTTCCTCACACATCACGTCTTCTTCTTTTCCATGGCTTCGTCTTCAACATCTTCTATCAGCAAACCGATTTATCGCACCAAGTGTGATTGTGGTGATCAACTCCAATACTCAGTTTCAAGAACTGATAAAAACCCAGGAAGAAAGTTCAAGGCACGCCCTAACTATAAGGTAAAATTAAGGGATTTTGCTTTCCCATTTTGTTATCTTTCAAAAGTTAGTAAATAAAGCTTTTGTTGGCAGGGTACCAAAAAAGGGTGTAAATATTTCAAATGGCTTGACACGGATGAGCTGGAGTTTTATGCTAATGAAAGGGAGCCCTATAACAAAATTCTTGCCAGTGGTGTTCTACAGGTGATCAAGTTGCTGAAGTTTGTGTCGGTGATGTTGGTGGTTAGTGGAGTAATTCTGTTAATTGGCATTGTATTTTAAGAACCAGTTGGTTAAGGCAGTTGTAATTTTTTTGTATTTGGTAGGGTTAAGGTTGTTCTAGGTTTGTTATTTTGGTTAGGGCAGGTGATCAATGTAGCTATGGTAATGTTTGATGGAGAAGTGTATTGATGGTAATCCAATGTTATTTATGTCCCTGTGAATTGGTAATTGCATTATAGTGATTGATTACAATGTAGTTATGGTAATGTACTAAATCTTGTGTAAGCAAGTGAAATGTAGTAGATCTTGGTAACACTTGGTAATAACTGAATGTACTAAAACTTATGTAAGGAAGTAAAGGACATTAACTGGAATGACAATTAACAATTGATTGTAAGCAAGTGAAATGAAAAGCAAAGTGAAATTACATTAACTTCAAATACTTGCATTCATAATAACATAAAAGGGGGTATTACAATCAGAACCAAACAACCAATTGCCCAACAATCTTTTAATGGCCATTAACTACCAATGTTCAAAAAGGCCTAATTGAATACTACTAGATGCTGATATACAATTGGATGGTTGTTACCAAAAGCTGATGAAATGTTAACAAAAAGGGCAAGAAAAATACATAGTGCCCATGATACCCCCTCCTAAATAATCCTATTCCAATTTAACTGGTTTCTTAATACTAGAACCCCTTCCATCCTTATCATAAACTACTTTCTTCAGCTTGATCTTCACAATTCTCTCAGAAATCTTCCTTTTCGTAGGCCTCCCAACAACTTGTGTATCTTCAATGAAGTCAATATTCCCATCATCTTCACAAATGTCACACCCCTAAACCTGAACGGCGGAAACGTTTGGGAGCGGATGACTTCATGTGGTAGCGTAAAAAGTGAATACATAGTAAAGAAAGCAATACAACCAACATATATATATATATATATATATATATATATATATATATATATATATATATATATAATTGAAAGTTTACATTTGTCAAAAGTTTACATGTTCAAAATCAATTACAAATATGATGTCAAAATATGAGATTTAAACTGGCGTCGCAGCATCTCTTCATCAAAAGCATAATGATACCTGTAGTTACTGAATCCCTGGGACATACAAGTAATTTTGAAAGAGTAGATCAGCATTTAAGCTGGTAAGTTTCATAATTATTTAATGACAATGTTTGTATGAAACGAAATATCTTGTCCTTGTTTGTTTGTGTTTAGAAAATCCTGTATTTTCTACTAGTATAAAAGTAGTCTTCCTTCCAGACCAAAGTTTGTTTCCAAAATGTTTGTAAGTGTAAAAGTAACCAATATGTTTGAAAACCTCGTAAATCAATGTATTTTTAATACCTCCTTTGAGCTTTATAACCATACTATTGACTCGGATTGCCTATACACAACGTTCTTCAGGCGTTGGAATGTTTTGACATTTGTCACCCCAAACGTTGGACTGTAGCTAACAGTCAGGGCACGGGTTGTCAAGCCCGTATAGATCTATACACAAACACCATGCTCCCCCCTCCAAGGGATTCTGGTATATAATACAAGACTTGAAATGTGTAGTTCGAACGTACGTGAAGTAAATGTCTCACAGAACCGTAGTATAAAAACAGATTTACATATTGAAATGTTCGTTTGTTATCGTACATGAAAGTGATTTCTCAAAAATCGTGTTTCTAGTATGTAAAAGTTAGCAATGTCCTCATAAAACTATACCTATTATAGTTTTCTAAAAGTGTGCCTCGTTTGTTTTTAGAATATCTAGAAAAGAATCATTTGTTATGAAAACATAGATTTTTGTAGCGTCTAAGATAGACACAACATACTTTAAATCTAAGAATATGTTTAGTTTATACATGCATTACATCCATTTATAGTTTCTAAAGATAGCATCTACTGTAATATATTTTGTATACGGGAGTTCCCTATAAAGTTTGTAAATCACACATGATTCCACTTAATAAAAGTGTATAATAATCTTTATATATAACACCCGATATTAGTCGTGTGTTTTACTTGTATTTTCCCCCTCTAGAAAGCATATAAAAGCGTTTAGAATATTAAAAGGGTTAATTAAGGGGTATGAACTCACTTGAAAGTTTGAAGATAGCGAGATGGACAACCGGGCAGAGTTTCGTCTCGGGAAACGGATTTTCCTCGAGATTCTCGAGAATCTCGGGAGTAAAATCGACCTTCGGGACTTGCACAAAATGACCAGGGCTTCGGGGTAGTGCGAGCACGGAAAACGAGGTAAAACACAAGAAAAGTGAGAGAGAATGAGAAAAATTTTCGGGAACCCTCGCATCCTATTTATAGGAGGCTGGAACCGCCTCCGTACGCGGGGCGTACGCTCGTACGCGGGGAGTACGTGTACGTCACGCATGACCGAGTCCTCGACTGCCTCGCACTTCGGATGGGACAGGGGTAGGCTCGCATAAGGGCGACGTGGACGATCCGAGGCCGTGGCCTCGAGTACGCTGGGCGTACTCGTGTACGCGGGGCGTACGTGCGTGACTCAGACTTCGGATAATACCGAAGTTTTTAATAAAAATTATATATAAATTATTTATCAAACTTCAAAAATTCATATCTCCTTCATACGAACTCCGTTTTCGATGTTCTTTATATCCCCGCGAAGGTGAGACTACGATCTACAACTTTCGTTTAGATTCCGTCGGTAAATTCCGAAATTATTTTTATTATTTATTTATTAAAATGACGTGATTAAGGAATTTCTTTAAAAATTCATAACTTCTTTATCTGACGTCGGTTTTTGCCAGACTTTTTACCGCTGAACAACCATTGTCGAGACCTTCGATTCTCGTTTCGGTTATTCCGGACAAAAGTTGCTCGATCTCTGATTTGAGTTTTCAGTTGACTGTTCCTAAGCCGAATTTGGAAAAATCTTAACTTCAGTATACGAAGCCGGGTTTGGGCATTCTTTTTACGTACGATCCCGGTTTAATGATGTAGAACATATTAAGTAGTTAAATAGAAACTTTTTGGACATTTTATTATCAACGTTTATTTTGATTAACTCAAAAATGGTTACAATACTTGACCTATTAGGCCATTACAAAGAGTTGAAATATCGGGTTGTCACAACCAACCCAAGCATTAGCATCTAAACCTTGTATAGCAACTTCCCCTTGCACTGGTGGCACAATCTCATTAGCATCTACACCCTGTAAGACATGATCTAGTTAAATACCATATGTTAATCACATATTAATTTTAAGAAATTTAAAGTAAAGATTGGCATACCATTTCCAAGTTTTCTTCAAGCAAGTTATCTTCAATCTCATTAACATCCTCTTCTAAGTCTGCTTCCAAGTGATCTTCAATCTCATTAGCATCTACACCCTGTAAGACATGATCTAGTTAATTACCTTATGTAAATCACATATTAATTATAAGAAATTTAAAGTAAAGGTTGTCATACCATTTCCAAGTTATCTTCAAGCCAATTATCTTCAAGCAAGTGATCTTCAATCTCATTAGCATCTACCCTTTCCATAGCCTATTCAATCTCATGAGGTTCATAACCACATTTTGCAACAATATATCAATTTCATCAGAAATAGCATCTGCATCATTCACAATCTTAGGTGCACTTTCATGTACAGTTTCATTTTCTTCTTGCATAGTTGCATCATTTGCAGTTTCAACCCCTCCTTGGCATTCCTGGTTTGAGGATCCTTCTCCAGCCTTCTTTGTCTTCTTCTTTCTTTTCAATGTAAGCTTAACTGCCTTTTGTTTTGAAGTTCCCTCTCCATCCTTGTTTGTTATACCATTTCCACCCCTCCTTGGCCTTCTTGGTTTTCTAGGTGGCACATACTCCTTCATCACTCGCTCATTCTTATAGGATTTCAAGTTATGTCCGAATTGTAAACATTTGCTACACCTAACAGTCGTACAAACTCTAGCTCTAACAGTTGGGAACTTGGAATCATTGACCTCAGACGCATGCCTTCTTCTCTTGGTTTTTGTCCTACCAGGCATTCTCCTTGTCAATGGAGGTAATGGCTTTATATAGTCAGTGGGTGCCCACATGTTGCTTCCATTCACTGGTGATATATGTGTGGTATATGCTGTCACACCCCAAAACCGGAACGGCGGAAACGTTCTGGGGTGGATGACGTCATGTCAAGTATCACAACACATGCATTATAGTAATCAAAGTACAACAAAACATTTCATTAATAGTAATAGTTTTACAAGGTTTCATTACAACAATTTAAAGTAATACAAGTAATAGAATAAATACAGCGTGGTACTAAGCTATCTTTATCAACAGCTCCGGGGATGTACCTGTCTAATGCTAACCTGAGAATACAAGTTATTTGAAAAGCGAGTATCAGCATTTTTACAAATGTTGGTGAGTTCATAAGCATTTAGTGACATTTCATTCAAATAACTTAATAAAGTAATAGTTTAAGAGATTTCAGTGTATTAGAGTCCTTTCCAGAAAATCCTATATTTTCTTTAATAAAAGTAGCCTTCTACCAAGACTGGTCGGTGATGTGGGGTAAAAAGTAGTCTTCCCTAAATTGCTATCATTATCAAAATACTGAATTTGGTTATTGAGGAAGCAACGATATGAGGGAATATCATATGACTCAGCAGTGAGGACTGCTGACTAAGGCAAAGAACCGTAGATTCCAGGAAAGTATGAAACAAACGACACGCCTGGTTCAGTCTAACAAGTGGAGACACAGACCCCAGAAGGTACCAGATGAAGGGTACAACTAGTAGGGTCTAAACAGTGAATACAGACCGCAGACAATATCAAATGAAAGATATGTCTAGCAAGGTCTAGAACGGTGAACACAGTGAATACCGTGAATACAGTGGATTCTGTTAATACAGTGGATACAGACCCCAGATAGCATCAAATGAAAGATACGTCTTGTAAGGTCAAAACAGAGATAACAGACCCCAGACAGTATCAAATGAAAGATACGTCTTGTAAGGTCAAAACAGAGATAACAGACCCCAGACAGTGTAAAATGAAGGATACGTCATGTAAGGTCAAAACAGTGTGACTCTGAAAATGAATTACCAGCATACAGTGTAGATTGTCGGTGAAATACCGTTACCTTAAGGCCAAAGAATTATAAAGTAACCCGGGATACTCGTAACCATACTAACCAACACTAGAGAACCAGACGCCCTACGAGCGTCTTGAGAATGTGACATTTGTCACCCCTTGGCTTGGTGTGCTGTGGACTGTAGCTAGCAGTCAGGGTGCGGGGGTGTTAATCTCGTATAGATCTATACACACAATGTCCGCTCTCCCTACAGGAGACTCTGGTTACCAACTAGACGACGGAGAAGACCATATCCTGAAGATGCATCCCAAATAGTGGGTAGAGACTTCCAAATAGTGGGTAGTGTGTAAGTGTTGAACTAGAGGTGGAGACTTCCCAATAGTGGGTTTCTAATGTAAGTGTAGACTAGAAGTAGAGACTCTTAACTGAACTAACTAGAGAATTTCCTATATGTCCATTCTCATATACATAATATATAACTAATGAGTCAAACGACCTTCGGACGGCCATCCGATCCCACCAGACCACATCTCAACGAAGAAAAGGAAATAGGGCAGACGAGTCTTCCTAAGTCTTTTAAATCATTACTTATATGTACTTATATAATCATGGACATACATCTAACTACGACTGAGTGTGCATCAAGTAGAAGTGATCCTTGTGAAGTAGAAGTGTCTAACTAGTGAAGTAGAAACAGTCGCAAGTGAAGTAGAAGTTTCGAACAAGTATAAGCGTATCACAAAGTAGAGGCGACAATAAGTGAAGCAAAAACGTGTCAAGTATAAGTGAAGTAGAGTCGTTATCAAGTATAAGTGAAGAAGAATCGTATCACTAAGTAAGAGCGTGAATAAGTATAAGCGTCATCAGGTATACATGACTACAAATATAAGTGAAAGCGTTACCGAGTAGCAGTATAAAATAAGTATAAGCGAAGCAGCAGTATTTAACAAGTAAAAGTATACGTCTAAAAGGAAATCCTTAATGAAAAGCCTTTATGTACAGAGAAAATCCCGAATTGTATTCTTTTGTAAAATATGTTTAAAAACCTTAGAGGATTTATCATAAACCAATTTAGAATGAATTTGGATAAATCAGTATAAGTAAAAGTTATGAAATAAGTAAAAGTCATTATAGTGTCCCTCTCGGTAAAACAGTGTAAAGTGGTAAAATCTTGTGCATGCGGGTTATTAATCACATGTGATTGACATGATAACTAGCATGTTTAACTTGTATTCCCCCCTATAAAACATTTAAAAACATTAAAAGGTTCATTCAGGGGTTTGAACTCACCTGGTGTAAGTAGGTCCGACGAAGGTGCCGTTTGGGCATTCGGTGTCACGCAAGGACTTGAACACACACAATGACCTATTTTAACATATGGTAACATATGTTTACATGAAATTAGCACATTTAATACTAATTAAACAAATATACGCGCTCACAGGAGCGGAAAACACTTTGGCTACGTGTTTGGGTGTCCCGGGTAGTGTTTAAGGGTGCTAAGGGTCTCCTATCAGTTGTGGAAATTTTCTAAACTCAAATATCAAGTGTGGGAATGGGTTTAAAGCATTAACATGGACCAATTTGGAGTTTACGGCCCAACTCAAGGGAGTTTACGGCCGTAAACTCCTAAGGGTATATTCTTGGGTGTTTTATGCTTCTAGCTTGTTCATGGGATTTTTCTAAGGACTTTTCATAAAAGGCATGAGTGCGTTTGAGGCTTCTAAGGGCATTTTCTATGAGTTTACGGCCAAGGAACCACTCCTAAGGGAGTTTACGGCCGTAAACTCTCATCCTTAGAGTTTTGTGAAGTTTAAAGCCCCTAATGCCTTTCTAGTGATTTCTAATGAAGTGTGATGCTATTTTGGAGTGTTAAAACTATCATTTGGATGTGTTCTGGGGAGTTTACGGCCTAGATACTTGCTTGGGCCGTAAACTCCTTTTAGTCCCTCTATTCCTTGTGTTTAAGCCCTTAAATCCTTCCTAGCATTTTATAGAAATAGTCTAAGGTCATTTGGGGGACAAAAACCAACATTTTGGCTTGGTTTGGGGAGTTTACGGCCTTGGTATAGAGTTGGGCCGTAAACTCATTTTTATCCTTCATTTTGATGTGTTTAAGTGATCTAAACCTAAAGGAATAAGCCCTTAATTTATGTGTTAAGCCCTAGTGTGGTTTGGGAGTGTTTTGGAAGCATTTAGGCAAGGTTTTGAGGGGTTTATGGCCTAAGCATGTGCTTGGGCCGTAAACTCACTTTTATGCCCCAATTCATTGAGTTTTGATGTTTAAACACTCCTAGGCTAGATCCCTAATTAGTTTCCAAGCTTAAGGGCAAGTTTAAAGGCATGTTTGGCACCATTTTAGGGGTTTACGGCCCTAGAGTGTTCCTGGGCCGTAAACTCCTTATTCCATGCCTTCTTGGATGGTTTTTGGGCTATAATTACATCTATTAATGTTTAGAACAAACTAGGGTAAGCGGACTTACAATTTGGAAGCGTTTGGTTGCGGTTTCAGGGCGAAAACGGGTCTAGAGAGAGAGTGTGTAAAAAGTCTCCAATGGACTCCACTCACCCTTACATAGGGTTTTGAGTCGGGGCTTAGTGGAATTCTACCCGATACTGCCGTTAAACGGGGCTTTTGGTCGCACCCGATTTAGTGGTCGTAATAATAACACTTAACATTTCCAATTAAATGGAAATATGTGTTACGTGTTTTATTTCCTTTTATCACGACTTAATGGCATTTTAAATGTAAACATATGGGATGTATATTAAATTGATGACTTCTAATTAATGGAACGTTTATACATTGGAATATTCCGTTTATGGTGACGGGAAATGTAACGGAACAACTTGGGTTGTCACATATGCAGCCACAAATTTCTCTTTTTGGAACCAAATGCTTAGAAAATCAGTTGGATTCATGTGAGTGTAGTTTATTGCTGCTTGACCATGCACACATGGTATTCCATATATCTCCCATAGTCTACAAGTGCAATAGTGTTGTTCTAAATCCACTTTGTAAGCTGTATACCCATACCTTGTCTCAAATACAGACCCCCCCAGTTGCTATCACTTTCCAGTTCCTATAAATGCAAATTAAAAATAACAATTTCATGTTAAGTATACAACACAATTTAATGGTAAGTAGTAACAAGTTTATGTAAGAATTTACCTCATCTCTTTTCCAAACTCCTTCATTTTCTCTATGATAGCTGGACACGATTTAGTTCTCCAAGTAGAAGCTTTATCAGCCAAATAATAAAACCTAGCCATGACATAGATTCTGATTTCCTATAACATTGTGAGAAGTGGTTTTTTCCTAATATTTATGATCATGGAGTTGAAGGACTCAGAAACGCCATTTTCCACTGCCTCACATGCATACCCTTGTCCAAAAAATGCCCTACACCATGATTGTGGATTGTTAGACATCAACCAATCATATCCATTTGAAGTGATTTTCTTAATTTTTTCCATGTTAGACACAAAATCCCCTTCATGTGAACTAGTTGCAGCAGCCCAGAACAAGTTCTTCAACTCTAAACCTGTATGCCTCTTCCTGAAGTTGGCATAAATGTGTCGTGCACACTGCCTATGTTCCACATGTGGAAGGATAGCTTTCACAGATTCTAGAATCCCCTTAAATAAGTAAATTCAACATTAATATGGGTTAGACAATATAAATGAATACATAAATTTTTTTGTAGTATTTATGTTTACCTTGTGTTGATCTGAAATAACAACTAGACCCCTTCCATCCTCAACACCCAAGTCATCAACCAACAGTTGTAAAAACCAAGTCCAATTTTCTTTGTTCTTTACATTTACTACGGCCCATGCAATTGGATACACATGGTTGTTAGCATCTCTTCCAATAGCAGTCAAAATCTCCCCTTTGATTTGTCCCTTTAGGAAACATCCATCTAAGCCGATCACACGTCTGCACCCTGTATTCCATCCATCTTTCAATGCCTTAAAACATACATAAAAACATTGAAAATAATTCACCCCGTCTGGATTTACCGACACTCCTACTTTGCATGTACTTCCAGGGTTAGATCTAAGGATTTCGTTGGCATAATCCCATACCTTAGCATAGTGTTCCTCCAGTTTACCTTCTATCATCTCCCTTGCTCTATGACATTGCCCCTTTGACACTTTCAGTGAATATTTTGTAAGGACATCCTCCATCATCTCAGGCAGTGTCATTTTGGGCTTCCTAATTATGTCCTTAATGTAGTGTTTTCCTAACCAATTACAACTAACCAAATGTCCAAAATTATAATTCCTTGCACAAAGATGTGTTTCAACCATAGATTTTATCTGAAAAGTACATTCATTATACTTCCACGAAGCATGGATCCCAAAGGGACATGGTTTTTTTTGCATTTTTTTTCCTACACCTAACAATTACCCTGCTTTTATCACTTTTCATGAACCAAAGTTGGTATCCATTAGCTACAGCATAGTTAGTGAGTGCAAACCTTAACTGAGCAGGAGACTCATATAACTCACCAACTGTAGGCTTCATTTGGTTCCACTTGATGGTAGGATCGTGCACCTTGAACTCGACACACACTTCCAAGCCATTTTCATCTTCAAGGTGTTCATGCTCAAGCTCTTCCTGGTGAATGTCTTCAACCTCAGCTTCATCGCCCCCTTCAAACTGATTATTCTTTAACATTTTATCATCACATAAAATGTTAAGAAAAGGGTTGTCACACAAGTTAGATATAGGATTCAGGTTATCTGGTTCAACATCCAACAATCCTAAGTCAAGACGATCATAATCAGACTCTTCTTCATCACGTACGTATCTCAACTTTTTCTTCTTTGTCGCCTTTGATTTACTTTTCATTCTCCGTGAAGATTCTGCCATCGAACCCTTGAAAACCTTCAGAAACCCTCTTTCAAAACCCTCTTGCAAAACCCTCTTATGATGATGATGGTATCTGATAAGGGATACCCCTTTGTTAGTCAGATGAGGGAAAAGGTGGTGGCTACTATGCACGTTCCCAAGAATTAGTAATCGAATGAAAAGATGCAACCGGCAAGAACTTGATTACCGGTTGTTAACCGGGTAAGGTCTAATATATGGAACGTCATCTCATTAACGGTGGCAAATAAGTAACAAATAAAAATATTGGGGTTAAATCAAAACAGATATGTATAAATAATGTTTTTTTAAGGTATTAACCCTTTATTTTAATACTATTTTAGAAAAAAAAAAGTTATGTTCTTTTTTTTTAATATTTTGTAATTTAATTAAATAAAAAATAATGATGTGGCAAGTGGGTTGAGAAATATAGGATTTCCATGTGTTGTGGGTTGCAATAGATAAAAAAGATAAGAGGGAAGGACTCCCTCCACTTTTAGGTATACATAGATACCTTTTCTCATCATCTACTCATACATAGGATTATAATACCTATAATTTCATTCTTTCTTTATCTACTTTCAAGGGTATTACTCATAGTATTCTTGTTCTTTCTCCATACATCTTTACTTACTTTGGTGATACACACATACTCAAATATATATATATATATATATATATATATATATATATATATATATATATATATATATATATAACAACATAAAGATATAGTATGTGATAGTTATAACTCACCTTATCAATTAGTGATGACCAACTACTCTTCTTGGTTCCTTTCTTCAATTGATGCATGTTAGCTCTGATATGTGCATATTTGGTTATATATTTTTTAAAATCTTAATACTCTTTGGCTAATTTGTCCTAATTATTGAACAAAAGGTACTTTATTATGTTTAAATTGTATTTGCAGCCTAAAAGAGATGCTCGAGTTAAAAAGGAAGCGGGATTAACAAACAGAAGCTCGGGGAACAAAGAAAGAAGAAAATGAAGCTAAAAGAATGAAGAACTCAGCGAGTTGGCCATCTACTCGCTAAGTAGACATGAATATTCACGAAAATTTAAAGACTTGCCGCCCACGGGATTTAAGTGACGGACTCACCGAGTCAACCTATGGGACTCGACAATTTGCCCCTGTTTTCAAATATATATATATATATATATATATATATATATATATATATATATATATATATATGTGTGTGTGTGTGTGTGTGTGTGTGTGTGTGTGTGACATAATAGGCCGAAACAAAGACCTCTTCTAGATCCCTTGGCGACTTAGCTAGGATTGAAGGGTTATTGAAGCTCTGGAGTTCGAAGATTTTACACTAGAGTTCAATTCGAAAGTGATTAAAGGCAATATATACTCTCTTCTTCTTAATCTATTGCACAAAACCATGTTTTTATTTATGGATTTCGTTTTTGAGACATTATTTGTTGTAATTATGAGCTAAAACTCATAACTTCTGTTTAGGGTAGATTAGCTTGTTACTATGGATTGATTTTATGATGTGGATTATTTGATTTGGTGAAAACTATTTTGATAAGCTTGTAATCAATCCTTATGTGTTGACAATAACTGTTTTTCTGTTAATTATCAAGTCTATTAAGTTGCATGAACATCCTTTTAATTACTTTCTTCATATGATTTGTGTGAAAACAACATTATATGCCTAGTATTAGTGAATATGAACCTATGATTAATAAAAATAGGTAAGTTAATGTATAAGCTTGTGTAATGAATAACCATACAAGGTGTTGATTAAATTAGTTGTAACAGCCCGGATCCCCAGGTACCTTCATTTCTTTATATATTTTGGCATTCTGTGAGGGGACTCGGCGAGTTGGTGGTTGAACTCGTCGAGTCGGGTCGCGGTTTTTAGCGGGGGTTCGCGTCCGGACTCGGCGAGTCCAAGGGATGGACTCGACGAGTCTGTGCTGTTTAATGAAACCCTAATTCCCCGGCCCTAAGCTCTATTTAAAGGACCTTATGGCCCTCATATGCGGCCACCTTGAACCCTAAGAGCCTCCATACGTCTGTAAGCCCTTGTGTGTGTGTTTGAAGGCCTCTTGTTCTTCATTTTGTGTGTTAGTGCAAGGAAAGGAGGGAGAGGAGCAAGCTTGAAGTGTTGGGGAGCTTAGATCTGTTGCCATTTCTTCAAGGGGGTCTTCTTGAGGTAACTTTCTGAGCCAATCTTCGTGTTTTGTGTTGATGGGCCAAATCTAGGGTTTCTTCTTGCCTTTCTTGGCTTGAATAAGAAGTATGAGAGGTTCCATGGAGACATGGAACCTAGATCTGGACTTTAGCAGGTCCAGGAGACCCCTTATGACAAGCTTTATGCCCATCCATTTGAGTTAGAAGTTATACTTGCCATATTGAAGGTTGTTTCTTCAAAATAAGCCTTGTATGCATTGCATTGCAACCAAGACTGAGACTTTACGTGACAAATAAGCTTGGGAAGGCCAGATCTATGTATTTATGGAACGGATCTGACCGCAAGAGCCAGTTTTAGCTGGTGCATGGCATGGACTCGCCGAGTCTGAAGAACAGACTCGACGAGTCACTTGAAGATTGTCCTTGAAACCATCTTGTGTGTAGACTGGACCGAGTTGTGGGTGACTCAGTGAGTCGCAGAGAGTTGGAAAGGTTTTGACAGGTGGACCGAGTCAGGATGGGACTCGCCGAGTTGGCCTTAGACTCGGCGAGTTGAGTCGCGGTGACCCGGTGATTCAGGCCCAGGTGGAACTCGTCGAGTCAGGGGAGTACTCGACGAGTCAAAGGGAAAATTCTTGAGAGTTGGTAAAAAAACGCGTAGACTCGCCGAGTCACTATTGTGCACTCGCCGAGTCTAGTCCTAATTAACTAAAGACTGCTGACCAGGTCAACCGGTGTTGACTTGGGTTGAATGGTCCACCTTAGTGGTACAAGTAATATTTATAGAATTATATATATATATATATCGTAGGAGGATTTCAGCTCGAGGGTTCGAGCCCGAGTGATCCCAGGATTTGCGGGTAGCAACTTAGCGAGGCATACGAGGTGAGTCTTCTCACTATACTGTACCTGGAAGGGTTTTGACTATGTGACCGGAAGGTTGAATATGATATGGAATATATGCTTTATGTGTATTAAGTTAATTGCTATATGTGATATGTGTGATACTTTTGATATGGGCCGGAAGGCGTGGTCATATGGACTGTAAGAATTGATGTGGGTAGGACCGGAAGGTTTACCCAGTCGGGATGGAAGTCCCCTGAAATACATGGACCGGAAGGTCAAGGCCTGGAAAGGCGTATGTGCGTATGTTGTATTTTGGGAACTCACTAAGCTTTATGCTTACAGTTGTTGCTTATGTGTTTCAGGTGCGAGTGAGGACCGTGGGAAGGCGCCAGCGTGATCGTACACACACTCGGGGAAAACTATTTTAATTTTTGTTATGTAATCGTTGGAGACTACGACGTTATTTTGGAAATCTAAATTAATTACTCATGTCTTAATGGTTGTAAAAATGAAAATTTTTGGTTGGAAATTTTATGACGTAACAAGATGGTATCAGAGCCTTGGTTTGAGGGATTCGGGTACACCTTCGGGTGTAACTGGACTCAAACCGGGGATTGAAGAAAATTGTTTTTACAAAAATTTAATTTAAGTAAATAAAATTTAAATTTTGAAAGATGAGACGACCAAAGAAGAAAAAGTGTGTACGGTCAGCCAGCGCCCGAACGGTAAAAATCCCCAAAATACTTTTATTATATGTGTTACGATATATGATATGATATGATACGCATGCTAGTAGACTAGGTATACATGTTAGGGCTAGAGTGGCCTGATTTTGTGATGCCTTAGTCTAGGAAAACTTGCTTCTATGGGGTGCTCGAGAGCGAGTGAGTAACAAGAGTATGAAAAGAATAGTGTGCTCAGGATTCGAGAATGGGGAGGATGACTTGGGTGAATACCGACGCGGTGTAACTGGCGGTATTGGGCCCGTACTGCCAAGGACACCGGGTCAGTAGGCAGCCAAGTGGGAACCCCTGAGAATCAAAAACTGAGCAGGACTGCGTTATCGAGTGCGATTTTTGCCCGATAGGGTCTCTGATATTCTTTTGTTGTATTTCAGAGACATCATGGTGGGACCACGACACAGACCTGGCACGAGTGGGGTGACTGACGAGGAGCTCCGTCAGATGATCCATGAGGAGGTAGCCGCAGCGATCCGGGCCGAGATTCCGGAGATGTTTGGGTCTATCAAGACCACGCTGATGGAGACGTTTGATGAGCGGTATGCCGCGTTGTCTGAGGCTGCCGCTGCTGCAGCTACCGCAGCTGTGGCTGCTGCCAGGCCACAGGGGGGTGACTCGTTGCTGTTCCGGGAGTTCAGCAACACGAAGCCACCAGAGTTTGACGGGACTCAGGATCCGATTGCTGCGATGAGGTGGATTGCCGATATTGAGGGATGCTTCTATACTTATTCATGTCCGGAGCATCTGAGGGTGCGGTTCGCCCTGAACCAGCTCCGCCTGGGAGCGAAGGATTGGTGGAAGTTCGTGACGGCGAACTTCACTCCCGCAGAGGTTTCAGCCTTGCCTTGGGAGAGATTTACTACTATGTTCAGAGACGAGTACGTTCCCCCGGTAGAGAGGGAACGGTTGGTTCAGGAGTTCTTGACCCTCAAGCAGGGTAATGATTCGGTTGCAGTGATCACGCGGAAGTTTCATGAGAGGGCGATGTTCTGCCCCGAGCAGGTGTCCACGGAGCAGGCTCGGATGAGCCGGTATTTGGGAGTGCTGAGGAGAGACATCCGGGAGTTCGTATCGAACTCATCATATCAGACTTTTGCTGAGCTTCAGGCGAATGCTAGGAAGCGGGAGATCGAGTTGGAGACCCAGGCCAGGGAGGAGGCCGAGTCTCAGCGGATGGATCGGCGGCCGACGCAGTCGCAGCCGGCAGCCAAGCGGACCAAGTCCGCTGATTTGAGATCCGGAGGACAGAAGAGCCGTACGTGTGGGAAGTGCGGCAAGGGTCATGAGGGGGCGTGTCGATTGGGTGCTTGCTACAAGTGTGGCAAGGAGGGGCACATTGCGAGGGATTGCCCCAAGGGATTTATGGTTTGCTTCCATTGCAACCAGACTGGCCATCGGAAGGCCGAGTGCCCCCAGCTTCGCCAGGGATCTTCGCCTGCTGCCAGGGTTCCTGAGGTTCGGCCAGTGAAGACCGAGGCCCCGAAGGCTCGTGGGAGAGCTTTCCAGTTGACTGCGGAAGAGGTCCGCGCGGCGCCTGACGTAGTGGCCGGTATGTATTCTTTCACGTATTTACATTTATGCTGAGACATTATGCTTATATTCCTATATGCGTAGGTACTTTTCTTGTGAATCATGTGCCTGCTTTGGTATTGTTCGACTCAGGTGCGAGTCGGTCCTTTGTTTCGCTGGCCTTTAGCCAGTACATCGATATCGATCGGGAGACGATGAGTCGACCCCTGCGAGTTGCTATAGCAAACGAGAGAGCAGTATACGCCACCGAGGTGATTCGAGGATGCGTACTCGAGATTTTTGGGGTCGAGTTTCCTATAGACTTAGTCCCTATAGCTATGGGGGATGTTTGCATTATCGTGGGCATGGATTGGTTGAGTAAGTTTGGAGCTGTCATTGACTGCGAGAGACAGCTGGTGATGATTAGAGACCCTAGTGGGGGAGTGCTCACGGTTTATGGCGAAGGGACCCGGTGTGGGTCAGCATTTTGTTCGGCGGCCAGGGCAAGGCAGAGTTTGCAGCAGGGCTGTGATGGATTCATAGCCTATGTGATGGATACTCGTGTGACCGCGGAGAGGCCCAATTCGATTGATGACGTTCCGGTTGTACGCGAGTTTGCGGATGTGTTTCCCGAGGAGTTACCAGGCGTGCCTCCGGAGAGGCAAGTGGAGTTTCGTATCGATTTGGTTCCGGGGGCGGCGCCTATCGCCAAGGCGCCTTACCGTCTCGCTCCACCGGAAATGAAGGAATTATCCTCGCAGCTTCAGGAGCTGTTGGGGAAGGGATTCATTCGACCCAGTAGCTCGCCTTGGGGAGCGCCGATTTTGTTTGTCAAAAAGAAGGATGGTTCACATCGGATGTGTATCGATTATCGGGAGTTAAACAAGTTGACGATTAAGAACCGGTACCCGTTACCTAGGATCGACGATCTATTCGATCAGTTGCAGGGGGCATCTTGGTTTTCCAAGATTGACTTGAGGTCGGGATATCATCAGATGAGGGTTCGCGAAGAGGATATCCAAAAGACTGCCTTCAGGACTCGTTATGGGCATTATGAGTTTGTAGTGATGCCTTTTGGGCTCACCAATGCCCCGGCTGCATTCATGGATCTCATGAACAGGGTGTGCCGACCGATGCTGGATCGGTCGGTGATCGTATTCATCGATGATATTTTGGTATATTCGAGGACTAGGGACCAGCATGAGGAGCATTTGCGGGAGATTCTTCGGGTTTTGAGATCGGAGAGGCTGTATGCCAAGTTCTCCAAGTGTGATTTCTGGTTGCGAGAGGTCCAATTCCTCGGGCATCTTGTGAACCAGAAGGGGATATTGGTCGACCCGGCCAAGATTGAGGCGGTGTTGAGGTGGGAGGTGCCGAGATCGCCTACCGAAATCAGGAGTTTTCTGGGTTTGGCTGGATATTACCGCAGATTTATCAAGGATTTCTCCAAGATCGCTGTGCCACTTACTAGGATGACCCGGAAGGGTGTTGCGTTTTCATGGGGACCAGAGCAGCAGTCCTCATTTGAGACGCTTCGTCAGAAATTGTGCGAGGCTCCAGTGCTTGCACTCCCGGAAGGGATGGAGGACTTTGTGGTATATTGTGATGCCTCTATATCGGGCTTGGGGGCGGTGCTTATGCAGAGGGGTCATGTGATAGCGTACGCTTCGAGGCAGTTGAAGCCTCATGAGTCGAGATATCCCACGCACGACCTGGAATTGGGGGCGGTGGTGTTTGCCCTCAAAATCTGGCGACACTATTTGTACGGGGTTCGGTGTACGATTTACACGGACCATAAGAGCTTGAAATACTTGATGGATCAGCCAAATCTGAATATGCATTAGAGGAGGTGGTTGGATGTGGTGAAGGATTACGATTGTGAGATCCTGTACCACCCGGGCAAGGCTAATGTGGTAGCTGACGTTTTGAGCCGTAGGGCGGATAGCGCCCCGATCCGAGACATTTGTATGAGGTTGACGGTTTTGACCCCGATTCTGGATATTATTCGAGGGGCTCAGATGGAGGCTTCAAGGCCGGAACACCAGAAGAAGGAGCGGGTGGTAGGTCAAGTACCAGGATTTATCACGGATGGTCGGGGGCTTATGACTTTTCAGGGGCGGATTTGGGTGCCGTTTGTGGGCGGTGCGCGCACTATTTTGATGGAGGAAGCACATCGATCGAAATTCTCGATTCACCCTGGTGCCACGAAAATGTATTTGGATCTCAAGAAGGAGTATTGGTGGCCATGTATGAAAAGGGATGTCGCTTGGTTCGTCGAGAGGTGCTTGACTTGTCGGCAGGTCAAGGCCGAACACCAGCGACCGCACGGTAAGCTGCAACCGCTAGAGATCCCCGAATGGAAGTGGGAACAAATCTCTATGGATTTCATTACCAAGTTACCGCGAACGGCGAGAGGAGTCGATGCGATTTGGGTAATCGTGGATCGACTAACAAAGAGCGCTCATTTTCTAGCTATAAGTGAGAGCTCTTCTGCGGAAAAGTTGGCTGAGTTATATGTGAGGGAAGTAGTATCGCGGCATGGGGTGCCAATCTCGATTATTTCAGACCGCGACGTGCGTTTCACTTCCAGGTTCTGGAAGAAATTCCATGAAGAGTTGGGTACTAGGTTACATTTCAGTACGGCATATCATCCTCAGACAGACGGCCAGAGTGAGAGGACCATTCAGACCCTCGAGGACATGCTTCGGGCATGTGTGTTGGACTTCGGAGGGTGCTGGGACACCTATCTACCTTTAGCAGAGTTCTCGTATAACAACAACCATCATTCGAGCATTGGTATGCCGCCCTTTGAGCTGTTGTATGGGCGGAGGTGTCGCACTCCCATCTGTTGGGGTGAGGTGGGACAGCAGGTTATGGGTAGCACGGAGATCGTGCTTCAGACGACCGAGCAAATTCAGATGGTCAGGCAGAGGTTTCTGACCGCTCAGAGCCGGCAGAAAAGTTATGCAGACAGGCGACGGTCCGAGCTTGAGTTCCAGGTTGGTGATCTCGTGCTCCTGAAGGTCTCTCCTTGGAAAGGAGTGATTCGATTCAGGAAGAGGGGCAAGTTGGGGCCCCGGTATATTGGTCCTTTTCGTGTGATTGCAAGGGTGGGACGGGTAGCCTACCGTTTAGACTTGCCAGCAGAGTTGGGACAGATTCACGACACTTTCCATGTGTCGCAGCTGCGGAAATGTATAGCCGACGAATCAGCGGTGGTTCCGTTAGGAGATATTTAGGTGGATGCAAGTCTGAATTATGCAGAAAAACCTGTAGCCATCAGAGTTCGGAAGATCAAGGTTTTGAGAAACAAGGAGGTGCCCCTGGTATTGGTTCAGTGGCAGCATCGGAAGGGATCAGAGATGACTTGGGAGCCGGAGCGGGAGATGCGAGAGCAGCATCCGGAACTTTTTGACTAAGCGGGACTTCGAGGGCGAAGTCTTATTCTAGTGGGGGAGATTTGTAACAGCCCGGATCCCCAGGTACCTTCATTTCTTTATATATTTTGGCATTCTGTGAGGGGACTCGGCGAGTTGGTGGTTGAACTCGTCGAGTCGGGTCGCGGTTTTTAGCGGGGGTTCGCGTCCGGACTCGGCGAATCCAAGGGATGGACTCGACGAGTCCGTGCTGTTTAATGAAACCCTAATTCCCCGGCCCTAAGCTCTATTTAAAGGACCTTATGGCCCTCATATGCGGCCACCTTGAACCCTAAGAGCCTCCATACGTCTGTAAGCCCTTGTGTGTGTGTTTGAAGGCCTCTTGTTCTTCATTTTGTGTGTTAGTGCAAGGAAAGGAGGGAGAGGAGCAAGCTTGAAGTGTTGGGGAGCTTAGATCTATTGCCATTTCTTCAAGGGGGTCTTCTTGAGGTAACTTTCTGAGCCAATCTTCGTGTTTTGTGTTGATGGGCCAAATCTAAGGTTTCTTCTTGCCTTTCTTGGCTTGAATAAGAAGTATGAGAGGTTCCATGGAGACATGGAACCTAGATCTGGACTTTAGCAGGTCCAGGAGACCCCTTATGACAAGCTTTATGCCCATCCATTTGAGTTAGAAGTTATACTTGCCATATTGAAGGTTGTTTCTTCAAAATAAGCCTTGTATGCATTGCATGGCAACCAAGACTGAGACTTTACGTGACAAATAAGCTTGGGAAGGCCAGATCTATGTATTTATGGAACGGATCTGACCGCAAGAGCCAGTTTTAGCTGGTGCATGGCATGGACTCGCCGAGTCTGAAGAACAGACTCGACGAGTCACTTGAAGATTGTCCTTGAAACCATCTTGTGTGTAGACTGGACCGAGTTGTGGGCGACTCAGTGAGTCGCAGAGAGTTGGAAAGGTTTTGACAGGTGGACCGAGTCAGGATGGGACTCGCCGAGTTGGCCTTAGACTCGGCGAGTTGAGTCGCGGTGACCCGGTGATTCAGGCCCAGGTGGAACTCGTCGAGTCAGGGGAGTACTCGACGAGTCAAAGGGAAAATTCTTGAGAGTTGGTAAAAAAACGCGTAGACTCGCCGAGTCACTATTGTGCACTCGCCGAGTCTAGTCCTAATTAACTAAAGACTGCTGACCAGGTCAACCGGTGTTGACTTGGGTTGAATGGTCCACCTTAGTGGTACAAGTAATATTTATAGAATTATATATATATCGTAGGAGGATTTCAGCTCGAGGGTTCGAGCCCGAGTGATCCCAGGATTTGCGGGTAGCAACTTAGCGAGGCATATGAGGTGAGTCTTCTCACTATACTGTACCCGGAAGGGTTTTGACTATGTGACCGGAAGGTTGAATATGATATGGAATATATGCTTTATGTGTATTAAGTTAATTGCTATATGTGATATGTGTGATACGTTTGATATGGGCCGGAAGGCGTGGTCATATGGACTGTAAGAATTGATGTGGGTAGGACCGGAAGGTTTACCCAGTCGGGATGGAAGTCCCCTGAAATACATGGACCGGAAGGTCAAGGCCTGGAAAGGCGTATGTGCGTATGTTGTATTTTGGGAACTCACTAAGCTTTATGCTTACAGTTGTTTCTTATGTGTTTCAGGTGCGAGTGAGGACCGTGGGAAGGCGCCAGCGTGATCGTACACACACTCGGGGAAAACTATTTTAATTTTTGTTATGTAATCGTTGGAGACTACGACGTTATTTTGGAAATCTAAATTAATTACTCATGTCTTAATGGTTGTAAAAATGAAAATTTTTGGTTGGAAATTTTATGACGTAACATTAGTCGTTTAATTAGCTATAAATACAAGTCTTACTTAACCCGAATCAAAATACTAGGAAATTCATTAGTTTAACCAATTGGTCATTATTTAAATTAATTTCTTTTCTAAGGATTAGTAATAGTAAACATGAACCTAATCACATTTATCGATAGCCAGTGACAAAATAATCCATTGAACTTTCCATAAAATCAACTATAGAAACAAGTGAGTTGAACCTAAACAGAAGTCTCTTTTATTATTGAATCTAGTTATCTTCAATTTCCTTAGCTGTTAGTTGTTTTTGTTTAAGTGTTAGTTAATTGTTAAGTTTCTAGTCTTGCAAAACAAGAGAAAACATGTTCATTTTATTGTTTGTTTTAATTAGGTAATTTTAGTAATTAGTTTAATTGTTACCGTTCCTATGTTCGATACTCTGCTTGCTCGAACTATATTGCTAAACAATACGTACACCGCCTTTCGTGTGTTTATTTGTGTTTGAAGTAGTAGGATTAAAACTAGTGCATTTTACACACATCAAGCTCATCCTCTTGCTCAAGGCCTATTCATACACCATTTCAAGTTCCTTAAAACTTGTCTTAGCCTATTAAGAGCTTTTCTACTTCTAAATGTCAAAATGATCACTTAATTGATCATAATTCAAACATTTTATTCTTAACTTCTAAATTCTATCCAATCAATGAATTAAGAATCTTGTAATACTTAATTCATCATAATCTAACATCTAATGCATAAATTAACATATTTACTAGTTTAGGGTTTCAAACCCTAACTTCATACATATAGATTTCACCACTGAAATCACACATAAAGCTTGTTCACAGCTTCTAAACACTACTGATGACATCCATTAACAATCTTCTTAAGAATAGTCATTCATATCCAACTTAATTTCATTAATCACCATTAAAGCCCTAAGAGCTTAAAGTTGAAGGAGATGATTACCTAATAAGCTTTTGATGTCTAATCATCGGAGCTCCTTCCTCTAAGGAACATGGAGTGTTTTTGGTGAGAATAAGGCTAATCTGGGGGTTTTAATCTATATGACACCGTGTCGTTGTGGTTTGTTTACTGCACTACAACGACCTTTTGACCGGACGTCGAAGGTAGTCACTTAATTGTGACGATGTGTTATTCTGCTTGCGACACCATGGTGCTCTTCCTCAACGACATCCTACTTTGGTCACCGTACCGTGACACCCATTTTTCGCGTCGTGTTGCAAAGTATATTACTATTTCTCTTTACATCAGACGAACACGTCTAAATCCTAATCATCACTTGTTGCACCGCAATGAGCTACGTCGTGGTACTTGCTTGATAGCAGCTCTTAGTCGATTTCATTCTAGCTTTGGGACATTTTTGTCCCAACTTCTAACCTTCATAACTTCTTCATTTCTAACTTGTTTTCTATGATCTTTATATCCATGCGAATGTGGGAACATACTCTTTAACTTTGTTAAGTCATATCTCACTGATTTAATGTCATACCCCGCCCGACGGTGGAAACGGTCAGGTTGTGTGACGTAGTCATGGATCATAGTTATTGCACATACATTGAATAGTACAAAATGTAAACTCTTATCGAAATAAGTTTACATTGTCATTATCTACTAATACATTATCGAAACACGATACATGAGAAAAGTAGTACAAATATCGAAAGTTTCAAGGGTCTTCAACATACGAGTTCTTCCCGTTGCTGATGTACTTGGGAATACGAGTTTTAAAGATTCATCAACATAAAATTACTATGAAGTGATATGTGTCGTATCATGATATTTATGATATTTGTGTTATAATATGAAGAAATATGTCTTGTAATAATTTACAATGTCGAAATACCCTGAGAATCTTGCCTGATTACAATGATAAAATACTATTGGAATAATATTAAATTATTTCAAAATAAAACACCATTATATATGACGTTACACAACTAGATTAAAGTCACCTCATCGTGTGAAAAACATATGCAACAACTTGTGGTTGAATTTATTGTCGTTCCTTTAATTGATAACTCCATATTAGCCCTCCTTTTATCTCTTTGATTCTACATGATATTCTACATGGTTGAATTTATTAATCATCATGTAGGCAATTATTTTAAACATTTATTAAATAATTAATATAGTTTATAGTTTCTTTCGTGATTCTTGTTTTCGTATAAGGATGATGCATTTTGCTTCATTGTTGCAAACTTTTTAATTGGAATATTGTAACTAGATTAAAGTCACCTCATCGTGTGAAAAACATATGCAACAACTTGTGGTTGAATTTATTGTCGTTCCTTTAATTGCTAACTCCATATTAGCCCTCCTTTTATCTCTTTATTCTACATGATATTCTACATGGTTGAATTTATTAATCATCATGCAGACAATTATTTTAAACATTTATTAAATAATTAATATAGTTTATAGTTTCTTTCTTGATTCTTGTTTTCGTATAAGGATGATATTTTGTTTCATTGTTGCAAACTTTTTACTTGCAATATTGAACTTTTTATTTTGTATACTAGGTTAAAACCCGTGGAACCCACTTTTTTGAATTGAATTTAAAAATTAATTATTTAATAAAATATTATATCAATAATTCTGATAACTTATAAATTATAATATTGAATATTTAAATAATTTTTTTATTGGTAATTATTTAATTACTAACTAAATGGGAAGTATTTAATTAGGAATGAAGATTTTTGAAAACTATTTTTTTTATTCATCATTCTAATTGGACATATGCAGATGATACAATACCAATGTGTGTAATGAAATTAACATAAAATACAACAATACGTAATTATAAAAAAATACAGTAATATGATGGATTAAGTGTGATTTCCTAAAATTGAATAAAACGACGTTACAAAAAAGTTGGCTACAAATTTCGAAAAACTTCCTTATAAACAACATTGGAAGTTTTATTTGTGAGTTTGCCATCTTTATCTAAAATTAATAATTTTAATCCCTCTCTACTCCGAACTCTAGATAAGGCAACATACAATTGTCCATGTGAAAAAACTGGATCTTTCAGAAACAGACCAACCTTTGACAACGATTGTCCTTGACTTTTGTTAATAGTCATTGCAAAACATACAGCCAAAGGAAACTGTCTTCTTGTGAATTTGAAGGGAATCTTTTTTTCTGATGGAGTTAAAGACATTCTTGGAATAAAAGTTCGATTTCCAATATTAGTTCCAGTTATTATATGTGCCTCAATAACACGTTTGCCCAATGATAACACCTGTAGTCTTGTGCCATTACATAAGCCATTTTCTGATCAATATTTCTCAGTAACATTACTAGAACACCAATTTTTAAAACTAATTTATGATTTGGAATTGGGGCGAATAATCGAACGATTTGGAGTTGCGAATTTGATTTTGAAAAGCCAATCAGTTGGGTTCGCATATGAAAACAGATAAGTTTTGATTTTGGATTCGCAATTGGGTTAATTGGGTTATTGATTGAGGGACGATTCGTGAAGAAAAATGCGAAGTCAAGAAGGACTGTGAAATGTGATTTGTTCAATATTGGAGTCAAATGCAGTTCACGTGTAAAAGCAAAAATGTTCGCATTTGGTAATACAAATCAAAATTGGGTTTCGCATATGAGGTTGTATGGATTGGGGTTAAAGATGCGAAGGTGATTATGGTTAATATTCATTTCGCATCTGGTGAGACAAACAACTCAAATGGAGAAATGAATCCATTAGAGGTAAAAAAAATGTTCGCATTTGGTGGAACGAATAACTGTTAAATTCGATGTTTTCTGGAACGAAGCCTTGGTTATTAAATGAATCATACGAAGGATCTGTTATTTGATTTTGGAATTGGGGCGAATAATCGAACGATTTGGAGTTGCGAATTTGATTTTGAAAAGCCAATCAGTTGGGTTCGCATATGAAAACAGATAAGTTTTGATTTTGGATTCGCAATTGGGTTAATTGGGTTATTGATTGAGGGACGATTCGTGAAGAAAAATGCGAAGTCAAGAAGGACTGTGAAATGTGATTTGTTCAATATTGGAGTCAAATGCAGTTCACGTGTAAAAGCAAAAATGTTCGCATTTGGTAATACAAATCAAAATTAGGTTTCGCATATGAGGTTGTATGGATTGGGGTTAAAGATGCGAAGGTGATTATGGTTAATATTCATTTCGCATTTGGTGAGACAAACAACTCAAATGGAGAAATGAATCCATTAGAGGTAAAAAAAATGTTCGCATTTGGTGGAACGAATAACTGTTAAATTCGATGTTTTCTGGAACGAAGCCTTGGTTATTAAATGAATCATACGAAGGATCTGTTATTTGATTTTGGAATTGGGGCGAATAATCGAACGATTTGGAGTTGCGAATTTGATTTTGAAAAGCCAATCAGTTGGGTTCGCATATGAAAACAGATAAGTTTTGATTTTGGATTCCCAATTGGGTTAATTGGGTTATTGATTGAGGGACGATTCGTGAAGAAAAATGCGAAGTCAAGAAGGACTGTGAAATGTGATTTGTTCAATATTGGAGTCAAATGCAGTTCACGTGTAAAAGCAAAAATGTTCGCATTTGGTAATACAAATCAAAATTGGGTTTCGCATATGAGGTTGTATGGATTGGGGTTAAAGATGCGAAGGTGATTATGGTTAATATTCATTTCGCATTTGGTGAGACAAACAACTCAAATTGAGAAATGAATCCATTAGAGGTAAAAAAAATGTTCGCATTTGGTGGAACGAATAACTGTTAAATTCGATGTTTTCTGGAACGAAGCTTTGGTTATTAAATGAATCATACGAAGGATCTGTTATTTGATTTTGGAATTGGGGCGAATAATCGAACGATTTGGAGTTGCGAATTTGATTTGAAAAGCCAATCAGTTGGGTTCGCATATGAAAACAAATAAGTTTTGATTTTGGATTCGCAATTGGGTTAATTGGGTTATTGATTGAGGGACGATTCGTGAAGAAAAATGCGAAGTCAAGAAGGACTGTGAAATGTGATTTGTTCAATATTGGAGTCAAATGCAGTTCACGTGTAAAAGCAAAAATGTTCGCATTTGGTAATACAAATCAAAATTGGGTTTCGCATATGAGGTTGTATGGATTGGGGTTAAAGATGCGAAGGTGATTATGGTTAATATTTATTTCGCATTTGGTGAGACAAACAACTCAAATGCGAATGAACTAAAAAAAAAAATGACTGGAACATGCGAAGAAAGAGGGTGAATGAAGAATGAGAATTTTACAGTAGAATGCGAATTGGGGAAGAAAGCTAAGAATTTCGCATTTTTATTATACAAATTGATTGATTGATTGATTTGTCTTAATTGTTAATTGCGATATATGAAATACTTATCAAGTTAGGGGCAATATATTTTATTTGAGTTATAACCAAAATCAACTAACTTGTCCAATTTAAAACAATAAAAGTATCCAAAAATATTCAAAACCAATAATATTTGACATCCTAAATACCCCAAAATAAAAATCATACCAAGCAATTAAAATATCTTTATAACCAAAACAAATGATCAAAATATATTAAATGAACTTTTTTGAGATTGTATTTAGATAAAAACAAACAAATTTTAAAATTTCATACCATAAAAAAAAGTTACTGTGCACATCTGAAAAAGACTATTTTTAATTTTTTTTAAAGAAAATGAACGTGTAATGTTCATTAGTTTTTCGTCTTTTAAACTGAAAATGTAGAAGAAGTAGATGATTAAGAAGAATTACAAAAAAGAAGAAGAATAGAAATCATACAATGAGAACGTGATAGATACAGATAAATAAGAACATGGAGGAAATAGAAATATTGGTAATTCTGATTTTTGAATACACTAACCCGATATTTAATTCTTGAAGCGTTGCAGAATAACAAAGAATGAAGAAGAATACGTTTGCTGTGGTTTCTATGGAGCAGAATTGTTATGGAGCAGAATGGTAAAAACAAAATAACCGTATAAATGATATTTACGTTTGCTGAAAAATACTGCAGATTTTTAGGGATTTAATGATTGCAATATATTGAATCTGCAATCAAAATAAACAAACTTTCAAATTTAATCGTGATTTTCGAATCTGATTATTCATTAACATATTTTTTCAAATTATTTCCATAATCTTTATTCATTTAAAATTAATGCATGAATATTTTGAATGCAGTTGACAGCTAAAATTTCCTGATATATTGCATCAGTTTGAACTTTTATTCAATTTTCGGATTCAATGGTATTTACGTAAATATAGAAGAAAAAATGAGCGGGAAAACTCTACTTTGGGGGGCTGGAAAAATACCACGTGGCCGAGTTCTACTTATTTATTAGAATTAGGATTTCCCACAAAATAAGGTCTCAAATTTAAGCATGAACATCACCTGCATGCGTAACGGAAAATGAATCCACTCTCTCATTTTGTGACATGTTTGATTGTTAAATGAGTGGAATTCAATTAAATCAAAATGCTCCATTTTTTTTTCACGGGTTTCACCTTTCTTACAGGAGGGTGGAAGGATTTTAACTTCGTTCTTCCATTTTTTTATTAGAAGGCCAACAATATCTTCATTATACATATATTGATATAAATACACACAAATACAGTTATGTATATTTACACCAACAGAAATCATTTTAATTTAAATAGACAATGAGTCTTTGTTTAACTGAGGATAAAAAATTAACCTATAAAAAATAACATTTGATAAAACTATCTGAAAAATATAAAAAAAAACATAACAAAATATATTAGAAAAATGAGTTTCTTATGATTATATGATTAATTAAGTGTATATTTGAAAGAATTGTAAAAAAACTCTTGAAAAACTAGTAAAGTAAACTACTTAAAAATCTAACTTATAGAAAAAGTTGGTTTCAAACTCAGCCTAAGAAATTTTTTAACTTTCTATAATTAAATTTCATTCCATTTCAACATATTCAATTACTTCCATAATTAATTCTACAAACCAAACTAAGGAAGATGTTTACCCTTTTTACTAAATTTTGAATGTCAAATAACCATTCTACTTGTAAAACAATAAAAAGAAATATATGATTTTTTATTTTAATTTTAAAAAAAAAAAAAAAAAAAAAAAAAAGTAGCAACTTTTTAGCTCCCATGGCCATTTCAAATGAAATCATTACAAATACAACATATTCAAAATCAACACAAATCAGAAGAAGAAGAAAAACGAACTCAATTGATCTTATACATTGCATGAAAAAAGAGCATCAGATGGGAAAAACTGGGTCAAAGAGTCAACCAGAATGATTTATTATTATGAGCAACATGAAATTATATAATCAAGAATGCTCTTAAATTAACTTAATGGGCAAGCTTTCTCAAAATCCTTCTGCTGTTTGCGACATAACTCAAATTCATCAGTATTGTAGTACATGCATCCTGCATAAGCATCCATCTCTTTTGTGCACTTCTGATGTAGATCTTTCAGCCTACAAAGTAAAAACAAGTTTTGTTTTTTTAAGGGGAAACCCTAATTTCCATAACTTTCTTAATTAAGTCGTTTTTTCTGTATTAAGTAAATATGAAAAAGCACTAAAATTTCACATTTTCATCATGATTGAAAGGGAATGAATGAATGATGTGACCCTAAGGTTGATTAGTCAGTGTGCAAGGAATAAGCTTTCTAGGGCTATTTTGGATGATGAAGATGAGGAGGGCATTTTCGTATTTTGAACAGACAAAAACTGCAAATTTTTTGTCCCCCTCAGAAAAAATGACAAGAGCTTGCTCTCAATCTCCTGTTTGTGCAAAAGACGTCTCATCACCCAAGGGTTATTTTGTGCTTGCACTTTCTATTCACTGCTAAAGATCCTACACACAATCATTTCAATGAAACAGCAGCCTATAACACTACATTAATGCCTAACTCATGAACAAATTACATTCATGTCTTGGTTTAAAAAGATGAGTTGAACTTTTCAAAATGGAACCAAATTGATTGTTGTGAATACTGTGAAACCCCTACTATGTACATGAACACTGATTTTCTAGAGACATGTACTCTAACAATTCTCTAAGTATCACCTTGGATTGAGCAGAACTTTGGGTTGTGCATATGGCTCTAAGTGACTCATCTTCACTCATGGTTCATGGAGTAGATTAGCAGAGATAGTTGAAGATTTGGTATAATCTAGCTAACATCAGATAGGATTTTTGACACCAAGATATATATATATATATATATATATATATATATATATATATATATATATATATATATATATATATATATATATATATATATATATATATAGCATCTCAGAAAGGACAGTTTGAGCAAAATGGGAAAATCGGGGAGCTGAACTTAACATGTTTCACTAAAGAAGCAAGATGACACTGTATCTAACTGCAATTACGATTGCAATAGTTCCCAAACCAAACTTTGATACAACTTAAAATGAATCATAGATTGAAGCAACTGCAGAAGTCTAACTGATTTCTGTGAGCATATAGATAGATGCGAATGAGAAAAAGGCATAACCTGATTACATAGGTCTCTCCATCTCCTATGAAAAATCACACGACCAAGATGAATGGAAAGATGTATACTTACAAGGACAGAACACAGCGGGTGACTTGTCTTCCTTTCTCGAGGCATATCTCGGGATTGGGATCGTCCTTCTTGCACTTGAGGAAGGCAACATTTTCACCTCTGCATCTGGTCGCTATGTGCTTCGACGCCGACATTAGCACCGCCGATGTCGGAATAGGTTCTCCCGCAGCGTCTATCGAACTTGCCATCACGAATTGATCTAAACTGCAATCCCTAAGCCAACAACAAAATCAACGTCGTTACCTTCCAGATTCCAATCCACACATACATTTGTGATGAAATCAGATCAGAAATAATTAGGGAATACACAGGTATATCAAAGTATAGTAGAACATAAACATAGAGATCATCATCAAATTAGGGTTTACGCACCTTTTTGCTTGAGCTTCCACCGGAAATTGATGAGGGTAAGAAATGGTGCTCAGACTCGGTCCAGGGCTGGTTTGGCGACTATGACGAACAACGGGTGTGTTTGTGTAAATTGCAAAAGATACCCTCTACTATCTTTTAACATGCAATGTTATACGAATAATTTTTTTATTTTCATTTTTGGTCAAACCCGTGACCCTTTAACCAAATGGTCTCTTTCTTTGTCACCTTTAGTCGAGTTCTACGTACTATTCATGGGAAAAAAGGTAAAATCAATTTGGTGTCAATTTATGTTAAAAAAAGGTACTTAATCAACTCTACTATATTCTATACACATTTCCTCATCATATCTTTAAAACTCAATGATCGTACGAGTGGATACATAGTCCAATGTCACAAATATATAATCTTTATCATTTGAAGGTACAAATAACCCATAAATTTTAATCCTTATATATTGAACAACTCAAGCTCAATGATGTTGATGAGGTGAATTTCAGCATGATGACTATTGATCTTTGTCCTCCGTCAGATATTCTTGCAAACTCCCAAACATCACTCCATCAGATAGTCTTGCAAACTCCCGAACATCAGTAAACAAAGTTTTCCAGTGGAATCTTCTAAAATACACATTTTCCCTATTAAGTAACCAGCATATTTAGAACGATGGCATTTTTATTTTGGAGGATTGAGTCTTCGTCTACTTTCAGGGCATAATATCTCTAATTTTGCTCCACCGCTATTACATAGATAGAGGTTGTAAAATGTTGGTCCAGAAATCTAAATAATTATGTTTAAAACAATAAAATCGCGAAATAAAAGAACATAAAGTATTCAAAAAATAAAGACCATACTTTATTTATTGGTTTTTCGTTTTAAACATAATGATTTGGAAAGAACATACCTTCTGAATCCTCTCTAAGAACTCATACATAACTCTTAGATTTTTCTCACGCAAACTCTCCATCTCTCAGAATTCAATACAAATCATCAACATTCGACATACAAGAACATCTGATATATGTTTATATGTTTTATAACTCTAGTTTAAAAACATATGATATCATGATTATTACATGCATATAATAAACCATGGTATTAATTTCAAAATAAATAACTTTTAAAGGTTCTATATAAAAAGCTAGTTTTTATATAATTTGATGCAATTCAATTTTAATAACCGATATTAAGTTTGAATGCATTAAACCTTTTATATCTTTAATAAAACTTTATTTTATTACTTATATATTTGGAGTTTGTATAAGTTAGAAAAAAATCACCATTTTAAAACTTATAATAGAGTATTTTAAAATTTGCCGTTATTAACGATTTTATAAAACCGAGTTTTATTTTTTTTTAAATAATAACTTGTTACATCTAATGTCCAAATTTGAAAAACATAAACTCCATGTGATGTTTATTTTGTCCAAAATTATTTTAGCATGTGAAAAATTAATTTATCAACCGCACACAATAATTGCATAAAATAAACAACACAAACAAGCATAAAAAGATATGTGCATAAACATAGCTAACTAATGACATTTTGTGAGCCAACACATATATGTCAAGTCCATTCCTAATAGAACATTTAAGGGGACCAAAAATAATCTTGTAATGTTGTTGAAGAAGCTCCCACTTGAGTAAACACCAATTGCTTGCAAATGATTAGAAAAACATTTTGAAGGCTAAAATTCAGCAACTGTTGCTAAAAGTCCAACAAACCTTTGTAAACAACATTAGTGTCACTTTTTCAAATGTCACTGAAAATCATGTACACCTTTAAGACTCGAAAATTGCTCTTTTTTGTCTTCAAAAAATGGTCCAATTTCATTTCTTTTTACATTTTCTACTAATAAATTAATACTAAAAACTAATCCATTACTTTACAAAAATAAACTAGAAAACTAATCTATTTAGTTATTACATATCATATGAATAAATAAAATATTACAACCATTTTAAAAGAAAAACAACAAACATAACAACACAATAATCATACTGGTCATTTGTTAGTTTATGCACATAATATATATATATATATATATATATATATATCAGCATACACATAAAACAATATTTGTTTTTCTAAGACAGCTTTAATTGATAAAGATATATGAAACTTTTGTCACATAAAATAACAAATATAAAGTTGTCATAAAAAATATGTAAGAACTTATTCTTTTATACAAAACAAGTTATCCATATTCTCCAAAAACTAAGATTTCCAAAAATCAAAAAATCTAACCAAATTTGCAAGGTAACTCTGATACCAATTGTTGGGTTTTAGTTCAAAAATAGTTTCATAAACTAGAAAATATGGCAAACGGAAGACTTAAAATTTCGAACATAACATAAACATTTTATACCCACCAAGGATCTTCTTGCAAGTTATAGAAAGATTGAAACACTAACCAAAGAAGAGGTGAATAAATAACAACCTTTGTAGTTCTTTCGATCCTCTTAGGAGGCTTGGAAGTTGATAAAGAATGCGGAACCTTTGAGACGTCAACAATGAATTAACTCTATGAAGATGCTAGTCCATAAACTCTTAAGAACTCTTAAGCTTTAGTTCATATCAAAATATGAACCAAAGAGAGTAAGGAAATGCAAGTAAACTTCAAGGAAAGAACAAAAGATGAGAGAGTCTCATCTCTTTCTCTCTCTCCCTATATATATATATATATATATATATATATATATATATATATATATATGTATATATGTATGTATGTATGTATTTATATTACCTTTCTCTTGTATATCATCCAAGACAAAATGAAATCCTCAAGTCTTGTATTTATATTAGAAACATTACCCTACTTTTTCAATAAACTAACCAAAAGACCATGCCCTTATTTAAACAATCAAAGAGCCATTCTGTCATTTAAATAATCAAAAAGTCATACGTTTATTTAAATATTCAAAGAGCTATTCTCTCATTTAAATAATCAAAAAGCCACATTCTTCCTTTTTTACTCTTATTTTTATAAATAATAAAAGGAAAAAGGCAAAAGCTTTATATTTTATAAACCAAGTTTTTTTTTTTGAAATATAAACTAGAACTTTTTGGTAAAAAAACAAAAGAATTTGTCTAGTCCAAAATGTTGTGCATAACTTATTCTTTCATACCATATGATTTATATATAATGTTACT
The DNA here is from genome assembly GCF_052625555.1 of Lactuca saligna. Taxonomy (NCBI): domain Eukaryota; kingdom Viridiplantae; phylum Streptophyta; class Magnoliopsida; order Asterales; family Asteraceae; genus Lactuca; species Lactuca saligna. Next base: position 107,281,105 of record NC_136421.1, on the reverse strand, counting down.
TGCTAATGAAAATTATTATTTCCTAGAAATATATAACTTCTAGTTTAATTATAAGAGTTTTATTGAATATTTATTAAAATCAATTTCTAATAAATAATCAATTATATCAAGTTGTTGTTAGTGTGACCCATTAGTATTATATGTTAATTAGCAATATCACTTTCATATGATTCTTGAGCATAACAAAACTTTCACAAGGATGGGATCATGGAGCTTTTGGATGAGCGTTTAAGGGCTTTCTGTGCTGAGATGGTAGTGTCACACCCCAAAACCAATAATGGCGGAAACGTTCTGGGGTGGAGGACGTCATGTGTAGTATCACAACACAGTAATTGTAAATAAGCAAACAACATCATCCATTGCATTAAATATAAACATTTTAATACAAGTGTGTTCCGTACAGTTTTAGACACCAAAATATAATAAATCAAAATAGTATGATGAGACTTGAATGCGCTCCATCTTCTCAAAAGCTAGCATCGGTACCTGTCTACTAATGACCTGAGAATACAAGTTATTTTGAAAGAGTTTGTCAGCATTAAGCTGGTGAGTTCATAAGTATTTTAGTGTCGAGGTTCATTTATCAAAAACGTTTTGAACCTGCTGCAAGTATGAGCTGTAAATGTATGTAAGTGTTTGTAAACGTTTGAATCTCTCAGAAAAACCTATACTTTCTGTTCAAAGTATAAAGGTAGCCCTTTATCAAGGCTTAACAGTTTGTATGCTCGTTTGATGTAAAAGTGTGAAATTTCCCAAGTGTAACTATCATTTAACAAAATATAGTTTGTACATTTAAGTTTAGGTGAGACTATCACCAAAATGTAATGGGTAATTTATTGTAGTACGGTAGTTTCGTTTTATATGAACTACTGTGGTACTAACTACCTTAAACCGGGTTTATATTAAGGTATCGTGTGATAAGTTGCACCATACTATTGACTGGTAACATCGACAACGTTTAGTCGAAAAATAGGTTATGACGTTTGGCACCCGTAGACCTGCCGGTCCCACTGTAGCTAACAGAAAGGTGTAGGATAGTCAATCCAGTATAGATCTATACGCAAACTCAACGCTCTCCCTCCAAGAGACTCTGGCTACAACCCGGGTCATGACAATTAAGACATGAACCCATACAGTGGATCACAATGGTTAAAGTATTCGTGTGTTTGTAATAAAATATTACTCGTTCTAGTATCGTTGTATATGTTCTCTTAGTAATGAATAATGACTCATGAATGAACTGACTCGTTGATCTAGAAATCGTAGTAGTATGATCCCGTGTTACCCCGATGGTAACATACAAATGATGTTTTGATAAGCATGAAAATTGGAAGTACTTTTATGTCTAAACACGTATATATGACATATAACTAATATTGAAACGACCCTCGGATAGTCACCCTAAATTCCACCAGACCACATCCAAATCGAGGAAAAGGAAATAGGATAGGTGGCTTTCCTAAGCCCTTTAAACATTATTTATACAGCTATACATATATAGGCATGCAAATTTATAAGTAGTAAAACCAAGTTTACAATAAAGCATTTGATAAATAAAAGAGTTTGTAAAACATTTTGGAGTAAAACCATTTGCACAGTGATAAAATCATTGGTTTCTTAGTTATTAATCACATGTGATTAATACCGTCACATGTGACTGAAACAATAACTATAAGTGTTTAACTTGTATTCCCCCCCATAAAGCATTTAAAAGTATTTAGAATAATTAAAACGGTTGATTAAGGGGTATGAAACTCACTTGGAAATTCGAAGATAGCGAGCTCGAAAACCGGGCAGAGTTTCGTCTCGCGAAACGGATTTTTCTCGGGATTCTCGGGAATCTCGGGAGTAAAATCGACCCTCGGGACTTGAGCAAAAAGACCAGAGCTTCGGGTTTGAACGGGCACGGAAATCGAGGCAAGATCGGGAGAGAAAGAGAGGAAATGAACAATATTTTCGGAAAAGCTCGCATGCTATTTATTGAGTTGCTGAACCGCCTCCGAACGCGGGGCGTACGGGCGTACGCAGCGCGTACCCGTACATCATCGCTTACGCACTTCGGACGGGATGGGTTCCTGGGTTCGCGGGTCGGATGGGACGGGTCGGTAGCTTCGCATAGGCGACGTGGTCGATCCGAGACCCTCCATTCGGGTACGCGGGGCGTTCGAGCGTACGCGGCGCGTACCTCGGCCCAAGGCTGACTCCTCCCTCGGATAATACCGAACTTTTAATAAAATTTATATTTAAATTATTTATCAAACTTCAAAAATTCATATCTCTTTCATACGAACTCCGTTTTCGACGTTCTTTATATCCCCGCGAAGGTGAGACTACGATCTACAACTTTCGTTTAGATTCCGTCGGCAAATTCCGAAATTATTTTTATTATTTAATACCAATCCATCGTTTTTAAGGAATTTCTTTAAAAAACTCATAACTTCGCTATCTGAATTCGGATTTGGGCGATCTTTTTACGCACGATCATGGTTCAGAGACATTAAATCATAGAGGGAAATTAAGTAGAACTTATTTATACATTTTATTACTCATAAGTGGTTACAATACTTGACCTATTAGATCATTACAAAGAGTTGAAATATCGGGTTGTCACATCATCCCCCCGTTAGAGGGAATTTCGTCCCGAAATTCAAAGTAAGGGAACACTCGTGGACTAGGGAAACAGATGTGGGTACTTGCATTGCATCTGATCTTCGCGTTCCCATGTGAATTCAGGTCCCCGTTTAGCGTTCCAGCGAACCTTCACGATGGGTATGCGACTTTGTTTTGTTCTCTTGACCTCACGGTCCATGATTTCCACTGGTTCCTCCACAAAATTGAGGCTCTCGTTGATCTCGATTTCGTCGAGTGGAATTACGAGAGTCTCGTCGGATATACACTTTTTCAAGTTAGATACGTGGAATGTAGAATGTACGTTATGAAGTACGCCTGGTAGATCGAGTTTGTAAGCTACAGGGCCGACTCTTGCAAGAATCTCGAAAGGCCCTATGTACCTCGGATTTAGCTTCCCACGCTTGCCGAAGCGTATCAAGCCCTTCCAGGGTGAGACCTTGAGAAGGACTCGGTCTCCCACCTGAAATTCCAAAGGTTTCCTTCGTTTATCTGCGTAGCTCTTCTGTCGGTCTCTAGAGGCTTTCAATCGTTCACGGATTTGAACGATTTTCTCTGTTGTTTCCCGGATGATTTCCGGACCGGTAAGAGTAACGTCAGAAACTTGCCCCTTCGCTAGTTGGGTATCACCCACTTCAGCCCAGCACAGAGGGGATCTGCACTTTCGGCCGTAGAGGGCTTCAAACGGAGTAGCCTTGATGGTCGTGTGATAACTGTTATTATAGGAAAACTCGACAAGGGGTAAATGAGTATCCCATGCTTTCCCAAAGTCAATCACGCAGGCTCGCAACATATCTTCCAGAGTTTGGATGGTTCTCTCACTCTGTCCGTCGGTCTGAGGATGGTAGGCTGTACTCATGTCTAGCCTTGTTCCCAGGGAATGTTGTAGTGATTGCCAAAATCTTGAGGTAAACCTACTATCTCTATCGGAGATAATAGATATAGGCACACCATGTAGCCGTACGATTTCCCTAATGTATGTCCTGGTCAGTTTCTCCATCTTGTCGGTTTCTTTGATAGGTAGGAAGTGTGCAGACTTGGTCAATCTATCGACGATGACCCATATGGTGTCAAGTCCACCCGTTGTCTTGGGCAACTTGGTTATGAAATCCATAGTGATCCGCTCCCACTTCCATTCCGGGATCTCTGGTTGTTGCAATAAACCAGAGGGCTTCTGATACTCGACCTTAACCTTTGCGCAAGTAAGGCATTTACTCACGAAGGTAGCAATCTCTGCTTTCATATTAGGCCACCAGTATAGCTTTTTAAGATCCAGATACATCTTATCTGAACCTGGGTGGACGGAATACCGAGTGTTGTGCGCCTCGGTCATGACCAAGTCTCGGAAACCACCGTGTTTCGGTGTCCAGATCCGATCCATGAAATATAAGGTTTCGTCACCCTTGGCCTCTAGATTCTTGTCCATTCCTCTGAGAGATTCACTTGCCACATTTTCAGGTTTCATGGCTTCGAGTTGGGCCGTCTGAATTTGTTTAGACAAGTGTGAATGGATGGTTATTGACAATGACTTGATTTTTCGACCAGAATATTCCTTCCGACTCAGGGCGTCTGCTACTACGTTGGCTTTACCCGGATGATAACGAATATCGCATTCATAATCACTGAGTAGCTCGACCCACCTTCGTTGTCTCATATTGAGCTCCTTTTGATCAAAAATGTGTTGTAAACTCTTGTGGTCGGTAAAGATAGTGCTCTTCGTTCCATATAAGTAATGTCTCCAAATCTTCAGAGCAAACACCACTGCTCCTAGTTCAAGGTCATGGGTCGTGTAGTTAACCTCGTGTGTCTTCAACTGTCTCGAGGCATAGGCGATGACCTTACCTCGCTGCATCAGGACACATCCGAGCCCTTGATTTGATGCATCGCAATAGACTACGAAGTCTTCTATTCCTTCGGGCAGGGATAGTATTGGTGCGTTGCACAAGGCTCGTTTGAGTGTTTGGAACGCTTCTTCTTGTTTCTCTTCCCAGTCAAAGGTCATGCCTTTCTGGGTCAGGGTTGTAAGAGGTTTCGCTATTCGTGAGAAGTTTTGAATGAATCTGCGGTAGTAGCCAGCAAGACCTAGAAATTGACGAATTTCTGTCGGTGTCTTAGGTGCTGACCAGTTCTCAATAGCTCTAATTTTGGATGGGTCTACGTGGATTCCTTTTTCGCTCACCACGTGTCCTAAGAATTCGACCCTCCGAATCCAAAATTCACATTTCGAGAACTTCGCATAAAGCTTCTCTTTTCGTAACGTCTCTAGAACTTGTTGCAGGTGATCACCATGCTCTTCCTTACTTCTGGAGTATATCAGGATGTCGTCAATGAAAACTATGACGAACTGATCCAAATAAGGTCGGCATACTCTATTCATCAGATCCATGAAGACTGCTGGCGCGTTGGTCAATCCGAAGGGCATCACCACGAACTCGTAGTGTCCGTAACGGGTTCGGAAGGCTGTCTTTGGAACATCCTCCTCTAGTACTCGTAACTGGTGATATCCGGACCTCAGATCAATCTTGGAAAAATAGTTCGCCCCTTGCAGTTGGTCGAATAGGTCGTCTATGCGAGGCAGCGGGTAACGATTCTTGACCGTCAGTTTGTTGAGTTCTCTGTAGTCAATACACATGCGGAATGATCCGTCTTTCTTCTTAACGAACAAGACCGGTGCTCCCCAAGGTGAGAAACTTGGTCTTATAAAGCCTTTGCTGAGCAGTTCGTTAAGTTGACCAGAGAGTTCCTGCATCTCAGCTGGTGCTAAACGGTAGGGCGACTTGGCTACTGGAGTAGCTCCTGGGACCAAGTCGATTCTGAACTCGACCTGTCGTTGCGGAGGTAACCCGGGTAGTTCTTCTGGAAAAATATCGGGAAAGTCGCTCACTACCGGGATGTTCTTTAGTTCTTTCGTTTCAAGGCTTGTGTCGACGACGTGAGCAAGGAATGCGTGGTATTCTTTGCGCAGATATTTCTGTGCTTGAATACTTGATATAATGCGAAGACTCGTACCAGGTTTGTCACCGTAGACTATAAGAGTTTCATTTGACGGGAGGTTTAGACGGACTACTTTCTCATAGCACATGATGTCGGCGCGATGAAGGCTTAACCAATCCATGCCAATGATAACGTCGAAACTTTTTATTGAGACTGGCATGAGGTCGATTGGGAATGAATGGTTATCTAACGTTAGGGTACAACCTAGGTATATGCTACTCGTACTTTCGGTTTTTCCATTAGCCATTTCCAACGTGAATAGTTCTTTGAGTGCGTGTGGTGGTTGAGCAAGCATGCGAGTGAATTTATGGTTTACGAAGCTTCGCTCCGCTCCACTATCGAATAGAATGCATGCATAGGAGTCATCGAGGAGGAACGTACCAGTCACTACTGTCGGGTCAGCTACTGCCTCTCCGTGGCCTATGGTTAGTACCCTCCCTGTTCTGCCAGCATTTTTCGTCTTGGGGCAGTCCCTTTTATAGTGGCCTGTTTCGCCACATCCATAGCATGTCGGGCTCGCGCCAGAGCCGGTGAATTGGGCGATCGGTCTCGCTTGATATTTACAGAAACAGACTGTGTGTCCTCTCCTGTGGCAGTTAGAGCACTGCATTTCCTGGCAGGGGCCATTGTGGTGGTAGTTGCATTTGTTGCACTTGGGTGATCTTCCAGCATAACCACTCACCGGAGTAGCTGTAGCAGTAGGGGTTATTGCGGCATGTATCGCCACAATTTGCTGCTTCCTGGCCGCCTGTTGTTTCTTCTTTTCATCCCAGTATTTCCGTTTCGTATCAGCGGGTTTGGAGAGTTCCGGGATGGCTAAGGTGGTTGTGATTTCAGGGGTTTTGACTCCATGGTCAATGAGTCGTTGTGCCAACCGTTTGGCACTGTCGAAGGTAGCGGGGTTTGATGCTAGGACATTCCCCTGATACGGAGGTACAAGCCCCCATATGTACCTTTCGATCTTTTTCCCTTCAGTGGGAACCATGTTGGGGCAGAGGGCCACCAGTTCGCTGAATCTGGCGGTGTAAGCAACAATATTGTTGCCCTTCATGGTCAGGCTCCACAGTTCCTGCTCTAGTTTCTGGATCTCGCCCCTCGGGCAATATTCCTCAATCATGAGGTCTTTCATCGTTTCCCAGCCTATGTCGTTGGCTACGACAAGAGTTAGAGATTTAACGTGGCCGTTCCACCACGTTAGGGCTTTTCCTTCAAAAGTGCATGCGGCGTATTTCACTTTGCTCGCAGCAGGGCATGAACATATTTCGAAGACCGCTTCAGTCTTCTCGAACCATTGTGAGAGAGCAATGACTCCGCCGGTCCCATGAAAGGACTTCGGCTTGCAGTTGGTGAAATCTTTGTAAGAGCACTCTCTCGAGCACACAGGAGTTTCAACTGGAATCGATTCCACAGGGGTTCCACCTCTGCTGGCATCAGAAGAGTGATACTGAGCCATGGCAGTTGCCACTGCTGCAGCTACGGCAGCATTTAGGGCTGCAGTATCGATGACCGGAGGCGGTGGAGGTGGTGGTGCAGGATTATTCCTGGGAGATTTGCGAGGAGGCATCCTTTAGCTATAAGTTTATAAAGGTAAGAAAATGGTAAGAATCAATTTGTAAGCAACGTGGGAGTGATACATGGACTAAATAACCATAGCCCAACAGTTGTATGAGTGTTTGAAATCACAACAAAATAGTAGTAGGAAAACACAAGTGTATAGATTTTTCCCACAATTTAGATAGATTTCAATAATACAGGTATTACTGATGTAATGAGTTTAATGAAAATTGACCTAACAGTAGGTCTTACATCATACCGCATAGAAAAGTTTGATAGTTCCTAGATTCCTAATTAGAGTACTGAGAGTTAGGAATATTTTACATACAAGTGCTACTTAGAGCATATATGTTAAAGGCAATTCTTTAACCCAAAAGATAATGATGTACTAGACATCATCTAACGGCGACGAATATTCCTTAGAAGAACCCTAAGGTCTCTCATTTGACGGTCCATTTCTTGAAGGTGTTGCTCATGAGCACTTTGACGAGTTCGGAGTTCCATGACTTCAGCTTGAGAGGCAACCAGATGTTGCTGTAGGGTTCCATTGATTCTCCGGGTCCGTTCCATGTCTTCTTCAAGACGGCGGATGCGGACTGTGTTGACACCTGAGTTGGCATCAATTTCCATGACTTGGTCGATGGTTGCTCTACCTTGTTCGACATTTCGAGCTATCCTGCGGATAATGACAGGCAGGGCTCGGTCAGCAGAGCCACCGTTGCTGACGTTGTGAAAGCTTCGGTCCCCAAAGTACGGCAAGGGTTGACCCTGTTCTTCACTCCAACGGTTCAAGTGGTTTGCCCATAGGGGAGTAGGATCTGGAAAAGTTGGTCGATGGTTGTTGTTCGGGGGTTGACCTACGAGTGGTAGGTTGTTGAATTCAGGCTCAGAGTCTGATCTATCTGAGAAGCCTTCAGCTTGATGATCATCCAATGGAATTTGGTGTTCATCCTCAGACTCTGCTTCGAGCCTTCCCATGTTGCCCTCATTTGGAAAGTACGGGTTGTCGTGACGAAATCCAGCCATTTAAATCTACGTGAGAAGAGAGGTATAAAGATATAGTATGTATGTAGCACAAAATACGCCTATAGTATTTTAAGTTTAAGTTCTACCGATCTTTTTGTGGCATTTGTTGGTAAGTTTTTAGACTTGTTAATACATCACAACTATTCTAGGGCATATGCTAATCATTCCTCGGACTAGCATAGTTGATCAGGCTATGCCATTCCCAGGACTGACCATACATCCCCTAGCTCACCTGTGATATTTTAACAATCGTAATACTTTTGTTTTTGTCGTTTGTGACACCGGTTTTAGCATGAATGCAGACTAGTATACTTAATTTACTATTTTAAAGTATAAACTCCCGGTCAGAGTGTTTTAATCCCAAATGGGTTTATAGTTTAGTATATCTTTTATGGGTTGATATACTTGCTTCACTATAACCAATGCTCTGATACCAATCTGTCACACCCCAAAACCAATAATGGCGGAAACGTTCTGGGGCGGAGGACGTCATGTGTAGTATCACAACACAGTAATTGTAAATAAGCAAACAACATCATCCATTGCATTAAATATAAACATTTTAATACAAGTGTGTTCCGTACAGTTTTAGACACCAAAATATAATAAATCAAAATAGTATGATGAGACTTGAATGCGCTCCATCTTCTCAAAAGCTAGCATCGGTACCTGTCTACTAATGACCTGAGAATACAAGTTATTTTGAAAGAGTTTGTCAGCATTAAGCTGGTGAGTTCATAAGTATTTTAGTGTCGAGGTTCATTTATCAAAAACGTTTTGAACCTGCTGCAAGTATGAGTTGTAAATGTATGTAAGTGTTTGTAAACGTTTGAATCTCTTAGAAAAACCTATACTTTCTGTTCAAAGTATAAAGGTAGCCCTTTATCAAGGCTTAACAGTTTGTATGCTCGTTTGATGTAAAAGTGTGAAATTTCCCAAGTGTAACTATCATTTAACAAAATATAGTTTGTACATTTAAGTTTAGGTGAGACTATCACCAAAATGTAATGGGTAATTTATTGTAGTACGGTAGTTTCGTTTTATATGAACTACTGTGGTACTAACTACCTTAAACCAGGTTTATATTAAGGTATCGTGTGATAAGTTGCACCATACTATTGACTGGTAACATCGACAACGTTTAGTCGAAAAATAGGTTATGACGTTTGGCACCCGTAGACCTGCCGGTCCCACTGTAGCTAACAGAAAGGTGTAGGATAGTCAATCCAGTATAGATCTATACGCAAACTCAACGCTCTCCCTCCAAGAGACTCTGGCTACAACCCGGGTCATGACAATTAAGACATGAACCCATACAGTGGATCACAATGGTTAAAGTATTCGTGTGTTTGTAATAAAATATTACTCGTTCTAGTATCGTTGTATATGTTCTCTTAGTAATGAATAATGACTCATGAATGAACTGACTCGTTGATCTAGAAATCGTAGTAGTATGATCCCGTGTTACCCCGATGGTAACATACAAATGATGTTTTGATAAGCATGAAAATTGGAAGTACTTTTATGTCTAAACACGTATATATGACATATAACTAATATTGAAACGACCCTCGGATAGTCACCCTAAATTCCACCAGACCACATCCAAATCGAGGAAAAGGAAATAGGATAGGTGGCTTTCCTAAGCCCTTTAAACATTATTTATACAGCTATACATATATAGGCATGCAAATTTATAAGTAGTAAAACCAAGTTTACAATAAAGCATTTGATAAATAAAAGAGTTTGTAAAACATTTTGGAGTAAAACCGTTTGCACAGTGATAAAATCATTGGTTTCTTAGTTATTAATCACATGTGATTAATATCGTCACATGTGACTGAAACAATAACTATAAGTGTTTAACTTGTATTCCCCCCCATAAAGCATTTAAAAGTATTTAGAATAATTAAAACGGTTGATTAAGGGGTATGAAACTCACTTGGAAATTCGAAGATAGCGAGCTCGAAAACCGGGCAGAGTTTCGTCTCGCGAAACGGATTTTTCTCGGGATTCTCGGGAATCTCGGGAGTAAAATCGACCCTCGGGACTTGAGCAAAAAGACCAGAGCTTCGGGTTTGAACGGGCACGGAAATCGAGGCAAGATCGGGAGAGAAAGAGAGGAAATGAACAATATTTTCGGAAAAGCTCGCATGCTATTTATTGAGTTGCTGAACCGCCTCCGAACGCGGGGTGTACGGGCGTACGCAGCGCGTACCCGTACGTCATCGCTTACGCACTTCGGACGGGACGGGTTCCTGGGTTCGCGGGTCGGATGGGACGGGTCGGTAGCTTCGCATAGGCGACGTGGTCGATCCGAGACCCTCCATTCGGGTACGCGGGGCGTTCGAGCGTACGCGGCGCGTACCTCGGCCCAAGGCTAACTCCTCCCTCGGATAATACCGAACTTTTAATAAAATTTATATTTAAATTATTTATCAAACTTCAAAAATTCATATCTCTTTCATACGAACTCCGTTTTCGACGTTCTTTATATCCCCGCGAAGGTGAGACTACGATCTACAACTTTCGTTTAGATTCCGTCGGCAAATTCCGAAATTATTTTTATTATTGTTTTTATTATTTAATACCAATCCATCGTTTTTAAGGAATTTCTTTAAAAACTCATAACTTCGCTATCTGAATTCGGATTTGGGCGATCTTTTTATGCACGATCATGGTTCAGAGACATTAAATCATAGAGGGAAATTAAGTAGAACTTATTTATACATTTTATTACTCATAAGTGGTTACAATACTTGACCTATTAGATCATTACAAAGAGTTGAAATATCGGGTTGTCACAGGTAGCAAGTCAGCTGGGGGCTCGAACTCTCTCATTCTGAGAGTTCAAGGCACTTAGAGCCTAAGAGTTCTTTCAGAAGAAGAACCCTATTTCTAGTCGTAGATGGATCACTGACATGGAGAATGCTCACGGATGAGTTTCTTCCCTGAGGGTCAAAGTTAAGATTCATGTCCTGTCTTCTGAGGGGTGAAGCCTATGATTGGTGGGAGGAGGTCGGAAACTCTCTAAGAGCTGCGACCATGGCGACCATGACTTGGGATGAATTTGTGATGAGGTTTAGGGCGGAGTTTTCGCCGGATATTAAGATGCTGCAACTAGAGAGGGAGTTTCAGGACCTCCTCCAGACCATGGGGACTGTGGCGGAGATCACCGCCAAGTTCTAGGAGAGGGCTTTGTAGGTTTCACAGTATATGGTAGACGAGGAAATGAAAAAGACTAGATACCATGATATGATAAGGGATAGCATCCAAGAGTTTATGAGCATCTCCAACTACAAGACATTGGAGGACAAGGTTGCTAGGGCACCGGAATGGGATATCGATTTGGAGCTTCTGAAGAAGTAGAAGCTAGTTCTGTAACATCCCGAGATTTTATAGGTATTTCTATATCCTCTCTTCTATTATTATTTGGTCATTTGTAGTCCATGGGGTTAGAAGAGTCGATCCATGAAAAGCCTAAGGGCTAAAGTTGCAACTTTGAGAACAAAAATAGTACGCTAAGCGTACATAAGGTACGCTAAGCATACTAGGTGCGCCCTAGTACGTTGGGCATACACTTGTGTACGCTAAGCGTACTCAAGTCTGATGTAAACCCTAATATTTAGGGTTTGAGTGTTATATAAGCGTCCTGATGAGCTTATAACCCTCCCTTACCTCAGCCTCCATAGTTTTGAGTTGTTTTCTGCAAACCCTAATCTCTTTCTTGAGTATGTGAGCTAATAGAGTGTGCCTTGATAAGTTGGAGAACGTGTTGCATCAAGAAGTTGGAGAAGGAGGACAAGCTTGTAGATCTGAATTTTATTTGTGCCCTAGAAGCTCCAGAAGGTAAAATGCTTGAAACTTTATGCTTGTATGATATAAATCTTGCCATTTTAGTTTTATGGAACCATTTCTTGTCCCAAAAAGTACCAAGTTGGTGCATGATATGATTTGGATGAGATACGTTGTCCTTTCAGATCCTTGAAGAGGCCCTAAGTGATAAAAATGACAAGTTTGGGCTTAAGTGCTTAAGCCATTAAGCACTTATTAGAGTTTTGGTAAAACTCACTTATGTCCCGCGTAGTTTCTGTACATATAGCGTACTGATTCAACCACCCTGATGGTGGTCAACACAAAAAGGAAGTAAGCCTAGCATACTAGAGGAGTACGCCCCGCGTACTCCCTCTGTTGGACTTTTGACGAATTGCGCTTCGGAGTTTGGGCTGCCTTTGGACTAATTGGACTTGGGCCTTGCTAGACTCTCTGAATAATTGAGTTTAGGCCAGTTTTGATAATGTATCCTATAATAAGGCCTAATTAGGAAGCTGGGCCCAATTGGGAAAATTGGGCCATTAATGGGCTTTGGATATATGGACTTTTAAGATCATGGACTTGGCATTTAGGCCTTGGCCGAATATAGAGAAAAGATAAAATGGATTATGTAGACCATTAGTCAAGATTGATACATGTATTGACTTAATATTTATTATTTGGATAGTTCAGGATTTTCAGTGAGACATCGATCGAAGACTTTCAGTTCATTTCAGCACTACTTGCAAGGTGAGTTGTCCATACTATACTAACAGGGTCGAAGGCACCAATGCTGGCCCTTTACAGATTTGTATCTGAGTTATTGCATGATATGCTTATTAGTTTACATCCTGGTAGTTAGGATGATGATATACTTAGTGACCTGGTTAGGTCGGTATCCTGGTATATAGGATATTGCTATGTTAGTGAATGGTTAGGTCTGTATCCTGGTTATATGATGTTGCTATTTGGTGATCTGTTAGATTGGTTTGACTATTATATATGTTAGCCTATGATATTATGTGCACATGTTTGTTTGATTAGGGGTTGGGTTGAGGCTGTCCTACTTTGTGTTGAAGGCCAACATACCTTGGGCAGTCTGGATAAACCGAAGGCCCTGCAAAGGGATTCAGTCAGGCTGAAGACCTGACGAGCGGTCCGAATAGGCTGTAGGCCCTGTGAGGCGGTCCAGATGTGTCGAAGGCTCGGAGAGCGGTATAGATAGGCTGAATGCCTACGAGGTGGTCCAGTCAGGCTGAAGGCTCATTATGCATGTTGTTTTCTTATATGTTATTTATATGTTTAATGATGTTGGTATTTTAGGGGTAACTCAATAATCCTTCGAGCTTACATTTATCAATTGTTGTTTCGGGTACTTCTGATGATAGAGGGAAGGCGAAGGCATGATCGTACAGCTCCTCATATTTCATGATTTTTATGATTAATTCTAGGATACTCTAACATTATAATATTTTGGAAACAAGTTTTGTAATAATCGTTGGTTTTGAAAATGTTTTAAAAAAGTTTAAATTTGGCATGATTTTTATGGATGTTACAAGTTCGGACAAAAAAAGATGGAGGGCTCAGGGAAGAAGTCGAAGACTTTTGACTCACGATCTAAAGGCCAATAGGGCTGGAGCTGTTATGGAAAGTGCAGAAGACTGCAAGATAGAGTGTGTCGAGTCAGTGGTTTAAGCTGCTACAGGTGCGGCAAGATGGGTCACATGAGCAGGGATTGAACCCGGTTATCAAGTCTAATTTGCTTCCATTGCAATCAGATGGACCACAAGAAGGCTGAGTGGCCTACATTGATAGGAGGAACAGTGATAGCTCCCATGCCAACCATCTTGAGGATTACTGATAGCCACTAGGGGCAAGGTGGAGGCTCCCGTAGTGAAGAGTAGGGGATTCTGGTTGACAACTGAGGAGGCACGAGCAGCTCCTAATGTCGTTACATGTATGTATATTTACCATATCTTTTAACTTTTTCCTTATTATGCTTATGTTTATTTGATCATGTATGGGGACGTTTTTAGTCAATCGTATATCAGCTCATGTTTTGTTTGATTCGGGTGTTGCCCGATCTTTCATATATTTTGTGCTTAGCAAGAATTTTAGTGATGCTCCTAGGACTTTAGATTATCAATTGGAGTGGTTGGGCCCCAATGGGGCTATGATTGATTGAGAGCACCAGTTGGTGAGAGTTTGAACCCTAAGTAGGGGAGAATTGGTTATTCGCGGAAAAGGTGATCAACATGGGCCGATGGTTTGTTTAACTGCGAGAGCTAGGAGGTATCTTGAGCAGGGATGCTCCAGGTTCCTAGCTTATGTGGTGGATAAGAAGATTGTGGGCAATGTGCCCATTGTTTGGGAATTTCCTGATGTGTTTCCCGAGGATATGTCTGGGGTGCCTCCCAAAAGGCAAGTTGAGTTTTAGATTGATTTAATTCCGCGAGCGACTCCGATAGCCAAGGCACCCTATCAGGAGTTGAATAAGCTGATGGTGAAGAACCATTATCCCTTTCCAAGGATTGATGATTTGTTTGCCAGTTTCAGGGTGTAGCTTGGTTCTCCAAGATTGATTTAAGATCGGGTCATCATCATATGAGGATGTGCAAAAGACGACCTTTAGGAATCGTTATGGTCATTACGAGTTCGCGGTGATGCCATTTGAACCTACCGATGCATCGACAACGTTCATGGACCTCATAAACTTAGTGTTCATGCCATTGTTGGATCATTTGGTGATAGTGTTTATTGATGATATCTTGGTCTACTCTAAGACCAAGGAACAACACGATGAGTATTTACAAGAGGTTTTAGAGACCTTGAGGAGTAAGAAGCTTTATGCCAAGTCCTCAAAGTGTGAGTTGTGGTTGCGTGAGGTGCAGTTTTTGGGGCACATTTTCAACCAGAAGGGTATATTGGTTGATCTAGCCAAGATAGAGGAAGCCATGAAGTGGGAGGTTCCAAGGACACCATCTGAGATTAGGAGCTTCTTTAGTTTATCAGGTTGTTATCATAGATTTATTCAGGATTTCTCCAAGATTGTAGTTCCCTTGACACGTATGACGAACAATAATGTTTCTTTACGATGGGGGCATGATCAACATGTAGCTTCTGAGACTTTGGTAGATGTTATACGAGGCACTGATTTTGACCCTCCCTATGGGCATGGATGACCTTGTGGAGTATTTCGATACATCAAGCAGTTCTTATGCATATGGGTCATGTGACTGGTTGTGTATGCATCTTGATAGCTGAAGCCTCACGAAGCAAACTACTCTACCCATGATTTGGAGCTGGGGTTGTGGGTGTTGCCCTTAATATTTTGAGGAATTATTTGTTGGATTAGGTGTCTAATCCCATATCTATAATTGGTATATACCTGAATTGATAGAAGCACAAATCCTTTTGGGTTGCCTTCACTCTTGCAACTTGACAGGATGACTATTGGAGAGAAGTTGAATTTATTATTTGGAATAATAAATTAATATAAATGATGTATTAATATGTTATGAAAATAGTATATTAATTATAAATCATGTTATTTAATTAGTATTTAATCAGAAATTAATTTGGAATTAATTTTGGGATTAAAGGAATTAATTAAAAGTGCAGGGGCTATTTTGCAAATCATTGGTAGCTGTGAAATTGGGCTCTTGGAATCCTTCGATAGGAGTGGACGGAAATTATAGGGAGGCCCTATAAGTTTTCACCCAAGGCCTTCTAGTTGAGGATTCCATGGGCTTCTTAGGCCTTAAGCAGGAAATTAGGGTTTCCACTTGAAAACCCTAGCTTTAGGACTAAGCAACCTGTAGTATATGAAAAGGCTTAGCCTTGAAGGCTCTAATTAGTGGTTTGGTCTAGGATTTCTATGTATTAGGTCATTTTGGTTATTTGATAGCTGATTATAGTATATTTGGAGTTTACGGTCACTTGTGATGAGTTTACGGCCGTAAACCCAGGGTCGGCCCAATATTGTATAAATAGGGGTTTGCTACGTCTTTTGTAGTTGTTGATGCCTCGATATTCTCAGCTCCTATAACCACAAGTTGTACCAGACGTGGTTCTAATAGAAAAGTATGTGCAAGCTTGTTTGTTCTTTATTCTACTCGTTCTTAATTGATTTACTGATTGTGTTTGCTATTTGATCACTGGTAAGATCCGTTTTAGGACCTTACAATTGGTATCAGAGCAAAACTAGCGTCAAAGGCACTCTACAATCGATTTTGGATCAGGTTCTCATCTGTTTGCGACTAGAGTTGGTAATTGCTGGAAAAAGGTTTTAGATTTTATCAAATCTACAAATTTTCGAAGCTTAATTTACGGTCGCAAGCTCTTTGCAGTTCGTGTACTGTAAAGTGTGTTCTTGGGCTGTGAATAAAGAGTATTCATAAATCGGAAAACTAACTGTTCTTGGACCGTAAATTTCAAGCCATAAACACCTTACGACCATAAACTTGGAGTTTACGGCCGCAAACTCTCTCTGACCATGAATCTTGTTTACGGCCGCAAACTTTGTTTTGACTGTGTTTGACTAGAAACTTAATTTAATCTTAAATAATTTAATTTCTGTTTCATTTTAATTTAATAATAATAATGGATTCTCAAAGTCAAACACACCACCACGAGCTGGATTCTGTAATGGGCACAGCCACCCGAATTCCTAGACTCCTGTCTGCTGAAGGCTTCCCAGAATGGAAGTATAGAATTGAAAAGTACATCAATATGAAGGACTTTAAAATCTGGAGAAGCATAATAAAAGATCCTGTCAGAATAACCAATACTGTCTAAGGTCAATTGGTTGACAAGAAGATTGAAAATTATACAGATGAAGACTTCGAGAAGGTTGAAGAGCAAGAAAAGGCTTTGGCCACCTTGACCATGGCCCTATCTCCAGACATTGCTCAAGGTTTCAGGGAGTAAACTTATGGTAAGGCTTTGTGGGAAGCCCTAATTGAAGTCTATGAAGGGAATGAAGATATGAAGGAGAGTCGCCAAGATATGCTGCGACAACATTTCAATATGTTCAACTACGTTCCTGGAGAGACTCTTGAAACACAGCTGCAGCAGTTCACATCTCTTAATACTGAAATGACTGTAGCCGGGATTTTCTACACCAAGTACGAGATAAACAAGAAGCTGCTAAATGCTCTCCCAAAGTCTTCGGACATGAATGTAGCTGTCATAAAGAAGACTAAGGATCTTAGTCGACTTTCTCTTGCTGAAGTAATGACTGTCATCAAGGCTGGTGATATTGATGACAAGCAGCGAGAGATAAACCATGTGAACTCATACTCAGCTGCGAACCTTGGGATCTCCTCTAACAATGCTCTTTCATCTCTCACTTTTTCTTCTGCTGGTCAATAATTTGTTGCTCAGCAAGCTTAGGTTCAGTCCTTCTCCACTCCATTAGCATCTTCTCTTCCTGTTGCATCAGTCGTGCCTCTCTCTCAGAATTAATCGTTCATGGCTGCTCAAGCTGCTTCCACCTCCTCCAATGTGGCTTCTTCTTCAAAAGGAAAGGAGGGTGATGAAAACCTTGCTCTTGCTACAAGGCTTGTCAACTGCTACAATGCACTTGTGGCTGGAGATCTTCCACCCCAACTGTCATTTGCCGATCTTGATCAGATTCATCCTGAAGACATTGAAGAGATGGATATCACATGGCAAATTTCCATGGCAGTCTTCAGGGCAAAACAATTTGCCAAGAAGACCGGAAAGAACAATTGGGGGATGAGTGCTGAGAAGAAGGTTGGGTTCAGCAAGGGGAAGCTGCGATGTTTCAACTGCCACGAGCCAAGGCATTTTGCTCGTGATTGTCCACTACCAGATAGAAGATTAAATAATGACAAAACTATGGTTGAGGTTGGAAACAATAGAAGTGGTGCTCAAGTAAATAGCGAGAAGGCCATGGTTGCACAATCTTTTGACTGGGAGGATTAGATGCAGGCATTAAACATATCTGGACCCGAAAATGCCCACTTGGCATAGGTTGGTGATGATGCTCCAGCAGAGATTATTGTAGCTGAAGATCAAATGATGAAGCTGCAGTTTGCACTGATGGTATCTTCTTCTCATGAACCTAATAAAAAAGAGGTAATTCTACCCTCATGCTCTCAAGCTTGTATTGATTATGTTAGAATGTTGCATGAGAAAATTGAGACATTAGGTAGAGATGTAGAAAACCTTGAAACCCTTCGTGAACATAATGAATTACTAAAAAGGGAAGTAGAGGATATTAGATATGAAGGTTACCAACTCAAAAAGGGTCAAAAACCTCTTAAAGCCCAATTAGAATCTAAAATAAAGGACTTTAGGAGACTTCAGGAAGACTACAGTAATAAATGCGAAAATTATGACTACATAATGAAACAGAACGCTGAATTAGTGGCTGAAATTGAATCACTAAAGGGAAAATTTGAAACCGCTGATTTTGACTTTAGAATATTTGATGTATTGAGTGAGGTAGTTGTAAATATGATAGACCACTGCATGCAATTCAAACGAAATCAATCAAAGGGTCTAGGGTATAATCAAGTGCCTCCTCCACTCAATCATACATATCAGTTTCAACCTTTGTCCAAAGAAGAGATTACCAATGAATCATTCATGGTTTATGGCAAGCCATCTGGTTTTGTTTCAGGAGGATTTATTAATGTTGAAAATACTAACATTTCTACTTCTCCTGCAGATCAATCCTTGAATCAGTCAAAGCACGAAGTTGAAGGATCTGTTTTTGAAAATAAAACTGAGTCCGAACCTGAAGTTTTAGTTTTAAATAAAGACAATAGTTTTTCTGATGTTTTAAATTACAATGGTTTTTATGGTGTTTTTGTTTCTTCTGATACTGTTTTGAATGGTTTTCAAGTGTCTGATACTGTTTTGAATAATGTGGTTGGCAATTTTGATGTTTATGATCAAAATATTGAAAAAGCACCAGTTTCACAAGCTTCTCCATCTAATGTACCCTCACTTGTCTCACAACCTAATTCTTGTTTTTGTTTTTGTGAGAGAAGCAAGGGTGTTAGTATGGAAAACAAATCTGATCAATGTAGTACAAGTTATAACAATAACAAACAGATTTGTATCAATTGTGGTATTGGTGGTCATATAGCTAGAAATTGTCAAAATCGTATGTTTGTACACTTTGAATCCTCAAGAGGAAAGAACGAATTCAAAGGAATGTCTTTCACTAGAAAGTCCTCTAGAAATCGTTCCCGGAATGATGATTGGAAAGATGATCTGAGTAGAAAACGGGCTGTTTTCAAAAGCATAAAAAGGTTTTTCATAACAAAGTCCCAGGTAGTTTGCCAAAACCGAGCATGGCCAAGCCAGGGTCGGTTTCGTCATGAAGCAGCAGTGGGTCTTCAACCAACTCTGGTAGAAAACCCACGTGCTTCAAGAAAACTAATAATCATTCAATTTCAAAATCACCCGGGACTATTAGAAAAGCTAACTATCAATGGTTGCCCAAATTAGTTTCCAATTTATCATCCGTGTCCCCTGAAAAATCCTTAAATGATAATAAATCTGAGAAGGCATCGGGACCACCCAGGAAAATAATGATCTGGGTTCCCAAATCTAATTAAACCCGCACATTTTGCAAGGATAGTTGCGGGGGAATGTCGTCAAACCTTGGTTCGTCGACAGCGGCTGAACCCGACATATGACAGGAGATATCACCCAACTGCACAACATTCAATCCTTTAATGGGGGATATATCTCCTTTACGGGTGGAGACGGAGGCAAGATTACACAAAAAGGAACTATTACAAATGGGGTGTTGAGTTTGAAAATGTCAACTTTGCTCCCGAGTTGAAGCATAGTTTATTGAGTGTATCTCAAATATGTGATCGAGGCTATTCTATGCATTTCACTAATAAGGAATGCATGATTCTCAAGCCGGGATTTGTCATTCCAGAAGAGTAGATACTTGTAAAATCTAAAAGGGATGGGAATGCCTATATTATTGATATAAATAGCAATCTTCCAGAACAAGTTATGTGCCTTTTCTCCAACAAAATGGTGTTGCTGAAAGGAGAAACAGAACATTAAAAGACGCCGCAAGGACGATGCTGTGTGATTCAAAACTGCCAGTTTTCTTTTGGGGCGAGGTGATAAACACTGCCTGCTACGTTCAGAATCGCGTGTTGATCAACAAAGCTCAGATGAAGACCCCGTATGAGATTCTATATGGTTATAAGCCTTCAGTCAGTCCTTTCCGTGTATTTGGCTGGCCTTGCACCCTTTTTCACCTAGAAACGAACCCGAAATTTAATGCCAAAGCCGATGATTATTACTTTGTAGGGTATGCTGCTCGTACCGCCTGTAGGGTCTACAATAAGAAGACAAAGCAAATTGTGGAATCTTATGACATGCGTTGGTTGGAAGAAAAGGAGACGGACGCTAGAGTAGGTCCAGATTGGTTGTTTGATTACACATCGTTGTTCAAATCAATAAATGTGTCTTTGAGTGGCTCATCTGGATCTGTCTCTGGTTTGAAGAATATTTCTGAAGATGAAGACGGAGAAGTTGTCTATAGACCTCCATCTGCATCCTCTTCACCATCTAAGGGGGAGTCTTCAGCTACGCCTGAGGGGGAGTCATCTGTGCAACATGATAGTCCTAAATCTCCAGCCCAAAATGATATTGCTGATGCTGAAACTACGCCACTTACTCCTATAGAAAGAGAGTTCATGCCTAATGATGCTTCCGCTGTCTCTTCAACTTTTATTGAACTACTCTTTCCTAAAATTATCTCAAATGAGTTTGTAGCAGAGCCGTCTAGAGCGGCTTAATCAGAAAATGAAGGAGGTATCAATATTCACACTCTTCATGTCTCTCTCAATGATATCAACCAAGAGATACCTTCAAGGATTCAACGCAATCATCCGATCGATAACATCATTGGTCAGCTGGGCGACAGTGTTAAAACCAGAAGTCAGAGTGGAGACGTTAATACTTGTCTTTACTCTTGCTTTATCTCTCAAATAGAGCCCAAGAATGTTGAAATGGCTCTGAATGAGCCCAGCTGGGTAGATGCAATGCATGAAGAACTGCATCAATTTGAAAAACTCGGTGTTTGGAAGTTAGTTGAGTTACTAAAGGGCAAGAAGTCTCTTGACACATGATGTGTTTATCGCAATAAGCAGGATGATTCAGCGGTTATTGTGCGAAATAAAGATCGATTGGTGGTTCGCGGGTTTCGACAAGTCGAAGGTCTTGATTACACTAAAGTTTATGCTCCAGTAGCTCGCCTGGAGGTTATTCGTATCTTCCTAGCATATGCTTCTTACATGAACTAAACCGTTTATCAAATGGACGTCAAGACCGCCTTCTTATATGTCAAGGTGAAGGAAGAAATTTACATTGATCAACCCCCTGGGTTCGTTGACTCAAAGTTTCCTAATCATGTCTACAAGTTGGACAAGGCATTGCATGGGTTACATCAAGCTCCTCGAGTGTGGTATGCAACTCTATAAAAGCATTTGCTCGAGAATGGTTACTCTCGTGGCACTATCGATCAGATTTTGTTTATCAAGCATGTCGGAAATGATTAGATACTTTTGCAACTCTATGTTGACGGTGTTATCTTTGGGTCGACCAATCCGCAGCTTTGCAAAGAAATCGAAGGTGTAACGAAGAAGCGGTTCGAGATGAGTTCGTTGGGAGAAATGACCATGTTTTTGGGGCTTCAGGTTAAACAAAATTCAACCGGAATCCTGCTACCTCAAGCCAAGTATGTGGAGGATATTCTTAAGAAGTTCGGGTTTCACGATGCTAAATCTGCTTCAACACCAATGGCTGAAAGACCTCTTCTGACTCCAGATCCTGACGGTGAATCTGTAGGTCAGACTCACTATCGATCAATGATCGGATGTATCTTACTGCAAGCCGACCTGACATCACGTTTGTAGTTTGTTAATGCACATGTTATCAGGCTAATCCTAAACTTTCACATCTTATTGCTGTCAAAAGAATTTTTCGGTATATCAAAGGTAGCCCAAAATGGTCTTTGGTGTCCGAAGAATTCTGAATTTGATTTATATGCTTTTGCTGACAGTAAGTATGGAGGCTGTGAGCTTGATAGGAAATCAACCTCAGGAGGGTGTCAATACCTAGGTGACAAACTAGTCTCGTGGCAATGCAAGAAGCAACACACTGTCTCAACTTCAACAGCGGAGGCGGAATACGTTCCTACATTGACCTGCTGTTCTCAAGTTATCTGTATCCAACATCAGCTGTTGGATTATGGTTTGAATTATTTAGAAACCCCCATTTACTGTAATAATGAGGTCGCCATTCAAATTGCCAAAAATCCAGTCCAACATTCTAAAACCAAGCACATCGACATTAAAATTCATTTTATCAGAGACTGCTTTGAACATTCACTAATCCGACTGGAATAGGTCCCTACTGCTAATAATGTGGCGAATCTGTTCACTAAGCCATTTAACAAAGCTCGTTTTGATGTGCTTGTGGGTTTTCTGAAAATGATTCGTTTTGAGGATTAAGTTTTTTTTTTTCTAATTTTATTTCTTTTCTTAATTCTTCAAATTTTTTAAAAGTTTTTTTAGGTAGGATAGATTCAATTTGCGCATTTTATTTTCTTTTATTTTTATTTTTTATTTTTTTCTCACCCATGCACAAATTTAGGGGGAGAAATAATAAAAAAAAAATCCAAAAACAATAAAAATTTAAAAAAATCAAAAAACATTAAAAATCCAGAAAATTTAAAAAATATATTGCTGATAGTTATGTTTGCAGGTGTTGTGATGGTAAATGAAATTAGCAAATGATAACGGGCAATCTGAATCTGCGTAACGTACCTAAGTTGAATCGTCTACGCTTTGTGCTCGATGCGTTGGTAGGCACGAAAGATTTTAAATGGACTTGACTAGGGAGAGTTGAACTTAATAAATTTAAGGGCTTGACAAACTTTGACCTACTTAGATCCGTTTAGCTTGACATCACGACGCTCGGATAGGTTGAGCAGGGAGATATACATGGGAATCTACCGGTCACATTAAATAACCCGTATCTAGAACTGTGGATTCACTTTTCCTTGATGTGCGAATTCTGTCCTTAATTCCGGTTGGATGGGGTGACTGGGGAATTCCGATAAACTAGGTCTGTAGAAGGTTATTTTCTTTCTTTCTGTCTGTTAGTCATATGTTTCCTCCTCTACGTGATCAAGAGATTCGACCTGGACTGTAACATATGCAATTCTATCTCTCTGCATCTTCTCTTTATGAAATTCTTTCTATCTGTTAGCCACATAATGTCTCCTTTGCGTGACTCAAAATCTGACCTAGCACATAGTATATGCAACGTTCTCTTCTCAATCCCTCTAAAACTTCAGTTAGTCATATGTTTCCTCCTTTGCGTGATTGGAAGAGATCCGACCTGGATGTACAACATATGCATTCTAAATCTATCTCCCCTCTTAATAATTGTCTGCTCACCCAGTGTAAGGAGTATTTTGGAACTCCTTGATGGATGGGGCATGCCAGGAAGTGGGAAACATGTTCTAGTACAATTAAAATTAAACATATTCAGGTTGTCTGTAGATCTCGTTGCTCAATTTAGGTGGACAACAATATCCCTGGTTGTAGTCAGTTCAATGGTCATAAGAAAATTTTATTTAAGAATTAGGGCCAATCATGATAATAAAGTTATAATTATATATATGTGTGTGTCATGTCATTGGTAAATTATCCAAATCTTGTCACAAATTTTTCGTGTTTAACTGGACCACAATACTGGCGATCGATTAGATGAAGACGTGAAGATAAGGGTACTGACAAGTGGAATAAGGTTGTCCAACAACTTTGATCCAAGCGTCACAAATTCATTCTTAGTAATTAAACTTTAAGTTGTATATTGCCATTGTCTTGCCAGATCTTCCAGCTGTTCACTCGGATCTTCGGTCGATGATTCACAGACTTCGGGAGTGCTGTCTGGCTTCTGCTATTATAGTCAATCCTGTTGTCTACCAGAATTTAATTAGAGAATTCTGGGCGACTGCCAACATGGATATGAGTGATACCATTCATTTTACTGTTAAAGCCATGGTTCAAGGATGCGAAATCGTGATCAATGAAAGTTATATCAGAGAGACGTTGCTGATTGACGATCAACCTAATTTTCCTACTGAGATTGGGATTGAAGACACTCAAAGAATTCTAAGGAGAATAAGTTATGAAGGCACTTCACCTCCAACTTTAAAGAAGCTTTTACACCCATATTGGAGATTTTTAGCACACGTGTTTGTCAGCTTCATTTCAGGGAGAAGATCGGGAGCAAATGAGATTTCTCAAAGGAATAGCGGTGTTATTGTTTCTCTCGTTGCAGGAGTGAAATTCAATTTCTCGAGATTCATCTTGGATGAGTTTTTTGTGAACATTCGAGCTTCAAATTAGGATACATTCTTACTATATCCCAGATTCATTTAGTTATTCATGGAGGCTCGATTTTCGGATGTGAGAAAAGAAGGTGACACCTTGGATATGAAATCATTGGGTCCTCATACTGTAGGACTCATCAAGCAGAATCGTAGAGGAAAGGTCATTTTTCAAGGAAAATACCCGCTTGAAAAGTTTGGAAAGTTCACTGAACTGAATGAGCCTACATAATCTTATGGTTCATCTGACCAGGGCTCTTCTGAGCCTGCATCTTCTGAGAAGTCATCTCCAAACAACATTGTTATTGATGTATCTAAGGATGAAAGTACTGATAAGGAAGATACTCCTACTCCTAACGATCATGTAGCAGAGGAACATGGCGAAATGTCTAATCGTGCTCAAGGCGATGATTCATGAATGCATGTGGAGTTTGCAGAAAATGTTGTAGGTGACAATAATGATTCCTTTGATGATCTTGATCTCACTGGTTTTGATCATGATGATATTACAGCTTCTCTAGCTAGCAGTGCTAACTTGGTGTCAAATGAGAATCTTGATACTATCTTTAACAATGTCGATGATGTTTTCCTTCCAACAACTGAGACAAGGGAGTCAAACGAAGTTTTTGAAACTGCAACCCCTACTTCAGATCAAATGACAAGTGTTTCCATTCCAATGGAGACGGTTATGGGATGTTCCCCTCCTGTTTCTGTTCCTCCTACCTCAGAGCCATTTGTAAGTGATTTTGCAACGACACAATCTGATCAACCCCCGTTGAAAAGACAAAGAAGGGATTCGAGGCAGAGTAATGTAATTGCAAGTCTCATTAGTGGCCTCCCAGTACCACCACCTACTACTACTACTACCAGTCTCACCACAACCAAACTTTTTTCTATGGGTCCAGACACTACTTTTGAAATTGGTGGTTCCTCTATTCCACCAGGGTTTACTCCTCCTCGATCTGATCATGATGAAGCTTCTGTGAGATTGGCCATGCATTTGGCTGAGGAGCAATTTTTGATGCCTTCTCCTCACGGTAAAGGTGTTTCTGTAGGAGATGGTGGTTCTGGAGGAGACAACCTAACTATCTCAGGGCTACAGAAGGAGATATCGGTGCTGAGTCAGAAAAACATTGAGCTTGACATTCAAGTGTTAGAACTTTGAGCTGAAAATTCAAAGCTTAGTGTTCAATTGTCTGAGCTTCAGTCTGATAATTCAAACCTTGGTGTGCAAGTAGCTGATCTTACTAAGGATAAAGAGCTAAAGTCAAAATATATTTCCGATCTCCAAAATCACTTCAATTTATTGACTTCAAGTTATTTTAAGCTGAAGAGGAAACTTAAGGAAGACTTTGGTGATAAATACCAGGCGTCTGTTGATGAATATAAGATTAATCTACATGTTCAAGCTTTTCCAGTCTCTTTTCCAACTAGTCAAACATCAGGAGCTGTTAATCGTGTTGAAGATGAGCCTCCTCAAGCTCCCCATGTTTCAACAACCATTCGCGATGCACAAGAGGAAGCAGCTAAGAAAGGGAAACCGCTGTTCAAAAGAAACCCTAATCAAAATGCTTCTTGGGATGAACCTGCGATTACAATGACTGATCTTGAAGTCGTTCGATTCAGAGATAATTTTGGTGATAGGTCAGGAATTTCTTCGTGGGGATTTCATGATCCTCTCAAGATGTGGATAATGTTAAGGAAAAGTGGCAATTCTGAACTTTATAGAGATAGTCATGACTTTAGTTCATGGACTAGAGTCGATTTGACTGAATTGTCTCGAGCTCCTTTCTCCAATTTAACAAACAATCCTCAGGCGACTCAGTTTAAGTACTTCCTTGAAGATCAAGTCAAGAAAGGGTTTCCAACCATGAATACTGCTGAGTTTGTTATAGAAGAGCATTCTGATATCCTTGATCCTAAAACTATTAAGCCTTTGCAAGTCGTGATGTGGCCTGCAACCAAGCAGGTCAAACAGTTCCCTGTTCTTCAAAATTATCAAGATGGATATCTAAGTTCTATGGAGTGTTGGGTATTTGATGAAGTTACTTCCGCTGCAGTCATCAAGCTCAAGAACGGGTGCATTCGAATCTACGATCGAAGAGATTTGTTACAATTTCGAAAATGGGATATTCATCACCTAATCAACTTTCACATTTTGGTTGCAGGGGATACTTTTGAAGATGTTGCGAAGGTGTATACAACTATGGTTGCTGAGATTCTTAACAAACAGATGTGGAATGGTGCAATGGGGCAAGCGGACGTCATGGTAGTTAATAAAGGTTAACTTCGAGCTACTCCAAACCAAGGGGGAGATTGAAGGGCCCAAATTAGTGGTTTGGTCTAGGCTTTAAAATGTAATAGTAGGGTGTGTGTTAGTAGTGTGTTTTTGGTTAGTTTATGGTTGTAATGAGTTTACAGCCGTAAACTCTTCTTGGTCGTTGTCCCTATCAATAGAGGGTTAGTCAGACGTTTTGTAGTTGTTGATGCCTTTTTGTTCATGGATTTCCATCGAGTTATACCAGACGTTTGTTGATATAAAACGTGTGCAAGCTTGGTTTATTCTCTTTTCGCTTCTATTCTTGCTTTGTGTGATTGTGTTTGCTATTGATCTCTGGTAGGATCCGTTATTTGGACTTTACAAGCTGTATCAACCAATCGCACCGAACTCCAAAATTACAAGGTTCACTTTACCCCAAGCGATTACTACAACGAATTTAAAATCTCACCTCACCTCCAACCTCTGTTGTCTACTACTTGCTAATTCAGGTGTGTCGTGGTCCTCCTCAAACCACAACCCGATTCACCTAGGTCTAAAACATTAGATGGGAAACATCCCCACTCAATGAAATCCATCTGAAAACTCCGAAATCCCAACCTGCCCATCCTCCACACAGGTAGAGCCAAACTCAAACAACAGATTTTGGTCTGATACAAAACTGGAACCACTCGTATCCAATATAATACTCAACTCATGACCCAAAATCCGCGAATCCACGCCTACATTACTCCTCCCATCCTTTCAATTTTCGACAAACCCTCCTTCAATCGAGATAACACGATTTCCGAATATTACAGAGACCCCAGTCTCGCCCTTGGTCCGGACACCAGGTTCCCACAGACTCAATTGGCAAGGCTACCCAGGCCTAACAACCCCTCTACATCACACCCTGACTAGTGAAGGCTACGAATCCTCGTAGTTTTACAACACTTTCTTGCTGACTAATCAATGCTATGGCTCCCTGCAGTCTTATGACACTTTCTCTCACTACCTCATGTATGCTACGGCTCCCTGTAGTCTTACAATACTCTCTCACTTACTCGTGCATGGTATGGCGCCCTACAGTCTTACAATACTCTTTCTCGTTGTCTCATGAATGCTATGACTCCCCGCCGTCTTACGATACTCTCTCTCACTAGCTCATGAATGCTATGACTCCCTGCAGTCTTACAATATTCTCTCATTGACACATGTATGTTATGGCTCCCCGCAATCTCATGATACTCTCTCATTAACTCGTGTATGCTACGGCCCCTGTAGTCTAACAATACTCTTTCTCGTTGTCTCGTGAATGCTATGGCTCCCCCATAGTCTTACAATACTCTCTCTCACTAAATCATGAATGCTAAGGCTCCCCCCAGTCTTATGATAGTCTCTCTTTGACTCGTGTATGTTACGGCTCCCCACAGTCTTATGATACTCACTCACTGACTTGTGTATGCTACGGCTCCCCACAGTCTTATGATACTCCCTCACTAACTCGCATATGTTACGGATCCCCGCAGTCATACGATACTATCTCTCAATTACTCGTGAATGCTATGGCTCCCCACAGTTTTATAACACTCTCTCACTCCCCATGGGCTCACCCTACAGTTTTCCCTGACAGTCCTAAGTGATTACTCCCTCCTGGATCTACTCACTCTCTTATCACCCCACAATCTAATCACCAATCCATCATCATATTGACCTCACTAACTCATGCTCTTGTGGTTCAACATAAATAGGTGCACCACCTACCCAGATTATGCATCACTACTATTGAAAAAAAATTCTCGTAGACAAGGCACACTCCCTCAGTAAAGTTTACACCCTTCGACAATCCCTGTCTGGCGACAATAAACTGATGATCTCTGTGACAACTCGAAAATTTTATTCTTGTAAAATTTCACATTGGTCAAACTTTCATCCTTCCATGATCTTAAGTCAGATGGATTATTGGTTTATAAGTTTTGAAACCTAGTTAACTAAGAGTTTTAAGGTTTGGAAGAGAAAATCCATAGGAATCAGGAGCCTTAGCATGTCCACAAGCCCTTCGGAACCGTAAACCACCGATGCCGTGAACCTTTTAGCTGTGAACGAGGCCATGAACTCGGACCGTGAACCCTTAGTTCATGGCTGTGAACTCCTTGGTGGCAATCACTTCGCTATATATAAGTGTTTGATGCATTTTATCTTCATTTCTTATTCTCTTGGCTGCAAACAACCCATTCTCTCTCAAGTATCATCCTCAAGAACACCATCTTTCACTCTTAAACGTCCTTTTTCCTTGCTAATCCTTAGAAGCTTACTAGGATCTTCAAAAGCTTGCCAAAACACCAAGATCTTCAAGCGTTCTTCATTTGGGCCGTTAACCAATTAAGTTGGGTCGAGAACCATTCATCAAATTGGGCCGTGAACACTCCATTGGACTGTGAACATCTCAAGCTCAGCCGTGAACACCTTTTCAGCCTCCTAACTTGCTTCTAGCACTCGTTTGGTGACTTATTCTTGCATCCTAGGTTGTTTCCCAATCACCTTTGTAGTTAGATTCACTAATTACATGCCTATATGTATCATTATATTTCATTTAGGACTTGTTTGTGCCTCGGGACTTCATTCGTGGAACTTATCATCCTTATTCGAATCTTCAGTTGAATTACCCACATAAGGTGAGTTCATAACCCCATATCTTTTTTCCAACTTTTTAAATGTTGTAGGGGGAGAGTACAAGTATAACACAAGAAATGTTGTCTTTTGAAATATAAATTGCTGATTATGTCCTTGTACCAATGAACTGTATTTTGAACATGAAACTTTGAATAGAACATAGAAATAAACTTATAACTTAAATAAGTTTAACTTAAGGAACAAAAGGATCTTTTTATAAACTTATATGTTAAATAAAAAAAGGGTTTTCCACATTATTACTCGTAAAGTCGTTAATCCAACTTGTGAGACATGTATTTGAGTACTCATATAAGTACCAGTGAAATGCTACCCTTATGACCAGAGTCTCCTGAGGAGGGAGAGCGTGAATTTGTGTGTAGATCTATACGGGATTGACAATCCTGCACCTCGCTGTTAGCTACAGCCGGATCGACAAGTCTACGGGTGACAAATGTCATATTCTTTTCGACGTCTAAAATACGTCGTGGCTAACTGGTCCAATTAGTATGGCCGTAAAACTCACAATTGATTACAACGATATATTTACGTAGTAATATACTTTTCATGAACAATCTCAAAGGACACTAACTATGTGATTATCAAATGTATACTTTTGGGTTAGATAAAACTAAAGTCCGATAGATAGTGGAATGTGTGTTTTCCGCCTTACTTCCTACTTCTTGTTTGGTTGTGGGCTTAGGGCAGATTCACCCATTCAACTGTCTGTTCGATATGGTTATATGCAACTCATATGTATTATGTAATCATAGGAGGGTAGTATCGTCGTATCAGGTATCCAGAACAGCCAAGTCTTTATTTAGTTTAACATATCAACAAAACTAGATATCATTGTAGTAAGTATATGTAGTATACTTGTGCTTTCAAACATAGAACAACATAAACATCCAGTTGGTTTTATAGAAAATATAGGATTTTCTATGGTAAACATCATTCTTTTAAGGGAAACAGTTTTCGATTGAACTTTCAGAAAACGATAGCTTTTATTTTTTTATTTTTTTTATTTTTTATTATACCAAAAACAACATTTCACAATTGAGTTAGTGAAACTAGAAACTTATTTATAGAAGGGTTTAATACTTCTTATTAAACTAGTATAACTTAAAGGACCTTTAGTGGTTAATTCTATAATACCTTAGTTTATACATCATGGTTATATATACTTAATATCCGATAGGCAGTTGGATGTTTTTTTCCGCCTCATTTCCTGTTCCTTGTTTGGTTGTGGGCTTAGGGCAGATTCACACATTTAACTGTCCGTTTGATATTAGATTATATATAACTAGTATAAACTAAGTGATTATAGAAGGAGCTATTGCGGTTACCATTTTACTAAAAGGAAATATATGATTTTCTTAAGGAATGTTTTCTTCAAATATAAAAGAACTATTATAGTTAACTCCGTAAGTACCAAATGAATGTGCCAGGTTTGTATACAATGAAGATCTAACAAACAATGGAATGTGTGATTTCCGCCTCATTTCCTCTTCCTTGTTTGGTTGTGGGCTTAGGGCAGACTCATAAAATCGATTGTCTGTTTACTCTAAATTGTATATAACTTGTATCCATTTAATACTAATATAAGGAATTGTAGAGTCATTTTTACTTATCTTTCATCACATCAGAAAATATAGGATTTTCTAGAGGAACATGTGAACTTTTCTAAAGAACTTAGAGTCTAACTTTTCGTAATAAAATTGATTATGAACTCACCAGATTAAATGCTGATTTACTCTTTCAAAATAACTTGTATTCTCAGGAAACTAGTAGACAGTTATGCACACTGGGATTCAGAAGATGGAATATAGTAGCTTCATGTCTTGTTTTGTTATTTACTTTTGGAGTCAATCTTTTGTGAATCATACTTTGTAAACACTTTAATATTAATACAATGGTTGTTTTTTACTTTGATTACTATGATGCATGTGTTGTGATACTAAGTATGACGTCCTCCGCCCCCGAACGTTTCCGCCGTTCCAGTTTGGGGGTGTGCCTGATTGGTATCAGAGCATTGTTTATAGTGAACTAAGTATATAAACCCACAAAAGATATATAACTATAAATGCAATAGGGCTGAAGTGATATTATTAAAAGTATATTTTAAAATATAACAATATTTTATAAAAGTATACATACCTGCTTGTACCTATATACATACTTAAACAAGTATCACAAGAAGAACAAAACAAAAGTATGTAAAGGTTGGACACTGTGTTCAAACTTGGACAGTTAAGTAATCATATTTGGGATCAATATAGCCTGATCAACTATATTCATTTGAGATGTGATCAATATGTGTTTGGGAGGGATGTGGTGTTCCAATAGTCTTAAAACTTACCTAACTCTATACGGAAGGGATTTCTAGATCAGAACATAAAGTTAAAATACTATAGGAGTATTTTATGATACTATAAGATAACAACAAATTTAAAAGTTACCAGGTTCAAACTATTAAAATGCTATACGAGTATTTTAGGCACTATAAATAACATATGTGAAAATTAAAAAGACCCTTCTGGTAGGTCTATAATTCCGGAGTGTATACTCTGAAGGTTTTATATAATTGAGGTTTTATAGACTTAAAATTTAAGATCTATGCTCTACTTCATGTTCCTTGTTTGGTTGTGGTTTTAGAGTAGGATCACTAATTCAAAGTTCTATTTAATCATGAATTATATGCAACTTGTATACATTACACTATTATAGGAGGACCCGACAAGGATCACCCCATAATGTTTCACTAAAGCTGATAGCTTCTTTAGACACTTCGATTCTCACACGACAAACCCAGATAGATGTAACCACTCCATCATAACAGTCAACAAAGGAGTCAAGGAGGAACAAGAAGAGGTTTATAAGGAGTTTTTCCAATGAGGCGTCACACTAATAAATAATAAATGACTTAGTGAGTTAGTGAATACACTACTCACACTATGTGTTACGATTATTTCTTTTCGTGCAGCCAGTAGTAGATATTCAAAAATTCATTCGAGGATAGCCACTTCTGATTGATAAAGTTTTTTTTATATAGACTCTCATTATGAATTGTTTTCAGAATCCTATGAAAGTTAGAACTAGATACACTTAGAACTAGGATAACTTAATCATTCAAAATTCAACTAATAACCACTGCTATAGACTTAATTCTGTTTCGTCTTGTATTCATTATAGCAAAATATGCCTTGCGGTAGACCAGTAAGGCGTATAGTCAATACTACAACAAGGAATCCACCACCACAATAGGACTCCGCTACTTTCCAAGCAGCAATAACCACCGTAGTGACAGTTGCTATGAATCAAATCCGCACAAGTGGTACTAATGGAGCTAGTAGCGGTACCCACCTAACTAATATCGGAGTTACCCACAGACACCCACGGGAGTGTTCGTACAAGGACTTCATAAACTGCAAACGCAAATCCTTTAATGGAAATTAGGGAGTCATTACTTTAATGAGATGGTTTGAGAAAACAGATTCGGTTTTCGAAATCTGTATGTGCCCAGAAGGGAGAAAAGTGAAGTTTGTTGCCTGCACCTTCTCTGATAGAGCCCTAAAATGGAAGAATACTTCCCTAGGGATGAAGTTCAAAAGCTAGAGCAAGAGCTATGGGAGCATACCATGGTCGACTCAGACATAGTGGCCTACACTTACAGGTTTAGCGACCTGGCAACACTATGCCACGGGATGGTTACCCCGGAGTGTAAGAAGATAGAAAAGTACATATGGGATTTATCTACCCCAATTTAGGGGGATGTACTATTTTCTAATCCAACAACCTTCGATAGCACCAAACGCCTAGACCAACGACTAATTGACCATGGAGTCCGCCATGACGTGGTAGTCCCAGTTCCCAAGCCAACAAAGGGAGAGAACTATAAATGAAATCAGGGGAAAAAGAGGAAAGAGAGAACAACACAGGAACCCCCAAAGGAGCAACAAGTGGGTACTATACATGCCGCTACAACACCTACCACTCTAGCAACTGTCGATCAATATGCTGGAACTGTCCTAAAGTGTGGAAAGTGTAACTACCACCACAATGAAGTATGTCAGGAAATGCAGTGCATGAATTGCCGCAGGAAGGGACACACTGCCCATTTCTATAGTGCGCCGGCACAACTGATCTCCCAAGTCCCCAGAGTAGAAATAAACCAGGCCTGCTATGGTTGTAGTGAGATTGGGCATTACAAGAATGACTACCCAATAACGAAGAACTCAGGCATGAATGGACGAATTCTGATGATCACCACAGGAGAAGCTGCCCCGGAACCACCAGCGAACAACGATACGTCCTCTAAATAAAAATTACTTTAAAATTTTGATTTATATTTTATATAAGATTAAAAATTTGGGGAAATTAAAAAGTAATTAAAATAACTCACTCGTCTGAACAAGTCACAACATTCATAAGAGAACTAAAGATCCGTTTAGGTGAGCTATGATGGTATAATATGTACATCAGGGTTGTACATAGCTAAGATTTTGCAGACTAAGAGATTCCGCCTTAATTCATGTTCCTTGTTTGGTTGTGGATTTAAGGCAGAGTCACTCAGTCCTTTTTGAAATGCCTGGTCTCACCGCAATCGTAGCATGCACGACTCACCCCAACATTAGCTGCTTGGGTGGTTTGTTGTGTCGGTGCTTTGCAGAAATGGGCTGTGTGACCTTTCTTGTTTCAATTGTTACATTCCATTTATCAGCAGGGTCCATGGTGGTGGTAGTTATTCTTGTCGCATTTCGGAAGAGTTCTGTCATATTGCTTGGTTGGTGCATGGGTGGTAGGGGCGGTGATGGCATGGACACCCACAGTTTGTTGCTTCTTGGCTAGATTCTGAACGAGTTGGCCTTTCTTTTTGTTCCAAAATTTCCTCTTGTTGTGACCTCCTTTTGGCTGTTCAGGCGTGGAGGTTATGATTCCTTGACGAACTCCCTGGTCGACAAGAGTTTATGCCAAACACTTGGCACTATCGAGGGTGCCCAGGTTGGCAGATATGACTATCCCCTGGATCTGATGAGATAGTCCCCAAATGTAACGTTCCACTTTCTTGGCCTCCGGAGTGACCAGTCCCAGGCATGGAGTTTCCAACTCGTTAAATCGAGCAGTATAGGTGGCAATGTTAGATCCCTTCATGGAGTTTTCCCATAACTCCTGTTCCAATTTTTCATCTCGCTCCTTGGATAGTATTCCTCGAGCATCATTTCCTTCAAGTCCTCCCAACTCATAACGTTGGCAACTGCTAGAGTCAAAGTTTTAATGTGGCTATTCCTCCACAATAAGGTTGAGTCTGCAAATGTACATGTAGCATATTTGACATTGAACTCATCCGGGCATGTGTAGATTTAGAAGATGGACTCAGTTTTCTTGAACCATCTTGTCAAAGTAATGACCCCTCCGTCGCCATGATACTTCCTGGGCTTGTAGTTCATGAATTCTTTGCATGAGCACATTTGCTGGTGCCCTTGGTTTTCTCCCTAATTACAACTATTAGTCTTGTTTCTGCTTCCATTGTGGTTACTGCTGATTCGGGCCACAGTGGTAGCCACATCGGTTGTTCTGTAACCTGGAACACGGCAAAGTCCATTTATGGAGGTGGTGGTGTTGGTAGGGTTGTTGGTGTGTTGTTCTTGCGCCTGTTTGACTTCCATGATGGCATACTTCTTCCATAAAGTTTAAAGGTGGAATGACGATAAGTCTTTGATAAGAGCTTATGAATCGGACATTACTGTAATGACTTGTTTATGTATGTATCAATTCTCATTGTTATTGAAATTTTCAAGCAATTCACAAATGAGATTTACTATATAAGTAAACAATTTCGTAACTAATAGGAACATAAAATGAAATAAAAAAGCATACCCATTTCATTGATAATTTGGTACTAGTACATAGTTTCTGTGAAAATTGACATTTAAGAAGGTCTACATGAAAGAGTAGCAACAACGCTTACTCGTAAATAAAATCAAGACGTGAGTAGGATAAGCCCTACTCACGGCGAGTAGTCTCTTGTGGGACATGGGAAGAAGTCTCTCTCTAGTAATTGAATTTGTACGTCAGTGGCCTCAGTAGCGGCTGCTAGCTCCATGATCTGATTTGCTAATAACCTAGTCTGATCCCAGAGGTGCGAGATGCGCTGAACCATGACAGGGAGGGCGTTGTATGCCTGTCCTCCATGGATGAGGTTATAGAAACCTTGTTTCATTCCGTATGGCGAACATTGGTGTTCCTGCCTGCTCCACCTCTCCAGGTCCTTTGCCCAGCGTCGCGTGGGTCCCTGGTAGCCCAAATGATGTGCAGGAACTTAGGCGATGTAAGGAGGATTTATGACTTCGGACACTACACCTAAGTCATCCTCTGCCTCTTCCTCTTCTTCTTCTTCCTCCTCCTCTAGATCCTATTCGAGTTCTTCTTCCATTATTTCCTCGGGATCCTCTTCGATCCACCCACCATTTCCCTGGTTAGGTAAATAGGGGTCTACGGGCATGTGAAATCCTGTCATGACGTCTATGCGAGAATAGAGATATGAGAAATACATGAAAGGTTGTAGTATCCTAAAATACTCCTATAGTAATTTAATCATTAAGTTTGATTCTAGAGTTTCTTGGTATATAGGGTTGGTAAGTTTTTAGATTTGTTGCCCACCACGACCATTTCTAAACACATGTTGGTCATATCTCATATAAATATAGTTGACCAGGCTATACTTATCCTATATATGATTACATAACTGCCTAGGGTTCATCGTAGCGTTTAACTCATATAAATATTTTTATAGGGTTCTTATTATAACACTGTTTCTAGTATGCATGCATGTATATACACTTTTTACAAAATACTTATAGTTTAAAAAGTATACTCATAGTCAGTGTTTTAACCACATTGTATTTATAGTTGTATATCTTACATGGGTTGATATACTTAGCTCACTATAAAAAATGCTATGATACCAATCTGTCAAACCCCCATACCAGAACGACAAAAACGTCTGCGGGAGGATGGCTTTCATGTATGTCACACCCCGACCATCGGCGGAAATACCGGGTAGTGTAACATCATTTTTCGTATCACAGTTATATAACATACATTAAACAATACTTAAAGAAAATACATACCTTTATTGATGTTTGAAAGTTACATTATTGTTTTCCTTGTATTTATTACATAATATTCGACTATGACATACTTCATAATGAATAGAAAGATAATAGTAAAACTTCTCCTATTCGAATACATACCAGCTTTTCAAGTTCCTGAAAATACATGCATTTTAAAATACGTCAACATAAAGTTGGTGAGTTCACAGGTTTTGACTCCATAAAATAATACATTTTTTTTACACATTCAAAAGTATAGTTTTGAAAGTATCATTTTGACTCTCCAACATTAGGTATAATAGTATACTTATCAATTAAGTGTTATACGTAAACATTTCTTAATCTTAAGGTATAAGTAGGGAAAACTTATACTTAACATTAATACTTGTATACGACAAAGTATAATGTTTTAACAACTTGCTACCATGAGCCTGTAACTGCTGCTATGACATAATACCTCTAATAGAACAATACATTAATGATTTACCATGAGAACAAATACACTCATGATTTAACATGATAAACAACACCGTACGCTTCATCGACGCCGGAATATTAACAAATAAAAGGATAGTACATCACTTGTTTTTGGTTGACTGTAGCTAACAGTCACAAGTGGGGTGGTCAGCCCGTATACTAATTATACACGACTTCCTCGCTCACACGGGATTAACGGTTACAGTTCAGAGGATTTCCGCTAAGATCCCCAATCTTAGTTAATGAATACAATTACTCATGTAGACTTTGACGGCTTCCTATATCTCTAACAACAAAAGCATTTTCATTTCTAAAACTTCAAGTTACTAGACTATGCTTTTAAACATTACTCCTAACTTCATAATATTTAGGCAGTATAACAACTATATCTTGAAGTAAAAGCCAGGTTTTATCTTGACCTAAAACCAATCATAACAACATATAATGTTTCTAGTTTTATCTTGACATAAAACTATCAATAACAATAACAAGTTTTATCTTAACATAAAACTAACAATAACAATATATAACATATCCAATTTTATCTTGACATAAAACTATTAATAGCAACATACTTCATAACTTAACATATAGAACTTCTGAATATAACATTGGAACTATCTTGCACACAACATATATATAGAATCCTAAGTATAAATCAAGATCTACATTAATATACTACTATAACAATAACATGTTAACAACGTTACGATAGTGGTATATTTTGCAGATACAAAATAACTATATTCCGGTTATTATAATTATCTATGTTGATACTAATATACTATCATATAGACATAATAATAACGTATATACAATATTTAACATGCGTTTTCCCCTGAAAATATTAGAAAGTGGGACCGTGAAACTCACCCCAGTAGCATGATTTTATGATATCTAAGCAAAACGGTCAACGTGCGAGATCGCCGGGGCTCGGGATGCAAGATGGCTTCAGTAAGGGAGAGAGGAGAAATGGAAATGGTGTAAGGAATAGCTGAGGTCGGACCTGATATTTATACTATGGATTTTGGACTCTCACATCGTGAGTTTTATAAAACTCACATCGTGAGTCTTGCATGCTCATCCCGTAGACTTGCCATTTGCGTCCCTAGCTTCGGAAGGTGGCCATGTGACTCCTCACGTCGTGAAAAACTCTTTGTTCACGTGGTGAGTTTTGATTCTATCCCCTCGTAGCCTCGTCACACCTTCTAGATTCTGAGATATGGATAAATGACTCCTCACGTCGTGAGTATCATAAAACTCACGTCGTGAGTTTAGTTAGATTTAGGGTTTCTAAAAAGCTGAATCTTCGGAAGGCCATAACTTTTGCATACGAACTCCTTTTTTGACGTTCTTTATATGCACGCGTAGGTATTTACAAGTACTACAACTCTCTTTTATACTTAAATAGCTAATTCTAAGTCTATTTTAAATTCCTCTTATTATAGAGATTTATAGTGTTTGGTTATCATAACTTCTTCATGCGAAGTTAGATTCAGACGTTCTCTATATTTTTGGAATCGTATGGACGTATACTTTGAGTTGTATCATAAAGAAATTTCATATTTGTATTAGAATTTATCATGACCTACATAACATTCTTACCACATTACTAGGCTAACATAATCACATTACATGATTGGCATAATCACATGTGATTGTCTATTGACCTATTTTGACTAGTGTTGCATTCTCCCCCCATTAGAACAATTTCGTCCCTAAATTTATCTTATGGATAGGGTTTTGTCAAATAGTTGGGGGTATTTTTCTTTCATATGATCTTCATGTTCCCAAGTAAATTCAGGTCCTTGGAAAGAGTTCCATCGAACTTTCACTATGGGAATACAACTTTGCTTTAATCGTTTGACTTCTCGATCCGTGATCTCGACAGGTTCTTCTAGAAAGTTGAGTTTGGTATTGACTTGTATCTCGTCGAGAGGTACCAGAAGAGTGTCATCGGATAGACATATTTTGAGATTTGATACGTGAAAACATCGTGTACATTACTTAGCTCTTAAAGCAACTTGAGTTGGTATGCAACCGAACCAATTCTAGCTAGAATTTCAAAAGGTCCTATATACCGTGGGTTTAGTTTGCCTCGCTTACCGAATCAAATTACACCTTTCCAAGGAGAAACCTTCAACATTACTTTATCTCCAACTTGGAATTCTAAAGACTTACGTCTTACGTCAGCATAACTCTTTTGACGATCATGTGCAACCTTTAATCGATCCTTAATTTGCACGATCTTTTCAGTTGTCTCGTGGATTATTTCTGGTCTAGTACGTAAGATATCTCCTATACATTCTCTGGCCATCTGTGTATCTCCAACTTCCGCCCAACATACTGGGGAACGACATTTTCATCCATAAAGAGCTTCAAACGATGTAGCCATGATGCTGGTGTGATGACTATTGTTGTAGGAAAACTCAATTACCGGTAAATGAGTATCCCATGCATTTCCAGAGTCTATTACACAGGCTCGGAGCATATCTTCTAAAGTCTAAATGGTTCTCTCACTCTGACCATCAGTCTGTGGATGGTAAGTTGTACTCATGTCTAGACGTGTTCCTAAGGACTTTTGTAGAGATTGCCAAAATTGTGAAGTGAATCTACTATCTCGGTTAGAAATAATAGAACTTGGAACTCCATGAAATCTAACAATTTCCTTAAGATAAACTCTAGTAAGCTTCTCCATCTTGTCGTTCTCCTTAATTGGTAAGAAATGGGCGGACTTAGTCAATCTTTCGACTATTACCCAAATAGTTTCGAACTCGCTAGGAGTTTTGGGTAACTTAGTGCTAAAGTCCATTGAAATCTACTCCCATTTCCATTCAGGTATTTCTGGTTTTTGAAGCAAACCTGAAGGCTTTTGATGTTCTGCCTTCACTCTAGAACATGTCAAACATTTGCTCACATAAGTAGCAATTTCTGCCTTCATGTTTAGCCACCAATAATGTACTTTTAAATCTAAGTACATTTTGTCAGAACCTGGATGCACGGAATATCTGGACTTGCGGGCTTCTTCTAAGACCAAGTCCCTGATTCTACCGAACTTAGGCGTCCAAATTCGGTTCATAGATTGTCGCGTTCCGTCATCTTTTTGTATAAGTTGCTTTTCCATTCCTTGCAAAGCTTCGTTCTTGATGTTTTATTCTTTTAGAGCCTCAAGTTGAGCTTCTCTAATTTGTGCGGTAAAGTTAGAATGGATCGTTATAGTTAATGCTCGTACCCGGCAGGGTTTAATATATTCTTTCCGGCTCAAGGCATCTGCTACCACGTTTGTGTTTCCAGGATGATAACGAATCTCACATTCATAATCATTCATCAATTCTACTCATCTTCGTTGTCTCATATTAAGATATTTTTGGTTGAAGATATGCTGGATACTCTTGTGGTCAGTAAAAATAGTACACTTAGTACCGTCTAGGTAATGTCTCCAGATTTTTAGTGCAAAAACTATAGCTCCCAATTCAAGATCATGGGTAGTGTAATTATTCTCATGCACCTTAGGTTGTTGTGATGCGTAGGCGATAACCTTTCCTCTTTGCATCAACACACATCCTAATCCTTGATTTGATGTGTTGTAGTATACAACGAAATCTTCCGTCCCCTCCAGAAGGGATAGGATTGGTGCACTACACAACATTTGCTTCCGTTTCTAAAAAGCAGCATCTTGTTTGTCTTCCCAGTTGAACTTCGTATCCTTGTGGGTTAGTGTTGTAAGCCACTTGGCTATTTTGGAGAAATTCTCTATGAATATGTGGTAATAGCCAGCAAGTCCTAGGAATTGACGCACCTCTGTTGGCATCTTTGATTCTTCCCAATTCTTGATTGCTTCAACTTTGGATGGGTCAACATGAATTCCTTTGTTGCTAACTACATGACCTAAAAATTGTACTTCTCTAATCCAAAACTCACATTTGGAGAATTTAGCGTACAACTTTTCTTTTCTTAGTAGTTCCAAGATTATTTGCAGGTGTTGACCATGTTCTTCCTTGGTTCATGAATATATCAATATATCATCGATAAATACAATCACAAACTTATCCAAGTATGGTTTGCAAACTCGATTCATGAGATCCATAAACACTGCTGGGGTGCTGGTTAATTTAAAAGACATAACTAAGAACTCATAAAGACCATAACGAGTTCTAAATTCTGTTTTTGGAATGTCATCTTCTTGTACTCTGAGTTGATGGTATCCTGATCTAATATCTATCTTTGAGTAGTAGCTAGATCCTTGCAGTTGATTGAATAAATCATCAATTCTTGGAAGCGGATAATGATTCTTGATTGTTAGCTTGTTTAGCTCCCGATAATCAATACACATTTGAAAGGATCCGTCCTTCTTCTTGACAAACAAGATTGGTGCTCCCCAAGGTGAAAAACTTGGTCTGATAAAGACTTTGTCAATAAGCTCTTGTAGTTGGATAGACAATTTTTGCATTTCGGATGGAGCCAACCGATACGAAGATTTCGCTAGTGGTGCTGTCCTGGAATTAAGTTGATTCGAAACTGGACTTGTCGGACGGGAGGTATCCCAGGTAGATCTTCAGGAAATACGTTAGGGAAATCACATACTTGAGGTATGTCCTTGATTTCTTTTACCTTTCTTCTCTTATCTACAATGTAGGCTAAGAATGCGCTACATTTCTTATGTAGATATTTCTGGGTCTTAGTACAAGAGATGACTTTGAGGTTCTTCCCAGATTTATCGCCATAGATAACCAAAGCTTTGTCGTTTGGTAAGGGTAGTCGTATGGCTTTCTCATGACATAGAATTTCGGCGCGGTGTGAAGATAACCAATCCAGGCCAATTATGACATCAAAACTACCGATAGGCATTGGCATGAGGTTGACGTGAAAAAGGTAGTTATTAAGAGTTAACAGACAGTTTTCTAGGATTTCATGTGTTTCCTCAGTTTGACCATTAGCGATTTCTACTTCATAGATTTCTTTTAATATGCTAGAATTATGACTTAACAATTTTTTAAATGTCCGAGTTATAAAAATTCGATCTGCTCCAGAGTCGAAGAGTATGCTAGCGTATAAATTATCTATGAGAAATGTACCAGATACAACCGAAGGGTCCTGGATAGCCTCTCTGCTTCCGATCACAAATGCCCTGCCACGCCCTATGCCTCCTTGACTCCTTAACTTTGGACATTCTTTCTTGATGTGTCCAACTTCTTCACACTCATAACACTTTCTTTCTTCACTACGACCTGTTCCAGTATTTGCTTGTTGATTGACTGTTGCAGGTGTTGTGCTCCTGTAGTAACTACCATTATGCCCCTTCTTTTTTCATTTCGTGCAAACAAAATAGTCACCTGGTGATGACGGTTGCAGTGGTTGCACCATGCAGACTTTGGTTGAGTAGGTATTGCTGTTGTGGATGCGTAGTTGGCTGCCACTTCTTGTCTTTTCTCAGATGATTGTTTGGGATTCTTCTTATTAAACTTGCGCTTGTTTGTTCTAGCTTTGGGAGACTCATCTTTTGAGACCACTTCTGTTTCTTGGATCTCTGTGAGGGTTAGCTGATGAGCTATCCTCTTGGTGCTGTCATAAGTCGTAGGTTTTGATGCGATCACCATGCCTTTGATTTTTGATGCTAAACCCCATATATATCGCTCAATCTTGTTATATTCAGGGGTTACAAGTGATGGACACATTACAGCAAGATCATTAAATCTAGCGGTATAAGCTTTTATCTCTGAACCCTTCATGGTTAGGGTCCATAGTTCTTGTTCCAGTTTATGTATCTCCTCCCTAGGACAATACTCCTCTACTAGCATCATTTTTAGCTCCTCCCATTTCATGGAATTTGCAGTATCAATTCCCATTGTATTCACATGGATATTCCACCATGTAAGTGTTGCGTCAGCGAAAGTACATGCTGCAAATCGTACTTTACAATCATCTGGACAAAAGCTTATTTGCAAGACGGATTCTATCTTTTCTATCCACCTTGTCAAATTCACTACCCCTTCATTTCCATGAAAGATTTTTGGCCTACAATTCATAAAATCTTTTTAGGTACATGTTCTAGCGGTCCCTACATGTCCTTCATTTCTAACTCCATCTCTTGTGACATTAGAAAGAGCCACATCAATATTTTAGCTATGATTTCTTCAAGTTGCATTATACTTATTGAGGGGTTTATTGCTGGTGGTGGTTGTAGTTGTTGTTGTGCTGATGGTCGGTTAGGGTTTAGCCGATTACTCCTTCTAGGCATTTTGTTTTAGTTCCTATTATGAATAATAAGAATTTTTATGAGTTTTGTTGATCATTT
The DNA here is from genome assembly GCF_052625555.1 of Lactuca saligna. Lineage (NCBI taxonomy): Eukaryota > Viridiplantae > Streptophyta > Magnoliopsida > Asterales > Asteraceae > Lactuca > Lactuca saligna. The sequence continues at coordinate 107,237,870 of NC_136421.1, read as the reverse complement.
AATACATGAGTACTAAATACTCTAGTTATTATTCACAACATAAAACATAATAGACAACATAATGATTACTATAACTTATGCTTCATATTATTACCAGTGGTTACATCAGTTTATTTAGTTTTATAAGAGAAAAGTTTCTATAAACATTTCAAATTTTGCAAGGTTTTCTACATCCTTGCTATAAACTTTCCTCTTTAACTCGTCTGATTTTCTCTATTTATATAAGCACTAGTTGTAGCTTATCTACCAGAAGCCTAAGTGATGACCCACCACATCAGTAACATTAACCACTTACTCTTCAAGTGCTTGAGTTCTCTGCTCAAGATTTCCTGTGCGTTCTTCATTTCTTGAGGTTTGATTGTAGAGCTCTAACTCTGCAATCCTGGCATCATGAGTAATCATGTCATTATAAGAAAAAATTATATGATGATGGACATCCATCACCGATTCCTGATCTTGTGTCCTTTGTCCTTCTAGCCTTCGCACTCTTCCAGAGAGATGAGTAGCCCTTCCTTCGACAATTTCCATCTTATCTTCAATTTTCACACATTTCTCAAGCAATTGAGATAAATTGTTATCTTCAGAAGAATGTGGGAGATGTGGTTGAGATGATTGACCAGTCTCATACATCTTGGCAGCTTTTTCTTCCGCCATCCATCTATCAACTATTTGTGCGATCCGCGCAGGTTCATCTTGAACTCTATGAATTCCAGAAGATGTTGCCTTCTGACCTTTCTTAAGCTTTTTCCATATCGGTATAGATTTATGTGCAGTGCGTTTCATTTTTACTCCTCCTGGAACTTTACGGTAAAGAGTGTTCAGTGGTGGTTGAGATGATGCCCCCAACTCTGTCTCTTCCATGGATTCGCTTTCTTCCATTGGTTCACTCTCTTCCCATTCTAGTATGCATGCATGTATATACACTTCTTATAAAATATTTATATTTTAAAAGTATACTTTTAGTCAGAGTGTTTTAACCCCATTGTATTTATAGTTGTATATCTTACATGGGTTGATATACTTAGCTCACTATAAAAAATGCTATGATACCAATCTGTCAAACCCCCATACCAGAACGACAAAAACGTCTGCGGGAGGATGGCTTTCATGTATGTCACACCCCGACCATCGGCGGAAATACCGGGTAGTGTAACATCATTTTTCGTATCACAGTTATATAACATACATTGAACAATACTTAAAGAAAATACATACCTTTATTGATGTTTGAAAGTTACATTATTGTTTTCCTTGTATTTATTACATAATATTCGACTATGACATACTTCATAATGAATAGAAAGATAATAGTAAAACTTCTCCTATTCGAATACATACTAGCTTTTCAAGTTCCTGAAAATACATGCATTTTAAAATACGTCAACATAAAGTTGGTGAGTTCACAGGTTTTGACTCCATAAAATAATACATTTTTTTACACATTCAGAAGTATAGTTTTGAAAGTATCATTTTGACTCTCCAACATTAGGTATAATAGTATACTTATCAATTAAGTGTTATACGTAAACATTTCTTAATCTTAAGGTATAAGTAGGGAAAACTTATACTTAACATTAATACTTGTATACGACAAAGTATAATGTTTTAACAATTTTCTACCATGAGCCTGTAACCACTGCTATGACATAATACCTCTAATAGAACAATACATTAATGATTTACCATGAGAAAAAATACACTCATGATTTAACATGATAAACAACACCGTACGCTTCATCGACGCCGATATATTAACAAATAAAAGGATAGTTCATCACTTGTTTTTGGTTGACTGTAGGTAACAGTCACAAGTGGGGTGGTCAGCCCATATACTAATTATACACGACTTCCTCGCTCACACGGGATTAACGGATACAGTTCAGAGGATTTCTGCTAAGATCCCCAATCTTAGTTGATGAATACAATTACTCATGTAGACTTTGACGGTTTCCTATAGCTCTAACAACAAAAGCATTTTCATTTCTAAAACCTTAAGTTACTAGACTATGCTTTTAAACATTACTCCCAACTTCATAATATTTAGGCAGTATTGTAACAATCCGAAATTTCGTGCCATCTCTTGTAACTCTTTCGTAGTTCAATTCAAGCAACCAATCGTCGTTTCCAAATTCGATTCCGATTTTTCCTGTTTAATTAAGTCATTAACTTGTACGTATCTAAAATGACTTAATGGGTGTCTTAATACATTTAGAAATCATTTTAATGCCCCATATTAGTGATCGGAATATTTCTAGAATTTACCGTATCGGGTTACGGCAACTCAATCGGGTACGACCAAAAGCCTCGTCTAACACCGACATCGGGTAGAATTCCACAGTGTCCAAAACTTAGACACTATATAAAGTGTTCTAAGCCTTCATTTGAAGCTTTTGGCTTCATCTCACTACTCTCTCTCTAACCTCTCTCCTCACTCAAAATTAAGGTCCAAAATCAAAGAATTAAGACTCCAAATCATAGAGGTAACCTTCCTAGCTTGTTATTCAACCTCTTAGGCCTTCAAATCTGAGTTCAAAATGAGATTTAAGACCTGGAACATGTGTTTACGGCCTAGGAATAAGCTTGGGCCGTAAACACACAATAAAGGTGTTTTTGAGCCATTAAACCATTCCAAATCATAGTTGGGACTTAGATATGACCTTGAGGCTTGAAAACCTGGACTTGGAACACATTAAACATACATTTTAAGGGACAAAAAAGAGTTTACGACCAAGGCATGTGCTTGGGCCGTAAACTCCTCAAACATGGGGATAAACTCATTTTTACATGTTAAAATGCCTTGAAACTTAACCAATAGCCTTGTGGTAAATCCTAGAACCATCTAAAAATAGTTTGGGGACCTTAAACACATCAAATACCCTATATATGAGAGTTTACGGCCATAGAACATCTCCAGGGCCGTAAACTCTTATAAGTGTGTTAAATGGTGCCCTAAATCCATAACAAGGCTTGGAAAATTAACTAGAATCACATGTGATTGTCCCTTATACCTCAAATCAATTATCCTTGACCATAGTAGAGTTTACGGCCATAAACTACAATTTTAGTGCTGTAAGCTCCCTTTTAAGTGGTATAATTTCATTTAATCCATTCCAAGGCATTTTAGAAATTCATTCCAACAAATCCCATGTCCAAACAAGCCATTAAACACTCAAAATCACACCAACATGAGTTTACGGCCGTAAACTCATGTATGTGTGTGTTTTGTGGCTGTAAACTCCCTTAAATGTTTACTCTTGGGGAGTAAACTCAAATCCCAAGTCCCTAGTGCCATTACACGTCCGAAGATGTCACCCGGGTCACTCCAAACGCTCGTTTTGAGGTGTTTAACCTCGTTGGAGTGTAATGTTCCATATAATTAGTGATTGTAAATCTAATTAGATATATATGGACATTATTACATTTTACATAGGGACATCGCGAGTAATCATGCCCCGAACGGACGTCTAGTGTCCGAAACCGTCGCATTTCCGAGTCCGGTGAGTTCATACCCCTACCCTTTTTCACTGTTTTCACTGTTTTCAAGGGGGGGGGGGGGAATACAAGCAAAGTACAAGGGATTACTTGTACTCAAAACTTGTTTTCAAATGCGTGTTTCATATTTTATATGCTTTTAATACTGATTACTACAACTGATAACCGTTTGAACATGCAGATCACTTAAACATATATTTGTGAAATGGATTTTAAACTGTTATGTTTTACATATATTTCACAAATGAAATTTCCACATTTTATCAGTTAAAAGCATGACATTAGAACATTTGAACATAATACCTCTACACTGTTTTATCCTCGGTAACACTCCACATAAATACGCGAGTGGAGGACTATCATATTATTACTAGTAAATTTGTTAATCCTGTATGATTGGAGACACGTCCTAGACGAACACTCCACAGAGATACACGAGTGGAGGACTACACCCGTAACCGGAATCTCTGGGATTTAGAAAGCGTGACTTCAGTGTATAGATCTATACGGGGCTGACTACCCCACACCTGGCTGCTAGCTACAGCTGAACCGAAATGGTTCAAGGGTGACAAAAGTCATAAGTATGTGGACTACTTATTGCCACAGGTTTAGTCCATCGTATGGTTAT